>NC_060139.1:66056116-67306116 GCF_021461385.2 Schistocerca piceifrons
CGCCTAAGGTGAACGTTTTCTGTGCCATTTCAGCCAATAAAGTTTTTGGTCCCTTTTTCTTCGAAGGTGCTACTGTAACTGGACTACAGTATCTGGAGATGTTAGAGAATTGGCTGTTCCCTCAGCTCGAACAAGAAGCACAACAATTCATATTTCAGCAGGATGGAGCGCCACCACATTGGCACTTATCTGTCCATAACTACCTGAACGTCAACTACCCGAGGCGATGGATCGGCCGCCAGGCAGCCCGTGACAGAGCACTTCATCACTGGCCTCCAAGAAGGCCTGATCTTACCCCCTGCGATTTTTTCTTATGGGGGTATGTTAAGGATATGGTGTTTCGGCCACCTGTCCCAGCCACCATTGATGATTTGAAACGAGAAATAACAGCAGCTATCCAAACTGTTACGCCTGATATGCTACAGAGAGTGGGGAACGAGTTGGAGTATCGGGTTGATATTGCTCGTGTGTCTGGAGGGGCCCATATTGAACATCTCTGAACTTGTTTTTGAGTGAAAAAAAACCTTTTTAAATACTCTTTGTAATGATGTATAACAGAAGGTTATATTATGTTTCTTTCATTAAATACACATTTTAAAGTTGTGGTATTCTTTTTGAATCACCCTGTATACGCGATGCTGGACAGCATCAACATGACGAGGAAAATACACTGCTGAAAACTACGTCAACGACCAGGCTAGGTAACCGGAACGTCAACGGCCACAAGGCAGAAGATACCGCTGGCACACTTCGTTAATGAAGGAATGAATTACATTAAGTTAAACACCACACACGAAGACAGCTGCAATTCTAGCCGACTTCAGTGCACACACAGTGTTAATCGCAGTAATCTCCCAGAAAACAACAACCAGGATCAAACGAAGATATGTGATAACAGTTGAGGCTTCATAGTAGATTAAGTGAGCACTCAACCTTAGTGCCCAGATCGGTGGGCGACGAACTAACTTCGTAACCCTCGCAAGAAGCGCCTCAGAACTCCAACCGCACGTGCACGCCGCCAGCGGCTCCAGCCTGACAACGCGCCTTGGAGACTTCCTTGCTGCTCTGCCCCAACCGACCGACTGCCACACACAGCACACCTGGAAAATATATCCGCCACACCAAAGATAGTAGAGCAGCACTAGTATCGATACACGCTGCTGCTGCCACTCACGGAGAGAAGACAGCAGCGTTATGGCGGTAACCGACACCACTGGACTGCAACCAATGATTAAAACAAGGCACGACGCGAGCCAGCCACGGCTCAATCTACGTGCCGTCTATCGTGTGGTTTACATTGTGTAACTAAATTCCAATTTAAAACCTCACATTCTGTTATAAGCTCCGGTGAAAACAAAATCCTGTACCATCGCCCAGAAATTCATTTCTTCATAATCGATTGAAACTAGTTTTTCAAATGTAACGTCGAACTCAATTTCCCATTGTTGCCGGAACAGAAAGATTACGTTTTAGTGTAAATTACAAACACAACGCAACATGTGGAAGTGCACATAGCTTTAAAAGTTTCGACTTTATCTCAGAGGGCAATGGAAGCAGACACGTTAAACTTTCCTAAAGACTGTAAATGGGTTAAAGGAAACAATTTTTCAGCATAATTGTGCCTATAAATCAACTTGAATAGGCCATATAAACAGACGGTCTGAAATAGTTTTCGCACTTCGTGTGATTTGTGGCCACCCCAATCGATTCATAATAGAGAGATAGGCTATTGTCAGAAAATATTAGAGACAAACTTGCATTATAAATCTTCCTGTAACAGAAGATAAGACAAAAATGGATAGTAATATCGCTTTCCACATCCACTGCTGATGAGATTTGTTTACATTACTTGCTACTTGACACTATATTCCATTTTCATATGTCTATATGGACAAAAACTGTTCCGCCATGAAATAACAAGAGGGAGGAAGATAAATAAAGATCTATATTTATATCTGGAAGAGGCCACTGTGAAAAATGACTTACGATGAGTGAATATACGAGGGTGAGTCAACTGGAAACATTGAAAGTGCTATAATGTTTCTAATTGTAACAATGAACAAAAAAGGTAGATGTTATTTTATGACGTAGTCTCCCTGACGTTGAAGGCACGTATTCCAAGTCTTTTGGTCGTGTGTGTAGCCAATCGTGCGCTGCACATCTCTATCACTTATGAAATGCCTGCCTCCCACTGTCTCTTTGAGCGCACCGCACAGATGAAAGTCTTTAGGGACGAGGTCTGATGAAAAACAGCATGTACCAGACATTCAGATACCAGACATTCAAATTTAATTTCCTGAACAGTCTCGGCTGTCTTACATGCTGTATGCAGTCTGGCGTTGCCATGCTGTGACAATACTCCTGAAGTCAGAAGTCCTCGTCCATTACTCCTGACTGCAGTGCAAAGATGATTTTCCAGCGTGTCTAATTAAGAAGTACCGCTCACCGGGACTCCCCTATCCAACGTAGCGCACCAACATTGCTCGGATTGCATGCCAGAAGAGAATGAACACGACTTTTCCAGCAGGCAATTGAGTGCGTAATATGTTTTGGTACTGGAGATGAGCTGTGGCGTCATTCTTTGCTTGCCCGTCTCGTTTCTGGTTGGTAATAGTGAACCCAAGTCTCATCACCTGTAACCATTTTGGCCAGTAATGCGTCATCTTAGACGTGTAAACGGTGCAAAAGCTCATTACAGGCGTCTACGTGACGGTCATTCAATACGACAGTCAACTGACTTGGTACCCAGCTTCCAGTACGTTTGGAACAACATTCTGCGCTAAACCAGTACTGACCTTAAGACTTATGGCTATTTCCTTCAGAGTTACTCGTCTGTCGTCCTTAACAAGCTCCTCCACTAACGGAATATTCTCATCTGTGATTATGCCGTGAGTCTGTCCTGGTCTTGGGGCATCCTCCACAGAAGTTACACCGCTTTTAAGCTTCGTGCGCCCTTCGTGTACTTGCTGCTACGACAAACACGAATGGCCGTACCGCGTTGTCATTCTGCGATGAATTTCGATTCGTTTGACATCTTCAGCACACAAAAAAAGCATCATAGCACAATCGTGGTGCTTATTGACAATCAGGTGGCCATCTTGTTATGGACACTGCTGGCTTCTCTTGCGTTGTGGCGTCACTCTGCCACCTGTCGGTTACTTTCTGAACCTCAAGGAACATTATTGCCACCTACCAATTCTATCACATAACTTTTGCAAATTTCATTGGACTTCTATGGTTTTCATTAAATCAGTCTCGTAAATACAAAAATATAAAACTAGTGTAGTTTATCTTCTCCGTTTCTCACTCACCGTCATCGCGTTTTTAATCGTACGTAAAGCCAAACTGATATTCATGATTAGGAATCATTGCTTACATCAGCCAGAACGGTGGCTGTGAAATAAAGTATAATTACCGTGAATTTATCGTTTGCGTTTCGTCATGGAAGTATAGCACAAATGTGGCGCTGCACCGAGAAACATTTGTCGAAATTAAAAGGCAAATATCGATTACTTTATCCGAAAACAAACTCTGCCAGATACGTTTTCGGACAGCCATATATTGCCGTCGCTTGGCAGCCGCCAGCGCGCGTTGCTCAGCGAGTAACGGGCAATTAGTCTAACAGCTGGGCTGCAGTAGCGCCGGCCGCGCGGACCGCTTGATAAGGCTGTTTTAAAAGGCCGGAATTCTCGGTGAAACACAGCCTCTGTAAATTGGCCACTTGCCGCTTTGCTCAGTCCCCACTCCCCAAATTTCCCGAGGAGAGATAACGAAAAAGGTTACCACCGCTGAAACTCTTATCCAACACGCAATCGTCGAGGTTAAAAGAGATATTTACATGCAACCTCCCCGACTAATAAGTACTCTTCCCGACACCATAGCTAGAATTATTATTATTATACTTTTCTGCATATTACGTCACTTCGCTGTACTTCGCAGTTATTCGTAAAAAGAACTTAAAGCTATAAATTATTCAAATTGAACAGAGCGTCCCACAATAATTGATTCTTTCAGCATCCAGTACACAAGAAGGCGTTTCATGTTTTACACATCAGCGCATTCACAAAATATCTCTCATCTGATGCATCACTACTGCTAAAATTTCTTTGACCCCATCGTTACTTGAATCTTCAATATGATACATGCCGTCTAGCAACGAGCACGTCACTGCAAGTCTGAGACTTCCTGACAGAATAAAACTGTATGCTGGACCGAGACTCGAACTGAGGACCTTTCTCCTTCTCATGCAAGTGCTCTACCGACTGAGCACTTCCCGTGAGAAGCAAAGATCCAGAGTTCGACTCTCGGTCCGGTACTGTTTTAATCTGCCAAGAAGTTTCGTATCAGCGCACACTCCAATGCAGAGTGAAAATTTCACACTGTAGATGTGTTTGATAAGCCTGACCATAAGGATGTCAAACTATTACATTGACGTTGTATGTGAGAAAGCGGATCAGTTTCTTACTTTACTTTCGGACTCTGAGATATAACGCCAGTATATGAACTGGATATAAACTAGACAAGAAATTGACTCAAGCTACTGACAAACATCTCTATACAACGAGCCCTCTCTCATTGATAGCAGTAATCCGTTTGGCGTGAACAGGATTCATCCAGACTCGTTCTCGTGGTTTTTCACTTGTATCCTTTTTGTTACTAATCGGCTAGAGGGAAACATTATTACAACAAAAGTTTGGAGTTCAGAAAAGACTGTTTACTATGAGTAAATAACCAAAAAGCGTAGTTAGTTCTAGTATACTGAAAACAGTACCACATCCGTGCGGGAATCAGCAAAAATTATTTTTCATTCCCGTCACATTTAGGTTGTTGTAAAATGTCGGCTATCGTTATTACGTCAGAATATCTAATGGCTGAGTGAGAGCATAAATAAATGAACTACCTATTCCATCGATGAATTTGAGTCGTCCAATCCATATGACGTAATCTTCCTATCTGGACATCTTGTTGCCACTGACACAATACAGGGTGTTCCAAAAAGGTACGGCCAAACTTTCAGGAAGCATTCCTCACACACAAATAAAGAAAAGATGTTATGTGGACATGTGTCCGGAAACGCTTAATTTCCATGTTAGAGCTCATTTTAGTTTCGGCACCTACGCTTCCACCTACGCTCAATGGAGCACGTCATCATGATTTCATACGGGATACTCTACCTGCTAGAACATGTGCCTTTACAAGTACGACACAACATGTGGTTCATGGACGATGGAGCTGCTGCACATTTCAGTCGAAGTGTTCGTACGCTTTTCAACAACAGATTCGGTGACCGATGGATTGGTAGAGGCGGAACAATTCCATGGCCTCCACGCTCTCCTGACCTCAACCCCCTTGACTTTCATTTATGGGGGGCATTTGAAAGCTCTTGTCTACGCCACCCCGGTACCAAATATAGAGAGACTTCGTGCTCGTATTGTGGACGGCTGTGATACAATATGCCATTCTCCAGGGCTCTATCAGCATCAGGGATTCCATGCGACGGAGGGTCGATGCATGTATCCTCGCTAACGGATCACATTTTGAACATTTCCTGTAACAAAGCGTTTGAAGTCACGCTGGTACGTTCTGTTGCTGAGTGTTTCCATTCCATGATTAATGTGATTTGAAGAGAAGTAATAAAATGAGCTCTAACATGGAAAGTAAGCATTTCCGGACACATGTCTACATAGCATATTTTCTTTCTTTGTGTGTGAGGAATGTTTCCTGAAAGTTTGGCCGTACCTTTTTGTAACACCCTGTATATCAAGTGTTATAGGAATTAAGTTAGAATCTCGCTTCTACATAGCAGAAACGTAGAAATAAGGAATTCCCATAATCATAAAGAGATGGCATACGTTTAAAAACATTAACGTAAATAACTTTTGCATGTGATATAGAATTTCATAATAAATCTTTTATAACAGTATTTACCAAGGACCTTCATGAATTTTTAATCTGGTCGCAAGTCAACTTGAAATTCTGTTATCCTATTTAATCGGTAAATTAAATAAACAAACAGCGTTATTACTGATACGGAATGTGTTACAACCTCTTACAGTAAGAATTTATTGCAGGCAGCAGCTGAAGAAATTGTGGAAAGGAAGTTCGAGAGGTGGTACCACGATAAATTAAATGAAACACAGATTTTTAAGAGTGCCAAAGGATGCCTTAGACACGATCAATTCAAGCAAGAGAAAGAAAGACAACAGATGGCGAATATGTGGCAATGAGTGAGAGATGGAGAAGATAGCAGAGGATGAAATCGCTAAAAAAAAGACATGGCGTAGCAGAAATCCTTGGGTAGCACTATAGACATTGACGAAAGGAATAATATAAAAATGCATCAAACGATGCACGAAAAATAAGTAAAAAGAAGTTGTCTTAACGTGTAAGATGGCTGTTTGAATATGGCAAGGGGATAAGAGAAAACCTGAAAAGAAGGGATTCGGTGCTTTTCAGATACGATCTTGAGAATACTTTCGAAAATTAGAAGTTCTGTAGGAATTTAGCCACACAATCGGCGAGGAGAGGAACATTTGAAAACCACTGACAAGAAGAAGGGGCATCCGGGTAGAATATGTGTTACGACATCAAGGAACAGCCTCCACGTAAGTTGCGGACCTGTACGGGTTAGGAACATTAGGGAAAGAATGAGCTCGGAATATGTCCTACTAATAACAGTAGACGCTGCTTGAAAGGGCTATTAAGAGATGAAGAGAAAGGGCACAGGGGACAAACTTGACGCGGACATCTTCCAAGCATTCAGAAGAGTGGTGTCAAAAAAACGCAAAGCTGCTGGAGCAGGCATGAGTAGGGTAAAAATAGATAACGCCTGTGGGTATATAGAGATTTTTCCAGAAAGTTGACACGCAAAACCGATACCAAAGAAACGGGAGTACAGTGAAAGGTGGACGGATTATTAGAAGGGCTGTACAAGAGAAATGAATTTGAAGACATGCAAAAGGAAGTATATAGACGTCAAATCGGAGCTATGAAACTGCGGAAAAAATTTGACAGAATTCTAAAAGATCTAAATCGTAGTAAGTCCCATCGAGAAGATATAATCCCTCAGAATTAATTAATGAGACACTTGGGGACCAAGACATGAAAAACCTACTCCACCCGGCGGGGGGAGAAACATGAGAAGGACTATATAGCCTCAGATTTCAAGCAGAGAGTAATAATGCCAATTGCAAAAAAAGGCAGGATCTGACAAGTGTGAGTATTCCCGAACCATCGGTTTAACAGGTCATGGGTGCGAAATATTGTGTGTCATATTTACAGATGAATGAAAAACTGGTAGGAGACGACCTCGAGGAATATTCGTTTGGTTCAGGAGAAATCCAGCAACATGTGAAGTATTACTGACCCTACGAATTATCTGCGAAGATATTTAGTTTTAGGGAAAGAGCTCTTGACAACTTTGACTAGACTACACTCATCGAAAATCTGAAGATAGCGGGTGTAAAATACAGGGACGTAAATGGTATTCATAGGTTGCACAGAAACCGGAATGCAGCTACAAGAGTCGGAGCATATGAAAATGAAGAACTGAGTGTTGTGGCTCATCCCTGATGACATTCGATCTGTAATTTGAGGAAACTGTGAATGGAACCAAGCAGAAACTTAGGAAATGATTAATGTTCAGAGAGCAGAACTAGAAAGAATTGAGATTTGCATATAATATTGTAATTCTGTCAGCGAAGGCAAAAAGGGCATGGGTGTGTGTGTTTGTCCTTACGATAATTTAGGTTCAGTAGTGTGTAAGCTTAGGGTCTGATGACCTTAGCATTTAAGTCCCATAAGATTTCACACACATTTGAACATTTTTTGAAGGCAAAAGACTTGGAAGAGTAGTTGAATGAAATGGATAGTGCTCATAACATGAACATCAACAGAAGTCAAACAAGGATACAGAAATTTTCCCGAACTGAATCTGGTTGAACTGACGAAACTAGTTTGGAAATGACACACTGAAAGTAGAAGATGAATTTTCCTTTTTAAGCAGAAAAATAAACGATGATGGCTGAAGTAGTGAGGACATAAAATACAATCTGGCAACAGTAGGATTTCTGGAAATAAGAAATTTGTTGACATTTAATATAAATTAAAATGTAAGGAAGTCTATTCTGAAGTCGTTTGTCTGGAATATAGCCATGCACGGAAGTGAAATGTGGGCGATAATCAGTTCAGACGAGAAGAGAACAGAAGTTTTTGAATGCCTAACGTAAGATGGACAGATGAAGTAATTAATGTGGTGGTACGGAATAAAATTTGGAAAGATAGATCAAATAATTAATGAGGTCGTACGGAATCAAATTAGGAAAGTTTGAAATTTGTGCTACAGCCCGACTAAATGGGATCAGTTGATAGTACACCTACTGAAGTAAGAATTTCAGAAGCTGAAAAAGGATAGAGTTCAGTGAACAGGTTCAACAGTACAGAGGCCGTTATCATTATTTAGGCTGAGGTCGGGAGCTTCAACAAAATATCATTAAGACTGATGACCACAACATTAACAACAACTTAATTCCCGTAGTAAATTTTACAGCAATGGTAGCTAATAATTTCAACGGATTTTAGCAGAGGGCATTCACGTTGGTTGGTGGCCGCCTTTGGCGGAGGCACAGTTACGGCTGCCTGATGGAGCTGCTACGTCGGTAGCGGATATCGGGTGGTGTAACAGTGCACCGTAATAGCTGGCCATTAGCCTTCCCTGCGATGGACACGATCTAGTTTCAGGTGCGTTGGTAGTGTCGTAACCGATGCAGATCAGTTCCTTGGTATTATCTCCAAGTTTCAATTCCTCATCTGTCACCAACTCTGATGAAGAGAAGGTTTACGTGATTGTTGCAATGTTCAACATCCTTCTGGAAGGTTTAAGTCTTTAACAGAGGAGATCATTCGGCCCTGCATTGAGATGCTTTCCACATATCGACATTAACAGGACACTTTGGCAACATAGCGCCTACTTCAGCTGCAGTGAAACAGTAAATCTGTTGTAAAGGATGGTCAGTGAACACAAGTAACTTTATGCTGGCAACATGACATCGTGGACGACTTCCCAATGACAGTGAAGCGATTTTTCAGGCAATGGTTCAAACGGCTCTGAGCACTATGGCATTTAACATCTTAGGTCATCAGTCACCTAGAACGTATCACTCACATCCATGCCCGAGGCAGGATTGGAACCTGCGACCGTAGCAGTCGCGCGGTTCCGGACTGAAGCGCCTAGAACCACTCGGGCAACGCGGCCGGCTGACTGGTTTCACATAGATATTGTAATTTCATGAAGCACTTGATACAGTGAATCAGATCGATTTACTAATAACTTCTTTAGCTACGTAAGTGTTCTATGGATTATTTAACTGTGTGTATTCATTGCCATTTGGCTACATACATTAAATGCAAGTCACATATGGACAAGGAGCAGCAGACAGTACAATCCACTACGCACAGATTTTACTAAAATTCCAGTTGTTAAAGCTACTAAATGATGAAGGCGACAGAGATTCAAATACGTAAAATATTTTATCAAAATTGAAGGCAAAAGTCGTTTGTAGAAATAGAATGACCAGCACAAGATAAGATAAGATGAAAGGCGCCATCAAAGCTATCGAGGAAATGATGAGGTCACGCACGTGCTGTTCTTAGTGCACCCATCTGAGTACATTCCCTCAGTTACCAAATATTTTTAATGCAGTATCTGCAATAAATATGTCACATTATACAAAAGAGTCTACATGTATTCTAGGGTAGCAAAAACACTCCAAAGTTAAACACACTTGAAAAGTGTTCCGAATGTAATACTATCAAGCTATATTTTTGTGGCTGATGACGATTAACGAAATTACGAATTTTGTATGTAATTTATCTTCATGTGAGTGTAGGAGGGCTGAAAAGAACTGCCTCCGAATTTTTTTATTATGTTCTAAAAATCTGTTGAAATGTTGCCTGTTATATATATTTCTCGGCCGGTTTCCTGTTTCGCTGACGCAAGTTGCAATCCTAAGATGCTATAGAGCTCCGAAAGGGCGTGTAACAAGGAGGTGTGCAACGGAACTATGTCAGTGCGTGAGAAACAGTGTGCTGTATTCGAGTATCTAGCCGCAGAAAACTAGCTTCCAGTTGAAACCCGTAGAAGAACGGAAGCTGTGTTATGACATTTTGTTCGTCCAAATAATTATCTGTACCACAGTTCTGCAGTGATGCCCTGTACAAGCTGTCGCGATACGCCACAGATAACTCATAGCTGCGTCTGTGTTATCCGACGATTTTCTCACGATAACTATGGGTCTCAACGGTTGCCGTAGCTGAGGTCTGTCACTGAGTTCAGCGCCACATTTTCCTTCTTTACGACCACCAACATCCCAACGTGCCACGTTACAGATGTCGATACAATCACCGCAGTACACAGCTTAATTCTTCTATGGATTTCAATTGTGGGCAATTTATCCTCGGTTAGACACTCGATTACAACAGGCTGTTTCTCACGCAGCGCTACAGTTACGTCACAGGCTGCCAAGTTACACGTTGCAATTCAGAGCTCTCTAGCGGCAGAATTGGAACTAGCATCAGTAAGGCGAAAAAGTCGACCGAGTAACATGCACGAAATTTTCGAAGGATTGGTTTAAAGCACACCCTCGATAGGATTTACCTTAACTTGCTTCAAAAATTTTTTTCCAACAATTTTACGACCAACCCTCAAACGTTTTCCATTTGGTTAGATTTACTCTGGAAAAAAAATTCGTATCAATATGAAGACGCCAATCCATACTGACTACAGCGAAAAGTATTAATGTATAGAGTTTTAGCTTTTTTGGTTTCTGTTCAGTGTAAAATTTATTAAGAATTGCACAAAAGCAAAATTACATACCGTTTTGCTTTTTAGCATGCGTTTGGCGTTCTCGAGAATATTTTCTCTATCTTTCGGCCTGCGTACAGTCGATAACGTTCTTCAATATGTCACAAAGCAAATTCCTTTCGCTCCTCATCGACACTCAGTACTGCATGAAAATCTTGCATTAATTTAACATACCTTTTATTAGAGTCGTTAACAGCTTTTAACTCCTTAGATATCCTTTAGCATCTAAATATGAAGTGCTGGTCCTCCATGTGGAATGGGCAAACTTGAATAAAATTAGTGTCCATAATATTCAGGTAAGAGAACCGATCATCATTGCTCTTGCTTGACACGAAGTCGGCTAACGTTTTATTTGAAATGAAGATAAGATTGAATTAGATGTAAATTAACTAATAAAAATGAATAATAAATTGTAATCAGAATAATATGAAACTTACTGTATAATGGTCTTTTCAATTCCCCACAAAAGGGAATAATCTGTTTTAAATTTGTAGGTTCTCTCTGTCCATATTTGCTACCATTTTCACCTTGGTTTGTACGTCTAACTCATCATCAAAGACCGATAAAAGAGATAACCGTTAAGATAATACTGCAAATGATGACTGAATTTCCATCTAACTGCTTTTTCATATGATTTCAGATCTCTTGAGGAGATCGAGATGAGTAGTTCTTATATCTCCACTGCGATGAAGCCACAGATCGTCATAAACACAGCGAAGGGAAAGAAATATTTCAATGCGGCTCAATTTTCAATGGATAGTTCAAGTTGTGATCTTAGATTAAACATTTTTAAGAATAAATTGCTTTTGCCATCCACCTTGCTCGATGCTTGGCTCCATGAGGATATATTTCTACCTTTTCTTCCAAAGCCTCCGACCAAAACCATTACACGGAGCCCTATCAGTTCACTGTATGACTTCTCACTGTTGGCTAATCTAATTCAGTTAATTTCTATCACATTAAAGAGCAAATCCACAATATTATGGCCAGTGTGAGAGTGACTGACGTTGATACATTTCTAGTTTTCTCTCAGATGTGGGAAAACTGGTATATCAGGACTACTTGTTACACCGTCTAGTTTTCATTCAATTACACTTTTTAGAATACGTTTATATATGTGGTGACGACACAGAAAATACAAAAAACTCCCTGTCCGATTTGTGATAGCGTAAGATACATCTCCCATTAAGACTGCCAGTGTTTAAAGCAGTTTGCTGCTGCACATTGTGCATTGTCGTCAGTACCCCAATATGATACTGGATGCCAACCAGAATTCACTTGCTCTTTACCAGAACTGTTCCGTAATTTGGGAAAGCTAATAAGCTGTTCACTGTCCGCCAAATTAAAAAATACATAATTGGAAGGATTTTTCCTTTTGGGTCCCCGACATTCAACGTTTCGCAATAGTTTACCTTCCCAGTGAACAGGAAAAAGTGCAGGGACATCATTATTAAAGGCTCATTTTATTGTTTCAGACTGTTCTTCTCTCTTATTCCCTCGGATACTATGAAAGAGTTATTTATTAACACAGAGCTCTTTAGTATTGTGACAAAGTGCCTCTGCCATCGCCTGAAGAACGTGTGTTCCGAATTATCCAAGACAGGCGCTAACTTCTCAGTGATAAATCTTTGGGGCTTCACCTTGCAGCATTCTCGAATGAACTACTCTGAGAAGTACGTTCTATGGACTTAGTATCATAAGCGTCAATTTCATCTGAATTTGAAATTTCCTTACCTAGTTCTCCGGATGACGAAGAAGGAAGTACAACAGAAGATATGGAATTAGATTCTGTGCACTTTTGTTTCTCTTCTTTATCGGCAAGTATCCGGTCTACACCTTGGCTGTTTCTGCTAAATTAAAAATGTCCTGTCATTATCCACCTCGAATGTTTGTGCAGCATTGGGAAGTGCGACATAAAATAAATTGACCAAATTGTTTACAGACTCCTCTTCACGTTGCTTAAATATATGTTGACATATTTTTGCGATTTTGTCAATTTTCTCCTGTCTGAATAGTAATTTGTATGCAGTTATTAAAGTGTTTCATATCTCTTACTAAAAACAGACGTTTCTTGGCATTGCGTAATTGATGTAACATCTCGAGCATTCTCATTCAAGTCGGTACGGGCTACAGTGCTTAGACCGCAACAAAACTGTGTACTGACATGTTTTAGAGTTATTCAAATAACGTTTGTGGATGAGTGCTCAAAAATATTGAATTCGGATCGTAAGGGTCACCACAACCCTCGTATTATGTGAAGACGGTTAAGTGCAGGAAATTCCTAACCGTTTGGTGTAAGTGTTTGGGAGCTCAGCTGCTAAGCGCCTAGCTACGGCACAGATCGGGGACTGTGTTGTTGTGAAAGCCTGTGTTCAACGATATGCCGCGTGTTTGTGCAGGCAAGTCATTACATGCTGTAATGCTGTCCATCAACAGTGCACGCTGCAGGGCGTTTATACAGTTGACAAACTGTGCAGCGTTCGGTGTCAGTGTGCGGTGGAGCCCTGTGAGACTGACTTGATGGTGTTTTGCTTGCAACGTGTAATAACAAATATCTGGATTCACAGCGGTACACGTTTTGTAAAAATATTGTTACAAGTAAAGGATATTAATTAAAAGGTGCATAGAATAAAGTAATAAGAGATCGAATGGCTGAATACGTGGAATCCCCAACATTCAATTTACAGTGTGTCTAAGTAAGTTTGCTTTCTTGAAAACTTTTAAAATATTTCCCAACTGAGGGAAACACGTACAGATTGTTTTGAAAAAACTATGTATGGATGATGCGCTTCCAAATGCGGTCAGGCCATCATGGGTCAAGTTTCCACACAATCCCTGAATGAGACTTCTGCAACAGCTTGATAAAAGCGTTTTAAGAGATACTCCTCAGAAGAAGCGAGTAATTTTATTTCGTTTACACTGACTCTAGCATTCTGCGGGTAATTATACTCACTTATCATTTGTGCCTCATTTATTGTCCTGCACAATTTTAATTCTATTGACAGATCTAGAAATTTCCAAATAATTTCAATGCTATAGTGAAGGTCGGTCAAATGAAGTGACTATTTTCATTGTTATACGTTGCTAGGTCGTTCAGGATTGCTGTAGTTTAAAATAACTATGTGCTGAAAATGTGTAAGTTCAGTATCGGTATCAGATAAATGTTCATTTATATGGCGGGGTGTTTAATGACTTTTAAGAAATGTTTAAGCAGAATATCTTTTCATCATCAGTTGTCTGATTGGTCCGATGTGGCCCGCCACTACTTCCTCTCCTGCCTCAGCATAGTCGTCTCAAGCAGCTCTTCCACCAGTTGTCCTCAGTTCTTTGTAGGACATATTCCAATATCGGTCTATAGTTTACATTCCCTATAAATTCCTGTAGTGCCGCGGAAATTATTCCTCGATGTCGTCAGGCTTGTAGTATCATCCTGATCCTTACTCTTCTTAACATTCTCTACATATACTGGCCATTAAAATTGCTGCACCACGAAGACACCGAGCGAGGTGGCACAGTGGTTAGACACTGGACTCGCATTCGGGAGGACGACGGTTCAATCCCGCGTCCGGCCATCCTGATTTAGGTTTTCCGTGATTTCCCTAAATCGCTCCAGGCAAATGCCGGGATGGTTCCTTTCAAAGGGCACGGCCGACTTCCTTCCCCGTCCTTCCCTAATCCGATAAGACCGATGACCTCGCTGTCTGGTCTCCTTCCCCGAAACAACCAACCAACCACGAAGATGATTTGCTGCAGATGCGAAATTTAGCCGACAGGAAGAAGATGCTGTGATATGCAAATGATTTGCTTTTCAGAGCATTCTCACAAGGTTGGCGCCGGTGGCGACACCTACAACGTGCTGACATGAGGAAAGTTTTCAACCGATTTCTCATACACAAACAGCAGTTGACCGGCGTTGCCTGGTGAAACGTTGTTGTGATGCCTCGTGTGAGGAGGAGAAATGCGTACCATCACGTTTCCAACTTTGATAAAGGTCGGATTGTAGCCTATCGCGATTGCGATTTATCGTATCGCGACATTGCTGCTCGCGTTGGTCGAGATACAATGACTGTTAGCAGAATATGGAACCGGTGGGTTCAGGAGGGTAATACGGAACGCCGTGCTGAATCCCAACGGCCTCGTATTACTAGCAGTCGAGATGACAGGCATCTTATCCGCATGGATGTAACGGATCGTGAAGCCACGCCTCGATCCCTGAGTCAACAGATGGGAACTTTTGCAAGACAACAACCATCTGCACGAACAGTTGGACGACGTTTGCAGCAGCATGGACTATCAGCTCGGAGACCATGGCTGCGGTTACCCTTGACGCTGCATCACAGACAGGAGCGCCTGCGATGGTGTACTAAGCGACGAACCTGGGTGCGCGAATGGCAAAACGTCATTTTATCGGATGAATTCAGGTTCTGTTTACAGCATCATGATGGTCGAATCCGTGTTTGGCGACATCGCAGTGAACGCACATTGGAAGAGTGTATTCGTCATCGCCATACTGGCGTATCACCCGATGGTGATTGTATGGGGTGATGGTATGGGGTGATGGTAGGGGGTGCCATTGGTTACACGTCCCGGCCACCTCTTGTTCGCATTGACGGCACTTTGAACAGTGGAAGTTACATTTCAGATGTGTTACGACCAGTGGCTCTACCCTTCATTCGATCCCTGCGAAACCCTACATTTCAGCTGGATAATGCACGACCGCATGTAGCATGTCCTGTACGGGCCTTTCTGGATACAGAAAATGTTCGACTGCTGCCCTGGCCAGCACATTCTCCAGATCTCTCAGCGACTGAAAACGTCTGGTCAATGGTGGCCGAGCAACTGGTTCGTCACAGTACGCCAGTCACTACTCTTGTTGAACTGTGGTATCTTGTTGAAGCTGCAAGGGCAGCTGTATCTGTACACGCCATCCATCCCTGTTTAACTCAATGCCCAGGTGTATCAAGGCCGTTATTATGGCCAGAGTTTGTTGTTCTGGGTACTGATTTCTCAGGATCTATGCACCCAAATTGCGTGAAAATGTAATCACATGTCAGTTCTAGTATAATATATTTGTCCAATCAATACCCGTTTATCCTCTTCATTTCTTCTTGGTGTAGCAATTTCAGTGGCCAGTAGTGTATTTCTGTCCTCGACAGTCCTGCAGAGAACCTAATTTCTTACAGTCTATCTAATTTTTATCTTATTTCTATAGTTCCTAATTTGAAACCCTTCGAATCTTCACAGAAACTTCGTCGTCAAATTAAGGACTATACCTGAACTAGTAGCCTTTCTTGGGCAGGAATCTCCTCTTTGCCTGTCGTAAACTGAATTCCATAATTTGTCTCCTTAAACATCCTCAATTTTTATGCTAATTTTTTCATTAACCTTATTTCGGCTATTCCTCATTCCTCTATTTCTTCCATTTGGTTTCAGACCATATTCTGTGCTAGGCAGATTACTCAGTTTCCCCTGCAAATTATTCTCGTTTTAACTACGGTTAGCAATGTCATCAGCAGCTCTTGTCGTTGATATTCTTTGACCATTGAGTTTAATTCCAATCCTGAACCTTTGTTTCACTTCTATTATTTCTCCGGTATATACAGTGAGATCACTAAACCCATGGGATATCTCCTAGTATCGTGTCGGACTCCCTTTTGCTCAGCGCAGTGCAGCAACTAGACGTGAAATGGACTCAAGAAGTCGTTGGAAATTCCCTGCAGAAATACTGAGCCGTACCGCCTCTATAGCCGTCAATACTTGCGAAACTGTTGCTGGTGCACGAACTGAGGATTCAATCAAGTCTCATAAATGTTCGATGGAAATCATCTCGGGCGATCTGAGTGGCCTAATTATTCGCTCGAATTGTCCAGAATGGTGAACAAATCAATTGCGAACTATTGTGGTCCAGAGTATGACGCATTGTCATGCATAAAAGTTCCATCTTTGTATGGGAACATGAAATCCATGAACGGCTGAAAATGGTCTTCAAATAGCCGAACACAAGCAGAAGACTCGGCCCATTGTTACAAAACACAGCCCACACCATTGTGGAGGCACCACCAGCTTGCACAGTACCTCGTTGACAACTGGGGGCATGACTTCGTGATGTCTTCGCCGCACTCGAACCCTACTGTTATGTCCGCACTATAACACAACAAATATTCCGTGATAACCAAATTTATTTGACCTTCTGTCACTCAAAACAAAACTTAGGTTCGACTACACAACACTTCACTGGCTGTAGCGCCAAGGAGAAATCAGAGTCACTAGTAGAGAATACAAGTCCAAACCACTGCCAACCAGTCGATACCGAGGCGTCGCGAGTTTACAGCCAGGGAGGCCAGAGTACGGTTTGGTCGTCGTGAATCCAGCAGCCGGATAGTAACACAGTCATCGGCGAAGACTGAACTGGTTAAACGGGCTCAGGGAGCTCGCTGAAATCCGCAGGTCCGGCCAATCAGAGTGTTGGTAGATGGCGCCCTTATACGGTTGCTCACTCTGGTGGCAAGGGCAGCGCCGCCAGGGTAATCCGTATCGATAGCGGTGTGTACGCTGCCGCTAACCCCGCGACGACGCGTTCACTTGCGCCAGTTGTTGACATCGTGTGCGGCGCCAGCGGTACTCGCTGTGTGTAGCGCGTGTTGTAGCACGCTGCGCCGAGTTGACGGCTGCTGTGCGGCGGCCGATACTTCACCTACCAAAAGCTTTTGCCAACTGAAATCGTGACTCATGTGTTCAGGCCACAGTTTTCAAGTCGTATAGGGTCCAACCGATATGGTCACGTATCCAGGAAAGGCGCTGCGGCCGATGTCTTGCTGTTAGCAAATGCACTCGCGTCATCCGTCTGCTGCCGTGTCTCATTGACTTCAAACTTCAACCCACTGTTCTAATGGATACGTTTGTCCTACGTTCCAGATTGATCCCTGCGGTTATTCCACGCAGTGTTGCTCGTCATTAGCACTGGAAATTCTGCGCAAAGTCAGCTGCTCGCGGTCGTTAAGTGAAGGCCACTGCATTGTCTGTGTTTAGAGGTAATGCCTGATATTTGGTATTCTCGCCACACTATTGACAATGTGGATCTCTGAATACCTAATTTTCTTATGACTTCCGGAATATTATCTCCGACACGTCTGGATCCAACTAATATTGCGCTTTCAAAGCCTGTTAATTCTCTTCATGCTATCCTTTAACACTACGCGTACGCAGTACTACCGCCATTTGTGCGTGGCCTCATCGCCATCTCATGACTTTTGTCGCCTCAGCGTAAGTTGAAAAGTGTAGGAAAAATGTTTCATCCCCTACACCCTTTTTTACTGAATAATTTTGTGCTTGAACCTCCAATCTTATTTTTCCTTCTTGGCTCTTACTGTATGTTACCTGTTTTTTTTTTATAATTTTAAACATTTTGAATCATTTTGCATTGGTGAAGAAAGATACACCTGGATAACATCAACAAGGTGAGGGGAGAGGACGATACAACATTGTTAAGATACTAGGGAACTTCCCTGGTAAAAGAGGGAGCTGCAGAGGGTAAAAAATGTGGAGGAAGACAGAGACTGGAATACATACAGCAAACAACTGACGATGTAAGGTGCAAATGCTACATTGAGATGAAGAGGTTGCACATTAGAGAAATCTGTGTCGGGCAGTATCAAACCATTCTGAAGACTGATGAGGAAAATTGAAAAGTTTTTAATTTGTGGCCTCACTGGGAACTACTGTACTAACTAGTTACGACCTTACAACAGACTCTTAGTATCTTTTTATTATGAGCAGTGCGGTGATAATATTGTGTTTCGTCATCTTACTCAGATAGAGTAGGAAGTACTCCGTCTCACACCAACGATTTTCAAGCTTATTAAATGTCTTGGGAATCGCGTTAAGTAGTCCAGTGCAGCTGTGGAAGACAGTTTTAAATGCTAAATTATCTCAGACCATGTTAGGATGGCGATTTATTATCCGTGACTACACGAGGTCCGTTAGCGGTGACCACTTGGTAGGCCCCCATGTTAGGAGACTAGATTGTGTTTGACGCACTTACGGCAATCTTTACATTTTGTACCGACACTAGATCGATCAGACCTTGATGAGGCAGCTGGTTCCCCTCACCTTCCCATTCAGTCCAACATCAGGTGACTGTCACGCCAGTGTGGCCACATGCCTTTTAGTCCTGACAAGTGCTAACACTATTGTCTTAGACTAGCGCGGGGCATTATTTCATAGTGCTTCTCAGTACTCCCTAATCATTTGGTACAGAGCAAGCTCATTATACACAATGTATCACAAACTATACTACAGGCTTCCAGGAGTTCTGTACCTAACAGTTCATATGGTTCTGGTGAGGTAACCATGTCCGGAGATGTATGGTTTGGATGAAAAGTAAGTTTGAAGGTCGGAACACTTTCAAATCTCGTGGAGTGTACGCACACAGTGGAGACAATGAGTTCTGACTTCGCGCTCTGCAGAGGCCCATGACATAGGACACATTTCCAGCACTCGTCGTATGATTCTCTTATACACGATGATGTCTACTTCAAAGTCGAGAGCACCATAATCAACTGTCCTAGTTCCGAACGTATCAGTTTCTCCAAAACTTTTTTATAGACGGGCGAAAATGGTGTGATGCCATTATTACAAAAGGGGTTGACGGTGGCGCCCCTTTTTCAGTTCGTGCGCGTACCGTGAATCGGGAGATTTTAAACATATTTTACATCCAAACGATATATGTACGGACATAGAGTTCTTATCAAAACTTTATCTGCAGTCTGCAATAAAATTAAAGTGTCACTGATACAAAACCCCGTAATTCTGTCCCATTGAGAAACAGAAGCGTGAAATTTGACTCCATGCTGACTACAAACTTCCTTTTCAACGGTGCAGAAGCATGGCGTCTTACGACGTCAGCCTTGCGCTTGGCGACACTTCAGATAGCTAGGTGTCGACACATGCGAGAGAAAGACCGGAGCCAGAAATTCTTGTGACGTGCAAGGTGGGCAAGTAATGTCACACTGACACCGAATTCCACCGTTCTCGTGCCCAACTGCAAAATGGACGTGTCAAGTGATGGGAAGGTCATCACACCCCCTCTGATCCACGTGGCAACCGTTCTCTCGAAACCTTTCCGGTGAAGGTGAGAACCACCCAGTGTTAAAATTATGCCGTTTTCTTACGTATGGCCGATTGAAACATTTCACAGATACCGCCGCACAGAATCGACAGATAGGGGCCTCCGAGGGTGGCAGAAAATGGGGTCGTCATTGGAACAACCCCTACCGTTGGGGCGTTGATTCCCACACGTTTAGCGGTCGGAAACGACTGTTCACAGTGCGCAGAGCAACAGGACGACGTGTTTGACACTGCTGACACCATCTAGATCATTCAACCTTTCTGTATCGACATCGTGGGCTTGAAACTCCAGTGAGCGGGTTCTGAGCTTTTTAGAGGGTAGGGCGACAGCAGCTTTTGCTCTGGTGCGCAGAATGGAGCCACGGGGGACGGAAATAATTTAAGGGGCTCCGGAACGCCCTATACTTGCAATGTTAAAATAACGCTTATAAATTACATCTTTCCTCACAAAGTATTTGAGGTAGGAAGTTGAACGTTTTAAAGATTATTTATTGGAATATGGGCTACAACATAACACAGGGATTTTACAAAATTTTAGTTCAGTTATTAAAGATGATTTTTTTTCAATTGTAATGAAAATTCACAACTTTTTTTGCAATTTTTTACTTATATATTCAAAAATATACAGTATTTTGGAAAAAGGCTGTGTTAAATTATGCAGAAGGTACTGTGTAACATTTACTGAAAGTTTGAAACAAATATGTTTGGAAGAACCTTAGAAAACATGTAATTACTATGAGAAAATAAAAGTTTTGGGAATCGAGCGACAAAGATTGGATTAACTTTGTAGTGCATTCCAGGTCCATAGGATGGATTATGTTCATCCTCTGCAAACTCCTCCTGCAGCCTCCTCTTGTTCCTCCTCCTGTTTACTCTTGTTTGTATTTCTAGACTCTTTACAGCCCTGTCTGCAGCCCGAAGGCGTTCCTTGTCTAAAGCAAGCATCGCTCGTTGTAGTGTTCGTAGATTTTGCTACCATTTTCTTCAGTTGCAGTTACTGCAACACTGTTCCAAAAGGTGGTCATGTATGAACACTTATCACATTTCAGTTGTATTTCACTAGCAAGTCCTACGTGCTTTATTATGGAGAGTTCCAGACCAACTTCACTACAATGAATACATCTTACACAGTTTGAAAAAATTCCTTTGAGAACCGACATATCAAATATTTCATTCACATCCGATTCGCCCATAAAACATTCATAGTTTACACTCATTGAACCAAGCTTCTTCTGTGAAGTATTTTCTTTCCCACTTTGACTGCTATGGGCAGGTGTATTGGGAGGTTAGGTTCACTCACTTGGTTGTCGTATTTTTTGTTTACAATAATAACACGTACCTTTGGCTTTCCAACATTTCTCCTTTTCTTAAAAGCCTTCAGAGGATTTCTAATAACTTTACTTTTACTCATTATTATACTTCAACAAAACAGAGACTCAAGAAACAGAATTAATTACGAATATTTTCGAGATAACGACAGAGTAAATAAACATGAAACAATCGACAATCACACCAGCGATATTGAACCATCACAGGTTAGCTACAACACATACATTATCTCACATCACTAAAATGTACCTGATGAACACGGACGTTAATAATAACACCATTTGACAGCAGTTTAACAGCGCCACAGCGGGTCACGCCCATGTAGAACACATTTCAAAAAAAATTTAAAAATAGTTGTAGTCTTCGGAATTGAATAAATTATACATCTATTAAAAGGTAATGGTCTGCAGATTCATAAAACGCAAAAATTGAACTTTTCATGATTTTGAGCCTTTCCGGAGCCACTTAAACGTGGTGCACAGAAGATAAGGATATTTTTTCAGCTCTTTTGTTTTGCGCCCTAATGTGGCGTGATAACGGGCTAGGGCAACATTTGCACAGGTGTGAATGATGCGCCAAAGGGGACCGCTAAGTCCACCGGTTCGGCAATATCGATAGTACCAGTCGCGCACCTTTGTTGAGCACTTTAAAAATGATGTTGCTGTGCAGAGGCAATCACTGATTCTACGCGCCGGCCTGACGGACATCGCTTTCGAAACCCCTTAGAATCTGCATACGACCATCAGGTGCTATTTTAGGGATGTCGTGCCACTCAGCTCAGAGATGTTGAAACGTTGCCTATCACAACGGCACCTAGAAATCAGTGACAGGCTGTCCCTGTACAAAAAAAAAGGAGTTCCACTGAGTTCCTTTATATTACCGCCAGCGTGCTTTTCGTGTCGATTCTGAGATGCTTTGTGTGTGAAATGTTCTCACAAGGATATCACGTGATATCAACGCTTGACATTGCGTCATATAGATGCCAAAACAAGGGATGGTATGTGGGCAAGTGCGGGTGTGAGGATCTTCCCATTTTTTGACACGTTCGCGACGGCGTTGGGCAGAACTCAGGTGAAATTCTGTGGCTGTTCTAGCAGTCAATCATCATTGACATACCCGCTAATGGTACTGTATGTTTATATACATAATTACGTCATCATTAGACAGTTCCTGCCGGAAGCGTTCTTTTAGTCAACCAGTTTATTTCCTAAATGAATTACAAATGGTTCAAATGGCTCTGAGCACTATGGGACTTAAAATCTGAGGTCATCAGTCCCCTAGAACTTAGAACTACGTAAACCTAACTAACCTAAGGACTTCACACACATCCATGCCCGGGGCAGGATTCGAACCTGCGACCGTAGCGGACTGAAAGGCCTAGAACCGCTCGGCCACAACGGCCGGCAAATTGCAAATGATACAATGCAAGGGAAATAAATAGTTGTACCTGTATTTTCAGCTTCTTGTTACGGTAGTTTCTAGTCCTTGGGTGTCCGACGTATTTTATTTGAAACTTAAACGGCCTATGGATTATTCCAAGCCAATTCGTGATACCGTTGCTGACCTTCTCGGCCAAACGTCATTGATATCATAGCTTCCATATATCTGAAGTCACTGACGACATCATTTAAGGAACGATAGTATTTTCAGTAACGGCGACGATAGCCTTGTGAACCTTTGTAAGACATACACTCCTGGAAATGGAAAAAAAAACACATTGACACCGGTGTGTCAGACCCACCATACTTGCTCCGGACACTGCGAGAGGGCTGTACAAGCAATGATCACAGGCACGGCACAGCGGACACACCAGGAACCGCGGTGTCGGCCGTCGAATGGCGCTAGCTGCGCAGCATTTGTGCACCGCCGCCGTCAGTGTCAGCCAGTTTGCCGTGGCATACGGAGCTCCATCGCAGTCTTTAACACTGGTAGCATGCCGCGACAGCGTCGACGTGAACCGTATGTGCAGTTGACGGACTTTGAGCGAGGGCGTATAGTGGGCATGCGGGAGGCCGGGTGGACGTACCGCCGAATTGCTCAACACGTGGGGCGTGAGGTCTCCACAGTACATCGATGTTGTCGCCAGTGGTCGGCGGAAGGTGCACGTGCCCGTCGACCTGGGACCGGACTGCAGCGACGCACGGGTGCACGCCAAGACCGTAGGATCCTACGCAGTGCCGTAGGGGACCGCACCGCCACTTCCCAGCAAATTAGGGGCACTGTTGCTCCTGGGGTATCGGCGAGGACCATTCGCAACCGTCTCCATGAAGCTGGGCTACGGTCCCGCACACCGTTAGGCCGTCTTCCGCTCACGCTCCAACATCGTGCAGCCCGCCTCCAGTTGTGTCGCGACAGGCGTGAATGGAGGGACGAATGGAGACGTGTCGTCTTCAGCGATGAGAGTCGCTTCTGCCTTGGTGCCAATGATGGTCGTATGCATGTTTGGCGCCGTGCAGGTGAGCGCCACAATCAGGACTGCATACGACCGAGGCACACAGGGCCAACACCCGGCATCATGGTGTGGGGAGCGATCTCCTACACTGGCCGTACACCACTGGTGATCGTCGAGGGGACACTGAATAGTGCACGGTACATCCAAACCGTCATCGAACCCATCGTTCTACCATTCCTAGACCGGCAAGGGAACTTGCTGTTCCAACAGGACAATGCACGTCCGCATGTATCCCGTGCCACCCAACGTGCTCTAGAAGGTGTAAGTCAACTACCCTGGCCAGCAAGATCTCCGGATCTGTCCCCCATTGAGCATGTTAGGGACTGGATGAAGCGTCGTCTCACGCGGTCTGCACGTCCAGCACGAACGCTGGTCCAACTGAGGCGCCAGGTGGAAATGGCATGGCAAGCCGTTCCACAGGACTACATCCAGCATCTCTACGATCGTCTCCATGGGAGAATAGCAGCCTGCATTGCTGCGAAAGGTGGATATACACTGTACTAGTGCCGACATTGTGCATGCTCTGTTGCCTGTGTCTATGTGCCTGTGGTTCTGTCAGTGTGATCATGTGATGTATCTGACCCCAGGAATGTGTCAATAATGTTTCCCCTTCCTGGGTCAATGAATTCACGGTGTTCTTATTTCAATTTCCAGGAGTGTATTTTAATTAATTCTGTTACAAATGCCAAACTAGTATCCACGCAAAGAACGAATCCGAAATTACCGTCATCGTTTCGTGGAAGAGTACTTTCCTTCTCAATCTTTCACAAATTATGGAATCAGTAAATAAAGTATTGGTTGGAAGACCCTCTGTGTCTGAGTCTCTCCGTTAAGCGTGCTCGGTGGTCTCAGAAGGCAGCGCACTGCCCACGAATACAGGTACAGTAAGCGGTTCCCACTAGTCGGAAAGTGTTCTAGCTGTGTTTAGTTTACAACAGACACCGAGTTGAAACAGTTCTTAGGCAAAGGGCTCTCATGCGGAGATGTATTCACATTTCTGTCTGGCCATCCAAATAAATGTTTTATTTTTGGAGCTGTAAAATGGCTTGGACAGAGCCATAGAGACTGTTTTCAGAATTAATCTTCGCACAGCAGTGGAATGTGCTCAGCCTTTTTTTCGTCCTGTCAGATTTTAAACTAATTGCAGGGTCAGAAATAGAAACCAAGACCTATGCGTTTCGAGGACAAGTGGCCTCCCAACTGAGGTACGAAAGAACAGCTCACCATTCCCCACACATTTTCCCTTTCGCCAGTACCTCGTGACCAAATATTCAAAAACAATCCCCAAATCTATGAGTAAGCCGCTTTTCCTGTCTGTAAAATAATAATTCCTGTAGGCTGTTTCAACAGTGCCATGCGCTTTTTCATTAAAAGTGCTATTAACGTTTATACGCGTTGTGACTTGGTCGGCTTGCAGCTATATAGTCTGATGTAAGCAAAATGACGCCCAATAGAGTAGTGAGAACATCGCTTAGAAAATGTTCGTAGATCGACCTGTGGGTCTCGTGGGCAACACATATGGTGCAATGGCTAATCACAAATTACCGCAACCAGTCCTTCTTTGAGTTGCTACCGCAGTAAACGCGCGTTCGCCCCTGAACAGAAGGCAGGAACCGTGGCTGTGGCAAGCAATGCTTTAATTACCACTGCACAGACTGGACTAGTCGAGGACAGAGCGGCACCATCGCCACCTGTTTTTCCTTTAGATATTATGAACGTAGTTGTTTTCCATAGACAACTTACCATTCAGTGTCACTGCATGTGTCCAATACTTTTGCCACTTTTTGACACCTGATGGAAGGTTCTTCTTCGAAATACCCATAAAATCTTCCTCAGAGCCATTTCATCGAAGACAGCGCCGATAGTTGGCATCCGTTCCTGTAGTTTAGTTTAGTTTAGTTATGTCATGTTTCGTAGATCATTTTCAGAAAAAAATCAGGTTCCAAGATGTATATACACACATAAATAGAGCTAATATTAATATTACTGAAATTGTTAGTTCTACATATGTAACTACACTAATAGGTACAATTTTTTAAATTTTTTTACCAGTTCTGAAACAAAAACTCGTCCATGGAGTAGAGGGAGTTATCCAAAAGAAATGATACTAAGCTAGATTTAAAACTTGATCTTCTACCTGCCAGACACTTTATGTTGTTGGACAAATGATCAAAGATTTTTGTTACTGAATAATGGACTCCTTTTTAAGCAATTGAAAGCTTCAATAACGGATAGGAAAGGTTATTTTCCCCTCTAGTCTTGTACGTATAAACATCACTGTTCTTCGCGAATTGAGATGGATTATTTATAACGAATTTCATTAGCGAATATATGTACTCTGATGGTGCAGTTAAAATACCTAACACCTTTAGTGGGTGAAGACATGACGTCCTTGGGTGAACACCACTAATTATTCTCAATACTCCCTTTTGTGCAATCAATACTTTATATCTATGTGGTGAGTTACACCAGAAAACTATTCCGTAAGATATTATTGAGTGGAAATATGCATAGTACGTTAGGAGGTTCATCTGTTTATTACTAAGACTAGCGATTATACGAAGAGCGAAAGAAGCTGAACTTCTTCCAGTTCAAGTTCTCATCAATCTGAACACCCAAAAATTTGGAGAAATCTACCCTGAACCCTGTTCATAAGCTACATCAATTGTCGGTATGACTCTATTCGGTGTACAGAACTGGATATAGTGATTTTTTTTTTTCAAAATTAAGTGAGAGTCCATTTTCAGAGAACCATTTAATAATTCTTTGAAAGACATCCTTAACAATATCTTCAGCTGCTTTTTCTGGAATGGGATTTATTATAACACATGTGTCATCTGCAAAAAGTACTAGTTCTGCTTGCTGAACGTTAAGTGTGAAGTCATTCACACGAATAAGGAACAGCAGAGGATCCAAAATTGAACCTGTGCGATTACCTTTGTGATAACTCCCCATTCACTAGAATTTACCACCCTCCCAACATTTTTTGTGTTATTCAGAACAACCTGTTGCTTTCTGTTCGTTAAGTATGATTCAAACCAGCTGTGTGTATAGCCTTCAATTTCATAAAACTTGAGTTTTTCTAAGAGTGTGACATGATCCACCCAGTCAAATGCCTTGGAAAGATCACAAAAAATACCAACTGGCGATGATTTATTATTTAGGGCTTGTACAATTTAGTGAGTAAATGTGTAGATAGTATTCTCAGTCGAGTAACCCTTCCAGAATCCGAACTGTGACATGCTGAGTAAATTATTTTCACTTAAATGTGCGACTACTCTTGAATACATGACTTTTTCGGATATTTTAGAAAATGAAGTCCGCAATGAGAATGGTCTATAAATATTTAAGTCACTCATGTCTCCTTTCTTATGAAGAGGTTTGACGGCTGCGTATTTCAATCTGTCTGAAACATTCCCCGTGCCAGCGAAGCATTACATATATCGCTAAGGACTCCACTTATTAAATTAGAACAACACTTTAAAATTCTGTTAGAGACTCCAACACCAACACATGAGCTCTTGTTTTTCAGTATATTTATAATTCCCTTAATTTCAGTGGGGGATGTTGGTGCTGTTTCTAAAGGCCTACAGTCCTGGGGAATGACATTCTAAACATATTTTTTTGCTTCTTCAACTGAACCGTGTAACCCTGTGTTTGCTGCTACATTCAGAAAGTGATTTTTAAAAATACTTGCAACTTGCGAATTATCAGTCACAACATCATCATTTAGCTTTATTGCTGTGGTATGCTGTGCACTGTCAGGCTGCCCCGTCTCCCCTTTGACAATATTAGATATAGTTTTAATCTTATTATCCGCATCATTAATTTCTGTCAGAACACGTTAGCTTCTCGAATTCTTAATGACTTTCCTTAAAATATTACAGTACCTTTCGTAGTAAGCAAGTAACGTCGCATCCTCACTTATTCTGGCCTGTCCATATATTTCCTTCTTCCTCTTACACCATATCTTTATTCCCTTAGTAATCCATGGCTTATTTGACTTTGTAATGACTTTTTTGGATAGCGTTTCAGGAAAGCAACTCTCAAATATTGAGACAAATTTACGGTGGCATAAACTGAATTTTGCATCAAAATAATTTTCTGTGAATACGTCATCCCATTCCACCTCTTCTAGGCTGCTCCTAAAACTTTGTACCCTGTTCGCATCAATAAGCCTCCCTGCCTTGTATGAACCTGCCCAGTGCAACAGCTTGACATGATATGGACTCAACAAGTTATTGGAAGTCACCTGCAGAGTTACTGAGCCATGCTGCCTCTATAGCCCTCCATAAATATTAAAGTGTTGCTGACCTCTCGGTGACATTCCACATATGCTCGATGGGATTCAAGTCGGGAAATCTGGTTGGCGAAACGATTCGCATGAATTGCTAGTTATGTTCTTCAGACCAATCGCGAGCAATCGTGGACCGGTGAAATGGTTTGGGAACATGAAGTCCATGAATGGCTGCAAAAGGGCTCCAGGTAACAGAACATAAGCACTTTCAGTCGACGGTTGGTTCAGCTGGACCAGAGGATCCAATCCATTCCATGTAAACACATCCCAAATCATTATGGAGCCACTAACAGCTTGCACAGTGCCTTGTTGGCGACTTGGGTCAACAATGGCTTAATGTGGTCTGCGCCACACTCTAACCCTACCTTCAAATCATACCAAATGAAATCGGGACTCACCCAACCAGGCCAGTCGTCTAGAGTCCAACCGATATGGTCACAAGCTCAGAAGAGGCGCTACAGGGCGATGTCGTGCTGTTAGAAAAGGCATTCGCCCTGGTCATATGCTATCACAGCCCGCTAATGTCGGATTTCGCCGGACTGTCTTAGGGCATGCGTCCGTCGTATGTCCCACATAGATTTCTGTTTTGCTTGACCGTAAGGATTGACAACTCTACCCAGACGGCGCTGCTCTCGGGCGTCAAGCAAATGCCGTTGGCCACTGCGCTCTCCGTGGTGAGAGGTAATGACTGAAATTTGGTATTCTCGGCACTCTCATGACACTGTAGATCTTTGAATAATGATTTCCGAAGAGGAATAACTCATACTTCTAGCTCCAACTACCATTCCGCGCTTAAAATCTGTTAGTTCCCGTCGTGCGGTCACAGTGACGTTGGACAACTTTCCACGTGAGCCACCTGAGTACAAATGACAACTCCGCCAATGGACTGCCCTTTTGTACCCTGTCTGCGTGATACTGCATCCATCTGTATGTGTGCATTTCGCTTTCCTATGACTTCTGTCTCCTGAATGTGTACACAGACTACAATTACGGATGCAGTATTGCCAACAGTTCTCCCATGCTGTGTGTGCAAAGAGGGGCTTACTACGCCACAACGTATATATACGAAGTGAATTAAAGGCACTGAAATGAAAGAATGTGCCGATGGATAAGAAATCAATGAAGATGCCGTTAGGCAAAATTGGCAAAAATGAAGTATAGCTGCGCAAAACAACTGCCTAAAATTTTTCTTTAGACATCCGTTTTTGTGTAAGTTGTGGAAAAAAGATAGCGAAAGCAACACACAGCATGGAAAGATTTTCTAATTCTTACAATTAGGGATGTTAATATAACTGTCGGGTGGTATGGGCTATACTAAAAAATAATGGTCTTTTTTTTAAAAAAAAGTGTTTTTTGTTTTTACGAATAAGTGTAACGTATGTAAGTATGAAAATGGAATACAAAAAAAAAAAAAAAAAAAAAGAATGAAACTGGAACCTACAGAATAAACGTAAATTTTACCATGAAAAAAATTTTTTTTTTTTTTTTCGCATGATACAAGTTACCTACACTATACCTCAAGGTGAATAAATGTGTGACTAGGGCCTG
This sequence comes from Schistocerca piceifrons, assembly GCF_021461385.2. Taxonomy (NCBI): domain Eukaryota; kingdom Metazoa; phylum Arthropoda; class Insecta; order Orthoptera; family Acrididae; genus Schistocerca; species Schistocerca piceifrons. Next base: position 66,085,730 of record NC_060139.1, read on the forward strand.
CCGTCTGATAGACCGTTCGCAGGGTACAAGTCATCCGATTTGACGCCACTTCAGCGACTTTCGGGTCGATGGGGATAGAAAGTTTAAAATGATGTTTTCAAAGTATTGGGATGCTACGTACGTTCGTAGCGTTTCTGTTTTGCATGTTCGTTTCTTTGTTGTTATGGATTTGTTTATCGATTGCCAATTTTTATTGGTAATTCACTGTTGCTGTTTGATTTACATAATATCATTTTGTTATTTGGAGATAATGAGCGTAACTGTGGACACTAGTAAATGGGGTGCCAAATGGAGAAATTGGGACGTTTCCAACATAATCTTCTGCTTGAGATCAATAGAGGGGTGATAGTAGCGGAGGCAGCCAGAAATATTTACGCCGAGTATGCTGATAAAAACGTTAAATACATAGGAGAAAGTGGATTGAAGGCCTCTATGAAGGGAAAGATTTGTCTGGTGTGATAGGAAAAAAAATCTGGAGTCGATGTAGAAGAAATAGAGGATCCAGTATTAGAATCAGAATTTAAGAGAGCTTTTGGAGGACTTATGATCAAATAAGACAGGAGAGATAGATAACATTCAGTCACTGCGGGAATTGGCAACAAAACGACTATTCACTTTAGTGTGGAGAAAGTATGAGTCTGGCGATGTTCCATCTGACTTTCTGAAAACATCATCCACGCAATTCAGAAGAAATGGTTCAAATGGCTCTGAGCACTATGGGACTTAACATCTATGGTCATCAGTCCCCTAGAACTTAGAACTACTTAAACCTAACTAACCTAAGGACAGCACACAACACCCAGCCATCACGAGGCAGAGAAAATCCCTGACCCCGCCGGGAATCGAACCCGGGATCCCGGCAATTCACAAGACTGCAAGAGCCGACAAGTGACAGAATTATAGCACAATCAGCTTAACGGCTCATGCATCCAAGTTGCTTACAAGAATAATATACAGGAAAATGGAAAAGAAAACTGTGGATGTGTTAGATGATGATCATTTTGGCTTAGGAGAGGTAAAGGCGACAGAGAGCCAATTCTGTCGTTGCGGTTGATAATGGAAACAACAGACTAAAGGAAAAGCAAGACACATTCATCGGTTTAGTCAATCCTGAGGAAAATACGGGTAAGCTATAGGCACAGACGGGTAACATACAATATGTATGAGATGCAAGAGTTAATAATAAGAGTGGAAGACGAAGAATGAAGTGCTACGATTAAAGAGGGTGTGAGACAGGGATGTAGTCTTTCCCCACTACTGTTCGATCTATACATCGAAGAAGCAATGACGGAATTAAAAAAAAAGATTCATGAGTGGAATTAAAATTCAAGGTGAAAGGATGTCAATGATACGACTCGCTGGTAACACTGCTATCCCGAGTGACAGTCAAGAAAATTAACATGATCTGCTAAATGGAGTGAACTGTCTAATGAGTATAGAATATGGATTGAGAGTAAATCGAAGAAAGACGAAAGTAATCAGAAGCAACAGGAATGAGAACAGTGAGAAACTTAACATCAGGTTTGATGGTCACGAAGCAGATGAAGTTAAGGAATTCTACCATCTAGAGAGCAAAAGAACTGTTGGCGGACGGAACAAGGAGGACATCAAAAGCTGACTAGCAGTAGAGAAAGGACAATCCTGGTCGACAGAAGCCTACTACTGTCAAACACAGGCCTTGATTGAAGAAAAAATTTCTGAGAATGTACGTTTGATGCACAGTAGTATGGTATGGTAATGAAACATGGACTGTGGGGAAACCGGAACAGAAGAGAATCCAACCCTTTGAGATGTGGTGCTAGAGACGAATGTTGAAAATTAGGTTTACTGGTAAGCTAAGAAATGAGGAGGGTCTGCGCAGAATCGGAGAGGAAACGAATACGTGGAAAACACTGACAAGGAGAAGGGACAAGATTATAGGACATCTCTTAAGACATCAGGGAACAATTTCCATGAAGTTAGAGGGAGCTGTAGAGGATAAAAGCTGTAGAGGAAATCAAGCCAGTCAGAAGATCGATGACTCAAAAAAAAAAAAAAAAAAAAAAGTGATAATTGCATTGGAGAGAGCACGACAAGAAAATGGTTTTCTAGTTTTTAAGGAGATCTAGGAAGATGGGGTTGGCAACAGGCAACTCCGTGTTCCCAGATTTCCAGAAACCATTTGTCACGGTGCCCCACTACAGACTGTTAACAAAGGCACCAGCACACGGGACAGGCTCCTACATTTATGAGTGGCTCGAAGGCTTCTCAAGTAAGAGACCCCAGTATACGGTCCTCGACGGCACGTGATAGTCAGAGACAAGGGTACCGCCAGGAGTGCAACAAGTGAGCAGGACGGGACGGCTCTTACACTCTTTATACATGTATTATCTGGCGGCTGTTAGCTGGCGATGCTGTGACGTACGAGAATGGGTTCATCGGCTTGAGTGAGCGGGATTCTTTATTGCATTACAATCTACATTCGACGTCTTAAATATTAATACCAGAATGATAATATTACTGCTTACCCCTCAGAGTACAAATCAATTCTAAACATTAACCGTTCACCTGATTTGACATTCAAAAACAAAAACAGAAAATTATTTGTGACACAAGCGCAACAGCTACTTCACTGAGGTTCTGCTAAAAGGGTGTCTAGTGTCTCCGTTTTATTACAAGCACTGCCTGTGTTCGCTGTCTAACGGCAAACCCGAGAAATACTATATAGCCCACAACTTGAAGTAATATCACTACAAAACTTCCAGATATTCTGAACTCCATCAATCAATTCTTTTCGCTATAACTGCAGAAAACTGGAGCCAGTCACATTTTTAAATACACTCCTGGAAATTGAAATAAGAACACCGTGAATTCATTGTCCCAGGAAGGGGAAACTTTATTGACACATTCCTGGGGTCAGATACATCACATGATCACACTGACAGAACCACAGGCACATAGACACAGGCAACAGAGCATGCACAATGTCGGCACTAGTACAGTGTATATCCACCTTTCGCAGCAATGCAGGCTGCTATTCTCCCATGGAGACGATCGTAGAGATGCTGGATGTAGTCCTGTGGAACGGCCTGCCATGCCATTTCCACCTGGCGCCTCAGTTGGACCAGCGTTCGTGCTGGACGTGCAGACCGCGTGAGACGACGCTTCATCCAGTCCCAAACATGCTCAATGGGGGACAGATCCGGAGATCTTGCTGGCCAGGGTAGTTGACTTACACCTTCTACAGCACGTTGGGTGGCACGGGATACATGCGGACGTGCATTGTCCTGTTGGAACAGCAAGTTCCTTTGCCGGCCTAGGAATGGTAGAACGATGGGTTCGATGACGGTTTGGATGTACCGTGCACTATTCAGTGTCCCCTCGACGATCACCAGTGGTGTACGGCCAGTGTAGGAGATCGCTCCCCACACCATGATGCCGGGTGTTGGCCTTGTGTGCCACGGTCGTATGCAGTCCTGATTGTGGCGCTCACCTGCACGGCGCCAAACACGCATACGACCATCATTGGCACCAAGGCAGAAGCGACTCTCATCGCTGAAGACGACACGTCTCCACTCGTCCCTCCATTCACGCCTGTCGCGACACCACTGGAGGCGGGCTGCACGATGTTGGGGCGTGAGCGGAAGACGGCCTAACGGTGTGCGGGACCGTAGCCCAGCTTCATGGAGACGGTTGCGAATGGTCCTCGCCGATACCCCAGGAGCAACAGTGTCCATAATTTGCTGGGAAGTGGCGGTGCGGTCCCCTACGGCACTGCGTAGGATCCTACGGTCTTGGCGTGCATCCGTGCGTCGATGCGGTCCGGTCCCAGGTCGACGGGCACGTGCACCTTCCGCCGACCACTGGCGACAACATCGATGTACTGTGGAGATCTCACGCCCCACGTGTTGAGCAATTCGGCGGTACGTCCACCCGGCCTCCCTCATGCCCACTATACGCCCTCGCTCAAAGTCCGTCAACTGCACATACGATTCACGTCCACGCTGTCGTGGCATGCTACCAGTGTTAAAGACTGCGATGGAGCTCCGTATGCCACGGCAAACTGGCTGACACTGACGGCGGCGGTGCACAAATGCTGCGCAGCTAGCGCCATTCGACGGCCAACACCGCGGTTCCTGGTGTGTCCGCTGTGCCGTGCGTGTGATCATTGCTTGTACAGCCCTCTCGCAGTGTCCGGAGCAAGTATGGTGGGTCTGACACACCAGTGTCAATGTGTTCTTTTTTCCATTTCCAGGAGTGTATTTATGGGTAGCTCATCACTCACTTTTCATAGGATATGTACATATGTACATCGTGACTACGAAACATTGATTGTCCATCGACGCTCACAGATGGATATTAACAACGAAGCTATCCATACTGCCGCAGTAAGTGCAGAATTAATTTTTGAATCCAAATTACCACATAACTCATGACGATGCATTAAATCATGTTCCACCTTCTTGCCACAGAGCTAGTATTCAGCATTACGCTTTGGTATAGTAACGCAACCACTTGTACACCATTTGAAGATTAGCCTAATAAGGTTCAAAAACAGGTTTATGGAATAAATATCTAAAACAAATGACTGGTTGCAGATTCTTGTATTTTTATTAAATAAACAGTCGCGGACTGTTAAACATCCGTAATGGATAAACTTAGTCGTTGCTTTCCGTATTAGTGCGTTGTCTAGTGACAGCCAGAGCGAGAGCACCAGCAGCAGCGAGTACTGTTTGTATAAAGCGTTTATTTTGCATTTTGTTTACGACCTTCCACTAAGGAAGGGATTCTATTTGTGTTTATCTGCTCTGCATAGTAACTAACAGTTCTTGATAAAACTTTACGTAGTTTTCGTGTTAGATTTCTTAGTGTTTTCTTGATCGTTTAGAACAGAAAGCGCCCTAAAACCGTCTTTTGTTTGTTTCGCGGCCGTTAGCCACTAGTCACTTGAATCAGCAGTTGTCTTGTGACAGCCAGAGCGAGAGCACCAGCAGCAGCGAGTACTGTTTGTATAAAGCGTTTTTGTACTTATTTGCTGCGCTTAGCTTTTAAATAGTTTTTCTGGGAAAACCTAGCGTAGTTTTCGCGTCTCGTATTTCAGTGAGTGTTTCTTGATTATCAGAGTAGCTCATCAGAAGATTATCTTGGGAATTTGTCACCGTATAGAGTAGGGTAAACATAGTCATGTGTAGGGACTGTGGTTGTTGTGAGCGGACGCAAGGAGAATTGGCCACTCTTCGGGGGCGGGTGGAGGCTTTGTCTGTTAGGCTCATCGAGCTCGAGGCGCAAGCGTCGGCTCGTAGTGGCGTTGGGGCAACTGTGGTGAGACCTATGCCTACTTCGGTGGCCTTGGAATCACATGGAACCCCTGATGTCGCTGCGTCTTCCGGCAGTGAGCATCTTACCGGTCAGCCATCACTCCAGGGTGAATGGCGGACAGTGGTGGGCTCGCGCGTGCCTGGCCGAAAGGCGAAGGTGGGATCTGGCCGCGTGGCAGCTGCCTTACCCCTTTCCAACAGGTACGGGGTGCTTCCTAGTGGTGATGACATCGTTTCCGAGCCACCACAGGATGCCTCGCCTGTTGGGCCAGTGGCCGATTCTCCGGCAAGGTCCCGACAGTCACAGAGGGCGGGCCTATTAGTTATAGGGAGCTCCAACGTTAGGCGGGTTATGGAGCCCCTCAGGAAAATAGCGGGTAGGTCGGGGAAGAATGCCAGTGTGCACTCGGTGTGCTTGCCGGGGGGTCTCGTGCGTAATGTGGAGGAGGCCCTTCCGGCAGCTATTGAACGCACTGGATGTGACCGGCTGCAGATGGTAGCACATGTCGGAACGAATGACGCCTGCCGCTTGGGTTCTGAGGCCATCCTTGGTTCCTTCCGGCGGCTGGCTGATTTGGTGAAGACAACCAGCATCGCACGCGGAGTGCAAGCTGAGCTTAATATCTGCAGCATAGTGCCCAGAGTCGATCGCGGTCCTCTGGTTTGGAGCCGTGTGGAGGGTCTAAACCAGAGGCTCAGACGACTCTGCGACTATAATGGTTGCAAATTCATCGACCTCCGTTATTGGGTGGAGAACTGTAGGGCCCCCCTAGACAGGTCAGGCGTGCACTACACACCGGAAGCAGCTACTAGGGTAGCAGAGTACGTGTGGCGTGCATACGGGGATTTTTTAGGTTAGAGGGACCCCCCCTTGGGCGAAACGATAAAATACCTGGCGGCTTACCAGAGAGGACATTATCATCGTTGATAAAGAACGTCCGTCCTCAGAGACCAAAAACAGGAAAAGTTAACGTAATATTGGTAAACTGCAGGAGTATCCAGGGCAAGGTTCCTGAATTAGTATCTCTTATTGAAGGAAATAGTGCGCATATAGTATTAGGAACGGAAAGTTGGTTAAAACCGGAAGTGAACAGTAACGAAATTCTAGACACAGAATGGAATATATACCGCAAGGATAGGATAAACGCCAATGGTGGAGGAGTATTTATAGCAGTAAAGAATTCAATAATATCCAGTGAAGTTATTAGCAAATGCGAACGTGAAATAATCTGGGTTAAGTTAAGTATCAAAGGTGGGTCAGATATGATAGTCGGATGCTTCTATAGACCACCTGCATCAGCAACCGTAGTAGTTGAGCGCCTCAGAGAGAACCTGCAGAACGTCGTGAAGAAGTTTCGTGATCATACTATTGTAATAGGGGGAGACTTCAATCTACCAGGTATAGAATGGGATAGTCACACAATCAGAACTGGAGCCAGGGACAGAGACTCTTGTGACATTATCCTGACTGCCTTGTCCGAGAATTACTTCGAGCAGATAGTTAGAGAACCAACTCGTGAAGCTAACGTTTTAGACCTCATAGCAACAAATAGACCGGAACTTTTCGACTCCGTGAATGTAGAAGAGGGTATCAGTGATCATAAGTCAGTGGTTGCATCAATGACTACAAGTGTAATAAGAAATGCCAAGAAAGGAAGGAAAATATGTTTGCTTAACAAGAGTGATAGGGCACAAATCGCAGAATATCTGAGTGACCACCATCAAACGTTCATTTCTGAGGAAGAGGATGTGGAACAAAAATGGAAAAAATTCAGAAACATCGTCCAGTACGCCTTAGATAAGTTCGTACCGACTAAGGTCCAAAGCGAGGGGAAAGATCCACCGTGGTATAACAATCATGTACGAAAGGCACTACGGAAACAAAGAAAGCTTCATCATAGGTTTAAGAGTAGTCGAATCATAGCTGATAAGGAAAAGCTGAACGAAGCGAAAAAGAGCGTAAAGAGAGCAATGAGAGAAGCATTCAACGAATTCGAACATAAAACATTGGCAAACAATCTAAACAAGAACCCTAAAAAGTTTTGGTCATATGTAAAATCGGTAAGCGGATCTAAATCCCCTATTCAGTCACTCGTTGACCACGATGGCACCGAAACAGAGGACGACCGAAGAAAGGCAGAAATACTGAATTCAGTGTTCCGAAACTGTTTCACTGCGGAAAATCGTAACACGGTCCCTGACTTCAGCCGTCGCACGGACGCCAAAATGGAAAATATTGAAATAAACGATATCGGAATTGAAAAACAACTGCTATCACTTAGTAGCGGAAAAGCATCCGGACCAGACAAGATACCCTTAAGATTCTACAGTGATTATGCTAAAGAACTTGCCCCCTTTCTATCAGCAATTTATCGTAGATCGCTGGAAGAACGTAAAGTACCTAGCGACTGGAAGAAAGCGCAGGTCGTTCCCATTTTCAAGAAGGGTCATAAATCAGATGCGAATAATTATAGGCCTATTTCGCTTACGTCAATCTGTTGTAGAATAATGGAACATGTTTTGTGTTCTCGTATTATGACGTTCTTAGATAATACAAATCTCCTTCATCATAACCAACATGGATTCCGCAAACAGAGATCATGTGAAACTCAGCTCGCCCTATTTGCCCAAGAAATTCACAGTGCCGTAGACACTGGCGAGCAGATTGATGCCGTATTCCTGGACTTCAGGAAGGCATTTGATACGGTTCCGCACTTACGTTTAGTGAAAAAAATACGAGCTTACGGAATATCGGACCAGGTTTGTGATTGGATTCAGGATTTCCTAGAAGAAAGAACACAACATGTCATTCTTAACGGTTCAAAATCTGCAGATGTAGAGGTAATTTCGGGAGTACCGCAGGGAAGCGTGATAGGACCTTTATTGTTTACAATATACATAAATGACTTAGTTGACAACATCGGTAGCTCCGTGAGGCTATTTGCAGATGACACGGTTGTCTACAAGAAAGTAGCAACATCAGAAGACTCGTACGTACTCCAGGAGGACCTGCAGAGGATTAATGCATGGTGCGACAGCTGGCAGCTTTCCCTAAACGTAGATAAATGTAATATAATGCGCATACATAGGGGCAGAAATCCATTCCAGTACGATTATGCCACAGGTGGTAAATCATTGGAAGCGGTAACGACCGTAAAATACTTAGGAGTTACTATCCGGAGCGATCTGAAGTGGAATGATCACATAAAACAAATAGTGGGAAAAGCAGGCGCCAGGTTGAGATTCATAGGAAGAATTCTAAGAAAATGTGACTCATCGACGAAAGAAGTAGCTTACAAAACGCTTGTTCGTCCGATTCTTGAGTATTGCTCATCAGTATGGGACCCTTACCAGATTGGATTAATAGAAGAGATAGACATGATCCAGCGAAAAGCAGCGCGATTCGTCATGGGGACATTTAGTCAGCGCGAGAGCGTTACGGAGATGCTGAACAAGCTCCAGTGGCGGACACTTCAAGAAAGGCGTTACGCAATACGGAGAGGTTTATTATCGAAATTACGAGACAGCACATTCCGGGAAGAGATGGGCAACATATTACTACCGCCCACATATATCTCGCGTAATGATCACAACGAAAAGATCCGAGAAATTAGAGCAAATACGGAGACTTACAAGCAGTCGTTCTTCCCACGCACAATTCGTGAATGGAACAGGGAAGGGGGGATCAGATAGTGGTACAATAAGTACCCTCCGCCACACACCGTAAGGTGGCTCGCGGAGTATAGATGTAGATGTAGATGTTTCGTGTGTATTCCTTGTGACAGGGCAAGCCACGCCCCTTCACCGCCTCAGTTCCCCCATGAACGCTTCCCCCACGTGTCCCTTTGTAGTAGTGGAGTCATGGATAGAAACACAAGAGATAATGAAGTGCTGTGTCATCCGGGGCAAATGTTCAGGTGGGCTAATGCTTGAGGCGACTACTAACTTAAATCAGAAAATGAGGCCTCTGAAAAAGTATCAACTGCCATTATATGTAAATCACATTGTATTTAATGGAGTTTTATATTCAGTTATTTCACAACCTTCGATCGATTCACTTTAAGCCAGCGCGTTTAACTGATGTCCGCCGATTGTTCGAACGTTCATATCGAGTGAGATGAAACGGTGGATAGCACACTGTCCTCGTATTGGAGAGCATGAGGTTCAAATCTCCGTCTGGCCGTCCAGATTTAGGATTTCTGTAATTCCTCTAAATTGCAAAAGAGTCCTTCATTTTTTTCCGAACGTTAAAATGGTACATAGTTTTAACATTGGAAATAAGTCCAGCATTTAATCGTGTAGAAGTTCTGCCATTGCCAACAACTTCGATGTATGTTAGCAGCATATCATTAACTTAAGTATTTGTAAACAGGTACGTTTCCAAACGCTCCCAACAATGTTACTGCGCTGCTACACAACACAAATATCCAACTATGACCACAACAAAGGATTATGGACACTAAAAGTGCAGGAAGGCTTTCAGGCATTTTCCATTCATCATCGTTACACTGGGTAATGGGTTGTAAAACTAATTACATTACTGGCAATTAAAAGTGCTACACCACGAAGAAGACGTGCTACAGTCTCGAAATTTAACCAACACCAATAAGATGCTGTGATATGCAAATGGTTAGCTTTTCAGAGCATTCACACAGGGTTGGCACTGGTGGCGACACCTACAACGGGCTGACAGGAGGAAAGTTTCCAACCGATTTCTCATACACAGACAGCAGTTGACCGGCGTTGCCTGGTGAAACGTTTTTGTGATGCCTCTTGTAAGGAGGAGAAATGCGTACCATCACGTTTCCGACTTAGATAAAGGTCGGATTGTAGCCCATCGCGATTACGGTTTATCCTATCGCGACATTGCTGCTCGCGTTGGTTGAGATCCAATGACTATTAGCAGAATATGGAATCGGTGGGTTCAGGAGGGTAATACGGAACGCCGTGCTGGATCCAACGGCATCGTATCACTAGCAGTCGAGATGACAGGCATCTTATCCACATGGCTGTAACGGATCGTGCAGCCACGTCTCGATCCCTGAGTCAACAGATGGGGACGTTAGCAAGACAACAACCATCTGCACGAACAATTCGACGACGTTTGGAGCAGCATGGACTATCACCTCGGAGACCATGGCTGCGGTTACCCTTGACGCTGCATCACAGACAGGAGCGCCTGCGATGGTGTACTCAACGACGAACCTGGGTGCACGAATGGCAAAACTTCATTTTTTCGGATGAATCCAGGTTCTGTTTACAGCATCATGACAGTCGCATCCGTATTTGGCGACATCGCGATAAACGCACATTGGAAGCATGTATTCGTCATCGCCACACTGTCATATCACACGGCGTAATGGTATGGGGTGCCATTGGTTACACGTCTCGGTCACCTCTTGTTCGCAGTGATGGCACTTTGAACAGTGGACGTTACATTTCAGATGTGTTACGACCCGTGGCTCTACCCTTCATTCGATCCCTGCGAAACCCTACAGTTCAGCAGGATAATGCACGACCGCATGTTGCAGGTCCTGTACGGGCCTTTCTGGATACAGAAAATGTTCGACTGCTGCCCTGGCTAGTACATTCTCCAGATCTCTCACCAATTGAAAAGTCTGGTCAATGGTAGCCGAGCAACTGGCTCGTCACAATACGCCAGTCACTACTCTTGATGAACTGTGGTATCGTGTAGAAGTTGCGTGGGCAGCTGTACCTGTACACGCCATCCAAGCTCTGTTTGAATCAATGCCCCGTTATTACGGCCAGAGGTGGTGGTTCTGGGTACTGATTTCTCAAGGTCTATGCACCGAAATCGCGAGAAAATATAATCACACGTCAGTTCTAGTATAATATATTTGTCCAGTGAATACCAGTTTATTATCTGCATTTCTTCTTGGTGTACCAATTTCAATGGCCAGTAGTGTAGGAGTGATATTATTGGAAACGTCTCCACAGTCGTAAATTAGCAGTGCTACTGATTTAATGCGTTTCAAATCCAGCTCTAGAGGAAATAATTTTGTATTTGGGTGGTGCTTGAAAAACATTGATACCTGCTACCGAAACGGCAGCTGCGTGTTGGTTTCAGGTTAAAAGTTTGTACAATCTTATGCCCTGAGAAAGACAGTCACAATAATTGTCTTGCTATGATGCCAGATCCATGGAAAACACTGTAAATATGGCGGAGAATTTCTGTAACCCGAGCGTTAAGCCATCTTTCAAAGGATTTTCCTTGCTGTTGTGAGTGATAGTAATGTGGAAGAAATGGATGATGAATGTACTTTGTGCTTCATCTACTGGACAGATACAAGAAGCTGATACTGCGCTGCAGCACTCTTCGTGTGTGTTGAGTATACACGCACCACGCAGCAGGGACACGAGAGAGCCAAGTGGTCGGGCAGTCGGCAGAAGGCATCGCTTGCTGCGTGTCTCCGCCTCTGGCAGAAGTAGCCGTAACAGCAGTACGGCAAGGGAAGCCGTAATCCTCTTAGGGCCGCCCGGGCCATCCTGGAAGAGCCGATGTGGGCAGAAGCAAGTCCTGCGGCAGAGGAAGGCGGCAGCGGAGCGCCTCTAAAGTACCGGAGAGGAGGCTGCGCGCCAGTGCTGCCGCCCTGCGTTCTGCGGCGTAGGCTGCAACCGCGGGCCCTCGCAGCCACTGCCGCCGCAGCCATCACTCCACCTCGTCGTCAGGCTAAATATTTGTCCCACAGTCTCGCGGTAATCCTCGTCTCACAGCTATTGCGCACGTCTAGCGGCACAGTGAAGCGTGCGGCACACTCGATCATTTAGCTCACCACGGGAGCTTCGCTCCCAGTTCCAGCGGATACGACAACACAGTCCGCATACTAGCATCGCATGAATTGTGTCATGCGCAAATTTTCGTAGTAATTAATGAACGGTTCAAAGCAATTCAACTACAAACACTTTTTGAAGTCGACTGGGAAAATCTGGAAGGAATGTACGGTGTAACCTCCCCCTCACTTATCGACCTTAATGACAGTAAAAACTAAACCGCGTGTACCTAATGGAAATTTGGAAAAAGCAATCGTTACCGAAGTTAATCTGTCGGTAAAGAGGGACGAAAGGGTTGCATCTAAATGAAAGGAAAATGCAAATGAAACTGGTGCAAATTAATTTTGAGAAAAGGGTAAAATTAATAAAGAAAGTAAATGTGCGGTCATTACGTTAACAATGAACTGGCGTTAATTATATATTTGAGATTTTTGGGAAAATTACGGTCGCCAGTCCTATGGACAACTACTATAATAACAGAAAGAGAAAGGTTATTGCACATATAATTAGCACTAAAAGCGTGCCAACTGAAGGTTGACACGTGTTGTGTGAAAACTGAATGTTTGTCAGAAGTAATAAATTTCGCTACACTTTGACTTAATTTATCAAAAAAAAATTAATATAACCGGAAAATTGAAAGTTAATTTAGTGACTGAAATTAATAGTGAACTTTGTTTCCGAATCACTACGAAATTCAATAAAATAAGGTTAGTCTTGGGCTACCTCAACAATCATTTCAAAAGCTACTTGAATCTACGCAATTTAGAAATAAGAGATTTAACTTTGAACTTCAATTAAATGATTCTGAACAATTAACAATAGTAAAATTTAGTACGTACCAAGCTGAGCTGCAGTCACAGGTAAGCTAAAATATGGTAACAAAACTTGCACTCTTAATTTGTGCTTGTGTAATCTAAATATTACAGCAAGCTATGATTACCTTAACTAAACTTTGAAATTCAAGTAGTGAAATCGAATGATATTACTTTAATGCTGGCGTTTGGATTTCAGCGACACTCGAGTTCATTTCGGAAAAGGAAGGGACCCTGCTTGGTAATGCAATTGGGACAATGAGCAACGAAGGTTCATGCTAAGTTGCTGTATTTTAGCGATGCTAATGGAAGCTGACGTCTGCCATACAGTTCTAAAACTTTACGTCCTTTCAGTCTTCCTTATTGGTTGATTGAAGGTTTGCTGTTGCAGAAGCTGGATGTTGGTGCGCCTTCTTCTCGACACGGTCACCAGGCGAAACGGGCTCTTGATATGTGCCTGCTAATGTTTCCCGTCCGCGAGACCGTGCCAGAAACTATCACAGCAAGCCGAGCGCAATTACTTGCTGCCAAACCCTGGAAGTGCGGCATGCGGCAACTCGCGGGAGCGTCACTCAACACACCTGCTCCACCCCCCTACTCCAGCCAGACTCCCTCTGTCCACGCTCCATGCGGCAAAGTTAACACTACCAAAGATCCTAAACACTTTGGTTCTCGACACGTCCTATCGATGTAATCGTTCGATAGCATAGTTTTCCCTAGGCAAGACTTAGCGTAAAACTACAAATAATATTTACAAAACAAACCAATTATACATCGCCATTAATGCATATATATATATATATATATATATATATATATATATATATATATATAGTAATACAATTACAATATATAAAGACACAGAAATGTCGTATCTTCAGGTAACAAAATAAAGAAACAATTTATAGTACAATAGATGGAAATAGGAGGATATGCATTTCCGGCGTTACAACGGGACGCATGACATGCACCTATCTACATCTTCCTATATTATGACCGCACCGGTTCGATCAATTGCATCATCACAGAATAAAAGTTCATGTATTACTTACGTATCGCGTGGATATAACTGTGCTTTTACATGTGATTCACCATGGATACTAGGCTAGTCTGTTGATGTTTAACAGATGGTTCAGAGCACTATGGGACTTAACATCTATGGTCATCAGTCCCCAAGAACTTAGAACTACTTAAACCTAACTAACCTAAGGACAGCACACAACACCCAGCCATCACGAGGCAGAGAAAATCCCTGACCCCGCCGGGAATCGAACCCGGGAACCCGGGCGTGGGAAGCGAGAACGCTACCGCACGACCACGAGATGCGGGCTGATGTTTAACAGTTCTGATGAAGCTGTATTAAAAATACTACCGTATTCGTATGTACATTATACGTAAATAACATATGTACGTTTATATTTCGATAATGGTTACTCAGGGAAATCAGTAGTGATAATGTAGGACATAAAATTCTACATACTTTGTTCCAGTTCCTTTAGAAATGTGGCTATGAAAAATAAAATTCTTGAATTATGGTCACAAGATCACTGTAGTTTGTCAAAATAGCCTGACTCTGAATCAATACATAGCTGATATCGTTTTAATGTTGTAGTCTTTTTTTGGCGTTGCATTAAGAACTGCGGCACAGTTGTCTTGGATGTCCTTATGTGCGGCATAACAGTGTCATTTCATTGACAACTTTAATTCGGGGAACAGCCAGAAGTCGGCTGGAACCAAATATGAGAAATACGTTGGGTGATCCAGGACTATGATCCATTTGCTGGCCAAAAACTCGCACACAACCAGTGCTTTGTGAGCTGGGGTGTTGTCGTGGAGGAACAACCTGGGACCTGCCTCTCGGTATTCGGGTCGATGAACTCTCCCCCATAACGGCGGAGAACTCAAAAACAGTGATGTTGCCTCACTGTTCCACCGCCATTCACCGACAGGTAACAGATGCATCCTGCTACATTCGGAGCTAGATGCTGCATCTACAATGTTGTTTTTGAAACTTCAAGAATTGTAGCGTCACATCTTGCCACGAAACAGCACTGCAGTTGCAAATTTCGCACAAGCAGTAATAACCGGACTGGCACACACTGTGTATAGCAGTTTATACAGGATTCACCAATTAATTACACCGTCAGAAACTGAAAGAATTACACCGTGAAGAACCAGTCCAATGTTCATCACATCATACGGAGACGTCCATCACATAAGGGTATGAATAGATTGAACTGCCATTCCTTTCGAACTGATGCCAATTTTTAACATCTGTATGTAACCTCCAAAAATGTTTCAAATGTCTCTAAGCACTATGGGACTTAACATCTGAGGTCATCAGTCCCCTAGACTTAGAACTACTTAAATCTAACTAACATAAGCACATCACACACATCCAAGCCCGAGGCAGGATTCGAACCTGCGACTGTAGCAGCAGCGCGGTTCCGGACTGAAGCTCCTAGAACCACTCGGCCACAGCGGCTGGCTATGGCATGGAAGCAGACAGCCACCTAAGCTAATCTTTAGGAACATCTTGTATTTTCTAAAACACAAGCTATGTCTTTTCATGAAAACTGCTGATTGGAGAAGGACGGAAGGAAGATGATTGGAGAAGGACAGAAGGAAAATTAGGGCTTAACGTCCCGTTGACATCGAGATCGCTGAGGCTGAACACAAGAGCAGACTGCTTCAAGGATGGCAATGGAAATCGGTCGTGCACTTTCAAAGGAATAATCCCGGCATTTTCATGGACCAATTTGGGGAAATCACGAAAAACTTAAATCTGGATACCCATACGCGGATTTTATCCCTCGTCGTCCTGAATACGAGTCCACTGAGTTAACCACAGTTGCTGAGTGGGGGCTAGTATGAACGTACAATTCTTCCCATCCCATTACAGTCATACTTAATGGACGGCACATCAGGGGACCTGCATCGCGCGTTTTGGAACACGTACTATGTTCGAGTATAATGACTTTTCTGGAGACTAGAAATCTACTCTGTAGGAATCAGCATGGGTTTCGGAAAAGACGGTCATGTGAAACCCAGCTCGCGCTATTCGTCCACGAGACTCAGAGGGCCACAGACACGGGTTCACAGGTAGATGCCGTGTTTCTTGACTTCCGCAAGGCGTTCGATACAGTTCCCCACTGTCGTTTAATGAACAAAGTAAGAGCATATGGACTATCAGACCAATTGTGTGATTGGATTGAGGAGTTCCTAGATAACAGGACGCAGCATGTTATTCTCAATGGAGAGAAGTCTTCCGAAGTAAGAGTGATTTCAGGTGTGCCGCAGGAGAGTGTCATAGGACCGTTGCTATTCACTATATACGTAAATGACCTGGTGGATGACATCGGAAGTTCACTGAGGCTTTTTGCAGATGATGCTGTGGTGTATCGAGAGGTTGTAACAATGGAAAATTGTACTGAAATGCAGGAGGATCTGCAGCGAATTGACGCATGGTGCAGGGAATGGCAATTGAATCTCAATGTAGACAAGTGTAATGTGCTGCGAATACACAGAAAGATAGATCCTTTATCATTTAGCTACAAAATAGCAGGTCAGCAACTGGATGCAGTTAATTCCATAAATTATCTGGGAGTACGCATTAGGAGTGATTTAAAATGGAATGATCATATAATGTTGATCGTCGGTAAAGCAGATGCCAGACTGAGATTCATTGGAAGAATCCTAAGGAAATGCAATCCGAAAACAAAGGAAGTAGGGTACAGTACGCTTGTTCGCCCACTGCTTGAATACTGCTCAGCAGTGTGGGATCAGTACCAGATAGGGTTGATACAAGTCATAGAGAAGATCCAACGGAGAGCAGCGCGCTTCGTTACAGGATCATTTAGTAATCGCGAAAGCGTTACGAAGATGATAGATAAACTCCAGTGGAAGACTCTGCAGGAGAGACGCTCAGTAGCTCGGTACGGGCTTTTGTCAAAGTTTCGAGAACATACCTTCACCGAAGAGTCAAGCAGTATATTGCACCCTCCTACGTATATCTCGCGAAGAGACCATGAGGATAAAATCAGAGAGATTAGAGCCCACACAGAGGCATACCGACAATCCTTCTTTCCACGAACAATACGAGACTGGAGTAGAAGGGAGAACCGATAGAGGTACTGAAGGTACCCTCCGCCACACACCGTCAGGTGGCTTGCGGAGTATGGATGTAGATGTAGATGTTGTTGTATTGTTTTGTACTGCCATCTGGAACCCTGTTGATGAACGGTATGACAGCAGGCCTTGTCGCTCTGGCCACATACTAGCCAGCAATTAATAAATCAATCTATTAGTACTATTCTGTAACCCAGACATTTTGGTTATAGGAGTTGTAGAGGTACGAGTCTCTAGAATCACCGATATCTGTGACCGTTCCACCATATCGTCTATGGATACGATTGCATCAATCGCACCACCACAAACAGACTCGCGACTTATCCCTGAACGTTACACTGTTCCACTCAGTGTCCTACTTCGACTTGGCAACCGTCATGCAAGCCTCGAGTCTTCGTGAAATGGTGTAAAAAATAAACGACGTATGACATCTCCAGATGTCAACCTATCTCCCAATATTCTGTTCCCAACAGTTCTTGGTAACAGTTTGCTTCTAGGCTCTGTTCGAATTTCAACTTATGCCATACGTTTCTTCGTCAGAGACAGCCTAACAGATATGTGAATTTGCTGTATAGTCCTTATTGAAGGAACCAGGCATATTCTTCTTTACACTCCATTGTTCTGATTCCCTCTTGTCACCACTCGTCCTTTAAACGTTGAACTTCAGTCACCTGTTTGAAAGATGTGTCGATATGTTGGTCTCTTGACCCTAAATCAAATGATCTATCAGTATATTTTTCAGAGGGTGGTGATGATTACCGGTTTAGCTCATGATAAAATTTTTGTTTAAGCATTTCGGACGACTGACCATAATCAGTTTCCTTCATACATAACTGAAATAGTGCCTAACTAGCATTACGAGAAGAAACTGTCACAGATCCAATAGTTGATGTAAGTGTTTACAACAACATACACGTAATGACACGCACTCACTCAAATGTATTTGCGGCATCATATTAGGAGAATATAAAACCATTGCTGTCAAATAATAAAAATATAAATTGTCACTGAAAATAAATGTTTGACACACACAACGATGTAGCGCGTTATGAACAAATCATAAACATAAAAAAAACGCTTCGCATTTGCGGAAAGTTGCCTGTTGTCACATCGTCATATAAATTACATCGTCAATGTGTAAACTGTTTTAGGCAGAGCACTCTTTCATAATACGTCACCAATCGACTGCTCATCTGACAGCTGATGGAATAGAGCTCTTCATACGCCAGTTGTGTGGTATGTTACGATAAGTAAATTTGACATTTAACAGATGCATATGACAGCAGTAAAATCAGATACATAGTGTGCTAAAAACAGATCGCTGATGAAAAACAATACTGCAATTTGTTTTAAAATGTGTGTAAAATGGCTGCAGTACTGCTTTACTCATTTTCGAACGTCTGTAAAAATAGCTGCAGTATCTGTATCGTCATTTTACCTCACAACATACACGATGAACATGGCTAGGCTTGAACATAGTGAGGTTTAGAATCTCATTGTATCCGGCGTTCTGTTGATGTGGTTCAAATGGTTCAAATGGCTCTGAGCACTATGGGACTTAACGTCTGAGGTCATAAGTCCCCTAGAACTTAGAACTACTTAAACCTAACTAACCTAAGGACTTCACACACATCCATGCCCGAGGCAGGATTCGAACCAGCGATCGTAGCGGTTGCGCGGTTCCAGACTGTAACACCTAGAAGCGCTCGGCCACCTGGGCCGGCTGATGTAGTTCATTCAGGTGTCAAATATGTCTACGTAAGAGCTCAAATTACACATGTTATATTGTAGAAGATTTAGTAAACTTACGTTAGCTGTACACTTCAGAGAACACGGTTTTTATTCAGCTTATGCCTATGTTATTGTGTAATATTTTAATTGGACATACAATAGGTGCAACCTCCACTATGGTTTGTTATGTGAGATGCTGATCGAACTATTTGTCTATGAAACAGAACGTGTTACACCTCGTATATTGTAATATATTCAGACAACTCGGTTAGGCACACAATTCATGTATCATTACGACCTATCCCTCAACACAACATCCCATTAGGTGCAAACGCCTCTTTAGTTTTTTATGTGAGATGTTGATCGAACTATTTCTCTATAAAACAGAACGTGTTACACCTCTTGTATTGTAATATATTCAGACAACTCGCTTAGACATACAGTCCATTCATTTATTTATTTAATCGTATGGCTAGGGCCCCTCGTCGGGCAGACCGTTCCCTGGTTGCCGGTCTTTCAATGTGACGCCACTTCGGCGACCTGCAGTTGATGAGGATGATAGGATGATAATGAGGACAGCACAACGTGCAGTCGCTGGGCGGACAAAATTGCCCGACCCAGCCAGGAATCCAACCCGGGCCCAGAGGATTGACAATCCGTCACATTGACCATTCAGCTACCGGGGGTGGACATACATTTCATGTATCATTACGACCTATCCCTTAACATAAGCTGTGCACATGCGGAATGTGATTGTAGCTTGTTTCACACTAGCGTCTATTTGCGGATGTAAGTCGTTACTTTGATGCAATTATTTCTGTCACCGCAACTATGATTTCAACACGCATAAGTTGCTACTTGATGATACATACAGACTACCTGTTGTTAACTGTCACATTTACTTATCGTGGCATATGACACCCAGCTTGTCTAAAAGTAAGATATTACTCACTGTCGATTTATGAAGACATCTATTACCAACTTTTGTTCTACTACTAAACAGTGATCAGCTGTGCAGTACACTGTATGTGCTATGTATGCGTTTACAGCGTTAACGGCAATTGCTGATGTAACATGAAAGAGTGCTCTACCTAGCACAGTTCATACGAGGGAACTTCTATAAATAAAGCAACACATCTTTTTCTCAGCCAATTTCGGATGAAAAAATCCGGAATTTGTTGTGAAACATCGTGGAATGTTCCCGCTTCAGGCCCCGCAACTTGATGAAGTTCCGATAGGTACTGCCGCTGTACGTAGTCGTCAAAATGGTGTCTGTATCGGACGTGTGTTCAGTGCAAGGACCACTGAGATTCTTTTGGCGTAAAACCTGAGCATCGCAAATTTTCGTAGGCGCTGGCAGAATGTCTGCGGAGATCTGGCAATGAACTAAAACACCGTGAATTTTTGGGCGAGGCATCATGGCAACAAGGTCGTGCAACCCTCACCCGGCCGGCCGGGGTGGCCGAGCGGTTCTAGGCGCTACAGTTTGGAACCGCGCGACCGCTACAGTCGCAGGTTCGAATCCTGCCTCCGGCATGGATGTGTGTGATGTCCTTAGGTAAGTTAGGTTTAAGTAGTTCTAAGTTCTAGGGGACTGATGACCTCAGAAGTTAAGTCGCATAGTGCTTAGAGCCAGACCCCTCCGGTCTCCACCGTGCTGGGCGGCGGCACGCATCTGTGACTCCTGCAATGTTGTAACGTGCGGACACCATCATTCCACGTGACCGACAAACAGCAACCAAACACTTGATTGCTCAACTGAACGTCTCCTTTGGTAGTAGTCACCTACCCGTTCACAACTGCGGGCCAGCCCGGATTTCGCACCTTCCGACTCCCGTCTGTTTGGTCAAATCAAGGACGGACTCCGCAAGAAGCAGTACGTGGATGATGAGGAGTTTATTGATGCAACAAGGCGATGACTTCGACGTCGACCAGTAGAGTGGTATAACGCAGGCATACAGGCCCTCGAGGCAAGGTGGCGTAACACCGTCGCATTGAACTGAGATTATGTTCACAAATATGATTTTGTAGCCAATAGAGTGGAGAATAATATGGTACATTGGAATCCTGAATAAAACCAAACAGCTTACAGATAAATATCTTTTCCATTAATTATTGACCACCATTCATACATTGACGATGTGACGACTGGTAGCCCTTTATAAAAGCGTAGCATTTATATTTTGTGCGTGTTTGTGATTTGTTCATAATGGAGTACATCACAGTGTATATCATACATTTACTTTCATTTTTATGGTTTCATTATTCGCTTAATACGATGCTCTACGTGCTTTTAACTGAGTATGTCACATTTTATTACGTGTGTTTTGCCAATAACACTATATTAGTTAACAGATTTGTCACAGGTTGTCCATGTACTGCTCCTTAGGCGTTATTTCAATTTTCTATAGAGATAGATTGTCCGCAGCTCGTGGTCTAGTGGCTAGACTTGCTTCCTCTAGATAACGGGGTCCCGGGTTCGATTACCGGCCTTGTTGGGGATTTTCTCTGCCCGGAAACTGGGAGTTTGTGTTGTCCACATTATCGTCATTCGTGACAGTGGCTAGATTGGAGTGTGAAAGAAATTGGTCTGCATAAAACTGGGACTTTGTACGGGCGCTGATGACCACCCAGTTGAGTACCCTACTAACCAAGCATCATCATCATCATCATCATCATTATTGTCACAGGAACATGACGATGGTCAGTCGACAGGCACTGGTTGTTTGAAAAAAGATTTTATCGCTGGCTCAAAGCGGTAATCTCTACATTTGCCAAATAACGATTCATCCTTTCTCCAAGCCCGGAAGATATCGATAACCTGTACATACACATGCTCCAGCCTCGGCGTATTGCGATCACTTCCTGCAAGGTAATATTAGACACGCTCAATTGCTATCATGAACTCAAACCACTCTTCATCAATAAGAATCGCTTTTTCCTATACTATAAATAAGCTTGTACAAGCATTCTACATTTTAATCAACATACCCCACAGGCATGGAAGTAACGGAGTATCACTTGGCAGAATTTGGTTGAAGAATTCCAAGTGGCGCGGAGTGGCCGAGCGGTTAGAGGCGCCATGTCACCGACTCCTCCCTCGGGCATGTGTGTGTGTGTGTGTGTGTGTGTGTGTGTGTGTGTGTGCGTGTGTGTGTTGTTCTTAGCGTAAGTTAGTTTAAGTAGTGTGTAAGTCTAGGAACTGATGACCTTAGAAGTTTGGTCCCTTAGAAATTCACACACATTTCTGAAAGGATTCCAGATGTAGCCCCTTCAATTTCCGCCACTGTATTTCGTCGTAAAAGGCATTTCGACAAAATATAGATATTGCTCTTGTGGTTTCATGTAGAGGAATTTTAACACTGTAATCAGGATTTAGTGATTTACATGTGGCCATAAAATTGTAATCTATAGAGAGTTGGATATCGGATTTACTCATACTTGGCTCGAGAGTAGTGGTCACTTATGATATGAGAAGAATACAGTGACATAACAAATTAGTACAACTCATAATAAATTGCGGAGTGTAGATGATCTTTTTTCCCTCTATTCAACGCTCAGACGTAGTCCACGCTAAATAGCGCCATGCTGAAGTTAACTTTGAAAATTCTGCCCCTCACAATGAAATCTCATTGTGATGACGTACCAAGCAAGTGTCCATATTTCTGTAAAGATTTTGCAGGTCGTAAAAGCATTTAAATTTTTTTAGACAAGGGTCTTACGAATTATCTAGACTGAACGCAGCACATTCTTGTATTACAAAGCATTATGTGTTGTTTAGAGTACGATTCTCTGTATTTCCTTGCAGATCTCTTATTTTTATTTTCTCCACAGACAAAAGAGTAGATGCGTTAAGTATGCCATGCAAGCCTGTTCTGTATGTCCTGATCGACCGATGTGAAGTTAAGGTTACCCGCAACTAAGGCATCTGTGCGGAAACGGCGAGACATGCGTCATGTTGATATCAAACTGACTGCCTTTTGTCCAACTAGATGCCTTCCAGTTAACTGCAACAGCATACTCCTTAGGAATTGTACGTACTCGTGGCTCTTTAGTCTCATCGATAAAACAGGAAAGTTGACCAATTTTTAAAATCTTGCACCATATGTTGATCGAGGTAGATCATTGTTTACCAACATCTCTTAGCCATGTTGATCGAAGAAGGTCATTGTTTACCAACGTCTCTCAGCCAGCGTCAATTTCCAGTTCACCGGAAATGTATGTTACAGAGACTGACTTGGTCTTTTTGTAAACAATACTTCATCCTTAAAGAAATTATTGCACAAAAGTGTCTCATCACTTTGCAGATTTCGCAGCTACCGGTCGGAGAATAGTAACCGATTTTGAAAGCGGTAGTGATGAAGCTGTTGACGGAGGAAAATGTGGGAAGGATTTGATACTCTGGAATGTGATATTCGCGCAGTACTCCTTTGTCTGATCCCACTCGCACATTCACTCTGCATCACAGTGACACGTAGATAATAGGTTATTGCCGCTAAAGCTTTGTTTACATTTCTCTCATAGTTCGGCGACATTCGCCGTAAACGAAAGCCACATAAACGTTTTTTACTATCGTATAGCTACACTGTGAAATGCTCAATAACTACAGGTGTTACTTATCTGATCTCTACAACTAGGGGACACAGGCAGATGGGCTTCAAGCGCACACTTAAACGCACTAACCTTTCCTGAACTGCGTGTTAGCACGTGTAGACAGGTGTGAAAAATGCGGACCTATCTGTGTAAAAGGTCATATAGCGAAGTACTGACGTGATTTATGTAAGGAAGGATGAGAAACATGGTGGGCGCCGACGTCAGGAGAGATCAGTTTGGGTACCGGAGAAATGCAGGAACGCGTGAGGCAATGCTAACCCTACGACTTACCCTAGATGGTAGCTTAAAGAAAGACAAACTTACATTTACTGAATTTGTAGACACAGAAAAAGCTTTCCATAATGTTGGCTGGAATTCAGACTTTCAAATTCTGAAGATATCATGGATAAAATGCAGGGAGCGAAAGGTTGTATTCAACGGATATTTTACAGTAGTAATAAGAGTCAAAAAGCAAGAAAGAGAAGCTGTGGTTGAGAAGGAAGTAAAATCGGGTTATAGCCTATTCCCGATGTTATTCAACCTTTATGTTGAGGAAGCAGTAAAAGAAACCGAAGAAGAACTTGGAAAAAGGAATTAAAATTCCAGGAGCAGCAATAAAAGCTACGGCGTCTGCTGATGACTTTGTAACTTTGTCAGAGATAGCAAGGGACTTGGAAGACCAGTTGAACAGAATGGAAAGTGTCTTGAAAGGACGATGTAAGAGCAATATCAACAAAAAAAGCAAGAATAATGGAATTATGAAATGAGACACTAAAGTATTAGATGAGTTATGTTATTTGGAGAGTAAATTAAGTAATGATGGCTGAATCAGTGAGGATATAAAACATAGACAGGCAATGGAAAAAACGCCGTTTCTGAAGAAGAGAAGCCTTTATCTGAAGTTATTCGTCTGGAATGTAGCCTTGTACGGAAGTTAAACGTGGACGATTACCAATTCATATAAAAACACAACACCAAGAAATAGTCGACCGGATTAATTAGCATTGACCGAATAGAAGGCGAGGTCGAAATCAGATAGGGTATAACGTAGCGTTATCCATTTCCTTTTCTTCCAAATTTGTGCACTGTTACTAAGCGCATAGTTGAAATATTTTCTGGAACTAACCCTATCCTCACTTATCTACCTTTGCTTTTGCCCCGTATTCTTTGATAAAGCAACCTTGATAAAGCAACCTTGTTACTATATTTGTCGCAGGTTATACTAGCTGTCTTTACAGTAAATTTTTCAGAAATCTCTTGTTTTCTTTGGAATCGTAATAATTAATTGTTTACACAATCGGTCAACCTCAGTTTTATTAATTGCATTCGCGAGCACCAAGAGTTCTTGTTCCGCTCTTCGCACCCAGCTTTTTAAATGTGGATGTACGATTAACTCTGTATTGGTCATCTCATAATTTTTGAGGAGTCTAATTACAAGTATGGAACTCTGTTCTTGCGTTATTGTTTCCACTTTCTCACCGTGTTAATTACATTTTTATCCCTAATTACTATGATCCTTGTTCTTTGACCACTAAATCAACTGCTTATAAATAATTAATATTCCTGGTCGTCTACCATAGCATGACTGAGCCATGTGTGGCTCGTGTTCGTGCTATATCTCATTTGTCATCCTGTTTTTACTGTACTACCTCCTAGTTATCTTAATTTCAATTACTGACGTCACTGAGTTGCTGCCTTGCCTGCCCGTGAGCGGCAGCAGCGGCGCTTATCAATATAAGCCCTGGCGTATTTTCTTTGCTGGCTGCTTTTACTGCCCGGTTGTCGTGTGTTTGGGAGTTAGTTCGGATCTGCCAGTGAGATGGAACGCGCCAGCTGTTAGTTCGGACCCGGCAGTGTTTGAGTTGGCACGCGGCACAAGTTCAGTCGGGGAGCGGCAGCAGTGAGGTCCGGACCGCCATGATTCGCCCGACGGTTGCCGACACACATGATTGGAGTGACGACGACTTTGGTTGGTCGTCTGTCGGTCGTCTTGCCGGACGACGCGTATTTGGCCGGCGATCGCTTATGGTTTGGCTGTGTGTGCCGACTCGTGATTCGTCCCTGTTATTGTACAGTCACTGCCGTTAGCATTGTCTGGTTCTTCGTGCAAGTGTTTTGAAACTGCGTGTAGTTGGTATGATTTTGATTGACAAGTTATTTTAAATGCTGTCGGCGTACTGGCTCTGAGGAGTCGGTCGGCTGGCGTGGAGCAGCGAGGAATTCTCGGCAGGGCGTGGTTTGGCCGGGACCCGCTGGCGGTCTCTACGCGGTGTCGGAGAGTGTGGCGCTGTTCCCATTGCTACGAGGTCCGTGGGTCACCGACCCTGGACACGAAAGCTGAGTTTTGATTTAACCTACCAGCAAGTTAAGACTGTTCACATTGCGTCGTTTAGAGTTTGTTGACAGCTGTTGGGATATTCCCGCAAACAACAAAGTGGTTTTCAAGTTGGAAAATTCTAGCCACCCTCCGGTGGAGTTTCACTTTACTTGGTTATTCTGAATTGAAGTGCATCAGCGAAATCTTCTGCCTTGTGGCCGTTAACGTTCCGGCTACCTGCCCTGGGCGTTGACGTAAATTTCAGGCAGTGTAGTTTCCTCATCGTGTTGTTGCTATCCAGCAAGGTGTGTAGTTTGACAGCTCCATGAATGGTTGGTTGTGGGCGTCAATAACTTCTACGTTGTTCCGTTGAACTACCTGTTGTGCCTTGGTCAGCTGAAGTGGGAGTAATCTTGTCAGTGGGTCAGGTGACTTTCGGTCGGTTGGGATGTCGTCAGATCGTGAATGGTTGGTCCGCAGCTCGTGGTCGTGCGGTAGCGTTCTCGCTTCCCGCGTCCGGGTTCCCGGGTTCGATTCCCGGCGGGGTCAGGGATTTTCCCTGCCTCGTGATGACTGAGTGTTGTGTGATGTCCTTAGGTTAGTTAGGTTTAAGTAGTTCTAAGTTCTAGGGGACTGATGACCGTAGATGTTAAGTCCCATAGTGCTCAGAGCCATTTGAACCATTTTTCGTGAATGGTTGGCCCGACTGCCTGTCTCACTTAATGGAGCGTTACTGTTTCAATTACAGGCCGACCCTCGATCATCTGGGCATCCTTGTGTGGACTGCTTTTTTTTTTTTTAATTTGTTCTTGTTGTTGGTACTTGTATGGCTTCTGGCTGGTTTTGTGTTTTAAATTAGAGTTGTTTTACTCTTAAGGCCATCAACACAGTTTAAAGCACTGCTCACGTAAGCCCTTTGGCATTTAAAAAAAATTGAATTTTTAAGTCTTAGGCCTTCAGCCGATTTGAATTTAACTTGTTTACTTCAGCCTAACTAAAGAACTATTTTAAGATAAGACTTTTCTTTTAAATTTCTGATTATGTTTGCGTTTTAAGTTATTGGCCTCCAGTCGCTTTTAAATTAAAGTGGCTTTCAGCCGGTAATTTAATCCCAGAGATGTGTGTTTCAAAAATTTGTTTGGGCTCTTGTAATGGCTGTACAAACAATAAAGTTGTATGTTCGAGTGTAACTGACAACCCATTATTTTCGCCCCTTTCCACAATTTATTCTATCTGTCCTGTTCTGCGGGTTAGGCAGGGCGTCTCAATGACTTGCTACAGTAATTAGTCCAAGAGTTCACTCTTCTTGCCATAACACCTCATTTAGATTGCCGTGTACTTTCAACCTGATGCAGATGAGCACTGAACGCTGTTAGATCTGTATGGCAACGATAAGCATTTGATAGGAGAACACTGAAGCGCGCCTGTGCCGAAGAGCTTCGTAGGAGAAAATTATGGAGACCGAACGGTGAACGTTTAACCTCAGCGAATGTGGTTCGACGTAGCGTGAAATTGCAGCGCCTGTGGGCCGCATAATGCTTCTGCGGTCATGTATGTGTGATATTCACAGATCGAAGAGAAGCAGACGTGTAGTAAACACAGCAGACGATCACAAAACATTACGTTAGCAGGAATGTGCAGGCACCGAACCCACTTGTCGGTGAACGATCCTGTAGTTGTAACTCGTCTTTTTAATTTACATGGCCGCATGGATAAATAGTTGTTATTCGATGGACAACATTTGGCTTCCAGATCCCTGCGTAAATAGTAATAGCTTACTGGACTGTAAAGTGAATAACAGTGTATCGGCAAAAGGTACATACAGGTTGCGCAGGCGACGTCGTGCTGTTAGTACGAGGTGCATTCAAGTTCTAAGGCCTCCGATTTTTTTTCTAATTAACTACTCACCCGAAATCGATGAAACTGGCGTTACTTCTCGACGTAATCGCCCTGCAGACGCACACATTTTTCACAACGCTGGCGCCATGATTCCATGGCAGCGGCGAAGGCTTCTTTAGGAGTCTGCTTTGACCACTGGAAAATCGCTGAGGCAATAGCAGCACGGCTGGTGAATGTGCGGCCACGGAGTGTGTCTTTCATTGTTGGAAAAAGCGAAAAGTCACTAGGATCCAGGTCAGGTGAGTAGGGAGCATGAGGAATCACTTCAAAGTTGTTATCACGAAGAAACTGTTGCGTAACGTTAGCTCGATATGCGGGTGCGTTGTCTTGGTGAAACAGCACACGCGCAGCCCTTCCCGGACGTTTTCGTTGCAGTGCAGGAAGGAATTTGTTCTTCAAAACATTTTCGTAGGATGCACCAGTTACCGTAGTGCCGTTTGAAACGCAATGGGTAAGGATTACGCCCTCGCTGTCCCAGAACATGGACACCATCATTTTTTCAGCACTGGCGGTTACCCGAAATTTTTTTGGTGGCGGTGAATCTGTGTGCTTCCATTAAGCTGACTGGCGCTTTGTTTCTGGATTGAAAAATGGCATCCCCGTCTCATCCATTGTCACAACCGACGAAAAGAAAGTCCCATTCATGCTGTGGTTGCGTGTCAACATTGCTTGGCAACATGCCACACTGGCAGCCATGTGGTCGTCCGTCAGCGTTCGTGGCACCCACCTAGATGACACTTTTCGCATTTTTAGGTCGTCATGCAGGATTGTGTGCACAGAACCCACAGAAGTGCGAACTCTGGAGGCGATCTGTCCAACAGTCATTCGGCGATCCCCCAAAACAATTCTCTCCACTTTCTCGATCATGTCGTCAGACCGGCTTGTGCGAGCCCGAGGTTGTTTCGGTTTGTTGTCACACGATGTTCTGCGTCCATTAAACTGTCGCACCCACGAACGCACTTTCGACACATCCATTACTCCATCACCACATGTCTCCTTCAACTGTCGATGAATTTCAATTGGTTTCACACCACGCAACTTCAGAAAACGAATGATTGCACGCTGTTCAAGTAAGGAAAACGTCGCCATTTTAAGTATTTAAAACAGTCCTCATTCTCGCCGCTGGCGGTAAAATTCCATCTGCCGTACGGTGCTGCCATCTCTGGGACGTATTGACAATGAACGCAGCCTCATTTTTAACAATGCGCATGTTTCTATCTCTTTCCAGTCCAGAGAAAAAAAATCGGAGGCCTTAGAACTTGAATGCACCTCGTATTGTCTGTAAGGGAACTATGGACTACTTTAACGTAATGGACAGAATATTAACTATAATATTGCATAAGAATAGACACATCACAGACGAAGCTGATGAAGAGCAGTAGACAGGAAGATTGGCAAGGGCGCAGTGGTGGAATAAGGAAAACAATCCTTGGATATACGACAGGGCCAGGTGATGCGATGGCAAGCAGACATTCGGGAGAACAATGGCTGAAGTCGCTTAAATTGATGAGGCAAAAGCTGGTATGGTTCCTATGAAAACGAAGCGGCTGGTTTTCTACCGTATCCTTCAACAATGTCAACTTGTGCTCCAATGAACTCCTCGTCAAATGATGATGTTTGGGTGTGGGGCGCTCAACTGTGCGGTCATCAGCGTCCGTACAACGTCCCAATTTGTTCACAGTCCAGTTTCTTCCAAAGTCCAATCCAGCCGTTGTCACGAATGATGAGGCTGATGATGAAATTGTGAGGACGACACGGACACCTAGTCCCCGCACAGAGGAAATCCCAATCCGGCCGGGAATCGAAACCGGGACACCGTGATCCAGAGGTAGCAACGCTGGCCATTAGACCACGAGCTGCGGTCACATCGATAAATGATCCTCTCGTTAACAGGACATTACCTCGGCATATAATCTCCATCTGTTCAACTAACTATACCTGTACTGATACAGCTCTATAGTACATTTATTTGAAGAGGAAGGGGGGGGGGGGAGGAGCTATTTTGTTAGTTCTACGAGCATTAAGGAAATGGTTAACTAAAAGAATAAACAACAATTACGTCTTTTTTGTGTTACCAGTTTTGTGTTACCAGAATTATGATTGGTATGAACGTACTAAAAATAAAGCTGACTCTCTGTTTGAACGCATTAATCTGCAAAACCATTAGACGAATTTCCTTGGAGTTTTCACAAGCACACATGAGGGTAGCTTGTGGCAACGTATAGGCTTTATTTCACCAAAATCGTATCACGGAAACAAAGGTAATGTAATCTAAAATTTTATCTAAAACCATAGTGTCTGTCTGAACACGCCAATCTCCAAAACCATCAGACGAATTTTCATGAGGTTCGCACAGCCAGTCTGAGCATAGCTTGGGGCTACATGTACAATTTATTTCATCAAAATCGGATGACGGGAAAAAATATCGTAACTTAAAATTTTTTGAGTCTGTTCAGCTTAGTAGTTTACATGTTTGCCTTAGTGTTGATGTAGTACATCAAAGAACAAATAAATGGCACCGACAGTTTGCTTAAATCTGTGACAGTGGTATTTCCGGAAGTTTACTTCAGTGACACAATTAAGTGCTGCAAACTTATGTTTACGAATACGAACCAAAACGGAATTTACTTCTCTAGGATAGACCTATTTACTTATTTCGCTATGTCTATTAAAAACCTAACGAAGTTACTTTTCTTGGATAGCTTTAATTTATATTTCACTTATTGGCTAGGAAAAGCGAATTTACTGGCACAGTAATACTATAATGGTTCCGTTTCCACCTACTGACGTACCATATCCTAGAAAGCCACGGTACGCAGAGGGCTTTAACTTCCGCTGCGAAGCACCGGCGTATAATTAGTCCTCAATATTTGCCTGTCTTATGAGCTTCTTTGCCTCTCTACGTTACTAATACACGGAACATCCTGTGTAAGATTTGTTACATTTTGTATTCCTTGGCTGCCCTGCTTTCT
Organism: Schistocerca piceifrons; assembly: GCF_021461385.2. Taxonomy (NCBI): domain Eukaryota; kingdom Metazoa; phylum Arthropoda; class Insecta; order Orthoptera; family Acrididae; genus Schistocerca; species Schistocerca piceifrons. The sequence continues at coordinate 66,116,271 of NC_060139.1, forward strand.
CCTTCTAGTGCTCCTTCCTGCTCCAAGCTGACTATTCCCGGATGCTGTAATATCCCTTTTTCTGGTATATTTTCCGAATGTACACAATTTGATATTTCCTGACTTCGTACCTCACCCGCCTCTTAATTTCTAACATTCTTCGATAGTAACACGTTTTAAACGCTTATGTTTTCTTCTTCACAAGTTTACCTTTTTATGATAATATTCTTCCGACTGGTCTGATGAAGTCCCGGAATTCAGATTGTACAAGGGACTAAAGCAAGAAATGTATGAGAGGTAGACACGTAAGGAGAAAGCTTTCTCCAATATAAGACCTCACACGACCTGATGTGTACATTGAAATGAAGGAGAAGTGTCTCAGAATGTAGATCTGTAGCATAGCACTCTGGGTAAGTAGAAATTCAGTCCGGAAAGCTGTACACGAAGTAAATGGAAGCTTTTAAAATGACGTCACTTACGAATTGGTGCCTGCTCGATGTTCTCAATGCAGATCTGCGTTAGCGTCTTACTATCATTATCGACATTTCCAGAGTAGATAACGTTACAAAAACGCTTACAGAAACACAAGACCAATTTTGGGATCTACAATGCGACTGTCAAATTTTTCTCCACCCACAGAACTTTGGGTATTTCTTAATTCGTAATGTATCGGTCCATTAAAAATTTTCTTCACCAAGCTATTCTCGTGATAGTGTATGGCTAGGACATGAGCGGCATGTTGCAGGCATGAGTGGTACTGTCGCTGCTTTAATGCTGGAGAGGGAAACGCAGAATTAAAATACATTCGCAGCGGTAACGAAGCGTCCCACAAACACGACAGGTGCCGTGGCTCTCTTCCTGGAACACTTGCGACCAGGCAGTACCTAGCTGCACGGAATGTGTGCCACTAACGTCTTGCAGACGCCGTGTTTTGCCACACGAAGCTCGCGCATGGCTGGCTAAGTTTAAATTGAACGACGTCTCGTCTGCGCATACCAGATGCAAATCCGGCAAGTTTGCCGCTCGCGTTCCGCCACTTTGCGCGACGTGTTTGAGTTGTGCGCCAGCGGCCACAGTGGCAGCCGCCGCCGCCACCGCCTCCGCCGCCGCCAGCCCCGTCGCTGATGAAGCCGCACGGAGGCGGGAAGCCAGTCCTCGCAATAGACATGTTAGTGACTTCGGTGAGTGCTCTTGGGACTACGTCCTTTACCAGGTATTCGCTTCGTGGAAACGGTTTTCACAGTGGACTATTTCGTATGATGTTGCCTGTTAGAGCAAGGACGGGAAGCGTGTGGGGGGGGGGGGGGGGAAGTTAGAGGGGGAGAGAGGTTGGGATGAGGGTGGAGTAACAGATGTTAATTTCACGGTAGATTGAGTGACGAAATACTCTTGAGATTTCGTTCTAGGTACACTTTTGACTAATAAATATCCATTACGTGTCCTGGGTTTCGTAAAGTGATACTGAACTCTTTCGTTGGTCTCTTTGGTGAGGCAGAATTCAAGTTGGTTATGCGAAGATTATTATTATTGTTACTACTATTATCATTATTTATCAAGAGCGGGCAACGGCCTTCCCCTGCATCTCAGTGGATGCTCCATTGTACAGAGAAACAATATGAACATCAATTTTCCGGAACTTAATTCTATAATAAAGGATCTGTCAATGTGATTATACCACGGTTCGCAAAGAAAGTATTCCAGTATCTCAAGACATAAAGGCTAACGAGGTCATAATGGATCCGTCACACAGGACAAAGAAGAAAGCTCCTTTAATTTTAGTGAGATTATACATTACTTTGATGGATTTTGGGCACTATGTCAATATTTAATGTTTTTTTCCTTACTCTCTTGCTTAATTGGGCACCCAATTCATATCTGCCCTGAGTTGCACTATATACATGTAATTTCATTTGTCACTACGTGCATAGTTTTTACTGAAAAATAAACATAAAATAACCTCTTTATTACAAAGACGTTATGGAGCTCTTGCCTATATTCCTATGCTCTCCCCATTTTGAAGTTTCTTTTCCTCAGATTAAATGTCTGTTGTCCGTATCGATGGAGTGACAGTTTTCTCTTTTCACATTGTCATTCCAACTGCCCTTATTTCCATTAGCGGGATGTGTTAATGAAAAACCTCCCTTTGTTTCTCACTGAATTCTAGAAATAAATCAAAGCGACCACTGAAGAATTAAATTTTGACGCTCATTAAGCAGATTGATGTATTGAGCTTTGTCAGGAAATTGTCAACATCAGAACTACAACATGGGTGCATGTATTTGGCTACGCACTTCTTAACAACTTCCTTTGATTATAGCTAAGCCTTCGTCGCACTTACAGCTGTTTTAACTCAAAGCTTTAATCGACCATAATTTTTCGAGTATTGGTTCCAATGAGCACTTCTTATTTCAGTATCACTTCTGACAAGCCGGCTGGAGTGACCGAGCGGTTCTAGGCGCTACAGTCTGGAACCGCGCGACCGCTGCGGTCGCAGGTTCGAATCCTGCCTCGGGCATGGATGTGTGTGATGTCCATAGGTTGGTTAGGTTTAAATAGTTCTAAGTTCTAGGGGACTGATGACCACAGCAGTTAAGTCCCATAGTGCTCAGAGCCATTTGAACCATTTGAACTTCTGACAGATGAGGAAAATTCTTCTACAGACTCATAAAACGTTTTTTACATTTGGTAGAATTTTCACAACCACTTTCACTAAGTCCAACCTGCTACGGAACTTTTATTCTATACACAACTTTGTTGCGTAAAAGTCTTTTTACCAGACCGCAAGGAATTTCTTGCATTTCGATTTATTCGACCCAATGTTGATCCCTTGCTCTGTTGTCTTATTCACTTTGCTTTCAAGGACATATGTAAGATTTTTAAATCGTCACATAATGCAAACTATGGGGCGAACAGTTTATTTGTATTAGAAATATATCGATGTTCTCGAAACTTCCCTTCATACGTTCAGAATGAACAACTTGTGATTGTTCATGGGTATTATCATCATGTAGTAAAACCTTTTACGAACCACTTTTAGAAGAACCTATAAACATTCTGCGTTCCGTTTTTGTCCTCAATTTCAAACCCTTCATCAAACCAGCGACAAGGAAATGAAACACTAAATCATTTTCTTCTTTGAAACATTGCAGATATGTTTACTCTCATCTCCTGTAAACATACATGTTGGTTCTTGAGACCAACAAGTTCTTTTCTTTGTTTTTTTAAAATCGAGAACTGCAGAGTTTTCCCTCGTTAGGCTCAATTTGCTAACCAAATAGTGTGGCACAGTTTATGTAAACAGCATTGGTTCTAAACTGTCCGTAGCACAATACCAATCATGAGCTTATAGATCTACATCGGAGTGGGCATTTCTGCAGATATCCAACGAAGCGTGATAAACATACTTCTGTTGACTTAGGACCACGAGATCTAGACATTGTCCCGTTACCCAACCAGTGAAATCAACGCTAAGACTTTCAGGACAGCTTTTGGAATCACGTTTAGCAATCGTACTAAATACATGTTCTTAAATACAGAAAAGTGAATACATTGTGTTGTAAAGCGAATAAATAGTAACCAAGATCCAAAGAGTTTGTGGTAGAGGTAACGTATATAGTAACTAGTGCAACCACTGCCAATGAAATTTATAAATGCTAAACATGTATTATTAATATAATTTAAGGATGTTTGTTGGTACTTAGCCCTTTGAACGAGTGTGTTATCGTAGAAAGTAAAGTCTTCTTCACCACTCAATAAAGATGCACAGCTGAAACTGTATCACATATCAAACTACTTATCTTTTACTCTCCGAGTCGACACAGACAATCCACTGATATACATAACACAAGATACCACTGCTTTACAGGATAGAAGGAAGGAATAAATAAGTATGGAGAAAAAAATTGGGCCCCTCATAAACTGAAAAACCATCCTGCCATTTACTGAAATTTTTTTCTTTGTGGAGTCCACAGAGAAGATGATTCTATAAGGGCGGGCGAGGATTTGCACTTCGTTCCTCCCGGATATACGGTGTGAAACACCCAGTCATGGCGTTTCATGAAAACTTCACGGATCACCCAGCGCTTCACTTCCCGAAGATCATTTGGTCTGAAAGCTTATCTTCATGTTCCTCATACGTGGTTACCTCCTGGAGCACAGTTTAGTTTGCAGTGTGACCCAGGTGGTTTTTCTTGTCATCATCGGTGTTAAATGCCGAATTTGTGCTCTCTGCAACAATAAGCACCCTTTTACCCATTCTGGTGGCTTAAAATTTGTTGAACAGTTGCGTCTCTGACATGAACTCTTCCTCATAGTTATTTCAATGTGAGTACTTTTTTAAGCTAAGAAATTATTTTAGGGCAATGACCAACCTTACACAACCAACTTATCTAGCAATCTTCCGCTGTTGAATTTAGCAGACAAATATGGAGAAACCAGCCTACTGCACTTTGTACGTCATCTCCTCGATAGGCTTCTGTGAGGTAAGTGAAAATGTCATTGCGTATTATCCATAAATATACAATATCATAATTCACAATGGCCAGACAGTGCCTTCAGAATCTCATCAGAGCAAACTTTCACAACAAGAAAGAAAGACAGATATCAACACACTTCTTAAAATTGCGGCACAATAGTTTTCCTCTGACGCTCGACATTCTTTGTTTTGCAGTATCCTCGCCACAGGTACGCAGATCATTGACCAGAGAAAGTAGCTACTTTTCTCACTGCTTTATAAAATATGTTGTACGTTAAACACGGTCGTTATTCGCCCACATCGCACAAAAATACACAGTGATTACCAGTCGCAGAGAAATTAAATCGACATCTTCAGATCATTTTAAAGCAAAATATTTTACAGGGGCAAACCGTTTCGTCGACAGTTCACATTAACTGGAAACAACTTATAGAGACGACATTCCATAGTACCGTCTCTCGTCATACAATAAGCACAAGCTGTGCAAGCAGCGCACAATAGTTACAAACATAATCTGATGCAACCAGGTGTCAACAAGGACACAACATGAAAACATGTTATATATGTCATACGTGTTTTACTTGTAACTGTTTTTCACTGTCCTCTTATTTTATGACGAGAGACAGTACTACGGAATGTTGTCTCTGTATGTTATTTCCAGTTAATACGAACAGTCGACGAAAATATTTTCTGTACAGATGATCTCGATATGGCGATTTAATTTCGCTGAAACTAATTATCACTGTGTATTTTTGTGCGGTCTGGACGAATAAACCTCTGTAATAAGAATAAGCAGCCGTGTTTAAATTCTGACATTGCCTCCAATACAGCTGACGATGTCAGGTAATCGTTTTTATTTGTGAAATTATTCAGACGGTATAACATTTTGCATAGGTCTAGGATCGTGACAGCTGACGTATTGACTGTGGAGATTGTAAAGAAAGTGGTTCTCTACATCTGAAAAAAAACCTTTTAAATAATAAAACATGACCTATACAAGGAATCTGACTACCCCTCTTAGTCACGGACTAAAAAGAATTTGGCATAGTCTTTGTCAGAACGTGCAGAATCTTATGTGGGGCCAATAAGACGTCAATTTTAATCTAAATGTGGTATGCCAATGTTTACATAATAAAAAAATAAAATGGGTAATTAAAAATATGGCTCTGAGCACTATGGGACTTAACTGCTGTGGTCATCAGTCCCCTAGAAGTCGGAACTACTGAAACCTAACTAACCTACGGACATCACACACATCCATGCCCGAGGCAGGATTCCAACCTGCGACCGTAGCACTCGCACGGTTCCGGACTGAGCGTCTAGAACCGCGCGGCCACTCCGGCCGGCCTAGGTAATTCAGTACAAATATTATACAGATGCGATAAATCACTTTAACGGGGGCCAAATGAGCATAAAGTCAATTTAAAGTCAATATAATTGCAGTAAACCCGCAAAAGTTAAAAAAAAAATATTATTGTAGGGGCCTACATAGACATCGCGCATCTGCTAGATGCCCACGATATATTTAATTTTGTTTTGAGGCTCACAGCCAATGGGAAAAAAGGTCCAAAAATACTATTGGTCAGTTTTCAATCAGTAATGGCGGACAGCATCAGCTGGTAATATACGTAATTTTATGGTAGCTAATTTTACTGCACAAAAAATGAAATAAGTACTCCATCCAAAAGAAGTTAGAGACAATCATTAAAATAAAATTATTATGAGCAGCAAAATGTCTGAGAAGGATTTTGAAAGAAAATTATTAATTGAACTTTAATTTGGCGGGTTTTCAACACTGTCAGCTAGACGAAATAATGGAAAGAATATTTATTGGAACTAAACAAAATAACAATCTTTTTTAAATAGATAATTTAACTGCGATTGTCTTTCATTTTGAAATGAGAGAGACCGTAATAATTTTCTTTTAATGTCTTAACTGTTGCTTCAGGCAGTGCGATGACGTCAGCGGTAGTCCGCGCGGACGATGTGTGAAGTTAATCCTGGTTCGTGGCGTGAAGATAATGATGGATCCTCCTGTTTCATTAATATTCCAGTTACGGCGGTGTCCACGTCTCCATTGTAGTCGAACCAGCGGGCAGCATTGGCGCGATAATAATAGTTCCAGTGTGTGCGTTGTCAAGCGCGCGCCGTTTTATTATTAAAAGTTTATTAATCACGCGGTGTGGGTAGGTCGTAATTATGCAATGTCTTTAGTATTTACGATATATAGCCGGTTAATTCCAATACTTCGCACAGTTCTGTCACCGTGTTGCCACAGGAAAACAGTCACATGTGTTCATCACTATAACAGTCCGTTAAACATCAGTTCAATTTACGTCGTCGTCTTTAAGACAGTTTGGATGATATAATAAATGTTTCTTGATCAAATCAAAGCACCGTTCTTTTACTTAACATTTTGGTTTGTTCCACTTTCACGCAATTCTAACAGTTAGTGTCTCCACACGATAATGGTTCACGGCTAATTGTCACAAGTTCACACAGCATGTAAAATCGTCACCGCAAATACTCGATATAATTTTCAGGTTTTACTGTTTATTTAATAATGCACGATCTCCTATTAACACAGTGGACGTACTGTAATTAATTATTCCTCCGCGTATCACCGTCTTTCACACCGAAGTTTGCAACGTTTTTCACCCGCAAACCGGCCACGATACCCCAACAACTCGCACGCTCTCTATCGATAGTCGTTCGCTCTCTCTGTGACACAGTACTTTTCCTAGCCTAACCAAAGATTTACAAAGCATATAAAACCAGAACATTCATATTCGTACATTATAAAATATAAAACAGTAGCAAAATGAATCAAGAAACAATGTGACGTATTAATAAATAAAGAATAGTTGAAATAAATGATACGTACGTACTATGACAAGGAAATGCATAAAAGAAAATAAAATACTATCGACTTTCGGGGGATGCAATGTCTTTACAAGATGGCGGCATTGGAAACACATTCCTCGAATGAGCTTTATGGCGGATTGTACCTCGTGCGGCCGAGAAACCAGTGCTGATGCGGGGTGTGGGTGGACCGGACACTGTTTACTCCTCCCCCTGTGGCGCGTCAGTCCTTTGAGGAGCCCAGCCTCCCGCTAATTAGCTAATTGGCTGCCTGCAGTCAGGCCCCACCCCCCACCACTCTCCCGCATCCTAGACCCAGTCAGCTCCTGCGGAACTTCTCCGAGCTACTGTGGGCGCTTCACTCTCCCTCATGTGATGTGCGGGCGTGACGCACATTCCTGGCGACTACTCAGCGGACGGTTCAGACCAAGTACTTGCATGTAGTACGCTCCGTAAGATAAAGTGCAGGCTTAAGAACTTCTGTGAGTACCTCGGTGATGTGAATCAATGTCCGTACCTTGGCTCATTGTAGAATTCTTATAAATGCCATTTCTAAATTATTGCGCAGATTTTATAATATTTAAGTTAAAAAAGAATGGAGAACGGTTAGTGCATCTCAACGTGAACAGAAACATTAATTAACATAGAAAAGCAAGTGTTGTCAATTATAAGTGTGAAGATAAGCCGCGAGATAGGATGCTGAGAGAAGAATTTGACAGAGCACTGAAAGACCTGTATGGTAAGAAGGCCCCAGAAGTAGACGACATTCTGTCAGTACTACTGACAGCCTTGGGAGAGCCAGCCATGAGGAAACACTTCCATCTCATATGCGAGATCTATGATAAAGGGCCGGCCGGAGTGGCCGTGCGGTTCTAGGCGCTACAGTCTGGAACCGCGTGACCTCTACAGTCGCAGGTTCGAATCCTGCCTCGGGCATGGATGTGTGTGATGTCCTTAGGTTAGTTAGGTTTAAGTAGTTCAAAGTTCTAGGGGACTGATGGCCACAGCAGTTAAGTCCCATAGTGCTCAGAGCCATTTGAACCATGTTTTTTATGATAAAGGGAAAATACCTCAGACTTCAAGAAGAATGTATTATTTCTATTTCCATAGAAATCAGTTGCTGACAGCTGTCAAAATTACCGAACTGTCATTTTAATAAGTCATGGTTGGAAAATACTAACAATAATTCTATACAGAAAAATGAAAAAACGGTAGTATTATACCTCGAGGAAGATCAATTTGGATTTCGGAGTAATGTAGTAACATGCGAGGCAGTACTGACCTAAAGATGCATCTTAGATGATAGATTAACAAAAGGCAAACCCACGTTTATAGCATTTGTAGACTTACAGATAGTTTTGGACAATGGTGACTGGAATACTTTCTTTGATATTCCGAAGGTATCAGGGGTAAAATAACGGAAGCAAATGGCTATTTACAACCTGTGTAGAAACCAGGTGACAGTTATAAGAGCCGAGGTGCATGAAAGAGAAGCTGTGGTTGAGAAGAGAGTAGGAGGGGGTCTTAGCCTATTCCCGATGTTACTCATTCTGTACATTGACAAAGCAGTAAACGAAATCAAAGAAAAATTTTGAGTAGGAATTAAAGTTAAGGAAGAACAAAGAAAAACTTTGAGGTTTGCTGATGACGTTGTAATTCTGTTAGAGACAGCAAACGACTTGGAAGAGCAGTTGAACGAAATGGGCAGTGTCTTAAAAGGGACGCGCCTCACCAAATGCAAGACAAAAATAATAGATTGAAGTCGAATTAAATCAGGTGATGCTAATGAATTAGATTAGGGAAGGAGCACTTAAAGTAGCGGATGAGTTTTGTCATTTGGGCAGCATAATAACTGGTGATGGCTGAAATAGAGAGTATATAAAATTTAGACTGGCAATTCCAAGGAAAGCGTTTCTGAGGAAGAAAAATTTGTTAATACCGAACATAAATTAAAGTGTTAGGAAGGTGTTTGGAGTGTTGCCATTTATGGAAGTGACACATGAACGATAAACAGTTTAGAGAAGAAGAGAATGGAATATTTTGTAACGTGATGCTGCAGAAGAATGCTGGAGATGGGTAGACGACGTAACTAATGAGGTAGTAGTGAATAAAATTGGAGGGACAAGAAATTTGTGGCACAACGTGACTAAAAGAAGGCATCACTTGATAGGGCACATTCTGAAACATCAAGGGATTAAAAATTTTGTACTAAAAATGAGTATGAGAGGTAAAAATAAATTGTAGGTAGGACACGAATGCAGTAAGCAGATTAAGAAGGATATTGGTTGCAGTGTTTATTCACAGATGAAGAGGCGTGCACTTAATAGGGTAGTGTGGAGAGCTGAAATAAACAAATCCGTAAACTGAAGACCACAAAAACAACAACAACAAGTGGTTTAGTTCATAAATGACGTAGCACTCTGTCGTTCCATAACGAGTTGAAAAGAATGAACTAAGGTCAGAGTCTAAAGTCTTGTGGACCATGGAGCCAGTGGAGACAGAGCACATGGACAGCCATATCGATCAGAGAGGAAGCTGTTGTGGCAGAGCACCTGAAGGAAAATTTGGAAAATATTTCGCGTAGATTTCCACACCATGTTATAGTTCTGGGTGGAGATTTTAATTTGCCAGAAATAGAGTGGGAGACTCAAACGTTTATAACGGATGGCAGGGACAAAGGATCCAGTGAAATTTTCTTAAGTGGATTATCTGAAAACTACCTTGAGCAGTTAAACAAAGAACCGACTCGTGACGATAACCTATTAGACCTTCTGGTGACAAACAGACCCGAACTATTTGAAAAAGATAACGCAGAACAGGGAATCAGCGATCATGAAGCGGTTACTGCATCGATGATTTCAGCCGTAAATGGAAATATTAAAAAAGGTAGGAAGATTTTTCTGTTTAGTAAAAGTGACAGAAAGCATATTTCAGAGTACTTGACGAGTCAACACGAAAGTCTTGTCTCAAGTATAGATACTGTTGAGGATCAGTGGACAAAGTTCAAACCTATCGTACAATGTGCATTAGATGAGTATCTGCCAAGCAGGACCGTAAGAGATGGAAAAGAGCCACCGTGGTACAACAACCGAGTTATAAAACTGCTGCGGAAGCAAAGGGAACTTCACAGCAAACATAAACATAGCCAAAGCCTACTGAAACGTCCCCTTAGAAAATTTATACAAGACTGTGCTTAAACTGACACACAATAAGTAATCGTGCAACTAACAAGCAAGAATGTACACACACAGTAACACTGTGTCCTCTGTTCACTATCACAATGCAGTGGTAATTATCGTCTAAATATGTTCACTAGGTTCTAGACTGGATAGTTAACTTCAAAACATTATTGCATGATAACAGTTTCAAAGTGTGACAAATTGTACTAGTAGCGTGAAGTGAAAAATTTTATAGGAAAGACTAAGTTAAATAAATGATTTTACATGTGAAATGTGGTGCAATCTTTTACCCTTACTAGTGCGCAGAGTTTCAACTTCAAAGCAATTATCATGTTGTATACGTCGGTAAGGAACGCTAAAATTTGCTCAAGGTCTATGTTATTTTTCTCTGAGCCAGCCGGCGCACGTGGCTGCCTGCGGTGCGAGTCATTGTCTGCTATCTCTTTGTTGGCGTGCGTCGTTATTGGGATTAGTAGACCTACAAATTCACCTTGACGAGAAGGCCCTGCCCTGTTTGAAGCTCGCCAGTTCTGATGGAATTCAGGTCTGCCGTTTTGTCGGTAGTTTACACAGTTTCTTGTTTGTCGGTCATGTGGTGGAGAATTTGTCCCTGAATTATTACTGCACGGTGGACTGTTGTGTCTGAAGTTATTCTGTCTCCCGTGATAATAATAGTTCTAGTTGCCACATTGTCTGTTTCTATGATTGTCTCTGTCATATTCATTACTACGGAAATTTGACCTTTCTCTGTAACTATTACTCTGCCAGTGGTTGTCACATAGGTGGTGTCTGTTTTGGTCACGATTTACGTTGTAAGAATAGCCTTGTCGTGTCCAGTTATTACTTCTGTCATCGCGGAATTGTGACGGATGTGACCTGTAATTGTTGTGTTCCTGTTTTCGCGTTCTGCGATTGTCAGTCTCAATTTCTAATTCTTGTAACAGTCCCTGAAAAGCTTCAATGTCGTTTTTGCAACGTCCTGCCAAAATAGTATGTCGTTAATGTTCAGGTAATTTGATGAAGCAAATGCGGGTGAGTTCTGAGGGGCTGTATGGGTTTGACAGGTACTGATTGTTGCGCAACATGTCTTCAAAATATTTCACAAGACTGGAAAATTCAGATTGTTAGAAATGTTTCATCATTATGATGCTATGTTTTACTCGGTCTCATGTAGCTTGAGACCCATATGCTGAGAGGAAAGTATGATAAAATTCTCCTTCACTGTGGCAATCGTAAATGACGGATCGCATGCTTACAGCTGGTTCATTCTCTAAATAGCCACATATAAATTCTAATCTGTGCTCTAATGACCAGTAGGGAGGAAAACAATGAGAGAATTGATGAAGCCACGCTTGTGGATGAATGTCGTTGCCAGAATTCTCAAATGTTTTGAATTTACGTGTTGTAATAAACAGCTTATAATCAAAATTATCCTGTCGGCGAGTCGGATATCGGTCATTGTTACTTCGTTTCGGCGGTTCCACCTCAAAATTCGGTGTACCTTGCGAATTTCTTGCATAATTTCCGAAGTACCCCGTGTTATTATTTTGTGGCTGTTCAGTATTTCTATGTCCCTCTTCCCGTATTGGAGCGCGATTGTCCTCTGAAATACGTAATTGTGGTATTACCTGTGTCAACTGATCTTGCTCTTCCCGGATTGCTCTTTGGTGTTGCGTATTAATTTGATACTGAGTTTGTTTGAATTTCTTAATTTGTTCATTCTCTTCTGTGTCAGTGAAGGCTACAGGTCTTGTGTCACTCAGATCATCATCCACCTTTGTAGATAAGCTAGTGAACTGATCCGAAAGTTCGGCTACTTTCTCCGATAGTGAACTTATTTCCTTGGTGTGTTTTTCTGAACCAAGTTTCAGAGTGTCCATTTGTGTTGAAATCGTATCTACTGTGTCCTTTAAGTTTTCCTGAGTTTTTGCAAGTTGCGTAACCGAATCGGTAGATGCAACTGAGTTAATTTTAGCTTGCAAGGTCTCATGATTTTCATGAACAATAGTCGCAGTTCTTTTGTGGCTGCTTCGTGATTCTGTAATGCATTTTCATGCCGCGAAAAAATAGGTTGAAAATGCTCACAAATGTGTGTTTTTACGTCATTACAGACTTTTTGACATTTCGATTCAATGTTATGTAACTCAGTAGTTAAATCTTCATGTGTTTGTTCAAGCATTGTGTCTAACTTTTGAAGCTTTTGCTGTGTTTGTCTCTGATTTTGTTCCATTGTGTCTAACTTTTGAAGCTTTTGCTGTGTTTGTCTCTGATTTTGTTCCATTTGTTGCATTAATTGCAATAATAGTGTATTAGTGTCTTGAATCTGTTTCTCTATGCTTTTTGGCAGTGCATTTTCACCGGTAACATTCACATTTTGACAAGCAGAAAATGTGTCTTGACTCATTTGAGAAAACGGTGAGGACCCAAAACCTGAGCCTACAGTATTTGCAGTATTGTGTTCTGTCATTTCGGATTCATGAGGCGAGCTGTTTCCGACCGATCGATCGATAATGCTTCCCTGTTCAGTACTTGTTTCACTATCTACACCATTATTAGCCGCCTCCTCCATTTCCCTATGCACAATTACCAAATTACTACTTTGAATGTCTATTAATTCATTACACAGTGGTGCTGATAAGCTACGCTCGTCGTCACTATTATTTCTCAGTTTACATTGGAGCCTAGTGTTAGGTTTTTCACACGCCATTATTGTCACAATATTTCACACGATAACACAGAAAAGCACAATTTGAAGAGCAAAAATAAGAGAACACATTAACATAGCACTGAAAATAATATCTAGTTAATTGCAAGCCCAGCTGCGAAATACTTGGTGCAAATCTACTTGCATGCCACAACTGTTTTACTGTACAACAATGAAAAACTACAACTACAAAGGAAATTCTCTCTACGATTACGCGCTAGCAATAAACAAAAACTACACTAATTACACAAACTACAAGAAAAAAATCAGAAGATTCCACTGAGGTATCCTAGGCTAAGGGTCGACATATGAAACGTCCCCTTAGAAAAATTATACATGACTGCTTAAACTGACACACAATATTTTTTTAGCGCAACGCAATCTGACTTTCAATAATCCCTACAAAAGAATGGCCCTGACTAACATTAACCTATACCTTTCACAAATCACTTACCTCACAAAAATCTTCGTTACTCAAACTACTGCAATACAGCGAGCGCCACTACTGCCAGCTAAATAAAAGATTCAAACTACAGAAGGCACTAACTACTGATAGGCATGGTTAGCAAATGAAAGATTTTAATAGAGAACAAACAATGTATTTACCTTAATAATCATAATATATATAGCAGTTCATGACATCCATTCTTAAAAATGTACTGTTTCTGATGGACTCACCTCCAGATCGTCCACTCTCAAAATTCTGCCATCTCTCTCCCCACATCCACCACTGCTGGCGGCTCACCTTCAACTGCGCAACGCTACACGCTGTTAACATCCAGCTGCCCAACTCTACAATGGCGAGTATTACAACAATGCCAACCAGCCACTGACTGCACAGAGCACAGCCAGTGATTTTCATACAGAGCGCTACGTGGCGGCGGCGTTACCAATATAAGAACTTAAACAGCCTACTTACATAGTCCCCATGCTCCCCACAAAAAATTTTACAAATTGTTTTGGGCACTGGCCAATACATATTTGTTAAAATTGTTTCACAATTACAATTACAAAGAAATCAAATGCACACACTTGTTGATATAATGTTGGTCAAAAGCAAAAATTTTCTCACAGTCCATAAAGACAGTCCTGATCGTTCATCACAGTAAAGTAGCAGTGTTTTCCTCAAAGTCTGAGCAGTAAAAGAAAATGCACACGGAAGTTGTGGATTTCCATGCAGTCTTGAAGAAGTAGTGTTGTCCTTCCAACGGAAAGACAGTGCTGACTCTCGACATGCAGACAGGTAATGGGCCACAACAGAGCAAACCCACAGCGGAGTCAGTCGAAGTTTTGAAGAATATTGGTAGGTAGGTCATCCCAGAACAGACCCACTGTAGTCCTGGTAGATAGTATGGTATTGATGGGACACCAGAGGTGCAGACCCAGTGCAGTCCTTGTAGAAACAATGGTATTGGTGGGCCATCAAAGGTGCAGACCCACTTCAGTCCTTGTAGAGACAGCCAGCAGCCATCTGTTGCGACTGTGCAGGTGCACAATCACCATCGAAGAGTCTTGCAGAGAGTGTAGCAAGTCCATAAACCACCACTTGTGCACTCACAAGGTTTTTTTTTAATTGTCCTTAGAACCAGCAATGCTGTTAACCAGTCTCTTGCTGAATTATTAGTACACGTCCAAACACTAACTGTCCCTGTGACCAACAGAAACGTTTGCAGTGAAATGTAACTTAATTTGAAGAACTGGTGTTCATTACAATTTTATAACATGAGAATACAATTACAAAGATACAGAAAACATCATTAAAAACATAATAATGCAGATCACATTTGTGGTAATACAGGCTTTAAAAAAATAGAAACAAACATATACATCAGTGTTACAGGAATTATGACATAAGTAAATATAAAAAATAATGAGAATAGTTTTCGAAACATTAATTTCACACTTGAGCATTGAAACAGAACAGAATTAATAATGTCTAAACATCTTTACAAAGTGAATAACATATTATTAATGCAAATTATTTTTGATGATAACACTATTCCTCATCATAGTGAATGTACCTTAGTACTAGGAAAATTCTACAACATAAATCGTATTATCTAAACACATAAAGACAGGAAGAACACAAATAAACAAGAGTACACAAACACATAGTGGAATAACGGAAAGGGAAAGGACGTGGTTGGTTTTACTGCAGTATCTTGCAAACAAAACTTTCTTTACTTCTTGGAGATCTCCCTTCATTCTTCATTATTTCAAAAAGTGCTATCTATACCTGCTTTCTGTACTTTTTTCGTAAAACTTCTCAATGCATTTCTTCCAATTCATCGCAACTCATTCTCTTATATAGTCTACCCCTCTTAAGCTAACTTAAATCTACTGAGCTCAGATGCTATACTAAGGGACGAGGCAATGCAGTAGCAAAAAACAATTAATGCAAACAGCAAAGACAAAAAAATTAAAATTGGCAAAGCAAGCAACAGTAAATCTAAATTAACAGAGCAATTGCAATATTACAACTAATATGAGCCAATGTGCAGCAACAAGAAAAATAAATCTGTAGTAAAACTGGCTTAACAGAGCAATACAAAGTGAAATTCAGTAGCGCAATGCCTGGCAAGCAGCAGCAGCAATTGCAATGACTGATACCTAAACATTACAAAGCTCAAGTAGAAAAATATTACAGTAAAAATTGCTAAGTTTAATACCTATGTCACACCTTAACACTAGAGTGATGCATCACGAGAACTTACTCTAGCAGACAAGTTACCAAGTCACTGACAAAAATTATGTATGCAATTCCTGTGAAGTGGAAATGTCTTTTTTGTGCTCCCTCGTTTTTTTGGAAGTAATCATAAAATTATTATTTACTGGATCTGTAGGCATAAAGTATTTATATTAGTACTTCTATAAAATTTTATTTTAACTAACGCTGAAGTGGAGCTGGATACTAGATATTAAACAAAATGAGCAATCTCTCAACTACAAAGACAATAGATGTAAAATGTTTCTCATCATTTCATTAGGCATTTTAGTAAATATCATAAACTATGAGCTCCACAGTGTAATCATACATTTTCGAGTTTGAGCGTGTCGTATTTGCGATGCTTTCTACAAAAAAATGTAAATAGCGAGGATAATCCCCTCCTTTTTTCTCCACCTGTACCTCTGAAAGGCACACACTAATGGCTTTTTCCCAGGCGACTATCACGCAGCTGGGTGCCCACCACGCATTACGTGAAGGTCACTTAACTTTCCTACTGAAATATTTACGACACAGCTTGCGCTACAGTGACAGTCTCATATAAAAAATTTCACAGGTCGAGAATTTGCGTTACAAATCTGTAGAAACAAAATCCTATAAATATAATAGTGTCCAAAAAATTTTTGCCGGCGTTGTGATACATTCATGCATTTACACACATTTCATAACTCTTAAAGTACGATTCTTGGTTTCCAACATCCTTTTTCACAAGTCAGATTCCCTAACCACTACTCATTATTCCTATACATACAAACACGTAATCACATTCCTCATATACATTAGCATCAGCTTATTGATCATAAACATACCGCAACGGCGTAATACACATCGTCATCATAACATCATAAAACCTCAGCCAAATCTCAAAATCGTCGTAGCTTCCTCCAATAATTTCAAAACCTAAAACAAATTCTCTGCTCATGTCAAAAGTGTTATCCACCTCAAACGTACTTTAAAAATCATGATCCCATACCAAATACATCATTCAAACCTCTCATAATATCACAATGGTTCCAAAAAAATATGAACATTTCATAAATTACAGACGAAATACAGTTCCATAAGTGTCAAGTTATCCAACTGTGTAATTGCGAAAACATGTGTCACTGACACAGTAAAAAAAAAATTTTGTGCCGCAGGGAAGTGTCGTAGGATCGTTGATATTCACAATATACATATATGTCCTCGTGGATAACATCGAAAGTTCACTGAGGCTTTTTGCGGATGATGCTGTGGCATATTGAGAGGTTGTGACAATGGAAAATTGTACTGAAATGCAGGAGGATCTGCAATGAATTGACGCATGGTGCAGGGAATGCCAACTGAATCTCAATGTAGACAAGTGTAATGTGCTGTGAATACATAGAAAGAAAGATCCTTTATCATTTAGCTACAATATAGCAGGTCAGCAACTGGAAGCAGTTAATTCCATAAATTATCTGGGAGTAGGCATTAGGAGTGATTTAAAATGGAAAGATCAAATAAAGTTGATCGTCAGTGAAGCAGATGCCAGACTGAGTTTCATTGGAAGAATCCTAAGGAAATGCAATCCCAAAACAAAGGAAGAAGGTTACAGTACACTTGTTCGCCCACTGCTTGAATATTGCTCCCCAGTGTGGGATCCATACCAGATAGGGTTGATAGAAGAGATAGAGAAGATCCAACGGAGAGCAGCGCGCTTCGTTACAGGATCATTTAGCAATCGCTAAAGCGTTACGGAGATGATAGATAAACTCCAGTGGAAGACTTTGCAGGAGAGACGCTCAGTAGCTCGGTACGGGCTTTTGTTGAAGTTTCGAGAACATACCTTCACCGAGGAGTCAAGCAGTATATGGCTCCCTCCTACGTATATCTCGCGAAGTGGCCATGAGGATATAATCAGAGAGATTAGAGTCTACACAGAGGCATACCGACAATCTATCTTTCCACGAGCAATACGAGGCTGGAATAGAAAGGAGAACCGATAGAAGTACTCAAAGTACCCTCTACCAACGAATACACCAATCTCCTGAAAAACCCCATAAAACAAAGAACAGTCAACAATTAGTAAGAATCAGTAATGAACTGGTGCGAAATAACAGCCCATTTCATGCCTTTAATAAGGATGTGGTATTTGAATGTTTCTCAGGAATTAAAATTAAATTTATGTTGCAATTTATAATGTGTATACTGTCACTAAAAAAGTGAGTCTGATTCTGAAATGCCCCTTAAAAAGGTACAAAAATGTAGAAGCCCCTTTGTTGGTCAGTTATTGCGAACAAATCACTGCTTGAAACGAAAGTTATCTGTGATGCTAGAAGAACACAGGAAACCAAATCTTCCCGACTGCCGCGTCAAATGCTGTGCAAAGCAATAGTAACTTACTGGGCTCAAATGATTACAACTTTTCTATCAAATCTATCTGATTTGGCAGCAGTGCTCGTTGCCGAGGTACAAGCTAAATTTGCATTATTCACGTGACGCGTTACATTCATCCACTTCCGGTATGAAAACTTTCGTTAATTTTCGGGACGTTAACAAGTAGCCAGTAAATTCAGAGATAAATGAACATCAACGGAAAGCAAGTTAACACTTATTTCACTGAAAGAGGGGCCCTCAGTTTTCTAGTTGTTATAGGAAAAATTTCGCTTAACTGGAGAATTACTGGTGAGAAAATATGCTGTGGTCTTATCGTAGCAATGTTCCTATCGTTATTCTACATTTAGTCAAGGTAGCCTCGGGGATTTTTTACTTCCATTGTTATTTATGTTCGCGAGTGAGTGATTAGAGACAGCGCCTGTGCTTTATAACTTCTGTCGTGCCAGAGAGATAAATCATAATGCTTGGCACGTGACTGGGAGAGTGTCAGTGTTTTTGTGGCCGTCGGCTTGACAGTTAACTCATCTTGAACAAGACGCATGATTTGTGCGCATTTGATCACTACCAAATTATGGACCGAGATTCCATCTCCGTACTTGCGAGGCAACGGGATAGAACACCGCGTGTGTCTTGATTCGGTAAAACTCGCCGCAGGCCTTGTCAACTAACGCGTGTAACAGTGCGTTTATAACAGGGCTTGCGTACGTTATTCCACATGTTAACATTGTCCTGAATAATCAAGAGGCAGAACTGCTGAATACGCAAACCAGCCCCCTCACTTCATTGATACGGAGAACAGAGAATGCTGCCCACACGGTTAACTCCTCACAGCCCATCAGAGGGTACAGCAATTAACATAATTAACATGCTGTTCATGGGTTATGAATACGCTGATGCATACCACGTGCCTCCGGGACACTATTCAGACTTGCGGTGGAGTTATCCACTGTATTCTGTCACTGAAGAAATTTGCAGAAATTGGTTGTCGCTACAGCACTTCGCAGGCAACATGTACGTATCTACAATTTTATATTGCACCATCCCATTGCTTCCAAGTTGTGTTAAAGTTTGTATGTGATCCGAAAACGTCTTTTCTTGTTTTAGGTCTTGTTCTGTTATGGAGACAGTCTCAGATATTGGGATGTTTATGAATAGGCTTACGAGGTCAAATCATGTAAATTAAGCTGCAATAGGAATGAATACATATGTTACGCCTCTATAGGGGATGGAGTTGTTTTCAAATATATAGCTCCTATGGAGAAACGTTTTAGAACTTTTTAGATTTTTTCTTGCTTTCAGTAATAGTTAGTGTAAATCAAATTACTTGCTGGACATGGTTCGCAGATTTGTAATAATAGTGTCACGTTTTGGTAGATATATTCATCATTGCACATGACCGTAAATTATAAACAGTAAGGAAAATTTGTCACTTTCAAGTAGTGATAGGGGTTATTCTAATAGTCATTTATTGGCTTAGATTTTACTCTTGTAACGTTATTACTGTTGAAAAACTGAATCTATTGATACACGTAATTTTCTTCAAGCATTATAGCTGCTGACTTACTTTTGTCAACGTAACCATTATTGTTTTGCTACTGTTGATATCTTTAGTTACGACGTCTCACTGTCTTTTGTGGAAGGTAATATACGTATTGCATATTTTATGTACATTGTAGTTTAATACGATGATTCGTGGCAGTGCTGTTGGTTGCAACTTCAATTTTCTTTATCACATCTGCAACTGCGGCAACACTGATGCTATTAGTTTCGTTGACTCTGTTTCATTCTTGACAGATTATGTTGTGGTGTAGTGTTTTAGGCGTTCTGAAACACTTAGTGTTTCTAGGACAAAAATCATCTGCTTGGAAGAAATTTTGAGGTGTTAATTGCAGAATGCTGATTTTGTGTAAGTTAGTCAAAATGGAAGCCAATATTTCTGTGACATGATTCACCCAAACATTTACTCGGAGAGAGAGAAAGAATTTCTGTAACAGCTATATTCATTTCTTAGCAATACTCATCGGTGCAGATTCACTTTAATACAGTATTCCATGAAATTGCGTCACTGTGCGTTATGTTTATCATATCCGAAACATGTCGCTTTAGAGGCAAAGTACACAATTCACAATTCACTGTTTACTACTTCGATCAAACGCAGCCTAATTGTCCGCTCTCGTTGTGCTTTCGAAATTGCACGTATCTTGCTTCCTTTGCTACCACCTGCGTGAAAAATGCGTAACACGTTAAGTTGCGTACTGTGGTTTACTTTCCTGCACGACAACGAAGTTCTCACCCCGCGAAGGACCAGAATTACCACTTCAACAAAATGCCATGATGCAAAATTATTATGTTCGCATTTAAGTGACTAGCATCTTTAATGTCTTCGAAGAGATTCTAGTACTTACTTTTGGGCTAATGTTTCATTTGTTTGATGTTCGCCGAATTTTGCCATCGGCTAGTAATGAAACGCGAAATATGGCCTCTCACAATTAAACCCGGCCGCACTGGCCATTAGAATGCCCGTGGCGTGCAAGTGGAAAGGCTCGCGGGCTTAACGAGCCATCGGCACGATTAGCGGCGGACATAATCTGTGGCCGCGGTCCTGCCCGGATCTGATAGCGGCTTCATTTCCCCGCGACTCTGCGGTGCGCGCAGGTATCGGAGGCCGCGTTAGCAGAGGCCAAGTCTGCGGGCTCTCCACCTGGTCAGCTTCTCACTTTCACCGCCATTACCGTAATGGGCGTCGGTCATTAGCACAAGAGCCTCCTCCAGGAGACCTCTAGAACCACGTCATACTCATTACAGGATTCCTTGCATCATCAGCGAATCATGTTTAAGGCACTCGAGGCAGAGGATGAAGTATTCACATTTGAAACTAAATTTCTGCAGTCATTCTTAGTTTACTTACTCGTTACGTAAATACTGAACTATACAGGGTGAGTGCTAAGTCATCCGACAAAACTTGCCAAGTTGTTCAGGAATACTTTCTCCGTGTCGGAGCACACACATGCGAATATGCTCCTATATCAAGACGCTGACAGGAAAGTGAGGAACCAATACTCATATCGCGTTCCTCGCTAAAAAGTTTGCCAATATATTCGCGCACCTCTAACACAGAACATTATCAATCCCTTTGCCCAGTCTCTCTCTGTAGATAAGCCTTAATACCCAGCATCTCTATCTCGCTGCTCCCGTCTATATGTGTCTCTCTCCAATGTCTTCTTTTTCTCATACTGCTGCTCTCTCAATTACTTGCCATTTTTCTCACTGCCGTTGTCTCGTCCATAGTATTTTGGCAGCTCAAAATGCTGTGGAGCGGGATCCAACTTATTTTTCCCCTATACCCACGCGATTTAAATTTACCCGCCAGGTTAGCCGTGAACTCGGGTACGCGCGCCGGCACCGGATCGAATCCGCCCGACGGATTAACGACGAGGGCCGGCCAGCCTGGATGTGGTTTTTAGGCGGTTTTTCGCATCCCCCTAGGTGAATACGGGGCTGGTCCCCACGTCCACCCTCAGTTACACGGCTCGCAGAGATCTGAACACTTTCGCACTATTCCATGGATTACACTAGTCGCAGACAGTTGGGGTACACTAATTCCTTCCCCGGGGGTACGGGGTGGAGGCACGAAGGGCATCCGGTCACCTCTTCAACTAAAATTGCAGCATCTGATTAACCATGCCGACCCTGCGTATCCGCGGGAAAAACGGCACAAGCAAAAGAACAAAAAGAAAAAGAACCCACGTGATTAAATTTCGGTCCAAAATACGTTCTCCTCTATACCTACGTGTTAAAGTTCGTCTCTGGGAGACTGCAGACCCCGAAAGCCTATGTATGGCCTCCACTTATCTGTATTTTTAATTTCCACTATCTGTCTTTGCCTCCTTCTGCTATTGTCTTCAGTCGTCTCTCGCTCTCTCTCTTTCTTTTGTTTTGCACTGCCACTGCTTCTCTCTCTCTGATACTGTCTCCTCTCTCTTCCATCGTCGCTGTCTCTCTGCTGCTCTCTTTCAGCAAATATGTTCGCATACCAAAATTTATGATCAGTAAATCGGAATGAGGAGTGAGATTGCTCGCTCCACACTTTTCTGTCAGAGTATTTTAAAGAAGATCATATTTATCTTTCTGTGTTCCGACAGAGCATTTTTTCACTGGTCCCTCTCTTTTCCCTGCTGCAGCAGGGTATCCTGCTTATTTAAAACTAATTCTGTAGCTCAGTAAAATTTTGACAGTTCATTTATATACCCTGACGGATTTATATACTTTAACCTATACAAACAACAAATAAGTACGCATGAACAGTTTTTGATGTCGCTGAGCAACAGTCATACAATAATTTTTAAGTGAAATTGCCGTGATTTGACTGTATTGTTGTTTCTTTAATTCCAATCCAGCTTTCGGCCTTTTATGTCAACTTAAAGTGATTGACTTTATGTTATTAACTTATATTACAGAACATAAAGATCAAAATTCGCCACAAATTACGAAAAGTATTCGCTCCCCACGAAACACCAAATGTAAAATCATCATCTTGTAAAAAGAGCAGTAAATAATAGAGGGAGCACGTCATCTTTAGGAAAAACAGGTTTACTTTGGTATATAAAAGTTGAGGCGTAGTGACAGTGAAATCAAATAGTACATACCAATGTACAACTGTTTCTCTTAAATATCACGTGTCCCACTATTGTTTACTGATATTTTTATGGTTCAAATGGTTCAAATGGCTCTGAGCACTATGGGACTTAACTGCTGTGGTCATCAGTCCCTTAGAACTTAGAACTACTTAAACCTAACTAACCTAAGAACATCACACACATCCATGCCCGAAGCAGGATTCGAACCTGCGACCGTAGCGGTAGCGCAGTTCCAGACTGAAGCGCCTAGAACCGCTTGGCCACACCCGCCGGCCTGATATTTTTACAAGATGATGATTTTACATCTGGCATTTCATGGGGATCGAATGTTTTCCTTAATTTATAGCCGGTTTTGACCTTGATGTCCTGCAGTATGTGTTAATATAAACTCAGTCACTTTAAAGTGGCATGAAAGGCCGAAAACCTGGATTATAATTAAATAAACAACAATATAGTCATATGGCAGGGTGTTCGTTAAAGAAAGGTACGCGTGATATAAGGGTAACCCAGAATCGTTTGCTTAACATATTTTTTTGGATAGTTAATTCATCGATCGCAATTCACTGAAAACGCCCGACTTATTACAGGAAAAATGTTACTAGAAATATTTTACTGATTTTGCGGTCATTCGAGTTCTACATAATTTTTATCAGTCATTTTAAGTTATTTTCAGGCATGTTGATGATATTTGTAGCCCATTTTTGTCGCTGCACTACCATTTTTATAGGCGTGATACGTCAATTATAGAGAGACAGTGTATCATAAAGTTTTACTGGTGAAAAAATGCTGGCTAAAACATAGTCTGGTGACCTCAGAATATGTGCGATGATCCTAGAATCCTTGGCATTTGTTCAGCACCTTAGTTAAAACTACATTTTCGTTTACGACCGAATATTTCATACATATTTTACGTGCATAATGTCAATAACTTTGAATCTCTGGATATCAAAGAAAAGGTTCAGGGTTCCCCGAGAACATTGTCTGAAGAACATACGGCAAAATTCGAGGCTTTGCTATGAACAGAAATTACGGAAGTGGCCATCCCCACAGTTGGTATTTTTCGCATCCAAAAATTATGGTTCAAATGGCTCTGAACACTATGGGACTCAACTGCTGTGGTCATCAGTCCCCTAGAACTTAAAACTACTTAAACCTAAATAACCTAAGGACATCACACACACCCATGCCCGAGGCAGGATTCGAACCTGCGACCGTAGCAACAGCGCGGCTCCGGACTGGAGCGCCTCGAACCGCACGGCCACCGCGGCCAGCTCCAAAAATTATGGATCTTCGAGGTTTTTGCAGCTAGTGCTCACGAACAAATGGTGCTTCTATAAGCAACTTACATTCCACTCTAGAATAGAGTTATTGCGAAAGAACCAACCGACCTGCTCAATTTTCCTGGTAAGTACGCAACGTTTAAATTTTGACTCTGTACTTCATAGTAGCTACATTATGCATCTTCTTCCAATAAGTATACAGACTGATCGCTAGGCCAACGGCTATCCTAAACAGCTGACCCCTTGTCTCTGTGGTCAGTGAAACCCGACACAAAGCCGCCTGAAAAATCCCATTTTCGCAAACGACTTATTAGAACATACTAGTGTCGTGCACAGCCGTGCACGGACCGATGCGGATCTAAATTATCTGTGATACGGTTTCTTGTTGCAGAGCAATAATGCAGTGACACTCATGCACAAAAAAAAAAGAAACAGATCACCTTTAACGATTGCAGATAGGACGTTCATATTCACAGGACACGTACATTAGTATGTTTTGCAGAAATGATTGACATTTGAAACATGTCGGTCCGCATGTTCAAGGGCATCTACATCGCGGCGCAAAACCACCTACCGGTAAGATGTAGCTGAGGCTCTCGTTGTCGCTATAAACCGAGAGCAAGGGATCATTGTGACTTGAGCAGACATTCAGGATGCCCTACAGACGTATGCGCGAACGGTACCGTCAGATCAGTGAGTTTGAAAGAGGGCGCATTATTGGCAGCCATCCGGGAAATTGCTGCTCTCGCGGGACGAAGTGTTTCCGCAGTGTAATGAGTGTGTGCGTAATGGTTCGCGGAAGGCCGTAGAAAGCGGCGAGATGGGTCAGATTTCTCCATCCAGACCCTCCACCCCCTCCCCCTCTCCCCGAAAAGAAGGACCATTATCCTCCTCGGCTCTGGCAGTGTGACACATTGTACACTGTCAGGGATCACAGTTCGTCACCGTTTATTACGGCATGGGTCATGTGCGAGTCGTCCACTTCTACGTTTACCTCAGGCGAATGTGCAGAAACATGATAGATGGCAATGGTGTATGGAGCGACGTCACTAGGGACACGACTGGCATCACACAGTGTTTTTGGATTACTCCAGTTGCCAATGTCTGAAAATTATGACCGCATTTTGGATCGCCTCAGGCACAGAGAGTGGCAGCACAGCAATTGCATTCGCACAAGGTGTACAGCACCAACTCAGGTCCTTACGGTGCGGGGTGCTGTTAGGGTACAACCACAAATCACGCTTAGCGCGTGTCCAGCTCGCTGTGACCAGTGTGACGTAAGTGAATGACTTTCTGCGACCCGTAACCATGACCGTTCAGCACAACACCACAGACGCCATTTCTTAGCAAGTACGACCACGTGTTGCTGGACGAACACGTGCCTTCTTGGTTCACTAGATGTGTGGCTTTTGCCCTGGCCACCCATATTACGAGACTTGTCATGAATCGAAAATCAGTGGCATATGGTGAAACGACGGGTGCAGCGATGTTAGCCAGTTCCAACAACTAAAGGTGAACTTCGGAACCACGTGAATGCAGCATGCATAGCTTTACCACAGGAGCCGCGCGGGATTAGCCGAGCGGTCTAGGGCGCTGCAGTCATGGACTGTGCGGCTGGTCCCGGCAGAGGTTCGAGCCCTCCCTCGGGCATCGGTGTGTGCGTTTGTCCTTGGATTAATTTAGGTTAAGTAGTGTGTAAGCTTAGGGCCTGATGACCTTAGCAGTTAAGTCCCATAAGATTTCACACACAAATTTTTTTTTTATGCCACAGGACGCCATTCGCGCCTTATACGCCTCGATGCCGCCACGTATGGAACAAGTTATGACGGCCCATTGCGGACCCTGTGCCTTCTATACAGTAGGACAAATTCTAAACCGAGGTGACTGAAATACTAATAATTTCTGCAGAACATACCAATGTTCATGTCCTGTGGATATGATCGTCCTATCTTTAGTCGTTCTAGGAGTTCTGTTTTATATGAACATGATTGTATTAATTGTTCGATGTGTCCCCTCTTTAGCTCGGTTTCTTTGAAAATGCCTTCACAACAGTGGAAACTACTGTGTTATGCACATACCAAAAAGTACGTCACAAAATACAGAGTAATGTAACAACCTAGAGATTCGAAAAGTGTCTAATGTGGTGGCCGTCAGTAACAGGTCAACGTAGTGTCGTCGTGTTGCTCTTCCACACTGTTCAGTACGACCCCACACGAAGTGCGTATCGCACAATTCTAAATCAGTAAACCTGTCGCCACTGCTGCGTAGAACTAACAAGCTGACAAAGAAAACTCAAGACAGAATTAACTTTCACACGGCAGCGGAATTGCTATGAAACTTACTGTTAAATTAAAAGTGTGTGACGGACTTGGAGTCGAACCTGTGATCTTTCTTTTCCAGGAGAAACTTCTTTGCTGAGTAAGCTGCCCACGGATTTTTCCGCTGAATTTAAAGGCTGCAAGTTCATATCCCGTCCGGCACGAAGTTTTAGTCTGCCAGGAAGCACAACCTTGAGACGAAACAGAGGTTTACTCAATAAAATGTCAATGAATAGAACACGTTGGTTTCCAAACTAGATACAACACATATATTCAAAATTTTGACTGTTGTGCAAAAATTTTTACTGTAATTCATAGGGTTAGTGCATAACTTCGAGCCGTTTTCCCATAAGTTTAATAAACGCAACAGATACAAATAACAGACTTAAATTCACCTTCACAACTTGCAACAGTCTGCCAACGCTGGGTTCATTTTTCAACTCCACGACTGTAGAAATCATGTGGTTTTGACGAAAGAACACTTCGAGCTATATACGGAGTGCTTTTTCATCCGGAAAAGAAGTTCCTTGAAGGCTGTTCGACAGAGAGCGGCCGGCCGTTGTGGCCGAGCGGTTCTAGGCGCTACAGTCTGGAACTGCGCGACCGCTACGTTGGCAGGTTCAAATTCTGCCACGGGCATGGATGTGTGTGATGTCCTTAGGTTAGTTAGGTTTAATTAGTTCTAAGTTCTAGGGGACTGATTACTTCACATGTTAAGTCCCATAGTGCTCAGAGCCATCTAAAAAAAATGTTCATATGTGTGTGAAATCTTACGGGACTTTACTGCTAAGGTCATCAGTCCCTAAGCTTACACACTACTTAACCGAAACTATCCTAACGACCAACACACACACACACCCATGCCCGACGGAGGACTCGAACGTCCGCCGGGACCAGCCGCACAGTCCATGACTGCAGCGCCTTAGACCGCTCGGAGAGCCATCTAAACCATTTGACAGAGAGCGATAAAGGTGAAAGTCTCTTGGAGTACGATAAGGTGAATAACATTGGTGCGGAATGCTTTCCCAACCCAACGCCTGTATAGTATTTTCGTCAGTACAAATGAATAAGGGGGGGGGGGGGGGCGGGGGGGCGTTATCGTGAAGTACCGTCTTGCTGGTCGTTGTTCTTGTACTGCGTCTGCAAGACGTCTCAGCTGTTAACAATTAAATTCAGCGGTCGTGGTTACACCTCGGAGTAACGATCTGTAGTACACCACACTATCGCTGTTCCATCACATGTATAACAGCATCTTTTGTGAATGCGCGCAGGTCTTAGTATGGGGAGTTGTTGCTTTGTTTAGACTCAAACATTGCTTCCTTTTTCCGATGTTACCATACAGACATCATGCCTCGTCACCAGTAACAATACGGGACTGGTCGGTGGTGTTCACGAACCAGTTGATGACGAGCAAGCAAAGTTGCACGTATGACGCCCGCTATTTTTTGTGATTTTGGCTTAGAGCATGCGGATCCACACACCCGATTTTTCAGCCTCCCTCATTGCATGCAAATGTCGCACGATGTTCGAATGATCACGGTTACATATGCCAGTTATCAGGTACACTGAAGTGGATCATTGTGGATTAAGAGTCAATAATGCAAAAACGGCCCGCCTTAAAAAGAGAAAAGTATTTTCGTACCGTGCTCAGTCCAATGAAATTATCCCCATACACGGCGAAAATGTTTCTGGCTTCCTCAGTTGTTGTCACCGCTCTGCTGAAGAATGTTTGGGAAATGTTTCGATTTGTACACTTGGCACTGCATTTTTTGCAGTCCACAGCACTCTCCAAAGCACAAGATGACAGCATGTTAACTCAAATAACAAGAATTAACAACGAATAAAACTGACAATCGATAAATAAAGCCGTAGCAATCGGAATAAAAACATGGGAAACAAAATCGCTACGAAAATATGCACCACCCTAATAGATACGAAGATAAACTGAGGTAAGAAATCGAACTACAGTATATAATGAATTCTACTCTGGGGAGATTACAAGTACTACCCATTAAAACTGCTACACCAAGAAGAAATCCAGATGATAAACGAGTATTCATTGGACAAATATATTATACTAGAACTAACATGTGATTACATATTCACGCAATTTGGCTGCATAGATCATGAGAAATCCGTAACCAGAACAATCACCTCTGGACGTAATAACGGCCTTGATACGCCTGGGCATTGAGTCAAACAGAGCTTGAATGGCGTGTACAGGTACAGCTGCCCATGCAGCTTCAACACGATACCACAGTCCATCAAGAGTAGTGACTGGCGTATTGTGACGAGCCAGTTGTTCGGCCACCATTGACCAGACATTTTCAGTTGGTGAGAGGTCTGGAGAATGTGCTGGCCAGGGCAGCAGTCGAACATTTTCTGTATCCAGAAAGGCTCGTACAGGACATGCAACATGCGGTCGTGCATTATCCTGCTGAAATGTGGGGTTTCGCAGGGATCGAATGAAGGGTGGAGCCACGGGTCGTAACACATCTGAAATGTAACGTCCACTGTTCAAAGTGCCTTCAATGCGAACAAGAGGTGACCCACACGTGTAACCAATGGCACCCCAGACCATCACGCCGGGTCATACGCCAGTGTGGCGATGACGAATACAGGCCTCCAATGTGCGTTCACCACGATGTCGCCACACACGGATGCGACCATCATGATGCTGTAAACAGAACCTGGATTCATCCGAAAAAATGACGTTTTCCCATTAGTGCACCCAGGTTCGTCGTTGAGTACACCACCGCAGGCGCTCCTGTCTTTGATGCGGCGTCAAGGTTAACAGCAGCCATGGTCTCCGAGGTGGTAGTCCATGCTGCTGCAAACGTCGTCGAACTGTGCGTGCAGATGGTTGTTGTCTTGCAAACGTCCCCATCTATTGACTCAGGGATCGAGACGTGGCTGCACCATCCGTTACAGCCATGCAGTTAAGATGCCTGTCATCTCGACTGCTAGTGATACGAGGCCGTTGGGATCCAGCACGGCGTTCCGTATTACCTTCCTGAACCTAGCGATTCAATATTCTGCTAACAGTCATTGGACCTCGACCAACGCGAGCAGCAATGTCGCGATACGATAAACAGCAATCGTGATGGGCTACAATCGGACCTTTATCAAAGTCGGAAACGTGATGGTACGCATTTCTCCTCCTTACACGAGACATCACACAAACGTTTCACCAGGCAACGCCGGTCAACTGCTGTTTGTGTATGAGAAATCTGTTGGAAACTCTCCTCATGTCAGCACGTTGTAGGTGTCGCCACCGGCGCCAAACTTGTATGAATGCTCTGAAAAGCTAATCATTTGCATATCACAGCATCTTCTTCCTGTCGGTTGCATTTCGCGTGTGTAACACGTCAGAGTATGCCGAAGATGTAGAAGCCAGTGCCGACCACTTGACTACCCCTTCCGGAGCACACACTATCTGATCAAAAGTATCTGGACACCTGTTAGTGGAAATTAAAGTCGGGTGTTGGCATAGTTCGCCCTTATGACGGCTTGGACCCTTTTTTCTCCCTTTTTTGTTTTGGTCATCAGTCTTCTGACTGTTTTGATTTGGCCCGCCATGAAATCCTCTCCTGTGCTAACATCTTCGTCTCCTCAGTTATTTGTAGGATATATTCCAATCTCTGCTTTCCTCCACAGTTTTTGCTCTCTACAGCTCCCTCTAGTACCATGAAAGTCATTCCCTGATGTCTTAATATATGTCTTATTATCATGTCCCTTCTCGCCGAGCGGAGTGGCCGCTCGGTTTGAGGCGCCATGTCACGAATTGCGTGGCCCCTCCCGCCGGAGGTTCGAGTCCTCCCTCGCACATGGGTGTGTGTGTGTGTGTGTGTGTGTGTGTGTGTGTGTGTGTGTGTGCGTGTGTTGTTCTTAGCATAAGTCAGTTTAGCTTCGTTTAAGTAGTGTGTAAGTCTCGGGACCTCAGCAGTGTGATCCCTTAGGAATTCACACACATTTGAACATTTTTGTCCCTTCCCCTAGTCAGTGTTTTCGACATATTCCTTTCCTCTCCGATTCTGCGCAGGACCTCCACATTCCTCATCTTATCAGTCCACCTAATATTCAACATTCGTCTGCAGCACATCTCCAATGCTTCGATCCTCTTCAGTTCCGGTTTTCCCACTTCCATGTTTCAGTACCATACATTTCTGTGCTCCAAACGTACATTCTCAGAAATTTCTTCCTCAAATTGAGACATTTGTTTGATGCTAGTAGACATCTCTTGGGCAGAAATGATCTTCTTGCCATTGATAATGCGATTTTGATGTCCTTCTTGTTTCGTCTGTCATTGGTTATTTTACCTCCTAGGTAACAGAATTCCTTAACTTCATCTACTTCGTGACCATAAATCCTGATGTTAAACTTCTCACTTTTCTCATTTCTGCTACTTCTCATTACTTTCGTCTTTCTTCGATTTACTCTCAAACGTTAGATTGTTAATCTCATTCAGCAGATCATGTAATTCATCTTCACTTTAACTAAGGATAGCATTGTCAGCAACGATCGTATCATTGATATCCTTTCACAGTGAATTTTAATTCCACTCATTAACTTTTCTTTTATTTCCATCATTGCTACTTCGATGTACAGGTTGAACAGTAGGGCCGAAAGACTACATCCCTGTCTTATACCCATTTTAGTCCGAGCACTTCGTTCTTGGTCATCCACTCTTATTATGCCCGCTTGCCTCTTGCACATATTGTATATTTCCCGTCTCTCCCTATAGCTTATCCCTATTTTGCTGAGAATTTTGAACGTTTTGAACCACGCTTTTTCCAGTTCTGTAAATCCTATTACTGTGTCTTGATTTTTCTTTAGTATTGCTTTCATTACCAAATGCAACGTAAGAATAGCCAAACTGATCGTCATGTAGCATATCCTCAGTTTTCATTTCCATTCTTCTGCGTACTGCTCTTGTCAGCAACTTGGGACGCATGAGCTGTTAAGCTGACTGTGCGATAATTCTCGCACTTGCCAGCTCCTGCAGTCTTCGGAATTGTGTGGATGATATTTTTCCGAAGGTCAGATGGTATGTCGCCACTCATACAATCTATTCACCAACGTCAATAGTCGTTTTGCTGCCACTTCCTGCAGTGCTTTTAGATATTGTAATGGAATGTTATCTATGCCTTCTACCTAATTTGATCTTAAGTCCTCCAAAGCTCTTTTAAATTATGATTCTAATAGGGGATCCTCTACCTCTTCTTAACTGACTTCGGTTTCGTCATCATTACATCAGATAAATCTTCCCCCTCATAGAGTGTTTCCATGTATTCTTTCCACCTGTCCGCTCTTTCTTCTGCGTTTAACCTTGGAATCCCCGTTGCATTATTAATGTTACCACCCCTGCTTTTAATTTCACTGAACGTTGTTTTGTCTTTCCTGTATGCTGGGAGTGTCCTTCCGACAATCATTTCCATTTCGATTTCTTCACATTTTTCGTACATCCATTTCGTCATATCTTTCCTGCACTTCCCATTTATTTCATTCCTCAGCGACTTGTATTTCTGTATTCCTGGGTTTTCAGGAGCATTTTTGTACTTCCTTTCATCGATCAGTTGAAGTGTATCTTCTGTTACCCATGGTTTCTTCGCAGTTACCTTACTTGCACCCATGTTTTTCTTTCCAACATATGTGATGGCCTTTTTAGACATGCCTATTCCTCTTGAACTGTACTGCCTACTGAGCTATTACTTATTTCTGTATCTACAGCCTTAGAGAACTTCAAGCATATTTAGCCATGTGACTCTTCAGGCTTTCCCGGCGGATATATTGTAAATAGTCTTCACGGGTGTGCCGCCGGATGACGTTGTGCAAACCCCACAATATTTCCTCTGAGCAACTGTCCGACATCATCAGGTGGTTGAACCCCGCTGGTTGCTAGGTACGACTGACAAGATCCGCATGTCGACGCAACTGTACATACAGCACGTGCGTGAAAATTGCGCAGGCGCGGGAACCACGCATGCGCAAAAATTTGCAGATAGATGGCGCCAGACTGAAACGCCCTCTGCCGGGAAACGCAGAGGGGCCGTTCTGCGCGTGCGCTGACGCTGTCTTTACTAACATGCTGCCAAAGTTATGACGGGTCTATTATCGAAAGCTCTTTGCTTTCTCGTCGTGATTTAACAGCAGCCAATGCAGGTTTCCAGGCTGTACTCAATTGAAATCCCGCATCGCTGTTGATAAGGTTATCAGCTGTACGGGTATGTATTGCTTCCTTAATGACGCAATCCCAGAAAGAGGATGCTGAGGATAAAACTTGCGTCTTTTCATAAGTCATGTGATGTCTTGTGTTCAGACAGTGTTCTGCAATTGCCGACTTCTCCGGTTGCGTAGGCGTCTATGACGCTGATGTTCATCGCAACGTTCTTGTACTGTGCGACATGTCTGACCTATATATGCCGCCCCACACTGACAAGGAATCTTGTACACACCACGTTTCCTCAGACCGAGATCATCCTTAACCGAAACTAACAGGTTCCTCAGTTTTGCAGATGGTCGTAAAACACACTTGATGTCATATCTTTCGAGGACTCTACCGATTCTTGACGACATGGCACTAAAGTACAGCAAGAAGGCCAAGGTGGTGGGTGTCTTCGTATGTTCATTCTGCTTCATAGATTGAACTCGCTTGGGCCTGAACGCATTACGTATCTGCCTCTCAGAATAACCTTTGACGGAAGACTGTCTTCAAATGTTGCATCTCACTCGGCAGGCTTTCAGATACCACACGCGCTCTATGAACTAGCGTACGTAATGCACTACCGCATCGTGCTGGATGATGGCAGCTTGTGGCCTGCAAATACTGATCTGTATGCGTTGGCTTGAGGTATACGCTGTGTCCCAAGGTTCCATCTGCTTTCCTTCGTACCAAAAACTCAAGAAAGGGTAAAGTGCCATCTTTTTCCACTTCCATAGTGAAAATATTCGGATGGAGCGAATTTAAATGTTGAAGAAACGTAGGTAGAGTATCCAGTCCGTGTGGCCACACCACAAACGTATCGTCAACACACCGCAGAAAACAAGAGGGTTTGAGAGTGGCTGACTGTAGTGCTTTATCTTCAAAGTCCTCCATAAAATAATTGGCCACCACAGGAAAAAGAGGGCTCCCCATGGCGACACCGTCCACTTGTTTAAAATAATGGTCTTGAAATAAGAAGTATGTTGAAGTAAGCACATGTTTAAAGATTGCCGCTACGTCCTCCTCAAACTTGTTACTAATGAGCTCTAAAGAGTCCTGCAAGGGCACCTTTGTGAATAAAGACACAACATCGAAACTTACTAAGAGATCCGATGATTGCAGTCATAGAGTTTTCAAGTGACCTCAGAGTTGCGAATATGATGGGCACTTGCCTACGAGAGGTCCCAATAGTGATGTCGGATATTTGGCAACAAAATAAGTAGGTGGTCCAATGTTGCTCACGATAGGGCGCAGAGGCACCCCATTCTTATGGATTTTTGATAGGCCATAGAGTCTAGGAGGAACTGCAGCTTGATGACGTAAACCGTTTGCGACTTGCGCTGGGATCGAGCTCTTCCTGATGAGTTCAAAAGTCTTCCTCTGGATCCTACCCGTCGGATCAGTTTTTAATTTCCTGTATGCAGGATCGTCGAGCAGTTTGTGCATCTTGCCGTTATATTCCGTGCGTGAGAGGAGAACAGTAGCGTTTCCTTTGTCGGCAGGTAAGATGACGATGTCTTGGTCTCTTCTCAGATCTTGTAGTGCAGAAGACCAGCTTTAACATTTCGACAGCTGAAAGAACTTCGCTGAAGAGCAGTAACGAGGCACGCATTACGATAGGAGATCTTTTCGGAAACTCAGTTGCCTATGAGTGAAATTGTCGCAACAGAAAAAAAACTCTTACCTTAAACATGATTTACCCTAGAGAGTCACGACGGTCAGGCTATTAAAAATACCAGTTCATGCAAGAAAGTCATTCCATAAAGCCGCCCCAGGACACTTCTGGGAGTTTCATCCTGTGCGCATAATTCGACATTTTTAGTGCCGTTGTCAGCTGCGGCAGACAAAGAGTTGGAGAGCATTTACATTTAAAGCAGGGTATGGTATGCAGTCACGCTGGTGGAAGATGTCAGGCAGAAGACACGGCTTCCGTGGCGTGACTGGGTCAGTAGCGTGCGACTTCCGCACCAAGCAAGCCCCGCACTGCAGCGTCCGCTGCAGGCTGCTGCGGGCACCAGATCTAAAGGTATTATGGGCTGTTCTGCGAATATAAATAACCTCTGCGCTCAGTGTTTTCAGCTCAGAATTAAGTCGCAATACTGCAAAACATGCAAGCACTTTGTTCATCGGTTTTCTTATCTATTACGACTGTATTACTGAAGTTCTGTGATATTAAAATGGCCAAACAGTCCGTATTCGAGAGACCTAGGGGCTTCGCACCCGTGCTTCATAGCATAGCCAACAGTGACAACACGTGTCATAGGGGAGCGATCTTTCGGGAAAAAAGGCGATGGGCCATTTCAACATTTTTGTAAATCCAAGCGCTTCTAAATGAAAAACTTTTATACTCCGCAAAAGTATAAGGGTGTGGCAGTCCACTGGTAAAAAAGAAAACATTAGAACTACGAAAACTTGTTAACTCAAGGAGGAATGTTTTAACCGTGAAGATATTCGATGGTCGTAAGAAGAGCTGTCGGACGATGTGGCAAAGATTGTGTTATT
The DNA here is from genome assembly GCF_021461385.2 of Schistocerca piceifrons. NCBI lineage: Eukaryota > Metazoa > Arthropoda > Insecta > Orthoptera > Acrididae > Schistocerca > Schistocerca piceifrons. Next base: position 66,151,491 of record NC_060139.1, read on the forward strand.
TTGGAAAACGTGGCGAAGATACTACAAAACGTACTTTGATTATTAACAGTACTTGATTAAAATTATCTGTGATTTGAAAATGAGTCATTTTGCTCAACGAAACAACAGTAAGGTATATTAGTAGGATATTTAAATTCTAAGTAATTTACTTATTGTTGAATTATAAATTGTTGATTTATGGTAAAAGAAATCATCAAAATTGTAAAATCTGTAGACGGCACGAACTGCAAAATGCTTTCAACATTTTGTTCCAGTACTTACAGTAGTCATAATTGTGGTAAATCTTGACTGTATATGATACAATCTCGTAACTGTGATAGCTTTTACATTGGTAAGACATTCAGAGATTTTTCAGCTCGACTTATAGGACATAAATATGTAGTAATTCTAGTGCGATAGAAGATCATTTGAAACAGGACGAACATGGAATGCTTCCGATCCTAGTGGGTCTAAGAGTGTTCCACGTCGCTCCTAATGGCGCGGTTTGTGGATATTATCGATAAACTTTAAATTTTTACACATCGAATATGTCAACAATATAGATTATTGAAAGATCGAGAGGGATTCAGTAGAAGTTGCTTCTTTCATTTCTTCGACGAGATTTTGAAAGAATGCAAGTGACTAATTTTGGCCATATGATCGTCTCTAGACATTAGTTTGTTAGTACTCTTGACGTGTTCCTGGTTGAATATTATTTGTACACACACTGGTGGGGGTGCCACTTCGTTTCTTTTCCTCTCGCTGGATGACGCCTGTAGTTGGCTTGAACTTCACCGTGACTTACATGGCTCTGCTAATCGGCACAAGGTTACATTGTGGGGTTAAGCAATATCCTAATTACCTGAATTGCAGTTGCACTTAGTTTTAATGGATTTAAAATGTAACTTTGGTCTCCATCTGTTTTGACTCTTGCGAATTTACACTGCAAGATTTGAATTTGTTCATTTATTATTAGTATTATTATTATTTCTGATTATCAGTCTTCTTACTGGTCTGATGCCACCCGCCATAAATTCCTCTCCTGTGTCAACCTCTTCATCTCTGAGTTGCACTAGCAACTTACGTTCTGAGTTAATTGCTGGATGTATTCTAGTCTCTGTCTTCCTCTGCGGATTTTGTCCTTTACATCTCCCTCTAGTACTATGGAAGTTACTCCCTGAAGTCTTAACAGGTGTCCTATCATCCTGCCACTTCTTCTTGTCAGTATTCCTCATTTATTCCGTTCCTCGCCGATTCTTCGGAGAACAACCTCATTCCTTACCTTATCAGTCCACCCAATTTTCAACATTCGTCTGTAACACTACATCTCAAATGCTTCTATTCTCTTCCGTTCCGGTTTTGCCTCAGTCCATGTCTCCTGTCATACAGTGACGGGCTGCAAACGTACATTCTCAGAAATTTCTTCCTCAAATTAAGGCCTATGTTTGGTAGTAGTAGGCTTCTCTTGGCAAGAAATGCCCTTTTCGCCAATGCTAGTCTGCTTTTTATGTCCTCCTTGCACCACCATCAGGAATTATTTTGATGCCTAGATAGCAGAATTCTTTAACTTCATCTTCTTCGTCATCACCGGTTATGATCTTAACACTCTAAGCGCCAAGCCCGTAAAATTTACGGGCCTGGGATCGCGCGAAAATCACCAAGCCCGTAAAATTTACGGGCCGCTACATTTAATTTCATTCAAAACACTGCAACGTTATTTCTACGGGTTTGGCCAGCGCTATACGTTTTTCAGATGTTTATTAACAAAATGCGTCCATAGATGTCACGGCAGCGCTGTAATTCATGTTAAAACTTATCTTTGCGTTCTCAGTCTGTATATCATTCAGTTGTTTGTCATCATGTTTCGGCGCGGTTTATCAGACGCAGAAATTGCGGATTTGATCAATCATAGCGACACTCTGGATAATGTAGAGAGTGATTCAGACGATTCTGAATGCAATGGTGTGTTTGAAGGTACGTATTTCCGAATTTTCCACGTAATTGTGCAGTACGCACATATCTGTTGAACATGTGTAAACGATGTATGTAGTTACACATAATGTGATATTCTTTTTAGAAGACGAGATTGATGACAGTTTGTCTTCAGATGAAGACGAGAATGATGTTGAAGGTGTTGCTTCAAATCCAGCAGCTGTGCCGTATCCGAAAGACAGTGAGTGGACTGCAGTTGACACCTACCGACCTCTGCCTGTCAACACGACACCCAGGCAGATACTAGTGGATATTGATGAGTCGAGTTCTGTACTGGATTGCAGTAAAGTGTTCCTTACTGACAGTGACGTAAATGAACTCAAGAGACAGACAAATTTGTATGCATCACAGACAATACAGAAGAAAAGAAGAGGAAATAATCTGAAGCCCCATTCAGTTTTGAGTTCGTGGAAGCCAGTGACTATAAGTGAGATGAGGCGTTTCTTGGGTATTATTTTCCACATGTGTGTTTCGAAAAAGCCCAAAATTGCGGACCATTGGAGCACTAATCCTGTTCTTAGTTGTAACTTTTGTCCCCATGTCATGAGCCGTTTGCGTTTCACTCAGATACTGTCATGCTTGCATCTTGTTGACAATTCAAATCAGAAAAAACCAGGCGAAGATGGATTTCATCCACTTTACAAAGTTTTGCCATATTATAATAATTTGAAGGAGCGATGTATCCAGGCATATCGTCCCTCAGAAAAAGTGACAATTGATGAAGGAATTTGCCCATTTCGAGGTCGTGTGAGTTTCCGTGTTTACATGCAAAATAAGCCTCATAAGTATGGACTGAAAGTATATGCTGTTGCTGAAGCCAGTAGTGGCTATGTTGTAAATTTTGAAGTTTATGCTGGTAAGCATATTGTTGACAATTCTTCGTCTGCGGTTATTTTGCGATTGTTGTCTGACAGCAGCTTGCTGAACAAAGGCCACACTGTGTATTTAGATCGATTTTATTCCAGTCCAGAGCTATTTCAGCAACTGGCAGAGAAAGGCACTGGAGCTGTTGGTACTGTGAACAAATCCAGGAAAGGATTGCCTAAAGATTTAGTATCTGCTAAGCTGAAAAAGGGCGAAATGTCTTTTCGGCGTAAAGATAATGTATTGGCAATGAAGTGGAAAGATAAGAGAGATGTGTATACATTGTCTACAAGGCATCAAGCAACATTTGGTACGCATACTAAGAGAAATGGGTCTGTAGTATTGAAACCACTTCAGGTACTTGATTACAACCTCAATAAAATTGGAGTGGATATTGGAGACCAACGCCTGCAGTACAATCCGTTCCAGCACAGAACTGTGAAATGGTGGCGAAAATTATATTTCCATTTGCTGCTTATGGGAGTATCAAATGCATTTTGGCTGTACAATGCAGTGCACAGGAAGAAAATTACAATAACAGACTTTATAACAGTGCTTGCAGTTCAGCTTGTTGAAGACGACACACTTGAATTCATTCCAAGAAATGAAGGAACTGTAGGTCGGCTAACAAAGAGACATTTTTTGCAGCACATACCTGCAACTACTAAGAAGTATGCTGCTCGTGTGTGTCACGTGTGCAGTTCCAGGAGCAAGAAACAGAGTGGCAAGGCTTCTCGCAAAGAGACACGATACGAATGTGAACAGTGTGGCGTTGCACTCTGCCTGGAACCTTGCTTTAAAATTTTCCACACTAAAAAACAATATGATTCTGTGTGAAATTTATATGTAATACTGTATACTATCAGAAACATGTAATGTAGTGCCACAATTTTGGTTAAAAATAAATCACAATTGTATTCCCTTATTCGTATGACTTTTTCTAAATTCTTAAAACATCTAAGTGATTTCTATAACTGTACCTTAAAGCTGTGCATTGTAAAGTAGTTTCTTTCACTCAGAATTAAAGTAGAAATGTGCAGCTTCAAGATGGTACCAAATTTGCCACAATCCAAACAGTAGATTTGATGCAGTAATTTTTTTAATATTGGTAAAATTGCCCGATTTCTAGGGACGGGTGCATAAAATAGGCCTGGTACAGAGAGTGTTAAGTTTCTTGTTGTTCTAATTTGTGTTGCACCTCATTGCTCATATCTTTCTTCGATTTCCTCTTAATCCATATTCTGTACAGCTTACACTATTCAATCCATTCATCAGATCCTGCAACTTTTCTTCACTTTCACTGAGGTCAGGAATGTCATCAGTGAATCTTAACATTGGTATCCTTTCACCTCTTGTCCATATGCTGTCCTGATTTTCGTCAGTTTGATTCGACATTAACTATTTTGCTATTCAGTAGTGACATAGGTTTTCCATATATTAACTTAGAATATCTGCGACGTTTTCACCAGGTATCATGATGTGGTCCTTTACGAATTGACGTTAGACCAGTGTATTACAAATGGCCTTGTTCAATTTGCGCTGTTCATGTGAGTCGACATAGATACTGTATTTCTTATGACACTTTGATTTTACTTTTAATTTTTGCTTGGACACAATCTTATGACTGCTCGGTTATTACTGTTGGTGTTACGTTTATTTTATTCCCAAATTTTATGGACGGTACGACATGCATGTTATTTCACGGCACCATGATTTTTCTGATTACACTTCAACCTAATTCACAACATTACCTGCTACCAAGTTGGGTTCAGTGCAGCATCATTTTAATAATGTCGCTGACCATTGTAAGAAGTTTTCTTTTAGTTTATTCTCTGTCGTTCCTTGTTTCAACATAGAGTAAGTTGTATGCATTTATGTGGTAAGATTGGGATTTAAATTCGTGGTGTAAGGATAGCATCGATTACACTGCTATCGCCATTGAAAGTGAAGAAGAATTACAGAATCTGTTGGATGGAATGACCAGTGTAGTGGGTACTGAATATGTATTGCGAGTAAAATCGGAGAAAGACAAAGGCAATGAGATGTAGCAGAAATGAAAACATCGGGAAACTCAATATCGTAATTGGGGATCACGAAGAAGAGGAAGTTTAGGAATTCTGCTAGTTTGGGAGCAAAATAACCCCTGACGGACGAAGCAAGGAGGACATAGAAAGCAGAGTAGCGTAAGAAAATAAGGAATTCCTCGCCAAGAGTATCTGCTGGCATCAAACACAGGCCTTAATTTAGGAAGAAGATTCTGAGAATGTACGTCTGGAGCACAGAATTGTGTATTAGTGAATCATGCACAGTGAGAAAACTGGAATAGAACATAATTGAAGCGTCTGAGACATGGTGCTACAGAGCATTGTTGAAAACTAGGTGGGCTGATTAGGTAAAGAATGAGAAGATTCTCTGCAGAGTCTGCGAAGAAAGGAACATATGGAAAACGCTGATAAGAAAAAAGGGACAATGTCATAAGACACGTGTAAGGATATCAGGTATTATATTCCGTGATAAAGGAGGGAGATACAGAGAAAATAGAGATTGTAATAAATCCAACAAGTATTTGAAGATGTAAGGTGCAAGTGCTACTGCGAGATAAAGAGTTTAAGACAAGAGAGGAATTCGTGGCTGCCGCAGCAAATCAATCCGAAGACTTATACTAAAAACAAGGTCACATTCCACGCTCACATGTAATTACTTGTGAACATAAGTGATAATAGGTGTATATTTTTGCACGCTGCACGTTGTTATGATTTATATCTTAATTGATGACTGTCCTATGTTCAGTAATTGTAGCAGCTAACACTCCACATGATATCTGTATATTTCGCTATATTATCTAATTTTAAATGTTCAGTAATTGTAGCAGCTAACATTCCACATGATATCTGTATATTTCGTTACATTATCTAATTTTAATTCTGTACATTATGTAAAATTTTTAAATACTATTCGGCATGGTTACTTCGTGATTTTATAAATACATAGTACGTGACCGATGCTCAGTGTATGATATCCTGCTGGTTACGTCTTTCGATACTCATACATGCACTGTATTAGTTGTGCGCTACTGGTGTGGTTTAAATGGCTCTAAGCCCTAAGGGACTTATCCTCTGTGGTCATCGGTGCCCTAGACATAGAGCTACTTAAACCTAAGGACATCACACACATCCATGCCCGAGGCAGGACTTGAACCTGCGACCGAAGCAGCAGCGCGGTTCCGGAATGAAGCGCCTAGAACCGCGTTACTGATTATGTGTTTTAGGTTTGGCACTAGGTTTCATAGATGTATGAGCTGTTTTCAGTACCTTAGTAGCCGCTGCTATATGTCTGTACGGCTAGTTCTAGTGTTTGTGTGTATAAATTGATGCAACGCCTGACCACTGTGTATATACTTGTTCTGTGGCATTTCAGATTGAAACACAGTTTCCTTTTTAACATGCAGTAGCTATGGTATGATGATGCGGCAGCGAATCGCATCAATAAATTAAATTGCAACCACGACTTTCCACAGTTAATTAATTGCTGGTTCTGAATAATCGCTCACATGATAGTTGGAAGCATTTATTTATCAAGTGAAGATAAATTTTCTCCTTATTCCGTTACGTTGCTAAAAAGTCGTAGACCGACAAAACCGTGCGGTTAAAGGCGCTGCTGTCTGGAACCGCAAGACCGCTACGGTCGCAGGTTCGAATCCTACCTCGGGCATGGATGTTTGTGATGTCCTTAGGTTTGTTAGGTTTAAGTAGTTCTAAGTTCTAGGGGACTAATGACCTCAACAGTAGAGTCCCATAGTGCTCAGAGCCATTTGAACCATTTGAACCGACAAAACGTAATACTGAGGAAGCTGAAGTTGACTATGGCACTATATACAGAGTAGCGAGTGAGTATAGTGTCACGAGTATTGTGGTGTAAGGTAACTAGGGAATTGACGTTTCAAAACATTACTTTAAAGAACAAAATAGTATGAACGTGCAGGAGTTTGTTAGCATGAAGGTGAATGACAGTACGAAAGATGGGGAAAAGGCATTTAAACTTATTAGTTACAAGGTGTGCTTAGCATTTGTTGGTTGTTTGGAAATGGTTGCTGGAAATCCAAATTAGCGGGTGTTCAGGAAAGAACAGTATTTGACGTGATAGCAGACGTTACAGTAAGTCTCAAGGCCTCAACTAATATATCTAACAGTACAAATGTAACCTGAAAAATTCCACATATAGCAAAGATATATTTGTACGTTGTCCGCGTTAATTTTAATCACACATTGAAGTATAGTAACAATTATTGCTGAGTAAGTCCTTCCCGGAAGAAATATCTTAATTTTAATGTTGAAAACAGTGTCCTTGTAGTCATAAAAGTTCTTGATCTCAAACTCGAAATGTCTGAGAGCCTTAAAACTAAATTCCACTTCAGATGCCTACACTATAATCGGTTACACTTGCAAAGACGTTTTCAGGTTCTTACTCAATGTGCAGTGACAAAAAATAAAGCTGCAGGCTATTAATCAGAGTAGGTGCCGTTACTTCCATAAAATTTATATTTTCTGGAACACAACTAAATTAATGTGAGAGACCCGTTTTTTTGTCTAAGTAAAGTAAAAATAATGCGCCTGTAATGTTACTATCTACATGATGGTAATTTGCCTTTGTTAGTACTCACACATATGGAACGTTGGCGGGCTAACTTCTACAGTAGTTGTTGTACATTTCGGTACCAGTCAGAAAACGTCTGATTTGCTGGCGAGGCTCTTGGTGCCTCTGTGACGGCAGCATTACCGAATTACCGAGCTTTTGGGCACCGCTTACGTGAAGATGGTAACCGGGTAGTATTGGCCCAGGTGCCTACTCGCAATTAATGTGACGTAGCCATATCTTATGCTACGAACAAAGTGATCCTTAAGCAGTGCTCGAAGGCCCCACGCAAAGCACCTCACTGTCATTTGATGACCTATTCCCGCTAGGTTTCTGCAAAATATCATTTGGCGGTCACTCGCTCTCAACTGCCCAGCTCAGAACCAACCAATCGAACAATTGTTCAGCAACTTTCGTTACTGTTGCATAGCTCCCTGCTTTCTCATGCTACAAGACTCTTACCTTCGCCATAAATGCTTTTAAAATCTGTTACCGAGTAATATTTATTTTGCCCATATACCTCACTAAGAATTTGCAAACCCCGTGTTTTGTTGATTGTCGTAAATATTATCAGAAACTAAATTCCGTGCCTCCAATGTCTGTTAACGTACAATCCATCGAATGAAGAAAACGAGAAATGTCTACTTGACCTGTAGTAGTTGAGGAATATTGCCTGTAACAGTGATACCCTGCGCTTTAGTGTTTCTGTATGGCTTGAATACCCCCACGCACATACGCCTCAGTTCAGAATTTACAGCAGTGATTTGGACATCGCCAGAAGCTCGGGGCACAAATGAGGTGGTTAACAGGAGCTGCACGCTCATCGTCTTTGGTTAGCAACTAACGGCTGGAGTACTCCTGTATCTCAAATTAAGTTGATTTGGCCAGTAATCCGGATTCATGACGAGGGCGCTCGTTCACTAGTTGAAGTATGACAGTCGTGTACATGTCTAATTAATGGAGTCCATTTAACCTCGTCGTGTCGATTACGGGGCTACTTGAGTTATAATTAACAGTTGCGGTGCTGCGAAGCCGACAGTGGCCAGGAGAGCGGTTGGCTACTCCCACGCTGCTCAATAACGCCCCTAAATGACGCAGTTGGCTGAGAATAACGGCGTGATGTGTAGGCCCCAATTTACCTGTCTGAGGCCACAAAAGCGGAGCTTACGTGACTGATTGAATGATTGGTTGTAGAAGATGGTGATTCAGCTGAAAGGAACGTTTTGCTTCGTTATTATCTTAGTGCATCTGTAACCGATAGTACTGCAATATGGGGGAGCTTTTTCGTTTATCTATAAGGGATGATCAAAAGGTAGCTGTTTCAGGGCTTTGCTGCAGCATATATGCAAGACAGAGCGATTCCGATACGGGTATATAAGCACCGAAATGTAGACAAGGAGTTAATCTGGCCTTAGAATGGAAACGTTGTGATCGCCCATTACATCACATTACATTTCGCAAGAAAGCACAAGAAAGCCCGAAATGCATACATGAATCTCTCGTAAATCGTAATTCGGAAAGAAATGTTACACTCAGCATATTCATACAAAATACATAATAAATACAGGGCTATTACAAATGATTGAAGCGATTTCATAAATTCACTGTAGCTCCATTCATTGACATATGGTCACGACACACTACAGATACGTAGAAAAACTCATAAAGTTTTGTTCGGCTGAAGCCGCACTTCAGGTTTCTGCCGCCAGAGCGCTCGAGAACGCAGTGAGACAAAATGGCGACAGGAGCCGAGAAAGCGTATGTCGTGCTTGAAATGCACTCACATCAGTCAGTCATAACAGTGCTACGACACTTCAGGACGAAGTTCAACAAAGATCCACCAACTGCTAACTCCATTCGGCGATGGTATGCGCAGTTTAAAGCTTCTGGATGCCTCTCTAAGGGGAAATCAACGGGTCGGCCTGCAGTGAGCGAAGAAACGGTTGAACGCGTGCGGGCAAGTTTCACACATAGTGATGTGAAAGATTCAGTGTTTAAACCTCCTCTACCAAGAAACGTGCCAGAACTGCGAGCTCGCATCAACAATGCTTTCGAACTCATTGATGGGGACATGCTGCTACGAGTGTGGGAGGAACTTGATTATCGGCTTGATGTATGCCGAATCACTAAAGGGGCACATATCGAACATTTGTGAATGCCTAAAAAAACTTTTTGAGTTTTTGTATGTGTGTGCAAAGCATTGTGAAAATATCTCAAATAATAAAGTTATTGTAGAGCTGTGAAATCGGTTCAATCATATGTAATAACCCTGTACTAGAGTTACGAGGGTGATAGAAAAGCTGATCACAAATAATTTAATAATGACATATAATAACGTAATTAGTACAGATCATAGCCTAAAACTTTTCTACACAATGCTGCCATTGAACATACTAACCACACATCTGTAAACATTTGCGCCATCGTTGAACACAGCCATCAAAACCAGTGCGGAAAAATCCACGGTTTTGCTTCGTGACCCATGATTTTAATGCTATTTTAACTTCGTACATGAAGAAAATGTCGGTTCGCTGTAACCGGCACCAACGAGTATGGAAAAAGGAGCCAAGGAGATCTCAGGTAAACCGCATGGCGGCCAGACCACAGTATTTGTCAATGATGTCAATCGACGACGTGCTGACGAGGGGAAAGACGCGGTTAGAGTTCACGGTCAACAGCGAAAGATCGTTCATGCCATAAAACTTCATCACAATAATGCATGCGCCCACACATCATTTTTGACAACCCAGGCGACTGCAGAAATTGTCTCGTCACTGGTGTCTTATGCATTTTACAGCCATGATTTGGCTCCATTTGATTTCTATCGGGTTGGGCCTATGAGACAAATCATACGTTGTTGCATTTCAGTGACTTGAATGAGGCTAAAATAGCTTCGAAATCGTGGGTCAAGAAGCAAAACCTACAATTTTTCAAACTGGTTTTGATGCCGGTGTTCGACGAAGGGACAAATGTCTACAAATGCATGGTGGTTATGTTAAATGGTAGTCTTGTGCAAGAGGACAGTTCGGGCTATGATCTATACTAATTCCACTATTATATGTTCATTACTCATTTTATTTTATTTTATTCTTTTTTCTGCGCAGGTGAGTTAGTTGTTGATCCACCCTCGTAAATATTTTATGACAAAAATGCCGTCGTCTGTCTGTATTTCATATTCCAGAATACAAGAAGCTTTTGGCCATGACTTGGCAAAATCATAAATGTTGCTACCATTATCTTTGTTGACAACACATATGCAATGAAAACCAAACGATTTGAGGAATTGCACAACGGACTACGTGTGAAGTATATTGCCCCAATATGTACATGAGAGTATTTCACCATGTCATTATAAAAATTCTCAGAACAGTCTTCGAAACCAGTCTTGAAAACCCTAATGAATGTCGTCTCACTCCGAAATATGTATGCAAGTGAAACAAAATACACTGCTTAACACAACTGCAGAACCATTTCCTCGAAAAGCCTTAATTTTGGCATGAAAGCTTGAAGTTTAGCTCATAGGTGGCTGCAACCGACCGCCGTAATTGTGCACAAGCGTGGCACCCTGCAACGTCACCCTCTGGCTTGGCGACTCATCAGACGTCAAGATGTCTACACATGCCAAAAATGGCGGAGCTCAGACCTTCATGTGAGGTATAACGTGGGTCAGTGATGTCACATTAGCACCAAACTTGACCACAATTTTGTCCAGAAGCACCATGGATGCATCATATTATGCGAAGGTCGTACCATGCTCTTTTACCCACATTTTACCCCTTTTAACGCCTCTGCAATGCAGGTCAGAACCTCGACCAGACTGACTACCACTCAGAACCGTCACTAAAAACCCTTACGAAGTGGCATAAAGGGCGTCAATGAAACCACCCATTTCCTAGTGACGTTTATGTCCACACATTTCACTGTCGAAAACGACAGCAGTGTAATGCGAAACAGAACGACTATCTTAAAAACCTGTCACACTGTTTACACCTTCCGAATAATTCAACCCTTCTCTAAGGACGTCATGGGGCAGCAACCACACTGAACCGTATCGCACCCCTACTGAGTCTAGTGCGACCGTAGCTTGTTCTGGTGTAAAGGGTGAAACCACGATTCGACGAAATTTGAACGCAATCAGAAGCATAAAAGGGTGGTTATTCTTTTTCACCCCTCCTGTTTCTCGCCCTCTTAAAGCGTGACCACTGAGGGGTGCAACATTGACATAGGCGTGAGTAAGACGGCAACTGGTCCCTCTAGGAACCCCAGTACGGCAACACACTTGGTGCCAGCTGCTCGTCTTTCTTGAGCACTTCAAGAGTGTAGCTGTACAGAGAAAACCTGTGACAAGAGTCGTAGGTACCTGCAACAGGGTTACACTGCTGCTCCAGCGTCTGATAGCAGGCATGTGGTATCGAGGGGTTGCCCTACCTGCAGTTGGCTAGAATTCTCGTCACGGGCAGTTGGCACTTTTGAGTCTCGGCATGGGACGTCAAATTATCGTGGAACTGATCAAGCTAGAAGAAAGAAGAAAAGCTGAAAGTGTCTACAATCAGAAATTAATCAGAGATAGTTTGTATAGTGTGCCTTGTGATACTTCTTGTTCGGCTTAACCCCGGCATTTTCCATAACATGTAAAACCAAGAGAAAACTGAAAACAATTCTTTACATCTCTTTCACTTTTGTTAAAAAGCTTTGCACTGACACATCAATAGGGAACAGGAGCAGAAACTAGCGAAACAAACGCCTTTAAGTGATGTTTGCATCCAGTGGATGGGCGCTTTACGATGGGTACTTTACGACTGCCACAAAGAATTTTTTAAAAAAATACGTATTTCGTTAACTGTCGTTGATTTCCATTCACAATACACTTTTTAAAATTCTATAGGTGAGTAAGACGGTTACTGTACCTGAAAATACACTACTGGCCATTAAAATTGCTACACCAAGAAGAAATGCAGATGATAAACGGGTATTCATTGGACAAATATATTATACTCGAAGTGACATATGATTACTCAATTTGGGTGCATAGATCCTGAGAATTCAGTAACCAGAACCACCACCTCTTGCCTAAGAAAGGCCTTGACATGCCTGGGCATTGGTCAAAGAGAACTTGGATGGCGTGTACAGGTACGTGTGCCCATGCAGCTTCAACACGATAGCACAGTTCATCAAGAGTAGTGACAGGCGTATTGTGACGAGTCAGTTGCGCGGCCACCATTGACCAGACGTTTTCTGTTGGTGAGAGATCTCGAGGATGTGCTAGCCAGGGCAGCAGTCGAATATTTTCTGTATCCAGAAAGGCCCGTACAGAACCTGCAACATCCTGTCGTGCATTAACCTGCTGAAATGTAGAGTATCGCAGAGATCGAATGAAGGGTAGGGCCACGGGTCGTAACACATCTGAAATGTAACGTCGACCTTTCAAAGTGCCGTCAATCCGAACAATAGGTGACAGAGACGTGTAACCAATGGCACCCCATACCATCACGCCGGGTGAAACACTAGTATGGTGATGACGAATACACGCTTCCAATGTGCGTTCACCGCGATGTAGCCAAACACGGATGCGACCATAATGATGCTGTACACAGAACCTGGATTCATCCGAAAAAATGACGTTTTGCCATTCGTGCACCCAGGTTCGTCGTTGAGTACACCATTGCTTGCGCTCCAGTCTGTGATGTAGCGTCAAGTGTAACCGCAGCCATGTTCTCCGAGCTGATACTCCATGCTGCTGTAAACGTCGTCGAACTGTTCGTGCAGATGGTTGTTGTCTTGCAAAGGTCCCCATCTGTTAACTCAGGGATCGAGACGTGGCTGCACGATCCGTTACTGCCATGCAGATAAGATGCCTTGTAACCTCCCCACAAAATTTCTTTCTCATTTAGCCTCGGCACAAAATTCTTTCTGATTTAATCTACCCACAAAATTCATTCACATTTAGTGTAACCCCAAAACAGAAAAATTCCTAAACCTCTCAATAGTAAAAAATTATAATTATGTCGTTCACATTCAGTGTACCGTCCCAACAAAAAAAATGAATTCAGTAACCTGGTAATAATACAAAGTAACTAACCTCTCAATTAAATTGTCACTCACTTATGACTTTTCAATAATTGACTGTGAATTTAACCTGGTAAATTTTGGACGTCAGCAGTGCTGCGTCATGGCCCTGAAAGATCATTCTGAATAAAAAAGAGAAAAATTCTTACCTCAATGAAGTCGCCGGATAACGCATATATATCTGCTCTTAAAATAATGTTTTCTGGTTCAGCACTGTGCAATGCTGGCCGACAGATTTGTCGTTTATGAAAGGAAGCAACTGATTTTTCTTTTGCAACAATCGGGATGATCATGGATGTGAGAAATTAGTGAATTCTTTAAATTGAAATGAATGGTTCTTAAAAGTTACTTTTTATGAGAAAGATTATTTTTACGAGATTTTTGAAACATTTACATGGGACTTGAGATGACATTACTACATATGCGCGAGGCTGCTTTTTACCTTATACAATAATACTCAGGCTCCGACATCGCTGCACCGCGACCGGCCACCCAACACGATACACCAGGCCAGACCGGAGCAGACTCCAGACTAGCAACAACATACTGATACAGCTACACAGTGCCTACTGCAGTCAACACTGCTCTCTTGTCAGAGATTCTCTTATACCTCGCATATCGCAGGCAGCGCATGAGCAATACATCGAAATTACATCTGCTCGGACCTCTTACAGCCTGTCATCTCGACTGCTAGTGGGATCCAGCACAGCGTTCCGTATTACCCTCCTGAACCCACCGATTCCATATTCTGCTAACAGTCATTGGATCTCGACCAACGCGAGCAGCAATGTCGCGATACGATAAACCGCAATCGCGATAGGCTACAATTCGACCTTTATCAAAGTCGGAAACGTGATGGTACGCATTTCTCCTCCTTACACGAGGCGACACAACAACGTTGCACCAGGCAATGCCGGTCAACTGCTGTTTCTGTATGAGTAATCGGTTGGAAACTTTCCTCATGTCAGCACGTTGTAGGTGTCGCCACCGGCGCCAACCTTGTGTGAATGCTCTGAAAAACTAATCATTTGCATATCACAGCATCTTCTTCCTGTCGATTATATTTCGCGACTGTAGCACGTCATCTTCGAGGTTTAGCAAGTTTAATGGCCAGTAGTGTAAGAACGTGACATTCACTACTAAGACCTGAATTTGTTGGTTAAGTTTTGTTGGAAAATTTAAAACGGTATCGGTATTGCCCGCAGCTCTTGGTCTAGTGGCTAGTGTTGCTGCCTCTGGATCACGGAGTCCAAGGTTCGATTCCCGGCCAGGTTTGGGATTTCTCTGCCCGGGGACTGGCTATTTGTGTTGTTCTTATCAGTTTATCATCATTCGTAGACGTGGCGAGGTTGGAATGTGTTACGACTGGGACTTTGTACGACCGCAGACAACCGCGCAGTTGAGGGCCGCACGAATCAATCATCATCAACGGATTCGATATCTGGCAAAATAAATCCTTAAAAACAATAATTTTTTGGAAATTCTAAAATATAAAGTATCAGACTAGACTACGATATTTATACAAGTTAGGAACGAAGTAACACCGTCCCCCCCCCCCCCCCCCCTGTCCTCGTTGGTATTGCGAGGGTTAATAATCAATGTGAGTGATGCTTGCATATCTTAGCGATGGATTTGGAAGTTAAGTTGTTGTTAAGCATCGAGTGCACCGCAAACATGTCAGAACTGGTCACCTATTGGCGGGATTATCCGTCGTTTCTCCTTCATTTAATCAAGCAGTTGGAACTGCGCGCTTACTCTGGGGATATCTGGAGCGGAAATTATTTTCTCGTTTTCAGTTGTCCTGAGTGACTCGCGGAATATGACTGTCGGCGTTACGACAGCCATCGTCACAGGGACGGTCGGCTGGCGCCAGTAAATCATAAAAGGCAGACGCGCGGTGCCAGCTGAGGCAGCGGGCAGGTGCGCCAGTTAATTGGGCCAGCGAGGACGGCCACGCATTAATCAGCTCGCCGCAGCGCGATCCATCAGGGCGACTTATTAAGACCGGCGTCTGCCTCGCCAGCGCCACCCGGCTGCTCCTTATTGCTCTGCCGGGACTTAACACGCGGTCGGAGCGCCGCGCACGTGAGCAGCTGGGGATTGACGTTGATTTGTGAGAGCTGGGACGCGCTCCCCTGAACCCCGTTCCAGCCCAGAGGCTCCTCCCGATCTTCAACAAGCTCCTCCCAGGCTTACGTCGTAGATGCCACCGCTATTAATTACGAGCTTTCCGTAACCTCCTGCCTGCCTACAATCAACTTCGGATAGATACATCCATTAAGGGTGGGTGGTAACTGATGTGTTGCAAGACGTGTAGATAGTTGAAGGGAATGCTAACTGCACTGTTGGGCTGTTAAAATTACAACACTACGAAGGCTTACTGAGCAACAGTGGTGAGAATGAAGTGTACTAAATGCTAGAGTATGCTAATGATTTACATTACGAAGCAACCGCGCGAAGTAGGTAGAGTAACAGGATGTATGTTCTGAATATACACTGACGGAAACAAAATCGAAACACCAAGAAGGAGATGTATCACATAAAACGAAAGTTGATACTTGTGTTCTACATCTGAAAGCCGAGATATTTTCGAATTTCATGCTAGTGGTATAAACCCCACTATGAGGATACAAAACAAGTTTCATTTAAATGCACTCTTTAGCGTTAGTTACCTTTGTGACTGGACGTGGTGAGTTGATGTTAGTCAAGAATGACTTTAAGGTGACAAAGACGTCATTATCAACACCCCACTGAGTCTGAACGAGGTTGTATAATAGGACCACGCGAAGCAGGATGCTCCTTCCGCAATACTGCAGAAAGACCATCAGGAATGTAGCCCTTGGACATGGTTGCTGGCAGCGGTGGAGCAGCAGCTGGCACCACCGTGACCCAGCGGTTAGTTCAAGGGCTGACGTCCTGTAGAATTCATTCCGCTGACCGGAGACCACTGTCACTTGCGGTGTCAAGCGGGGGTTCATTGCAGGGCAAGATGGTGGTCTGTCGCATTTTCTGATGAAAGCTGCTTTTGCCTCGGTGAAAGTGATGGCCATGTGTTTCTTAGGAGGAGGCCATTCAAGCGCGTGCAACTAACGCTGCAACCAGCCAGTCTGCGTTCTAGACACACTGGACCTACTCCTTAAGTTATGTTCTGGGGTGCCATTTCGTTCGAAATCTACATCTACATCTACATCAGCCACCTGACGGTGTGTGGCGGAGGGTACCATGAGTACCTCTATCGGTTCTCCCTTCTATTCCAAGCTCGTATTGTTCGTGGAAAGAAGGATTGTCGGTATGCTTCTTTGTGGGCTCTAATCTCTCTGATTTTATCCTCATGGTCTCTTCGCGAGATATACGTAGCGCGAGCTGGGTTTCACACGACCGTTTTTTTCGAAACCCATCAAAAACAACCTCGTGGTTTTCCCACCCACTGTAGCTGCAAAACTGTACGTTAGCCTGCTATTGGACCTGTTCTGCTGCCATTCACGAACAGCGTTCAAGTAGGTGTTTTCCACATACTGCTGCTGTAACCCAACTTGATCTTCAGAGTATCGACATGTTTCCTTGGCCTGCTCCATCACCAGATCTGTCTCCAACAGAGCGCATCTGAGCCATCATCGCATGACAACAAGCGTCATCGACAACCAACATTAGCCTACCCTGTATTCACCAATCAAGTGCAACAGGCATGCAACTCCACCCCACAAACTGACGTCAGGCAGTTCTACAACATAATGCATGTAGTTTGCTTGCATACAACATTTTAGCCGTTACACCGGTTTTTAACATGCTGAGGGAATTGGATTACGAAATGAGACACTTAAAGTAGTAAAGGAGTTTTGCTATTAGGGGAGCAAAATAACTGATGATGGTCGAAGTAGAGAAGATATAAAATGGATACTGGCAATGACAAGGAAAGCGTTTCTGAAGAAGAGAGATTTGTTAACATCGAGTATAGATTTAAGTGTCAGGAAGTCGTTTCTGAAAGTATTTGTATGGAGTGTAGCCATGTATGGAAGTGAAACATGGACGATAAATAGTTTGGACAAGAAGAGAATAGAAGCTTTTGAAATGTGCTACAGAAGAATACTGAAGATTAGATGGGTAGATCACATAACTAATGATGAAGCATTGAATAGAATTGGGGAGAAAAGGAGTATGTGGCACAACTTGACAAAAAGAAGGGACCGGTTAGTAGGACATGTTCTGAGGCATCAAGGGATCACCAATTTAGCACTGGAGGGGAGCGTGGAGTAAAAATCGTAGAGAGAGACCAAGAGATGACTACACTAAGCAGATTCAGAAGGATGTGAGTTGCAGTAAGTACTGGGAGATGAAGAAGCTTGCACAGGGTAGGGTATTATGGAGAGCTGCATCAAACCAGTCTCAGGACTGAAGACCACAACAACAACAACCATTTTACATTCACAATGGCTTGTCTTGCGCTTACATAAACCTGTGATGTTACACTGTTAATCACTGAAATAAGTTATCTAGACAACGGAATTCCCGAAATTTCTTTTCTCTAAATTAATTACTTTTTGGTTGAGCTCCAATAAGTCAAGTTAAGAGGTATTCTTGAAAGGACTGGGCCCCACATTGTGGTATCATTCACTACTTGTAATGTGAGTGGAATGTTTTAAATTCAATGGAGGACAGTGGCTGAACAGATATAACAACGATAGCAAAATGTTCAAACAAATAGGATACCTTAAATGCCCCAGGCTAACACAGCGGTTTTAAATTACAGACCAAAATTTAACACAGTCCTTTTAAGAGATCTGACAAAATTATAGCAAGGTTTTTGGAGGTCAAATGTAACTACGACTAGCACAAACTTAATAAAAAGTTTTAAGAACTTAAATGTCCTGAGCTAACAAAGTGGTGTTTAATTACAGACCAATGTTTAAGACGGTCTTTTAAGAGAGCTGGCAAATTTAAGGAAATACGAGACCCAGCAAATTGTTCGACTGACTGGGGAAAACTTCATGCAGAAAGGGCACATAACCAAAAGGGATCGAAGCCAATAGGCAAAAAATTCGTGAACTCTTAAAAGAGGCCCTCACAGACCAGTGGAGAAAAGACTTCACCAGCAGTTAGTGTGCGGTAAAGCAGCTCCACACAGGGTAACGGCAGCGGCGAATTCCAAATGCAGCCGCGCCGAGTAGCCACGCGGTCTTAGGCGTCTTTCCATGGTTCGCGCGGCTCCTCCTGTCGGAGGTTCGAGTCCTCCCTCGGGCATGGGTGTGTGTGTTGTCCTTGGGTTAAGTTAGTTTAACTAGGGTGTAAGCCCAGGAATCTATGACCTCAGCAGCTGGGTCCTATAGGAACTTACCACAAATTTCTAAAATTCCAAATGCCGGCCAGTAATATCGTGCCGCAGGTGCGCTCACCCTCGTCAGGCTGGACCAGTTGTACACATAGACTGCAGAAACACTAATTGACCCACCAGGTAACAGCAGGCGCCTGTATAATAAGCGTCGTGCGACAAGAAGGTGCCTAGAAACACCAACAGGTCAGTTAGTATGATAACACACTCCCAACAACTAGCTGCCTGAACAAGAAATCCACAATGAGGTACAACAGCCGTCGAACGGCGATTAACTGACTAAATTGAGAATTACAATAATAGTGCAGATTAAACTCTGGAGCGAACCAAGAATAAGTACAGTAATATAACAAAACTACAAACGTAGAACTGCCCTTCCGTGTTGAAATCCTGGTTCTGTTAACCCATTAAGTCCCAAATTAATTTTTTTTAAAAATTCAATTTTTTATTCCTTAATTATAATGTACATAGTGTATGAACCACAATAAGTACATAAATAGGCAAAGAAGATTTATACATGCTGATATAACAGCCGTCCTCAAAATAGGACACTGGGATCTAACAGTATTGTATACCATACTAAACTGTATTCAAGTCTTAACTATTTATTTCTTATGAAATGGTACAAAACACTTCACACACAGTGTTACATGGAATTTAACACAATATGTTTTTGGTTTCCCGTTGCATTTAGCTCTTACACATCTTCTTTGCGTGCTTCTTTTGTCAATCATATGACCAATTCCATCAAACCTGATGTCTGGTATCACTCTCAACTGACTTGATGGGTATTCAATTGGACGTCCAATATTCGGTTTTCGAGTGTCCAATTTCAGGTATGTAACTGTAACAGCACCTCTGAAATCCAATAAATCCTGTGCATTTTTCCCATGTACTAGTCTGTAGAAGAGTCAGGCATTTCCAGCAAACGTCTAATAGGACCCAGTACCATTTTTTCCCTCTAATTAACGTCGCATATTTTCCAACTAACCAGTTGTGGTGGTCAACACCTCCCATATACGCGTTGTACGACTTCAAAACGGCAGGTTGTTGCACTTGTGTCTTCTTGCTTACTTGTCTACTGTACTGCGTAGCTGCTCCCAAAGGTTCAACTTGGTCAAAATTTGTACCAATTGTAACGCATCTGTTGTTGTGCCATCGAACAAATAAGACTTCACCATTCCTGTGGTACTGGTAGTCACAGTTTCCTCGAACTGTCTTTTTCAGTTCGTTGCTGCTCAGTTCTGACAGTCCCAGTTGCTCGAAAATCCAAATTTCTCAGATGAATCAGAAGATCTCGACTAGTGAAGAAATTGTCAAAGTACACGCAATGATTCTTGGGTTTTTCAATGCAGTCCGACATGTTTTCGACTACTCTTGATCCCAATAGTAGGTCATCCCTTGCAGTGTCTTCTGGACCCTTTCCACAGTATAAATCAAATTTGAAACAGTAGCCACTTGCTCCACAACGAGACCACAACTTGTAGCCAAATCTAATAGGCGTGCCTCGGATAAACTGTCCATCTGGAACTGTATTATTTACTAATGGGTAACATATTCATAAATATAGTTACATAATACACTGTAAATTTCAAAGTAACTTCATATCCTAGAGGGATCGCTACTTACCACAGCAACAAAATCTGGTAAAATTACCATGTTCTAAAAAGAAAATACATCATCAGTAGCAGAGTTTCATATTCGAACATGCATCAATACAAATAACTGAAATGATAACACCAAGTCCCAGTGTCCTATTTCGAGTACACCAAATTTTATAACAATGGAAAACAATGAATATAGCTCCAATTGAGCTAACAATGCAAGTAGTTTAAAAGACATATTGTTGACTATAAGTAATCGCAAAAATATCTTTGCCACATATTTCAAATATTTCTAAATTGTCGATAAAGTAAATGCCTGTAATAACGAAAAGTGTGCCTTAGTATTCAATAATCAATTAATGGTAGGATTTATTGCTTTTAATTTCCTGTAAGCATACATTTGTTATAAAAAGCATCAACAAATGACGTAGAACAGTAATAGTTCCAAATTAATAATTTATTGTGTATTTATAAATAAATATGTGCTCTGTCCTCAAAATAGGACACTGGTTCTTAATGGGAGTATGATAACACACTTCCAGCAACTAGCTGCCTGAACAAGAAATCCAGAATGTGGTACAACAACAGCCGTCGAACGGCGATTAACTGAATAAATTGAGAATTACAATAATAGTGCAGATTAAACTCTGGAGATAACCAAGAATAAGTACAGTAATATACCCAAACCACAAACGTAGAACTGCCCTTCCGTGTTGAAATCCTGGTTCTGTTAATTACAGAACGATCAGATACCAGTACAAGACGGTCGGCGGGCACAATCAGGATCCAAGAACCAAGTAAGGAATCTCGCCTTACAACATTCAAGCGCGCCAACACAGTAAATTTCACAGCTCTTCGGTAGCGCACCTGGTATAGTAATAGATATGGCCAACCAGAATCTAAAACATAATTAAAAGAGCAGATTAATCATAAATGTTCATGACAGCACCAGTTACACACGTGACCACCGTCACATTCCCACCGCTTGCACAGACGGTGGCACCAACAATGTTAGGCATCATTTGACAAAGAGAAACAATACTCAGTTGGGCGGTGGGGGGGTGGGGTGGGGAGTGGGGAGGAAATCGCAACTAAGTGACTTTCCAGGAAAGCAGCACAGGGTGCAGAGCGAACACTGAGATAGACACGTACAAACATCTTCTGTAAGCGATACAGACCACAGTAACGGCGAATCCAAACTTCCCGGAAAGCACAAATTCACAATTCAGGGAAGAATCACATAGGGCAGGGCACTAATGACAGAGCCCACTAACGCTCCCGGGCTAGATGACACAAGACGGCTCGACAAAAGGAAAGAGGTGCCCTTTCAGCGCACCGGAATCAGCTAATCATAATAAAAGTCGTTCCAGTTGCAATCGTTTCCTAAGAGTGAATCGGCCAAGACGCCGACTACCATCGCGTGACAACACACGTTCTCTCCAACTGACTTCCTTCCTCCTCTTTCCCGGTGACTGTCCCTTCCACATTCACTCGACTAGTAAGTATTTCAAACGAGAATACGCGGCCCAAGAGCGTCGCCTGGCGGACAGAGGCAAAACGAACCAGAATTTCAAGCTAGAGGCCTCAATCGATACGAGCGGACACGGCTCATTGGTGTTGCGACATTTTTCCCGTCAGTGTTTATAGACATTACACAGTGAATGTTTTGTTCCTTAATCGCGTTTGACTGTTCTTTTTCGTGAGGAGAAATCTCTTCAACATTTCCCGTCTCAAGGCCAAGACCAAAGTCAATACAATTGTTATTCGCGAGTTGTTATATGCAGACGATGCAGCTCTGGTAGCAAACTCAGGGGATGAGCTGCAGTATCTAATCAGCAAGTTATCACATGCATGTGGAAAATTTGGTTTTACCATCAGCCTCCAAAGGACTAAGATCACATCGCAGGGGGCCACCAGCCGTCCATCCATCAGCATTAACGGTGATCCTCTCCAAGTAGTTGATGATTTTTACCTACTTGGAATCCAGAATATATAGCGACTTCTCTGTGGACTCAGTTTACCAACAGAATTGCAAAAGCATCGGCTGTCATGGGTAGATTGAAAAACAGAGTATGGAAGAATGGACTACTCACATTAAAAACTAAATTGCAAGTATATAACGCTTGTGTTAGTAGCACCCTTTTGTATAGCTTTGAGACGTGGACATCCCTTACTAAACACCAATCCCGACTGAACGGCTTCCATCTCCGTTATCTCCGGAGGATCCTTCAGATCTCTTGGAAAGATAGAGTACCCAACACCCAAGTGTTACGGCTCACAAGGGCAACCAGCATTCATGCTCTCCTGAGCCACCGACATCTAAGGTGTCTGGGACAGGTCAGGCTTATGGATCCTCAGCGAATACTGAATAAAGTGCTGTACAGAGAACTTCGGGAGGGTGTCAAGCCCGTAGAAAGACCGCACCTTCGGTTAAAGGATATCTGCAAGAGATATCTGACCAAGGCCAGCATCGATCCACGTCAGTGGGAAAATACAGCTGGTGAGAAGCTGTGCGCAATGGGGTTGAGCTTTCAGAGAACGAACGCCTGCAAGAAGACATCAGAAAGAGGGCAAGATGGAAGAAGAGAGCGGCCTCTGATGGAAGTCCTTCACATTTCAAGTGCCAAAACTGCGGTAGAGAATGCCACTCTCGAGTGGGACTTTTCAGCCACAGCAGACGTTGCAGAGTCTCAACCAAGTAGGCTACACCATCGTCCTTAGAGGATGGACGGATGACATGATTGCTACTGATGCATTTTCAGGCCCATGGTGCATCTCTGTGGCCTCACACGACTACCACCCGAAAGTTCAGAAATAAATTTCGCTCGAAGATGCACGAGCTTACAGCCACGTCACATTCCTCTGTTCGACAATACTGTAGGTCTGCTACGATGTACTGTACCTATACTCTTTTCTGATGTCTTTCTCCTGTAATGATCCTCTACTGAGCGCGGCACAGAACTTCATCTTACAAAAACTTTAGTGGAGATGACCTGAGTTCAAAGTTCTGCTATGAACATTCTTTCGGACAGGATAGCGATGGCGGAATGAACTGGTGTAAACTAGCCGATTAATACTGCAGTTACCTATCCCCTCTCCCTCCTTGTTATTTACCCGGCACTCGGCGCCACGTTGAACAGTCAATTAATTTTTGTGCGAGAGAGTACAAGAGTGGACGACACCATTTGGGGCTGTTGTCTAAGCAATGTGGGAAATTTTGTGCGCTCATCAGCAGTGAATTATAAGGTACTGTATTGTGACTGCTCTCTGTTTTACGTTTGGTGTGTTCTGCGACAGAATTACACCTCGAATGTGGAATGTCGACTGAAGTTATACTTTGAATATGGTTGGTCGTGTCGGTTTGACTAGGCATCTGCAATTTCAACGTACTTCATCGCCCCCTTTGGAATAAACGGTGGACCATTACAGTGATTTAGATATCGTGCTTTCATTTTGCTGTATCCTCGAGGTGAACAGCTAGTATGCCGTTCCAGTTCATCTAATGCATGTCTCCCTTGATCGTATTGTAACATGAACGTGTTATTGTTGCCAATGAATGGCTGTGGGTGATGGGGCTATTTGGCAGACAAGTAAAGTCCATACGACAGATTTATCTGAAATACAATATGTTTCATTTAGTAAAGATCACCGAGGTGACAAAAGTCATCGAATACCTCCTGATATCACGTCGGAACTCATTTCGCCCGGTGTAGTACAGCTACTCGACGTGACGTGGACTCAACAGGTCCTTGGAAGTCCCCAGCAGAAATGTTGAGCCATGCTGCATCTATCAGTCCACATCTTCCGGTGCAGAATTTTGAGCACGAACTGTCATCTCGATTATGTCCCATAAATTTTCCATCGGATTGATGTCGGGGGATCTGGGTGGCCAAATCTTTCGTTCGAAATGTCCAGAACATTCTTCAAATCAATCGCGAACAATTGCGGTCCGGTGACATAACACATTTGACACACTGAATCCATAAATATTCCGTCGTTGTTTCAGTACATGGAGTTCACGAATGACTGGAATTGGTGTCCAAATAGCCTAACATGATCATTTCCAGTCAATGATGAGTCCATTCCACATAAACATAGCCCACACCATAATGGAGCCATCATCAGCTTGATACGTGCCTTGTTGACTAACTGGGTTTATGGCTTCGTGGGGCCTGCGCCACACTGCAACCCTACCAACAGCTCTTACCAACTGAAAACGGAACTCATCTGTCCAGGCCACGGTTTCAGTCGTCTAGGGTGCAACCTATTTTCTCACGAGCCCAGGAGAGTCGCTGCAGGCGATGTCGTGTTGTTAGCAAAGGCACTCACGTCGATTGTCTGCTGCCATCTCCTCTTAATGCAAAGTTTCGCTGTACTGTCCTAAAGAACACTCTCGTCATACGACCCACAGTGATTTCTGCGGTCATTTGGTAATTTCACGTAGTGTTGCTTGTCTGTTAGCACTGACAGCTCTACTCAAACGCTGCTGCATTCGGTCATTAAGTGAAAGCCGTCGACCACTGCATTGTGCTTGTTGAGAGGTTTTCTAGGTACGCTCTTGACACTGAGGATCTTGGTATACTGATTTCCGTAACGACTTCTGAAATGGAATGTCCCGTGCTTCTACCTCCAACTACCATTCGGCGTTCGACTTCTCCTAATACCTGTCGTGCAGCCTTAATCGCGTTGGAAATCTTTTCTCATGAATTACATGAGTGCAAATGACAGCTCCATCAATGCACCGCACTTTTATACCTTATGTATGCGGCACTACCGCCATGTGTATATGTGTATATCGCTATACAGTGACTTTTTGCCACCTTACTGTACTAATTTAGGTGAATTTACTTGATAAATTATTAACGCGTCACATCAGTTGTGGGTATCACAAGTGGCTTCTTGTGCTGGTTATTTTTACGACTGTGTGCTTCCAAATACGAGTCCTGTTGCAGATTCCATAAGAGATTAATTTGGCCTTTTTTTGGATTAACACATACGCTACGAAACTTCCTGGCAGAATAAAACTGTGTGCCCGACAGAGACTCGAACTCGGGACCTTTGCCTGTCGCAGGCAAGTGCTCTACCATTTGAGCTACCGAAGCACGACTCACGCCCGGTACTCACAGCTTTACTTCTGCCAGTATCTCGTCTCCTACCTTCCAAACTTTACAGAAGCTCTCCTGCGAACCAGAGCTTCTGTAATGTTTGGAAGGTAGGAGACGAGATACTGGCAGAAGTAAAGCTGTGAGTACCAGGCTTGAGTCGTGCTTCGGTAGCTCAAATGGTAGAGCACTTGCCCGCGAAAGGCAAAGGTCCTGAGTTCGAGTCTCTGTCGGGCACACAGTTTTAATCTGCCAGGAAGTTTCATATCAGCGCACACTCCGCTGCAGAGTGAAAATCTCATTCTGGGCATACGCTACGTTTGGCACGCCCTGGGCAACGCTGAAACCTCTTTTAATGGGTTAATGTTAAGTATAAATTCAACTTTGTTATTTTTATTTCTTTTAAAAAGATAATTCTTAGATACATTTTTTCTGGTCGAAATTGTTTGTTTGAATATTGAACTCACTGATTTTATAAAGCGTTTTTACGCACAGTAAATAAATTCTACCATTACAATGTACATAATTAAATGTGTATTGCAATCAGAGTGTAAATTGGCCCAGCCCACCACGTTATCATTATTTTCTGTATGGTGTTCAAGATAATTTAATGCCTAGGATCAGTATGATTTTTTACATTTAGGGTTTTGCGCACTTGTCTCTGGACACAGTCTGCCGCCTAGCTACCCACTCCCTAGAAGATAGTCCACTGAAGGTAGCTGAAAAAAAAGTGATGGGCAGCCAGAACATGCACTTGAGAATCGAAATACTCCACGAGGGTTTACTTTAAACATTCGTAAGGGAATACGTGGGACTCGACCTATGGGTTCAGATGCTGGAGTAAGCTGTGTACTACAGGGTCTGTATAACCAAAATGAACATGGACTGCTGAGCGGCACCTATACTATCACGGGCAAGAAAATGTTCCATCTTTTCTACGAATGCCCACAGCTCAAATTTTTCTCTAACAGATAGAACCGTGGAGGCACCGTCCATCATTCTTTTATAAGAGAGTCGATGTTTGACTGGCGGTTGGAGAGTTCAGGATGCCTCGTGCCAAAATAGCAGCCATCAACTCAACCATAACTTACATGGCCTGTTGAAGTTCTGGAGCAGAAATAATAATACTGTTCTGTAACGTCGTATGGGTTAGACGTGTTCAAATGGAAAGTTAATATCAATGTATTCGCGATCTACAAGTCACATGAAAGAATACACTGTCTATAGTCCGCGCAGGATATGGCAGCCAATGCGCAGAGACCAGTTTGCTTCCAAAGCGCTGGGCGAGTTCATTCGTCTGTTCAGAGGGGGTGGCCGGTCGACAATGATAGAATAGAATCGAGGCGCAGCCCATGCAATCTTTCCCAAATGATTTTACGAAAACTATTCCGCAAAAAAAAAAAAATAATTTTTGCGTTACTTGTAGCTTTATATCAGTTTTATGACGATGCGACCATCATTTCGTTAATGGTCATAGTTATTGTGATATTTACATGGAAGCGAAACACTGCGACAAATTCGCAAAAGTTAGCAATGAAAACGAGGGGTCACTATGATTTTGCGTTTCGTGCATACTAAATGATATGATGCTGAGTATTAAATTTGGCTAACATACCTAATTTTGCTGTAGACTTGGGTTGAGGTCTTTATCTGTCTCCAATCTCGAGAAAAGTGCTCTGATGTAGCACATTCATTTGCGATCGCGTCGCACCAGCGATAAAACCACAGTTAAATATCCACAACATTCCCCATATTTCATAAGCGACTTAAGATATCGAAAAGAGATTTCGGCAAATAATAGCACACAAAAAGGAGAGTGCTTTGTCATATGTTTGTAATGCAAAACTTCACTATCTACCGATTTATTCCACTAACTGCAGAATTGTTTAATGAAGGAATTTAATTTTTAACAGACATATATAGCTGTTGACACAAGAAATGATATGGGTTTCGTAACAATGTAACTGAAGATTTTACACTTTTATTTTTTATCGAGTATGTGCTTTTGCATAAGCTACTGGCCTTACTTTATCTGAGTTAATCACGTAATAAACTTAATAAATCTCTCAGAACTCTCTCGGAATTGCGTCTGCACAACATGTTAGTGAAGTGACATTATGTAAATTACGCTGTGTTTTGACGAAAGAAGCAGATATCAACGTGGTGAGAAGAGAAACGTGTAGGTTGTATTTAAAATTCGCCATTCATGACGCTTCTCTGAAAATAGTGCACTGCTCTTTCTGTGGAATTCCTTTTACATATTAACCAAAGCAGAGGTGACAGATCTTTTTAAGTAGCCATCATGCAAGTGTAGGCGCAGAGGGACTTCACTTACTATTTACAAAAAATGGGAGTTTGAGTTTGGAACAGAACTTCCCCTCTAGCGCTCGGCACTTCTCCTACAGCGCCTGCCCGTAACTCGCACCACTACCAATATTCCCACATGATTCCTGACGATTACGCACTTACCAGCCACAGTATTTTGCGCTGACTCTGCCTGGGGTGTAGCACACGTGTCAGAACCTGAGTTTAGGAACAAACACCTCATTGGCACTTGATATATACCGTGGTAGTGGAACCGCAATGAGAACACAGCGCTGGTAAGCACTCCACAACTAGTTTATTAAGGAACACATAAACGAACGCTTCTCCTTCGGGTAAGTTTTCACAAGAGCTGTTTGTGATAAACTTTAGTAATCACTTGTTTGACACAATTTTGGGGTTAGACAGATCCTATAAATGCCAAAGTTAAACTTCACTTTGGAGTCGACGATGGAAATACGAAAGTCCCTCGAATATCTGGCGAGTAGACGCCACTTCCTGGCGATGTCTCGGATAGCCATTGTCGGCTTCACTCTGCAGGGGCTACTGGAGGCAGCACGCGCAAGGGTTCTGATAATTTCCTTAACGAGAGCACGGACTCAGAGGATGTAACTGCCCTGTAGTAACTCGACGCCGGCCTAAATTGTCTGGTAGCGTCAAGATACTTCTGCAGCTGTTAGCGGCCACATAACCTGGTGGAACCAATCAGGCCTGCAAGATTAGCGTCATCTGGTGATATATATATATATATATGTGTGTGTGTGTGTGTGTGTGTGTGTGTGTATGTGTGTGTGTGTGTGTGTGTATGTGTGTGTGTGTGTGTGTGTGTGTGTGAGTATGTGTGTGTGTGTGTGTGTGTGAGTATGTGTGTGTGTGTGTGTGTGTGTGTGTGTGTGTGTGTGTATGTGTGTGTGTGTGTGTGTGTGTGAGTATGTGTGTGTGTGTGTGTGTGTGAGTATGTGTGTGTGTGTGTGTGTGTGTGTGTGTGTGTGTGGGCGCGCGCGCGCGCCCCTGAGGCTTCGCCGGGTAGATCACTCACACCACATTCCTGTGAGAATGGTTGTTTGAAGAGAGGGCGAATGATCCATACAAACCACCAAAGACGTTACCGCTAGGTGTAAGTAAGGTCATTTACTTATCAGCTGTGACAGAGTAACAGGTTCTTTGTGATTACGTAGGCTTTCCCGGCGTAATAAGTCTTGAAAGTCTCAGCGGGACTCATCAGCAGCAGCAGCATTTCCTGAAGATGGCGACCAGTTGGATCGCCGAAATATCGAGTCAAGTTGATTTTAGTATCCCGCAGCCAACGCGAAGAGACTTTCAAAACAGATTCCTTGTAACGTCACTAGTCTTGCTTCTTTGCGTCACGTTAATGCGTCAATAATGTGCAATGCATTAATCTTGTATCCTGACTAGGATTTTCTCTCTTCTGCTGACAGAAAAATTTCTGAATAACAAAACACGACCTGACCTCTAATAATAATTTGATTTTCCTTGAAAGATGTACATTTCTCAGAGACAAATCTGGAAGTTACATTCCTAAGAGAAAAATGTCGCTGACAAATTAACAGTAAGTACTATGTCCATTGCATACCACGGAAACCCCAATACGAGGAAGGACAGTACGTAAAAGTGAAATACTACTTATTCTGTGTACAATAAAGTAGTAACAATAAATTATTAAATCTTTACCTGATATGGTCCTTCACAGAACGGGAAATATAGCACACAGTAGTGTCACTTGAGGCAGTACCAGGCTGCGCATCAGGCTGAAATGAACTTAGTTCATAGGTATAGGTTGTTGCATAATTTCTTAGCGTTTTCCCTTAAGTTCAATAAACACAACATAGACACGTAACAGAGACTTTAGTTATCAGTAATATATTCTCCTTCTCTATTTATGTCTGCCAACACTACGGTAACTTTTCGACTCCGGCACTATAGAAATCACATTGTTTTGAGGCGAATATCTCATCGAGCAATGCTCGGAACGCATTTCCATCAGCATACGATGGTTTTTGAAAGTTGTTCGACACAGAGCGAAAAACGTGAAAATCTGAGGGCGCCAGATCTGGTGAATAAAGTGGGTGCGGAATGATCTCCGAACCCGACTCCTCTATAGTGCCTTTTGTCAGTTTATCAGAATGCGAGCGGCGTTATCTGGGAGTAGGATCACTTCACATAGTCTTCTTGGTCGTTCCTCTCGGACTGCGTCTGCAAGACGTCTCAACTGTTGAGTAATTATTAGCAGTGATAGTTACACCTCGGTAAAGCAATTCGTGCTACACCACACCGTCGGTGTCCCACCAGATGCGTAACATTATCTTTTGTGGACGTGCGCAGGTCTTTGTACATGGATTTGCCACTTTGTTTGCGCTCAACTATAAAGACACTGTTTCTCGTCACCAGTAACGGTATAGGACAGGAAAGGTCGGTGTTGTTCACGAACCAACTTATGACGAACAAGCAGAGATGCACTTGTGTCCACCTGCTGATTTTCGTGATTTTGGTCTAGGACATTTGGAACCCATACAGCCGATTTTTGAACTTTGCCCTTTGCACGACAGTGGTATGATCTCTGTTCATTACATCTTTCATCTTTGGAGTACAATGACACAGATCATTGTGGATTAATCTGTTTAAACGATCATGAAACCCCAATATGGATCGCTGTGGATTGATTTGTTTAAATTGTCATGAAACCCCGAAGGCCTTCCTGAACGTAGAGAGTTGCTAATGTCAAAACACCACTCCTTAAAACGAGAAAATTATTTTCTTGCCGAGGTCCGTCCAGTGGCCTTATTGCCATACAAGGTGTAAATGTTTCTGGCTGCCTCCACTGCCGGCCCTCCTCTACTGGACTCAAACAGAATAATATGGCGAAAATGTTCCGATTTCTTCGTTTGGCACTCCATCTTCTAGCGTCCACAGCTCCACTCACTATCTCTAAATGGCAAAAATGACACTATGTAAAGTCAAACAGCAGCACTGAACTATAAACGAAAGATTAAAATCGATAAATAAACATGTAGTAACCAGAATAGCAATATGCAAAAGCAAAACGCTACGAACTTTTGCACCAACCTAACAATTAGGCCTTTCCATGCAGCCATAACACTACGCCAGATTTCATCGATCCTGGTATCTGGCGTGTGGTGGCGTGCGAGTCTGTCCGCAGTGCGCGATCATATGTTTTCAGTCGGGGACGTATCTGTAGAGCTTGATGGACAGGGCAACAGTCGAACATCTTCTGTATCGAGATAGGTCAGAACAGCATGGGCGACATGCAGGCTTGCGTTATTCTTGTGAAAGATACCTCCTCGAAGACAGCGCACAACCGTCTTCCACAACACGTCAGAAATGCAAGGGTTGCTGCCCTAGTTACCAGCTAAGTGATCCGGTGGTGATCGTGTTTCGTTTACCAGATGGCACCCCGTACCATGAGGTCACATTCTGTGCCTGTATGACGAATGTGGATTGAAATATGGCAATGTTCATTATCGTCGAAGTTTGCATTTACGGATAAGCCCATTACGATGTTATACTCAACAAACGAACTCTTCTGAGAAGACCACCTCTGATTGTGGGGGTCCTACAGCTGTCGTCACGTCCCGCATCTCTGTCACCAAATGCCTCGATCTCACTATTCTTCCTCACCCTCTTCTCCCGCACTCTCTTCCATTCCCCTTTTTCCCATCGCTTCTTGGATACCGCTTATCCACACTTTTGTGGTGTTCCTCTTCTTCTTCTTCTTCCAAGTATTTGTCATGAAAGTACTCCCTTGGGCCATCTGTCTTCATTGATTCCTTTGATAAGTCGTCACCATCCTAAATCACTTTCTTCTGTCCTATCCATAATACTGAAATGAGAGAGCTTTGTCTTATTTCTTAATTTGTTAGGTAGTCAGATCGAAAAATTCTACATGCTCTTCTCAGAAGGTCCATTTCTAAAGCTCTTAGTCGCTTCTAATTTATTTATGCTGGTTCCCAGTACACACTCATGGCTTGTTGCTGGCTCCAGGCCAGATGTGTACAAATGCATTTTATACATTGCACATATTTTTGAAGACCAAAGAACGGGATTTAATTTCTCTATATCCGCCGCTCCCTGCCTGATTCTTTGTTGGATACCTCTGTCACGTCTTCCCTCACGTGACAGGACCCTACTCCGGCATTGTTTTCACACTTCTATGTGATGTCCACCAATTTCCAGGTTACTTGCCTCACCTCGTCAATATAGATATCCCGTCTTCTCGAAATTAGTTTCGAAACCCCACTTTTCATACGCTTCCGACAACCTCCTAAGCATGGAAGATGTATCCTTTTCATTGTTTGCACCGACGACCTCATCATCAGCCTCGAAACGTATGTACGATCGCTGGTTCCCTACTTCAGCTACCATTCATAAACACATCCTACACAATAGATCCATTGTCATCTGTACATATATCCTATTATCAGTCCTTCAGTTAATCTAAAGGCGTCTCTAGAAATTTCTCTTCCCACATTACGACACATTATAGAGGCTTATGATGCTTCTCATATACATTTTTAGCGTTCCTCTGATCACACCACCGCGAACAATATCTTTAGTGGAACTATGTCGTATGCTTTCTCAAGATCTAGAAAAGATCAAACAACTCTTTCGATTCTCTATTATCTACCTTAGGATTAAGGTGTTACCTACACATGACCCGCCTCTTTCTAAGCAACTTGGTGCTTTCGTTTCAGTTACAATCCTCTCCATTCCCGATTTTAAAATTCTTTCATACAGCCTGCTTACGCCACGATAATTGCTACAAATTTTGTAGTTCCTTTATTATGTCTGTGGCTTAGGTTCGCTAAGTTCCACTCTGTTGAAATTTACTTCTAATGCCACGTAAATTTATTAAATAACTTACTTAGACAGTCATACAGAATTGTTAGGCCGTACCTGATTCCAGGCCCTGGTGATTTCCCAGTTTTCATTTGTATAGCCACCTTCTATATCTCTCTCGTAGTTATTTGCTCTACCTCTTCATCGTCCCGATTTTCCCATATCTCCCCCTTTGTTTCCTTGTGCTCTGTCCTTTCTTCTGTTAGGAGTTTCAAACGCTTCGCTCAGTATAGCGGACATAATCATCAAATTTGGCCTTTTTCTTTCAGCTTTTCTCAGCCCTGCAACAATTTTCCAAGCTGCCGCCACTGTCGTGCCTCTGTGCGTCGATCGAATTCCTCTCAGTTTTCCTCCCACATTTCGTTTTTCCTTTTGCAGATATTCTTTTCACTTCCCTATTCATTGTAACAAACAGGGCTTTACCATGTTTGTCTTTGGTTCTCAGCCACTTATTTTTTAGGTTTAGTTTTCATTTTGTGCTTTCAATACATCAATCTGGAGGACACTTTCTTCCTTATTCTTAGTGTCCTAGTGCTTCAAATGCAGCTTCATTTGTGAAATTTTATAATTCATTGGTATATATGGTCCAACTTTTTTTTTCTAAAAACTTCACTTCGACAATCGTAATTTATTGTTTCAAGCTTTCGTTGTTTCTCGTAGTGTACATTATCCTCGTGGGAGTATTTGCTGCTTTAATTTGTATTTAGCCTTTTCGGTGTTGCTATCATCTTTGCAGCTAACAGGAAGTGGTTTGAGCCACATTTTGCATCCCAGTAGGGCCTAACGTTATTGCTGAACTTTTATTTTGAATAATATAACCTAATATTTCAGCAAGGAATCCCATAAATCCATCAGGATCTACTTGCGAGGAAAGAAACAATTTAACATCTCCAAATCGTACAAATATCAGCTAACCGTTCTCCAGTGTCTTTTACTGTGTCAGCTCGATATCTTCCCATACTCCACTACATTTGTCCACCCCCAGTTTTCCATTAACGTTTCCCAATAAAATTTTTGCTCTGCGTACGTTTAAGATATCTAACACACTTGTTAATTTTTCATGCAACTCGTCTTTGACTTTGCTGTCAGTGTCATTAATAGTTGCATAAGCCCCACCAATGTTAACTTCGTGGTCATATTTTGAGATTTTTGCATCATTATCCTCCCATTAATTTCCTGTGCTTTTTACGGTAGCTATTGAAATACCTCTCTTGCCCTTTCCTCCTTTTTACCCCCATCGTAAAAACGAATATAATCTGATATTTTTTCATTTGCCTTTCTTTTGACCTTTGTTTTACTGAGGACACCCACATCTACCTCGATCCTTCCTACTTCCTGGAATAGTTCTCTTTTCTTTTTACCGAAAACTTGTACATCCTACGTTGTTATTAACATAGCGCTTTCCGTAGCCATAATTATCCAGCCTCGAGCCGAGGACACATGCTGGGGAGCAGGCCCAACTATTCAGCCCTCACCATGGGGGACCGGGCAATATTTCGGGTTGCTATTTCCTGGCAGCTCGCCTTCCCAGGACTTCGAGCTCCACCCGCCCTACGCACATCAGGATTGAATAGAGGAAAGACGGGACGTTGTGAAACACTCTTCGTCTGGTTTCTCAGCAGAGATCTGGCCGCTTGGGATACACTGCCAGCAGCTACGCTGCCGCCGGTATAACCATAAATTTCATCGAAACACACAAATCCTTTAGTCCTCGCTTACAGTGCTACGATAAGGCGGTGTCACCTGGGAGCGATCTGAGGAGAGTACATGCTGAAATTCCAGTGTTGTCATTTGGCTGCACCAATGTCGGTGAGTCCTTCTCTACTGCTCCATCTTTGGAAGCCAAAAAAATAATCGCTATTCTGTAAATCCGTGTAGGTACTTCTCTTGCTGCACGTAAAGGTATTTCCTCATGTGACGTGACGTTGCTGTAGGATACTGGAGATACGAGAGAATAGGTTGACTGTTCTCTAGCGCTAGTCGCAAGAACCCGACAAGATCCTGCATGGCGTAGATTATGGTCCATTTGAAGATATAGTTCCCATGTTACGTGACAATCATGAGATTCCGACCAACGCGGGCAGCAGTATTATGCAGCTGTCAAATTCCGTATTCTCCTTCTCCACCTACAACACGGCATACCACGATCTACTGTCGGACAACTCTTACTCCAGATTGTTTTCTGTATAAGAAACCTGCTGCGTAATTTCGTAACTTTTCCTGTATCCGGAGGAATGATGGCTTTATTTCTGTCTTATTGTGTGGTGGTGCTGAACCTCTAATGATTTACATATCCAAGCCCTTCATGCCCGACTGTCATTTGTCCCTTGGCTCCTTCATACTGTTGCAATTTCAGTGGCCGGAGTGTAAGAACGAATCGCCGATAATGCGTTGACCGTAAAGCCTTAAGTGGTCTAGACTCACGGCCAAAATACCGGAGACTATTTTATTGGAGAGAGTACGCGGATACCCGCTAATCTTCTGGTCGTTCCTGTCCACTTACAAACATTCACCATCACAGTTACGGGTTCACTCATCCTGCAATAGAACAAAGTACAATTACACAGTTAAACAGAGCTATATTTCAGCTACACTCTGTCATTTTGTCAATTACTCGCCAGCATTTGTTGTGCATTTTAGGCAAGGATCATCAAGATCCTTTAAGCTTTACACACGGCATTATATACCAGTTTTGTGATGAAGCGCCCATAATTTCGTTAATGGTCATAGTGACTGTGATATTTTGTGTTTAAATACGACACCACACTAAATTTGAAAAGTTTACAATGAAAAGTAGGGCTCACTAGGATTTTGCATTCGGTGCATATTACTTCACATGTTGTTACTGATGAAATTTAACTAACATATTGAATTTTGCTGTAGACTTGATGGAAGTCTGTATCTGTCACCAATCACTTTGCTTGTCCTCAGCTGCTGATTTAATAAGCATAACACACCACTGTTTCAGACTTGTTTCGAAAATGCGTCCGCACAACATGTTAATGGGTTCACATTTTGTAAACTCTGCTGTGTTTCGGCAAAAGAACCATATTTTTAAACGCAAACAAGAGAAATGTGGTTTTACTCAAAATCCATCACTCACGACCCTTCTCTGAAAGTTACAATTCTTTAACCAGTCAGGCGAAAATCAATCGCTGCGTTTTTTGTATTTGCAGCACAATTATTTTTAGATAGTGGCCAAAGTAGAGGTGATATTAGTTTTTGGATGCACTCGATACAAATGTAGCCGTTGAGGGCCTACACTAAGTCCTTACAGCCAATATGAGTGTAGGTTTCAGCGCTCGACATTTCCCCTACAGTGCGTTGACCACTTGCCCACAACCATTGCCATTACCACTCTCCGCAAGTTTGCCCGAGCGACTGCACATTTATAGAAAAAGTTACTTTGCACGCAAGCAACTTAATCAGGGAAAGTTACCAGAAAAAAAACATCAAAATGTGAACATTAATTATAAGCGTTGTAACTGAGGTAGAGGCACACGATACAAGTCGCTTTCGTCAGCCCATTATGAAGTCAGACGCACTGGGAATTTGTAAATAAAAAGCGACGCAGTCATGTCCCATCTGCAAGCAAACAGCCCAAAAGGCCATATACAGAGGCTCTCAGATGTCAAACAAGGAGCGGTACGAGTTCGAGAGTTCTAGCAAACGGAAGAGATGCAGTGACAGCAACCTCGGATGAGCCAGATTATACCTTACGTAACTAAACTTCTACTCTAACATCGTAGCGGGTGATGGTGCACTCGTTCTATTAATTACCACGATTACTAGCAGCAGTGCGGGAGGGTAGAACTACGGCATTCGGGAAAATTGCGGCTGTGGTGCGTTGAGCGTGAGGAGAACTCTGCCGTCGAAACTAAGCACTTAGCGCAGAGCTGGGGAACACTTGGGCCGTGGCTGCGCCGTCCTCATACTTAGCGCAAGGTAAACACCGCCCACTACCTGGGCGTGCAGTCTAAGCCGCAGCGGAGTAAGCCGCGCCGACCCGCGCCTGCTGCCTGTGTCTCGGTTAAGCGGAGCAGCGGCTCAGATAGCTATCTCTGCTCACAGCCACCCTCCTCGTGGAGAGTTCGTCTGCAAAATAACTAACTCAAGCATGCAACAGCTCTAACAGCTTGTTGCAGTCGTTAGGACGCATTAGGTAAATTAGGTATCTCATGTCACCCTGGTGCTTTGGTAGAACAAACTCTTGAATAAAGTTTCAATACGTAGAGGTCTGTGCGGATATCCGAAGTGATTTTGCTTTTAGAAGCCTGTACTGATATGGATATCTGTTGTTCTATCCGCACATATTCGCAGTAATAATTAGTTTGTGTCTAAGAACTGACAGACTATTTCAGTATCACATTTCCGTCAGTTTGTCATTGTTTAAAAATGGCTCTGAGCACTATGGGACTTAACAGCTGTGGTCATCAGTCCCCTAGAACTTAGAACTACTTGAACCTAAGGACATCACACACATCCATGCCCGAGGCAGGATTCGAACCTGCGACCGTAGCAGTCACGCGGTTCCGGACTGCGCGCCTAGAACCGCGAGACCACCGCGGCCGGCTGTCATTGTTTAAGTCACTATTATTAACCAATATGAATGGATCACTACAACACTGACTTGAAAGCACGTTATCCTGGAGACGACAGATGCGTAGTTGCTATATGCGTGGGTTAAAGATAGAAACAAGGCGATGCTCCTAATCTATCACACAATTACACCTACACCCCGATTCTATAGTACCACCAGCTGCGTAGGACTTCAGTCATTTCTGTTTTATTTTTATCGGCAGAGGGAACTTTCGTAATTACTGAAATCTGCCACGAAGCAACATTCAGTTCTTTGGTGTCTTCACTTCATGGTCTGACTCCTGTTTGTGTATCGTGTACGACATGAACAAAATCACTGATGTTAGAAACAGTTCAATTTAAAATATACACAGTTACCTGTTGCAACACTACATCCATTGAGAAGTGTCGCACCTTAACATGAATTAACACTATGATGAATATATTAATACATAGTCTGATAAACAAACTATATGGCTAATATTTAACACTGTGCAACATGCACTGCATCGACTCCTCGAGAATCAGTGCGAGCACTAAATCCACATCCTTACACTTGCCCTGTAGTCATTCTTGTTTAGTCATTTTGTGCTTTTGTCAGCATCATTTTTTAGGCGTTTGTGTTCACTTTCGCCTGCTTCGTTGGCTGCATTTGTATATTTTCTCCTCTGATCAGTCAAATTCAATATCTGCTGTGACATCTAAGCATTTATATTAGAATTTGTCTTTTTACCTATTCGATCCTCTGCTGTCTTCACTATTTCATCTCTCAAAGCCAGAAATATGTCTTCTACTTCATTCATTTCAGTGAATCGTTGTCTAATGCTCCCTCTTGAAACGCTCAACATTTTCTTCTGTTTTAGTATCATATAACCAGTCTAAAATTACCAATGTCTCCAGGTCTCTTCAGTGTGTATGACCTTCTTTCATGATTCTTAAACCATGTGTTACCGATGCTTAAGTTATGTTCTGCGCAAGATTCTGTCAGGAGGCTTTCCCCCCATCCATATTCACCTGCTGTTTTTCTTCTCTTGCTCTTCCTATTATCGAATTCCATTCCCCAACAACAATTAAAATTTTATCTCCCTGACCTATCTCAATAATTTCTTTTCTCTCATTATAAAGAAATATATACATTCATTCAATATCTGCATCATCAGCGGAGCTAGTTGCCATATAAACTTACACTTCTGTGGTGAGTGTTGTTTTCGTGGCTGTCTTGGCTACGATAATGCGTTGACTATGCGGTTTGTAGTAGCTAACAGCAATTCCCTTTTCTTTTCTTATTCAACATTAGAGCTACTTCTGAATTACCCCATTTGATTTTCCATTTGTAACCCTGCGCTCAGCTGACCAGATATCCTGTTCGTACTTCACTTATCCCAACTATATCTAACTACAAACTATCCATTTCCCTTTCCAAATTTTCTAGCCTATCTGCCTGGCTAAGGGATCTAATATTTCATTCTCAGAGCCGTAGGACGCCAGTATTGTTTCTCCTGATGACGACATCTTCCTGTGTACTCTCACCCGGAGATTCGAATATGGGACTATTTTAGTTCCGGAATATTTTACACAGTAAAATGCCATCATCATTTAATCGTATAGTAAAGCTGCATTCTATCGGAATAAATAACGGCTGTAGCATCCCCTCGCTTTCGGACGTTCACAGTACCAGCACAGCAAGGTCATGTTGTCCGACGTTATAAAGCCAGATCAGTAAATCACCCAGTCTGCTGCCCCCGCAACTACTGAAACGGCTCAGAACCCCGCTTCGGAAGCCATAGGTTTGTCTGGCCTGTCAGCAGAACCCCTCCGTTATGGTTGTACCTACGGTACAGTTATTTGTATCATCGAGGCACGCAAGCCATCTCACCACGGTAATGTCCGTGGATCTCGTGAGTGGAGGCGTCCTGATTACTCAACGTTATGTACGTACTCATATACACTTAACTACTTAAAATACACTTTTCATTTGTATACAAATGCATGCAACTAACTAAATATCTTAAATTCAGTATGGTTTACGATAGCATTTAGCGTACTTATTTTGTCACGAAGAGTATTATGACTTTTTGTCAATGGCTGTTGAGGTAGGTGCGAGTACTGTAATGTAATGGTATACAGAAAACTTTTCTTTACACGCTATTTCTTAGGTAGGACTAGAATTTCCAAATTTTGAACAGATTTATGTGTCAGGTTACCTTCCATTCAGAAGGCTGTTGCACTCAGCGACTGTTATATTGAAGT
Source organism: Schistocerca piceifrons (assembly GCF_021461385.2). Lineage (NCBI taxonomy): Eukaryota > Metazoa > Arthropoda > Insecta > Orthoptera > Acrididae > Schistocerca > Schistocerca piceifrons. Next base: position 66,191,081 of record NC_060139.1, read on the forward strand.
GTAAATAACAGATTTCAGCTATCAGTCGTCCATTTTAATTTTTCTTACTGGCAAATCTTGATTTCAGCTAGAAACTAGCCATTCTCATTGCTAAGAATACAAGAGGTACATAGATGATGTCATAGTTGCAATTAATGGCTTAACTCATATGGTTTGTATATTACACACCACTATATTTTTGATCAATGCATGTAATGCCTGTTGGTCGGGCTTCCCCCACAGTTCATTGAATACTACCGGTTGGGGAAGGCGGGCTGTATTGAGAACACATCGGTTGGTTACATGGCGCCATCTGTGTAAACTACGTATATACCTCAAGGCAAGTAAACCACTTCAAATTTAATTACACAAAATGAAACATAAGCAAAAACCTTAAATTGTCGTCCGACTTATTTCATATTTATCATCAAGTAATAAAATTTCCATGTTCACTCCTTCTGAGATCGTTATTATTATTAAAACATTTAAATTACATCAGATGGATGAGGCTTTTTAAATTTTTAAAACATTTTTTAAAATTTATGAAATACTAAAAGACACATGCTGTATACACCCATAGTTGATATGGCTTAAATATATTTATTTTTATATTATATCTCCCTTTATTAAAACATAATAGGTATATTGTTCATCATATTTACTAAATAGTTCATAGATGGCGCCAAACATCAGTCAGATGCATGGTTATTACAATTTGGCTATTCCGCTATAGATACAGAGGGTGCTAACCTCTTTCTCCCTTAAAGCCGATTTTCCCTGTTAATGTAAAAAAACCAGTATATTGAATTGCTGTTAACAATACTGTTTATGCATCTGACCTAACATATCATGGAAGAAGTTCTGTTTCTATGTAGTTCACATAGGTGGCGCCATGTAACTAACCGATGTGTTCCACATACAGCCCACCTTCCGCAAACAATAGTGTTCAATGAACTGTGGGTGAAGCCCGACCAACAGGCATTACAAGAATTTATCAAAAATCATAGTTTTACGTAATATACAAACCATATGAGTTATGCCATAGATGCAACTTTTTTTGACATCATCTAACTATCTACCTCTTGTATTCTTAGCATTGAGAATAGCTGGGTTCTAGCTGAAATCTAGATCTGCCAATAAAATTTAAAATGGACGACTGATAGCTGAAATTTACAATTTGCAAGTTTAATTTATGTATGTTGGCAGTCATTAAATTTATGATGTACTATTATTGTTATAATGGATAAAACCTTATTAGACTCGGTTTATCAGACTGGGTGAAATTAATTAGCATGTTAGACATGATCTGATTAGTTACTTCTTCGAATAGCGGAACACCATATTGTGCCCACAATGAATGAGAACAAAATCTCACCCTAGGTATCTGTCTGTTCCACGTACAAGAAAATGATCTGTACTGCCTCTAAACCAGTGATAAATATCACTATAACACTAGGGATATTTGTGGGGGTTAGTGTTGTGGTTTACTTAAGTATGAGCCCACAGATGTAGTTACACGTTATGTAAATTAATGCCTGTTTATTACTTCTTCACATAGCGTTTTTAGAGTTAAATCTGCGTCGAATTTTGGATTTTCGCATCGTGGGTGTTGTCACATCCTGAACGCAGATACCAGTCAAACAACAGATGGCAATTTCTGTAGCTACTTCATGCACACCACTTTCTATCTTCGGTTTTGTATCTTAATTTTTTACTTTTGATTCATTTTTGTAGATGATGTTGTGTTTCAGCATTTCGGCTTCTTTCTTTTCAGTTTACTGGTACGGGATGTCATAGAATTTTAAATCACTGACAGTTATCCTCATGCTCACCTCAGTTAGCCTGGTTTTATCTGGTTTTTTATTGATAAGAGTGTGCCCAGAAGAGCACAGTACTAAAGCTGGAATCTGCTAATTCTTACTCTACGTTCTCTACTGACGATCGTTACAGATAAATGTTGGCAGGCTCTACACTCCCAGGATGATACTAATTAGTTATGAAAGCAGGTGACGAAGTACTTGCTACACATCTTGTAATACAGCTGATGGACTAAAGCGTTGCTTCTCTTCTATCTAGTAATAAAATTTTATTATCCTTAGTGCTATGCCATAGTCTGATAAAATATTAACAAAACTTCCCTTTTTTCTGTAAATTGCTGTATTTTACACAACTGAGAAGTCATCAACTGAAACTATATGCCATGTATGTAATTCCATGAAGCGTATTAAGCGCTTTTACAACTCTAACGAGAAAATGTAGTTAGGGTGGATGTTTCACTAGACAAAAATTAAAGGTCACTAGATAGAATTCGTTCTTTATTGGGATAACAATAAAACACAAATCGATGTGGATTGAAAGCCGCAGATTCGACTCGTACAGGGGACAAGACAAAAATTCACAGTCCTGGTCACATTTTGCTTTATTTAAAGAGATTACTGGTTTTAGATTTACAACCATTGTGATATCTTAAAAATAACAGCGACCTATGGGTTCAGTGGTCGTAAACACAGTCAATGTACTGCATGTCACTGCTGTTCGTAAGAGCTGATGATGCCTGTAAAACTGAAACGAGTAGTTTATTTGAATACACACAATGCATCCAAGACGATGAGTTCTTCGTTTAGCAACCACGGCTCCTATAAGATCCAAGTGATCTCACTTCACAATAAAAACGTTAAATACCGTAGATACGTAGATGAATCAACAATTCTTCTCACAGCTTTAAAGAACGAACAGAGTTTCTCTCTCAATATAAAAGAAAAGAACAATATACACCATAGTTGAGTATAGCCACACATTGCCCTTTTTCTGACAGTTGCTGGCAGTTATTCAGACAGAGCTCGAGAGACAATTGTTTTTGTGTTACAGGTGACGCCGAACCCGTCCAGACGATTCAGTCCGCGCACATCTCGACTGTACCACGAGAGCGGAGGCTACGCGGATCGTCACACCACTACCTGGTGAGTACCACGTATGACTGTCTTTAGCTGCTCTTTGTGGTCTAGCAATTTATTCAGAACATTATCGTGCGTTTACTGGGAGGATGGTCATAGAGTAATTCAACACCAAATAGCAAACGTAACCATCACTTACGGATTCGGCCTCAGGCCTGTTCCACTGTTGCCCACAAGCCAGTACGAGGTGCAATGAATGGCCGTAGGATATGGCTCAGCGTGTCGTCAAACCTTCCAGCCATTATTGCCCGAACATTAATCCTTATCCTACCATAGTTCTTTATTCAAGCAGCTCTTCGTTTGGCCTCACAAAACATAGTGAATTATGTAATATACGTTGGACAAAATCTGAGAAGGTAACGGAAATCGAACCTGGTCCTCCCGCATCAAAGGCAGCGATGCTGAGTATACGTCTACGCATCTGATCTGATACCAAATAGTTTTACGAGTATGAATCTGTCACGCGACCAGCGTAGGTTTCCTGATAACGAATTCATTCTTCTCTGCAGAAACTGATGTAGGTTTTTTCCATTTACATTTATGCCAGTTCACGCTAGGGTTTCTTAAAAACACCGTAAACGATTCCCAGTTCATTCTTGATCAAATGAAACAGCATTCCTTCTCGTCAGAGAATGGTTAGATTAGCCGTTGAAAGATAATCTCCTTTTACCCTTTTTTTTTTTGGTAGTATGATTGGTGAGCATCTATGGTACTGTTGCAGTGTGATTTTACTAACTTTAAGATCATCACCAGATGCTTGTTGTCATCTGTATGTACATTAAATAAGGATGTTACAGCGAAGTGGAAAATCTGAGCAGGAAACGTCAACGGCGTACTTGCCTTGTGTGAATGCACACACACACACACACACACACACACACACACACACACACACACACACACGCACACACAACCACATGCAACTTTGGAATACTTCATGAGGGTAATTTGTAGGAACGTACAAATTGATACAGGTGTCCAAGTAATAATTAGTGTCATTCTTTTACGAACAGATTATCATTTCTCTACGATAGATATTTTCTTCGTGGTCTGACGTACTAGGCTGAACCTTTACTTAAAAAAACATGGTTCAAATGGCTCTGAGCCCTATGGGACTTAACTTCTGAGGTCATCAGTCCCCTAGAACTTAGAATTACTTAAATCTAGCTAACCTAAGGACATCACACACATCCATGCCCCAGGCAGGATTCGAACCTGCGACCGTAGCGGTCGCGCGGTTCCAGACTGTAGCGCCTAGCACCTTTACTTCATAGAACAACCTTTTATGTAGTATGTTCAACTATTAAGGCAAACTGCTGTCGAGAAAGAAATTCTGCATCATGAAAGCCACGAGAATGTTTTTCATATTCTCTTACTATTAGCGGTAGAGAAAAATGAACAGGACCTTTGTGCTGGAAATTTAAAGTAGCAAAACTAGGATCGTTTACGCTAGAGGCCGTAGTTTTCGAGTTATTCAAGGAAAACGTACAAAAGTGACGTTGAAACGCACTTCCACCGGCCAGGATTCGAAGTATGTTGTTCATGGCACTCTCTCCTTCCACTATACAAAGATTTCCGACTGCACGAGAGATTTCCCACATTCAGCGATTTTTGCTCTTCACTGACTGGCCTTTTTACGCCATCGGCTCAACCGAGCACTTAAAAATTGTAAAACTGACGTTTGTGTAAATTTTACATAACTGTTTTGCGAATTTTAACAGCATAAAATAAACAGTTACATCGTTGTATTCGTCAGGCTTCTGACTACGAATCTACTGTGCTTGTAAGGTTTAAGTTCAGATCGAAATGTAAGCGTAATTAGTAATCGCGTAACGTTTACAAAAGTCGTTTTTCTTTCAATAGCCTCATGGGCATGTGTAAATTACTAAAGTTAACGAAATAGCTGACTGTGCCGGGGGCACAATAGCTCTATCAACAGATCAGAAAAGTTGAATCTAGGCAATAGTTAGTGTAGGTAGAAATTTTTGTACAGTGGTTTGAGGGAGTACCGCGAACAACATATTAGAAATCCTCACTGTAGAGGGATGAGTGGGGACGGAGGTAAACTTGAAGGTCACTTTTGTACGTTTTTCTTGATTAAGTGGAAAACGGTTGCCTCCAGCGAAATTGTCGCCAAGTACAAAATTTAGCGGCTTTGAATTTTCTAGAAAAAGATCCTGTTCAGTATTTCTGCAGGACTAACAGTTTGCTTGAAGCAAGCTTGGGAATATGAAAATCTAACAACTGGTTTTGAGAGCAAGACATAACATTGCGTTTTGCATAAGACGACTTCTTTACCTGCAGTTGAATGATCCTGTATACACAATTTTCAATGTACACTACTGGCCATTAAAATTACTACACCAAGAACAAATGCAGATGATAAACGGGTATTCATTGGACAAATATATTATACGAGAACTGACATGTGATTGATTACATTTTCACGCAGTTTGGGTGCATAGCTCCTGAGAAATCAGTACCCAGAACAACCAACTCTGGCCGTAGAAACGGCTTTGATACGCCTGGGCATTGAGTCAAACAGAGCTTGGATGGTGTGTACAGGTACAGCTGCCCATGCAGCTTCAACACGATACCACAGTTCATCATCAGTAGTGACTGGCGTATTGTGACGAGCCAGTTGCTCGACCACCATTGACCAGACGTTTTTAGTTGGTGAGAGATCTCGAGAATGTGCTGGCCTGGGCAGCAGTCGAACATTTTCTGTATCCAAAATGGCCCGTACAGGACCTCCAACATGCGGTCGTGCATTATCCTGCTGAAAGGTATGGTATCGCAGGGATTGAATGAAGGGTAGAGTCACGGGTCGTAACACATCTGAAATGTAACGTCCACTGTTCAAAGTGTCGTCAATGCGAACAAGAGGTGACCGAGACGTGTAACCAATGGCACCCCATGCAATCACGCAGGGTGATACGCCAGTATGGCGATGACGAACACATGCTTCCAATGTGCGTTCGCTTCGATGTCGCCAAACACGGATGTGACCAACCTGATGCTGTAAACAGAACCTGGATTTATCCGAATAAGTTACGTTAGGCCATTCGTGCGCCCAGGTTCGTCGTTGAGTACACCATCGCAGGCGCTCCTGTCTGTGATGCAGCGTCAAGGGTAAAGGCAGCCACGGTCTCCGAGCTGATAACCCATGCTGCTGCAAACGTCGTCTAACTGTTCGTGCAGATGGTTGTTGTATTGCAAACGTCCCCATCTGTTGACTCAGGGATCGAGACGTGGCTGCACGATCCGCTACAGCCATGCGGATAAGATGCCTGTCATCTCGACTGCTAGTGATACAAGGTCGTTGGGATCCAGCACGGCGTTCCATATTACCCTCCTGAACCAACAGTTTCCATTTTCTGCTAACAGTCATTGGATCTTGACCAACGCGAGCAGCAATGTCGCGATACGATAAACCGCAATCTCGATAAGCAAGAATCCGACCTTTATCGAGGTGGGAAACGTATGAATTTCACCTCCTTACACGAGACATCACAACAACGTTTCACCAGGCAACGCCGGTCAACTGCTGTTTGTGTATGAGAAATCGGTTGGAAACTTTCCTCATGTCAGCACGTTGTAGGTGTCACCACCGGAGCCAACCTTGTGTGATTGCTCTGTAAACCTAATCATTTGCATATCACAGCATCTTCTTCCTGTCGGTTAAATTTCGCGTCCGTAGCACGTCATCTTCGTGGTGTAGCCATTTTAATGGGCAGTACTGTATTTATTACAAAAATATCACTTTTACAATACGTATAATTCTTTTGGCGCTTGATTTCGAACCGACTGAATCATACTGTAGGCTGACCTTCTGGACTACACTGAAAGTACCTGATTGTTATGAATACCATCTAAAATTGGCAATACGTTTATCCAACATCGACTGTGGATGGGTGTCACAATGTAAAATGGTTCAAATGGCTCTGAGCACTATGCGACTTAACTTCTGAGGCCATCCGTCCCCTAGAACTTAGAACTACTTAAACCTAACTAACCTAAAGACATCACACACATCCATGCCCGAGGCAGGATTCGAACCTGCGACCGTAGCGGTCACGCGGTTCCGCACTGAAGCGCCTAGAACTGCCCGGCCACACCGGCCGGCCATTACAATGTACATATGCTTATTATACAAGTGAGAGTCAAACTCTTGCATAGTGAACACATATATACCGTGACATTTATCTACAGTCACTGTGTGATGCAGATATTGCCAATATTGGGTGGTTGTTATTACGATGAGCCACTTCCATTGCAGCCTCCTTGGGTCAAACTTGACAATGTACGAGTCGTTTCGAAACTAGTCGCCAAGATATACTTTCTGCAACTGTGGCATATTTGCAACAAACACTTCATAAATCCTTTATGTCTAGAAGTCGTCCATATTTACAGACCAACACTGCCGTTCAACAAACGTTGACGTGGTACACATTCTAAGAGTTATTTATAAACTAACTGCTTGGAAGTATAATATTTGATACTTCTTCATTCAATAAAACATAGCAATCTTTTGACAAAAATTTCTATTGTTTCAATGGATTTACATCCTATTTCTTTACTCCTTACCGTATCTGGTGTGTAGGTCTCAAGAAAAATGTTCTGGCAGTTCCATAAGATAACCGCCCTACTTGAGTGCTGCGCTTGTTGTCTGCCTCCAGGCACCGTAACGTCGCACGCATACTCTGGAGACTTATGCTGACTCTCGTCATCTACATATCTAAACTAGATTGCCTTATCTCTGTACTTTTCGGCGGAAAAAATATATCCCCTTTCTCGAGAAGAATTTTCTGTCTGGCAGAGTCAGAAAAAATGTTCCTATTATATCCTGAATACAAAAAGCAAAAACTCACATGACTCAGCTAGGAACGAATGTAATTCTTGATAATAAAGAAAACGTATTTCTACGTCTCACAAATTCGTCAGTAAGGTACTTAGGCTTTAATTTGCTGTTAACTGAGACCTACATCGGAACGCCTCGTTGAGTTATTTCTGAAAGTGTATGACAGGAAAGTAGTAAAAGTAGATCCAGAGATTTTAATTTCATGTTAGTGTTATGCTGTTGCGATTTGCGCCTGGAGAATGGTTTTACGCAGTCGTCTACGCTACTCCGTCCTGTGAATACCTCTTCATCTCTGCATAACTACCATAGCCACAACCATTTGAGCCTGTTTATCGTAGTTAAGGCTTGGTACCCTTCTACAGATTTCATCGCCACACTTACCTCCATTACGAGACTGATGAATCATTTATGTCTCAGGATTTGTCCTGTCAATAGATCCCTTGTTTTAGTCAAGCTGTGGAACAAATTTTTCTCCTCAGTTTGATTCAGTAATTGCTCATTTTTAATTCGGTCTAGGCGTCTGATCTTCAGCATTCTTCCGTAGCACCACATTTCCAAAGCTTTTACTCATTGCTTCTCGAATTGCTTATCATCCAATTTTCAAAACTACACGTCGGATAAATACCTTCACGAGAACTTCCTACAACTCAGACTAAGTCTCTAATGAATCTTCACTCTGAAGAGGAGTGTGAGCTTATATAAACTTCCTGCCAAATTAAAAGTATGTGCTCGAACCTGGGACCTATCGCCTTGGCGGGAACGTGCTCTGCCGACAGAGCTATCCAAGCACGATTCACGATCCACCCTTACAGCTTTCCTTCCATTAATGATTATTCTCCTGTCTTCCAAAGGTCTCGTTCGCTTCTGGAGCTGCGCTAATTTCACCACAGGATTGAATAAGATAAACAAGGACCAATAAGAAACGAATTTCTATTACAGGTGTAAAGGTTTATACGGTAAATGTCAAAGTGAACGAAACTTTCTGGCATCAGACGAAGACTTCTGAAACCATATAAGTGACCAAGCGATACGGAAGCAATTGAAAGTCATCTACACAGGAAGGGTGACAGGAACACTATTACACAAAGAGTATGCTAAAGAAGTTGTTCCAGTACCAGCAGCATTGTATCGTTAAACGTTCATGTGATTGGGTAAAAGGCCAGATCGTTACAGTTTTCAAGTAGGGTTGTCAAACGAACGCAAAAGTCTATAGGTCTGTATCGCTGACGTCAGTCTGTTGTAGAATGGGGAATACCAAAAACAGCGATCGTGCAGAACCCAGCAGTCTCACTTCGTCCACGAAACCCAGAAGCTATCAGAGACCATCTTCCGGGCACATAAACAACTGAAATGTATTGCACATAGGTAGAGAGAAAAGCCATTATTGTATGACTGCATGATTGCGGAACAATAATGGAAGCAGTCACCTCTGCAAAAGATCTGCGAGTAGGCGTACAGTGCCAATCCTGAAGAAGCGCTGTTCACCTACAAAACAGGTAGATTACAAACCCCTCGTTCTCCAGCACATGAATGTTACTTGTAAATCTAACGAGTACCCAAAAGAATTGATAAAGGAAATTATTATACCTGCTGTGGCGTAACACACACTTTATTACGCACACATTGAGAGTACAAAGTAATCACTACAGGTCGAGTCCATGGCAAGTCGTCGTGAATCTTAGTATGTACCGAAAGACTAATCAAATTAACCAAACGTCAAGCAAAGCCATTAATAATCTGTAGAGCAGAAATAAGAAACATAGTCCATTTGAAATCTATTGAAGAGGCAAGTGAAGAAATTGCAGTGTAAGTGAGGACGAGACTTCAACACAGCATGATTCGAAGTGTCTTACAGCTGCACTGTAGCTGCATATTATCTCTAGTCTGAAGTCAGCAGCCAGTCCCATTTGACGAGTGACCAACCGGACTTTCTGGACGCCGGAGGAACCATTGATAGTAGACTCACAGTGGATCGGCCTGTCTGTCAGATGAGATCTGGCTGTCAGATGAAGTTGAACGATCTGAAGATGGTTTTTGTACACAGCCAAACTATCATCATGTTTTGTCTAATGTAAATGTGGTTTAGGCAATAAAATTTTTGGTATAGGCCTACTCTTTTTTTTAATTTTAACAAATGAAGTTGTATTAGTGTAGCTCCAGGGCTGGTGGCGGTTATCTCCAGTTGGAAGCCACTATGCGCCGGCGCCACTAGTTCACGTGTCGTACCAGCAAGGAGCCACAGACGCCAAATGTGAACATCTTTGGTCCCTGGGTGACTCTGATGATGATTGGTATCAATAGTGGAACCCTCCTGAAGGTGCAATCCAAAATCTTTGTGCGCAGTGAGTAGCTAGGACAGCGGTCGTGCTGGCCTGGGTGTGTTGTAGGCCTAAAAAGGCCCCAGAGGGTCCGGTATGGCAACCATGCAGCGATTCTGCAGCATGCGCGCCTGTAGCGCTATGGTCCTGTAGGAGGCCAGAGACCGGGTGAGGATCTCGATATTGGTTTCGGCTGACAGCGTCCTCCTTATCTGCACTTCAAGTTGCAGACAAACTGCTCGGCTGAGCAGTACGGCTCCCATGTAACATGGACACTCTGTCATGGGCGTCGTGGCATTGTCCAGGTATGAAACTGTTGTGGGGATACATCCACAATGAAATTTTCACTCTGCAGCGGAGTGTGCGCTGATATGGAACTTCCTGGGGGATTAAAACTGGGATTCGGGCTGAGACTCGAACTCGGGACCTGTGGGGATGTTGACTGGGTAATGCACATGATTCGCGGGAGAGGACTGTACTCTCGATGTGCTGCGCGATCCAGGGCCAGCAGCTCCTTCATTCACCAGTGGTCAGCGTGCAGGAGATATATGACACGACGACGCAGCTGCGTCGGTATGAACAACTTCCAGACGTCCTCGTCCGATGTCAGCATCAGCACTTTCTGTACCCTCTGGGTCCCGTTTCTTAGAGAAAAAATCTCCGGAATTCTGGAAAGCAGAATCGTTGCCAGACTTGGAGAATGTATTACATAACTTGTTTGAGACATAGGTCGTCAGTTGTGTCCTTCGCAGTTACGGAAGCAGCACCAGGAAAACCTTGTAAACGTCTTCTATTTGGGAGGAACGTGTTTCCTGAGAGTCAAATGTGGTATCTGGCCCCTTAGGTAAACTGGATAGGGCGTAGGCAGCATACAATGCTGTCGGAGGATAGTGAACTGAATAATAGTAATCGTTCAGCAGTGCAAGCGTTGTGCCGTTTTTTAAGTAAGATGGTTCCTAGAACCGAACAATAAAATTAATGGTTTGCTTTCCATGGAGTTAAATCTTGTACTATTAAAAATTTATTGAATTCTTGGATGTCAAATATGATATCCAGTGACTAACACATTTGGTCTGAAGTGAATGATTTACATAGAATCATATGCGATAGGTTGTTCATGTCCTTCATCTTTCTAAGTGGCGAGGATAGGGAACTTTGATGGATCGTATGTCGTCAACAAGGAGGTAAAGTTTTAGAGTAATAAATTTCTCCTGACACTGCTGTAATCTTTATTTTTTACATCTTTTTTGTGTAGATTATTAAGGAATCTGGCGATCTGGGCAACATGTGCTATAAATTTTGTGTAATTATTTTGCCGAGGTATGACTTTAGGGGTTTTAATTGTTTATGCACTTGGAATCTCTCTATGTGGCTGTCACCTGTCGATGGAAATCCTTTCTGACTCAATATGTGGCATAAGAACTCCACTTCGTGCCTGACGAGATGGCACAACTCAGAAAGTAATCGATTAACAGACTTTTCCGTACAACGCTGTTGCCAAGCATTTATCTCGGAAAAGCTTTCTCTAGGATTGTAGCCTTTGTGATGTCGGTTGAAGAGACACAGAACGAATCTCAGCATTGGTTTTCTCATTTATAATAGAAACTGATGAACCGCTTTCTAAATGACACTTTGTTAACTGGTTGTCCATTGCTAGTGAGAGAGAGAACTTATGCATTAGCCCTGTGAAAGGATTCGACAGTGCCTATAACGTGTTTATACTACTGCGGCGTTTCCCGTGGCATGCGGTGACCTTGCGCAAACTTCCAACTCCTGTGTGAGCACTGAGTGGGCTTATGTTTAGCAAAATGGTCAAGGCACACTCGATACCTGGTCCTGCTGTTGTGATAGCAAGGAGGTGCAATAGGGGGATTGAGTCAAATACGTCCCGCAGCTGGTTTCTTTCCTTGGGCTTTGTCCCTAAATAGACCTCAAGAGTTCCAACCCCGAGTCGGATGAGGATGTTAAACATGGTTAGTTGCTATCACATGTACTGCAGCGTGACTGAGAATTCCATTTTGCAGTATCTATCACAGTTTTCAAATGGTTCATATGGCTCTGAGCATTATGGGACTTAACATCTGAGGTCATCAGTCCCCTAGAACTTAGAAGTACTTAAACCTAACTAACATAACGACGTCACACATATCCTTGCCCGCGGCATGATTCGAACCTGCGACCGTAGCGGTGGCGCGGTTCCAGACTGAAGCGCCTAGAACCGCTCGTCCACAACGGGCGGCATCGCAGTTTTATAAAAATTTTGCTGAGCTACATATTTCAAAAGTTTTTGCTGTTCTTATCGTTTTTTAGACATTAGGATTCGTTTATGTCGAAGTCGATACATAAACTTCTGTATCGGGTGCATACATAATTATTATGTCACATACTAAACAGTCAGCATTCAGTTGTTCACGATTTTTAGTTTCACACAAAAATTGATACTTACAGGTCATCCGTTTGTGATCAGCTGCCCAAGCAGTATAAGACCGTGTAGTATAAGACTGATGTGACTTCTTGCGACAACGAAAAAGTGCGAGGCTAGATTCTGCAACATACATTTGCTGCTCGTAATGCTTAGTATGCGAACTATGGTTCAAGTGGTTCAAATGGTTCATATGGCTCTGAGCCCTATGGGCTAAAATGGTTCAAATGGCTCTGAGCACTATAGGACTTAACTTCGGAGGTCATCAGTCCCGTAGAACTTAGAATTACTTAAACCTAACTAACATAAGGACATCACACACATCCATGCCCGAGGCAGGATTCGAACCTGCGACCGTAGCGGTCGCGCGGTTCGAGACTGAAGAGCCTAGAACCACTCGGTCACTGCGGCCGGCTGCGAACTATGGATTTCAGATAAATCTAAACAGTTTTATCGAGAGAAGATAATTTTTGTAGAAGGCACAGTATTTGGTGCTAATAGGCGGCAGAAAAGCATTGTGTTTAGAACTGTTTGATTTGCTATTCATCTGGAAGTGGAGCTGCAGACTTCCGACGTATCCAAAGAAGGCAGCGTGTTTCGTTACAGGTTCACTTAACAAACGCGTCCTGAATCAAACGGCGAGAATGGCTTGATGAACTGCTGTAAACAAGCTGTTGCTGCAGTTTCATGATTTCCGGATCAAGATCAATAAACTTAGTCTGCCCTCACATACGTGCTTATTTCGAGTACTCGTCGTTTAATGTTACACTTTCGATGTTGCCACGCAGTCCTTATTACGCCTGTATTCACTTGATCGCAAGTCCATTCCGTACAGGGTCCTAGTTAATAGCAGGGCACATCAAGATATCCACGTAGTGCAGTATTAAACAACATCGTCTATAATCCGTAGAACTGCATGCGAAAACGTAGTCCAGTAGAAAGTCAGTAAACATCCAGGTCACGAAAGGACGCGGTAAATGAGGTATGGACTTAAGCACAGCCCGATTCAAAGTGTCTTGCAGACGCCAAGCGTCCAGAGGTTATCTCCGGCTTGACGTCAGCAGTGAGTCCCATATGATGACCCACTGTCGCCTTTTAAACTTCCCGAAGAAGTCGTTGATAACAGATATCGCGGGCTACGGACCTGTTGTCTGATGAGTTATAGCAGAAATAAAGAAGATTCAAAGAAGGGCAGCGTGTTTCGTTATAGGTTCATTTAGTGAACGCGGAAGTGTCCGTGATGTAGACTCCAGTTGTGTGCATTGGAAGTGATGTGCTCTTCATCTCCGTGTGGTTTACTGATAAAATTCCGACAGCACACGATTCTAGAAGAGTCAGTCAATCTATTGTTTCCTTCTAAGTATATCTCGAGAAATGGCGATTAAATCCAAATTAGATTCAAGTTGACATGCAGACCTGAAACGCCCGCTAAACCCGCTGGGCAGAACAGGTAATAGGAATGTGGAAAGGGCCAAGGGTTGAGGTCAGTTTCTGCTTCTAATTGTCATTTATTGTAATTTAGAAACTCTTTCACTCTGGAGGCCTCCAACAACAAATCTTAACAAGATAAAAATCCAATTATGATAGCAATAAAATAATTTAAAGAAGCAACATCTGCAAGGTGCAATACCAATGGCCGAGGGCCACAATTAAACTTCAAAATTTTAAAATATATTACCATAATCTATAAAGGCAGAAGGCCGCAGTGTTTAAGCTTGAAAGATAAATTCAAAAATCAATTTGGCAAAATTTTAAGAAAACAAAGCAAATGACCATAAGCCTAAAATTTAAAATAGCTGACAATAGATAATTAAACACTGGTGGCACTCAGAAAGCCTCCAGGGAGGTCGGTCTGCTCTCGTTCGCTTAGGTGAGGCAGGTGGTGAGCCCAACTATACTTGATCCGTCGGAACCCAACCAGGGGACAGCCACGGACCGACCGACACAACGGCTTGCTTCCCGTCAATCAGTACGTGAGAACCCAAACCGGAAATGTTACAAACGTGATAATTCACAATGGAGTATGTATTAGCTGTCAAAACTACACTCAGCTTCGACGTCCTGGGTCGGTGAAACACGAAGCTCGTAGCGATCGGACAGCTCCACACACGCTGCGCATGTCCCGGCAGCGGACCCAGGCGACTACACTGCACACAGATGTCCGCCCTGGTCAGCACCAACCGACCGACTGCCTGCTGGTCCATCCGCGACTGCTGATCCGTCGCGACTGCACTGCCGGTGCGTTTCCGACTCACTTCTAGACACACGACGGCGGAAATACTGGCTCAGACCAAACCATGCAGAGGAAACACGCTCACTGGCTAAACGACATCCCTGCACCAGGAAAGGACCGACGCAAGATCCATTAGATGGTAATTGAAGGGGGCCAGAAGCGCTCAGAGAACCAGTTACACGTCGCCCGATGAGACGACCTCTCAGAGCCAGTATGCCAACAACATTTAAAACAACTTGTCAAAGGAAATCACGCCAACTACACACACAACCTGACAAACACTTGCACGAAAACCAGAACTATACCCAACAGTAACTAAGTACACACGCACACGCACACACACACACACACACACACACACACACACACACACAGCCGACTCATGAACGATGGGTGAGCCATGACGCGTCGTCCGGTAGGACGACCGACCGACGATCCACCAAGACCGTGGCCCGGCTCAAGTGATGCGTGGCTTCAATCGAGCCATGTTGACACAGACCTCACTGCTGCTCCAATCTGACTGCACTAAGTGCCACATTGCAACTCCAGCCCGGCAGATCCGGACTGCGCTCCAGACACGTTCCAACTGACTGGCCGACCCGAACTCTCTACCCGAACTCTCGACACGAACTGCCAATCTCTACTGCCGACGTGAACTCACTAACGACAGACAACAACCGGGAAGTCATAGCACTCGAGCAAAGATACTACGAGAGGGGATATATCGATACGCGCTGCTAGGCCCGCTTATGTTTAGGCAAAGGGGAAACTCAGTGAGAGTAGTAATTTAAATTAACGTAGTGACGTGGAAGTACGTTAAAAACAGGGTGTAAAATAGATGATGGCGGGAACACGAGCCACGCACGGCTCAAGACTTATCAACAATAATTCGTGACAGGAACAGGGTGAGAGGGTGAGGGGAAGGGGGTTGTCAAAGGTAAACAAAGTACTCTCCGCGAAACACCGTAAGGTGACTAAAGGAGTAATGATGTAGATTTACATATAGCTGTAGCAACCAAATGACAATCACGTCATAATGGTCACGGAGGACTCGTCCGAACCACTGTGGATATTTAAGCTGGATAGAAGCTCGAGAAAACATTATTATAAATCAATTACTCTCTAAAAATCGACCGGAGAAGAGGGGTCATTTGTATGCAAATTCCGAGAAAATATAGCGGAAAAGTTTTGTCGTGGGAGTTCAGTAGCTTATCCCACACTCGTAGAAAGAAATTCCCACCGGATATAACGGCCGTAATACAGTGCCGCGGTTAGGAGGGAAGGTTTGCTTTGGAGACGTCGAGGCGTGGTGAGGGAAAGCAGAGCCGCTAGGTGAGGCAGAGGGAGGGGAAGGCGGCCGAGCTTGGAGGGCTGGCTGGCTTCATGCATATTCAGGGGGCGTGGCGCGCCGCGGCGCCGTCACGTGACGTGGCAAGGTGCTCAGCCGCCCGGCGCCTGCTGCCTGCTGCCTGCTGCCTCCTGCATGCCGCCTGCCGATGACGGCCACAGTTGGTAGGCTGCGGGGTAGGCTGTAGGCTGCGGCGCCAGCGGTGGGCAGGGCGCGTCGTCCCACGTCCTCAGATCAGTAGCGTAGAAGCACTGCTCTGCGAGGCGTGAGATGCGAACGTATACTGTACAGCTTTTAATATTTTTTGTGGTATTCAAAAAATTGAAAAACCTCTCTCACGCCGGCCTGATTTAGCTTCACTGATCAGGATAGTAAAAATATGCGTGTGTTAAGGGAATTTTCATTCACAAAGCAGGCTTATCACATTAACACAGTTCAATACTGTTCTATCCTGATTAAATTGTGCTTAACTTAAATTCTATAAGGCAGTGAAGCAATTTCGAAGTCTCGGTGCGACGAAAATTGTCAGTCGACCTCCTGAAAACATTTGTAATAATTATTAACTTTCGGTGATCACATGGGGAAGACCGGAGATCTGCTGGTAAGACCGTGTTAGCCTATTTATTTGAAGTAACTGGATATCTTGAGCATACAAAACGACAGGTTCGTCCAGTGTAAATCAGACGTTCCCCACTGATCCCGTGCAACACAGCGTAGTAAGCAGACACTGTCAACAATAATCAGTTAAATAATACGCGAACACACTTACTTTAGTTTACTTCATGTATTAAATTCCTTCTCATACAGAATCTCATCAAGATGGCGAATAGCTCAAGAATACATACATATACATCCTCCTCCTTTCACGGCTAATCGGCAAGATCTTCTTCATTCTTTTCATAAGAGAAAACATAGATAGCAGAGAAGCTATTCCATGGAGTAAATGGACGCTCTAAGGAATAATTGGGCTTGAAACTACTTTGCATTTATAATCATCGTACATTAAAGTTTAGGAATCAGTAAGATAAGAAGAGATATTTCGAGATATGTACTGAGTTATATAATTTATAAAATTTATGAAAATATCGCGGAGAGACCGCTGCAAGAGACATTACAAGGTGGTGCCCCGGAGCTTAGAATTATTTGAAGTCCTGTTTAAAAACTGCAGAATACTGCTGATGCATTAATTTGGTGCATAAGTTCTTAGCGTTTTTGTTTTGCATGTTGGTATTCCGTTTTCTATGGGTTCATTTCTCATTTTATTACTAGTTCACGGTAGCTATTTGAGTTTAATCATACAATGTAGGTTTTCACGGCCGGTATTGTTTTCACTTAAAACTCCCGGGCTCACATTCCGTGGGCGAATTATAAAATTATCCCCTAACGTTTCGTCTCCGACTGCGGGAGACATCCTCGGAGGTACAGCGGCGAACTGTTCGCCGCTGTACCTCCGAGGGTTTCTCCCGCAGTCGGTGACTAAACGTGAGGGGAGAGTTTTTGTGGTGTTCGCTGTGTAATTCAGTGGTCTAGTATTTAACTAACTTCTAAATAAAAATGATAATCTTTACATTGAGGAATTACTAAATAATTTTTCTCCCGGCAAAAGATTTGGTCAAGTTGCTAAAGAACTCCAAGTTAACGTCGTGTTAAAGTGTTGTTTGTAATTTGTGTAAGTGTCACTAAATCACAGTTCATACAACAGATTCTATACAACTATTGATTATGATGGACGCAGTTATCTTCAGCAAAATCAACATTAAAACCACCGAATATCAGCCGCGCACAACAGTGACGTATGTTACCTGAAAGAATATTCTTGGCAACTCGTGCTTAATTAATTTCGGCTCCATACATCAGTAGAAAAGTTTGTTATAAGGATCGTGCTATAAGCACTGTTTTTAAAGAACCAATCTGATTCGAATTATTTTCATTTAAATGAGTTCGGGACCACCGGTGCACATTTATTTTTACACATTTGTATTACCTTCGGCATTTATGTCTGCGGAGTTGCGTAATTTGAATTTGCCGCTGAGATAATTGTTAAGATGGCGGCACACAATTGATAGAGACTTTCTATTGTTAGAGCAAATAGGATAAGTATTTGAAATGCTTATTAAACTTTACTTTAGTATTGTGCACTATTCAGACTTCATCAAGCAAACATTTGATTTTTTTCTAAGGAAAACACAGACAAAAAACGCGATGGAAACCGCTATCATCAATGGCTGCGCTCATTGCAGCGGAAAGAAATAATTAACACAGATAATGCTTATTATTATTCACTCATATTCATAATAATAATGAACTCTGTTCTCAAGTAATAATTAAAAAATAATTACAATTTCTTAAAGGACCTCAGTTTGATATGCGTCCGCAACCTACAACAGCCATCCAACTAAAGGTAAAAAGCTTCACCCTCCATTGCCGGTGGGAAGCTTTGACAATGCCAGCCACTCGTGCTGGCGAAACGTCAGAAAAATCATTAGATGAACGTCGGCCGAAGAACCCGAGACAGAAGCCAATAGGCAGTTTGTCTACAAGTGGCCACGAAAGCCTTAACAATTTTGTAAAGGTAAAAACAAAGGATGACAAACGCAGATCATAAAAGGAATTTACAGTTATCATTGTCTTTGTATGATACACATCGATATGTCCAATTACATCATAAAATACTATATGAATAATTAATATTTATCATCGTTTTCACTGTTTTTTTACATGTCGAATAGATAATGTTTATAACTTTTAGAGGCAAAATTTCCTCTCGTCGCACTGTAGCTAAAATTTATCTCGTGGATGTTACATTTTATACTTCGACCACGGCCTGTGAGCCCCGGAGTTTTAAGCATTTGAGTTTACTTTTTGTAATTTGGAGATGGCGAGTAAAGCTGTGGAAGGTAGAAAATGGAGTGCCAAGTAGACAAATCGGAACACTTCCAACATATGGTTCCACCTGACTTCAATAGAGGGGTGCCCAACCACGGAGGCAGCCAGAATCATATGCGTCGGATATGGGGATAGTGCCATTGGACGGAGCACGGCAAGAAAGTGGTTTTCTCATTTTAAGGAGGATCATTTTCTCGTTAGTGACTCTCCACGTTCAGGAAGGCCTTCGGGGTTTGATGATCATTTTAATGCATTAATCTACTATTATACATATCAGTGTACACGAAAACAGACAAATGTGACGAACTGTGGTCATTCCACCGTCGTGCGACATTTATGTGCAATGGGGAAGGTTCAAAACCCGTGTGTATGACTACACATGCTCTAAGGTAAAATGACAAAGCCGGCCACTGTGGCCGAGCGGTTCTAGGCGCTTCAGCCTGGAACCGCGCAACCGATACGGTCACAGGTTCGAATCGAGCCTCGGGCATGGGTGTGTGTGATGTCCTTAGGTTAGTTAGGTTTAAGTAGTTCTAAGTTCTAGGGGACTGATGACCTCAGATGTTAAGTCCCATAGTGCTCAGAGCCATTTGATTTTGAAATCACAAAAATAAGCGGGTGGCCCCAAGTGCATGACTGCTTTCTCGTCATCAATTGGCTCGTAAACAACACCGATCACGGGTAACGGGAAATGGTGTCTTAACATAGAGTAATGAAAGTAAATAATGCAGCAATTCCCCTTACGAAGTCCTTTGCGCATCCACAGAGGATAATGTTACGCACCTGGTGGAGCAGCATCGCCGTGTTGTACTACGAATTACTTCCCCGACGTGTTACCACCACTGCTAACATTTTTTGTCAAGAATTTAGACATCTTTCAGACGTAATCCAAGAACATCGTCAGGAAAAATGCGTGAAGTGATGCTATTCCACGATAGCGCCCGCTGCTTGACCGACAAGAATCACTATACAGGCGTTTGACTGGGATGTCATTCCGCACCCGACGTATTCATCTGATCTTGCACCCTCATATTCTCACCCTTTCTGCTCTATCGAACAACCTTCAGGGAACTTCCTTTCCCTATGAAAATGCGCTGTGAACATGGTCAAACAAGCTTTACGCCTCAAAACCACGTCATTTCTAGAGAGGCGGAATCGAAAAGTTACCCGAGCGTTGGAAGACTGTTTTAAATAGTGAAGAAGAACGTGTATTTGATGACTAAAGTATTTGTTATGTGTATCTGTTGCCTTTATTAAACTTACGAAAACAGCCACTAACTTATAAATCAGCCCAATAATAATTCGTTATTTACTATTGGTTTCGATCTTCTATCGAATGGCACGCACCCTTGCCATGAAATTATTTGCAAAAGCCTGCATGGCTACGTTCTTATTGTGGAACAAAAGAAAATACGAGGAACCATCAATTAGCAATGAACCACATTTTTATCGAATAATTACTGTTGAAAAAATGTGGAATTTTTTTGTGTGGCGTTGTGGGGTGTTTACTTTCCAGTTCTTATAGTTTTATGAACTTCCGCTAGTTGGTGGCGCTATATATGTACACTACTAGCCATTGAAATTGCTACATCATGAAGATGACGTGCTACAGACGCGAAATTTAACGGACAGGAAGAAGATGCTGTGATATGCAAATGATTAGCTTTTCAGAGCATTCACACAAGGTTAGCGCTGGTGGTGACACCTAAAACGTGCTGGCATGAGAAAAGTCTCCAACCGATTTCTCATACACAAACAGCAGTTGACCGGCGTTGCCTGGAGAAACGTTGTTGTGATGTCTCGTATAAGGTGGAGAAATACGTACCATCACTCTTCCGACATTGATAAAGGTCGGATTGTAGCCTATCACGACTGCGGTTTATCGTATCGCGACATTGCTGCTGGCGTTGCTCGAGATCCAACGACTGTTAGCAGAATATGGAATAGGTGGGTTCACGAGGGTAATACGGAACGCCGTGCTGGATCCCAACGGCCTCGTATCAGTAGCAGTCAAGATGACAGGCATCTTATCCGCATGGCTGTAACGGATCGTGCGGCCACGTCTCGATCCCTGAGTCAACAGATGGGGACGTTTGCAAGACAGTAACCATCTGCACGAACAGTTAGACGACGTTTGCAGCAGCATGGACTATCAGCTCGGAGACCATGGCTGCCTTTACCCTTGACGCTGCATCACAGACAGGAAAGCCTGCGATGGTGTACTCAACGACGAACCTGGGTGCACAAATAGCAAAACGTCATTTTTTCGGATGAATCCAGGTGTTATTTACAGCACCATGATCGTCGCATCCGTGTTTGGCGACATCGCTGTGAATGCATACTGGAAACGTGCATGCCGGCCGAAGTGGCCGTGCGGTTAAAGGCGCTGCAGTCTGGAACCGCAAGACCGCTACGTTCGCAGGTTCGAATCCTGCCTCGGGCATGGATGTTTGTGATGTCCTTAGGTTAGTTAGGTTTAACTAGTTCTAAGTTCTAGGGGACTAATGACCTCAGCAGTTGAGTCCCATAGTGCTCAGAGCCATTTGAACCATTTTTTTTTTTTGAAGCGTGCATTCGTCGTCGCAATACTCGCCTATCACCCGGCGTGATGGTATGGGGTGCCATTGGTTACACGCCTCGGTCACCTCTTGTTCGCATTGACGGAACTTTGAATAGTGGACGTTACATTTCAGATGTGTTACGACCCGTGGCTCTGCCCTTCATTCGATCCCTGCGAAACCCTACATTTCAGCTGGATAATGCACGACCGCATGTTGCAGGTCCTGTACGGGCCTTTCTGGATACAGAAAATGTTCGACTGCTGCCTGGCCAGCACATTCTCCAGATCTCTCAGCGACTGAAAACGTCTGGTCAATGGTGGCCGGGCAACTGGTTCGTCACAGTACGCCAGTCACTACTCTTGATGAACTTTGGTATCTTGTTGAAGCTGCAAGGGCAGCTGTATCTGTACACGCCATCCATCTCTGGTTAACTCAATGCCCAGGTGTATCAAGGCCTTTATTATGGCCAGAGCTGGTTGTTCTGGGTACTGACTTCTCAGGATCTATGCACCCAAATTGCTTGAAAATGTCTTGAATGTCAGTTCTAGTATAATATATTTGTCCAATGAATACCCGTTCATCATTTTAATGGCCAGTAGTGTAGCTTTCAAAATGGCGCCTGTGACGTAGGTGCTTTCCAAGGAGAGAGTCGTCACTGAATTTCTTTTGGCGGTGTACGGAGGCCTGACAGTGAACAAAAAAAGCGCTGAGATTCGTTGGGCGAAGCCTTTGTAACAATCGCATTAAGACCGCGCAATTATGTCCCATCTCCCACTTACCTCCCAGCCGCACACACCTGTGGCTCCTCCAATGTTGCAACGTGCGGATACTCTTATTCGAGATGATCGACGGATCACAATCAAACACCTCGCTGCACAAATGGACGCCTATGTTGATAGTGCTGATACGCTCGTACACTAGTTGGAATACACAGAGGTGTGTGCCCGGTGGGTTCCTCGCCGCGTAACGGAAGACCGTAAACAGTAGCGAGTGACCGTCTGTGCGTAATTGCTTGCGCGTTACGCTGGTGCTCGTGAGAGTTTTTCGTCGCACGTTGTCACAGGCGATGACAGTCCGTCCCAATAGCTGAATGGTCTCTATTGGCAAGAAATACATCATGCTATTTCCGGGCATACCACTGTGGAGTGCCTTTCACAGCCCGCCGTGTAGCTGGAATGTTCCAGGCAGTGGTAGATGAGGTCACAACGAACTGCAAACGATCATATATTGAACTGTCTTTATCAGTGGGCGCAGTCACTGGGAAGCCTAACTACGAAGTGGAAGCTATATTTTCGTGTTATTGTGTTATTTGTGTTTCCTATCTTCGATAGTGTCTTAATTCTGTTTTAGTTTTCCAGGCTTGATTAACTATGACTGTTCGCATATTGATATCTATATAAATAAAACATAAAAAAATAAGAAACAATAAAAAAATAAAAAATAATAACTTCCGCACCCTACTAGAAATACCCTTCATTTTTGTTTGGCAAGGACACAAGTGGCGGTGCCCCGTAGGGATGGCCATGATTTTGTTTTATTTATTTTCTTAGGAAAAAGAAAGTGGTCAGAACGACAGAATGTCAGTCCTAAGAGACCGGGTTCGACTCCCGTCTTGGGTCGGAGATTTTCTCCGCCCAGGGACGCGTTATTAAAAAAAGGTTCAGCGTCACGGACTGCCGTCCTAAGGGGCCCGGGTTCGATTCCCGGCTGGGTCGGGGATTTTCTCCGCTCAGAGACTGGGTATTGTATTGCCTTCATCATCATTTCATCCCCGGCCGGCGCGCAGGTCGCCCAATGTAGCGTCGAATGTAATAAGACCTGCACTAAGGCGGCCGGACCTGCTCGTAAGGGGACTCCCAGCCAATGACGCCAAACGTTCATTTCGTTTCCACACGCGATGACACAAGGGTTCATCACTTCAAACAGGAAACAAAACGGCAGTCCATGGAGTGGCACCTTATCATCTTTTCTCCAAACAAAAAGATTGAAGCTGCCGCCTAAGCCGATAAAATCATGGCGGCAGTCTCCTTGGAGGGTTAATTCTGTTGATGGCTTCCCTGAAAACGTACTTCTTCTGCTCCCTGATAACTCAAGGCCTTCCAGAAAACATGCTCCTGTGAGGAGTTTGCTAAATTTCATTGGAATGTTCTATCTCGTCCACCCTACTGCCCGGATGTCGCACCTTCCGACTTCCATCCGTTTGCCCAATGAAAGATGCACTCAGCGAGAAGCAGTAGGTGGGTGAAAGGGAGGTTACTGATGTAGCAAGACGTTGGCTCCAACGTCTGTTATCAGAGAAGTACCATCCGAGCGTACACGCCCTCCAGATAAGGTGGCGTAAGACAGTCGCATTGAACGGAGATTATGCTCAAAAACAGAATATTGTAGCCAAAAGAGTGGGGAATATATAGTGTATTTGAATCCTGAATGCAACTACTCTGCTTTCAGAAAAAAGTGTACTGCATTACTTTTTTTTTTTTTTTTTTTTTAAAAAAAAAAAAAAAAAAAAAATCTTTATTCATCATTATTGTTGTTATACAAAATAACCTACTACCTAATACATTAGTAGGTCCTATTATTAACTATTTCTAATTTTCTATCTGCAGCTAATGTTATGTTTAACACTACAGGATTTATTACAATACATCACCACTATGAGAGTATTATACTACTGCTTCACTATTCTGTTGTTTTACTACTGTACTTTAATTTTTTCTGCTATTGGTAAGATGATAATGTCCAAAATGGTTACTTGTTATAACTATTCTAACTACTCTACCTGCAGCGTTACAGCTGTGTCAGATTATG
This sequence comes from Schistocerca piceifrons, assembly GCF_021461385.2. Lineage (NCBI taxonomy): Eukaryota > Metazoa > Arthropoda > Insecta > Orthoptera > Acrididae > Schistocerca > Schistocerca piceifrons. The sequence continues at coordinate 66,215,451 of NC_060139.1, forward strand.
ATACAAACCTACTTTATTGGCCGTTCCCACTGAGCTAATCCCAGTGGGAGTGCCCCTGACACTGGGCTGGCCGGAAACCTGGTCGCTGCAGTTTTAAACTATTTCTCTTATCCTAATTATTGATCTTATAACTAACTTAGTTCTAATGTCTTAGTCGGTGCTGTCAAATCCGGTAATGATGTACTGCCCCCCCAACCTATTCCGTAGACCTGGCGGATTCCAGCCGTGAAGCGACTGGCCTGTTCCATGTCCCGGCGGAACAGGGGGTGTACGCGACAAATCCGGTGTTTAATTAATAATTATCACGGAGATATTCTTTGAGGACTTTAGTTGAGATATCATTGGTTAATTTGTTCAGAATTTCGAAGGTGTTTTCTTGCCTGAGCAGGTGGTACGTGTCGTTATTCGGTAGTTGTTCCCTAAGTTGGTGTGCTACATCGTCGAAGCGGGGACACTCATACACCACATGGTCTGGAGTGCCCAGCACTGCTCCACAGTCACACGCTGATGCCGCCCTTTTCCCGAACCGACAAAGATATGTCGGGTAGGGTCCGTGGCCAGTAAGAAAGTGCAGTAGCCCCCTTGATGGTTTAATGTAGGTAAGTTCTAGGCGTTCCTTTATGCTTGGAAACAGCTCATGCGTTCTTCGGCCGGTTTCCTCGCTGTCCCAGAATTCCTGCCACAATTCCATTCCCCTTCTTTTAATGCTTGGCTTATCCCCTACATATACCCCCATAATTTCTTCTATCTTCTCCCTTCTATTTTTCTTGACCCAGTACCAGGTAGCTTGTTCCCTAATTTTTATGTCCAAAGGACATATCCCCATCAGTACTGAGAGTGCCCCTCCTGGAGTTGTTCTGTATGCGCCTACTGACCGTAGGAGCATATTTCGCTGCACTCTTCTTACGGCCACGGCGGGCATTACCCTCGTGAGCCTGTGTGCCCAGACCGCTGATCCGTAGCCTACAATGGATGTGAGAATGCTGTTATGATACAGTTTAATGAGATCAGGTGGGAGGTGAAATCTCTTGTGCCCTATTCCAATTAAGTTGTGTAATACTGTGAGTGCACGCTGTGTTACTGTGTCTATATGTGATGCATAGTTCCACCTCTCGTCGATGATGACACCAAGGTACCGAGCTTCTCTACGCCTAAGGATTGGTAGGCCATTTATTCTGACGGTAGGGTTTCTTATAAGTTGGCCTTTAAGCAGCAAGTAGGTAGACTTATTGGGTGCTATTGACATCTTAGTTTTATGACACCATGTTGTCAGTATTTTAATAGCTCTTTCTACCTTTGGCTCCAATTCTTCGCGACTATGGCCGCCGACCAGCAGAAGGAGGTCATCTGCGTAGGCTATGACCTCTAGTACATCTTCACTTATCTTGAGTTCTTCCAAGAGTGGTTCCATATTTATGTCCCAAAAGAGTGGCCCCAGGACGGATCCCTGAGGACACCCCTTGGTGATTTTCTTACTGACTTTTCCACCAGGGGCCGATAGCCAGACCTCCCTGTCTTCACAATAGCTCCTCAGACAGCCATATAGCGGCCCTGGGCACTCTTTCTCCCGCAAGCAGGAGAAGAGCGAAGGCCACCACAGGTTGTCAAAGGCGCCACTGATGTCCACCATGATGCCAACTATGTACTTGTGCGGGGCAGAGTCACAGACATCCGCAGCCAGGGCGATTGCGTCAGACGCGGATCGCCCCGTCCGAAAACCGAACTGTCTGTCACTCATCCCGCACAGGACCCGGTGTGCGGCCAACCTGTCTGCCAGCAACCTCTCAAAGAGCTTGCCCAGCAAGTCCAGTAGACATATAGGTCTGTAAGACTTATTGAACGTCCCTCGTATAAGCCATGCTGTCTGTTGGGTCACCGCCAGACACCACACTTGCTAGGTGGTAGCCATTAAATCGGCCGCGGTCCGCTGGTATTCGTCGGACCCGCGTGTCGCCACTGTCAGTGATTGCAGACCGAGCGCCACCACACGGCAGGTCTAGAGAGACGTCCTAGCACTCGCCCCAGTTGTACAGCCGACTTTGCTAGCGATGGTTCACTGACAAATTACGCTCTCATTTGCCGAGACGATAGTTAGCATAGCCTTCAGCTACGTCATTTGCTACGACCTAGCAAGGCACCATTACCAGTTACTATTGATGCTGTAAAACATGTACCGTCAAGAGCGACGTTCACCATTTATGGATTAAAGTTAAGTATTCCACAGCTACGCCCTTTTTTGCTAGTCTAATTCCTTGACCTGCTCCAGACCTCACGCCAGCCTGCGTGAGCTAAAACGCATGCCTTTCGGCTTCCTCTCATAGTAGGTTGGCTCCCTTGCCAATCCACAACACTGTCATTTTGTACATTGACTCAGGATGGCTCTTAGCTTATGTGACGCCACAGTTAAAACGTAGCCATTTTATTATACCTCAAGACGATTAGAAGTTCGTGGCTACTAGTAAATAGAGAATGACTTTGCTGCTGACCGCTCTGAAGTATGACCTCCTCCAAAAAAATAGAACATCTTTGATTAACAGTTTTCATTTTACTCCCACTACTCTTTTCACTGGTAAGATGTGACCCTCCAGACTTCTGTGTCGAGTTCTTCATCTCAGAGAAGGATTTACGCGGAACACCCACGACTATTTTGTTGAGTATATTCCGGTTTCTGATTTCCCCTACAGTTAGTGCTCCCTGCAGTTCCCTTTAGCGCCATAGAAATTAATCCATTATGTCTTTACTCATGCGCTATCACTTTCTGCTTGTCAGTATTTTCCACATACTCCACTCCTCAAGGATTCTGGGTAGGGCCTCCTTATTCCCTATCATAAAAGCTACAGGTAAAGAAATTAAACGATAGGAAATGCTTTTAAGCTAGAGTGACGTGGCTACTGGAAAAATTCAAAGAAATCGAAAAATCAAAATTACTTTCGTGAAATTAAAGGTAAACATACTGAGAGCAAAAGGAACTGATAAACTCAGTAAAGAGAGCTGTTAGACTGAGTACATTTTGACTTCAGTGAATAGGAACTTTATCTGCGGACGTGATACAAGTTGAAATTTAATAACGTGGAGGGTCCTGTATTAGAGGCAGATTTTGACAGAGTTTTTGGAGGTTTTCTATAGACAAGAGGGAAGGCATAAGTGACGTTCATTTCGAAATTCTCAGATTTATTAGGGAAAAAGCTTCAAATTATTATTGAACCATACTGCGTAGAATTACCGGAATCGAGCCATACCATCTGACGTAGGAGTAATATCACCCACACAAACAGAAGGCTTCAAATGGCTCTGAGCACTATGGGACTTAACATCTGAGGTCATCAGTCCCGTACAACTTAGAACTACTTAAACCTAACTAACCTAAGGACATCACACATATCCATGCCCGAGGCAGGATTCGAACCTGCGACGTAGCGGTCGCGCGGTTCCAGATTGTAGCGCCTAGAACCACTTGGCCACTCCGGCCGGCAAACGGAAGGACAGATGAAAAATCCAGCTATCAGACAATCGTATTATCACCTTATGCAACCATGATGCTGGTAAGAATAACATACAGAAGAACAGTGAAGTAGCATTAGGATCTGTTAAATTGGAAGTGTGATGTAATCGGATTAAATAGGCCCTAAGGCCGGAACGCAATCTTCGTCTCGTACTATTCAACACGAACATCAAATAAGCTGCAATAAACGGTATTAAAAGCAAGTTTCAGGAAAGGGATAAAATTCCTTACTGAGAATAATTACAGGATCTGTTGAAAGGAATGGGCAGTCTAATTAGCACTGGATTTTAATTGAGAGGATTACAAATAAAGGTGCAGAATGAGATTAGCTGTAAACTCAACGTGAAAATGGGATAACATGAAGTAGACAACATGAAGGAATTCAGCTAGCGTGAAAGCAAAATAATCCATCAAGGACGAAGCATGGAGCAGACTAGCACAGGAAACGAGGTAATTCCTAACTGAACGTATATTAATGTACCTATGAAGCACAGATTGATATGAAAGTAAATCAAGGACTGTTGCGAAAGTTGAAAAAAAATAATGTAATCCCTTGAGATGTTGTGTTACAGAAAAATGCCGAAAATTCATTAGACTGATGTTATAATAAGAAAACTTAACGTAATAAACAGGGCGTAGTCAAACTTTCGCCAGCGAATGACTTATCGGATCATGTTTTGCCACTTTCCCTCTATACGGTGTAAACATTCTATATGGTGGTGCCTGTTGGAAGACTAAACACTTGGCCTACCTTGGTTAAGGAAGCTCCCACTATACGAGCCCCAACAATTCCTCCACGATCGAATACCCTGACATCCAACATAATACACTGACAACTACACAGAAAATGTTCGCCGGCCGGTGTGGTCGAGCGGTTCTAAGCGCTTCAGTCCGGAACCGCGCTGCTGCTACGGTCGCCGGTTCGAATCCTGCTTCGGGCATGGATGTGTGTCATGTACTTAGGTTAGTTAGGTTTAATTAGTTCTAAGTCTAGGGGACTGATGACCTCAGATGTTAAGTTCCATAGTGCTCAGAGCCATTTGCACATTTTTTAGAAAATGTTCTGACCTCGCCTGTCTCTCGCAATCTGTATAGGGCATTGTACAGGTGCCTTTCATGCTCAAATTCACCAAATAACCTGCAGGATCGGCTAGCATCTGCATTAATGTTCAAGCAGGTATTTGTCGCGGCGTTTCCATGTTTTTGTCCAACACTTGTTGAAAACACTCTGCAGTTTCTCCATGCTTTCAGCTGCTCGCATTACCAACACACCGATGCCATGTATGCTAATACATGAAAAAGTTGCAGCCCCTCTTCAAGAACCATTTATCAGCTACCATACATCAGCTACCGAAGGAGTGTCTGTATCGCAAAGGCACAGAAGCCACTCCCGCGGGAAGGACCGTGGTTCGTGGCCGAATACACACTCTCTTATCATTTTTGTTCCTTTTAACGTTCCGCCAGTAAAGTTTGTTTGATCACAAACTAATTTTCGGCTTCAGATTCATAGGTGACAACGTTGCATGGTAGTGAGGCATGGACTGTAGCAAAACCGGAACAGAATACAAATGAAGCCTTTGCTATGTGGTACTACTGAAGAACGTTTAAAACTAGGTAAGGAATGAGCACGTTCTCCTCAGAATCGGCGAGGAAAGAAATATGTGGAAAACACTGGCGACAAGGAGTGACAGTGTGATACGACATCGAGAAATTACTCCCATGTTACAAGAGGGAGTCGTAGCGGGTAAAGAATATAGAGGAAGACAGATCTTGGCATTTTCCAGCACATAATTGACGACATAGGTTTCAAGTGCTGCTCTAAGATGTAAAGGATGCCACAGTATAGAAATTTGTGGCGGGCCACATCAAACTATTCAGACGACTGATGACCTAAAAATAAATGAATAACCAAACAAATGTTACTTGTGCTGTCACGGTAGAGGACGGGGAAGGATTTCGCAGCGGAACTTCTGCAGTGTAGGTGGAAGACCCCTGGCAATATCTGGACCCGCCATACAGTCCATATAGTTCCGATCTCTCCCCATACGATTTCCATAATTTTGGAGCACTAAGAAAAATATTAGTGTACGCCTGGGTACAAGCATGGTTCCGCAGTCAACCGCAATTGTTTTTCTACGAAGACACTGACCGTCCTATGCCACAGTGGAATCAACAGTTTTGGCTGCTTCTGAAACAATAAATTGGTTAGTAGCATTTATCCCACTATCTCGTTCTCATTTTCCTGCACCTTATAGTTTCATCCATGGATATAAACATTGTGCACAACAGGGCACACTTTATAATTCACGGTACATCTGCACTTGCTTTCACAGGCAAAAAATTTTCAGATCCTAATAGGGATCTTACTTCTCCTCCCTCAATTCTAGTTATTCTGAATTTTTTTCCTTGGTTTCCTTTATTAGCCTTTCAAATGTGCAGTCTTAATAACATGGCGGATAAGCTAAAACCGTCTTCTTCCCTTCTCGATTATTAATTTTCTGTACTGTCGACTTCTCTAATTGCTCTCTTGTTTCTGTACAAGTCGTGGACAACCATTCACTCCCTGTATTTTGTCCTTGCTATCTTCGAATTTTAGTGTATTCTAGTCGACAAGTCAAAAGCTTTCAGTAATATATCACACGCACGATTGCACCTCCTCCTTACACAAACAGAACTAGATGATATTTCATCAAAAATGACAAATCATAATGGACTGGAGAGAAGGCCGTTCTTGCCATATTTTGTCCTTGATTCACTCAGTGATATTAATTGTTTATGTGTCTACCCTGCAGGCTCCCGTTTCACTTCTCTTTGGAGTGCACCACTCTCGCTTATTACAGAAAGGAGAAATTTACTAATGATTTCATAGCTATATTTCATTGATGAACACGATGATGAGTGGTGGTAAAACGTGTAAGGGAGCAGTGCTTAGGTTTTGGTATTAGTGACGACGCGTTCCCGCAGCACCCAACACCCCGTACGGGTGCAGCGCTAGAAGCCAGCATAGTGGCCCGGTGTGTCGGCCGAGCCGCTAAGCGTATTACTCTGTAATTAGCTAACTTGGCCGCGAGATCCATCAGCCGGATTCGATTGCCGGCTCCTTTGACAGGGCACCGATTATATAGGGTCTGGGTAGCCTGCCAGCACACATTTGATCTCCGCATCTGTCAGTCTCTGATCTGTGACTTAGTTACAGTACACGACGATACGGTAATGCTTCTGCTGCCGTGAGTCTAACTAACTAAATACCACGAACTGCAGCAATCAGTTTCACCATTTCGAAGTTTATTCGACAAATGTCAGCACACTAATTTCTTCGTGGTTTTTGTTCATATTAATTTCACATTCATACGCAAGGAAGTGGACGGTCAATGTCTTTTGTGAGTCTCACCATGATACTTTCTCCAGATACAGACACTTCTCTCACAGACTCCTATTTTGTATCTCAAAACATACATTTATTTGTGAAGGCCGGTTATAAAACTAAAAAAGGGTGAGGCGCTTAACGATCTCAAATTATTTTTGAACCGTTATAGGCATTTTTAAGAATAATCAGGGGCTTATGAAACAAACAGCAATACTTTATCGCAATTTCAGCTAGGTATAGGCATCATCTTTGATTTTTTAAATGGAACCGTGCTACAATCTGCTGTCGCAATAGCCAGCCTGTAATTTCCCCCTTCCTAATCGGCCTAGTGGATTGCAATACAATTGACCGTGGTCGCGTGTGCGTAATGAAATTTTACAGTGAGCAAGGCTATAGTTACTGAAGGAAAATAATACGGTTTAGTAGGGGGAAATTGTACAGCAAACTCTTCTGATGGAAGAATGTGTTCTAAACCTAGTCTAAATACTGATATTAAATTTGAAGTGAGTAGAATGTAGTGCAATCGCCCACGAACCAAGCAGGGGGGAAAAGGATACCAAGGTTCAAAAATGGTTCAAATGGCTCTGAGCACTAATGGACTTAACAGCTGTGGTCATCAGTCCCCTAGAACTTAGAACTACTTAAACCTAACTAACATAAGGACATCACACACATCCATGCCCGAGGTAGGATTCGAACCTGCGACCGTAGCAGTCGCGCGGTTCCGGACTGCGCGCCTAGAACCGCGAGACCACCGCGGCCGGCAGCACCAAGGAATATTTAATACAAAAAACACTGATAATACAAAAAAGTACTGATTAGCTCAGAATGGGATAATTAAACGGTCGCCCACTCACTAGGGCAATGAATCTTCAGGATCTTATGAAAGGTAATGACAAAGAAATTTAAGCCAATAATCACTGGTATGGCAACAGAAGGTTGTCACGCTTTTCCAAAAGACAGTAGTTCACGAGAAAATAACTGAACCAGATGGCACTGATATAATTGACAATCCTCCCTATTCATGTTATTAGGATGCTTAAGTATTTCGATAGCCTCGCTGATTTTCCGTTTCGTCAGAATAGGCTTTATGGCCAACACACAGGCTTCGCTGAATTTTATTTCTTTTCCGCAGTCTTTATAGACTTTATAAAGCATAGTCACATAAGAATCCATCTTGCCAACTAGACGTCTAAATTTGTTGACTAGATACTTCGCCAAATTGTAAGTAGGCGAATTGATCCCATTCATTATTCGCCTCAAAAGATAACTTTCCTTATGTATCTTTTGAACACCGTAAATTCTAGGAGAGACTGGTAAGCTGGGAATGAGACCGTTGGCTGTATCAGCGTCAATTCCGAGTCCTTGATCGAGGCCTACGTCTTTAGAATTGTCTTCGTCGTAGGGTCCGTCCTTAGTTTTTGTAGATGGAATTAATTAATAATTCTTTCATCTTGTCCTCTTACTGCATGGTGTCGAAGATGACAGTAGCATTGCCTTTCCCTGCTGTTAAAATCACAATTTCATCGTTGTTCAAATAGCTCTGAGCACTATGGGACTTAACATCTGAGGTCATCAGTCCCCTAGAACTTAGAACTACTTAAACCTAACTAACCGAAGGACATCACACACCTCCATGCCCGAGGCAGGATTCGAACCGGCTACTGTAGCGGTCGCGCCGTACCAGACTGTAGCGCCTAGAACCGCTCGGCCACTCCGGCCGGCTTCGTCGTTGTTCTTCAGTTCCTTCATAGCTGCCCTTTCCTCTGTGCTAAGTTATCTTTTGAGACTTGGCACGTAGTAGAACTCGAATCGTTTCCTGCATAATTTTCTCGTCTTCTATTGCATATGTGTGCCGGAGTGCTGTTTCCACTTTAAACAGGCCGGTTATGACGAAACACAAAATCAGAGGGTCTATCGAAATACTTAAACACCCTAATAACATGAAGAGGGAGGATGGACTCCGGCTTGCCACATGTTGGCTGCCAGCAATCAGAGCCCAACAGATCGCACTGTCAACACGAGGCGCGAGCACTACCGGCGAGTAACTGCCGCCGCGCGGACGACGTCCAGCATCTGGTAAACAGCAGGCAACTTGTCATTCGATCACCTATCACGGCACGTAACATAAGAGCCAGCAGACTACACAGGTTACGATCTCCCTCCACCACAATAACCTATTAAAATAAAGTTCCCTCTCTATCTTTCTTAAGTTACCAATGAAAGAACTGCCTTCTTAAAATTATGACGTAATGGCATGCGCAGTAAACTGTAACAACAAAATACAAGGGACACTGCATAGCTGGAACGCACCAGTAGACCCAGAAGAAGGCTGCTGCAACCGTGACCTAAACGTTGGTTCTTCTCCAGCAGCAGTAGTTTTATACAATATGACTCGGTACCATACACAGAAAAATTTTATGTCGAGGAAGCACTTAGTCTGCAGTTACTTATTCTGAAATACTAAAGTTTGAAAATAAAGTTAAATGAAGTTTCTTGTTAAGATAATGACTGGCGCTAAGTGAAACTTTGTTATGTAAAAAATGACCTTCAATAACCTCAGAGTAACGCAATGTAAAGTTGAGAAAAATGATAGCAATTTGAACTGAACTTACCTTAAGCAAATGAGCAACTGATTATAGTTTTAGTATGTCAACAATAAATACACTCCTGGAAATGGAAAAAAGAACACATTGACACCGGTGTGTCAGACCCACCATACTTGCTCCGGACACTGCGAGAGGGCTGTACAAGCAATGATCACACGCACGGCACAGCGGACACACCAGGAACCGCGGTGTTGGCCGTCGACTGCCGCTAGCTGCGCAGCATTTGTGCACCGCCGCCGTCAGTGTCAGCCAGTTTGCCGTGGCATACGGAGCTCCATCGCAGTCTTTAACACTGGTAGCATGCCGCGACAGCGTGGACGTGAACCGTATGTGCAGTTGACGGACTTTGAGCGAGGCCGTATAGTGGGCATGCGGGAGGCCGGGTGGACGTACCGCCGAATTGGTCAACACGTGGGGCGTGAGGTCTCCGCAGTACATCGATGTTGTCGCCAGTGGTCGGCGGAAGGTGCACGTGCCCGTCGACCTGGGACCGGACCGCAGCGACGCACGGATGCACGCCAAGACCGTAGGATCCTACGCAGTGCCGTAGGGGACCGCACCACCACTTCCCAGCAAATTAGGGACACTGTTGCTCATGGGGTATCGGCGAGGACCATTCGCAACCGTCTCCATGAAGCTGGGCTACGGTCCCGCACACCGTTAGGCCGTCTTCCGCTCACGCCCCAACATCGTGCAGCCCGTCTCCAGTGGTGTCGCGACAGGCGTGAATGGAGGGACGAATGGAGACGTGTCGTCTTCAGCGATGAGAGTCGCGTCTGCCTTGGTGCCAATGATGGTCGTATGCGTGTTTGGCGCCGTGCAGGTGAGCGCCACAATCAGGACTGCATACGACCGAGGCACACAGGGCCAACACCCGGCATCATGGCGTGGGGAGCGATCTCCTACACTGGCCGTACACCACTGGTGATCGTCGAGGGGACACTGAATAGTGCACGGTACATCCAAACCGTCATCGAACCCATCGTTCTACCATTCCTAGACCGGCAAGGGAACTTGCTGTTCCAACAGGACAATGCACGTCCGCATGTATCCCGTGCCACCCAACGTGCTCTAGAAGGTGTAAGTCAACTACCCTGGCCAGCAAGATCTCCGGATCTGTCCCCCATTGAGCATGTTTGGGACTGGATGAAGCGTCGTCTCACGCGGTCTGCACGTCCAGCACGAACGCTGGTCCAACTGAGGCGCCAGGTGGAAATGGCATGGCAAGCCGTTCCACAGGACTACATCCAGCATCTCTACGATCGTCTCCATGGGAGAATAGCAGCCTGCATTGCTGCAAAAGGTGGATATACACTGTACTAGTGCCGACATTGTGCATGCTCTGTTGCCTGTGTCTATGTGCCTGTGGTTCTGTCAGTGTGATCATGTGATGTATCTGACCCCAGGAATGTGTCAATAAAGTTTCCCCTTCCTGGGACAATGAATTCACGGTGTTCTTATTTCAATTTCCAGGAGTGTACATACCAAGCCAGCAGAAGTCACTCGATAACTTAAATACAGAATAAATAAAATTTCGCGCTCTTAATTCGTGCTGTGTCTTTAGTTATTAGTTGTGCCAGTAAAATTTTACTTTACTTTAAGTAAATGATGTTAATACTAAAATTTGCAAAACAGTTTAGCCCCTTTTATGCAATACATGAATGAACAGTTACTTAGGCAGAAAATTTAGACCGAAACTGGTCATTAGCAAACACACAAAACTGGCAGTAAATAGTTAGTCAATGTTCATATTCTTACCACTCTCGGTGATTGCATGGAAATGACAGGGACGTTTGGCTGAGCGGTTCTAGGCGCAACATTCTGGAACCACGCGACCGCTACGGTCGCTGGTTCGAATCCTGCTTCGGGTATGGATGTGTGTGATGTACTTAGGTTAGTTAGATTTAAGTAATTCTAAGTTCTAGGGGACTGATGACCACAGCAGTGAAGTCCCATAGTGCTCAGAGCCATTTCAACAGGGACGCTGCTTGGTAGTAATGTGTGAGGACAATGACAACACAGGCGCCCGACAAGTTTTAACTATTGCAGTTTATTATTCAAGTTAGTCATACTTTGTGAAGGAAATGCCATTGCGTAATGCCTCTACAAGGTTAGTTATAGAATGAAATTTTCACTCTGCAGCGGAGTGTGCGATGATATGAAACTTCCTGACATATTAAAACTGTGAGCCGTACCGAGACTCGAACTCTCCACCTTTGCCGCCTTGCTGGTGATCCCCAGACACAGGGACGCTTGCGGCACAGGCAGTAGTCACAACTGCAGCTTCTTCCGCTGGACCACTCCTACCGTGCGCTCAATATTCACGGGTTAACGAATTAGGTGCGTTTACACTGGCACTACCATAGCTAACACCGAGTCTGCAGGAGCACCTAACAATCACTTCTGCACTCTTTCATCACTAAAGCTACTCGCCTTCCTCTCTAGTCGCAAAGCAACACAGACTCTCCATACGCAAAGATAAACAACGGCACAGCTACTGCCATTAAGTCGTTCTATGTAATAAGTTTCCTTGTTTATTACCTAGAAATTTGCAGTATTTACATTATAATTACAAAGAATTATACAGGGTGAGTCGCGTAACAGGTTCAAATTAAAATGGCTCTGAGCACTATGGGACTTAACTGCTGTGGTCATCAGCTCCCTAGAACTTACAACTACTTAAACCTAAGTAACCTAAGCACATTACACACATCCATGCCCAAGGCAGGATTCGAACCTGCGGCCGTAGCGGTCGCGGGTTTCCACACTGAAGTGCCTAGAACCATTCTTCCACAACGGCCGGCCCGCGTAAGAGGTAACACCCCCATTATTCCGGGGACGATTGGACGTATCGGCATGCGGTTTTCGGTGAATCATAGCGGACTATGGGGCACATACGTTGGTACCTGCACAATAATCACAACGTTTATATTGACCGAGATAATGAGGCAAGTACATGTTTTAAATGGGACGCTATATTTTTTTTACCATCATTCGAAAGCTCTGGAAACGACGCGTATAGTGATGTAACGCGTGTTGCTATTGTGATTCAAACTTTGCTTAAAAGAGGGCGGCAACTTGGCCCGCGGGTCGCGCGAGGCGTGTTTCCAGTCTGGAGGCCGCTTCCGACCGCCTCGACCTTCAGTCGTACAACATTTCCCAGCGTCTTTTAAGCGAAGTTTGAATCACAATAGCAACATGCGTTACATCACTATTCGTGTATTTTCCTGAGCTTTCGAATGATGGTAAAAAAAGTATAGCGTCCCATTTAAAAAACATGTACTTGCCTCATTATCTCAGTCAATATAAACGTTGTGATTATTGTGCATGTACCAAAGTATGTGCCCCAAAGTCGGCTATGTTTCGCCGAACAACTCTTGTCGATACGTGCATCGCCAACGGAATAATCGGGGTGTTACGTCTTACGCGACTCACCCTGTGTACACTGGGAAATAAAGACGCTGTTACATTCAATAAATATTAACTATAGTTTGTGTAATAAAGCTTACGTGTTCAGAATCAGAAGTACAGTACAAATTATCAAAGGATATAAACGCCGAAAAATTCTGGATGACGCAGAACGTATTTTATCTGCATTTACGCTTGCAATTTCATTAGTAAACTAGGTACAGGCATAAGCCATGATTTTTAAATGGGATACGGTGATTCTTCATGCTGTTCTTGCGGCCGTTGAAGGACCATGGCCGAGAAATTTAAGCCTCTCTCGAAGGAAACTTGCGTCGCCGAAGCAATAGGTACGTGGTGTTTACACTACTCACGACGGAAACCTGTGTCGTATAGCATTAATTTGTAGTCCATTATCTGGCCTCTATTGCCCTGCATAGCACGTCCCAGTTCCCTGCTGCTAGCGTTCTATTTCAAAGGAACTGCCCAAGTGAGTCAATAACACATAAATCAGGATTGTCAGAAAAGATTCGGCTACATATTTACAGAAAGCGAGTCGACAGCAGATATGAGTGTGTGTGTGTGTGTGTGTGTGTGTGTGTTTGGAGCTTATTGCCGCATATCGTGTAACGCCGAAATTGGAGAATGACAAGATTCACATAGTCGCTTGTGCAGAATGCCTGGATTCACATAGTCGCTTGCTGTTTGTAGACATTCCCCACGTACAAACGGAGAACGTTGAGTAAGAATATTATTTCTCTTGCGTTTTATACCATACTTTATAAATTAAATAATTGTGAAGTTTGTTACAAGACGGGAGAGCTTGAGTAACAGCACTCCTAAATGAACCGTTGACCATAAGATGAACAGTACATTATAAACGAGAAAAGAATACAATACCAATAATTAACTTAATTACGGATTACCGATATACACTCCTGGAAATGGAAAAAAGAACACATTGACACCGGTGTGTCAGACCCACCATACTTGCTCCGGACACTGCGAGAGGGCTGTACAAGCAATGATCACACGCACGGCACAGCGGACACACCAGGAACCGCGGTGTTGGCCGTCGAATGGCGCTAGCTGCGCAGCATTTGTGCACCGCCGCCGTCAGTGTCAGCCAGTTTGCCGTGGCATACGGAGCTCCATCGCAGTCTTTAACACTGGTAGCATGCCGCGACAGCGTGGACGTGAACCGCATGTGCAGTTGACGGACTTTGAGCGAGGGCGTATAGTGGGCATGCGGGAGGCCGGGTGGACGTACCGCCGAATTGCTGAACACGTGGGGCGTGAGGTCTCCACAGTACATCGATGTTGTCGCCAGTGGTCGGTGGAAGGTGCACGTGCCCGTCGACCTGGGACCGGACCGCAGCGACGCACGGATGCACGCCAAGACCGTAGGATCCTACGCAGTGCCGCAGGGGACCGCACCGCCACTTCCCAGCAAATTAGGGACACTGTTGCTCCTGGGGTATCGGCGAGGACCATTCGCAACCGTCTCCATGAAGCTGGGCTACGGTCCCGCACACCGTTAGGCCGTCTTCCGCTCACGCCCCAACATCGTGCAGCCCGCCTCCAGTGGTGTCGCGACAGGCGTGAATGGAGGGACGAATGGAGACGTGTCGTCTTCAGTGATGAGAGTCGCTTCTGCCTTGGTGCCAATGATGGTCGTATGCGTGTTTGGCGCCGTGCAGGTGAGCGCCACAATCAGGACTGCATACGACCAAGGCACACAGGGCCAACACCCGGCATCATGGTGTGGGGAGCGATCTCCTACACTGGCCGTACACCACTGGTGATCGTCGAGGGGACACTGAATAGTGCACGGTACATCCAAACCGTCATCGAACCCATCGTTCTACCATTCCTAGACCGGCAAGGGAACTTGCTGCTCCAACAGGACAATGCACGTCCGCATGTATCCCGTGCCACCCAACGTGCTCTAGAAGGTGTAAGTCAACTACCCTGGCCAGCAAGATCTCCGGATCTGTCCCCCATTGAGCATGATTGGGACTGGATGAAGCGTCGTCTCACGCGGTCTGCACGTCCAGCACGAACGCTGGTCCAACTGAGGCGCCAGGTGGAAATGGCATGGCAAGCCGTTCCACAGGACAACATCCAGCATCTCTACGATCGTCTCCATGGGAGAATAGCAGCCTGCATTGCTGCGAAAGGTGGATATACACTGTACTAGTGCCGACATTGCGCATGCTCTGTTGCCTGTGTCTATGTGCCTGTGGTTCTGTCAGTGTGATCATGTGATGTATCTGACCCCAGGAATGTGTCAATAAAGTTTCCCCTTCCTGGGACAATGAATTCACGGTGTTCTTATTTCAATTTCCAGGAGTGTATAACCTTATTTATCAAAATGGTTCAAATGGCTCTGAGCACTATGGGACTCAACATCTTAGGTCATAAGTCCCCTAGAACTTAGAACTACTTAAACCTAACTAACCTAAGGACATCACACACACCCATACCCGTGGCAGGATTCGAACCTGCGACCGTAGCAGTCCCGCGGTTCCGGACTGCAGTGCCAGAACCGCTAGACCACCGCGGCTGGCCCTTGTTTATCGTCAAAACTTAAACTGTTATGACCCTTTGAATTGTACTAGAGTCCTTTGCTTTTACCACTGCTTTCAGTTGTGGAGTAGTTCTTTTTGAAATGACAGCGTGTATAGTCTTGCCTTCTGCTTCTCGAATTAGTTGCAGCTACAGCGGCTCCTCTTACCGACATGCCACGAAAATACATCTCTTCTGCGGAAAGTAAGTTTTCTTTACAAATTACGATATGACTGTGGATGTAAAGCTGCTTGAGGGTACTTTTTTGTTTGCAAATTTATAGAAGTCGGAATCTTCTATTCCAATTGTGGTGTCACCGCCAGACACCACACTTGCTAGGTGGTAGCTTTAAATCGGCCGCGGTCCATTAGTACATGTCGGACCCGCGTGTCGCCACTGTCAGTGATAGCAGACCGAGCGCCACCACACGGGAGGTCTTGAGAGACTTACTAGCACTCGCCGCAGTTGTACGGACGACTTAGCTAGCGATGCAACACTGACGAAGCCTCGCTTATTTGCAGAGCAGATAGTTAGAATAGCCTTCAGCTAAGTCAATGGCTACGACCTAGCAAGGCGCCATTAACAGTTTATATTCTTTATCACGTACCGTCAAGAACGATGTATACAGATGATGGATTAAAGTTAAGTATTCCAGCAGCTACGTACTTTTCTTTATAGCATTCATTACGTATCCTGTTTCAGACTTCACGCCAGCCTGCTTGAGTTTAACGCGTGCATTTCATCCTCCTCTCTCAATTAGTGTGCGTAGTGTTGGCTAACTGCCAACACTACACCAATAACAGCTGCCAACACATTTCTGGTGTCTGCGCAGCCACATCCGACATCACGAACTTGTATTGGTACGGTATTGCAAATCTGAGCTGGAGAAAATCGTCGTTCTAATGTTCCTAACATTGTCGTTGCTTGCAGTGGAATGTTACATTTCGCTGCAGCTCTTTTTAAACTCGTGTTGTTCACTCTGTCTTGGCATGGAGACGTGGTGGGGTGCAGCACCTCTTCTTTATTTTCTTTCGCAATATGGTTTTCGATAAGGCCACTGATGGAACATCCGTAAAATGTTACAAATTACTTAGAGCTGTTCTTCGGTTTGAAAATTCGCGATTCGGTCACCAAGCAGAGATGACGATGATATGCCTCTTTTTGGTTTAACGCTGAACATGGTTTCATAAGGACTTTGGCATACTCCTCCATCATAAATGGTGTTTTTGGTTCAAAAATGGTTCAAATGGCTCTGAGCACTATGGGACGTAACATCGGAGGTTCAAAAATGGTTCAAACGTCTCTGACCACTATGGGACGTAACATCGGAGGTCATCAGTCCCCTAGTGCTTAGAACTACTTATACTCAACTAATCTAAAGACATCACACACATCCATGCCCGAAGCCGGATTCGAACCTGCGAAAGTAGCAGTCGAGAGGTTCCGGACTTAAGCGCCTAGAACAGCTCGGCCACCACGACCGGCGGTGTTTCTGGCAAACTGAACAAAGGGCAAACCATGTGATCCTATTATGTATCGTTATCGTTCACCCATGCAACTAACATATTCTGTATATCTTATTTCATCTTTTCAACTGAGCGTTGTGTTTATCTATGACGGTGGAAATGCCGGTCGGCCAGGAAGCATGTCGAGGTGGTCCGCACAGTTCTGCTAACTCTGTGTCCCGGATGTTGCAGTGG
The DNA here is from genome assembly GCF_021461385.2 of Schistocerca piceifrons. Taxonomy (NCBI): domain Eukaryota; kingdom Metazoa; phylum Arthropoda; class Insecta; order Orthoptera; family Acrididae; genus Schistocerca; species Schistocerca piceifrons. The sequence goes on from NC_060139.1 coordinate 66,232,602, forward strand.
TTAACGCACTTGCCAAGTAAGCAGGAGATCCCGGTTCGAATCGGTACCTGGCACACATTTTCAGTTGTCGCCACTGATTCCGTGTGATGTCCCGATGCAGCTGACATCAGTAATCCTTTTCCTTTCTTTTACTTTCTCTCTCCTTCCCTCCCCTTTCAACTCACACGAGACTTTACGTGAACAACCGTCTCATTTTTCCACATAGCGCATTGTCCGATATGACTTGATTACAGACTACAGTCCACCCGACCATTATCTGGTTGAAATCCAGCTAGGGCAGCAAATGTTAAAAAAAAATATTTTAGGAAGATAAGACGCCAATTCTTCAGCTGTCATAGTTTTCAAAAGCCGTGGCTGGAAAAGCTTTGTTAAATGATCTTCATACTTTGAAACTATGTTTGCCATCACGTTATGACTGCAGGACTATCAAATGGACTTGTTGTTTGAGTTTAACTCTGATGTGACCACTGATTGAAAAAAAGCCTTTTATCGGTGCATTTGAGATTGTTTTCATAAAATTAAATACAAGTTCATAATGGTCTTGCATTTAATTTGCAGGTTTTTAAGCATTCGTGTTCTGCCTTCATCGCCTATTCTGGTGTGAGTTTCAGGTAGCATACGGTACAATTCGCCGTTGGTAACATAAGACTGTATGTCTGTTTCACCTGGTTTTCGTGCTATAATTAATTGATTTTCACAATTCATTTTTGGAACTTCAAAACGTTTTAATCGCCTGTACTGCAAACGAGTCCTGCACTTTGTTTTAGCAGAATTCTCTCCATTAAGAATTTTACGGTATTATTCTTGAGAAAAATAAAAACAACTGTTTTCTCGTTTATTGGCAATTAACGCACGTAACTCTAAACATGGTTGACTGCAGTATCCATTCAGTAGAAATTAGGCTATCGGATAAAAACAGAACTCAAGAACACTTAGGATAAAGCTGTTAACAGTGGGGCTCCAGCGTGTAACAGATAGGTGCCACTTGGGCTTAATCTCGGAAGGACAATTGTTTTGGTTACAGACTGTCGCTTCTCTGACGATATCAGTGTTTCGTTTCGACCTCCACCAGAGCAATGTGTGTTTGTTGACACACACCGGTGATTGTCCGAAGGTGTAAGAATGTAACGAAATATTAGCGCTTTCACCTAAGTTTTTGGTATGTGTTGGCATTCACTAAAGAAAGCCGACGTCTCCAACTTCAGTCTTTCACTGCCAGTCTTCTGACCACTTTGGAGCGGCCCACCATGAATTCTTGTCATCCTGTCAGTTCTTGTTGTCAGAACTGTTCATATGTCCCTATCTTCCACGACTGTGCAGAGATGCTCCTCAGTCTTTATCAGTCCAATTAATTCTCAACATTCTTGTGCAGCACCACATCTTACACGCTTCGATTCTCTCATTTTCCTGTTTACCCACTATCCATGAGTCACTGACATACAATGCTGTGATCCAATAAAATTATATTCTCAGAAGTATCTTCATCAGATTAAGGCCTATGTTTGATATTATTAGTTTTCTTTCCACCAGCAGCAATCTCTTTCACTGCGTAAGTTTGCTTTTTATGTCATCGTTGCTTCGTCCGTCATGCGTTAGTTTGCTTCACAAGCAGTAAAATTCCTTAACTTCCTCTACTTCGCGGTCATCACTTCTGACGTGAACTTTATCGATAATATCATTTATTCTGCTCCATAGTTACTTTCAACAATCTTCGGTTTTGTCTACACCAATATTGTGCACTCATTAGAATGTTGATTCCCATCAATAAGTCCAGTAATTCTTCGTCACTTTCGCTGAGGATAGCAATGTCATTCATTTTCTTTCACCCTAATTTTAGTTCAAGTCTTGAAAATATATTTTTATCTCCTTCATTGCTACTTTGAAGTATAACTTGAGCAGTATAGACAATGACTGATCCCTGTTTACACCATTCGTAATTAGAGCACTTCTCTCTTGGTCTTCCATTCTTATTTACGCCTATTGGCTCTTGTATGAACTATGTAGTACACGTCTTTCTATATAGCGAACATCTGACACCGTTTTACAATGCTGAACGCTTCTTTTATTTGAAGAAATATTAAGAACGTTCTTCACTTATCTCATGTCTTGCTTCCAAAATCAAGCCTAACGGATGAATAGGCACTCTGTTGTCTCTTCTCTCCGAAAGCAAAACTAATCTCCATCTGACAGGTCCTTAGTTCTCTTTCCACTGTTTTGTATATTATTCATGTCAGCATCTGGGATGTATGAGGTTTCGGAGTTATTGTACAGTAGGTCTCGACCTTATCTGAATTTACTGTCCTCGTGATTGTGTGGATGACATTTGCCGATATTATGGTGGTATGTCTCCAGACTCATGGATTCTACATACCAACCTGAATAGATATATTTGGTTGCAAATTCCACAAACGACTTTAGAAATTGTAGAGGAATGTTATCTATACCTTCTGCTTTACTTGACAGCAAATTCTTCCTGTGGTGTCACCGCCAGACACCACACTTGCTAGGTGGTAGACTTTAAATCGGCCGCGGTCCTTTAGTATACGTCGGACCCGCGTGTCGCCACTGTCAGTGATTGCAGACTGAGCGCCGCCACACGGCAGGTCTAGAGAGACTTCTTAGCACTCGCCCCAGTTGTACAGCGGACTTTGCTAGCGATGGTTCACTGACAAATTACGCTCTCATTTGCCGAGACGATAGTTAGCATAGCCTTCAGCTACGTCATTTGCTACGACCTAGCAAGGCGCCATTACCATTTGCTATTTATCTTGTGATGCATGTACCGTCCGACCGATGTTCACCAATTATGGATTAAAGTTAAGTATTCCAGAAGCTCCGTACTTTTTTTACTAGACTCAATTCCTTTAACTGTTCCAGACCTTACGCCAGCCTGCGTGAGCTTAAACGCGTGCCTTTCGGCTATCTCCTAGTGGCTTGGCTGTCTTGCCAAGTCACAACACTTCCAAAGCTACGTCGAGCTCTGACCCTAATACTTTCTCTTGACAGCTCCTTCTCAGAGATTCAAATGGGGCAACAGTTAGGAATCTTTTGGCAATTTAGAGATCCCCACGACACAATTTCAGTCACAGGTCACATGTCCTGTGGATACACATTATTTCATTAATGCAGTGACTCAGCGTCTTGAAATCCCATACTACGAAGTAGGGAAGACAGCCGGAGAGTGCGACCCTAAGTTGGTACGGCTCAGCAGCTGCTACCTGGGAGCAGGTAATCAGCGCTGCCGGCGGAGACAGTCCGGGGCTACTGGAGTGCTCCGCGACAAACTAGTAGCGGTGCTCCTCCCTGGGGCAGAGTTATCGCAGTTCTGCGCTCACCCTCAACTCCGATTAACGAGCTCTCCGGACGGGCGCTTCTACTTCATTGACCCAGACATTAGTAGCCGGCGGCCATAAGCACTAGAACAACGGTCCGAAACTCTAACTGCACTCGGCCGGCCGGAGTGGCCGAGCGGTTAAAGGCGCTACAGTCTGGAACCGCACGACCGCTACCGTCGCAGGTTCGAATCCTGCCTCGGGCATGGATGTGTGTGATGTCCTTTGGTTGGTTAGGTTTAAGTAGTTCTAAGTTCTAGGGGACTTATGACCACAGCAGTTGAGTCCCGTAGTGCTCAGAGCCATTTGAACCATTTTTTTTTTTTTTAACTGCACTCGCCAGAGGAGTAACTGGAAATTTCAGGTTCTTCCTAAGTCCAGAATCTGCACCGTTAATTTTTGTTGTTCTCGTCAAGCCGAGATATCTTTGTGTGAAAGCGCTCACTCGCATGATTTTTGTGTGTGTGTGTGTGTGTGTGTGTGTGTGTGTGTAGAAGGTAGGTATAATTAGGTTGTATTACCAACTGTGTAGGCTGGCACGACACTTGACCATAATATGTTCGGTTCAAAAATTAACCTACACCACGTACCTGAATGGGGTAGTTGGTGTTCTATGACCCAAGACGTGTTTTTCAATGCTCTGTTAACCACAGGAAATCGCCACTTGTATCCGCCCGTGCAATGGAGGTAAATGCTAACATGCACTGTAGTGTAGTTCAGTGGATTACCCTGTTTCCTTAGCCACAAACAGTATCTTGTGATTCCTTTTAATTGGTCAATATTACTCAAAGGATACAGGATGGAGAACACAACTCAAAAAAAGATCAGAACACAAGATAAATGGATAAATTCAACAGGTCAGGAATCTATGAACTCACATGCAACACATCCCAGTCAGTATACATAGGAAAAACACGCAGAAACTTCAAAACAAGAAATTCGGAACATCTCAGAGCTTTAAAAAGCAACAGCTCCCATACCACATTTGCTGACCACCTTACAGCCAACAATCACCAGCCAACCACAATAGAAACAGACTTAAGAATACTGAAACCCAGCCACAGTGTATACAGCAAACTGACCATTGAGGAAAACTTCCATTTACAGAAGGCAATAGCAGAAGGAAAACAGGTACACGCACACACACATATGAAAATCAGATACACTAAAATCTGCAAAGACGCACCGTTTACACACAAAAGGAGTATCATATAAAAGACAACACACACAGCTAAGAAGCACACAGAGCACACACACACACACGCACACACACACACACACACACACACAGAGAGAGAAAGATAAAATGCAAACAAAATTCAAATTTGACGCACTCTCTGGTGAACAAATGAACACTGACTGGGCTGGGACACATAACAAACCACAATCACATGTGAGAAAAATGTTGTTTAGCATAATTGGCGGACCTCACATCAAAAAATAAATAAAAATAAAAACAATAAAAATAAAAAAGTAAAATAAAAATTAAAAAAACTGCAAACAAGTCCAATGCAAGGAGCTGCAAATCAAAATCAAAAAGACGGATATTACTCAAAGGATAATTTCAGATTTATATCAGAAAAATTATTTTTGGATTACTTTTGCTAGCGTTACAATCTATATTGTGATAATTTTGTACCGATATCTACCAACAGTAACTGCGAGGAACTAGACGCTACAAACAGTTCCCTTCTGAAACCTTCATGGAATCGTACTGTATGTACGTTTAGGTTACCACTGATTTGTTTTTGTATCTTAAAAAGTAAACAACCGTTACGTACATCTACAGATTTTTCCACTTCCATTAATGAACGTTCGCTACGTTTTAATGAAACGAGAAGGATGTTAGTGGAAAAATTAATCTTCCGGTATTTCCTGTAATTCTGCAAACGCTGGATCGAGTATTTCTGGCCATTAATTTCGAATATAACAACTTCATTTAGAGGACGTTCAATTAGCCTCAACTATACGAATTTCTCATTAAAAATATAAAGGGTTTTGAATCAAGTATTTGAAAAACACACAGCTATTAAAATGGCTTGAACCCCAAACATGTAATTAAAAACTATGGCGAATAAGAAACAAATCTTACAGAAATTGCATACTATAGGCCGACGAACAACTTTAATAGTTCGAACGTTCTAAGCAAAGATTCGCAAGCACATCGTTTATCTGAATTTACGTATGAGATGGGTAACTAAGCGTTTCCTGCAGTTAACACTTCAAACGTTTACGAAATAGAGATTACTTTGGTGGTAAGATTTCAACCTCATGTGCATATCTGAAGTACTTCATTTAAGTAATATTCTCGGTAAATATCACTAAATTGGTTCCAAAACTCAACTTCCCTTTTCTGCAGTGTATATTTAAAAAATTTCGAGACTAATGTATCATGACAGAGGTAGTAAAAGTATGACATGAACGCCTGGGAGTACCCGAAGAGCAAGTTCATGCACCTAATTGGACGTCTTACCTATATTCTGCGCCTGGAGGCGCCGTTCCTTCTTGAAGTATGAGAGGTGTGTGCGTAATTGTATCTTTTCAGCGCAGATGACCTTAATGGTTGCGTGTGTTTTTATTGTAATCTCATATTCGCGTTGGAGATTATAATAGAAAGGTAAGGGTGGAAACAGGTGCCGGCTCATAGCCTACTCCTCTCGAAGAGCACTGTTGAGCCGTCGAACTTAACGTCTGCATCCAACGGACGGATCGCCGTCAACAGATTTGCATGTCTTCGCTCCATGAGACACTGCGGACGTTCGGAACTGAATCCAGGACACTGGCCAAAGACTGATGATCAGCGACGTTACGCTGTCACCCCACCTATCCCCTCTGCCGTAAAGGGAAAGGAGAAAGCAGTCAACAGTAGGTTGCGTACCCGGACGGTCATCCATTCAAGAACTGGTTACACCCGAAGGGTGCTTCACTTCGGTGTTCTGACGGGAACTGTTGTACCCACCTCGTCATGTCGGCACGTCGTACAATAGAAGATTAAGAACGGGTCAGATTCCATAATTTAAACGTCCTTAATCGTTGATGGGTCCTTTCATTATGACTGAACGGAAAGGAGAATATGACAGATCACCCATAGATGTTGGTAAACGATACAAAACTGGAGTCGACATGCGTATACTTCGTTTTACTGCCACTTAAATTGGACTTCATTGACTTCTGAAAATAAGAAGGAAAAAGATTCTCTGATCCAAATTATCGTGGGTTCATGTAGCCTGTTAACGGCAATATTTTATTGACGCAAAATCATTGAGGACTGCACTCTGATATTTAGTGTGTGCTAAACTGATAATTAATTATTACATGGTCAAAAGCCTAAAATAACCGTTGCACAGAATTACACCGTTGCGCAGAATTACATCCAAACCCATAACTTCCGTTGGCTGCTAATTCCCAGAGAGAGCGACTTTCTCCAACGTACAGATATTCGTTGTCGAAGGACAGCTACCGCAAGGAAAACATCTCTGCTTTCTGAAACCACATCTCGATATTCCACATAAAAGTGACAGTTGTAGGTGAAAAGGAACGTTGCATCTCCTTTCTTTTCCGAAAAGCTTTCGACATTCTAACATACTGTCAACTGACTGGGATGATATGATCAGTGTCTTATTGTACAGTAGAATTTACATTAGTAGAATTCAAAGAGCTACAGTGAACGGCTAGTGTTGTAGAGAAACGAAAGTGACGTCTGATTTGCCAAAGAAAGCGTCATAGGTTCAATAATGTTCTGAATGCATATAAACTATTTATGCTTTACGGTCAGTGATTCAGGTTGCTCGTTTAGATACTTCATACGTGAAAGTCATAGATGGATGGCTGTGATAAAAAAACGGAACGTGTTAGGTTGTGAACTTGGTATACTACATGGGCACTCATTGAAAATGTTACAGAAGCATGATTTGTATCAGACCACGTGAAACACGTAATTTAAACACATTGTACTAAGACTACGAAGTAGTATGGAACGGGAAGATAATGTGAAATTTGTAGTAAGAAATGTGTTCGGATAGTTTATGATTAATTTTTGTTAAATTTTTTAGGGAGATGTTTCGCGCGGCTCCCCTCTCCTAGGTTCGAGTCCTCACTCGGGCATGAGTGTGTGTGTGTTGTCTTTAGCGTAAATTAGTTTAAGTTAGATTAAGTAGTGTGTAAGACCAGGTACCGATGACCTCAGCAGTTTGCTCCCGTAGGATCTTACCACCAGCAGCGCCACCACCACCACCACCACTGCAGAGCAGTCGAGTGCGCCATCATCTACACTCTGATAAAAATTGGGAATAATTTTATCCAGCGGGCCGCTTAAATTTGGGTGCGCGACAGCCTACCCTGAAACAAGGTTACAAGTTTTCGATGCTGTTTCTGATATATTGTTGTTGTGGTCTTCAGTCCAGAGACTGGTTTGATGTAGCTCTCCATGCTACTCTATCCTGTGCAAGCTTCTTCATCTCCCAGTGCCTACTGCAACCTACATCCTTCTGAATCTGTTTAGTGTATTCATCTCATGGTCTCCCTCTACGATTTTTACCGTCCACGCTGCCTTCCAATAGTAAATTGATGATCCCTGGATGCCCTACAGCCGATCCCTTCTTCTAGTCAAGTTGTGCCACAAATTTCTCTTCTCTCCAATTCTATTCAATACCTCCTCATTAGTTATGTGATCTAGCCACCTAATCTTCAGCATCCTTCTGTAGCACGACATTTCGAAAGATTCTATTCCCTTCTTGTCTAAACTATTTATCGTCCACCTTTCACTTCCATACATGGCTACACTCCATACAAATACTTTCAGAAACTACTTCCTAACATTTAAATCTGTACTCGATGTTAACAAATTTCTCTCCTTCAGAAACGCTTTCCTTGCCATTGCCAGTCTGCATTTTATATCCTCTCTACTGCGAGCATCATCAGTTATTTTGCTCCCCCAATAGCAAAATTCCTTTACTACTTTATATGTCTCATTTCCTAATCTAATTCCCGCAGCATTACCCGATTTCATTCGATTACATTCCATTATCCTCGTTTTGCTTTTGTTGATATTCATCTTATGTCCTCCTTTCAAGACACTGTCCACTCCGTTCAGCTGCTCTTCCAGGTCATTTGCTGTCTCTGACGGAATTACAATGTCATCGGCAAACCTCAAAGTTTTTATTTCATCTCCATGGATTTTAATACCTTCTCCGAATTTTTCTTTTGTTTCCTTTGCTGCTTGGTCAATACACAGATTGAATACATTAGAGTTAGGTTATAACGCTGTCTCACTCCCTTCCCCACCTCTGCTTCCCTTTCATGCCCCTCGACTCTTATTATACCTGCACAAATTGCAAATAACATTTCGCTCCCTCTATTTGACCCCTGCCACCTTCAGAATTTGAAAGAGAGTGTTCCAGTCAACATTGTCAAAAGCTTTCTCTAAGTCTAGAAATATAGAAACATGGGTTTGCCTTTCCTTAGTCTATCTTCTAAGGTAAGTCGTAGGGTCAGTATTGACATATATATATATATATATATATATATATATATATATATATATATATATAATTGATTTCCATAGAGTGAATCTCCCTGTGATCCTCTGTTTGCATTGACATGTGGACCTGACAGTCGGACCTCCTTCTTGTAACTCGTGCGCTAAGTAGAGCAGTGCCGCGAAGAGTGTTTGCTGAGGACGCTGTGAGCGCGGCAGACGCACCTGACGTCGTACCAGGAGGCGCGCCTTCCTGCCCCGGCGCTCGCGTGCCGCCCGCAAGATGGCGGTGGGCGCCGTTACTCGCCGCTGGCAGCTTTATCGCTGTCGGGTGTCACGGCGCGCCTTATCGGGGCGCCCGCTGGCCGCCTTACTGACGTTGCGGGTGGGCCGTCCGGCCGCGGATCGGCCCCAACTCCCACCTCACCTGCGCTGCGCCCGGCGGCTCGCCTCAACCTGGACCACGCTGGGTAGATGGATCGTCACACAGCTCAACGACAGTACCACGCTTACAATGAGCTACGCCAATTGTAGAAAAATTAAGAGTAGGTATTAAAATGCATGGAGAAGAAATAAAAACTTTGAGGTCCAAGGATGACATTGTAATTCTGTCAGAGACAGCAAATGAACTGCAAGAACAATTGAACGGAATGGACAATGTCTTGAAAGGTGGATATAAGATGAACATCAACAAAAGCAAAACGAGGATAGTAGAATGTAGTCGAATTAAGTTTGGTGATGCTGAGGGAATTAGATTAGGAAATGAGACACTTGAAGTAGTAAAGGAGTTTTGCTATTTGGGGAGCAAAATAACTGACGGCGGTCGAAGTAGAGAAGATATAAAATGTAGACTGGCAATGACAAGGAAAGCGTTTCTGAAGAAGAGAAATTTGTTAACATCGAGTATAGATTTAAGTGTCAGGATGTCGTTTTTGAAAATATTTGAATGGAGTGTAGCCATGTATGCAAGTGAAAAATAGACGATACATAGTTTGGACAAGAAGAGAATAGAAGCTTTCGAGATGTGGTGCTACAGAAAAATGCTGAAGATTCGATGGGTAGATCACATAACTAATGAGAAGGTATTGAATAGAATTGGGGAGAAGAGGAGTTTGTGGCACAACTTAACTAGAAGTAGGGATCGGTTGTAGGGCATATTCAGGGCCATCAAGAGATCACAAATTTAGCATTGGAGGGCAGCGTGGAGAGTAAAAACCGTAGAGGGAGATCAAGACATGAATACACGAAGCAGATTCAGAAGGATGTAGGTTGCAGTTAGTACTGGGACATGAAGAAGCTGGCACAGGATAGAGTAGCATGGAGAACTGCATCAAACCAGTCTCAGGACTGAAGACCACAACAACAACAAACGCCTATTGTCTAACTTCAAGGTGAAATGTTTGCAGGACTCCTCCCAAGAACAACTAAGGCACATATACCTCCACACGTTTTGATCTCCAAACTCATTAGTCACTATCTGTAGATGAAAGCGGCTTGAATACGAAGGGCTACAAAACTTTCAAAGAATTCCATTTTCAGTTGCTTGTGTCTGGCTTAGCGCACTTCGATGGACTCGCGATCTGAGAGCACCGGAAAACTCTGTAGCCAGTCAGCTAATTCATACATTCAAAGGCTGGTTGAAAAATGGCTCTGATCACTATGGGACTTAACTTCTGAGGTCATCAGTACCCTAGAACTTAGAACTAGTTAAACCTAACAAACCTAAGGTCATCACACACATCCATGCCCGAGGCAGGATTCGAACATGCGACCGTAGCGGTCGCGGGGGGTGCCAAACTGCAGCGCCTAGAACCGCTCGGCCACCTCGGCCGGCTCAGAGGCTGGCACCAAAATATCAGTCTTGTTCACGAGTCCTATAATACTGCGTAAGGAAAGAAAGAAAGAGGACGACCTTCCACTGCGAAAGAAATGACAGAAAGCTTGACTTTTGGCTAAAATAGTGGAAAACGACTGAGACAAACGCCCCTCCTCCCTCCCCCTCTCCCTCATCTCATTCAGTTATTCGATAGCACAGCCATCATCTGCAAGTGTGTACTCCAATCGTAGTGCTTACTGAAATAGTGACAAAAGCGAGACGACACTACCAATATCGTGCAAACGGACATCAGATATGGCAGATTAATGTGGACTAGGTGGAGATCATTAATCGAGCCTGGGTTGCTTCATTTTCATATGAGGATAAAATGACTGCCTCTCCAGGAGAGGAATGCATATTTCATAAAGAAAGGTAGAAGGGCTTGCAAATGCTTGTGATAGGAATTCAGATTTCAGACAGCTTCGTCTGCTTACATTATCAACACCTCCATCCAACCGAAGGTCTGATGGGCCACTACCACCAGGATGCTCATGAAGGCCATTATATCGAACGTACTGTGTAATAATGAAGAAATAAATATCGTTGTAAGTCCCTACTCCTTTATTTCTTGGCATGCTGTCGACAACAATATCTTTAGAGACTGAGCTAAGCCGATTTCTAAGAATTCTCTGCCTTATTGGTTAAAAACTGTCTTGGTTGCAATTTTAGTTTTTTTATTTTTCAACGACGCGTTTCGCCTTATTTAGGCATCTTCAGGTTATCTTAATTTGGTATTTCTTAGAAGAATCCATTAGTCAGTGGAGCCAAAGGGCATCGTCGAATATATTAGGCCAACATCGCCTTCGTTAAACTCAGTAAAAACCTTTCTATATAAGGCGAAACGCATCGTTGAAAAATAAAAAACTAAACTTGCAACCAAGACTGTTTTTAACCAATACTGTTAAGCACTGGTTTGATTTATGCCACATGTGGATTGGAAGAATTCTCTGCCTATAAGTTCTTCATGCAGCACATAACTTAAGGCCCAGCCGGCATGAGAACACTCCTACCGAATGCGAGTTCAGTGCTTTCAAGCTAGCGCTCTCCTCGGTGATGGAAAGAGCTGTCTGTTGTGTGACAAGTAACGTCGCAGATACCCATTGTTTTCCAAATTTTAATACTAGGACCTAACCAGATGCGTCTCGTTGTTTCCATGTTGGGGAAGACAGTGTTTTTTTTTGTCCCCGCCGGCCGGAGTGGCCGAGTGGTTCTAGGCGCTTCAGTCTGGAACCGCGCGACCGCTACGGTCGCAGGTTCGAATCTTGCCTCGGGTATGGATGTGTGTGATATCCTTAGGTTAGTTAGGTTTAAGTAGTTCTAAGTTCTAGGGGACTGATGACCACAGATGTTAAGTACCATAGTGTTCAGAGCCATTTTTTGTCCCCTTCAGTTGTGTCTCAAACAGTTTTTACAGTTGTAAATGGATGCAGGAGATCAGACAGGATGCTTACGTACGTGTCACCGGTCAGACTCATATCTAGACGTATCAGAGGTCCCATATCACTCCAACTGCACATGCCTCATACCATTACAGAGCCTGCACCAGCTTGAACAGTACGCTGCTGACATGCAGGGTCCATGGATTCATGAGGTTGTCTCCACATCCGTACACGTCCATCCGCTCGATACGATCTGAAGCGAGACTCGTCCAACTAGGCAACATGTTTCCCGTCATCAACAGTTCAAATGTCTGCGTTGACGAGCCCCAGGCGAGGCGTAAAGCTTTGTGTCACGCAGTCATCAAGGGTACATGAGTAGGCCTTCAGCTCTGAAAGGTGATATTGATGATGTTTCGTTGAATGGTTCTCAAGCTGACACATGTTGCAGGCCCAGCATTGAAATCTGCAGAAGTTTGAGGAAGGGTTTCACTCCTGTCACTTTGAACGATTCTCGTCAGTCGTCGTTGGCCCCGTAATCACAGGATATTTCTTAGATCGCAGCAATGTCGGTGATTTGATGTTTTACCGTATTCCTGACATTCACGGTACATTGTAGCAGTAGTAACCGATTTACAACTGTGCCATACACTTGTTGTCTTATACAGGCGTTGCCGACCACAGCTCCGTGTTCTGCCCGTTTACATATCTCTGTACTTCAATACGCACTCCTATGCCATTTTCTTTAGTGCTTCAGAGTACTTCAATACTCACGGAGGGCATGCTGCTATCCATGCATTCGATAAGCGCAACGTTCAATTCCTGGTTTTACAAAAAAGGTTCATAATAATAGCCCTGAGTTAATCACTGACACTAGACACTTAGCCGTCAAATCAATTTAAGAGTGCAGTCAACAATCCGAAGAAATCCAATCGAAGCGCAGTACACGGTTAGTTCTCTCCATGCGTCAGAAGGCGGAGACGAGAGCGGGACCACAGCCTTTAGCATGGTGCGGTTTACACGACCCGAACCACGGCCCGTTGTGCCAACAACAGCTTGCTGTTGCGGTCAGCGGCTGTTACGAGCACGTAACACGGACAAGCGCCAGCTTCCTTCGCTGACCACCGTACGCTCCGCTCTCTTCTCAAAAGTCAAAACAAGACAAACGTTCCGCATTTGAGCGCCCCTTAAAACTAATCCAGGACGCGGTTCGCACCCACTCGATGCGAGATGGAAGTCTAACTCCTTTCACCAGTGGAGCCGAGCCGAAGGGAGAAATCGGTACATATGTATCAAATATAACAAGAAAGTTTCATTCGGAAAATCTATATACGAGGGCAGTTCAATAAGTAATGCAACACATTTTTTTTCTGAAACAGGGGTTGTTGTATTCAGCATTGAAATACACCAGGTTATTCCCCAATCTTTTAGCTACACAACACTATTTTTCAACGTTATCTCCATTCAATGCTACGGCCTTATGCCACCTTGAAATGAGAACCTGTATGCCTGCACGGTACCATTCCACTGGTCGATGTCGGAGCCAATGTCGTACCGCATCAATAACTTCTTCATCATCCGCGTAGTGCCTCCCACGGATTGCGTCCTTCCTTGGGCCAAACATATGGAAATCCGACGGTGCGAGATCGGGGCTGCAGGGTGCATGAGGAAGAACAGTCCACTGAAGTTTTGTGAGCTCCTCTCGGGTGCGAAGACTTGTGTGAGGTCTTGCGTTGTCATGAAGAAGGAGAAGTCCGTTCAGATTTTTGTGCCTACGAACACGCTGAAGTCGTTTCTTCAATTTCTGAAGAGTAGCACAATACACTTCAGAGTTGATCGTTTGACCATGGGGAAGGACATCGAACAGAATAGCCCCTTCAGCGTCCCAGAAGACTGTAACCATGACTTTACCGGCTGAGGGTATGGCTTTAAACTTTTTCTTGGTAGGGGAGTGGGTGTGGCGCCACTCCATTGATTGCCGTTTTGTTTCAGGTTCGAAGTGATGAACCCATGTTTCATCGCCTGTAACAATCTTTGACAAGAAATTGTCACCCTCAGCCACATGACGAGCAAGCAGTTCCGCACAGATGGTTCTCCTTTGCTCTTTATGGTGTTCGGTTAGACAACGAGGGACCCAGCGGGAACAAACATTTGAATATCCCAACTGGTGAACAATTGTGACAGCACTACCAACAGAGATGTCAAGTTGAGCACTGAGTTGTTTGATAGTGATCCGTCGATCATCTCGAACGAGTGTGTTCGCACGCTCCGCCATTGCAGGAGTCACAGCTGTGCACGGCCGGCCCGCACGCGGGAGATCAGACAGTCTTGCTTGACCTTGCGGCGATGATGACACACTCTTTGCCCAACGACTCACCATGCTTTTGTCCACTGCCAGATCACCGTAGACATTCTGCAAGCGCCTATGAATATCTGAGATGCCCTGGTTTTCCGCCAAAAGGAACTCGATCACTGCCCGTTGTTTGCAACGCACATCCGTTACAGACGCCATTTTAACAGCTCCGTACAGCGCTGCCACCTGTCGGAAGTCAATGAAACTATACGAGACGAAGCGGGAATGTTTGAAAATATTCCACAAGAAATTTCCGGTTTTTTCAACCAAAATTGGCCGAGAAAAAAAATGTGTTACATTACTTATTGAACTGCCCACGTACCAATGGCAAACATAACTGTCAAAGTTGAATACATTTAACGGTTAATACGAGAGTGGGTGGGCCTAGGAATTGCTAGGAAGTTTGTGATGTTAAAAAGTCAACAAACGAAGTAAAATGATGTGTGCTGTTATCCTTTCGAAGAAACATTTATTGGAGCTAAAATTATGAGGAAATTTATTGTTCATATACTAAAGAGAGATTAGGCAGCACGTCCAAATTTATTTTGCAACGAAGCATGTTTTCTCTGTTAAGCATCCCCCTTTCATGTCTCATTGTCGAAAATTAATGTACATGGAGGTAAGGGAAAGGCTGCACACTGGAGTACATTTAGGACGAAATGAGATTCAAGTCATCGTATGACGAGACTGATTTAGGTTTCTCTGTTTTTCCTTGAATTACTTAGTGCAGTTTTAACGTTACAAAATTTTCTTCCTAAACCCAATACTCGTGCTAATCCAACACCCGTACTACGCCACTAACATGAACCTCACGGACGAGATGTCCAAACCTAACTTTACTTTTTCCCCTTATTCCTCAGATGAAGGTCAAACAATATATGAAGACTGTCTGTGGATACATAAAGTAGTAGCAGTTAAAAATGCGCCTCCATGGTGTCAAACTAATATCGATTACATGCGTGAACCTGAAAATGATTAGATTTTCAGGGTTACCACACGGAGTAGGTAACGTCTACATCCTTTACGTATGAAGAGACTGCGCAGCGTGTTTCTTATTCATAAATCACATTTGAATACTATCTTTTTGTGAGATCACGTTATGTTAGTATAAAATTCAGACACGTATGCACCGATGTGACAGAAGTCATGTGATAGCCACACTACTCGCCATTAAAGTTGTTACACAAAGAAAAAATTCAGGTGATAAACGGGTATTCATTGGACAAATTTATTATACTAGATCTGACATGTGATTACATTTTCACGCAATTTGGGTGTATAGATCCTGAGAAATCAGTACCCAGAACAACCACCTCTGGCCGTAATAACGGCCTTGACACGCTTGGGCATTGAGTCAAACAGAGCTTGGATGGCGTGTACAGGTACAGCTGCCCATGCAGCTTCTACACGATACCACAAGTCATCAAGAGTAGTGACTAGCGAATTGTGACGAGCCAGTTGCTCGGCCACCATTGACCAGACGTTTTCAATTGGTGAGAGATCTGGAGAATGTGTTGGCCAGGGCAGCAGTTGAACATTTTCTGTATCCGGAATGTCCCCTACAGGAACTGCAATATCCGGTCGTGCATTATCCTGCTGAAATGTAGGGTTTCATAGAGGTCGAAAGAAGGGTAGAGCCACGGGTCGTAACACATCTGAAATGTAACGTCCACTGTTCAAAGTGTCGTCAATGCGAACAAGAGGTGACCGAGACGTGTAACCAATGGCACCCCATACCACCACGCCGGTTGATACGCCATGGCGATGACGAATACACACTTCCAATGTACGTTCACCGCGATGTCGCCAAACACGGATGCGACCATCATGATGCTGTAAACAGAACCTGGGTTCATCAGAAAAAAATGACGTTTTCGCCATTCGTGCACCCAGGTTCGTCGTTGAGTACACCATCGCAGGTGCTCCTGTCTGTGATACAGCGTCAAGGGTAACCGCAGCCATGGTCTCCGAGCTGATATTTCATGCTGCTGCAAATGTCGTCGAACTGTTCGTGCAGGTGGTTGTTGTGGTGACGCCACACTTGCTAGGTGGTAGCCTTTAAATCGGCCGCGGTCCGTTAGTATACGTTGGACCCGTGTGTCGCCACTATCAGTGATTGCAGACCGAGCGCCGCCACACGGCAGGTCTAGAGAGACTTCCTAGCACTCGCCCCAGTTGTACAACCGACTTTGATAGCGATGGTTCACTGACAAAATTACGCTCTCAGTTGGCGAGACGATAGTTTAACATAGCCTTGAGCTACATCATTTGGTACGACCTAGCAAGGCTTCATTATCAGTCACTATTGATCTTGTGAATCATGTACCGTCAGACCGACGTTCACCATTAATGGAGTAAAGTTAAGTATTCCACCAGCTACGTTCGTTTTTCTAAATTCTAATTTCCTTGTCCTGTTCCAGACTTCACGCCACCTGCGTGAGCTAAAACGCGTGCCTTTCGGCCTCCTTCTAGTAACGCGGTGTTGATTCTCCTGCCAACCAAAACAGTTGTTGTCTTGCAAACGTCCCCGTCTGTTGACTCAGGGATCGAGACGTGGCTGCACGATCCGTTACAGCCATGCGGATAAGATGCCTATCATGTCGACTGCTAGTGATACGAGGCTGTTGGGATCCAGGATGGCGTTCCGTATTATCCTCCTGAACCCACCAATTCCATATTCTGCTAACACTCATTGGATCTCGACCAACGCGAGCTGCAGTATCACGATACGATAAACCGCAATCGCGGTAGGCTAGAATCCGACCTTTATCAAAGTCGGAAACGCGATGGTACGCATTTCTCCTCCTTACACGAGGCATCAGAACAACGATTCAACAGGCATCGCTGGTCAACTGCCGTTTGTGTATGAGAAATCGGTTGGAAACTTTCCTCATGTCAGCACGTTTTAGGTGTCACCACCCGCGCCAACCTTGTGTGAATACTCTGAATAGCTAATCATTTGCATATCACAGCATGTTCTTCCTATCGGTTAAATTTCGGGTCCGTAGCACGTCATCTTCGTGGTGTAGCAATTTTAATGGCCAGTAGTGTACAAGTTCATATACGGATGGCGGTAGTACAGCGCACACAATGTGTAAAAGGGCCGTGCATTGGTGCGGCTGTCGTTTGTGCACACATGAGTCATGTGAAAGGGTTTTCGACGTGATTAGCACACCACGTCGGGAATTAACAGACTTAGAGCGCGAATGGTAGTTGGAGCTAGACGCACGGGAGATTCTATTTTGGAAATCGTTATGGAATTCAATATTTCGAGATACCCGCTGTGAAGAGTGTACCGAGAGTACAAAAGTTTGAGGCATTACCTCTCAACACGATCACCGCTGTGGCGTTCGTCCTTCACTTGACGACAGAGACGAGTGGCAATTGTGCATAATTGCCAGGACTAAAGTGCGCATCATTTATGATGGCGGCCGAGTTTAGGTTCGTTCTGCGCATCTGACGTCGCAAAACACAGTCAGCCAATGAACAGAGATCGACGTTGCCAGAGGTCGACTGCAGTGCAGAGCACGGACGAGTGTCTTCAGTTTTAGAAACGTTCAGTCATAAATAAACTAATTGAACAAAAGCTATTCTTGATAGCAGACTTTCTTTTATAGAAAGTTTGGAAAAAGCATTCTTTATACCAGTTGCTTCACATTCTATTAATTAATTCAACCAAACTAGCAATAAGCCCCCTAATAGCGACAGCAAGGAAAGGTGTTTGTATCATTCTCACTAACCACTTTTTCACAATAAAGGACAGCAGTAATTGCTTATTTCCTATTGTCCTTCGACGAAACGTGAGTAATTCATAGTCGTACCAACAGTGTTTGTCGGTATTTAGACTGAAATTTTAAAGTCCTCCAGGAAGTTAGCGTTAGCGTAATGGTTAAAGTGTATGTTGGCTAAACGAAAGGTTCTCAGTTCAAACCTTGTTTGGTGCTTAATATTTTGTTTATTTAAAAACAATATCGAAGTGTCTTACTTCATGAATTTTATTTGTTTGAATGTAATTTTTTGAAATTTCTAGTGGCAACTAAAATCTACCACACGGAAAGTATACGCTATGGAATTTTACCTCTGCTAACTCGTCAAAATTTCGTGCAATGGTTTACTATATCTAATGCTGCGCAATAACTGCGTTGAACATCGAAACAAAATTAAATCATCTATGGGGCGAAGGTATCAGTCAAGAAGATGCGTAAAAATCAAATTTTTGGGCCAAATAGTTTCAGTGAAATCGAATGATAAAGTGTGTGAAGCAGTCGAAACACCATGTGTCTGCACAGGCGAGCAGTTCAATGATGACAAAATCGCGCACACGGCGGAATGCAGGGAGCACGTCCCTGCAGCAGCGAAAGGGTTCATGCGGCCGTTGTGGTCATAAACTGCGCGCTCCCCCCCCCCCCCCCCCCCCCCGAAACGTAAGTCTGTGAACTATACTATGGCGCTGCTTCTCTTGGCGCGTACAATTGGCAACGCAGCAATCTCCCGCGTCTGGGCGGGCATGCGCGAACCACCAAGATAAAAGAATTCAACTACACTCCTGGAAAAGGAAAAAAGAACACATTGACACCGGTGTGTCAGACCCACCATACTTGCTCCGGACACTGCGAGAGGGCTGTACAAGCAATGATCACACGCACGGCACAGCGCACACACCAGGAACCGCGGTGTTGGCCGTCGAATGGCGCTAGCTGCGCAGCATTTGTGCACCGCCGCCGTCAGTGTCAGCCAGTTTGCCGTGGCATACGGATCTCCATCGCAGTCTTTAACACTGGTAGCATGCCGCGACAGGGTGGACGTGAACCGTATGTGCAGTTGACGGACTTTGAGCGAGGGCGTATAGTGGGCATGCGGGAGGCCGGGTGGACGTACCGCCGAATTGCTCAACACGTGGGGCGTGAGGTCTCCACAGTACATCGATGTTGTCGCCAGTGGTCGGCGGAAGGTGCACGTGCCCGTCGACCTGGGACCGGACCGCAGCGACGCACGGATGCACGCCAAGACCGTAGGATCCTACGCAGTGTTGTAGGGGACAGCACCGCCACTTCCCAGCAAATTAGGGACACTGTTGCTCCTGGGGTATCGGCGAGGACCATTCGCGACCGTCTCCATGAAGCTGGGCTACGGTCCCGCACACCGTTAGGCCGTCTTCCGCTCACGCCCCAACATCGTGCAGCCCGCCTCCAGTGGTGTCGCGACAGGCGTGAATGGAGGGACGAATGGAGACGTGTCGTCTTCAGCGATGAGAGTCGCTTCTGCCTTGGTGCCAATGATGGTCGTATGCGTGTTTGGCGCCGTGCAGGTGAGCGCCACAATCAGGACTGCATACGACCGAGGCACACAGGGCCAACACCCGGCATCATGGTGTGGGGAGCGATCTCCTACACTGGCCGTACACCACTGGTGAACGTCGAGGGGACACTGAATAGTGCACGGTACATCCAAACCGTCATCGAACCCATCGTTCTACCATTCCTAGACCGGCAAGGGAACTTGCTGTTCCAACAGGACAATGCACGTCCGCATGTATCCCGTGCCACCCAACGTGCTGTAGAAGGTGTAAGTCAACTACCCTGGCCAGCAAGATCTCCGGATCTGTCCCCCATTGAGCATGTTTGGGACTGGATGAAGCGTCGTCTCACGCGGTCTGCACGTCCAGCACGAACGCTGGTCCAACTGAGGCGCCAGGTGGAAATGGCATGGCAAGCCGTTCCACAGGACTACATCCAGCATCTCTACGATCGTCTCCATGGGAGAATAGCAGCCTGCATTGCTGCGAAAGGTGGATATACACTGTACTAGTGCCGACATTGTGCATGCTCTGTTGCCTGTGTCTATGTGCCTGTGGTTCTGTCAGTGTGATCAGGTGATGTATCTGACCCCAGGAATGTGTCAATAAAGTTTCCCCTTCCTGGGACAATGAATTCAAGGTGTTCTTATTTCAATTTCCAGGAGTGTATAACAGCAAGCAACACTGCGTGAAATAACCGCAGAAATAAACGTGGGACGTACGACGAATGTATACATTAGGATCGTGCATCGGAATTCGGCGTTAGTGGGCTGTGGCAGCAGGCGACCGACGCGAGTGCCTTCCCCAACAGCACGGCATCGTCTGCAGGTAAGAGCTGATGACGGAGTTCGAATGTGTCGCAAACCCCACGAAGTTTTCAAGAAGGTGGTTTACCAGCTTGTGGTGTCATCAGTGTTTACACAGAATGGACGGGGTTCTCTAGTTCTGCTGAACCAACCACTGACTGGAAATAGTTATATTCGGCTCCTTGGAGATCATCTGCAGCCATTAATGTTCCCAAATATATTACTGGCCCACAATTGTTCGCAATTGGCTTGAACAACTTTCTGGACAATTAGAGTGAATGATTTTGGCATCTACATCGCCCGAAATGAATCCCGTGGAACATTTGTGGGACATAATGGAGAGATCCTTTCGTGCACAAAATCTTGCACAGGCAACGCATTAGCAATTATTGACGACTCAGGATTTCTGCAGGAGACTTCCAACGGCTTGTCGAGTCCATGCCATGTCCAGATGCTGCACTACGCCGGGCAAAAAGAGGTCCGATGTGGTATTAGGATTTACCCCACGATATGTTTCACCTAAGAGTACAAGTTTACGTTCGAATTCGAAAACGGCAGGGCCTTAGCCTATCCAGACTGCGGTTTATCGTCAAAAAATATTTCTCCCAGGACTCTTATGTGAATATGGAAGGCCACACCCAGTGTCTCGTGTTGCCAACGGCAGAGAAAAGTGTCAGATTGCTCTGCCGTGCTGGCTCGTACATCCACATCCTGTACCTTAAGTCATGAAATTGGCGTGAATTCAGGAGGACACATATCTACACGGAGAGCGTGTTAGTGTGTGGCCGGCCGTAGTGGCCGAGCGGTTCTAGGAGCTACAGTATGGAACCGCGCGACCGCTACGGTCGCAGGTTCGAATCCTGCCTCGGGCTTGTATGTGTGTGCTGTCCTTAGATTAATTATGTTTACGTAATTCTACGTTCTAGGGGACTGATGACCTCAGAAGTTAACTCCCATTGTGCTCAGAGCCATTTTAACCATTTGCTAGGGTGTGGATCACCTCGAACTATTATCACGGCGACCATTGTTGCATCTTCCCTTGACGCTGCAGCAAAGAGAAGCGCGACGACACATACGATCGTCGTCTTCTCTTACGCGTTCCATTTCTATGTGCAGCCTGACAATGGATGTGGCTCCAGGGGGAACGAACGTGGCCGGTTTGCCTTCCTCATCATCATAAGGGCTCAGCACCTGATGAGATGGTACGGAATGCCGCTGGAAGTGCAACACGATTACTTTA
This sequence comes from Schistocerca piceifrons, assembly GCF_021461385.2. Taxonomy (NCBI): domain Eukaryota; kingdom Metazoa; phylum Arthropoda; class Insecta; order Orthoptera; family Acrididae; genus Schistocerca; species Schistocerca piceifrons. The sequence goes on from NC_060139.1 coordinate 66,254,357, forward strand.
GCACAGCAGAGACATTTTGGCTTGTAGCCGTCACATCTCTGACGCGTCAAGGTTGTTGGCAGTATCCTAACTAGAAAGTCTGCGGGACGACGCCTTCGAGCACGGTAACGCGTGACGAAATACAGCATTTCGGGAGTACTGTCCTGTCACGGAGAGTGTCAGATTATTTTTCTGAGCAGCATGTTCCATAGCTCTCTAACACACTGCAAACCTTTGGTCGTGGTTTTCCGAGAAATGGACAAGCGGACAGAACCCATTCTCTATGACTTATAAACTCCGATACTGACGCAGCATGGAATGCCGTACCTGCATTTGTCATCCGAGGTTAGTTCGACTTAGTGCCTGGGGCATTCTTTCCCAACCTTTCTGAGACATAACCCTGAACGAAATTAAATCTCAGGCAATTTGGAGCGTAATTAAACAACCCTGTAAAAAAATTAAAACTCCTCTTTTTAAAATGACAAATTATTTCCAATAACTGCTTAACGTTCAAACAATTGAAAGTCACGCATTGACTACATTTTTCTCTGAACCTAAACATAAAGAGTGAATGCGGTGTTTGATTCTGTTTGCACATAACGTAGCAAATTAAATCACCTCTTCACTATGGTTTTCATGGCTGCCGTCACCCGAAGTCTACTTTCACATCAGTAAGTTGTGGCTGATGGAATAGGTGTTCTAAAGAGTTCTTTCAGTAATGATACGAGGGTCACTCCCAAAGAAATGCACACTATTTTTGTAAAAATACTGTTTTCATTCTGCATGTGTGAAAGTTTTACAGTGTGTAGATACATCCTTCCCGCTTGTTTTCAAACTTAATTCAACTTGTTCCCGTGAATAGTGCCGTCATAGCATCTCTTCAAGATGGCTGTTACACTTGACGTTCGTCAGAAGCAACGTGCTATCATAGAATTCCAGTGCATTGAAAACGAGACAGTGGGAAACATCCACAAGAGGTTGGAAAAGGTGTAGAGAGATGCTGCTGTACAGTTAGTTGGTGGGCAAGCAGGTTACGTGATGAAAGCGGGCACGACAATATTGAGGATTGTCCTTGCAGCGGCAGGCCTCGTACTGCACACACTCCTGACAATGTGCAGAGAGTTAATGAATTGGTGACTGCTGACAGACTCATCACAAGGAACGAATTTTCACGCTACTTTCGGATAGGGGAAGGAAGTGTTTGCAGAATATTGAAAGTCTTGGCGTTAAAAAAGGTTTGTGCCAGATGGGTTTCCCAGGATGTTGACAGTGGCTCACAAAGAAACAAGAAAAACGGTATGCAGCGAACTTTTGGAACAGTACGAGAGTGGTGGAGATGAATATCATGGAAGAATTGTGACAGATGATGAAACACGGCTCCATCATTTTTCACTAGAGACGAAGAGGCAATCAGTGGAGTGGCATCGTGTGAATTCACCAAAGAAAAAAAATTCAAAACCACACCGTCTGCTGGAAAAGATATGGCTACTGTGTTTTTCGATTCCGAAGGACTCTTGCTTGTGTTGCACGACAATGCAGCCACATGCCAGTCAAAAAAGCATGGAAGCGATCACATAACTCGGATGGAAAAGACTAAAACACCCGCCTTACAGTTCTGACCTGGCTCCATGTGACTATCATCTCTTTGGGAAACTGAAAGACTCTCTTCGTGGAACAAGGTTTGAAGATGATGACTCCTTTGTGCACGCTGCCAAACAGTGGCTTCAACAGATTGGTCCAGAATTTTACCGTGCGGGTATACAGGCGCTGGTTCCAAGATGGCGTAGGGCAGTTGAGAGGGATGGAAACTATGTGGAGAAATAAAAATATTTTTCCTAAAGGATGTATCTACGCACTGTAAACTTTTAAACAAGTAGAATAAAAGAGGGATTTAAAAAAAATAGTGTGCATTTCTTTTGGAGTGACCCTCGTAGTTAATAATGGCAGACGACACGGTAGAAGAATGCGAGTTCTGTTATATGAAAATTTTCTATAGGCTGTTGCTTCGCAAAAACCAAGAAATTGTATGAGGGGCGTTCAGTAATTGATGTGAAACATATCTTTCTGAAAGCTGATTGGCTTATTCAGGATTCCAGTACAGCTTATTATTCGCCACTATTTTGGCCACAAAACTCTATTTTTCAACGTAATCTTCGTTCAGTGTGACTTCATTACGCCAACATACTGTCAGGGCCTGTACACCCGCTTCGTACCACTCTACTGGTCGACACCGGAGCCGAAGTCTTGCTGCTTCAATAACCTCTCGGTTATCGAAGTACTGCTTTTCGCTGAGTGGATTCTTTATTGGGAAAAACACTCGTAAATCGGAAGTTTCGACTTCAGGAGTGTGAGGTGTTTGAGGAGCGACAGTCAAATGAAGTTTGGCTTACGTCAGGCCTTGCATTGCCATGGAGGAGGAGAAGTTCGTTTGTATGTTTCTGGCAACGAACACGCAGATGTTGTTCTTTTAATTTCCTGAGGGTAGCGCAATGCATTTCATAGGAAGGAGCACATCAAACGGAACAGCCCCATCAGAGTCCCAGAAGACTGTTACCATGATTTTACCAGCTGAGGGTGAGGCTTTGAACTACTTCTTCGGAGAAGTGGTGTGGCGCCACTCGATCGATTGTTGTTTTGTTTCCGGTCCGAAGTGATAAACCCATGTTTTCCCGCCTAAGACGGTGTTCGACAAAAATCTGTGACTATGAGCATCGTAACGTGCAAGTAATTATGCACAGATGGTTCATGCGCAGATGGTCTTTTGTTAGGCGGCGAGGAACCCGGCGCGTACACAGTACGAGTACCCTAACTGGTGGACCAGTGTGTCAGCACTACCAACAGCGACGTTCATTTGTGTAGCAAGGTGCTTGATTCTCATCCGTCGATCAGCTCGAATGAGAGTGTCCGCACGTTCCAACACTGCAGGAGTCACAGAAGTGTACGGCCGGCCGGCACGCGGGAGGTGAGAAAATTTGTTCGATCTCGTTGCGACGATGGCGGATACCTCACCCGACGAATCACCGTGCTTTCATTGACTGCCAGGTCTCCGTGGACATTATGTAGTAGCCTATGAATATCTTCGCCGCTCTGATTTTCCTCCAGAAGAAACTCAGTATCAGCTACCTGCTTGCTACACATCTCCACTACAGACGCCACTTGGAAGCCTACGTATATCGACGCTACCATTCGTGAACTTCATGAAACAGCAAGGGTTGGACAGGGAATGTTCCACGATGTCACACAACGCATTCCACATTGTTTCAAATAAATTTGGCAGCGATGCTTGTCATAGAACCAAGGTCTACTTTCTAAATCTGAAAAAAAATTACTATTAGAGTATTTATTACAGATGGCAAGTAATTGCTGCTTCTAGTTGAGCACCACAAGCGATACGTAGAAGAGCAAGGCTGACCTTGAGTGCTGCTGCTGAACGAAATAAATGTTAAAAATGAAGTTTTTAATGTGAATGAAACGGGACGTCAAGAAAAAAATCTTATTCACAACTTCGATTCACCATGCAGAAGAATAATTTTCTGCAGTGTACACAGAGTGTATAGTGGGGCGATCACTCTGTTGTAGAAATAATTCAAAAGCCAATATCGCTTAAATACTGTTTACAGGATAATCGGTTTCAACACACTACAGGATCTGTGAAGACGTAACATGACAGGTTTGAGGGAGCGCTTAGATGAGTTACACTATATACATTCCCATTAGTACAGTACCACATAGCTACATTCAGGTACGTGGTACTGTACTGATAGTAATGTATATATTGTAACTTATGCAAGCGCTCCCTCAAACCTGTCATATTATATCTTCACAGATCTGTTGATGGCACCTTTAGTGTGTTGAAACCGGTTGTCCAGTAAACAGTATTTAAGCGATCTTGGTTTTTGAATTATTAAATAATTTTCTGTCACGCAGGCCATTTAGAACTTTAGGGTAGACCGTAGACTAATGGAGAGATGTATGTTGTAAATAACTGGGAGACACAGGGAAGAAAATAAATGGATCATGGGACGGATCACAAAAGGAGATGTAGCTGTGATAGTGATGAAGAAATCGTGGAGGCGAACAGAATAATACCCAGGAAAATGGACGGTAGATAGTAAAATGAAGTTCTTTGAATGAATGAGTGTGAAATCTTATGGGACTTAACTAAAATGGCTCTGAGCACTATGGGACTCAACTACTGAGGTCATTAGTCCCCTAGAACTTAGAACTAGTTAAACCTAACTAACCTAAGGACATCACAAACATCCATGCCCGAGGCAGGATTCGAACCTGCGACCGCTGCGGTCTTGCGGTTCCAGACTGCAGTGCCTTTAACCGCACGGCCACTTCGGCCGGCTATGGGACTTAACTGCTAAGGTTATCAGTCCCGAAGCTTACACACCACTTAACCTAAATAACCCTAAGGACAAACACACCCACCAAATCCCGAGGGAGGACTCGAACCTCCGCCGGGACCAGCCGCACAGTCCATGAATGCAGCGCCTTAGACCGCTCAAAGTTCTTTCAAGGATTCGAAGAAATATGAAAACACTCAGGAAACATACTGATCGAAGGTAGGCCGATGCCTTAAAAGATATGCAGGAACAGTACTGATTCGATTCGCTGAGGAAAGCAATACATGGAAATGTGTAGCGGAGGCTTTTATCGAGTAGTGGGTATCGAATTGATGATAATAGTGATGTGCTGTATGCCGAAATGCTGATAACTTAATCGAGATTATGTCTTAAACCTTAATTTAGAGTGGCCACTAAATCTCCATTGAATCAATTCTCTTTTCAGTCTCCGGATTAATGACCGCCCGGGTTTGGAACCCTACCCTGGCGTAAAACCATCGTTGCTGCCAAATATGGCAGATCTGTGTACTATATTTTGCAGCCCCAAATGACTTACAACTTTAATCAAAAAAATGGTTGAAATGGCTCTAAGCACTATCGGACTTAACATATGAAGTTATCAGTCCCCTAGACATAGAACTACTTAAACCTAACTAACCTAAGGACATCACACACATCCATGCCCGAGGCAGAATTCTAACCTGCGACCGTAGCAGCCGCGTGGTTCCGGACTGAAGCGCCTAGAACCGCTCGACCACTGCGGCCGGCCAACTTTAATCACGTATCCTTCCTCCTGTACCGACTAAGGGAAATAAGTACAATTTCGTTCTTTGTTTTGTTTGTATTGTATTGTATGTTAACAGCGGACCTAGAAACGACGGAGAAGCTCCGTCCCCACCGCAGCCGCAATGGTCCACAACCCCCCGACGACTACCGTAGTCCACTTCACCCCTCCGCCGCCCCACACCGAACCCAGGGTAACTGTGCGGTTCGGCCCCCTGTGGACCTCCCGGGAACATCTCACACCAGACGAGTGTGACCCCTATGTTTGCGTGGTAGAGTAATGGTGGTGTACACGAACGTGGAGAACTTGTTTGCGCAACAATCGCCAACATAATGTAACTGAGGTGGAATAAGGGGAACGAGCCCGCATTCGCCGAGGCAGATGAAAAACCACCTAAAAACCATCCACAGACTGGCCAGTTCACCGGACCTCGACACAAATCCGCCGGGCGGATTCGTGCCGGGGACCAGGCGCTCCTTCCCCCCGGAAAGCCGTGCGTCGACCGCACGGCCAACCGGGCGGGCTTTTGTTTTCTTTGCTGGTGTTGAAACTTCAATGTCCAACAGTGCAGCAAGTTTTCAGAAATGTCTCCAGAATTTCAGTACTTTTGACACCGTACGTAATAATCTGTACCATGAAAAGAAGTGTCAATCGTTGGAAGCTGAAATTACGTGTTCTTTGTGCAGCTTGCCACCGGACACGTCAGACTGGTGAGATACGATTGCCGGCCTGTTCGCCTGTGTGTTCGCGTCTGAATAGCGCGACAGCAGAAGGGGTCAGGCCGGCGTTTGGCCGGGACCTGCTGTCAATGGCAGTAGGAAGCACCGCCTGCCTCCATGCCTCCAGCTCAGCGCAAATATGCGGCGCGCACAAAGCCGCGGTCGGCCCGCCGCTGAATGGGCCTGCATAATCATAGGCCGGCGCCTCGTGGGGGGGGGGGGGGGCGGGGGGCGGCATTTCCACGTCTGTGTACGCAGCTCCACGGGCGATCGCCGGCTCCTGACGTCTGCATAAACACGCGCCCAAACAGATACACAGGCTCACCAATTATGTACTATGTATACCAACTGACTGCATTCTCTACAGTCTGCTATTGCTCGTGCAACACACGAAACTGGCGTCTATACATGAATACACACAGAGGAGACAAGAGTGATGGAATAACAATATGCACGTATACACTAATGGCCATTAGAATTGCTACACCATGAAGATCACGTGCTACAGACGCGAAATTTAACCGACGGGAAGAAGATGCTGTGATATGCCAATGATGAGCTTTTCAGAGCATTCACACAACGTTGGCGCCGGTGGCGACACCTACAACGTGCTGACATGAGGAAAGTTTCGAACCCATTTCTCATACACAAATGGCAGTTGACCGGCGTTGCCTGGTGAAACGTTATAAGGAGGAGAAATGGATACCATCACGTTCCCGACTTTGATAAAGGTCGGTTTGTGGCCTATCACAATTGCGGTTTATCGTATCGTGACATTGCTGCTCGCGTTGGTCGAGATTCAATGACTGTTAGCAGAATATGGAATCGGTGGGTTCAGGAGGGTAATACGGAACGCCGTGTTGGATTCCAACGGCCTCGTATCACTAGCAGTCGAGATGACAGGCATCTTAGCCGCAGGGCTGTAACGGATCGTGCGGCCACGTCTCGATCCCTGAGTCAACAGATGGGGACGTTTGCAAGACAACAACCATCTGCATGAACAGTTCGACGACGTTTGCAGCAGCATGGACTATCAGCTCGGAGACCATGGCTGCGGTTACCCTTGACGCTGCATCACAGACAGGAGTGCCTGCGATGGTGTACTCAACGACGAACCTGGGTGCACAAATAGAAAAAACGTAATTTTTTCGGCTGAATCCTGGTTCTGTTTACAGCATCATGATGGTCGCACCCATGTTTGGCGACATCGCGGTAAACGTACATTGGAAACGTGTACTCGTCATCGCCATACTGGCGTATCACCCGGCGTGATGGTATGGGGTGCCATTGGTTACACGTCTCGGTCACCTCTTTTCGAATTGGCAGCGCTTTGAACAGTGCACGTTACATTTCAGATGTGTTACGACCCGTAGGTCTACCCTTCATTCGATCCCAGCGAAACCCTACATTTAAGCAGGATAATGTACGACCGCATGTTGCAGGTCCTGTAGGGGCCTTTCAGGAAACAGAAAATGTTCGACTGCTGCCCTGGCCACCACATTATCCAGATCTCTCACCAATTGAAAACGTCTGGTCAATGGTGACCGACCAACTGGCTCGTCACAATACCCCAGTCACTACTCTTGATGAAGTGTGGTATCATGTTGAAGTTGCATGGGCAGCTGTACCTGTACAAGGCATTCAAGGTCTGTTTGACTAAATGTCGAGGCTTATCAAGGACGTTATTACGGCCTGAGGTGGTTGTTCTGGGTACTGATTTCTCAGGATCTATGCACCCAAACTGCGTGAAAATGTAATCAGTTGTCAGTTCTACTATAATATACTTGTCCAATGAATACCCGTTTATCATCTGCATTTCTTCTTGGTGTGGCAATTTTAATGGCCAGTAGTGTACATATGATGCTAGTGTCACGTACAGAAGGTATAAAAAGATAATGCATTGCTGGAGCTGTAATTTGCACTCAGATGATTCATCTGAAAAGGTTTCCGACGTGATTATGGCTACACGACGGGAACTAACAGACTTTAAACGCTGAATGATAGTTGGAGCTAGACACATTTCGGAAATCGTTGTGTAATTCCATATTCCGAGATCCACAGTTTCAAGATTGCGCCGAGAATACCAAATGATAGGAATTTCTCTCACCAGGGACAAAGCAGTGGGCAACGGCGTTTACTTAACGACCGAGAGAACGGCGTTTGCGCAGAGCTCTCAGCCCCAACAGACAGAAATCATGTGGGACGTACGACGAATGTAGCCGTTAGGGCCGTGCGGCGAAATCTGGCGCTAATGGGCAATGGCAGCAGATGACAGACGTCCTCTGCATCGGCTCCCCTGTCTGGTAAACCGTGGCCTGGTTAGATGAGTCGCACTATCAATTCGTAAGAGCTAGTGGTAGGTTTAGACAGTGAAGCAGACCCCGCGACGCCGTGGATCCAAGTCGTCTACAAGACACTATGCATGCTGATGGTAGCTCCATAACATTGACTGATGTTTTAGGTCAAGCCCAGAAGAAACCTAGTATCTCACCAGTCTGAGTTAGCTTCAGATTCATTTCCCTCCCAGTAATATGGCTACTTTCGATTGAAACTTATAATTATTTCGTTTTATAACTATGAACCATAAAATCATACAGCTTGATCCTTTAAAATTATTTGTTTGTAGTGCTGCAGCTTTCTAGTCATTTATCGCCTGATGTGAACTGTGTTAACATGGAATGGACGGGGTCCACTTGTCCAACTGAACCGATGGCTGACTGGAATCCTATGTTCGCCTACTTGGAGACGATTTGCAGCCATTCGTGGACTTCATCGACCGAAACAACAATGTAATGAACATGGATAGCGATGCGCCGACTCACTGTGCCTCAGCTGTTTGCCATGTGTTTCAAGAACATTCTGGATAGTTCGAGCGAATGATAAGGTCGCCTAGATCTCACTACATGGCATATAATCGAGAGGTCAGTCCGTGCACACCATCCTTCACCGGCAACACTTTCGAAGTTAAAGGGCGACTGTAGAGGCAGTAAGGCTCAATTTTCCCGCAGCGACTTCCAACGACTTGTGGGCTCCATGGCACGTCGAGCAGCTGAACAATGCTCGGCGAACGGAGGTCAGACACTATATTCAAAGTGGTCCGAATGTCTCTGAGCACTATGGGATTTAACATCTGAGGTCATCAGTCCCCTAGACATAGAGCTACTGAAGCCTAACTAACCTAAGGACATCACACACATCCATGCCCGAGGCAGGATTCGAACCTGCGACCGTAGCAGCAGCGCGGTTCCGGACTGAAGCGCCTAGAACCGCTCGGCCACAACGGCCGGCAGACACGATATTAAGATGTATCCCATGATGTGGTTACCTCAGTGTAATATTTCAATCAATTTTGAACGTGGAATCTTTTTAAATAAATAATAGTCTTAGTGTGTACAGGGAGTTTTTAAAATATTTGTCCGATTTCAAAAGACTGTATCTTCTGTACGGGTCAGGATAGAAAAATTCAGTTTGCGCTTAGTAGTCTAAAGTTTTCGTTTTCAGAAGAATCGTCCGATTTTACAAGGCTATATCTTTTCCATCGATGCACATTCAACCTTCGTACACTATTTACAGTTATCTTTAGCATCAACATTTCCATTCAGTTTCTTTTCCATCATGAATGAATCTGCTCCAATTTTACTTGACAAGTCCTTTGTTTGGATAAAATAGGTCGCACTATACGGTTTCAGTATGTAGATGCCATCATCATACGCTACGTCAAACACGAAAAACTAAGAGGAATTCTTCATAAAATCAATTAACGTTTAAATGGCCCAAACAAATGAGAACATCAAGACATATTTTTACTGGGTACGATAAAGGCTTACGAGTCATGTAAAAAATTCAGGAATTTTTTCATGTAGCATGCAAGATCCCTTGCGGGTGAGGCATGAAAGGATTGAAACTTTCTGGGAGATTAAAACTGTGTGCCGCACCGAGACTCGAACTCGGGACCTTTGCTCCGAGTCCGAGTCGCGGTCCGGCACACAGTTTTAATCTGCCAGGAAGTTTCATATCAGTATACATAATTCAGGAAACATCCCCCAGACTGTGGCTAAGCGAGGTCTCCGCAATGTCTTTTCTTCCAGGAGTGCTAGTTCTGCAAGGTTCGCAGAAGAGCTTCTGTGGAGTTTAGAAGGTAGGAGACGAGGTACTGGCAGAATTGAATCTGTGAGAACGGGTCGTGAGTCATGCTTGGGTAGCTCAGTTTGTGGAACACTTGCCCGCGAAAGGCAAAGGTCCCGAGCTCGAGTCTCGGTCCGGCACACAGCTTTAATCTGCCAAGAAGTTTCATATCAGCGCACACTCCGCTGCAGAGTGAAAATCTCATTCTGGAAACATCCCCCAGACTGTGGCTAAGCGAGGTCTCCGCAATGTCTTTTCTTCCAGGAGTGCTAGTTCTGCAAGGTTCGCTGAAAGAGCTTCTGTGGAGTTTAGAAGGTAGGAGACGAGGTACTGGCAGAACTGAATCTGTGAGGACGGGTCGTGAGTCATGCTTGGGTAGCTCAGTTTGTGGGACACTTGCCCGCGAAAGGCAAAGGTCCCGAGCTCGAGTCTCGGTCCGGCACACAGTTTTAATCTGCCAAGAAGTTTCATATCAGCGCACACTCCGCAGCAGAGTGAAAATCTCATTCTGGAAACATCCCCCAGACTGTGGCTAAGCGAGGTCTCCGCAATGTCTTTTCTTCCAGGAGTGCTAGTTCTGCAAGGTTCGCAGGAGAGCTTCTGTGGAGTTTAGAAGGTAGGAGACGAGGTACTGGCAGACTTGAATCTGTGAGGACGGGTCGTGAGTCATGCTTGGGTAGCTCAGTTTGTGGAACACTTGCCCACGAAAGGCAAAGGTCCCGAGCTCGAGTCTCGGTCCGGCACACAGTTTTAATCTACTAGGATGTTTGATATCAGCGTACTCTCCGCTGCAGAGTGAAAATCTCATTCTGCATGAAGGGATTCTCTGAGTGAACCAGTGCCACGCCTAACTGATAAAACCAACAACGTAATAGCAAATCACACATTGCCAGTCTAACGTAATCTATGAACCACCTGCAAACTACCTGCGAACTACGCGGCATGGGCTTAAGAAATTAAGTAAAGGCATTAGCAGTAAAATGCAAATTTGTGAATCTCAAACATAATGTCATGGACGCCCAATAAGACTGGTCAACATTATCCTCGAACCTCAGTAAGACGCCTGAGCACATCATATACATGAGAGAGTGCCCGCTACCGGAACTAACACCACGAGTCGGAACCCTCTGTTTTCCTTGGTTTTTTGTAGCGCTTAAAGGTGGGGTTTACACATTGAAACACGGGTCGTCTGTACGACTGAGTACGCAGCTCGTGGTGTAGTCGTTAGCGGTGCTGCCTCTAGAGTCCCAGGTTCGATTCCCGGTCGGGTTAGGGATCTTCTCTGCCCAGGGACTGGGTGTATGTCTTGTCCTTACCATTTTATAATCATTCGTGCAAGTGACTAGATTGGACTGTGTCAAGATTGGGACTTTGTACGGGCGCTGATGACCGCGCAGCTCAGCGCCCCACAAAACAAACATCATCATGATCATCATCACCTGTACGACTGAGTGGATTTACTCGTCATGAAAAATCTTAGCAAAAATTGTGGTGTCCTGCAAAGAGTATGTTAATCCAGATAATAGTCAAACTCGTCCCATATATTTGAGAACATCTGTGGAGCTACTGCCAACGGCCTTGCCGCAGTGGCAACTCCGGTTCCCGTCAGATCACCGAAGTTAAGCGCTGTCGGGCTGGTCTAGCCCTTGGATGGGTGACCATCTGGTCTGCCGAGCGCTCTTGGCAAGCCGGGTGCCCTAAGCACTTGTGAGACAAACAGAGGAGCTACTTGATTGAGAAGTAGCGGCACTGGTCTCGTGAACTGACATACGGCTGGAAGAGCGGTGTGCTGACCACATGCCTCTCCATATCCGCATCCAATGACGCATGGGGGCTGAGGATGACGCGGCGGCCGGTCGGTAGCGTTGGGCCTTTCAAGGATTGTTCGGACGGAGTTTAGTTTGGTTCTCTGGAGCTACTGCAATCACAGGTATTGCAATGCAGAATCATACACTCCTGGAAATTGAAATAAGAACACCGTGAATTCATTGTCCCAAGAAGGGGAAACTTTATTGACACATTCCTGGGGTCAGATACATCACATGATCACACTGACAGAACCACAGGCACATAGACACAGGCAACAGAGCATGCACAATGTCGGCACTAGTACAGTGTATATCCACCTTTCGCAGCAATGCAGGCTGCTATTCACCCATGGAGACGATCGTAGAGATGCTGGATGTAGTCCTGTGGAACGGCTTGCCATGCCATTTCCACCTGGCGCCTCAGTTGGACCAGCGTTCGTGCTGGACGTGCAGACCGCGTGAGACGGCGCTTCATCCAGTCCCAAACATGCTCAATGGGGGACAGATCCGGAGATCTTGCTGGCCAGGGTAGTTGACTTACACCTTCTAGAGCACGTTGGGTGGCACGGGATACATGCGGACGTGCATTGTCCTGTTGGAACAGCAAGTTCCCTTGCCGGTCTAGGAATGGTAGAACGATGGGTTCGATAACGGTTTGGCTGTACCGTGCACTATTCAGTGTCCCCTCGACGATCACCAGTGGTGTACGGCCAGTGTAGGAGATCGCTCCCCACACCATGATGCCGGGTGTTGGCCCTGTGTGCCTCGGTCGTATGTAGTCCTGATTGTGGCGCTCACCTGCACGGCGCCAAACACGCATACGACCATCATTGGCACCAAGGTAGAAGCGACTCTCATCGCTGAAGACGACACGTCTCCATTCGTCCCTCCATTCACGCCTGTCGCGACACCACTGGAGGCGGGCTGCACGATGTTGGGGCGTGAGCGGAAGACAGCCTAACGGTGTGCGGGACCGAAGCCCAGCTTCATGGAGACGGTTGCGAATGGTCCTCGCCGATACCCCAGGAGCAACAGTGTCCCTAATTTGCTGGGTAGTGGCGGTGCGGTCCCCTACGGCACTGCGTAGGATCCTACGGTCTTGGCGTGCATCCGTGCGTCGCTGCGGTCCGGTCCCAGGTCGACGGGCACGTGCACCTTCCGCCGACCACTGGCGACAACATCGATGTACTGTGGAGACCTCACGCCCCACGTGTTGAGCAATTCGGCGGTACATCCACCCGGCCTCCCGCATGCCCACTATACGCCCTCGCTCAAAGTCCTTCAACTGCACATACGGTTCACGTCCACGCTGTCGCGGCATGCTACCAGTGTTAAAGACTGCGATGGAGCTCCGTATGCCACGGCAAACTGGCTGACACTGACGGCGGCGGTGCACAAATGCTGCGCAGCTAGCGCCATTCGACGGCCAACACCGCGGTTCCTGGTGTGTCCGCTGTGCCGTGCGTGTGATCATTGCTTGTACAGCCCTCTCGCAGTGTCCGGAGCAAGTATGGTGGGTCTGACACACCGGTGTCAATGTGTTCTTTTTTCCATTTCCAGGAGTGTAGTTCACTTTAAGTTACTGGAAGGGAAAGTGCCTTTCAAAATCCCACACAGTAAAAAATATCAGATATACTGATATCAGGCGCTCTTGGAGGTTTTTAGTGCAACTCGAGATCCGTACGTATATGACCAACGATCCATTTTTTTTAACAGCGTACTCTCGATGCCGCCAAGTTGGTAACTACAATTTCGGAGCTCATATGCCTCCAGCATAACAGTTTTGAACCGCGGGTGGCCTATGCTAAAAGACGCAGGAGCTACTATAGCAAACACCGCCACAGTCATAGCGATGCAACGCGTCGCCGACTGGCGTGTGCCACTTCAGTAACTAAACTATACTTGTTCAGCGGGAGAATGCAAAACGCCTCTTGTCGTTAGGTTATTAAAAAGTCATGAACATTTGCTTATCGTAAACAAATTCGCCACTGTTGTAAAATACTTGTATTGATAGAAATCTTGCACGACAGAAGTCGCTATACACTACCACGGTTTCGGAGTCTTATGTCCATCATAAGATGTAGCTGAAATCTTGCAGTAATACGACGTGATATCCGTGCTCGAACAACTAGTAGGCAAACATCTACCTTAGATGGACCGCCAAATAACATCCCATTATTCGACGGTCGCTCTTCTCACCAGCCTTGTGCAGTTAGTGCTCCATGCCATCAGCTCCAGCAGTCACCAAGGAGTATGTAACGGTCTGAGGATTATCAGCCACTGATCGAAACCAACCATTTTTAAAATAAAATATTTTATGCGGCCTAGAGTTTCTATTAGTTTTTAATAGTATTATAAGACCGTAGACATTTCTTAAAACTGTATTTCACAAAATTTCGCAATATTATCGACCGACTTCTGACTAGTCAACGGGCTAACTGCATCAGGGAGATCCCTGCCGGCAACCATAAGTATCGACAATTTGCAACTATGGCCAAGGCCAACTTCTCGTTTCCATGCTTAAGTCTAAATTTATCTAAAGTTTTTTGTTCATTTGAGGAATCTTCTGAAAGACCCCGATTTTGGGACTGCCTAAAACTACGTTCATGTCGGGAATCCATCTCAAGCTGCATTCTCTAATCGAATATAATAGGTACCGCTCGTAAGTTTCCGTTACCTGTGGCTAATTGTTCAAGGTTATAAATGTGCAGATTTAGTGTGTCGCTACGTTTTATGTCAAAGCGAGGCAGTGAGATTCAGTACTGGACTTTGAGCATATCATTAGAGAGTTGGCAGCGTGGTGGTCAGCTGTTACTGATGTGGAAACGTCACCGAAGATTTATGTCCAGCAATCCTAGAGGGAGGCCGGACTTATTAAATGATGATAACGCGTAATTCTGATTCTTGTACCTTGGGTTCAATATTCTAAGAATTGTGAACATCTCATTCCCCTGTACATTGTCGAAGACTTTTTCTAGGTCATAAAATGGTAGGAAAGATGCCTAGTTTTTCCTCTGGCCGCCTTCTATTACTTAGCCAAACATTGGCATTATTACAATATTGCCTTGTCTCTTCCTGAAACAAAAGTAACCGTCATCCAACATTTCTTAAACTTTGTTTTGATTTTTCTACATACCGTTATACTCAGTTCCTTCTGATTTTAACTTCTCAGACTAATCGTGGGAATAGTTTCCACACTTCTTTGTCAATGGAAATTTCATTTTTCATAAATATTTGACACCGACTTTCCAGTTCCTCCAACTGTCATTTGTTGTTGTTGTGGTCTTCAGTCCTGAGACTGGTTTGATGCAGCTCGCCATGCTACTCTATCCTGTGCAAGCTTCTTCATCTCCCAGTACCTACTGCACCCTACATCCTTCTGAATCTGCTTTGTGTATTCCTCTCTTGGTCTCCCTCTACGATTTTTACCCTCCACGCTGCCCTCCAATACTAAATTTGTGATCCCTTGATGCCTCAGAACATGTCCTACCTACCGATCCCTTCTTCTGGTTTTCAGTAATTCCTGTTGGTTTCTTCCAGCTCAGAGTTCTGTCGATTAATTTCTACAAACAGGAATGGTTTTATAAACGATACAAGTTCGCA
The DNA here is from genome assembly GCF_021461385.2 of Schistocerca piceifrons. NCBI lineage: Eukaryota > Metazoa > Arthropoda > Insecta > Orthoptera > Acrididae > Schistocerca > Schistocerca piceifrons. The sequence continues at coordinate 66,269,727 of NC_060139.1, forward strand.
TCCCCTGACCGTAGTTCTCAAACTGTTCTGTTTCTTATCTCTAATGACGTGATTATAGACCACAACTTGAATTACAACGTCTGCCATTAGGAAATGCTACGCTGATTAATGTTAAGTATGAAGACTTCCTTGGGCTCTAAGTGGTTCTCCTGTAGCGTTTTCTGAAGATTAATTTACGTAGTGTACGCTGCTTGCCAGTTGGTAGGAGTATAGACATTGTTGGACAAGAACAATGACAGGCAATAATGGCCGACACGGAACACAGTAAATACGTAACAGAGGTGGAGCTGTATATTTATAACGAAACATGGTGCGGATTTCACCATGTGTGAAAGCAGGGTAACGTTAGAGTTTGATGCAGGTCAGTCTCCCTATACAAAGGCCGACATCGGACTCTCAGTAAGGAATATGCACTCCTCGGATACTAATCCACATTATGCATCTGTTATTCACGCTGGCTACCAAACGCTTGAGGAGTTCTTGGGGGATAGTAGCCCACTCATCTCTCAAGGCGATTTTCAGTTTTTGCGGGGGGTGTCCGTTAAGCAACATGATTGCCAAGAACTTCTCAGACATGTTCTGTAGGGTATACGTAAGGAGAGTATGCAGGCCATGCCATGCGCTAAATATCTTCATTTTCCGTCGTGTCGGATACCTCAGCGGTCCTGTGTGCGCGACGATTGTCACCCAATGTCAACAAATGTAAATGATGCAGAATAATCCCCTTTCAATACTGTCGTGCTCTGACGGTACCTCGCATAAAGATATACAGCGGGTTTGTGCGTAATGCCTGCCCACACCATAACCTCTAGGCCACACCTATGACGTTCTGCGGTGTATAGCGTGTTCTGTCCTCTCTCCACAGTAACTAGAGGCCAAAATCACTTTCCACAGTGAAGTGGCATTTGTTGGAGAACATCACTCTGGACCACAGTTACGAATTCCAATCAACATTCTCCTTAGACCAACGAACATTCTCTCGACGATGTCGTGGTTGAAGTAAGAAGCATTTAACAGTCCTCCGAGCATACAAACCAGCCTGATCTGAACACCACCAAATGGTTTTGGCAGAGACACGTGTATTCGTAGTGGTGGCAAGACGTGCAGCGATCTACCTAGGAGTGACAGGTCTGTTCTTTTCCGCCACTAGGGTTACGTATCGATTCTCTTGCAGTGTGATGATGCATTTACGACCACTTCATTTGCAGTGTATTTCCAAATTAAGCGACAGTTTTCCATAGCGAGATGATACATTTGGACAAAACCGTTACTATGACGACAGTAGTGACACTCTGACCTGCTTCGAGCTGTCCAATTGCTTGTCCACGATCGTAAAGACTCAAATAATCTCTTGCAGGTGTGTTTTCATGCCATACGCAACGTCACACCACGACAACCTTCATCAGACACCATACTGCACTGTCAGTTGTACCTTAGCAACTGTCAGGCAGTTTATTTACTGTATAAAGGGAAGAATTGCATCACATATTGTTGACGAAAGATAACATGATGCAATCTGTGCCGATGATTATGCACAGACATTGTTTTGTCTGAGACAGCACCCGCAAAAGAGGCCGACCAGGAATTTAGAGACACTTGTGATTTTCATTGATGTATGATGCCATTCCCCGTGTAAGGTTATGGTTAGGTGGTTTCTTACTCTATGACTGAACACAGTTGTGTAAGATGTAATGACATTGTTTAATATTGCAATTTTTTCACGGAAATACACGCTTTTACACAGTTTACAATGAGACAATGTTATGACAGTTGTCAAAATGACGCATCTCGGCCTCTGAAAGTGAACTAATCATAAACACAATAGTATTAAATTGTAACTCTCAGAAAGTTAAATAATCCTAAACACAACAACATTAAATTTTAACTAGAAGTTTCTTTACAAAATTCTTATGATTACATTGTGATGTTGGCCAGTACTGCAATAAATCTTTCGCCTCTGATTCAAAGTTCGGTACCACTTTTAGGATGACAATCAAGTCTACAGAGGATGGTTAGTTTTGTGACAAATTGAGCAAAAGGTTGCCCAAAGTCGCTCGAGTTTACAGTGGATGGAAGCTGGTGAACAAACAAGTTTACGCCTCTGCACACGATATTTACTTTAGCTGCAATGAGCTGTCATATGCATAGCTGCTCTCGCCCACTGAAACTCCTATAAAATCTAATTAAGCATTTGCTGAATTTTCCAACAGAAACTCTCTCCATGTTTCCTGATATGCAAGAAAGCATGAACTCATCCCTAGTCTCGGACTATGGCGATATACACTCGCATGGCTGGAGAAACGTGGATATTATAATGCCCTCTCAGTTCTCACAAAAACAATTAACTACCTGGCTGGTTTGTTACTCCACAGTTGGAGCTCAACGATGCTACAGCTAATTTCTAGCTGGAGGCCAGCCGCTGTGAACACAGTGTTCACACAAATTCCTCCTCTGCGTCGTACAGAGCGTTATGCGCTCCATTCTGCACTTGACGCCAGTTCAGAGAAGAGTCCCCAAAAATTTCGCTCTCGTCTTTCTCTTAGTCGAACTCTCTCCCCACCTGGCATCTTTCGTTCTCCACGTCATGGCTTTTTAAGTCCAATCTCTTATTTTGTGGACACTCTCTCTACCAGTCGCAAGGGTCCTACCATTGAACTGCTTCGAAATCTCGGCACTTTACTCCTTCCCAGTGCGTTTCCGCCAATTGGACTTTTTGTGCCTGCTCAAGACACCTAAACAGTTACATGTGTCAATCACGTGTGTAACACTTGCAGTTCGCATAATCGAATGCGTCACTGGTTTTGTTCGTGTCCCTTTGGCAAGAGACGTGCCCCCTTAAGCGCTTTCTGCACTGCCTCCTGGGGTGTTGCCCCTGAATCTGTCCACGCTGGCTTCCACACAAAACGTTTCCTCTCACTGCTTGTTTCACCTTCCGCTCATTGACATGCATTATATAGGAGTGGTTTGTTAATACCGTCGATTGAGTGTCATCCCTTTTGCATTACATACTTATAGGCAAATCTGGTCATTACTGTTGTAGTTAAATGTCATATTCACCTTCCTGTTACAATGTATAAAACTCTTATGTAAGGTGCGAAATTGGCCTTCATTTATTCTGCCACCTTACACCGTCTGTAAATCGAGATGTGCAATGTTGGAGAATGGAGTGAGTCGTTTATTCTTCAAATTGTTAGAAATTTATATAGTGGCGCAAATGACATTATTAAAATAGGCACAAAATGTATGGAGAAATTGCTGTTACCAAAGGATTACTATGAAGATGCCCAATAGCATCTGTATTATTTTACAAACACCACTCGCCTTCAGCCTTAGCGTTATGGAAACATTTGTATCGTTTTATGGGTGTGTTTATAACCGATGACAAACTCTTCACTTTCAATTTCTCTGAAGACCAAGTCAGCTTTTCAGAGACTGAGCAAGACATGAACTACATGGTTTTCAACAACTAATTTAGATAAAACATTCCTGAACTAGCGAGTCAAGACATGTACTTAGATTTTTGGGTTAGTCATTGTTAACACGGATCCAGTCAAAGCAAAATTAAGAACCGCATTTTCCAAGATTTAATTATTGTGGTGAGCTTATCACGTATGGAGCACAAACATATGAAATAACTGACAGAATTTAGGGGAACTAGTCGGTGCAGATGGGATTTCGGAGGTGTTGCTATAGGTTGACACTGCGGGATCAAACAAAAATGAAGACGTATGTAATACACTGAACCCAGTAATGGATACAATCGAAGCAAAATGATTGAGGCGGTGGGAGCCTTTACGCCGTTTGGGTGAGGATACACAGCTTAAGAAGACAATGGAATAGATTACAACTAGCAGGGAAAGAAGAAGACGCCTGAAGAACATAGAAGGGGTTGTCAGAAGAACTGTATCACACCGGAATTTGCAAGTGGGAGGCTGGATTTTCTCTGCCTCGTGATGACTGGGTGTTGTGTGATGTCCTTAGGTTAGTTAGGTTTAAGTAGTTCTAAGTTCTAGGGGACTGATGACCATAGATATTAAGTCCCATAGTGCTCAGAGCCATTTGAACCATTTTTTGGGAGGCTGGAAAGCTAGGATGCAAGAAACAAATGTAAAATTGTATTTAACAGCCATAAAAAATTACTTATTTTAATATGATATTGAAGGTACTGGTCAGATACGACGTATTCATTCAGAGAAATTCCCCTGTGCTCCGAGTCATTAAGTACAATTTCATCTGTCCAATACATGTACACAGCAGATAAATATGAGCAGAACTTCCAGAACTACCGATTCAGCCTACAAATGCTGGGGAAGGTGATGTCACTTTCTCAATGCTATAACCTCACCTCCGGGGTACAGCGTTATATATCGGAAGGGAGAAAAGACGCTGAAAGTAATATTCAGTATGTGGCTGTTGGTGTAACCGATTGACGGACTGTGCCGTATCTCTTCCTGTCCATTTACTCTTAATAGGGCACAGTCCGATGATAGCTTTCTGCGTGTTTCAGTAAGGGGTCTCTCCACCGTGTGATGCTTGTGATTTCACTTGGTGTATTATCAGCCTGGTAAGCTCATCCGATTCTTTTTTAAGTAATCGTCCTGGCCGAATATCCTGAGCTGCTGTCTCAGCCTTATGGAATTCTGGTAGCCCAATTTAACTGTAGAGTTGTACACGAGACTCACTCTGGCCCTGGAGCTCCCTCTTTGTTAGTGTGCATGCGCCACTGCACACACATACAGCCCGCTGCCACCAATGTAAATTCAGCATTGAACGAGACCTAATGGAGGGCGGTCACACAGAGTTGTGAGACACTCATGTTTAACTGATTTTATAGAAATATTTTTGAAATGTCACTGTGACCCTAGAGTTCACTTCGTGCAACTATTCTGTCGCCAAGTGTAGAGTACATTTACGTGATAAAGACACGTAGGAATGACATTTTACTAGTGGAAAATATTATATGCGAAGCATTGTTAGAAAAACTCCATTATGAATGTGACATACTTGGCTTCAGTGATGAAAATGATTGTGAAACTGATGCTCCTGCAGCAGTTATAGACAATGACGAAACTGATCAGCCTGCCGAATTTCAGAGAGTGGTGAAGAAAATACGGCCATCCACGGTAAGAATTGTCACTGTTGGAACGCAGCTGTTCCTAGCAGAAGAGGTCTGTCAGTTCTATAGAACATTGAAGTGCATATGCCAAGAGTATTTCCAAGAATGAATCAATGAATTTATCTATGAATAACCAATAAGATCTCAAAGTATTCGTGTAATATGTGCATTTAATTAAATGAATAGCACCTATATATAAATAAGCAGGAAATAAAATCAACAGATATGGATCTCTTTCGAGTTTAATCGTTGAAAATCGCGTATTGCAATTTTAATTACCTCTTCTATCTGTTAATAGCAATACTGATTGAAAAAGTACTTGAGAGACGTGAAATAAAATGCGTTCGTTATATGAGAGTCCAATTTCCGTAGAAAATAGACTATTTTCATGTAATTTCACAAGCAAATAAATGGAGGGTCACTGCGACTCTGGTGTATAGTTCGTGTGAAGATTCCATAGCTGCACACTGTTAGGATTAACAGTGACATGTTGACAATTACATTATGATGACGAAGTTAGCCATTTTACATTGTGAATAACTGAATGAATGCGAGTGAATGTGGAGAGTGCGATTTTAAAAAGGTTTTTCACATTTTTTACACCGTGCAATACCCCCTACCTTGAAATAACGAACTGAATGTAGCCAAGAAAGACCCTACACAAAGGCCTGTAGTCCTCCAGGCGTATTGCTCTCTCAACAAGCTGGCAGTCACCTCGTTAGCAAAGGCAGGGGCACCGTTGGACAGTATATATGTCTCCCGCAGGACAATGGGATTAATCAGGTCAGTGACCAATCAGAGGGCGCTGTTTGCAGCGGCGCCTCTGCTGACAGGTGCTGGGCACACAATCAGGGGCATTAATCAGCGCTCCCCCGGGAGTCCGGTGTGCCGAGCTAACCAAGCCAGACCCCGCCTCTAAGACACTGCCGCGTGGCGGTCCCACATCAAGTCTAAAGGTCACGATCGAAATCACTTAGTCACCTCATGCCTCAAGCGAGCTGCTGCACTCTACACGCAGTCCGGCAAGAAGCACATAAATCGTTGAGTATCACAGACTTTACACTGCCATGTTGGAAGATTCAGACACGTCACTGGAATACCGACACCAGCTAATAAAGTAAAATGTGTATCATGCAAGAAGAGGTTTAGAAAGTACAAGGATAGTTGTGTGTGGATCTGACAGTTTCACTTATTCAATTAATTAATGTCATTGATTACTTTTATTGCCCATGGTGGTCTAATGAGTAGAGGGGTAGACTCTGAATCTGCAGATTCTGATTAGGTGCAAAAATTTTTCCTCGTTCCAGCTCGACCTGGACGGCCCAAAATTCTCACAAAATGCTGCTATGAAATTGAGTTCTGGGCATGTTTCCTGGGAAAGGGAGAGGGGGGGGGGGGCAAGGGTGCTAACGGTAACCAGGGGGCGATGGGCTTGCCACCCCTCCCCCTACCCCCTTTCCTAGTGCCACGACAAGTGAACTGCTGCACTCTACACGCAGTCAGGCAAGAAGCACATTAAATCTTTGAGTGTCACAGACTTTACTTATTCACTAATTTTTCTTCCAACATGTATATTCTCCTTTTGTCTCGGAAAATTGTCATCGTCAGTACGAGTAACTCGTTGGCACTAGGTGTAACTTTTTTTTAAAAATAAGCCTTCACTATGTGTAAATTTAAGTCACGAATACATGCAACATAGATTAGATCTCGTAGTGCAAGTCATGGTAGCCATTCGGTGGATATCTCGATGTCACAAAAGCTAACATCATTTAAGAACGCAATACCTTTTGTAAATGAACTAGAAGCCTACGTCTCCTGAACCCATTTTCATAAAACTGTACCACTAGACTTCTGTGCCTCACGCTAGAGCAGTAATGCATGTATAAAATTATTATTTCAGAGTCTTGCGCGGTGAATGTTGTTTGGTGGATAGTTGCTGCTACTAGGTTTTGCACGGAAACAGATTACATAAAACAAACGGGCCGGCCGGTGTTGCCGAGCGGTTCTAGGCGCTTCAGTCTGGAACCGCGAGACCGCTACGGTGGCAGGTTCGAATCCTGCCTCGGTCATGGATGTGTGTGATGTCCTTAGGTTAGTTAGGTTTAAGTAGTTCTTAGTTCTAGGGGACTGATGACCTCAGATGTTGTCCCGTAGTGCTCAGAGCCATTTGAACCACTTGAAAACAAACGGGTGAGAGGCATGATTTAGTGATATAAGGATCCTACAAATGTGACATTTATTTACCGAAATTGACAAACTGTAGTCTATGGCATATAATATGGGGAAGTGTACTTATTCTCTTCTCAATACAGTTTCAGATGTTCCATTGAAGTATAACTCTTTAATTGATCTAGTCTAATCGTAGCACTCCTACAGGGGATGGTAACAAACACAGAAACACAGAAATGCATGCCTGAACATAAATGCAGACGGTAGCCAAGTCTGCCGGTTATGCTATTGTGTTTGACAACAGATGACACCTACACAATGTCCACAGTGCGTTGAAAGTGTCACTTGTGCTTAGACTAGTGTTCTGTGTAGTTGTGAGTGCATTAAGTGGGACTTAAGTGAATTCGAACTGTGGGAAATTGTTGGTCTTCGTGTGTTGATTTGCTGCCGTAACCAAGGGAACTGAAGTACTTGTGTACTGCTTCATACGCAACAGTAAGGAGAGGTGCGTTAAACAGTGGTGCACCAGCTGTCGTCGTAGCGAAGATGAACAGGAGACTAAAATGGTAAATACAGAAACAGAAGTCTTACATAGCTTGTAGTTTTCTCCAAGCGCTGTTGAGAATGTTTACATAAGAACAAACAGCAATAAAGACCAGATTTACAAGAAGTAGAAAAAAATGGTTCAAATTGCTCTGAGCACTAGGAGACTTGACATCTGAGGTCATCAGTCCTCTAGAACTTAGAACTACTTAAACCTAACTGAACTAAGGACATCACACACATCCGTGCCCGAGGCAGGATTCGATCCTGCGACCGTAGCGGTCACGCGGTTCCAAACTGAAGCGCCTAGAACCGCACGGCCACTCCGGCCGGCCAAAAAGTAGAAGAGCACTGTGTAATGGGAGGCTCCCACTACTAATGTATGAGTGAAATGGAGACAGTCGAAGACTACGACTCAGACTGGGCCACGTAGCTACCACCGCCCATCCTATATCATGGTAACAAAGTGCGCGCATAGTTGGAGCCACAGAAAGCGTGGTGCAGCAAGCGCGAGTCAATGAATCCGCTGGGTCCCTGTGCGACCACTATCGGCGCAGAAGTACTTCGTGTTTCAGTAGGTACTGTGTCGAAGATTGGTACTGTATATAGGGAAAGCGGAGAAAGATCTTCTGCTAAGTCAAAACGCGGACGAAAATCTCCTTTCGGTGATTATGACACGAAAATTGAAGAAAGTACAGCTGTAATAGTTACTGCAACACTCAGTGTTGCACTCGCGAACACTGACAGTACCAAAACAACACGAGCGAAGTCCCATAAACAGGGGATGGAGGGACAAAACCACTCTTTTGCGACATAAATGCTCGTAACAGGAAAATGTGGTGCGAACCCAAAAAACCTGGACTATGGAGCAATAGAAGAACGTCTTTCGGACGTGTAAGTCTTGTTTCACAGTGTTTCCAACTTTACGTACCAAGAATGAAGGTTGGTAGGCGTTCCATGATGATTTGGGCAGTCATATGGCGGTATTCCATGGCTCTCATGGATACTCTGCAAGGTCGTTTTACTGCCAAAGATTATGTGACAGTTTATGTTCATCAGATCCATTCTTTGGTATAATTTTTGTTCCGCAATAGTTACCCTTGTTTAAGACGACAAGGCATCTGTTCACAAAACTTGCATCATACAGAACTGGTTCTGTGAGCACGAGAATTAAGTATCGCATCTCTCCTTGCAACCACAGAAACCAAATGTCAGTATTATTGAGCACTCATGATTTACTTTCAATAGAAGGGTTGGGGGGGGGGGGGGGGGATAGCTATCCACCTTCGTAATCTTAACTTGCCGTCCGGCCACGGGAACTGAGTGACACCGGCACGGTAGATCAGCGTGTTCGGTCAGAGGGTTAGCCGCCCTCTGTAATAAAAAACTGAATGAGCAGATCAACGAAGAACCTAAACGGGTGTCATCAGACGTCCGCCCCGAACAAATTCAACGAAAAAAAAAGAAGAAAAGAAAGAGTGGTCAGAGCGACAGAATGTCAATCCTAAGGGCCCGGGTTCGATTCCCGTATCGGTCGGAGATTTTCGATTTTTTACGCTCAGGGATTGGATGTTGTGTTGTCCTAATCATCATCATTTCATGCCCATCGACGCGCAAGTCACCGCAGTGGCGTCGAATCGAAAGACTTGCACCCGGCGAATGGCTATTCGATGGGAGGCCCTAAAAACGTGCCCATGGTAAAGCTAGATCAGATGACAAAACTTCTCGAATAAAACGCAGTAAGGAAGTAGGCATTCCCAAGAAGGTTCTTCAGGGTGATGAAGATGTGGATGAGGATTCCCTGTCTTCGGCATCTTAAACCATTTTTTCAAAGTAATCAGGGTGATGAAAGGATTCAATGGACAAGTTGTCATGTGTTAAAAATGATGCGAATGAACATTTTTAAAAGAATGTTTCAACTTTGAGGTCCTATCGGACATTCAGAAGGATACTAAAGTCATGGGCATTCTTTTCTGTCAAACTGTTGTTATAACAGTGGGCACACAGTTTATGATTGTGGTTTTTGTCATAAAGCTGTAGGAATTTTGTGTTCAAATAAGCTTTGAATATTAAGTCAATATACTTTCAGTTAAATAATCAGTGTCTTAAATAATTAAACGATAAAACTATATGGTACAACTTACCCCATCTGTTTGCCGAAATTAACCCCAGGGGAGGGGCTGATGCAGGAGATACTACCGTTCTAAATATTTTTTTGTGAATAGTCAATCAGTGAGACGCCATAAATAATTAGTCGTGAAGGTACTTAAACAATGTACGTTTTCACATAAAAAGATTTGTGGAATACTAGCAGGAAAACAATCAAGAAAAAAGTGAGCCCTCCTACCCTGGTCTCCCATTTACAAATTAAAACAAACAAGCTTACGTATCTATGAGCAAATTTAAATATTAAATCATACCCCGTCCGCGAGTGAGTGCTGTAGCATAGCCGTCATTTAGGCCCTTATGTTACAGATTCTCTTATTTGGCTGTGATGGAAAGAACGTAGGATAATCTGTGGCCTCCTTTCGCCATATAAAATTAATGTTCTTCTTATTCACTTTCTTCCAGTTCGAACCTACCATAATTTTTTTCCGAAACTTGAAATAACGTCTTCAAACCGTTCAGGACGTGGAACATTTAATTCAATTTCTGAATTAATTAGTCACATGCTGTATCTTCACATGTGCATCAACCGCTACCGGATATTACTTGCAGAATACTAAGAGAGTTACGGTGGCAATTTTAGTCACAAAGCTGTAGGAATTTCGTATTAAAATAACATCAACTCTAAAACACCGTAGCGGTAATATTTCCCCATTTACAGCTAACACTATTCTCGCAATGATGTTTAATTAACGCTGGAAATGAAATTTGCAGAATGCATGCGTCACCGTTAATTAACGAACAACGATCTTGATACGTATCAGAGACTAAAGGGCAACACTCACAACCGTATAGCCGTCAGTAGAAATGTGAAAAGCTGGCTTCAAAATTATATCATAGTTCTAGAATTTTTTCTTTTCAATCAAAAAGCAGGTAAATGAGAAAATTAAGGGCCGCATGTAATACGTAACAGAGTTTGTATACTGCTGAACCGATCTATCCCAAGAATAATTTTAAATCTCCAATAACACCGTCTTCGTGTGCACATTTACTGTGACAGTAACATCCATAGCATGCTAGATCTCAGTCTTTTTCTTCATAATTTATCTCTACGTTCGCTTTAAGGAGCGAATGTGATTCTCTCAGTATACTTTGAAACTAAGTATTTGTAATTTCTGAACATATCTCAAACTTAACCAAGCACTTGTAATTTTCGAACATATCTCAAACTTCATAGAATGAAAGTTATAATTATTGTAGACATCATTTTTATAGCCGTTAATTTTCTCCATCTTTTCTTGTTCTACTCCGGCACTTCCTCCTTTGCATCTATGATATGGAAAGTCAAAATAATTCATAATATTATTCCAGTTACTGTCTTTACTATAAGGGCCCGCTGAAAAGTAACGCCTATGAAATTTTTATGTGAAAACTCTTAAAGCTTTGGTAATAAAACAAACGTTATAAACATTCTATATCTTTCTTCTTCATGTCTACATATTTGCAGCCTTCTTCTGCTAGAGTTCGGTCACACATGGGGCATCCTCTCCTCCAGCATGCTACACCAGACACGAGCGCTGCGACATCTCTATCAATCTTACGTCCCATAACTGATCATTCTCTATAGTCTATATGGTACCGAATAGGCTGCATCGGAATTGCATCTGTTTACAAAACCTAAAGAACATCTTCAAGGACTTTACTTAGGTAGCGATGAAGTTGTGCCAACAGAGATGCGGCTGTGGCTCCAGCAACAAAGTCAGCTACAAATGTTGATGGTGTCGAGACAGCAACCAGTCATAATTTTATTTTAAGTTACTTTATTCAAAAGGTACCATTACCGGCTTCGAATCGTTACAGTTCGTCGTCAGACGTCCTTCATGCTTTCATTAAAACATGCGGTACGTTTTTTATTGATTAGTTGTCGTGAAATTTCGGTCTGGAGTGTTTGTTTTCATAGTTTTCGTCCAACAAATGACGTTCGTAGTTTTCCCGCATTCTTATCGTTGCACAGATAAATTTTTATCATTCAGCACTGACATTTCACAACTAATCAATAAAAAAACGCACCACATGTTCTAATGAAAGCATGAAAGCCGTGTGACGATGAATTGTAATGATTTGAAACCGGTAATGGTACCTTTTGAGTAAAGAAACTTAAAATAAATTTGTGACTCTTTGCTGTCTCAACACCAACATTTGTTTCCAAATAACAGCTGCGGTCTCCATCCACGTCATCATATGACAAATTGCACAAAGTCAGCTATTCTACAGTTACAGTATCAAGTGACAGTATTAACGAAATGGTCTCTCACTGCGTGAAACGTGCTCGTTGCCTGGATGACTATGTTAAGAAGTAAATAAGTAGGTGTGAAGAATGAAGATATAGAATTTTAATAATGTTTGTCTTATATAAAACGCTTAAAGATTTGTGACAAACAAAGTCACTTAAATAGCATTCTGAGTCGGGCGACACTTCTGGAATACAAGCTGTGAGGTGCTAAGTAAATTGTTTCTACTTAAATGCGAGATTTCCTGTGAGTACAATGGAAAGAGATAGCAATTACATGATAATTATTTAAACCTTTTTGTCATATTTGATGTGTTCTAAGTTCGTCCCGAAATTTACACTCCGCATTCCTGATCAGAAGTGCACTTGGGAATGATTCTTGCTTTCCTACATTCCTACTACCAACTGACTGAAGCATTCCAGGTAAACCTAATCCTTAAATGAAAGTGAACGGTTGATGGTGGAGCATTGCTTCTAAATGTGGTACAGGTGCGAACAGGTACTAAAGCAAAATTACTGAACACATTTACTCCATCGCATAATTATTAGTTATAAGTCAATAGGGCTGCTAATAAGATGTTCACACCGTCAGGATATTCGATACAATTTCGCTCTGTATTTTAGTGAACAAAATACTTGCTTACTGCGAACCGGATCAGATTTCTGATTGGATTAAGGACCTTCTTGCAGATAGAAGATGTAATTTCCAGAATACACCAGGAGGTGTTATAGGGCCGTTACTGTTTACAATCAATGTTAGTTATCTAGCGGCTGGAAGCTCCACAAGGCTATTCACGGAACGTCAGGACAAGGTATCGAATTTCTAGATCTGCAAATGATCAACTGTTGGTGCAGAGACGCATTTGACGTAAATATTCGCAGAAATAGGCGAAGATATTCGTTAATGTTTGACTACGCGATTGCCAACCGTAAAAAATACCTACGAGCAACTTTACAGAAATACAATTGGAAAAACAGGTACTAGGCTCAGATTCACGGTACAGTATCACCGAAATGTAATTCGCACACGAATGAAATGGTTTACAAAACTGTAGATCGTACAGTTTCTGAGAACGGTTCGTCAGTCTGGGACCCTTATCAGGTAAAATTAATGAAAGAGATGGAGAATATCCAAGGAAGAAAGTTGCACGTTTCTTCACGGGACTTTTTAACAGGCGTTTTGGAGCGGCATGTGCCACACGAGAAGCGTTGTGCAATGTGCATCACGTAGAGACTAACGTGTTCAATTTGCGGGAGAGTACATTAAAAGTGGAGTCAGGCAACATAATAATTCCTCCCACATGCATTTCTGGAAATGTATACGAAGAGAATATCAGAGAAATTAGAGCACATACAGAAGTTTGTCCACAGTAGTCCGTCACACGCACAGTCCGCGAATTAAACAGTAAGGATAAGGAAGGAAGGATATACACTACTGGCCATTAAAATTGCTACACCAAGATGAAATGCAGTTGCTAAACGAATATTCATTGGACAAATATATTATACGAGAACTGACATGTGATTACGTTTTCAGGCAATTTGGGTCATAGATCCTGAGAAATCGGTACCCAGAACCACCACCTCTGGCCGTAATTACGGCCTTGATACGCCTGGGCACTGAGTCAAACAGAGCTTGGATGGCGTGTAGAGGTACAGCTGCCCATGCAGCTTCAACACGATACCACAGTTCATCAAGAGTAGTGACTGGCGTATTGTGACGAGCCGGTTCCCTGGCCACCATTGACCAGACGTTTTCACCTGATGAGAGATCTGGCGAATGCTCTGGCCGGGGCAGCAGTCGAACATTTTCTGTATCCAGAAAGGCCCGTACAGGACCTGCAACATGCGGTCGTCCATTATCCTGCTGAAATGTAGGGTTTCATAGGGATCGAGTGAAGGGTACAGCCACGGCTCGTAACACATCTGGAATGTAACGTCGACTGTACAAAGTGCCGTCAATGCGAACAAGAGGTGACAGAGACGTGTAACCAATGGCACCCCATACCATGACGCCGGGTGATACGCCAGTATGGCGATGACAAATACACGCTTCCAATGTGCGTTCACCGCGATGTCGCCAAACACGGATGCGACCATCATGATGCTGTAAACAGAATCTGGATTCATCCGAAAAAATGACGTTTGGCCATTCGTGCAGCCAGGTTGAGTACACCATCGCAGGCGCTCCAGTTTGTCATGCAGGTTCAAGGGTAACCGCAGACATGGTCTCCGAGCTGATAGTCCATGCTGCTGCAAACGTCGTCGAATTGTTGGTGGAGATCTGTTGACTCAGGGATCGAGACGTGGCTGCACGATCCGTTACAGCCATGCGGATAAGATGCCTGCCATCTCGACTACTAGTGATACGAGGCCGTTGGGATCCAGCACGGCGTTTCGTAGGATGCTCCTGAACCCACCGATTCCGTATTCTGCTAACAGTCATTGGATCTCGACCAACGCGAGCAGCAATGTCGCGATACGACAAACCGCAATCGCGATAGGCTACAATCCGACCTTTGTCAAAGTCGGAAACGTAACGGTACGCATTTCTCATCTTCACACGAGGCATCACAACAACGTTTCACTAGGCATTGCCGGTCAACTGCTGTTTGTGTATGAGAAATCGGTTGGAAACTTTCCTCAAGTCAGCACGTTGTAGGTGTCGCCACCGGCGCCAACCTTGTGTGAATGCTCTGAAAAGTTAATCATTTGCATATCACAGCATCTTCTTCTTGTCGGTTAAATTTCGCGTCTGTAGTACGTCATCTCCATGGTGTTGCAATTTCAGTGGCCTGTAGTGTAATACTTCCTCCCACATTCGTTTCGAGAAATGACCACGAAGTGAATATCAGAGAATTTAGAGCACATACAGACGTTTGTTCACAGTACTCCGTCACACGCACAGTCGGCGAGTGGAACAGGAAGGATATGGAGGGAAGGATATATTATTGTAGAAGTACTCTCCACCGCACCACTTGTGGAGCGTTGATGAAGATGTAGGGTCACTGCTAACTTACCTGCGAAGGTCGCGTGCCCGAGTCGCTGAGAATCCGCGCATTCAGCGGACAGAGCGCGGCGTTTATCCTTTTATCGACGCCGGTGGGCAGACGGCATAATGGCCGGCCGAGTCGCATTCATCAGCGGACGCCGGCGCCCCTGGAGCGCCGCCGCCAGCAGCGCTCGCTTCCTTCCCGCGGCTGCGGCTGCGGCAGAGGGCTTTGTGCGCGGCTATCGGGAAAAGATCAGCCGACAAAGCGTCGCCTCGCAGTCCGACTGCGGGCACGGCGCCGCGACGTCCGCCGCCTACTACATACAGGCGGGTCAGCGAACTGTAGTCCCCAAAAAGACGTCAGGGTGCGGATCTTGTACCAAGACGATTCTAACATTGAGGAGCATTCAGTGCGTCAGGAGTTAAGCAAGCTGACAAGAAAAGTGAATTAACCAGAAGACACGGTAGGATGTCAATATAGCTCGTACACGTACACACCGTCAGCCGAAAATTGAGTCACAAGTCTCTGTGACTAGTTGAAATGCCACCAGAGTGCATTACTGTTGTTCGTATTTGCTGTATCCTTATTGGATAAGCAGAGCAAAAGTGTGGGTTCAATTCGAGGAAGGTTTCCAGTATGTGAGGGTATGCAACACAAAGCAAACAGTTTGTAATAACTTGTATTAAGAGAAATAAACGTATTACATAACTTCTGGTACGTTGAGCGCGTGCAAAGTACAGGATACAATGTTCATAGATAATTTGTTCTTCTCCGCTGCCTAGCTGGTGTACGTCTGCTGTATTGCTCGTCGCCTTTTCAGCAGGAAGACTAGGTGCTCTTCTTCTATTGGCTGCCGCGTGGCGGGGCGCCCTCGTCGCGGCGCGCAGTAACTTTGCTGCCAACCTGCGTTTCTTCTCGTGGCAGGCGCAGTATCGCAGCTATCGATATTGCAGTATTTAGCGTAGTTTCCAGTCTCATAGTGTATGTGAGAAGCGCGGACAGTGTCAGATGATGAGCTATTGCTTTGAAGGACACGGGGGTTAAACGTAATCGTGTGAGGCAGCGTTATCAGCACCTGACAGACTTTGAACGGGGCAGTCATTGTGTGTCTCCAGTTGGCCGGTTTATCGAATCCTGTAGTCGGGTGTAATGGGTGGCGTAAAGCCGCTTCCTTTGAACGCAAAATCGAAAATATAAAATAGTACCCAAAACCGAAAAGTTCCACATTTCAAGTCCCACTGGAATAGCATCACTTGAGTATTTGCAAGTATATAGAAAAGAAATCCAGGATAAAGTGACTTAATGTTTTGTAAAGGGAAAGAAAAGAAACAGAATCCATTAGTTTCAAATTAAAATGGTAGTAGATCGCGAAGTAGTGTACTTTTACAGGATGAAAAGTATTTAAACCGACAAACTCTGGGATGTTGTAGGGGACGTCAAAACAAATATTTTTCCCTAATGTCATTTTTTCCTATGAGGAGTATTTAAGCCGGTAGAGGAAGATTTCTCTGGCGACAAATTAATTAAACCAACAAAAATGTCCAGAGGGGACATATCTGGGGATCGAGCAGGCCATGGTCCAGGACCAACTCTGCCAATCCACGTTTCTGGGAACCGTCGGTCCATGAATCGACGCACACGACGACTGAAATGTACCGGCGCCCCGTCATGTCGGAACCACATGCGTTGTCTTGTAGGGAGCGGGACGTTTTTCAGCAATTCCGGCAATGCTCTGACGAGAAAATTGTAATAGTGCCTGCCCTTTAATGGCATAGGTTGCAGATACGCCCCAGCTAAACAGTCTCCATCAACCCCCCACCCACACATTAACGAAGAACCGCACTTGATGAACGCTAGTAACGGTGGCATGTGGGGTTATCCTCACTCCAAACATGCGAATTGTGCGTGTTGCAGACTCCATCTCGCTCGAACGTTGCTTCATCGGTAACCAACACAGAGGATGGAAATGTAAGATGCATTTCACAGTGTCCCAGGTACCACTGCGAAAACTGTGCTCTGGGTTCCAACTGGTTCCAGGTTGTGGACACGCTGTAAGTGAAATGGACGTAACAATTGCTCTCGAAGGACTGTTCTTTGCACGAGTGCGGATTGAAGGATCCCGCTCACATGCCGCAAGATAGCTTTCTCAAATTCCAGCGTTCTTACCGTGAGACGGCGTCCCTGTCCAGGTAATCTGCTAAATGACCCGGTCTCACTCAGACGTTGGTACACAGCAGCAAAGGTCGCATGATGCGGGGGATACGGCGATTAGGATATTGTTGTTGATAAACCCGCTGTGCAGCTCGTCCATTGTGGTGCGCTACGTAGTACGCACCAAGCATGTCAGTGTGCTCATTCCAGGTGTATCGCTCCATTAGTAAACAGAGACAATGCACTACTACACTGGTGGACAGCAGTTGTCTACAACTGAAGAGCGTAATCAGGCCCCCACAACCGCACGAGTGGTCGACTGTGAAGAGCGGACAAATTGAATAGCTGGGCGGCGGCCATTAGAGTGATAAACTGACGCGCGGAGTTCGAATGTTTATACATCGCTTTTGGTTATAAAATGCCTCCCCTTGAGTTAGGTCGCAAACATAATGCCTCATTTAAATGCTTTACTACAATATACTTTTTAATTTATCAACAAACAGCAACTAGTCACTGCTTATGAATTTATCTTACGTACTACATGGAATCAGCCGTAGCTAAAAGTTATGTACTGGACCCCTAGCATTTTTCGTAGTTCATTTACGATAGATGTACGCAAAATGCATCAAAATACTCAAAGATTTGCCCACCATATTAATAGATATTTTCTGACGCTACCATGCTTAAGATTTTATGACGAGAAGTGCGTTACATATGGCATAGTGCTTTGGCAACACACGACCAAATTATCAAGTTTCAACCTAACCTAGACCATGAAAACACTACCGATCAGCCAACTTTCTTCAAAATGATCGGACCATATAAAATGGTATTCTGTCGGTCGGAAATCTTGCCTCCTGCCAGCGTGTAACCATTTTTGTAACAGCTGTGGTTTTGAGAAAGGAAACCTGCAAATGGATGCACAGACATTATGCTAATACCGTGTTACATAAACATTTATTAAGCAAGTGCACTAACATACGAAACAACTTAAAATATTCACATACCTATGAAATGTATTATTCGTTCCTTTCTCGAATTTATTTGTACAATTAATCGCTGCGTAACTCTTCACCATTGTACTTCTTTTGGTTGGGATGTACAGACAATAGAATTACGAGTAACAAATACTGTATGTACGCCCCAACAAATATATAACGTTGAATCAGGATCTTCATAAACAACAATACTACACAACACATCAGACTACAACCACTATAATGGCGTCCAGCCGAAGGTTCAAATTGTCCCGCGACTGCAGCGCCATCAGTGAGTCTAGTTATTTTTTGCAAGGTCTTTGAGCGTAATACGGCCACTAACAAGTGAAGAGCGAAATGCGGCCTCCACCGATTTAAATAATCCTCATAGGAAAAAATGACATTAGGGAAAAGTGAACATTGGAGTTGAATTGTGAGAAAGTACTGAAGTTTCGTTAAAGTAGCAAATGAAACCTGGATCTTGTTATAAACTCTATGACTGAGACTTACGTAACTAATTCCACCCAGCTTAGGGAAAAGTTACTTCCTTAATAAAATGACAGGAAGTGAATAGTGTAGAATAAACCAGCATAAAGAGGATTTACTCTGTGATATTTCTTTCAACCCATTTAATCTTGTGTGTTTATGAAATATTTATTTGTGCGACGACATAGATCAAGTAACAGAGCGCAGCATGCATAAATATTCTTTGCCGCGTTAGACAGTTATTCTACCGATTCGAACTATTAAGCTAACGGAAACTGAAAACTTTAGGGGAGAAAGTATTACCGTACATGGACTGTAGCCGTAATTAGTACAAGGATAACCATTGGTGTGCAACTATGTGTAGCTGTGCTCGTACACGTCGCGGAGCATACAATTATTTGTACTGGTCGGTATCATTGATACGCACTCGGCGTGAATACAGTGCAGCGGGACTGATCTCTTTTATGTAATGTTCCTCATAAGAGTATATATATATATATATATATATATATATATATATATATATATATATATTCTACCGCTAGTTGCTCGAAGGACGAATTTCATCAACGAATATTTCCAATATATCTTAGGAAGAGCACTTGAAGTGGCCAACCTTAAAATTATTCAAATCACTATTAACATCCTTTATTCGGGAGTGATATGACTCGGTGGCCTAGTGGTTGTCAGACTTCATATCCGATCATCTACTGTTTCAGCCCCAGTCAATCATAGGATTTTTATTTGTCGTTTGTTTCCAATGTTTCGGGTGTTTAATGAAATTTTTGAAAATGAAATTATGAAGTTGTCTGCTTCCATGCCGCAACGAATACAAGAGCGTATTCATGCCTGTGGGTCTCACACCTCATTCTGACGGTTATGGATGATCATCAGTTCGGGACTGAATGAAATTTGAACCGTTTAACACTAGCTATCTAATGAACATACACATAAAGTTAGATAAATAGTGGACTGAAGCTTCAATGATGTAACACTTTCAATTTACGCCAGTGTAGGATCGAAGCGGAATACCAATGGAAAAGCTGTGCTTGTTTTCCTGGAGTCTGCGTGCCTGTCTTTTGATTTAATGATGATTAATGTATCAGAGATAGTTAAAAGAGATTCTTCGTGAATCATGGTCGAACTTTGCGGAACTTAGTGTCTTGTCTGAGAAAGATAACTGTTCATCTTCTCAGCTATTTACCATGGCTGTGTACACTGCTACAAGTTGTTAAACTGCACTCCATCTAAGGTGGAAATAGGTAATAAATAGCATTATAGTGTCATCTGAGGAGTGACCTTATTGATAAGCAAAAGTCGTCTAAGAAACTGAACTGTAGTACTTATGCTACCACTGAAATGAGACCTCTATTATCCTGTAACTTGCACATCTCAGCAGCGTAGTGGCTCTTTAAATGAGATCGCTGTCTGGCTTTTTGCAGTACTCGGAACGTACTGTTCCACCTCCAACCCTTACTGCTAGTTCTAATATCTCATACATTTTTATTAAAATGTGGAGGATTGTTTGTCCTTGTTATATATAATTGATTTCGTGAAGCTTTATTTTTGCTCACAGCGCACAGTTGACTTCTTCAACTATGACACGTTCAGTCATTAAATGAGCGTTGCCTTTATTTTTGAGAAAGTTTTCGGTCCTGTTACTTGGTATTTGTTGTGTACATGCGATATTTGATGATTGTAAGGCGCCCGATTACATGATGATGTATTCCACAGTACTGTGTGAGTTAAGATACGAGATTCACTAACTAATGCTTATAAAAAATTGTGTATCTATGTTGCTTGATAATGCCCAAGGGAGAAAATGCTTCTGCGTCTATTTAAAGCAATAATGTGGCATGCTGCTGTAGACATGTTGTCGAACAACCTACATCTCTATACACTCGTTGGAAATCTAAAGCCAATGTCCGCGTTGACTCATATTTCTTTAACTTCGAGCATTCTTTCACCGTTACTTCGAGTGAGAGACAGTTCATTTTCATTTTTCATTTTAGCAGTTCCACTTTCATTGCCATGAAAATTATGATGTACATGCGGTATCAAGATAAATTTGTGAGTGGATTAAGGATTTCTTAGTAGTACGAAGACAGCGCGCTATCCCGAGATTCAAGGACAGAGGTAGAAGTACCTTCAGGCGCTATACCGGATGGAGAGTCGTGGAGAGAGGTAGACGTAACTTCAGGCGAGCTCCAGTGTTGGTACCATTGCTGTACACGCGGTACACAATAACCTGCCAAACACTAACAGTAGCAACTTCAGACGTTTGTCGGTTGGTGCAGGTGTCTGTAGTGAAGTACTGCCTGAAAGATAAAGCTGCACAATAACTCTGTCGGATTCCGTTAAGATTTGATGCACTGAAAAACTGATAATTTGCTTTAAATTTTGATATATCTAAAAATGCGCACTTTACAAAACGAAAAATATTGATTGAAATACTGAGTATGAAGGAAGTGTCAGATTTCTGTTCGCACGTAGGATACAGGGACAATGCTTACCAAACACACGTACGATCCACCCTAGAACACTGATTAAGTATGTGGGACATATACCAGAGCAACAAAGAATTGTGAGAAGAATGGTTACAAGTCGTTTTGACCCATGGGAGAGTGTTGCAAAAAATCTGAACTGGCAGACACTTGAAGGTAGACCACAATTATTCCTCAAATAGAGCAACTCCGAAGTTTCAAGGTCGAGCCTTGAGACAGGAATCTGGGAATAGAACCCCCGGCGTATCATTTCTGTAGGGACGGCGAATAGAAGATAAGGCAAATTACAGAACGTACAGAGACGTTTAAGCAATTATTTTCAACATCTCCGCGGGTAAATTGAACGGGTAGAGGGAGTAACAAGCGGTACAATGAGAAATGGCCATTGATATGCGCTTCACAGTGGTCTACAGAGTATAGACGCAGATGTAGACGTAGATGTGAAAACGTGGTCACGGACTAGAGAAAGAGGGCGTTGCGAACAGTTCGGCCAGCATCCGCTTTCCCATCACCGGTGACATTTTAGCGATAAGTTTATTACTCACTTTCACAAAATTTGTGACCGCGACTATACTACTTTATGTACGAAATGTGTGAATCGTCAGAGGCCAGAAAACTTGTGACGCTACAACACAATACTTGCTATGAACTTTTTCGCTTACTTAACACATGAAACTGTTTGTATACGATGTATTGTCTAGTGTAAATATGTATTGTAAATACTATGTTTAAATTATGTAATGTTTAACACTGGCAAGTCAGGGCATAGTTAGTTAACGTTGAAGTCAGAGAGATTGTTTTGTCGTGCCGCTGGGCGCGGGAGCGCGCCAGCGGGTAGTAGTAGCAGTGACGCCGTGCTCGGAGTAAGAAGTACAGTCGAGTGCTGCTAGTCCTAGCTGTGTTACATCTAACGGCTAGTGTGTGGATCTAAGTACGACGGGAAAGTAATGGTTGGCATATCTGGAAGCACGGCCGGGCAAGTTATTATGGATTAATGGGCATTATGCTGAACAAACGAGGACTTAAATGTAAAGCGCACTGTGGGCCCAAGTCGCAACAGTAAAAGCCCGCTGCCACATTGTGTCGCCACTGTGGAATTCCGTCGATCCACCGACAACGAGGGAAGTAAGATCTACGTAATTTTCGTAGGATAAAATTGTAGAAGGCTTGCCAGTGACTGTGCTTTTCTCTGAAGTCGAACAATTAATAACAAGCACACTACAATCGAAGTGTTGCAGTTACATTCCACCCAACAATAACACTTCCTTCCAATCCTTACCTTATTGAACCGAGTGTGTCACGCCATTATCAAGAGAAAATATGTTAATTATCAAATTATTTGTATAGACGGTGAAGAGTAAATTTCAGACTGGTTATCGTAGTTAATTGATGCACTTAATAAGCTTACGCCAACCGTAGTAACTTAATAATAGACTAAAGTAATAAATTTGCTTGTTAAGATTCATTTCAATGCATATTCAGCTGAAATTAGTTAAAGGATATTTCATGAAACTATAAAGCTTATTCCACCTGACAATCGCCCAATTAATGAATTATTATCATTCAAAACATAGTTAATCAATTATTGGCAATATATTTCATTATTAGTAGATTTAACTGTGCAAAGTACGTAATTTTAAAGACAGAATGGCAGTCCATTATTCAAAATCTCGATAGATAATTATCTGTGTTGTCAGCATTGCACTTAGCTGACAAATTATGAACAAAATACTTATTGAAACTTAACCATTAATGTTTAAGTGTAGTTAGATTGTTATGACATTATTTTATATGACTACTGAGCCTGACACTGCACTTACGTAAAAGTTCCCGTTCCACCTGCTGCGATACTAACAGGTAAACTTTATTTTTGACACAATTATTCACGTACTTAACAGTACTGTCGCTCATCAGTTGAGCTGGCGACCGATTTCTTAATTGATTTTACAACTTAATCATTTCTTTCGGCAAAATTTCCACTGGCAAAATTTATTTCCAAATTATGTCCATTATTTCATTTACCGATCGTTATTGAATGAAATTACTCATTCAATAACGATAAAGTTATAACGTGTCCTGTTTCCCGCGAAAATAATCATTATTTACTTCAGATTCGGATGCCTTATCCCGATACGGGTCAACATTCATAGTTCACTGTCATTGTTAACTTGTAATTTCGCAAGTTCCGGGAAGCTGGGGGGAGTTATACACTACTGCTATCATTTATGGTGGTCTCCACCGGGTACGCTATAGAAAGAATCCAGCGAATTCGCTACGCTACGGCAAGCCCTCCTCAACGACACGGCAGTTTCCAGCGACGACACGGCACGACACGGCACGAGATGACGCGGTCCCTCGGTACCGGAAGCCGGCGGCGGCAGCGGAGGCTCTCTGAAGGGCTTAGCCGCGCGCTTCTTAATGCGCCGTGTAGCGCTGGAACAGTGGCAGCGAGAAATATTTGATACGGAGCTGTTCCTCAGGGACATAATTTCCTGCTACCCACCCCTCTGGGAATGAGGTAGCAAAAACAGCAGTGTATCCTGTAGTGAATGCCACCTTGTCCTGCTTACAAGCCACCACACATACACGGGTCTTCCTGAGGGTGCCAGGGACCTGTGGCAGGTGGACTGGAAGGGACGAGCGGAGGGTGGCAACTCAATTTCGCGGCGAATGAGCTCTCACGACGAATGACTCTTTGCACACTTGCTACTAATCAATTTCCGTATCATGTTCTGGTTCTCTTCAAGCTGATAGTGAATTAATGTATTTGTTTCATGGTGCAGGTTGCAAGTCGAGTGTTTTTTAGTTTGTAAAGATTTTTTCTCTACACTACTGGCCATTAAAATTGCTACACCAAGAAGAAATGCAGATAATAAACGGGTATTCATTGGACAAACATATTACACGAGAACTGACATGTGATTAGATTTTCACGCAATTTGGGTGAATAAAACCTGAGAAATCAGTACCCAGAAAAACTACCTCTGGCCGTAATAACGGACTTGATACACCTGGGCATCGAGCCAGACAGAGCTTGGATGGCGAGTACAGGCACAGCTGCCCATGCAGTTTCTACACGATATCACAGTTCATCAAGAGTAGTGCCTGGCCTATTGTGACGAGCCAGTTGCTCGGCCACCATTGACCAGTCGTTTTCAATTGGTGAGAGATCTGGATAATGTGCTGGGCAGGGCAGCAGTCGAACATTTTCTGTATCCAGAAACGGCCGTACAGGACCTGCAACATGCGGTATTACATTATCCTGCTGAAATGTAGAGTTTCGCAGGGATCGAATGAAGGGTAGAGTCACGGATCGTAACACATCTGAAATGTAACTTCCACTGTTCAAATTCCCGTCAATGCGAACAAGAGGTGACCGAGACGTGTAACCAATGACACCCCATACCATCACGCCTGGTGATACGCCAGTATGGCGATGACGAATACATGCTTCCAATGTGCGTTCACCGCGATGTCGCCAAACACGGATGCGGCCATCATGATGCTGTAAAAAGAACCTGGATTCGTCCGAAAAAATGAAGTTTTGCCATTCGTGCACCCAGGTTCGTCGTTTGGTACACCATCGCAGGCGCTCCTGTCCGTGATGCAGCGTCAAGGGTAACCGCAACCATGCTCTCCGGGCTGATAGTCCATGCTGCTGCAAACGTCGTCGAACTGTTCGTGCAGATGGTTGTTGTCTTGCAAACGTCCCCATCTGTTGAGTCAGGGAACGAGACGTGGCTGCACGATCCGTTACAGCCATGCGGGTAAGATGCTTGTCATCTCGACTGCTAGTGATACGAGGTCGTTAGGATACAGCACGGCGTTCCGTATTATCCTCCAGAATCCGCCGATTCCATATTCTGCTAACAGTCATTGGATCTCGACCAACGCGAGCAGCAATGTCGCGATACGATAAACCGCAATCGGGATGAGCTACAATCCGACCTGTATCAAAGTCGGAAACGTTTTGGTACACAATTCCTCCTCCTTACACGAGGCACCACGACAACCTTTCACCAGCCAACGCCGGTCAACTGCTGTTTGTGTATGAGAAATCGGTTGAAAAGTTTCCTTATGTCAGCACGTTGTAGGTGTCGCCACCGGCGCCAGACTTGTGTGAATGCTCTGGAAAGCTAATCATTTGCATATCACAGCATCTTCTTCCTTTCGGTTAAATTTCACGTCTGTAGCACGTCATCTTCGTGGTGTAGCAATTATAATGGCCAGTAGTGTAGGTAGAAGGAGAGGGGATAGTTGCTTCTGCTTACCCTCGTTGAGTTCGCCCTTGTGGGTATTCAAACAACAAAACATATTTCAATATGTCACTGGACATTTTACCTGCATATTTTAGTAAACTCACACCCCAGTGGCGCTAAGTTATCTTTGTTTTACTTTCAGGAGGTGACTATATCTGTTAAGTTTAATGCGTATACTCAACATGGTTTCGAACCTTGATTGTCGAAAGTTGGAAGACTGTTGCATGTTCAAACAGTGTCGTACGTGCTACCGTTTCATAGAGCAGCGAGGGTTCACCAATACCCCGTGGAGCAATGGCCCTAGAAGAGAGCGCCCACCGCTAGAAATATTTTATCACAGAGGGAATGACAATGTAGCTATGAACTAAGCACTGGTCCAGCATTCATCCAACTGCTACGCAGCATTGAGAAACCAGAAAGCATTGAAACCACACAATGTCCGTGCACAACAGTTTTATACTATTTTCTTCTTGATTTATGTACTGTTTACTGCAAAGACTGTCAGTGTTGAGAACCAGTTTTCGAGAGAATTCCTTGGTCGCTACCAGTGTATAGTCTTCGTTGAAGTCTCCTTAAACTGGTTTCAGGTCAAAAACTGTTTTATGAGAAACTTAATTGCCCATTCTCGAAGCAGTCTCGATGTGAATCTTGCAAATAATGGAACAGCTTACATGACAGCGTATCAGTGACTAAAGCTCACAAAACTGTTGAACCAAGAACAACTGATTTCATAGTACTATCATTATACGAGGGTCACTCGAAAATTTTGTAAAAATACAGTTTTCATTCTTCAAATGGCTCTGAGCACTATGGGACTTAACATCTATAGTCAACAGTCCCCTAGAACTTAGAACTACTTAAAACTAACTAACCTAAGGACAGCACACAACACCCAGTCATCACGAGGCAGAGAAAATCCCTGACCCCGCCGGGAATCGAACCCGGGACTCATTCTTCATGTGTGAAAGTTTTACAGTGTGTACATACATCCTTCCCTCTTGTTTTCAAACATAGTTCAACTTGTTCCCGTGAGTGGCATCATCAGTGCATCTCTTCAAGATGGCTCCTATACTTGACGTTCGGCAGAAGCAATGTGCTGTCATAGTATTCCTGTGTTGCGAAAATGAGACATTGGGAAACATCCAGAAGAGGTTGACAAAAGGTGTATGAACATGCTGCTGTCGATCGCAGTACAGTTAGTCGGTGGGCAAGCAGGTTACGTGATGAAAACGGGCACGGCAATATTGAGGATTTTCCTCGCAGTGGCAGGCCTCGTACTGCACACACTCCAGACAATGTGCAGAGAGTTAACGAATTGGTGACTGCTGACAGACGCATCACAGTGAACGAATTGTCACGCTACGTTGGGATAGGGGAAGGAAGTGTTTGCAGAATACTGAAAGTGTTGGCGTTAAAAAAGATTTGTGCCAGGTGGGTTCCCAGGATGTTGACAGTGGCTCACAAAGAAACAAGAAAAACGGTATGCAGCGAACTTTCGAAACAGTTCGAGAATCGTGGAGATGAATTTCTTGGAAGAATTGTGACAGGTGATGAAACATGGTTCCATCATTTTTCACCAGAGACGAAGAGGCAATCAATGGAGTGGCATCATGCACATTCACCCAAGAAAAAAAAAATTCAAAACCACACCTTCTGCTGCAAAATTTATGGCTACGGTGTTTTCAGACTCCGAAGAACTCTTGCTTGTGGACATCATGCCAAGTGGAACCACCATAAATTCTGATGCATATGTGACAACACTGAAGAAACTTCAAGCTCGGCTGAGTCGTGTTCGACCACGTCGGCAAAAGCAGGATGTTTTGCTGTTGCACGCTAATGCACGGCCACATGTCAGTCAAAAAACCATGGAAGCGATCACATAATTCGGACGGACAACACTCAAACACCCGCCTTGCAGTCCTGAACTGGGTCCATGTGACTATCATCTCTTTGGGAAACTGAAAGACTCTCTTCATGGAACAAAGTTTAAAGATGGTGACTCCGTTGTTCACGCTGCCAAACAGTGGCTCCAACATGTTGGTCCAGAATTTTACCGTGTGGTAATACAGGCGCTGGTTCCAAGATGGCGTAAGGCAATTGAGAGGGATGGAAATTATGTGGAGAAATGAAAATATTGTTCCTAAAGGATTTATCTACACACTGTAAAACTTTCAAACATGTAGAATAAAGGCCGGATTTTCTTTTAAAAATAAGTGCATTTCTTTTGGAGTGACCCTCGTATTATAAGAAAGTACCAATTTGTAAATGAAGAGATAACGTACTTTCTAAGCCACCCTCCATCTCGACCAATACAATTTGTACCTTGAAACTTACCCACATAAACTGAGTGAGACCTTACGGTAACGCTATCTGACCTTTTTACTAATGACTGGAGAGGGAAGAAAAAGGGGGACGTTCCTCGTAGGTAACAGTGGGATATTGAACTCGTGCTGTCAACCACATACACCACAAATGCTAATTGTTATAAATAGCACATCATAGATCAGTATGTGCAACGACATATGTCTTTGTCGCCCATTACGATCTTGCCTAATAACCTATAAAAATTTAGTCCGTGTGTTGTCAGTCATATAGTCTCAGCAGCAAAATTCAGGAGTAATTGCAATAGCTTAGTCTTAATTTCCTTGCTGAAAATACTTCATACAACAAGAAAATCTAATGCACATGACTAAAACTGATAATATTAGGAAAATCTGTAAGTTAACAAATTCGTGAAAAGAGTATAATTTTCAAGAACAATAGTTATACAACCTCTCATGGTTGCGATCAATAGACACCGAGTAAGAAAGATAATGTTAAGTTTGAGCAATTTGTCAGGCTCACAGAAGAAATAATACTACCCGATCCCAAGAAAACTTGGTCGTGGTTGGAAACAGAATTTGCCAGTCGCTTGAGTTTGCGCATGTGTAATACTGAGACGGATTCATACCACCAAGTGTTCCGAATTAAGGGAAAGATGAAGACCCGATATTTTGCATGTACAAAAACACGCAAAAATAGTACAACTTCAGCCAACCTGACTTTTGTCAAAGTTACATATCGTATGAAGGCATTTGCAATGCATGTAGCTGGCTGCAACCTCAACACAATACCGATGTTTGTCGGTCGAATGCGTTCACGCTAGAAAAATGACTGCGACAAAGTACTGCCTCGTACGACGGACGAGGAAGAAGAGGTTTCTTTGCCCGGCAAAGTGTGATGGAACAGAAACGAATTCTACAACCTGGTATTCCGGTTGACCGAAGTTGGTTGAAACTCCCTGCTAGTGGCAAGGTAACATTACTTTTTCTCATTTTACCAACGATACCTCTTGGTAGCAGAGAGAAGCGTCGCATGACCAAATGTGGGTGTACAAAAAAGTGACTTGCAAGGAGCGTGGAGAAGTTCTGCGATACATGAAAATCGCTTCTTCAAAAATGGCCGCTTTAACTTCGTTTGACAGGATGGCTCTTAGATTAAAGATCACTGACCTGCGATTGTCATAAAGGTATTTGACGCACTATCCTGCGTCCTTTACGGTGAAATGTCAGAGCAAATTTAATTTCTTGAATTGTTCCAGCAGAATATTCCATCATTATAAATGTTTTTCGTAGCCACCACAACTGGCACAAAAATACAGATGTTGTAGAGCTTCGTCTACCATCAGCGACAACTGGGTCAGGCGAGCGAAGTGTGATCCTTGTTGAAGCCGATGCTTTCGTTTGTTCCTCTGTTAACGGCATAAATAAACGACATCAGGCGCTACAGGCACATAACGTGTATCAACGGGACATGCAATCTATACTAAAAAAAATTTCATGATGATCTCTCCATCGGTAAGAGGTTCCGGAATAGTCCCCCATTCGGATCTCAGAGAGGAGACTGCCAAGGGGGAGGTGACCATGAGAATAAGATTGAATAACCAACGAAAGGATAACGATCTACAATTCAGGGTGTGGAATGTCTGAAGTTAGAACACAGTAGGGAAGCTATAAAATCTGAAAAGGGAAATGTTGAGGCTCAGATTAGATACAGTGGCGGTCAGTAAAGTAAAATGACCGACAGCAGCAGAGAATGGTATAATGGGAGTAGAATTCTTTATAAATGGGATGGTAGGAGAGAGTGTGTTTCTATGAACAGTTCAATGATAGAGTTGTTCTCATTAGAATCAAAGCTTAACAACACCGACAACAGTTCAAGTGTACATGCCAACGTCGCAAGCTGAAGATGAAGAAATAGAGAAAGTACGTTAGGATATTGAGCTGTTAATCAGCACGTAAAGAGAGATGGAAATGTAATAGTCATGGGAACATTAATTCAATTGTAGGGAAGTAGTAGAAGAAAGGGTTACGGAAAAATATGGGCTTGGTGTTAGGAATGAGAGAGAAGAAAGTCAGATACTCAAATATCAGATACTAGATTGCAAGGCGTACCCAGAAGCTGATATAGACTCGGCTCTCATATGAGAAGAGATGCAGAGTAAGCTGAAGTTTAAGATACTAGCCAGGGAGAATCAACACGCAAAGTGGGATACGGAAGTACTGTGGAATGAAGAAATACCCTTTAAATCCTCTAAGACTATAGACACTGCAACAAGGAATAGCTCAGTAGGAAATTCAGTTGAAGAGGAATCGGTTTCTCCAAAAAGGGAATCACAGAAGTTGGAAAGAAATGCATAGTTACAAAGAAGGTAACTGCGAAGGGACCATGGGTACAAAAAGAAACAGTTTAGCTGATAGATGAAAAAAGAAAGTACAAAAATGTTCAGGGAAATTCAGGAACACAGAAATGCAAGTAGCTTAGAAATGAAATTAATAGGAACTGAAAGCAAGCTAAAGCGAAGTGGGTGCAAGAAAAATGTGAAGGAATTCCAAAAATAAATTATTTTCGGAAGGAATGACTCAGCATACAGAAAAGTGAAACAACCTTGGTTGACTTTAAATGCAAGGGTGGTAAGATTAAGAGTGCAATTGGAATTCCACTGTTATATGTAGAGGAGAGAATGGATACGTGGAGAGTACATTAAAGGCTTCTATGAGGGGGAAAGCTTTACTAATGTGTTGGAAGAAAAAACACGAATAGACAGGGAAGAGTTAGGGGATACGGTGTTACAATAATAATTTAAGAGAGCCTTAGAAGGCTTAAGATCAATTAAGGCAGAACGGATATATAACACTGCATCAGAACTTCTATAATCACTGTGGTAAATGGAAACAAAATGACTATTGGCGTTGGTGTTTAAAATGTACAAGACTGCCGATATACCATTCGACTTTCGGAAAAAAAATAACATTCACACAATTCCGAAGACTGTTGCTGACAAAAATAATATACATAAGAAAGGAAAAGAAAATTGAGCACTTGTTAGATGACGAACACTTCGGCTTTAGGAGAGGTACAGACACCGGAGAGGCAGTTCTGACGTAACTGTTGATAATATAAGCAACGCAAAAGAAAAATCAAGACAGTTTTATAGTCGACAAAGTGAAATGGTGGGAGACGCTCGAAATTCTGAGGGAAGTAGGGGTAAGCTATAGGACAAGACAGGTAAGATACGGGAAGAATGTGTGAATTTTTAAGGGACCAAACGTCTGAGGTCATCAGTCCCTAGACTTATACAATACTTAAACTAACCTAAGCTACGAACAACACACACACACACACTCATGTCCGAGGGAGGACTCGAACCTCCAGCGGGAGGGGCCGCACAATTCGTGACATGGCGCATCTAACCGCGCGGCCAAACCGCGCGTCTATGAATAGAGCTCCGCCCAGGACTTCAGTTTCCTCGCAAGTCTTGTAATGCTGTGTCTGGGCCTTCGACTGATTTTTTATGTGTAATTGTGCATTTGTCCCCGGAAGATTACTTTAGCTTCACTTAGAAGTTCACCCCGTTCAGATGCTCTTGAGATATTACATACCGAGAATTGTTCTTCGGCTATATTCAACGGCAGTTGTAGGGCGGAACGGGCAGTTCTTCCTCCTTCCACAAGGGTGACTACAATCCCGGATTATGCTAGTGCAAGTTCGAGTTGTTGTTAAGCCTGTATTTCTGGCAGCAATAGATTTATTAGAAACGTTTTCTCGGTGGCGCATGGTGCGTTCAAGTAAATAATTTCGCCAGTCTTTTTGTCGACCCGGCCATGATAAGTTGTAAATTTCCATTTGATTGTCATTAAGGTGTGGTTTGTTGTGAACACTGTATTGATGTAGTTAGTTTATATAGCTTTTTTTCTTTGTGGTTTCGAACTTTAGCACCCTCATAACATTTTTTCATGGTGCTTGTAGACCAAGTTGTACTAAGGTCCGGCTGTTTATAGCTAAAAGTTTATCTTCTAGGCGAATGTGTGTTTCATTGAAGACGTCGTCGTTGAATTTCATGGTCTGTTCAAGATGAGCTCGTCGGATTTGGAGCAGTATATCATCACTCATACTGTCATTGAAGGAGTTCCACAACTGTTTAGGATTCGACGGGTTACATGTTTTTAGAATTACGGCGAATAAGTATCTCATTTGTTCAGCTGAGGCTGGGAGTAAGGTTTCTTATAGTGTTAATTTCCAATGATTGTCGTTTTCCAGTAGTCCTGAGGGTTTGCATGTTTCTCTATACTTATGGCATAGGTAACTGTCAATGAACTTGAGATCTGTGAAACTTGTTGGTCCCCATACGACGTGTAGCAACGTCCGGGGATGGAAGCATTCGGCGTTGTTAGGATGTGCGGTGTATACTCGGCCTAGTACACCAGTTTTCATGATTCCTGGATGATATTCACCGGTATTCCTTGTTTTCGTCGTTGGAAGAAATTTCTTGCTGTGTTCCACATATAATAGGTGGGGACGTTGACGATTAGTAATGATTTCGTGATTGTATCCGTTCGGCACAGTTGCTAAAAAGCTCTGAATGTTGTGTTCTAAGATGGTTCGCTCGCACTTCTTCTAGCGATGCCTTCTGTCCATTCTCCAAATGTACTTGAGCCGTGCTGGCTCAGCCTGATGCGTTGGTTTAAACCTTGACTGTTACTCTGCGTTTTGTTTCCCGCGGTTATTGTGGTTATGCCATGGTTATTCCTCTTTCTACGTGTAGCAGCAGCGGTGTGTACCGATATTCGCATGTTGTAATATCTTTGGTCTGGTGCTTATAGTTTCCGGCTATCCGGCGTGCGGCAGTCGGTCGGTTGGTGTGGATCAGCCAGGTAATCTTCGCGCGGCGCGGTGGGCCAGGACCGCTGGCGGTCTCTACGCAGTGTCGGAGTGTGTGGGAGCTGTTCCGATTGCTACGAGGTTCGTGACTCACTGACCCAGGACATAAAAGTTGAGTGGTGATTTAATTACCGAAGCCAGTCTGTTCATATTGTGCCGTTGGTTTTCATGTTTGGCTCTTGGGGCCCGTGAGCAACAGCGAGTGTTCGAGTTGACGAATGTTTGGCCACCATACGGTGGAGATTAACTGTATTATTTGAAGTCCAAGTGCACCAGCGGAATTTAGCGTGCCGGTTACCTGTCCTGGCTGCTGACGTAAAATTCAGGCAGTGTCGCCGGCCGCGGTGGCCGAGCGGTTCTAGGCGCTTCAGTGCGGAACCGCGCGACTGCTACGGTCGCAGGTTCGAATCCTGCCTCGGGCATGGATGTGTGTGGTGTCCTTAGGTTAGTTAGGTTTAAGTAGTTCTAAGTTCTAGGGGACTGATGACCTCAGAAGTTAAGTCCCATAGTGCTCAGAGCCATTTGAACCATTTGAACCAGGCAGTGCCCTTTCCTCACCGTGCTGTCGCTGTCCAACACGTGTGTGTAGTTTTGACAGCTTATGCGTACTTGGTTTTGGGCTGCTACGCGTTTTACCTTTTGGCATTGGTAATTCCTTGTTGACTGCTCAGGTGGAAAGCAAGTCGTCTTGTCGGTGGGTCCGTTAACTGTCTCTTGGTTGGGTTGCTGGCGGATCGGATATAGTTGGGCCGACTACCTGTCTCTCCTAAGCGAACGTTAATATTTCAAGTGTAGACCGACCCCCGGAAACTTCTGAGCGTCGCTGGCTGTATTGCCTTTTCTTATTGGTGTTTGATTGTGTATTTTTAATGGCTCACAGCCAATAGTTTGAATGTGTATGCTTTTAGTTCGGTTTTAAATGATGGGCCTGCAGCCGTTTTAAAATTGAAAGTGCCTTACTTGTTAAGTCTTGCACTGTTTGGGCCTTCAGCCTCATTTAAATATTTTTTTAAATAAAACTTTGGACCTTCTGCCTTTTGAAAATTCATAGTAGTTGTGTTTTTCAATCATAGGCTTTCAGCTGTTTTAAAATTAAAATTCCTTACTTGTTAAGCCTTGGATTGTTTGGGCCTTCAGCCTCATTTAAAATATTTTTTTCTGGATAAAGCTTTGGGCCTTCTCCCTTTGGAAAATTTGTTGTAGTTGGGTTTTAAATGATGGGTCTTCAGCCGTTTTAAAAATTAAAGAGGTTGTGCCCTTAAGCCATAAGATTGTGTGACATATACTGTCGATAGTTAAGCTCGGAAATTTGCGCTGTAATGTTTGGGCAACTAAATAAAGTTATGGGTGTTCGAGTGTAACTGACAGCCGCTCATTTTTGGCTCCTTTCCACAATCGCAACTACCTGTTCTGTCCTGTGGATTTAACCAGGCGTTTGAGTACTGCTAGATTTAGCACAGTTGGCTGGTGTTTGTGTATAGGAAAACCGAATATCCACCACGCTGCTTCGTTACTGTTGATCTCTCTTCCCCTGGTACAAAAGTATCTCGTCGTTTCTGTCTCGTTGTTGGCTGTCCTTGGCTATTTGAAATACTAGCCGGTCACTGCATTTGCTCACATACATACAGACATATTTGACGTATTTTACTGTATTGTAGTATTGTCCGTGTATGTCTGCTTGAAACATTTT
Source organism: Schistocerca piceifrons (assembly GCF_021461385.2). Classification (NCBI taxonomy): domain Eukaryota; kingdom Metazoa; phylum Arthropoda; class Insecta; order Orthoptera; family Acrididae; genus Schistocerca; species Schistocerca piceifrons. The sequence goes on from NC_060139.1 coordinate 66,304,211, forward strand.
GGTAACTACTGTATTATATGGTATTGCCCATTGACTATCGATTTATATTCCATCGTCGATTCGTATTCGTATTTTTGTTGTGGAGCCGCTGTTTCTTGGTGACCGTCTTCTGTATTTGGGATAGCCATCAGCTCCAGTTTATGTGTCGTCCAAGTATGGTTTTGGATATTTGTTGTACGTTTTCGATCACTCATACAAGGGGGAATAGCGGTTTAATGGCCGGCATGGTCGGTGGATCATGATTTTCTCTACTACGTCATACGGCTACGGATCTTTTCGTGGATTGGGACATTCAGCTTGGATGATGTTGATCTACCAGGAATTGTTGGAATAACCGCGGGTGTTGAGAATGTGATTGTATGTTTCATTGTCTCCGATCATTAACTGGAAAGCACAGAACACCTTGGAATTGACTTTTTTGTTTGTTTCTGTGCCTTTTTCTGGTTGTATTTGTTTCATATTAAAATGATATTCGCCCTCTCCTGCAGAAATATTAACGGATATTGGAAGTCATCATATGAACGGTGTGTCTCTACAATATGTTGTAGTCCTTCTCATCTCCGTTGTACAATTATATCACACCTTTTGTTTTCACTGTCCAAAATTACGATGGGGACTTCGTCTATCTAAGACGCATTACACCCAAGTTCGTGTTCTCCAGGTTTTCTTTTGTCGGCTCGAATTATAACCTTACAATCATCATAAGTCATTCCGTTTAGTGCTGTTTTGAATATGTGAACCAAATGAATGTATTTCTGTAAGATCCCCAATACATCTTACATACTTCCAGTCTCAATCCACTGGAATTTGTGCATCGTTGACAAACTTCTGTTTCTTCATTTCCGATTAAATATACTTGCAAGAATTTAAGGTCATCGTTGGGGCAGTGATAATATTGATCCCATGTTGTAATAGATTTGTCTTTGGATGAAAGAAAAAACACAATAGATTTCATCTCTGCTAGTGTTGATCGAAGTGACACGGAAAGAAGACTTTTGGAAGCAGGCGTTGTGCGTTTTCATATAGAAGAAAGTGTTTTGATTCTGGAGTTTCCCTAGTCATGTTTCCTGCTGCGGTGCTTCCAGTCGTAGTAATCAAATTTTTCCGTTCATGCAGCAAAACCCTGGTGTTTGTCTACGGAATTTTTTCGCGTTGCAAAACTAGCAGATGTTATCTCTTTCTCGAATTACGGCGAGTTTGTGCTTGGGATATTCTATCGTCGGGTCGTACGGAATGGTTCATTTGCTAATTTCTACTGTTTACTTATCCTCGTCCGCGTTTCTCGTAGGGTGATATTTTCGTGGTTGGATTGAGTTCTCACTCTTTTATTATAAGATTATGTCGCAGATCTTGAATCTTCAGTCCATTCATTTCGTCGATCTTGGGTTCCTCTTCTTCTCACGGTGCTCATTTTCGTTCGATGGGAACGAAGGTGCTTCGTGCTCTTCATCTGTTTCTTTTTCTCGCTGTTTTTTTCATCTTTTTGCTCCAGAACTGGTAAGATCTCCTCCTGTTTTACCTTTGGACATTGTCTAAAATACAAAACGAATCAACTATTTGCTAACAAATACGCTAAGTACACTTTACACACTTTATTTTCGATTTATATTGAGTCACTGTGTCACTCTGACTACTCATACATCACTGTCTGTTTGTGTTCATTCACTGCACTACTTTGTCGGTTCCTCCCTTCGTCACTGTTACGAAACTGACGTTCAAACCCATGACGAGGCTTCCTTTATATACCGCTACCGATTGGTAGTCCCACCAGTGGTGAATCCCAGAACGTACCAAAAAGGCTTCGAATGGTCCAAATATTCCAGAACATTCCACAACATTCGAGAGTGTTCTGAAATGTTCTGCTATGATATGCGACGTTCCAGAATGTTCCCGAATACTTTGGAATCTTCCCAAAAGTTCCAGACTGTTCCCGAGCATTCGAGAACATCCCGAATCATTGTGGAACATTCTGGAGCATTCTGGAATGATCTCTAATACTCTAGAATGTTTTGGAACATTTTCGAGTACTTTAGAATGTTCTGGAACGTACTAGAAATATCTAGAGGGGGAAAGTTCTCGGCCCTAGTATCTTCAGAAGTACGCCCTTCAGATAAGAAAGAGAACCTTCTTCATGGATGCGGCGCGCACATTGTGCACTTACTTTTACAATATATTATGATTATTAGAAAGTGATAGACAGCAAATTCCATGATATATGATGTTCATTGATGATACAGTATTATGTAACATCAACAAAGATGAGCTGCAAAAGAGACTTAAAGTTTCAGAAAAGTTTTTGAAGGCAAAGCGATTAAAATCAATACGAAGGAAACGGAGTACATGTGTCTAAGAGGACAAGGGAGGAAGCAATCCAATTCGATGGACAAAACTTGTAGAAAGTCGATAACTTTAACTACTTTGGATCAACAGCGTCAAGTGATAAAATGGGAAATGTCACCAGGCGTATTGTGCAAAAGAAGTACAAATCTGAAGACTATGGGAATGGTGTATAAGTCAGTAGTGAGATCTTAAATGCTGCATGGAGCAGACCACACGAGTATCAACTAAAACACAATTCTGAAATGAGAATGTTAAGAAGAATTTATGGCATCACCACAGCCGATAGGATCAGAAATGAGAGAGTAAGAGGAAGCGTTAAAGTGACGAAGATATTAAAGAAGTTTCAAGAGAGAAGACTGCAGTTGTGTGGACACGCATGAGAAAGGAAGTCCTCTAAAGTATGTTGGCAAGAAAATGGTATAGGTAGGTGGCAGTGGAAGAAAAACATCGAGAAAAAAATTTATGGACTGTGTACGAGAGAAACGCAGAGGGAAAAGAGAATTATGAGACCCAGCAAATGAAGCAGACTTGCCAAGAATATCAGCCCGTATGATTGGGAAAAGATGGTGTATAGGAAGTGGAAGAAATTGAAGAAAAATCGTTGAAACAGAGTGAGATTTGTTGAATACCTCCAACCAAAGGGAACGTAACCCTAACACTGAGCAATCTCGCTTCTAGTTCATGCCACTATCCAACAATGATGAAAAGAAATCTGATAACACAAGAGCAGTGTCCATGACTGTGAAACGAAATTCATTGAAAGAATTCACGACAAATATGTCCTGGCATCCATATCACTGCCTGTTACAAAGTGAATCGATTTTGTATGTGGGCAAGGCACATGACATCCTAAAACTGGAACTGGTGTAGTAATGAAAAGGGTGCGTGATACATTCAGTAAAGAGTGAGAACTCAATTGTTTGTATGTGACTGAGTAACAAAGTTGTTGTGGCGCCAGTATCAGTTGTACGGGTACGCAGTGATGCGGGCATGTATCTATGGACATCAGTCTGGAATCTGTCCTTCGTCGAGTGGCGGTTGGGGCTTTGCAGTTGGTCCTCTGGTGCTGTAACAGAGACGGAGATGTGATCTGTCCGGCAGTAAACCGTACAAATAGTCTTGAGGTTGAGGCAGGCGTCGCGACAGTGGCAGTGGTAACACACTGTGCAGAAGAGAAGCTCCATTCGAAAGTACTGAGGTGGACTGGGTCGTGATGAACTGCGAGAGCGGCTACTGGTAAACTGGGGGCATCGATACGGACTTCCAGGTCGAGTGCGCCTCAAACGAGTCGATGTCGTTCAAATGGTTCAAATGGCTCTGAGCACTATGGGACTTAACTTCTGAGTTCATCAGTCCCCAGAACTTAGAACTACTTAAACCTAACTAACCTAAGGACATCACACACATACATGCCCGAGGCAGGATTCGAACCTGCGACCGTAGCGGTCGCGCGGCTCCAGACAGTAGCGCCTAGAACCGCGCGGACACAGCGGCCGGCAATCGATGTCGTACTAGGCTCTCTGCATAAGATTTACCACTGCAGTGCCAGTGAATTAATAGCGTCAACTGTTACCTTAGACTCTGTGATCGTTTGTAAATACGTATGTTCTGGTTGTGCAGCGCACTAAAAGAACAGCTATCGTTCCAATAAAACACGCATTGTATGTTTACAGTATTGAGTTAGTTTATCGTGAGCTCATCGGGGATGAAGGCACAAGTCTCCTACAGGTGGGCGATCTCCTGAATTATCTGAAACATATCTGGCTCAAATGGCTCTGAGCACTATGGGACTTAACAGCTGAGGTCATCAGTCCCCTAGAACTTCTACTTGAACCTAACTAACCTAAGGACATCACACACATCCATGCCCGAGGCAGGATTCGAACCTGCGACCGTAGCAGTCGCGCGTTTCCGGACTGCGCGCCTAGAACCGCGAGACCACCGCGGCCGGCTGAATCATATCTGTTCCAACATATTAATATTAATAGTCCCAATATAAACAGCGTCAGTAATGTGTCCTGCCACTCTGCGTTGCTGTTTGTTAACTTCATTCCTCGTCGTCGCTGTACACAGGGAAGGGCAGCGGACTGAGCCATCGAGGGTGGAGCAACCTTGGATCGAGACAACAGTTACTGCGTCAGTTTCATCTGTTGCTGTTGTATCGGGTGGATATAATTAAAGTTTAGCTACTCACAGGGGTCGAATGTAGGCAGTAATTATCGTACGGTAGTGAAAATTGGTAGACACTACAGTACGTTAGAGAGAAACACATTTACGCTGGAAAAAATTACTTCCAATTTTGGTCTTCAGGTGCATATCCTGCTTTATACACTGTTTTTATGACGGTGTGATATTCACGATGTCATCTGCCAAGCCACATGTGAGCGAGCATAATAGCTATCTAGTGCTGTTGGTCTGGCACCGAGCGCAGCAGGTTTCGAATCCGCGCCAGTTGGCATGGACCTCGATTACCACTGGAGGCCTCTGCAGCCGTCGTGCCATTAGCCATGGCTACACGCGCTCCAGACCTGGGTATAATGTGAGGGTGCCACGGTGGAACACGTGGTCTCAGCAGCCAGTAGCGAGGTACCCTATCATGTATTTAAGCACCTCCTCTCGCTAAGCGAGGCAGTCACTGGAGAACTCCCCAGAGTAGCAGGAGTCCCGCTGCTCAAGCACCGATTCCGGCAGGCTGCCGCCCGGATGTCAGAGAACGAGCTTATACGCGACTTGGGAAACCAATTGCACTGGCGCCCGACCGCAAGGTGGCCAGACCTGTTGCTGGAGTGAAGGCACGCCGCAACACGAGCCAGATACAGTAAAAAAGAAGAAACGCTACCGTGAGGAAGATTCCAACGAGAGGACTACTACAAACTCACCCAGGCAGAAGTAGGAAAGGCGTGATACGCTCACGCTACAACAAACCGGAGTACGATGCTCCGGGCAATTGGGTAGCGTAAGCGAGGCAGTCTGACATTCTGAGTCTATCAACATCTCGGCTACAGACAGCGCGTTCTACATCTACATCTACATTTATACTCCGCAAGCCACCCAACGGTGTGTGGCGGAGGGCACTTTACGTGCCACTGTCATTACCTCCCTTTCCTGTTCCAGTCGCGTATGTTTCGCGGGAAGAACGACTGTCTGAAAGACTCCGTGCGCGCTCTAATCTCTCTAATTTTACATTCGTGATCTCTCGGGAGGTATAAGTAGGGGGAAGCAATATATTCGATACCTCATCCAGAAACGCACCCTCTCGAAACCTCGCGAGCAAGCTACACCGCGATGCAGAGCGCCTCTCTTGCAGAGTCTGCCACTTGAGTTCGTTAAACATCTCCGTAACGCTGTCACGGTTACCAAATAACCCTGTGACAAAACGCGCCGCTCTTCTTTGCATCTTCTCTATCTCCTCCGTCAACCCGATCTGGTACGGATCCCACACTGATGAGCAATACTCAAGTATAGGTCGAACGAGTGTTTTGTAAGCCACCTCCTATGTTTACTTTGCTCGTTTCCGTGTACGAGTGGACGTTGTTGATTCTTGAGGTTTTTCTCTTGTGACCCCGTCGCTTCTCGTGTGCAGTTGTTCGTAGGGTCTTGCTCGGTCGTCAGTCATTATTTGTGTCTGTCCGTCCGCGTTGTCTGTTTTGTTTGTTCATGGGCCTCTCCCGTTTGGTCCCGCCGCACTTTCGTTCTCGGCAACCCCACGACCGTTCCGGTCGCGGTTACAACAGTTAGTGAAACTGTTTTATGTGAAGGCCAACAATTAAAGTGCTGCATTGGAGAGTACTGCCGAGTAAAGCGTCTGAGGAGAGGTCATATGTCTTCAAATAGATTAAAGAACATGGTTACGAAATTGCAAAACGTGGGTGAACTTGGTGTAGCGCCTGAAAGTACGCTGCCTATGCCGGTGGCCGAGAAGCTAAACGGACAGTGTCTGTTGTCTCTGCCATCGAGGTTTCTTCGTCGCCTGATGGCGAAGTTATAAGACAAACACACTTCAGTACTCAGCCAGGAATTAATTAACAATAAGAATTACATGCATGATACGAAACGGACAAAGATGAATGCGGTGTAAGAGACCTTAATGCTTGCAAGGAGGACTAACAGCTTTGCAACCATTATTGGAGATCTGAAACGGTTTAGAGTCCGCAGCTCACCTCACAAACAACTGGAGACGGGGAAGAACGCGGCGCGGGAGGGGCTGTCACTGCGAGAAGAGGGATAGCAGCGGGTGTACGATTCCCAGACAGCCGGAAAATACGCTCGGCTCCCTTAATCACCGCCGGACGAATGGTCAGCGGCGTGCAGACCGATTGCCCCGGACAGGGGCTACTGGTGTCGGGGCGGGGGCGGCGTGGGATGCTGGCGGGGAGACGGGCCGCGCGACACCTGAGCCGGAAAACAAACCCGCAGCGGGGCCGCGCCATTACTCTTCGTTAGGCGCGGAGGAGACGTCACCGGAAAAACGGAAGCGCCGCGTCGGGCAACCGCGCTCACTCTTAGGCGGCGGCGGCTGTCGCCACCGCTATTTGTCTTTCCGTGGCGCGCTGGGGCTTCCTCGCCTCTGGGACGCGGTGGCCATCTGCGTCTAGCCGCGAGAAACTAGTAGCGAATCACTCCGCCTGAGGATTAGCCACAACGATACAAAAAGGAACAATTAACTATGAAGTTTATCTTCAAAGTTGATGCTTTTCAAAATTCTTATGCCATAAATTTTTAGTTGACACCGGTTCATCAAATTAAGCAACTCGTAAGCATTCACTTCAGTGCACACATTTCTGTTGGTCATAGTATATGCACAATATGTGAGACGTTGGGACTGATAGTGTTTGCACGTGTGTTAATAATTCAGCATGCCCGCATCTCGTGGTCGTGCGGTAGCGTTCTCGCTTCCCATGCCCGGGTTCCCGGGTTCGATTCCCGGCGGGGTCAGGGATTTTCTCTGCCTCGTGATGGCTGGGTGTTGTGTGCTGTCCTTAGGTTAGTTAGGTTTAAGTAGTTCTAAGTTCTAGGGGACTGATGACCATAGATGTTAAGTCCCATAGTGCTCATAGCCATTTGAGCCAATAATTCAGCAAGGGACTGGTTAACAGCACTGCTGGTTCTAAGGACAATTCCAAAAACTTTGTGAGTGCACACGTCCGCAAGACTCTTCGATGGTGATTGGGCACCTGCACAGTCGCAACAGATAGCTGCTGGCCATCTCCACAAGGACTGCAGTGGGTATGCATCTTTGATGACCCTCCAGTACCATTATTTCTATGAGGACTGCAGTGGGTCTGCACCTCCGGTGGCCCACCAATACCATAATCTCTACCAGGACTACAGTGGGTCTACTCTGTGATTACCTACCTACCAATATTCCTCAAAACTTCGACTGACTCTGCTGTGGGTTTGCTCTGTTGTGGCCCATTACCTGTCTGCATGTCAAGAGTTAGCACTGTCTTTCCGTTGGAAGGACAACATTACTTCTTCGAGACTGCATGGAAATCCACTACTTCCTTGTGCATTTTCTTTTACTAATCAGACTTTGTGAAAAAAACTGTAATTACTATTGTGATAAATGATCAGGACTGTCTTTATGAGAACAATTTTTGTTTTTGAGCAACGGTGTATGAATAAGTGTATGCATTTCATTTCTTTGTTACTGTAATTATGAAAAATTTTTTCAAATCTGTATTGGCCACTGCCCAAAACTATTTGTAGATTTTTTTGTGGGGAGCATGGGAGCTATGTAAGTAGGCTGTTTAGGTTTTTATGTTGGTAACGTCACGTAGCGCTCTGTATGAAAACCACTGACTGTGCTGTGTGCAGTCTGTGGCTGGTTGGCATTGTTGGAATATTCGCTATTGTAGTGTTGGGCAGTTGGATGTGAACAGCGCGTAGCGTTGCGCAGTTGGAGTTGAGCCGCCAGCAGTGGAGGATGTGGGGAGAGAGATGGCAGAATTTTGAGAACGGACGATCTGGACGTGTGCCATCAGAAAGAGTAAATTTGTAATACTGGATATCATGAACTGATATTCACATGTATGATGACTTTTGAACATTATTAAGGTAAATACAGTGTTTGTTCTCTATCAAAATCTTACATTTGCTAACTATGCCTATCAGTAGTTAGTGCCTTCAATTAGTTAGAATCTTTTATTTAGCTGGCAGTATTGGCGCTCGCCGTATTTCGGTAGTTCGAGTAACGAAGATTTTTGTGAGGTAAGTGATTCATGAAAGGTATAGGTTATTGTTAGTCAGGGCCATTCTTTTGTAGGGATTATTGAAAGTCAGACTGCGTTGCGCTAAAAATATTGTGTGTCAGTTTACTGTTGATCAGAATAAGTAAACAGCGTAATGTCTGAGTACGTTCAGTTCTGCTCAGCTGTTTGTAAATGAAATAACGTATGGGGTTTATCACCACAGTCAATCATAAATTTTTCTAAGGGGATGTTTCACAATGTTGTAGGCCACATGTGGATAAGCTGCCGAGACTATGTACGGGGGCTAGTGATAAAGTTTTAAATAGACCTCGACGCAGTCAAGTGGCGACCGTGGATCTCCGTGATGCTTTTTGTCCTGCTCTACGTATTCACCCTCTAGCGAAACATAGTATTCCTTACGATGGATCACTTGGCTGTGGCCTAGATCAAGTGTCCATTTCCGCTGTCCAGGAAACGTTCCACATAAAAAATCACCTCGTCCACAATCTGGTTCAAAAAATGGCTCTGAGCACTATGGGACAACTTCTGAGGTCATGAGTCCCCTCGAAGTTAGAACTAATTAAACCTAACTAACTTAAGGACATCACACACATCCATGCCCAAGGCAGGATCCGAACCTGAGACCGTAGCGGTCGCGCGGTTCCAGACTGTAGCGCCTAGAACCGCTCGGCCACACCGGCCGGCCACAATCTGGAAATGCGTGCCAAGCAGTGGTTTCTTTATCCGAGGACAGAGGATGAAGTCACCGGATATGTCAGATGAACACAGGTATCAGCCAAAACTTTATACTTCAAACAAATTGCATGTGTTCAGAATGAGCTCGTCTACTGTCGTGCCTCCAAAAACCCGACTGGACAGTTAACAAACTTGTTTCATCTTGACTGGCCCCGTAACCTCGTCAGGAGATTACGATGTCATGGTCTGTGATACCTCCTCTGGAGACCACCTTCGGCGGCTTGCAGCTGCAGTTGCCCAGGAGAAAGCAGAACCCCCTTGGTGAGTGCCGAAGATGCGGACATCGGAGTAATTCAGCATATACGCAAGGGACAGCAGGACGGATACCCTCACCTCGCTTACGAATGGATATCATGCGAAGAGCCTCGTGGACAATGAACAGTGTGTCGAAAACTGATGGACTCCTGCAGGCACTAGGAAGTGGCGTCAAGAATTCACTCTTGAAGGTGTTTGCGTTCTTGCGAATTCTTCTGCCATAGAACGTAAGAACACACGTCGACAGTTGCAACACCCCATGGACACTGAGGAGAGCCGTACACAAAGCACAAATAATTCGCGCAGCATGGCGTGTCAAACTCAAGAAATGCGAAAAAAGTCAGCCTGCTTAAAAAAAATTCTGGGCAAGTGTGTTCCTTATAAATTACGAACACCACCAGGTTCTTTGACGAAAGATAAACTTGAGACTGTCCAGGCCCAACTTAGAGTTTTGTGGCTGCTTTCATAACTTAGGAATGCAGAAAAACATCATAACACTGTGTTACCAACGCAGGGAACTGCCTTGGCAGTGAAAACATGACAAAGATGCCTGTTCCGGAGTCACACACACCAGCCCACGCAACATAGAGAATTTTCACACTGCACTGGGAAGCGTGATCATGCAATGGCGATCAGTCATTAGGCGACATTGCAAATTTAGTCCGCCATTGGGAATGTCGAGACGAGGAAAATGTTGAACAAGTCGTTGAGCTGGGAGATGGATGAGGAGTGAGGAGTACAGTCTTATTGCACACACTTTATTCTTGTACATAATGCATATTACTCGTCTTTCCCTGTAACTTATTCGTTTCTCTCAGAATTTAAGACGTCTTGCACTATTTTGTATTGTCGAGCAATTTTTCCAGGTAGCCAAATCCTATGAATGGGTTTTGGTTTTTCTTCTGTCTTGCTTTCACTATCAACCACAACGTCAGAACTGCCTCTACCTTTCCTAAAGCCAAACAGATTCTCGTCTAACACATCTTCAATTTTCTTTTCCATTCTTCCGTGTATTATTCACGTCGTCAACTTATATGAATAAGGTGTTAAGCTGACTGTGCGATAGTTCTCTCCCACGCCACCTTGCGAATTGTGTGGATAATGTTTTCCCAAAAGTTTGATTCTGTGTCGCCAGTCTCACACATTCGACATACCAACGTGTATTTTTTTTTTTTTTTTTTTTTTTGTTAACACTCCCGTTTCACTTTATAAGTTCGGGTGGAGTGCTTTCTGTCCCTTCTCTCTCTTCTAAAACTCTTTTAAATTCTGACTGTAATATCAGATTCCCTGTCTCTTCCCTGTTTAATCATGTTTCTTGCTCTACCACGTCATCAGTAAATCCTCTCACAGAGGCCTTCGTTGTTTTCTTTCCTCGTATTCGCTTCTGCTTTGTGCTTAACAATAAAATTCTCATTGTCCTCAATGTTATTGCCCTTTATTTTAATTTTAGCGAAGGTTCTTTTGACCTTTCCATATCCTGAGTTCGTCCTTCAAATGTCATTTCTCTTTACATTTCTTCAGAGTTTTCATACAGACTTCTGATCTTATCTTCCTGCACTGCCTATTTATTTCGTTTCCAGCGACCTATATTTCTGTTCTCCTAAAACTCCCTGAACATTTTTGTACTGCCTTCTTTAATCGAACAGTTTGCGTATTTCTACTGTTATTCATGGTTTCTTTGCAGTTAGCTCCCTTACACTTATGGTTCCTTTCCAACGTCTATAATTACCCTTTTTAGAGACGCCAAATCCTCTTCACATGAGCTATTCATTATCTCAGTATCTATAGCCTCAAAAAGAACTTCAGCGTGTCTCTTCATTCCTTCGTATTTTTGTATCCTACTTCTTTGAGCAAAGATTCATCCTGACTAGTATCTTAAACTTCAGCCTACTATTCATCAGTACTAAATTGTGATCTGAGTCTATATTTACTCCTGCGTGAGACTCACAATCTAACACTTGATTTCAGAACCTCTGGCTGACCATGATGTAATCTAACTGAATTCTTCTCGTAGACCCTGGCCTTTTCCAGGTATATCTTATTCTCTTGTGCTTCTTGAAGCCGCGGGGGATTAGCCGAGCGGTCGAAGGCGCTGCAGTCCTGGACTGTGCGGCTTCCGGCGGAGGTTCGAGTCCTCCCTCGGGCATGGATGTGTGTGTGTTTGTCCTTAGGATAATTTAGGTTAAGTAGTGTGTAAGCTTATGGACTGATGACCTTAGTAGTTAAGTCCCTTAAGATTTCACATACATTTGCACATTCGAACATTTTGTGATTCTTGAACAGAGCATTCACTATTAATAACTGATATTTATTGTAGAACTCAAGTAGCTCTTCCCCTTCCATTCCTTCTACCGAGCCCATATTCTCCATCGATTCTTCCTTCCACTCTTTTCCCTGCAACCTCATTCCAGTCCTCACTGACTCTTAGTATCATATCTGTTTACACACTGAACTACCCGTTCAATATCCTCATATACTATGTCTATCTCTTCATAATGTCGACGTCGGCATGTATAGCTGACCTATTGTTGTCGTTGGTGGTTTTCTGTCAATTCCGATATGAACAAGCCTGTTAGCATTAACTCACTCTCTGTCCTGCCTTCCTAATCATAACGAACCCTACTCCCGTTATACTCATCTGACCAGAAACCTTTGGCTTCTTTCCATTTCACTTCACTGACGCCCACTACATCTAAATTGATGCTCTGCACTTCCATGCTATGTTCAAACTTCTGACATTCCACGAACCCAAATCGTAGAGCGTTACCCTTTCGTTGGTTATTCAATCCTTTTCTCATGGTCACCTCCCCCATAACAATTCTCTCCCGGAGATCCGAATGGAAGACTAGTTACGTACACTTTTCCAGTTACAGGCCGCATCTCCTGTGAATACACATTATTTGGTTACCATTTCCTTCGGGAGCCTTATGCTGTTGATCATTGCTGATTCTTCCGCAGTTTCTCACCTCAAGAGCAAAAGTGTGCCCTGAAATTCAGTCCGTTCCTCTGCACTCTTTGACAAGGCCTTTGGGAAAACGACGGTGACTTCTTATGTCAGAAGTCATCAGCACCATTTCTGGAGATTTTTATTCAAAATTTAAGCAACAGCGAGTTTCGAATCCGAAACGGAAAAGTTTTCGAATATTAGTCCAAGACACTACTCGAAGACCACGGGTACTTTAATTATAAGCTGTGTAACAAACGTAACGACCTCATTACAAAGTTGAACTGAGGGAGCTACACAACAATGGAAATCACAACATTTTAAGAAAGGCTGCAACAGAAAAATACGAGGAATAGCTTCCACCACCTAACTTATCATATATGAAGAGCGTCAGTGAACGGCTGGGCAACTTCCTCCGTCCAAGAGGTTTCCATCAATTTTTCGCAGCCGCCACAGGATCTACAACATGATCCACCAAGGATGTAATGAGCAAACTAATTACTGCCGGAGATTATGAACTACGTTGTGAGTGCGGATCTGTCTGCAAGGGAAGACAGAGAGACCAATTAGCACACGAATGGCAGAACACGAGACCTATGTGCGACTAGCAGTGCATAATAACTCGGTAACAGCGGAACACCATCAGCTGTGAACCGCCTGCATTGTTCCAGGAAGCCGGTCTGCTAGCGAAAGAGTCGTGAACGATGCAGCCCAAAAGTTCGAGAGGCGACTGAAAGTATTAAGCCGGCTGATAACATTCGACAGAGAGGACGTTTACGAATTTCTTGCTTCCTGATTGCCGGCTATCCCTGTCCATCGTGCCACGAGCTTTCGTCGGACAGAAGCCTCGCCGAGCACGTGTGCGACAGTCCAAACAAACAGCTATACAGGGACTTTCAGTGCATTTCCCCGCACACCAGGTAGAAAACCTGCCCAGCCCTCAGAAACCAAGCGCTGATATGCAGACTTCCGCCAGTGACTTGACAAGCCGGCTTCTTTCTTACCCTATCCCTTTCGTCATGACTAGCCTGTTATAGTCTATAATCAACGAAGTTTCACAGTTATTATGTATTGACACCGATCGTGTGCAGTAAACAGATGTACCTTTTGCTTCACAAGAACCAACGTTCCCCTGAGGAAGACCGTTGTAATATGGTCGAAATGTTGGTTTTACAATCCTTAATTAAAGAATTTCTACACTGACGCGATACAGCACCCACAAGAATTTTAATAATGAAAAAAAATTTGTTGTGAAACTTCGTTCCTCCGAGATGATAATCAAAACTGTATGACTCTCCTCCGTAAGAGGGTAAGTGTTGGATTCGAATAATGGAATGGAAATTTGCGAATTACGGCTGTTCTAACAGCCATAATGTCGATCGTACTACGGATGGTGCTCCAACAACATAACGTCTAACTCTGGTTACACATTTAATCGATACAGACTGAGAACAGTTCTTTAACAAATAGTTGCTTCCATTAGTAAATACCTGCTCAGGGACTAAGTCCTTAGCCACATTGCAGCACTATGGGCTGTGACGATTATAGTCCTTGTGGGATGCCTACGGTAAGGAGTATTTTTATATACCAGTTGCTAACTAAAGGCGAGTTCTGCTCAACGAAGACTGCCTTATTGGCTGACGAGCCGTAGGTTATATCACCATGCAGATTGCTACATCTAATCCGCGATTGACTTTTGCTGCTAGAGACTACGCGTTCCTCAACCATTGGCACTCTAAGCGGAATTATGTCATCTTCAATACACTCCGCAAGCCACATAAGGGTATGGTACGTCCGGTACCACTAAATGAACCCTCCTTCCCTGTTCCACTTGCCAATGGCTCTTGAGAATAATGATTGTCTGTAAGCCTCTGTAGTAGCTCTAATTTCTCAGATTTTCTCCACGTTGTCATTTCGTGAGATGTACGTGGGAGGATTTAATACGAAGGTTGGAACTTAAATAGTGGCAACTATTTATTCACAACCAATACAAAAGAGGTGCATGTTTACAACTGTTACTGTCCTTCAAAGTAGTCACCACCGTTGTGTACAACCCGTTGCCAGCGATGTGGAAGGCGTAGTATACCGTGAGCAGAGCCTGTTCTGTTGATGGTGCGAATGGAGCGGCGTAAAGTTATGGTATTCTCGTGTACGACTGTGATGGTGTTATCCTAACGCATTATGTTCATCCACGGCAGACCGTCAATTCGCAGTATTAATGTTCGTTTTAGGAGCATCACCTGCGTCTAGCTTTACGAAAGAAGCGGTGACACTTTCTGCTCAACCCACCCATCATTTTGCACGACAATGCGCGGGCGCATACACCGCAAGCTGTGATTGCTCTGCTCGGTAGATGGAAGTACTGTACCATCAACCGTACTCCCCGGAGTTAAGTCCTCATGAGTTTGATTCCGAAGATGAAGGAACCGCTTCGTGGCATTCGCTTCAGAACTGTTCCTGAGATTCGGCAGGCAGTAGACCGCTCCATTCGCACCATCAACAGAACAGGCTCTGCTAATGGTATACTACGCCTCCCACATCGCTGGCAAAGGGTTATACACAACTCTGGTAACTATTATGGACAGTAGCAGGTGCAAACATGTAACTCATTTCTATCGTTTGTGGATGATAAATAATTGGCACTACGGCGTGTTTATAAATGAATATCAGGGTTTTAACGCTTTATAATAATTATTATATTAAACTTACAGTTATAAATGATGTGTCAAGTGAAAGAGCAACTCAAACTGCTTCACCAAGAACCTTATAAATGTTCAATGTGAGCACCATTTTTCACACGGCACACGTCAAGTCTATAGCCGAGTTCTCTCCAAACGTTGATAAGTGTGTCTTCAGTGATTGTAACAACAGCTGCTTCAATCCGGTTTCTTAATTGAGGGAGGTCTGCTGGTAGCGGAGGCACGTACACACGATCCTTCATGAAGCCCCAAAGGAAAAAATCGTATGGCGTTAGGTCGGGTGAACGTGGAGGCCATGCAAAGGAAGCCCTGTCATTGGGCCACTTGCGGTCTATCCAGCGATTGGGTACAGTGTCTAACGGATTGCGGCGGAAACATTGCGAGCTGCGCATGCGCACTGGTGTCAAACACAATTGTTTGAGTTGCTCTTTCATTTGACATATCATTTATAACTGTAAGTTTGATGTAATAAATATTATAAAGCGTTAACTCCCCGATATTCATTTATAAACACCCCGTATTTAGGTTCCAGCCCTCGTATGTTGTCCGACACTTCCCGGAAAGTGTGCACTCAACATTTCAGTAGTACACCTCTTCGTAGTGCACAGTGCCTCACTTGTAACGTCTGACAATGGAGTTTGCTGAGAATCTCCGAGGACTCTCGTGCAGACTAAACGAATCGGTGACGAAACGAACCGTCGTTGTGTATGCCCGACGCCGCCCGTAGTGGCCGTGGGAAAGTAATGCAGCCTCTCTGAGCAACCACAAAAGCTCACGCTGCTTCTGGTTTCCCCGTGACGTTTGCTACGCCGAATGGAGACTATGATGGAGGCCTACATGGCCGCTGTAGTAGCCTAGGACATAACGACGAGAGACAATGCCTTCTAGAAACATAATGAGGCCATTCGGTAACGACTCTGTTATACGTAATTTTAAGAACAGAGAAATTGTAGCGGTTGATAGTTGGGAAAAATGTATCCTTTCTTGCATTCTACGAGGGTGAGTCAATGAAAATCTTAAAATTGTAATAACAAATCGAAATTTCGCGCCGTTATCCTGTAAGTTGGTAAGCGTTCTACAAACAGCGTGCAGAATGGCCTGTAGGTGGCAGCATAGTGCAGATGCACACATACCGTCGCAGTATCAGTATAAATATGGCCGCCCCACTTGCGACTTGCACCAGGGAAGAACAGCGTTCTGTTATTCGGTTTTTCCGTAGCGAATGTATGAAACCTATTGAAATTCATCGACGAATGAAGGTTCAGTACGGTGATCCATGTCTGTCACAGCATCAAGTCTACGAAATAAGTAGGAAGTTCGCAAATGGTGTGACGTCAGTGGAAGATGCTCCTCGTCCACGTCAGGCACAACGAGTTGTGACTCCACAGAAAATTGCAGCAGTTGAAGCCATAATGAAGGAAAACCGCCGAGTGACACTGAATGACATTACAGCATGTTTACAGGTTAGTCATGGGTCAGCACACCACATTGTGCATGATGTGCTCCAGTTTCACAAAGTGTCTGCAAGATGGATGCCACGGCAGCTGACTTCTGAAATGAGAGAACGACGTGTTGATGCTTGTGAAGAACTTCTTCGGCGCTTTGAACGAGAAGGTGATTGTTTCCTTACAAGAATCGTTACTGGGGACGAAACCTGGGTTCACATCCACCAACCAGAAGCGAGCAAGGAATGGAGCCATTCCCCATCATCAAAACCAAAGAAATTTCGAACAGAACCATCAGCAGGGAAGATTATGCTAACTCTCTTTTAGGACGAAAAAGGAGCCATTTTGGAGCGTTACATGCCTAGAGGGACCACTGTCACCAGTGCATCATACACAGATATCCTAAAAAATCATCTGTGACCTGCAATCAAATCAAAGCAACGTTCATTGCTGTCAGCAGGGGTCCTTTCGCAACATGACAATGCAAGGTCCCACACTGCCCGTACAACAGTTGCAACAATCAAAGGCCAGCATTCTGAGTGTCTTCCTCTTTCACCATACTCACCAGACCGTGCCCCAAGTGATTTCCGTATGTTTGGACCACTCAAAGACGCAACGGGAGGAAAGAAGTTCCGTTCTGATGAAGAGGTACGCCACGCGGTGCATGAGTAGTTGCGCGGACTACCAAAAGAATTTTTTTCTAATGGAATTTATGCACTTTGTAAGCGCTGGAGGACTTGCATTGAGCGTGGGGGAGATTATGTTGTAAAGTGATACAGCTTTGTACCACTTCTGGAAAATAAATAATATTTACAAAAATATTAAATGTTTTCATTTGAGTCACCCTTGTACATTTCGGTTTATGTCGACACATGCCACCGTCTCTGCTGGCTACTGCAATGAGTGGACGCTGTTCGTGTGGCTGGAATGTCAACAAAGGGCGGCCCGTGTAAATATTCCAGTGGGAAGGCTCGCGGTAATCACTGCACGTCTCCGGACCTGACGACTGGTCGCACCGGCTCGGGAGCAAACCCTGTTCGCCATTACTCTTCATTAGGCGCTCTTAGCTGAGGGGCACCGGGAGATAGCGCGGTCCATGGACGGCCGAAAAGCTCTCTGCGCTCTCAGGCTTCTTCTCTGTTGTGGGTATAAAGCGTGCTGTGTCAGCTACAAACCAATATTTCCTCACACCCTGCGTAGTGGTTCATATTGCTACAAATTTCTGTAAAGAAAACGTGGAAGTTTTGTTGTCAGTCAAGAAAGCGCAATGAGACATTTAATTGCTTATTGTCAGTCTGGAGCAGAAATCATAGTACTTACATCTCAATATTGCTTACATTGCTTGAAGGCATTATACAACACAGACTGGGATTTGTACAGACTCATAACCAACTGACGAAAAGATTCCTCTAAACGTAAACTTATCGGAAAATCATTATCGTGTCTCTGGTGAAAAAGGGACATGTGGGTAAACCCGACAACTATTCAAACATCAACATCAACTGAAGCAGTTTTCCAAGAGAAGCATATTTACCATGCTGTAACTAATACAAGAAAAATATATTCAGACAGAATTAACACAAATCTCTTACGCAACTAGAGAAAGCCTTTGATAATGTAACAGAGAATCAGATATTTCTAAATCAATAATTACGTCACTAACACCTAAACCTCCTGGTGTCAGAGATTCAGATTGGTACCAAATGGTGTATGTCGATGGAGTATCATCCAAAACTGATTTAGTTCGTACTATGTGCTGTCGTCCAGCAGAGCGGTAGTAAACTTTAATTAAAACATGAGAACTACGGAGCTCAGAAAAAGCATAACTCTAATTAATTGTGTTGTGTAGCTTCCGTGGGGAAGATGGTAGAGGTTTGGATCGTCATACGAAGTGTCCTTTGTTCAGACCCCGAAGATTAGAATTATTTTTTGGTGTATTATGCTTGAAAGTGTTATATGGGACAACATGTTTATGACATGTAAAAGGGCTGTTTGGAGTTTACAAGAATGTTCTCTTGGCAGTCTGCTTTCACTACGTTTCTTTGAAAGTAGTAAATCTATAGAGTAAATTTGTACTTTCACAGAATATACGATCAGAATACAAAAATAACGAAACATCACACTAATGGTAATAATAATAATAATACACATAATAAAACTAACTGTAGTAATGATAAACAAAATAATAATATCAATAATAAGTATATGCCATACAAAAATCAGTGCAAACATAACCAAACAAACACACACATGCACACAGTGTCATTCATCCGGAAACAAAGGCTTCACAATAATGATCGCATACAAACAATTTTGTGAAGCAGATTACATATAACAGTTTCACGCTTGGGAAGTTAAAAAAAATTGCAACCAGTGAGGTTTGAGCGTAGAATCTTGGGTACAAAGATCTCACGCTCTACCAACTCAGCCAAGCGCCACCTGCACGCAATTTCTTCCATGAACTCTTCTCTTATTCTTTGCAATTCTGGTGTACCGTTTCCGCATCTTCTACTGAATGAGAGAACATAACGCTATCTAAATCGGTATTTTGGTTGATATTCTATCGACATGCAACGTCTGGTACCGATCTGAGTGTGTAACAACTGGAGGTTTGGGTGTAAGCTGCTGAGACCGAATCCGGCCGTAGTGACCGAGCGGTTCTAGGCGCTTCAGTCTGGATCCGCGTTACCGCTACGGTCGCAGGTCCCAATCTTGCCTCGGGCATGGATGTGTGTGATGTCCTTAGGTTAGCTAGGTTCAAGTAGAAGTTCTAGGGGACTGATGACCTCAGATGTTAAGTCCCTTTTGAACCATTTGCTGAGACCGATAGATAATCTATAATACCTACGAAAGCGTTCCTCCTGACTTCCTTGCGGTAATGGAACAAAAATAAGCTCATACATGCGAAACAACGGTAACTACGTTACACCATGTACTTCACAGTGGTTCGCAGATTACTACAGTTAAGATGCAGAAGAGCTGTGTTGCAGTGATACAGCGCACAACCATGAAGTACGAAGTTATGTTAGGAAAGGTGTAAGACGTGCAAATTGTCCTAATTTTTAAGGCTTAATTGCCGAAGAATAAATCGATAGTGGGAAAAAACTTTTTATAAACTGAACAATATTAGGATTTTGGGACATCTTAATCGTTACGACAGTAGATAAGGAAAGAAAAGAATTTGTTAATCGAATGGAAAGATCATTTAATATTGCTGGAATAAGGAATACCGAAGTTGTTACGACGCTAGCGAGCTGACACCGCAGGAGGCAACACTCTCCCTCAACTTTAGGTCTGAAGATGGCGTAATGCGGCCCGAACCAGCAATTATAGTTACATAAAAAATCAAAGTGTGTGATCTGTACTATGTTGTTCATCATACTATCGATGCAATTGGCAGTAAGACTACAACGAAAAACAATTGATACATTGGGTAAATTTCAACAATTGGGGAACATGAACTACAGGACGTGAAACAATTCTTTTGTATGGAAATAATGGTTACTCAATTTGTTGATCAATCTGTTGTCATCCCACCTCGACATAGTTTTCGTCGCACGTTGACTCTGAACTTGATAGCGTAAGTTTAAAGTTTGAGTCTGATGACAGCAGAAGCTCAAATATCTCATGAAATAATGTAGTAAATAAAGTAATGAACATACAACGATCTAGGTAGTTTTACCTGCAAAAACTACTACGGTGTATTAATTGCTATTTTCTGGCTATTTCTAATTCCTCTGTTACAGGATTTTACGGTGAGTGAAATGCTGAATATCTTTAACACCAGTTACACAACGTTTGGATGATTAAGCCATAATTTGTCCGTCGTGCACCATCCAGTACCATAATATGGTAGGTCTCTATATCATTCGACACGTCATATTTTCAATCAAACTGAGTTCCTTTAGTGCTATAAGAATTTTCCCCTATCTCTGAAATTGAAATTTGTGTAAGTTGCCAAAAGCTTCTGTTTCACCATGTTTTCAAATTGTAGTCGGTTTTTAATAATACTGGTTTCTAATTTTATTTTACTTCCTTATTATTGGTAGAGCAATAATGTGGGATAAATACAGTATTGACAAAATTTTCTAGATTTCAACACGTTTAAATTTGAACCGAGTATTATTGTTTAAATATCTAACCATACTGTACCTCGGAACAGTTCTTCACATTTGAAATTCGGTGTCAGAAAAAATATTAAATTTCTATCATAGAGTTGGCAAGAGGCGAAGTCTGAAACATATTTCATGGTACAATTTTCTCCCCGACTCTCAATCTGGTAATATTGATTCTTAACAAAGGAATATACAGGAATGTTCTGTGCATTAATTTGTAAAAAGATGGCGTCTTAAAATCAGGTACATTATGGCACACAGTGAATCGATCGACCAATCACTATTCACTTATCATGTATGAAGTAGAGACAATCATGAAACTGGTACTTTACATGTAAACTATACCTTAAAAGTTCGTAGTAAAATACAGGTGATTCGTCCAAACTGAGGCGGTAGATAGCAAATTGTTGTTGCCGATCAGTAAGACATTTCCGATCGTTATCTTCAACAGCTGTCTACATGGTATTTGAAAGGGGAATGTCTTAAGCCAGGACTTGCTCCATCTATTTTTATTCATAACACTTAATAACAGCACTAACACTTATTACACGTCTCTGATGTTCATACTTGGTCGTGTTACACAACTTAAAATATACACAATCATGGAAAAAAGAACTTTACCTCTGATGGTTCAGAATGATCGAAAATCGTACAAAATGGACAATCACTAGAATAGGTTTCATATTTTAGCTGTTAGGCTGTGATATTAGCTATCAATACGAAGACGATGTCATTTATAAAGTATATAAGTTTGAAATGGTATGTGACAAAATGCACAGAACACTGAGTGACAAGAGGAGCAAATACACATATTAAAATTTTACAAAGTAATCGTTACACCTAATGTAATAAATGGAAGCGAGTCTTCTTGATGTAACCTCTGAGATAAAATACAAAACTACATTTTTATAGAACAAAACATATACTACATAAATAACCAAAAATTCACAGCTATGCTTGAATCGTACTAATGGTTTCTTTTTTTGAGTATTCTGACTGGTTTGACCAGCCATGAATTCCTCCACTGTACTCATCTCGCGCTTGTACCAAACGTCCTCAGTTATTTGTAGGATACATTCCAGTCTCTGTCATTCCCTACAGTTTTTATCACCTAGATAGGCATCAAGCACCATGGAATATACTCTTTGATCTCACCACACATGTCCTTTGCAACTTTTCGTTCCTCTTGTCAATATTTTCCACGTGTTCGTTTCCTTGTCGAGTATGTGGAGAACTTCATCGCGTATCAGTCCACCTACTTTTCAAGCTCCTTCTGTAGCACCACTTCTCGAACACTTCGAGACTGTCTGTTTTTCTTTCTTCTTCTTCAATTCCATACAATTCTGTGCCGAAAATGTACGTTGCCACAAATGTTGTGCTCAACTTAAAGTTTATATTTAATACTGTTTTATTTTGGTCAGGAATTTCTCATTCCTTATGCTTCTCGGCTTTTCATATCCTCCCTTCTTTCACCGCCACGAGTTACTTAGCTTTCAAGCAAGTACAATTCCCTACCTTTGCCCACTTCGTGTTGACCAGTTTTGATATTAGTTCATTACTAATGTTACTTCTGTTACTCCTCATTCGTTTCGTCTTATCTCGTTTTACTCTCAATCCATATTCTATACTCATCAGAGGCTGCATTCCATTCAACATGTCCTATAATTCTTCTTTTATTTCACTGTTGATAGCAATGTCTTCAGTGAATGTTATCATCGTCATCCTTTGACATTGAATTTTAATTCCACTGTCAAACTGTTCTTTTATTTCTGGTGCAGGTTCAAATCCTGCCTCGGGCATGGATGTGGGTGATGTCCTTAGGTTAGTTAGGTTTAAGTAGTTCTAAGTCTACGGGACTGATGAACTCAGATGTTAAGTCCCACAGTGCTTAGAGCCATTTGAATCATTTTTTATTCCTGTCATTGCTTCTTCGACAGATAAACTGAGCAATAGGAGCGAGAAAATGTGTTACACATTTTCTAGTCTGAGCATTTTGTTCTTGAGATTTCATTATACTTTTCCCTCTTGATTCTTGTTCCGTATAGATTACACGTATTTTCAAGAGAATGTCGAACTTCTTGCACCATTTTACATTATCTAACACTTTTCTGTGCAATTACAGGACATATATACAGCCACGTCGGTTGCACAAAATTTTGTCAATTGACCACGATTTCGATTGCACTAGGGCAATCGTCATCAGAATAAAAATTTACATGGAATACATACTTTTTATTATGACGGAGATTGCCCTAGTGCCTTGTAAATCGTGGTCATTTGGCATAATTTTGTGCAACAGACGTGGCTGTATATACGACCTGTAATTAAATAGCGTACGGTAGCTGGATCACAGCCAATCAGATGTTGAAAATTTCACTTTTCTATGCCTGAAAATGCGATGAATGTGTCTCGATTGCTCTTAATTCTTGCTTCCATCATCAAGTGTACTGTCGGAAATAGCTCTCCGGTGCCCTTAATGTTCCTAAAGTCAAACACACTGTTCTGTCTCAGCAATTTTATTTTGCATTCTTTTGTATTTATTCTTGTCAGAAACTCGGATGCATGAGGTACTAACAAGCTGATTGTGTCCGAGGTAGTCCTATTTAGTAGACGCTGATACGAAATCAATGTTATTTATGCGTAAATAGGATCTAATACAAAAAAGGCAAAGGAAACTCTCATGTTCTGTCCGGGAAAAATACAGCCAGGCTGAAACTTTAATTCGGGTGAGAACTGCAGAAACTTATGGAAGTATAAGGGGTCCACACACGACCGCACAGTATAGAGGGGAACCACACACGCTGCAGAATGTAGTCAGATGCACTCACGTGCATCTGCAGAGGTCTGGCGTGATTTTCCATACGGAGCGGAGCCGAGGCTGTAAGAGCCGGTTGTGATGGCCTGAGGCCGTATCGGCGGCTGCTGCAGGCGTCCGCAAGGACACGCTTAGTGCATTAGCGGCGCGCTAGTGGCCCGCTATGGCCTCGCGAGCGGCACCACCCAGTAGAGGAGCAACTGTGCGATGTGTGGAAGAAGGCGAGCGCGCCACCACCAAACGGTATAAGCTGCGGTGAGAAAATCCATGGATTACCTGCCAATATCGTGTCGGACCTCCTTTAGTATGGCGTAGTGCGGCAACTCCACGTAGCGTGGACTTAGCAAGCCGTTGGAAATATCCTCCAGAAATACTGATCCACGCCGTCTATAACTGCGAAAGTCTTGCCGATGCAGCATTTTATGTACTAATTGAACTCTCGGTTATGTCCCATAAATATACCGTGGACTTCATTTTGGGCGATATGGGCAGCCAAATCATTCGATTGAACTATCCAGAATGTTCTTAAAAGCAGTCGCGTACGATTATGGCCCGGTGACATGGCACACTGTCAGCCATAAAAATTGCATCCTCGTTTGGAAATGTGATGAAATCTGTTTTGGCAGGACAGAGCGGATGAGGTTGTGTAAGGGTCCAAAATCAGTTACTGTTCACAAGAACACAGAACTTTATTCCTCGAAAACACAATGCATAGTTTTCTCTTTAAAGCAACAAGGATCAATTCACGGCTTCTCAATAATAAGGTTTAAATAATTCCTTTTAAAACACAATGATTTAGAGAAACGGCTGAAAGCCTTACTTAAGTAAAATAAAAAAATCCTTAAATAATTCCTTTTAAGGCACGAGAATTTAGACAAACGGCTCAAATAATATTTCAGTTCAGCAAAGGAAATTCTTTAAAAGGGCAAGCATTTACCAATTTCGGCTAAAACCCATATTAAGGAAAATTTAAACTAATTCCTCGGCTGATAGCCCAATAATATTTCAACATAATAAAAGGCAACCTTTAAAGACAAGCATTTACACAGTACAACAGAAAACCATGTTAAGAAAACTTGAAATATCTTGACGGCTGAAGGCCCAAACAATTGTTCAAAATAATTAAAGACAAAACTTAAGATAAGCATTTAGACAGTACAGCTGAAGGCCATTTTAACAATTCAAGATAATTAAAGAGAAACCTTACAGACAGGAATTTACACATTACGGCTCAAAGCCACAAATTTTAAAACAGACGCAGCTGAAGGCCTAAATACAGAGCAAACAAGAATTTTAAATAAAACTCGACTGAAGGCCTAATCTTAAAATACTTCAGGTAAGGTTGGGCTGAAGGCCATCTAATGAACATAGAACATACAAAATTAATACACGGCTGAAGGCCTGGCACAGTACTTGCGAAAAAAGAAAATCACAATCACAAACAACAGAACAGTTGGTACTCAGAAATGTTCCAGGGGTCGGCCTGAGGAGGGAACTCTAACAACAGTTTAGGTGAGAGCCAAGCGTAACACCAAATAATCGGGTGGCAGCACGGCCTAGGGACGGCTGACGAACCAACCAACAACCTAATCAACTCCCGTCCACCCGACCGAAGGCACAACAACCGAAAATATCAGCGAGGACGAACATCCCAGCAGCACTACGCCTTGACAATTGTCATCTAAACATTGTCAAGGCACAATAACCACTCAAAGACAAAAATAAAAAAAAAAAAAAACACCAAAGCTGTGGAACTACACGCCGTGCCGGACAGCATCAACACGGCGAGGGAAAACAGTCGCAACCGACTGACTGGCTACTCCAGTACCCACACAGCATTCATCTGCTCAGCGGAAGTCACAGAAGCCACACACAGTTCCAAGTAAACACTTGCACCAAGAACTCCGACAATCCTAAAACCTATCACTGCGGAACAACAAGGAGGAATGACGAGTTACACACACAGAGTTTCCATAAGCGGTTGGGGACCAAATACACGACGTGCGATGAGACCACCAACCGAACGACCAACCATTGTCGTCCCCACTCATGTTATGAGTATCGGCAATGGTCGGGCGAGTCTTGGCTGTGCGGAACTCACTGTAGCTACAACACGACTCAACTCGATGTCAGTTCGGAACTCGGAGACACAGGGACCTGGGCACACTGGCTAGGGCCCAACCATGCGGAGGTAACTCTTGGCTATCGGCGACGACATCTCAGCAGGAGGAATGAACCGACCCACGTCCGGCAAGATGACGAAATGACGAGGCCCAGAAACGGGCAAAAGTTCAGTTCATGTATGTGGCCAGCGGTCGGCGAGTACTGGCTGTACGCGCCTCACTGGCGCTCCGTCCCCCGACTGAACTCCAGACACACGGCGACCCGAAAATACTAACGGTCGCACCAGAGATATTACGACAGTGCACTTATCGATAATCGCTACTGCTGCTAATCACCGGCAAGCAAATCGGCAACTTAGTGACGCCAAAGAATCGAATAAGAAAGAGGCGACAGAACCATAAAAATGAAATGACGAGCAATAAATGGCATCGCTGCGAGCCGCGCACGGGTCACGTGACGCTCACGAATGTCTACAAATTATCTTCCAGTAGGCGAACATAATCCTTTCCAGTAAGTCTTCGGTTCAGTTGGGCCAGAGGACCCAGGCCATTCCATGTCAACACAGCCCACTCTATTATGGAGCCACTACCAGCTTGCACAGTGCCTTGTTGACAACTTGCCTTCATGGATTGGTGGGGTCTGCATGTGCTCCTCACCCTAACCCTAACATCAGCTTTTACCGACTGAAATCGGGCCTCGTATGACCAGGCCATGGTTTTCCAGTCGCCTAAGGTCCAATAGATATGGTCACGAGCCCAGAAGGGCGCTGCCAGCGACGTGGTGTTGTTACCAAAGTCTCTCGTGCCGGTCGTCTGCTGCCATAGCCCATTAACGCTGAATTTCGCCGCACTGTGCCAACGGATACGTTCGTCGTACGTCCCACATTAATTCCTGCCGTTGTTGCATACAGAGCTGTTTGTCTGTTACATTAACAGGTCTACACAAACGCCGCTGTTCTCGGTCGTTAAGTGAAGGCCAACTCTACAGCAGCGGCGCTGCTTTCGCCCCTTAAGTGAAGGCCGTCGGCCACTGGGTTGTTCGGGGTGAGAGGCAATGCCTGATATGTGGAATTCTCGTCACACTCTTAACACTGTGGATCTCGGAATACGGAATTTCCGAAATGGACCGTCCGATGCGTCTAGCTGCAACTACCATTCAACGTTCAAAGTCTGTTAATTCCCGTCGAGCGGCCACTATCGCTTCGTAAACCTTCTCACATGAATCACCTGAGTGCAAATGACAGCTCCGCCAATGCGCTGCCCTTTCTTACCTTCCGTAAGTTACACTACCGCCATCTGCATATGTGCACACCGCTATCCCCTGACATTAGTTACCTCACTGTATGGTGCGTCGCAAAACCCCATTCGGGCGGCGAGGTTCATTATTCGTCCGCTTGCCGCAAATACTATCCATTTGCTTTTTTCATAAAGACGTGCATCAAAAACTATGGTTTAGAATACAGCAGACTTGCAGCAATATTGGGACAGACCCTCATGCGGCGATACTATTTGCGTGAGTCGCCGTACTGCCTTCGGCAACCTCAGGCCCAAGAGTAGGAAACTGGTAACGCCGCACCGTTAGCAAAAATAGTTCAAATGGCTCTGAGCACTATGGGACTTAACTTCTGAGGTCATCAGTCCCCTAGAACTTAGAACTACTTAAACCTAACTAACCTAAGGACATCACACACATCCATGCCCGAGGCAGGATTCGAACCTGCGACCGTAGTGGTCGCGCGGTTCCAGACTGAAGCGCCTAGAACCGCTCGGCCACACCGGCCGGCACACCGTTAGCTCTCTACATTTTCTGCCGTCACTCTTGCTGTCTTCTCTTACTTCGGTGCCGCCCATCTTCCAGTGCGTGCGTTGCTTTGACCCTGTCACAAGCCCCCTGTCGTAGGTTCCAGTCCTCCCTCGGGCACGGGTGCGTGTGTTGTTCATAGCGTAAGTTAGTTTAACGTAGGTTAAGTAGTGTCTATGCTTAGGGATCGATGACCTCACCAGTTTTGTCCCTTGCAACTGGAATCACTCAACAGAGGAAAGTCCACTGGACCTGACGGGATACCAATTCGATTCTACACAGAGTACGCGAAAGAACTTGCCCCCCATCTAAAAGCCGTGTACCGCAAGTCTCTAGAGGAATGGAAGGTTACAAATGATTGGAAAAGAGCACAGGTAGTCCCAGTCTTTAAGAAGGGTCGTCGAGCAGATGCGCAAAACTATAGACCTATATCTCTGATGTCTATCTGTTGTAGAATTTTAGAACATGTTTTTTGCTAGGGTATCATGTCGTTTTTGGAAACCTAGAATCTACTCTGTAGGGATCAACATGGATTCCGGAAACAGCGATCGTGTGAGACCCAACTCGCTTTATTTGTTCATGAGACCCAGAAAATATTAGATACAGGCTCCCAGGTAGATGCTATTTTCCTTGACTTCCGGAAGGCGTTCGATACAGTTCCGCACTGTCGCCTGATAAACAAAGTAAGAGTCTACGGAATATCAGACCAGCTGTGTGGCTGGATTGAAGAATTTTTAGCAAACAGAACACAGCATGTCGTTCTCAATGGAGAGACGTCTGCAGACGTTAAGGTAACCTCTGGCATGCCACAGGGGAGTGTTATGGGACCATTGCTTTCCAAAATATATATAAATGATCTAGTAGATAGTGTCGGAAGATCCATGCGGGTTTTCGCGGATGATGCTGCAGTATACAGAGAAGTTTCAGCATTAGAAAATTGCAGCGAAATGCAGGAAGATCTGCAGCGGATAGGCACTTGCTGCAGGTTATGGCAACTGACCCTTAACATAGACAAGTGTAATGTATTGCGAATACATAGAAAGAAGGATCCTTTATTGCATGTTTATATGATAGCGGAACAAACACTGGTAGCAGTTACTTCTGTAAAATATCTGGGAGTATCCGTGCGGAACGATTTGAAGTGGAATGATCATATAAAATTAATTGTTGGTAAGGCGGGTACCAGGTTGAGATTCATTGGGAGAGTGCTTAGAAAATGTAGTCCATTAACAAAGGAGGTGGCTTACAAAACACTCGTTCGACGTATACTTGAGCATTGCTCATCAGTGTGGGATCCGTACCGGGTTGACGGAGGAGATAGAGAAGATCCAAAGAAGAGCGGCGCGTTTCGTCACAGTGTTATTTGGTAACCGTGATAGCGTTACGGAGATGTTTAACGAACTCATGTGGCAGACTCTGCAAGAGAGGCGCTCTGCATCGCGGTGTAGCTTGCTCGCCAGGTTTCGAGAGGGTGCGTTTCTGGATGAGGTATCGAATATATTGCTTCCCCCTACTTATACCTTCCGAGGAGATCACGAATGTAAAATTAGAGACATTAGAGCGCGCACGGAGGCTTTCAGACAGTCGTTCTTCCCGCGAACCATACGCGACTGGAACAGGAAAGGGATGTAATGACAGTGGCACGTAAAGTGCCCTCCGCCACACACCGTTTGTTGGCTTGCGGAGTATAAATGTAGATGTAGATGTAGATGTAGACCACAAATTTCCAAATTTTCCTGTTACAAGAGATTGCTGATGATGAAACAATACAAAGACGTTAGTTATTACACGTTAGGATAGCACTTAGGCTCTAGCACCTACAATATCCTGAAAAGCAACTGAATGGCTTTAATGCTATAAAGTTAATTTGGAAATTGAATTAAACGCAGTCTTGAACGCAATAAAATTTTTGATGGCGATTGTAACCGAAATCTGTCAAAATGTGGCCAACTGAACAACATTACACGAAGATGGCGCGACGGTTAACGGAGCAGGTATTATGGATCCATGAACGTCAACTGCTTTGAGCAACCGACGTTCGTGGATCCACGATGTCGGCTCCGGTCACCGCCACCGCCTGTCATCACGGTGCAATGTCGTCTGAAGTTGGTAAGATTTCAACCGATATCGATTACCATTGCCAATAAATATTTTATAGCTCTAAAGATTGTTTTTAAGTCAGTTTTAAAATATTTTATCGACGCTGCTGATACTCTCCACAATAAATGTTCCCAGAAATTATTAACTTATTATTGTGAAACCACACGCTATTCGGCTTGATAGGCCGGTGGGCATGATATTGGGCGAATTCAAATATCACTCACAGTGATCACGAAACGCTGTTCCAAACAAATCACTGCAAATTTGAATGCACTGTAAATAATTAAACAAACTGAACGTTAGTATAAATAATCTAAAACCGTAATGAATAAATCTGCGTATAGCCACTGTACGTCCACCTTTCCAGAGATGGTTGCGGTACTCGGCTGTTCAGTAAAGAATGTCACATCAAACACCTTTCAGCCGTGTAATTTCCAATTTGTTATTTTATCAGGCTACCAGTGTCGGCGATTCAATACGCCATCTTCAGGCTCCCTGACCCACGTGTAGGATGATTCCAACTTCAGTTCCGGTCAAAATAGGGGTTTCTGCTTGATACACTTTTGAGGTGATCGCTGTATCAATCAGAAACCCACAAATGACAGTCTTGAAATACTGGCCCCTATTTTGACCGGAACCGAGGTTTGAATCTTCCTATACAGGGGCCAGGCAGCCTGAAGATGGCGTAGTAAATCGCTGAAACTGGTAGCCTGATAAAATAACAGTTTGGAAATTAGACGGCTGAAGGTGTTTGATTTGACATTCTAAATCTATATATGGTTAAGCGTAACTACGAGCCCTCTGGTGCCACCCCAATAACAACACAAGTCATGGCGCTCCGGAGGCACGTCCTTCGTGTCTTCAGGCTGCTCCAAGCAAGAACTACTCATTGTCCGATCGTGAGAAGCCTGGCCTTACTATGACGTCTTTTGTACACTAATTTAATCTTTGGAAGGCTGCTAGGTCCCCCACCACATTCCAGACCTCTTTTCCTTATACTATACTTGATTTTAACTCAAAAAAAGAAGTGTGTGAAATCTTACGGAACTGCTAAGGTCATCAGTCCCTAAGCTTACACACTACCTAAACTAAACTATCCTAAGGACAATCACACGCACCCATGCCCGAGGGAGGACTCGAACCTCCGCCGGGATCAGCCGCACAGTCTGTGACTGCAGCGCCATAATTTTAACTGTTTTTGTACACAAAACTTATGCCCCACTCAATTATCCGTCTCTTTTTATCTGTTGATGTTATGAGTTATTGGTCGACCACACACTGATCCGCAACTGTGCACATGACTTCAATATTTACTAACTCTTGACCTTCCTAGGTGCAGCGTGCAGTTTGCCACGCTTAAAAAAGTCATATTAACAGAATCTTCCGTCGGTTCTTGGTAGAACAACATTTTAATAATAAATGAAAAGCACCAGTTTGCTTTTGTTCTACACTATTATTTTAATTGCTAACCGGTTTTCGGCTTACAAGGCCATCTTCAGACATTTATGTCAGCCGAAAACCGGTTAGCAATAAAAATAATATTGTAGAACAAAAGCAAACTGGTGCTTTTCATTTATTACTTCAAAAAGTCCGTTAAACTCTCACCAGGGGTAATGTGGAGAATGCTGGCACGCCAGGCGGCCGATGGACATTTTAGGACAAAAATGTGGAGCAAGGCTCTTGCCTGTCGCCCCTATTCTGTTTCGGCCCGTACTACTTTTTCACCAAGTTCTGCAGTTCATGTATGTCTCTTAAAATCTCTCATATACACTCCTAGAAATTGAAATAAGAACACCGTGAGTTCATTGTCCCAGGAAGGGGAAACTTTAATGACACATTCCTGGGGTCAGATACATCACATGATCACACTGACAGAACCACAGGCACATAGGCACGGGCAACAGAGCATGCACAATGTCGGCACTAGTACAGTGTATATCCACCTTTCGCAGCAATGCAAGCTGCTATTCTCCCATGGAGACGATCGTAGAGATGCTGGATGTAGTCCTGTGGAACGGCTTGCCATGCCATTTCCACCTGGCACCTCAGTTGGACCAGCGTTCGTGCTGGACGTGCAGACCGCGTGAGACGACGCTTCATCCAGTCCCAAACATGCTCAATGGGGGACAGATCCGGAGATCTTGCTGGCCAGGGTAGTTGACTTACACCTTATAGAGCACGTTGGGTGGCACGGGATACATGCGGACATGCATTGTCCTGTTGGAACAGCAAGTTCCCTTGCCGGTCTAGGAATGGTAGAACGATGTGTTCGATGACGGTTTGGATGTACCGTGCACTATTCAGTGTCCCCTCGATGATCACCAGTGGTGTACGGCCAGTGTAGGAGATCGCTCCCCACACCATGATGCTGGGTGTTGGCCCTGTGTGCCTCGGTAGTATGCAGCCCTGATTGTGGCGCTCACCTGCACGGCGCCAAACACGCATACGAACATCATTGGCACCAAGGCAGAAGCGACTCTCATCGCTGAAGACGACACGTCTCCATTCGTCCCTCCATTCACGCCTGTCGCGACACCACTGGAGGCGGGCTGCACGATGTTGGGGCGTGAGCGGAAGACGGCCTAACGGTGTGCGGGACCGTAGCTCCGCTTCATTGAGACGGTTGCGAATGGTCCTCGCCGAT
The DNA here is from genome assembly GCF_021461385.2 of Schistocerca piceifrons. Classification (NCBI taxonomy): domain Eukaryota; kingdom Metazoa; phylum Arthropoda; class Insecta; order Orthoptera; family Acrididae; genus Schistocerca; species Schistocerca piceifrons. Next base: position 66,336,439 of record NC_060139.1, read on the forward strand.
ACCCCAGGAGCAACAGTGTCCCTAATTTACTGGGAAGTGGCGGTGCGGTCCCCTACGGCACTGCGTAGGATCCTACGGTCTTGGCGTGCATCCGTGCGTCGCTGCGGTCCGGTCCCAGGTCGACGGGCACGTGCACCTTCCGCCGACCACTGGCGACAACATCGATGTACTGTGGAGACCTCACGCCCCACGTGTTGAGCAATTCGGCGGTACGTCCACCCGGCCTCCCGCATGCCCACTATACGCCCTCGCTCAAAGTCCGTCAACTGCACATACGGTTCACGTCCACGCTGTCGCGGCATGCTACCAGTGTTAAAGACTGCGATGGAGCTCCGTATGGCACGGCAAACTGGCTGACACTGACGGCGGCGGTGCACAAATGATGCGCAGCTAGCGCCATTCGACGGCCAACACCGCGGTTCCTGGTGTGTCCGCTGTGCCGTGCGTGTGATCATTGCTTGTACAGCCCTCTCGCAGTGTCCGGAGCAAGTATGGTGGGTCTGACACACCGGTGTCAATGTGTTCTTTTTTCCATTTCCAGGAGTGTATGTCACATTGCAATATACAGCTGCAACTACAAGGGTGTGCTGGAAAGTAATTCCTCTGAATATTAATATGTACAAACTCTTAAGACTTTTTAAATTAAATTAACTTTATTAACATTCTTCGTCTTTATTCTTCACGCCTATATATTACATCTCAACATAGTCACACTGGCGGCCAATACATTGCTCCCAATCAGAGATCAGTTTGTTGATACCGTCACTGTAGAATGTTTGATTCCGGAGCCACAAACTTACCTCTGTTTCCAAGGAATTTTCACTATCAACGTTCTCGAAAGTGTTCTTTATGTCCCGTCTTACATGTTGAGGTTAGCACCATCGTCTCCTTCGTCACAAGCACCAACAACCTAATGTCACACATTACCGATGCCGATACAACCATCTCTGTATAAAATTTTCAGATATCTATAGATTTCAATTCGACGCACGTTTCTCTATTTGGAAATTCGATTACAGCACGATGTTTCTCACTCATCGGCAAATTACATTACGCGCTGCAATTCAAAGGGTTGCAAGTTGCGTTAGCGAAACGGAAAAGTCGACCGAGTGACATGGGATATCTCAACCGAGATTCAGAACAGAATAAAAAATTCGGAGGCATTACTTTCCAGCACTTCCTTGCGCATCCATACTTCTAAAGGCACCTACGGTGTTACTTTGAGTACCGCTATTACTTTCCATCCTTCCTGCTCCATTCGCAATGTTCTACGGGAAGAATGATTCTTAGCAACCTTTGAGGGTGAGCCCTGCCTGATCTCTCCAATTCTACCTTCGTGGTCTTCCCGCGAGATATACGTAGAAGGGAGTAATTTACTGTTTCGCCCTTCTAGGAACGTACCGCCATGGGAATCACGCCATGATACAGAACACCGCTCGTGCAATGGCTACCACTGTTCCAGTATGTAGTCTCTGTATGTCCATTTCACACGTACTCCTAGGAGTTTTATAGATGTGACTGCTTCCACTGAGAGCTCTGTAGTCACATAGTCAAACAATACCGTTTATTTTTGCCCGTTTGTGCACAATCTGTTACATTCGTTAATGTGGAGGGTCAAATGGCAAACCCCACACCAAGCTCAGCGGCCTGCAGGTTTTTCTCCGTTTTGGTAGAATTTCTATGGGCGTTGCGGCTTCTCTGTGCTCGACAGCATGGATATCCCGGAGGCAGATAGAATATAGGCATATAAAAAACTGAAGTATCCTGTACTGATGTTTCTCAGTAGTATTTAAAATAAATCTTATTGCTGACGTCAGTATTGTGTATTTAATTTTTTTATATTATGTAAATTGTGAAAATTAATGGTCCTATAACAGACCCTTAGTATACACCCGAAGTTACTTTTACGTTTGGAGATTTCTCCTACTTGAGAATGATAAGCTGTGTTCCGTTCGTTAGAACCTCTTCAGTCTAATCACACAACTACTCTGATATTTGGCACGTTCTTATTTTCTTCAATAGATAGCAATGTGGAAGTGAAACCGATCACAGCATACCCCCATACTTAACACACTTAAAAAACTTAACACCACAAGAACCCCTCATCTCCCCTCCTGACGCAAGTGGAACCTCGGTATATTCAGGATACTGCTTTTTCGTGTGAAGAGAGTGGTGTTCTGAATTAAATGAGGACTTAGTTTTGGCTAATTTCAACCAAAAAATTAACTATATTAAGAAAACAATGAAACGCAGAAAAGCTGCAGCACTCGCCTTTAACAAATATTTATACGTCGTGGAAGCTTGGAAAAGTGTTTCACTACTCTCAATGACTTGGAACATTTCGAAGCGCAAGAAGTAGAGCAAGAACAACTTTGATTTGTACCGTTCCTTAGGTAAGTTTTTGAACATTATAAAGTCGAAAACGTCCTTTCTGGAGTTTTGTTGACACTGGTGTGATAGAATTTGGAGCGCAGTTCTAATATTGGGGAAAAATTGAACTGCATCTCCAGAACGCTGTCAAAATTTTCTCTTCCACTTGTTTCTTCTTTAAGCCATTTTTGATTCCAAACGGGAAATGCTCCAGCTGCAGACGAAAGTTCTGCCAGCAGTGATTGATAAACAGAACAGCAGTATGTCTTCTTTCCTGAAATTAATGCATTCAATCGGAATTAAGCTCTAAAAAAAATTGGCTAAACACTGATGACTCTGTTACTTGTCGTTCCGATCACGAAAACTGACAACAAAAGGGACGGGTGTGCTGAAAACATGTGCCTCCATACGTTGAGCCTTCCGATGTCTGTTCGAGGGCATGATGCTGGTTTCTTACATGATGCAACAAAGGTACGGCTACGTTTCTTCTGCAGCTCTAGGCTGCTAGTAGACCTGCTGTAGACCTTGGTACTTCAGTAGGGATACAGATTTCTGTTCCACGACTGTTATTTCCACTTCTGCAAATTTGGGTATTCATAAAAAATATTCTTGAATCCTTCATTCCTATCCTTTCTTATAAAACACTGCTAAGGTACTGCTAAGGTACTGTAATGCAGGAACAAAATCACAGAAGTTAGAAGCGCTTTGCAAGGAAAAATGTTTAAGGAGAACATTTTTGTGGTAGTAGCCAAGAAAAACAATGAACCGATTGTGGATGACTTTACGTAACAGTTCGTACTTTTTCCGTGTATAGCAGGCTGAACCATGGAAAAACCTTCGTCAAAGTATCCCCACGGTAATTAGAAATACAGAAAAAACTTACGATGGTTCTGATTGAAGTGGTGCACGTTTTGGATAGAATAATTTATTGTGCAGAAGTTCAAACTCCATTATTACAACGTAAAAACGTTGTTTTAAGTTTCACAAAAAAAATGGTTCAAATGGCTCTGAGCACTATGGGACTTAACATTGAGGTCATCAGTTCCCTAGACTTAGAACTACTTAAACCTAACCAACCTAGGGACATCACACACATCCATGCCCGAGAGGTAGGATTCGAACCTGCGACCGTAGCAGTCGCGCGGTTCCGGACTGAAGCGCCAAGAACCGCTCGGTCACTGAGGCCGGCAAAGTTTCACAGAATAAATAATACATGCCGTGTGCTTGATATTCAATGACTGATGACATCATGCTACAAGAAGCAACAGTTCAACAGTTTGATCGTGATCTACATGAAACCATGCTGAAACTACATATTTTACATTCTAACTATAGCTCAGGGAAAGAGAAGGTGTCAAACTTCAAATGAGTTTTATAGACATTAGATAGCAATTATAAGATGAGATAACTTCAGACAACAAGTATAAAATGAGAGATCCACTTGATATACAAGTAAATCCTGAGGTGAGCAACTTATCTGTGCCTACGAAATGTTGATGTACTCCAGTTACAGTATTTCCATCTGATCAAGGTTATATGGACTTGCAACTACAAAATGAATTAATAAACCTTGTAAATGGCGTTATGCCAAAGTTCAGAGTCAATGGAGTGAAAATTAAAAAAGAAAAAGAAACACAACAGTAGTGACATAACTTCAGTCAGTGGCGAATTCTTAAAATTTAAAGCCGGAGTACACAAATACGAAATAACGTTAATCAAAGACACACACGTTTTTCAAAATGGTACCTATCTATAACAACCGATTTACTGTATTACACGGCACTCAGTTTAATAAGTTCAAAACACTGTAATGACAGCATGGAACTAAATAACAAATTACTATAACTAACAATGCCCTTAGTACACAGAACTTGAATAGTGAAGTAATAGTTATAACTGACTAGAACAGGATGAAAAATTAAGTGACGCACACGTACAAGTTCCATTGTCAGATGACTGCTCTGTGCGTTTTTTAAAATGCGTCGTTAATGTGGCATTAGTTGTTGCTGTGGTCTTCAGTCCTGAGACTGGTTTGATGCAGCTCTACATGCTACTCTATCCTGTCCAAGCGTCTTCATCTCCCAGTACCTACTGCCGCCTACATCCTTCTGAATCTGCTTAGTGTATTCATCTCTTGGTCTTCCTCTTCGATTTTTACCCTCCACGCTGCCCTCCAATACAAAATTTGTGATCCCTCGATGTCTCAGAACATGTCCTACCAACCGATAACTTCTTCTAGTCAAGTTGTCTGACAAGCTCCTCTTCTCCCCAATTCTATTCGATACCTCCTCATTAGTTATGTGATCTACCCATCTAATCTTCAGCATTCTTCTGTAGCAAAACATTTCGAAAGCTTCTATTCTCTGCTTGTCTAAACTATTTACCGTCCACGTATCACTGCCATACATGGCTACACTCCATACAAATACTTTCAGAAATGACTTCCTGACAATTAAATCTATACTCGATGTTAACAAATTTCTCTTCTTCAGAAACGCTTTTCTTGCCATTGCCAGTCTACCTTTTATATCCTCTCTACTTCGACCATCATCATTTAGAAAGCTTCTATTCTCTTTCTTGGCCTTTACAATGCATTAAACAGAGTAGAACATTTGGACAGAAATACACCAAACGAAAATTTGTTACCACAAGCAACTCACATTCATAAATCGTAAAGGAAGGCACCTATACGCTAAACAAGGAACGAATTTGTGGTATCTATCACAAAAAATTGCTACTGATTTAAAACTTAATAATACCTGACCAACCTGAGGTACTTGGCAGGAGGGTAAACACTTTACTCGGATTTAATGTATAACCATGGCGCGGAAATAGGATAATAAGCACAAAAATCGTCACCTCTTGCTGGATAACCCGGAAGAAGAGAGCCATTGCACCATAGCTTAGCTCTCAAGACCAGCAAGAACTAACATCGTGGCCATAGGCTACCAGAGTGAAGAAGAACTGTCAGGACTCCCGCCACAGTTTCACCAGCTCATTGCGGGCTTCACAAGATTCGACGCCACAGAGTCCCAGAATATCGCGCAGCTCCTTGATTTGTTCTTCAGCGTGCTGAGAGAGCCCTTCCAGCCACTAATGTCCCTAGCAATCGCAAAGCTGCCCTCGCTGTTGTTCGAGTGACAGCCACATTGAAAACACCACGGCGTTCTGCTCCGGCCCCTGTCATCACACTCTGCGTTACTCGTGGCATCTGGTGGGGCGCCGCCACGTATCCCAGGCGCTCCGATCAAAGTCCCTCCAACGGTAAAGCGCAAGCGTCAAAGCGAGCTCGCGCTCTCTGCCCCAGAAACACTCTGACGGGAAGTTTCGAGGAAAGAATCGAACCAGCCAAGGAAGTAGAAGGCGCAGCAAGAACGGTTTGTCAAAAGCTAGCCAGGGAAGGCTCGCTAATGAAGGTCATCATGCGATGTATGAAACAAAAATCTAGCTATCCGTCCTTCTAATGCCGAATGAACTCACAATTCCCTTTCAGATTTCTTCTTTCTGGTTTTCTTATTCCGTAAGAGAAGTAAAAGAAAGGCATCTTCCTCATCAGACTCCAGGACAGAAATGAAATGCAGCGGCGCAGCAGTCAGCGTACCAGTAGCGGTAGCATCAAAACTCCGCATCACAACCCAGCGAATTTTCTCAGTGACGCCGTTCTGCGCCACGTATAAAAAGGAAGAATTTAGCAGATAATTCAGGGTTTTAAGGCTTTCACGACCGGATCTCAATGCTGCTGGTAAACCTAAAGTCGTGGACCCCGAAACTCTTCTGTTTCCAACGCTTGTTCAGAGCTGCACTGGACTTCTTCAGAGGCGATGTTCCTCCGTTGATTCATGTAAGACCCAACGGAGGAGCAACAACTCTGCATATGTACAGTGAAATTCTGGATAAGCGTTAGAAACAGAAGAGTTTCGTGGACAGCGACCTTAACCAGCAGCAATTAAGATTTCTTTTTCGTAAAAAGGGTTTACAGTTGAAATGCTATATCTATTTCATATTAAACTATGCCATCCTGTAATACACTTTGCTATACCAAAACTTATTACACTTTATATCACTCATTCAGCAGCCTTTTTAGCGCGTTGCTGGGAGAAGGGTAGCAGCAAACTGATGTATGTATGAGGTACGTTATAAGAGTTTACAAGAACAAAACATTGATCACAGAGGGTGTATGCGTGAACGTTGCAGTAATCATTAGGAATTTGAGTGAGAAAGCGAAAAGAAATCTCGTTCTCTTCACCTAACTCAAACGAGACACGGAAGACAAAAATTTTATGAAAGCGAAGGGCGTACCAACGAACAGGACAATAGAAACCATCTGGGCCCAAACTTCAAATTCTCGCTGTTGGCCTGATTTTCAGGGATGCACAGTTGTCTATCTATTCATAGCGTACTCATTTCATTGCTCTAAAAAAACAGTACAGGTGGTATCACTGTGTCCTAGTGTAGATGCAAGTACACTGGCACACTCGAGAATTAGTAACATAGCACAATTCGTCACTGAAGAACTACAACGAAATTCCGAAATACACCTCCAAAGACAGGACCAAGTCTCAGCAATCTCAGTTTACGACACTTGGACCATCAAAATTCAAAATACCAGGACAGAGAGCAAATAGCGAATCATTGCCTCTATTGTTCCATGCAGTATAGTAAGAAGAATAAATGGTTACACTGGATTGACGCGTTCTGCCCTGAACTCCTTTCCCGTGACAACCTCTTCATCTCAGAGCAGTCCTCACATCCACCGTCCTCGGTTACTTGTTGGACGCATTGTAATTTCTGTTTTTCCGTTCATTTTTTTTTCTGAAGCTCCCTCTAGTACTTTGGTGTACACCTCTTGACGTCTCATCACATGTCATATGGTCCTGTCCCATCTTTTTGTCAATATTTTCTTTACCTTCGTCTACATGGTAATCCCAGTTTTAGCAGTAGCTTTATCACCAATGTCATCTCTCCTTCTTCCAATTACCTGCTCATTCCATTAAACAGGTACCGCAATTCACTCTCACATTCATTCCACGTAGGCTCCCATTTTGCATGGTACGGATCTCGAGCAGTCGAGCAGTGCTCAGGAATAGGTCGCACCGGCGTTCTATACGCAGTTTCCTTTACAGGTAAACCACTCTTTCCTAAAATTCTCCCAATAAACCGAAATCGACAATTCGACTTTCATGCATGTTCTCACGTGCTCGTTCCATCTCATATCGCTTTGCGACGTTACTGTGTCAAGCAGGACACTGGCAATATTGAACCCAAACTTCACAGGTTTGTTCTTCCTACTGATCGTCATTACCTTACACTTTTCCATATTTAGAGTTAGCTCCCATACATCTCACCATGCCGGCCGAAGTGGCCGTGCGGTTAAAGGCGCTGCAGTCTGGAACCGCAAGACCGCTACGGTCGCAGGTTCGAATCCTGCCTCGGGCATGGATGTTTGTGATGTCCTTAGGTAAGTTAGGTTTAACTAGTTCTAAGTTCTAGGGGACTAATGACCTCAGCAGTTGAGTCCCATAGTGCTCAGAGCCAGCCATCTCACCATCTGAGAATTTTGTCTAAGCAGTCTTGTATATTCCAGTTGTCTCTCAACTTCGTCACCTTACCGGGCACCACAGCATCATCAGCAAACAACCGCAGATTGTTGTCCGCATGTCCGCAAAATCATTTATGTACTAGAGAACAACAGTGGCCGTATCACACTTTCATTGGGCTCTCCTGACGATACCCAGGTCTCTGTTGAACATTCACCGTCGATGACAACACACTGGATTCCATTCTTTAAGACGTCTTCCAGACACTCACAAATCTTTGAATTTACTCCTTACGCTCGTACCTTCGTCAACAGCATCCCGTGGGACACAATGTCAGACTCTTTCCGGAAGTCTAGAAATATAGAATCTACCTGTTGTCCCCCATCCATAGTTCGCAGTATATCATGTGAAAAAAGGGCAAGTTGAGTTTCACACAAGCTATGCTTTTTAAAACCATGCTGATTCGTCGACATAAGCTTCACAGTCTCAAGGAAGTATGTTATATTCGAACGGAGAATATGTTCAAGGATTCTGCGACATACAGAAGTTAGAGGTATTGCTCTGTAATTTTGCGGATCTCTTATCTTACCCTTCTTATATAGTGGAATCACCTCCATTTTTCTCCAGTCACTTGGGGCATCATGGTGGGCGAGAGATTCACGATAAATGCAGCCTAGGTAAGGGGCCAGTGGCGTAGAATACTCTTTGTAAAACCGAACTGGAATTTCATCAGAGCCTGGTGACTTATTTATTTGCAACTCTTTCGGTCGCTGCTTTAAGCCAAGGATGCCTATTAGTACACTATGTGATCAAAAGTTTCTGGACACCTGGCTGAAAATGACTTACAAGTTCGTGCCGCCCTCCATCAGTAATGATGGAATTCAGTGTGGTGCCTTGATGACAGCTTCCACTCTCTCACGCACACGTTCAATCAGGTGCTGGAAGGTTTCTTCGGGAATGGCAGCCCATTCTTCACGGAGTGCTGTACTGAGGAGAGTGAGGCCTGGCACGAAGTTGGTGTTCCAAAACATCCCTAAGATGTTCCATAGGATTCAGGTCAGGACGCTGTGCAGGCCAGTCCATTACAGGTATGTTATTGTCGCCGTGCATGACGCACAGTTGCTCGATCATCTTGAAAGGTGCACTCGCCATCCCCGAATTGCTCCTCAGCAGTGGGTAGCAAGAACGTGCTTAAAACAACATTGTAGGCCTGTGCTGTCACAGTGCCACGCAAAACAACAAGGGGTGCAGGCCTCCTCCATGATAAACACGACCACACCATAACCCCACCGCCTCCGAATTTTACTGTTGGCACTATACACGCTGGCAGATGACGTTCACCGTGAATTCGCTATACTCACACCCTGCCATCGGATTGCCACATTGTGTACCGTGATTCGTCACTCCACACAACGTTTTTCCACTGTTCAATCGTCCAATGTTTACGCTCCTTACAATAAGTGAGGCACGGTTTGGCATTTACCATCGTGATTTGTGACTTACGAGCAGCCGCTCGACGGTGAAATCCAAGTTTTCTCACCTCCCGTTTAACTGTCATAGTACTTGCAGTGGATTTTGATGCAGTTTGGAATTCCCGTGTGATGGCCTGGATAAATATCTGCCTATGACACATTACGACCATCTTCAACTGTCGGCGGTCTCTGACAGTCAACAGACGAAGTCGGCCTGTACGCTTTTGTGCTGTACGTGTCCCTTCACGTTTCCCCTTCACTATCACACCGTAAACAGTGGAGATAGGGATGTTTAGGAGTGTGGAAGGAAATTTCGCTTACAGACATTGACACAAGTGACACGCAATCACCTGACCCCGTTCGAAGTCCGTGAGTTCCGCGGAGGGCCGCATTCTGTTCTCCTACGATATCTAATCACTACTGAGGTCGCTGATACGGAGTACCTGGCAGTAGGTGGCAGTAAAAGCACCTAATATGAAAAACGTATGTTTTTGATCACATAGTGCATGTTGTCCATGTGGGAATCTGTCCGATGGCCTAATGACCGTATGTTTGCAGGAGTCTCCCGTGTGAACGATCTTTTAAAAGTGAAATTTAAAGCTTCATCTTTCGTCTTGCTATCTTCGACTGCCATACCAGATTTGACAACAATGGAGTGAATGGAAGACTTAGACCTGCTTAACGATTTTACGTAGGACCAGAATTTTCTTGGGTTCTCCATGAGATGTTTTGCTAAGGTTTTGCTTGGGTTTCCTGAACTTCCTATTCGTTTCATTGGCTAGTACTAGATTTCCTTTATTGTAAATACTCATATAGCAACAGTCTAGAACAGACTGTGAGCTGCTTTGTTCCTCCTGGGCTGGAGAGGAGGTAAGCCACGGTCGCCGCCGCCGTGTTCTGACAGCGTCTAGCGGGAGAGCTGTACATCGACGGATGAATGTTTTATAAGGCGGGAATAGGCACGGCTTCACGGCTCCGCCTGTCAGCTCAAACGGGCGCCGTGGCGGCGGCGGTGCGCACAGCTTACGGCGGACTGCACTCTGCGTGCGCCGGCGCACCAGCAGCTGTTCCATCTGGCAGGTGCCAGCCGGGGGCTCGCGACGTCACGCGCTCCCCGAAGGCACTCTGCGCGTGCTCCCGGGGAGTACTGGCAGAGCTGCTTAAAGTGTCCGGCAGCTCCGTTCGGAAATACATCTCGTACGCGGCAGACTGTAAGGACGAAAGGACAGGCAAGAGTCACGAAGTGATTTCAGACGGGGCGCTTGCTTACAACACCAAGAGTAAGGATGAAACTTGTCACTAGCCTATGACTCGTCTTGGTATTTGCCTCGCGATGCACGAAAACAAAATAGAAAATGGAGACTGTTTACTATTGGGAAAATTTGGTGCCTTTACTCATGAAGACCAGTACATGTCAAACGATGAAATCAGACTAAAAATTGATACTAAAATCCGATTAAAATTACTTGCTAGTTGACGTCTGTCACGTGCCGCTATCGTGTTGACACACTGGCTGCCGGGTACCGCAGCGCAAAAACACGGCAGGTCTCTTCAAAAATGCTGCTAAACTGTAACACGTAGCATCTACATCTACATTTATACCCCGCAAGCCACCCAACGGTGTGTGGCGGAGGGCACTTTACGTGCCACTGCATTACCTCCCTTCCCTGTTCCAGTCGCGTATGGTTCGCGGGAAGAACGACTGCCGGAAAGCCTCCGTGCGCGCTCTAATCTTTCTAGTTTTACATTCGTGATCTCCTCGGGAGGTATAAGTTGGGGGAAGCAATATATTCGATACGTCATCCAGAAACGCACCCTCTCGAAACCTGGACAGCAAGCTACACCGCGATGCAGAGCGCCTCTCTTGCAGAGTCTGCCAATTGAATTTGCTAAACATCTCCGTAATGCTATCACGCTTACCAAATAACCCTGTGACGAAACGCGCCGCTCTTCTTTGGATCTTCTCTATCTCCTCTGTCATCCCGACCTGGTACGGATTCCACACTGATGAGCAATACTCAAGTATAGGTCGAAGGAGTGTTTTGTAAGCCACCTCCTTTGTTGATGGACTACATTTTATAAGGACTCTCCCAAAGAATCTCAACCTGGCACCCGCCTTACCTACAATTAATTTCATATGATCATTCCACTTCAGCCGGCCCGGAGTAGCCGAGTGGTTCTAGGCGCTGCAGTCTGGAACCGCGCGACCACTACGGTGGCAGGTTCGAATCCTGCATTGTTCATCGACGTTCTGATGTCTTACGTTAGTTAGGTTTAAGTAGTTCTAAATTCTAGTACACTGATGACCTCAGAAGTCCCATAGTGCTCAGAGCCATTTTAACCATTCTACTTCAGATCGTTCCGTACGCATACTCCCAGATATTTTACAGAAGTAACTGCTACCAGTGTTTGTTCCGCTATTATATAATCATACAATAAAGGATGTTTCTCTCTATGTATTCACCATACATTACATTTGTGTATGTTAAGGGTCAGTTGCCACTCCCTGCACCAAGTGCCTATCCGCTGCAGATCTTCCTGCATTTCGCTGCAATTTTCTGATGCTGCAACTTCTCTGTGTACTACAGTACCATCGGCGAAAAGCCGCATGGAACTTTCGACACTATCTACTAGGTCTTTTTTATACACTCCTGGAAATGGAAAAAAGAACACATTGACACCGGTGTGTCAGACCCACCATACTTGCTCCGGACACTGCGAGAGGGCTGTACAAGCAATGATCACACGCACGGCACAGCGGACACACCAGGAACCGCGGTGTTGGCCGTCGAATGGCGCTAGCTGCGCAGCATTTGTGCACCGCCGCCGTCAGTGTCAGCCAGTTAGCCGTGGCATACGGAGCTCCATCGCAGTCTTTAACACTGGTAGCATGCCGCGACAGCGTGGACGTGAACCGTATGTGCAGTTGACGGACTTTGAGCGAGGGCGTATAGTGGGCATGCGGGATGCTGGGTGGACGTACCGCCGAATTGCTCAACACGTGGGGCGTGAGGTCTCCACAGTACATCGATGTTGTCGCCAGTGGTCGGCGGAAGGTGCACGTGCCCGTCGACCTGGGACCGGACCGCAGCGACGCACGGATGCACGCCAAGACCGTAGGATCCTACGCAGTGCCGTAGGGGACCGCACCGCCACTTCCCAGCAAATTAGGGACACTGTTGCTCCTGGGCTATCGGCGAGGACCATTCGCAACCGTCTCCATGAAGCTGGGCTACGGTCCCGCACACCGTTAGGCCGTCTTCCGCTCACGCCCCAACATCGTGCAGCCCGCCTCCAGTGGTGTCGCGACAGGCGTGAATGGAGGGACGAATGGAGACGTGTCGTCTTCAGCGATGAGAGTCGCTTCTGTCTTGGTGCCAATGATGGTCGTATGCGTGTTTGGCGCCGTGCAGGTGAGCGCCACAATCAGGACTGCATACGACCGAGGCACCCGGCATCATGGTGTGGGGAGCGATCTCCTACACTGGCCGTACACCACTGGTGATCGTCGAGGGGACACTGAATAGTGCACGGTACATCCAAACCGTCATCGAACCCATCGTTCTACCATTCCTAGACCGGCAAGGGAACTTGCTGTTCCAACAGGACAATGCACGTCCGCATGTATCCCGTGCCACCCAACGCGCTCTAGAAGGTGGAAGTCAACTACCCTGGCCAGCAAGATCTCCGGATCTGTCCCCCATTGAGCATGTTTGGGACTGGATGAAGCGTCGTCTCACGCGGTCTGCACGTCCAGCACGAACGCTGGTCCAACTGAGGCGCCAGGTGGAAATGGCATGGCAAGCCGTTCCACAGGACTACATCCAGCATCTCTACGATCGTCTCCATGGGAGAATAGCAGCCCGCATTGCTGCGAAAGGTGGATATACACTGTACTAGTGCCGACATTGTGCATGCTCTGTTGCCTGTGTTTATGTGCCTGTGGTTCTGTCAGTGTGATCATGTGATGTATCTGACCCCAGGAATGTGTCAATAAAGTTTCCCCTTCCTGGGACAATGAATTCACGGTGTTCTTATTTCAATTTCCAGGAGTGTATATTGTATCCCATATCACTCCCCTGTGGCACGCCAGAGGTTACTTTAACGTCTGTAGACGTCTCTCCATTGAGAACAACATGCTGTGTTCTGTTTGCTAAAAACTCTTCAATCCAGGCACACAGCTGGTCTGATGTTCCGTAGGCTCTTACTTTGTTTATCAGGCGACAGTGCGGAACTGTATCGAACGCCTTCCGGAAGTCAAGGAAAATGGCAGCTACTAGGGAGCCTGTATCTAATATTTTCTGGGTCTCATTAACAAATAAAGCGAGTTGGGTCTCACACGATCGCTGTTTCCGGAATCCATGTTGATCCCTACAGAGTAGATTCTGGGTTTCCAGAAATGACATGATACGCGACCAAAAAACATGTTCTAAAATTCTACAACAGATCGATGTCAGAGATATAGGCCTTTAGTTTTGCGAATCTGCTCGACGACCCTTCTTGAAAAATGAAACTACCTGTTCTCTTTTCCAATCATTTGGAACCTTCCGTTCCTCTAGAGACTTGCGGTACACGGCTATTAGAAGGGGGGGGGGGGGCAACTTCTTTCGCGTACTCTGTGTAGAATCGAATGGTATCCCGTCAGGTCCAGTGGACTTTCCTCTGTTGAGTGACTTCAATTGCTTTTCTATTTCTTGGACACTTATTTCGATGTCAGCCATTTTTTCGTTCGTGCGAGGATTTAGAGAAGAAACTGCAGTGCGGTCTTTCTCTCTGAAACAACTTTGGAAAAAAGTGTTTAGTATTTCAGCTTTATGCGTGTCATCCTCTGTTTCAATGCCGTTATCATCCCAGAGTGTCTGGATATGCTGTTTCGACCCACTTACTGCAATACTGGAAGCGGCTGCCGCGAGGTGTGACGGAAATGCGAAATGCCCTGTCGATAGCTGATTTTAAATGACCGATGACTTAACTCCGGCAGACGACGCAATTTATAGCCCTCCACTTAAAGTCATGTTATAACCTAACGCTAACCTCATGATGCACTATGTTTCCGAGAAAAAGGCGGTCAACGTTCAACGACAGAACTGAAAATCCCGATCGCTTTGTTAACGGCAATTACAGCTAAACTCTACGAATAAATTCAAGATAGAAAAATTTCTATTTCAGGGCTAAAAGAAAACTAAAATTTATCTCTATCACTCATTGGTTAACTGGAACTATCCTCACAATGGCTACACGAACTGCCGCTATACCAGCCTATGAGCAGCCCTGGTTAGCACTTGGTTGTCGATTGTAGACCACGCAGGCAGATTCAAAACGAAAAAAGAATGATAGGAAGAAAAATAAGAGCAAATAAAAATGTCAATACAATATCGAATATGACGCGCCAAAAAAATAAATTTAAATCAGTTACTTGAATAAAAATAATAATGAAAGTCTTATAATTAGATTCAGAAATGAAAATATTTTCGCTCTGTTTCACGGCATTCGAACCTATGACCTTCTATTCGACAGGTTAATAAGCTAAACCCCACGTTATGACACAACGATTAATTGTAGCCATCAAAATTGTAGCTTCACGTAGTGTCGTGCGAAACGTAAGTAATGTCAGCCGATCTCTGTGATTATAAAAACAGTATGTGAGACGCTGTATCGCTTCTAGTGTGGAAAGATCGAGTAGTGTTTGGTTAGTGTTATGTATATCGTTGGCATCGTATTGTGTGTGTGTGTGTGTGTGTGTGTGTGTGTGTGTGTGTGGTTATCATGTGTGATGAAATACGAAACAAAAGTGCCAGATCCAGCATTCGGGACCCAAACACAACAAGAAAGAAAGCCAGGCGAGATGAACCGACCAGTTGTTGCAGTCTGGCAACGGCGAACGGTTCGGGCCTGATGTTCAGTGCTCTGATTGGAGGGAACTATCTTCAGAGCTTGTAATGTCAACTTTAAAGTATCTTTAATCGGACTATACTACCTCGTAGACAACTTTTGTCAGCTGCATCATGCGTTCTGTGCCTTTCCTTACAAGGGAACCTCCCCATCGCACCCCCCTCAGATTTAGATATAAGTTGGCATAGTGGATAGGCCTTGAAAAACTGAACACATATCAATCGAGAAAACAGGAAGAAATTGTGTGGAACTATGAAAAAAATAAGCAAAATATACAAACTGAGTAGTCCATGCACAACATAGGCAACATCAAGGACAGAACCGGCTTAGGAGCGCCTTGGTCCCGTGGTTAGCGCGAGCAGCTGCCGTACGAGAGGTCCTAGATTCAAATCTTACCTCGAGTGTAAATTTTTTTTCTTTATTTTCGCAAAGTTATTATCTGTCCGTTTGTTCATTGACGTCTCTGTTCACTGTAATAAGTTTAGTGTCTGTGTTTTGCGACCGCACAGCAAAACCGTGCGATTAGTAGATGAAAGGACGTGCCTCTCCAATGGGAAACGAAAACATTTGATCGCAAGGTCATAGGTCAACCGATTCCTCAACAAGAAAACACGTCGGATACATTCTATATGACAATGGCGACGCCATGTGCGTCACATGACAGTAATACGTTGTCGACCCACCTAACTTGTACACTTGGCGAATGGGGATAAAAGAGTCTTCTACCTTGCCCGATACTACGGCGCAGTTTACCTCGCATCGTACGGACGGACAGATAGATAATAATCGTCTGAAAATTAAAAAATTAAATTTTTCACTCGAAGGAAGACTAGAATCAACGACCTCTCACTCCGCAGCTGCTCACGCTAACCACGGGACCACGGCGCTCCTGAGCTCGGACTTTTCTTGATGTTGCCTATGATACACATGGACTACTCAGTTTCTATATTTTGCTTATTTTTTTCATAGTTCCACACAACTTCTTCCTGTTTTCTCGATTGATCTGTGTTCAGTTTTTCAAGGCCTATCCACTGTGTCAACTTATAACTAAATCTGAGGGGGGTGCGATGGGGAGGTTCCCTTGTTAGTAATTGCGTGTGATGTGTCAAGACGTGCTAATCTTACACTTAGGCAGTGTTCGTTGGCTCTTAGTGAAGTCAGTTCGTACAATTCCTTTCTGTAGATTAATTTCCTCGTGTTTCCTCTTGCTTTGAGAAACTAATTCCATTATCTCCTTCTCTTGAATGGGGACGACCTTCATTTTCTAGATCGCCCTTTGGAGCACATTTCATATTTTATTAACAACCATAATCTGGACTTTGAGGTGGCCGCATTGAAACATTATCGTACGATACATGAAAGCAAGAAAGGCTTTTGTGGACAGATGAATTAAATTTAAGCGTTATGAAGTTTTTACTGATTTCTAACCTCATATGAAGTCGAAAAGAAATAAATAGTAGAGGAAAGAAGGGAATCGTTTGAATCTAATGCTGGAGCAGATTGGGGAAGATTCTATGGGCAGACTGGATTGTAAATGCAGTTGTTCTGAACCAAAGTGGGTAGAAAAGATTGACGGCACAAGAGAGTGGATAGACGGAAAGGACGCATTCAGAGACATTAAAGAATACTTCATTTGGTGTAGAGGGAAGTTTGATATATAAAAATTGTAGAGGGAAGGCAGGGCTGGAAAGCGGTACACTATTTCCAGTGGATGTAGGTTGCAATAGTAAGATGAAGACGAAGGAACTTGTGAGGAATGGGATATGGTGAAGAACTTCATCAGAACAATAATGGATCTTTAAACCACAAGCAAAACTGCAAATTATTCGATTACATAACCCGCAACTATGTTAGTGCAATAGATATAAAGCACAGTATGGTTCAATGGAAAGCTTACAAGCATTTCAGGCGGTAGTTGAGGTCCATGAGATTCCTATTCGTAACATGTCGTTCGGTCCAAGAAGATTACATAAAATACAATTAGTTTCGTAGAAGAGTACAGATGCATAGCTACGCATATTAATTACGATGAGGCATAAGGCATCTGGCAGTGGTAGGACTCATCATTGGAAGAAGAAAAACAATAAGATGGGAACGATATAGGACAGGCGTGTCTAGATTTAGAAACGGAATTAAATAAGGAGGGGAATCACCTGCACAAACTTCCTTTGTACCAGCCTCATGACTTGCATAGTTTGTGTTCTTTTTTTAATTTTTTATTTGTCGGACACCTGTGCCACTATTCTGTCCTGACCAAAAGAAGTCAATGCATAGAGCAGCCTGTGTAACGAAGGTAACAATCAGTAAACTGCAAGTCTCTCCAATAGTAATCGAAACAATGATGCTTGCGCACACTTTTT
Organism: Schistocerca piceifrons; assembly: GCF_021461385.2. Classification (NCBI taxonomy): domain Eukaryota; kingdom Metazoa; phylum Arthropoda; class Insecta; order Orthoptera; family Acrididae; genus Schistocerca; species Schistocerca piceifrons. The sequence continues at coordinate 66,354,070 of NC_060139.1, forward strand.
CGTATACAAACATGTTATTTCTAGCTGAGACAATGGACATATTGTCTCTTTATGGCAAGAAGACTTGTTAGCTTGGGTACGTTATGATGTACAAATATTCAACCACTACCGTGAGACACATAACGTTGGACGCCTGCCTCACAGGGCTTATTCGTGCCATCTAATGCAAACTAATGGTAGTTGCCTACAAAATAAGACTCTTAAGCGACCCGAGTACAATGCAACAAAACTACGCACTTCCTATTTGTACGTATTTGCGAAAGGTGTGTCATCCCGTATAGTAACTGTCACCATACGGTCGTTTACTCTTTGGGTGTTAATTGTGAACAACTTTACAAACCCTTCCAGGTCCATGCAAAGCAATGCTAAGGAATAACCGGAATGGAACCTGGACAAAATATCGTCGCCTTGGGTTACCTTCTCGAACGAGTTCAGGATTAGTTCGACGCCTGGTAGTCGTCGTACAAAAACTGTAAGATAGATAGTTAGCAATGCAGGTCCGATTCATGCAGTCTCACAGCTTCAGTACGGAGATGGGTCAAAATCTGGGTATGATGACAGATGTCGGACTTCTATAATTGCTAGGAAGGGTACTTTAAAGCTATGTATAATCTGGACTTATCTCCCACCTATTTTCCTGTTCCGCAGTCATCGTTCTAGTTGCCTATGCACACCGATCTCGTATGAATCTCATCCTTCAGGATGATACGATCAGCTGGACACAGCATATACTGAAACAGTTGTACCTTCCAGTGTGCCGTCGCAGCGCCTCTCCACAAATACTCAGTTACCGCTTCCAAATTCGAGACAGGGTTGAGCAGCCACACATTGACAGCCTTCCTGAGATCAGCCAAGGAGGACCCAAGTACGTTACAGTGCTTGGGGTGGAACAACAACCACACAGTATTTTGCTTTCACAGATGTGAAAAGATATGTACTTTCTAACAGACATCTGTTATTTAGGCTACTGTTTTGATTTTATTTCAAAGTAATTTTCTTTGTGTCATAGGGCATATTCTTTCATTTCCTGTTCTCTCTGAACCTGCACTCAACGTGTTTCACAGATAATCAGGTGACCCAAAACTTATTTTGAGCTGTGAGACCTGAGTTTCTCCCGGCGTATACAATATTTAGATAACTAACGCGATTGGAACGGGTGACGCCGTCGAAAGCCACCGATATTTCAACAGTTATACATCCTGTCCCGAAAGTGAAAATGTGTGCACTTGTCGAAATACCGGCAGTTTTTTACCATGTCACCCGGCTGCATTACCGCAAGGCATTTGAACATTAATTTGAGCTGTTTATGTGACTATGTCTACGCGGCGAAAATAATGCACTGTGGTACTTGAATGGAACGTTTCCTATCTCCTCTATCTAACTGAGATCTGTATGATTTCCGAGAGTAACAAGTAGCTGTGTGTCATTGAGGTATGAGAGAAAACTTTAGTTCCATATAATGACACTTGTTCGTGCCTGCGTCGATTACTTCGCGCCCTAAGAAAGCCTGGTAAATGGAAGGTCCATCCATAGCTGAAAAATAACAGCTATACTGGAACAATATAACAAAGAGAGCTCAGCAACTAAAAACAATGGCAGTAATAAAGGATATATCCCAACTTGCTAAATTATTGGCTATCCGATTACCACACTAATGATGCAGATCAAGAAGATACGATAGGAGTGAAAGGGTAACAACTCAACAACAAGGCAGTACACTCAACAGGGTCTAGATTTAAATTGATGATTCCGAATCTACAGAGGAGACTAATCCTCCGAAAATGCGCCCTTCAAAATTAGAAATTACACTAGTGAAGAAAACTTGAGAAACCCTTCGTATTGAAAAGTACAGAGCTAAAGGAAATGAATTCTACACTTACAGAATTTTAACTTGCGCCAAAGAAAGAAAGAAATAATCGTTTTCGCTATTCTTTACATTAATCTGTAACTGGAGAACATACATTAATTTCTACAAATGAATTGCGTGAAATACCTTGTAAACTGACTCCTCACACTCAGTTACCTATGTGACATGAAACCAAGTAGAAGACTACAAATTCCTAAAGGTGTGAGGGTAGCAGCCTGGGAACCTTCAGGCACATTCAAAAAAGAATGTCGATAATATTTAACTTAGTATTGCTGAGTAAGACTGTATCCATTCTTTTGATTTTGTGCAAGACCCCAGGTTTCAACTGTTTGCATTCCGCCCTCTATATCTCCCTATTATATGTTAATCTTTTCATTTGTACTACACATCCAACATTCTCTCCTCTCTTTTTTGAACTAGCTAGTCGTTTCACCTCTACTGCTCCTTCCAATGCCCAGTTAACTGTTTTGGAATTCCATAACAGAGATACCCTAAACTGTTCCTTGTTTTGATTACTATACTCGATAATTTCCACACCGATTAATCTGTTCATTTGCTAACTTTTATGTCCACTTAAATTTTAACATCTTTCTCTACAAGCACGTTTCTTACAGTTCAATGTTTTTTGATCTCTGCCAGTGCTGCAAGATGCAGTTCTCTATAAACCTGTTCCACACTCACATCTCAGAATTTGATACCAGTAGATCTCAAGTTCTATATAAGACAATGCTCGACTGGTCGAATCAGCGTATGATTTCTTGCACGATTCGGTCATTCTTTCTAATTGTATTTCTTAGATGTGAAATATCGTATACTTCACGATCTCTTCTCATTACATCTTCGTATACTATCCCACAGAACCTCTCTCGATTAAAAGGTATATGTAGAGTACAGGGGTAGAGGGGTCCTGTTGAGATTCTAGATATCTAAAGGGAATCCTAAAAATAAAGAAGCTTTTAAAAATTACGACATCGCATATACTCAGTTTGAAGAGCACCGGTGGGCACGCCCAGGTCGGTCTGTGTAGCAGTTAGCCAGACATGGCGACGATAAGATGAAGCTAATATTGTGCCGGAACAGTGTCCGAAAACAGGCGTAGGAAAGGATTCTCGTCACTGCTAGCCAGAAGCCGGTGCCAGGGACAGCGCCCAGCTTGGAACCGACGCTGCAGTGGCGACCAACAGAAATCATGGAATTTTTCTCCCGCACCCCCTATTGGCTACCAACAAAGGGTGATTAGTGGTCTGTTACCACCACACCACGTTCCAGCAGAACAAACAAGCTCTGCTAAAACGACGATCTTACGTAGGCAAGAAATAATTACATTTATACAATAAAATATTAAATAAGAATGTAAAAGATTTAAAAATTCGATATAACAGATAGCCTAGGTGACCTGCATAATAGTCTAGTATTGATAGTAATACTTTCTGTTCCCTTTGCGGTTTCATTGCTGCTCTGAGACATTGTTTTACACGCCTCACTCCTTTTCTAACATATCAACTAGTCAACACTACTCGTCATCACTTTTTCTCTATCTAAAACCCTAGCGCTGTATGTTACGTACTACTTAAAGTAATCTGACCTTCCTAATGTGGTTATGGACGCAGCAACTGGTAAATATAAAATGTCAACAGATGTCAAAGTCTGCATCAAAGATATGACTTTTGGATGATTCTTGTCAGTGATAATAGAGTCAACCGTATCTGAAAGATATAATTTTGCTACAGGAATACATCATTATTTAAATGTGTTATATTAGAGGTGCATGATTATGTACTGACAAACAAATTCTTATGAGAGATTTGGTTTTGTACAGGTAAAAATTACAGTACAATCCCTGTAATCGCTAAAATTTGGGACTCAGGAACGGGTCGGAACGCAACAATGCTCGGACTGTCAGAAAATACAGAAAAATACGGATTTACATTAAAATAAACGATCTCAGAGCTCATCAGAGATTTTTGTACACATGCATATTGTTTTCTACAGTAAAATCATTGCAATAAATCGCCAAAAGCTGTTAATATTACATATGGAAAGAGAACAATACTATATTCACTTAAAACTCCCCGGCTGATAGGCCTTGGTCGATGTATATTATGTACTTACTGTACTGTATTGTAGATACAGTACGTATATACAGGAATGTAAACACTGAAGGAAGCATACACACCAGTAAAAAATTACCTATGAAGAAAGTCAGTTATAGATATTTGTGTAGCAAATGAAATTCTAACCTTAGCTGCAGTGTTCCACCATTTGTTGATCCACAAAATATCCATAGGTATGGGGTTGAGTTCTGCTCGATGTACTGAAGGGTAGTATCAAAAGCGTTCATGGTGCCGGTGTGTGAAATTCGGATAGGGGTTTTAGTCATCATCTGCGTCCGAGTTCCCGTTCACAGCTTCTTCATCATTTTTTTCCAAAATAGCGGCAATGATCTGGTTGTCACGGAGCTCTTCGCTGGTTTCACAGTCTTTGCCACATTGGTAAATCCCTTCCTCAACTTCACTGGCAGGGACATTCGGCTGTACAGTTTGTAGATTTTTAACGTTTTACATATGTTTGCAGGTGTGGTTATTCAGCCACCAAATAATTGTCCAAATTCATTGTGAAATTTTCAGCTGTCCTTTATTTTGCACAATTCGCTACTAATTCCGGTGAAATGACCATTATCAAGCTAAGCTGACATAAACGGCAGCAAAGTTATACGACAATTTCAGAAAAAAGTAAGTTGCTCTTTTTAGCCCACCGTAGTACGTAAAAGTTGTTTACAATAATAAACGTCTAGAAAAGTTTTGTCTAGCAGCAAAGTCGACATCGACAGCTAGTAACACACTACTAGCTGTCAATGTGGATTTTGCTTTTACGTTTCGCTCCTGCCACTGTTTCATTTGATGCAGTGAGCGACTAATGTGTCAGCATTTTATAGTTTAGGCCTCTTTCGTCTATATTACTGACTTGGCAAGGTAACAGTTCAATTTCTTCGACAATTTCTTGAAACTTAACAGAAAACCTGTTAGCCGCCTTGGCAGCAGCACACAAGATTTTCCAGAAATTGAAAAAACCGAACAGCATGACGGGTTTACCAGCGATGAATTCAGCCTTCACTAGCTGGCGCTTCTAATTTTTTGCGCAAAGCTATTACCTTTTTTAAATAATGAGCCCAGGCATTCGGGATTGCTCCCCTTCTTCCTTGGTGGAAACACATCCACAATGCATTGTGAATCAGTTCAGGCTTAGGTTTCTTTTTCATTTTCCCTCGATTCTTAAGAGCGTTATCATCATCTATCGTCACGCGTACATAAATCAATGTCTTTCCCATGTCTTCTGCAATTTTTTACTGTTGCGACGCCTACATTGAGTTCGGTGGTAATTTTTTGGAGTGATTCCCATGTGTCCAGTCTTCGTAGCACTGCTCATTTTTCATTTAATGAAAGAGTAACACGTTTGCATTTCCCTCCTAACATGTTGCAAAAAACACAGAGACGCACATCTGTACAGCACACACAATGTAAAACAAAAGCATATAGTACTGTAACAAAAACAGAAGAGCAATTTCGTAAAATCATCGAACAGAAAGCACTAAAACATTCACCGTACAGCACTGCACAAAAAACACGGACAGCAACAGAAACGATAGAAGAGATGATGGGCCACCAAAACGTAAAAGAGATAACGACAATTATCTATGAGGTCACAGAGCTACACTCCCACTCTGGTGGTCCTGTTTCAACATAGATTTAACGAATGACAGTACGAACTAAAACAGAGATGAAAACATTTAAAATAACAAGTGTTCCATAAAAATAAATCCGACTTGAAGAAACACTTAGTTATCACATCAGAACAGGCAATTATGGGTATCAACGACCGAGAGGCAGCTGATGGGGACGGCCATGAAGTCGGAGAGCGCGCACTTGCCGCCTGATGAATCCCAAGCAGGCGTTTGCATAATTACAGGCAAAGAGATTACATCGCCTTTTCGATTACATATCGAAACAGCGCAATGGTCAGCTGATATTTACTGGGCGATTTATGATTTTAAAGTATCTAATATCCGTTACATGTATTATATAAACGTGATACTAGATACATTTCATGAGTCTCCGATTCACTAATCTTATTTGGCAGGATGCGTGAAGAAACTGCAGAACAATATTTCTTTTAAATATCGATACTGGCAATCTATCGTTACCATTTTTGTAATTGACAGATACTTGTATGACGCATATATATGACACACACATGCAAGACACACGTCATCACGCTTCGTAATGTAAATAGGCAACTATTCGACCGTTGTGAATGACACATATCGTTTCGTTGTACACTGCTGCTGTAATTAATGAACCTTTTTTGAATTTTTTTTAAAGAAACGTAGACTGAGGAGTGAAGGGTGAGAGAGCAGTTCAGCTGTAGTTGTACCTCTAGACCGTGACAGACGAAACATTAACTCACATGGAACGAGATGGAACGGCTACCACCCGTGAACTGTTTGCAGTAACAGTACGAGTATTGACATGGATCTGTTTAGAGAGACTGTGGCGCATATCAAACAGCATATCCGGCCGAAGCTCTGAGAGCGGCTGAGTCCTTGGTAGCAAAAATATTGAGAACCTAACTTTCGGATATTTTAGGAAACGGAGACCGACAACATCGTGATTTTGTAAATGGAATATTTGTGGCAAAAAGACGGTAGCGTTTTGCGAACTGAAATCCATTTTGAAAACTCAGCTAAAAATTACGGTATACGGACAAAGTATAATAAACTACCCATAATGTCAGGAAACTAGCACACAAGGCTATAGAACGTAATAACAAGTCATAGTAGGTTATCGTAAGCTGCCTGACAAGCTTCTGTTCTACTTTATATTCAGTTATCACTGCAATCACGAAATCTTTTCGCAGTCCGAGGTCGCTTACGGATAATACGGAAAGCGCATAAACTCAATGTAGGAGTTTGAAAATCTGGTACTGGAAAACTTTTCTTCGATGTAATTTTCATGAAGAAACTAGAAGCATTGCTGCATAATATTTCTCATCATCTACTGTACGCCCATATTCCGTTTTGATTGTATCAGTCCCTCACTGAAAGGAAAAGGATAGCATCTGGTGACCACATTAGCGATATTTAAGAATTGTAGACTCGCTGATGACACTGGATTTCGCTTAAGAGGTTGAAGTGGAATTTTGACCAATTTTAATAAGCAAAATATATTAAGATGCGCATACGGGATAAAAATTTGTCCACGCCACTCTCTGGCTCCCCCCTCTAAGTATCACAACCGCTTTACATTTCATTATACCCCCAATTCGGATGTAACTAGAGTCCACAACATTTATGAGGTATGGTCCATCTAGCTGAACCCAGTCTTGATGATAAACTCCACATAGCTAACAAACAATGGGGCTGCTGGTTGCTACCTTCCAGCCACTGTTGCACATGGAGGCAAACGATTGGTGTAGGATTAAGAGAGGGTGATTGAAGAGATGCGATAGGGTGTCCGAGCATTTGGCGAACCAGCAACATATGCGTGCAGACCTGTAAAGCCCATAGCTGTAATTTGAATCACTGCCGTGTTCACAGAATACTCGTCATTGAGATACATAAGAAAAGTAAGTCACTGAAAATGTTGAAATAAACTTTCTGGTTTACGGCTATGCTATACTAAATGAGGGGGCCAAAGTGATGGTACGAAAGCATCCACAAGGAGTGTCATAACAATCCCAGGCTGAATTATATCCTCCGAAAACCGCGGGTTGTTGAACAGCCAGTGCACTCTAAGTCTTGAATCGTTTGGAAAGAAATAAAATCACGAGTCATCCAACAACACTAGCCTGTTCCCGTGATCTACAGTCCAAGGTTCATATTCTTTATCCCACTGAAGACGACTTTAAGTGTTGTCGTGACACATGGCCTGCTGCAAGATACCCAACTCCATCTAACCAGTGCATGCGGTTCCCTTCCATGTTCGGTCAGAACCTGGTTAGGACTGACCAGACATTAACGACTCCTGTCGGGGTTTCTGAAAACGACTGTCACTAACAGGACGTCCTGGCCTGACAGGATATGTTTACTACCATTGTTCTTATGTCATATTGTATGGCTCGAAAAGAAAATCGATGATGTGTTAAATGACAAACAGTTTGGCTTTATGAAAGATTAAAGGAACCGGAGGGGTAGTCTGGAGTTGCAGTTGATAACGGAAGAAACACTAAAGAAAACTCAAGAAACGTCCATAGGATTTGTCGACCTGGAAACAGCGTTCGGCCAAGTAAAATACTATAGGAGAAGACGGGTAACATACAATATGTGCAATAGACCAGGAGGAACAAGATGAAGGTAAGACCAAGAAAGAAGTACTCGGATTAAAAAGGGTGTAAGACAGGGATGAAGTCTTTCGCCCCTGCTCTTCAATCTGCACCTCGAAGAAGCAATGACAGAATTAAAAGAAATGTTCAAATGTGGTATTAAAATTCAAGGTTTAATGATATCAACGATGAGATTTACCTGTGACAATCCTATCCTCAGTGAAGAACAATTACGGGATCCGCTGAATTAAATGAATAGTCCATCGAACACAGAATATGCATTGAGAGCAAATCGAAGAAAGGCAAAGGAAATGAGAGGTAGAAGAAACGAGAACAGCGAGGAGCTTATCGTCAGGATTGGTGATAGTAATAGTAGTAGTAGCAGTAGTGGTAGTGTTAGTAGTAGCTTTATTCATCAGTAGATCTCTTTTTAAAGGGATATAGAACGTGTCAAACCATTTACAAGTTTAGACCAATTTAAAATAAGCTAATTCATATACACATACATTTACAGACGTCTAGCTAGAGACAATCATTAGATTTACTCCTGGCATACAATACTGTTTTTACAAAAAAAAAATTGTTAAATGATGTAATGCCACACAGTTCACTCATATCTCACTATCAGTCACTGCACACACTATACACACATTGCTTTATAACACTTCAAACGCACTACACACACAAATATTCACACACTAGTGATCTCTGGGCCATTTTATGTACCACAACTTTCCATTTGCTATCCTCAAAAACTGAGTCAGCATCCCTCTGTAATGAGTTAGAAGTTCAGCTCACAAAGAGGAACACGTGTTAATATTTTGCTATGCATAGCTTGGGAGTAAGTTTTTCTAGAAAAAGAGAAAAGAAAGGAAAAAAACATAGTGTGAAAGTGTTATGTTGAATGTTGGATGTATTATCATCATTATTATTATGTATTTGCATACCCTACTCTGTTTTGGCTAACTAATCCTTTAATGTATAAAATGTATTGCATAACACGTACATTTAGCTGCGTTTTTAAATAAGTGTATTTCTGCAATTTCTTTAATCTCTTTTGGTAATTAATTGTACCGTTCTATTCCTTGGTAAAAATTACTCATTTGAGTTTTATGTTTATCGTTTCTTGGAAAATGTAAGTTGAGTCTAGCTCTTGTTCCATGGTCATTCCTAGAAGTTTTTCATTTGTTACACAGTCTATAAAGGTGCCATTTGCATTTAATTTATCATTGTAATTTTCCCTCTTCAAACTGAAATTCATGGCATTAGTTTTCTTTATGTTCAATGTCACTTTACTGCTTATTGATGAATGAGAGATTCTTTTGCTTTTTCTGGAAGGATTTCTCTTGTTTTCTCAGTGACTATAATATAGCTGTCATCAGAGAAGAGAATTTTTTCACCATGAGTAATACTATCGGGAAAGTCATTGATGTATATCAAGAATAGTATTGGCCCTAATATGCTACCTTTCGGAACCCCTATATTAATGTATTTTGGTTCTGATGAGTGTTTTACTAAATGTTTCGATCTATTTGAAGTATGCGTCATCTCTGTGTACCTTATCCGCTAGGTATGATCGAAACCAGTCATTAGCTACCCCTCTTATTCCTAATTCTTCTAATTTATTTAATAGAATCTTATGGTCGACTGCATCAAAGGCCTTAGACAGAGCCAAAAATATGCCTGTGGCACGGTCATCTTTGTCAAGAGCATCACGTACAACTTTTGTGAATTCTACTATGGCTGACTCCGTATTTTGACCACTTCAAAACCGAACTGTGATTTGCTTAAAAGATTGTATTTTTTCAGGTAATTCATTAAGCTGTCTTTCATAATTACTTCTGTTTCTCCCCTTGAGAAAATACGATACATAAACCAATGGTGCGTAAAAACAGGGGTGAAAGGAACTTTCGTATGATGAGTCACTGCCCCGTAACATAGCTCCATATAACTTGGTTCATGCATGGAAAGAAATGCTACAGTACCGTACTCTAGGCAACTGAAAGAAATACACAATGTGACGAAAGGAAATGACACTTGTATTAATAACAGAATAACGAAAGGAAATGACACTTCTATTAATAACAGAATAATTAAGCTGAAGTTACTGCGATTGATGATTGTCCCTTGAGAACTACCCATGGTTCGTAATGGAATGTGTGATCACCACGGATGGCAGTGCACGCTTTGCAACGTTTTCTCATACTGGCTACAAGGTTGGTAAGGAATTCTCGGGGTAGGGTGTCCCATTCCACCGATAGCGCGGTTAACAACTGCTGGTGATGGCTGATGCATACTGACATTCTGCAATACGTCCCCCTAACGCACCCCGCACTGGCTCGAAGGGATTTACGTCTTGAGAACAGGCAGCCCATAAATTAGCCGCATGTGGTCTCGTTCCAAGGGCTCCTCCACTTGCGCTGATCGTTGCCGTCGCACGTTATGGTCCATAAAATGAAGTCAGGTCGCAATCTGCTCCTTAAGAAGACGACGTGTTTAATGTCGTGTTATCTTACTAGAGATATGCGAAGGCAAGGTTGGTATCCTTCGATGGAACCACATGGAAACGTAATCGCTGCCAGAAACAACGACGAATGAGAGACGCTGAGTAGACACTCGCATAAGAATTCCCATACACTACCGCATCAGCTCGCTTACTTCAGCTGAGCGAAGCACCGCTCAGCCCAGTCAGGAACCATCGCCGAAGATGACAGTATCGTCTATCTACCGAGCCAGCAATGGAAAGTTGTAGCATACAGAAATCACCTTAAATGTTTTTAGTACAGAGTTCACACTCTGTGAGAAGCGTTCTGTAGAGAAGTGTTCTGTATCAACTGATACGTTAATGTTCAGTGACAGTAATAAATACTCATACCATTCCTACAGACATTGATTGTTACAAAGTTGAATATTTCGTTATGTTCCTGTTGTGATAAAGCGATGTGCTATTTTAGGTTTAGTTGTATCATATAGGTCTCTGCGGGAGTATAGCTGAGTACCCACCACTGTACTGACGAGCATGATTTCGCCTGATACAACAGGGAAAGAGTACCGTGTCACAATAACTGCAACCGTGGAATATACCGCGTTCAAATATTTGGAGGTCATCAGATCAAAACACAGGGATCGCCATTGTTCCTGGGCCCATAACGTACCCTTATACCGTGAGATGTCAGAGCACAAAGTTTACACAATTTGGAAACAAGTGGCGGAAACACCACTTGCCTGCCCCTCTCCCCCCCCCCTTCCGCTCAGTTAACTGACGACTTCGAAAGGCATAAAACCAACAGTTTTAAATATGGCTATTTCGCAGCAATCGTATACTAGTTCCAAAATAGTAATCACACAGCCAACCGGTTGCAAATAACTGTTTCGTACACTGACCTAGGTTTCGACTCTTTTAAGGATGTCTTCATCAGCACGAAATTCTGAGAAACCGTAAAATTACATTGCGAGAAGCAATGGTCAAAGTTAAGAGAAGATATGCTCAAATACAAAAGTAAAATAAAACCCGTTCCAGCTTTTGACTATTGCTTCTCAAATTGTAATTTTACGGTTTCTCAGAATTTCATTCTCATGAAGATATCCTTAGACGTGTCGAAACCTAGGTCAGTGGACCAAATAGTTATCTGGAAACAGTTGGCTGTGTGACTCCTATGTTGCGTCTTACAAGTCATGAAATCAGTGGATTGGGATCCGCGCGGGATTAGCCGAGCGGTCTAGGGCGCTGTAGTCATGGACAGTGCGGCTGGTCCCGGCGGAGATTCGAGTCCTCCCTCGGGCATGGGTGTGTGTGTTTGTCCGTAGATTCGGTAGTGTGTAAGCTTAGGGACTGATGACCTTAGCATTTAAGTCCCATAAGATTTCACACATTTGAGTGGATCGGGAAGGCGGATAACGCTAGGAAACACAGTGACCGAGCAAGCAATCACCGTTGATATTTTCGGTACAAACACTTGTCTGATTTCAACCTGAGCCTAGTGAGAACTGTACCCTAAAAACCTAATGAGGTCCATATAGCGGAGGGAAGTAAATCAGCGCAGTGTGGCGCGGATAACAAGTACCGTCTTGGAGAGAACACTCCCGTGAGCTTTACAGGCGGTGCTCGGCGGGCGTCGTTAATTTTAAACTCGCCGGTAAATCACTGCACAATGGGACGGCAGATAAGAAGAGCGCCTCACAGCCTCAAGACGTAATTAGACTGTCAGGGCGCGGCCCACCTGTTCGCCACTGGGCGGTATCTCCTCGCACGCAACCCACTCGCGGCTCAGCTGATGCAGCGAAGATCTACCGCGGCGGTCAGCCGCTCAGAACCCACGTGCTCGCATCTGACGGGAGGGTATAAATAAGGGAGTTCACTGGTAGTAAGCGTGGCCTCCAAAGAAGTGAATTATTCCCTTCTGTGTTGCCCAAGTCCTGATACAACGAGCAAATTTCGGCCTCGGCGCCAATTAAGTGCTCACGCTTTCGCAGCGCTTTCAGTGCTGTTGCAGTCTTTGGAAAACGTGTTGAACAAGTCATTTCACTACCTGTAACGAAACCGCTTATACTTTCGAAGTTCCTCTGCAGTTCTAAAGAGAATTTTGAAACAATAATTACCTAATTTTATCCAAGTATTAAAGAATAAAACAGTCTGCTTCCAGTAGTGCGGAGAGTCTACAATCTGAACGTAGTTCATCTGCTTGCATTCTCTATTGTGAATTTGAATTATTGTCCAAATGTAAACCTCATTTTAAACATTTACACTACCTTTATTTCCTCTAATATACTTAGAACTAGAATTCTACATTGGCCAATCTGATCAGTGAAATCTTAAAGCTAACGTCAGTGAAGAAAGTCTGTAGAACCTTGTATTTAACTGAGGTAATAGTAATGGACCTAATATGAAGTGCGCTACTAACCTTAAGCATGCACGACCAATGAAATAAAATTAGTTTAGTCAATTGCCACCCAACTACTTGATTAGTGTTGCGTTAATGTCTTACATATCTGACCGTGCTTCATCTGCTTGCATTCTCTCACGTAAATCTGGATTATTGCCTAACTACAACCATCATTTTTAACATTTACACTAGTTTTATTTCCTCTAATATTCTAATTCTTCATTAATCATTCGGTATGTCTTTTACAGTTCTAACATTGTTTCTTTATTTATCAGATTTTGTGGAAGCATGCGTATTAAAACTACCAGGTCTTGGAAAGTGTCAGACAATTTACAGAATGCCGATTACAAAATTTATAAACAAAGGAATTAAAAAATTAGTAAAAGATGAGAAAATTGATAGAGTACGCTAGTAAGTAACACAATCCACAGAAAATATCTCGGCTGCTGTGACTAATATCTTTGTGAAACAGGAGTGTGCAGCAAGGAAACCTTTCAACTTGTATGTGAATACTTATGGTTTGTCACTGATTTTTTCCCGTCCTGCTGGATACCTATCGAAAATAAAACCTGTTGAATAGTACTCACACTTGTGTGCAGTGATTAAGGAAGTGTTTTGCAAGTGAATTTTTCCGCTTAATATTTACTGAATGAATGACACTGTTTCTTTTGAATGAGTCACTATAGTCAGCAAGAAATCCCACTACGGAATACAGGCACAGGGATGTTCAAATCTGAATATCCCAGACATCTGAAAAGCGGTCTGTATTAAAACTGCGAACTGTTGCAGGAGACCAGTCTGACCGCCTTTCGCTAGATTAAGAGTATTCCGTTGAGTCCCACAGTAGCGACAACACTTTCAAGAAAGTTTTCCCTCTGTCCTCAGAATTGGAACCACTAAAACTAGCTTTTACGAGACTTCCTTGTCAGGAACTGTATGCATTGCTTCCTGACTGCAGTGAACCATTAATCTATTCTCTGAAAGCCTTGCGCCCAACTACTTCATTTCCTTTATATTTCAGGCATTGTATCAGCATGGGGGTGATTTGAAATCTTCTGGACTCCGAAGAAACTTTCAAACGCCAAGATCGATAGTTGAACATTTATTAGATTTAGAGAAACAGTTTCTGCTAAGCTATGTTGCCATCTTCTGATCTTATGATTTATGACATTATATCAACAATTTCATCAGTACTGTAGGTGGTGTTACACCACTCATATTAATGTCAATGTCGTGACATTCGCTAGAAATCGGCATGTCATGTACTATATACAAAAATGATGCGCCGACTACGAGTGTTCACACACATCTACAGCTGGCAACCACTCCTTCATTTCTATTACGTTCCATGTCATTCGCAGGAACACTTGTATCAACTGAAAAAAGTACCTGTTATGTTTATTTACAGATCGTTTAAATATACAAAGAAAAGCAAGATACCCCCAACAGAATCCTGTGTTAGCCACCACTTTATTTGTGACCCCAGTCAGATTGCTGCCACTGGGGAAAACATTCCGATCTGATCACATGATGTTCCAACTTAGAAAAGAGCCTTCTACTTTCTATTTACCAGATATGAAGTAAGCCTTGGTTAATATTTCACCCTAATCTCATAATTTTCCAGCTTACGCTAACATTATATGGTCTGAAAAATCGATGCTTCTGTTAAACTGAGGAAAGTACCTATCGTTCCTAACATATAGTTAGGATGCTAATGCTACATAAAAAATAAATTATAATTTCTGTCCATACTCCTTTCTGAAACCACACTGCGAGCTCAGTTTAAGTGGTTGGAGGTGGAGGATGTTTGCTAAGTTAAGTAGATATAGGGAAGCCCCCATGTTTATCTGACATAGTTCAATCAATGCCCTCCAAAATAACGATCAAGGAATTCGTTATTTACGAAATTAAACAAGAATCACTGTTAATTCAATTTATTACGTTAAAATGTATGATGAATTATTAGAGAGACATTGTAAATCTTACGCTAATGCATTGGCCAGACTGGACAACGGATGTGCAACATTTTTCTCCTATTTCGTTGCAGATTTTATATCTAATGTATTTTCCCATGAGAATCTGGAGACATAAGAAGCCAGTATTATTATTATTGTTATCATTATTATTAATATTATTGTTATTATTATTATTACATACTGATAATGTTGTACGATATTGTAGTGAACGCTAAATGCATTACGATTTTTATTAAGTACTGGCATGTACTACAAAACATTTTACTCTTGAAGGATGTCTTTTAAGATGCAATAGGGAACCTGAAGACCAAAATCTTTCCATGCAAAATAAATACGTAAATATGAAATAAATATGTAAATAAACTTCCTCTTTCAACTATACGAGAATATTAAGCCTACTAGTCCCAACGTATTTTCCATAATGTGTACTGCCAGTGGGGGTTTTGGGGGCGGGAGCGAGGTGGTACATTATGCTTACAACAAAATAAAATATTTTAACTATTAAGTTTCGTTAATTATCTTTAACTTTTATTAACAAAACAGTTTTAAATCGCCACTGATATGTAAGTATGGTTCAGAACCTGAAAACAGCTTTTAAAACGATCTTAGCTATACCAATGCACTTTCCATAACCAAAGGGCCATACTTTATGACCACCGTAAAAAATTTAAAATTTATTTGCAACATACTCCTCAAAGAGTTATTGATGTGTGAGAACGGTGAAAATGAATACGACATTTATTTTGAAAAGTGTTATCCCCTAAAATGACTTAAATTTTTTAGTTAAATTTGACTGAAAAATTAAAAACATCTGCGAAATGTGGTAGAAGAAATTGTTAAAACCAACAACAATTTTTCCAAATTTTAAAATATAAGACGCAAGACTAGATGACAACACTCTGAAAAGGTGGAGATAATGTACCCCCTCTGTCTTGATATTACTTAGGCTAATATAAAATCAAACCTTAAAATCTGTACGAATAGCAAACAGAGTTAACAAACTGTCAGGTCATTCCTAACAAGGGGAATCAAGTATGCATCGATCCTGTGGCGACGACTGCATTCCTGGACGGCACGGAGCTCCGTAGCAGGTGATGCGGCAACCCGCCGAGCGCATTGGTTCACCGGGCGGGCTTCGCTTCCCCATCCCCTTTGAGCGCACCGACCCGGCACGGGCGCGCATTGAGCCTTCATGTATGACCGCACACCATTCACGATTCATTTCGCGCTCATTGTGGTCATTATCGGGCAATGAGAATTTGCGGGGTACGGATGCCACCATTGTTGCCGAACAAAGGGGCCGTCCGCCTACAGACCCCACCCTGGGCAGCCGTCACTGCGAGCCGTCACGGGCGACCGGTTAAAAATGTTCCTGACGTTCTTTGTCTCCCCCCCCCCCCTGCCCTGCTCCACCTGCTCTCTGCCCAATTCCTTCCCCTTTGCTTTCTTCCTGGCCGACGTTCGGCCTGGCCTAGACACTGCCGGTACTCCACCACAATGTGATGCAATTAAAATCGTAGTGAAAACGTCCAGACAAAGGGACCGGTGGAAAGTGGAATATACATCACATTCAGTAACATCCTTGTGTTGTCACTGGGTATCACGTAAATTTCTTTTTATTCTTAGACGTGCCTTCGACCTCTTTGACAAGACAGATGAAATAATTACGATGAACGTCCACAGAAGAATGTCTAAACCGGTTATGCATCTACATCAATACGTATACTGCGCAAAGTCACTGTGCATTGCATGGACGAGTGTGCATCGTAGCAATATTACCTATTTTCTGTAATACCCCATGCGCGTATTGAGTGAGGGAGAAATTTGTGCTATCTAGTACTTCCCTTATTCTTATGATCACAACGCAAGGGGTAGGATGGTGGCAGCATAACGGTCGCACCTCTTCTTCCAATACCCGATCTGTAATACCTAACCGTGTTTCGCGACAATTACGCCGTCTTTCTCCCAAGAAGTCACATTTCGACAAGAATTTTTTGTCTGCCAAATCGAACTGAATTCGTTCTGTGACTTTTATCATGCATTAAAATTCAAAACAGTTTCCAGTCGCTCAGAATTAATAAACACGGGTGTTGTCTGGTTTTGAAGTGATTGTTATGCCATTATTCCCATGAAATAGTGGTCAGTTCAGTTAACAATGATGGAGGCGGATACCGATCACTCATTCTTATCTCCAAAGTAAACTACAAACGCCCAAAAATTTAGAAATCTCGTTACTGTGTGACCAGCGGAGATGCAAAAAATGCGACAGTTCATCCATGTGCTCACAAAATCAGTCCTGGGTGATGTAGGCTGTGTGAACGGGGCCCTGTCGTCTCGAAACACACCATCAGCATCGAGGGCAAACGCTGTACCATGGGATGGTCACACAGTCCTTGGCAGTAATGCTACTTTGCATATTAAGCGTGGGGTCCATGGAATACCACGACATGACTACCCAGAACATCATCAAACTCCCTCCATGTTTCATTGTTGTGACGTAGACTCGTCAAGAAGTTGTAAACAATGTGAAACAAGACATCTGGCTAAATGACTTCCTTCCTCTGCTCCATAAGCCAGTTTTCGTGGCTTCGGCACCACGTTTTATTGTTACTGGATTCTGCATCATTGATGAGTGGTCTTGGAATTGCACCTCGTCCCTGCTGGTCCTGACAGGGTTCGCGAGTGGGACAGGTCTGCAGTCATTTTTGTTGCTGTCGTCTTCTAAATTTTGGTCGTAGTCTACCGTATCTTTCTTCGTTGTCGGCGTTGTCGTTGTTGCCGTGAGGCACCGTTATACTAAGAGGAAAGGCGCGTCGATCTTAGAGCATGAGATGTTGTTGTTGTTGTGGTCTTCAGTCCTGAGACTGGTTTGATGCAGCTCTCCATTCTACTCTATCCTGTGCAAGCTTCTTCATCTCCCAGTACCTACTGCAACCTACATCTTTCTGAATCTGCTTAGTGTATTCATCTCTTGGCCTCCCTCTACGATTTTTACCCTCCATGCTGCCCTCCAATACTAAATTGGTGATCCCTTGATGCCTCAGAACATGTCCTACCAACCGATCCCTTCTTCTGGTCAAGTTGTGCCACAAACTTCTCTTCTCCCCAATCCTATTCAATACTTCCTCATTAGTTATGTGATCTACCCATCTAATCTTCAGCACTCTTCTGTAGCACCACATTTCGAAAGCTTCTAATCTCTTCTTGTCCAAACTATTTATCGTCCATGTTTCACTTCCATACATGGCTACACTCCATACAAATACTTTCAGAAAAGACTTCCTGACAGTCAAATCTATACTCAATGTTAACAAATTTCTCTTCTTCAGAAACGCTTTCCTTGCCATTGCCAGTCTACATCAACAAAAGCAAAACGAGGATAATGGAATGTAGTCGAATTAAGTCGGGTGATGCTGAGGGAATTAGATTAGGAAATGAGACACTTAAAGTAGTAAAGGAGTTTTGCTATTTGGGGAGCAAAATAACTGATGATGGTCGAAGTAGAGCATGAGATATGGTAACCTTAAGTCATTGACAACACACAACGGTCACGGTAGCATCTGATTCCAGAATAGCCGCAGTAGTTAGTATCTACGAACTACCCCCTCTTGACCAGGTCCCCAAAACTTAACTCGTAACGAGATCCCTTCGAAGCAAATTGTCATAACGATCGTCTATAAAGGCTTCGTACAACGAGAAGAAATGTTACAGTTTATGGAATAATAACAGATACGACCAAACTGTCTTGTTTCTTCTGTTTTATTTAACGTAACTTTGTTCACAGTTTTATTTCGCATTCACTGGTCATTCACCGAAACCCTCTGATGAACAGTTTTGATTTCTTGACACCCACAGTCAATGATAATGATACAGTTTTTCTCCTTTTCATAAACTGAAGCCCGCTCTCCTCGATATAATTTAAAAAACCAGTCTCAATAAAGCGTCCCTCGTGAGATGCGAATAGACTTATCCCTGTAGGTGTACTCACTTTAATGACCACACTTCACTACCCACGATTTCGTGTAACTAAATGTCCATTTATTAGTCTGATTGTACACCGTAGCTATTTAAAACACGCCCCTATATTTTTCACAACGCACAATTAGCACTTCTTTACTTGTTTTTTTCTAAGAGGAAACGGAAAAAAAGACATCGTATCATCGGCTTCGTCGATATAATGCAAAACACCTTAATATGCCCAAATTTACCTCTTCTTATAGGATCGGCTACCTTACTCATTAACTTACTACATATTATTTACAATAACACTAAACAGGTAGTAGCCGGCCGCGGTGGTCTAGCGGTTCTGGCGCTGCAGTCCGGAACCGCGGGCCTGCTACGGTCGCAGGTTCGAATCCTGCCTCGGGCATGGGTGTGTGTGATGTCCTTAGGTTAGTTAGGTTTAATTAGTTCTCAGTTCTAGGGGACTTATGACCTAAGATGTTGAGTCCCATAGTGCTCAGAGCCATTTTGAACTAAACAGGTAGACTAAGCACGCGTTTCTCGAGGTGTTTCCATATTTCTCTCCAACCCCTGTACGTGATCGTCCAATTTCATACTGCACAATAGGATGGCCCTTAATACTTGTACGAAGTGATGTGCTCAGTGATATTCTGAAGATGTTCATGACCTATCTTGAAATGAGACTATTCCTTCTTTTTTTTATAAACACTGTCTTAAATTTATTCACTCTTGAAGTTCCCACTGATTGCACCAAGCGGAACTGAAATCTGGTTTCGCAGGACAGAGCGGGTCAGGTTGTGGAAAGGGGCCGAGATCAGTTACTGTTAGTTACAGAAGAACACACAACTTTATTCCTCGAAAACCAATGCACAGCTTTGTCTTTAAAACAACAAGGATCAAGGGCCCAAATAACTTCTAGTGTTTAAATAATTCCATTTGAAACACAAGGATTTAGAGAAACGGCTGAAGGCCTTACTTAAGAAAAATTAAAATATCGTTAAATAATTCCTTTTAAGGCACAAGAATTTAGACAAACGGCTGAATGCCTCACTTAATTAAAATATCTTCTCGCCTAAAGGCGCAAATAATATTTCAGATCAGGAAAGAAAATTCCTTAAAAGGCAAGCATTTACAAATCTAATCTCAGCTAAAAGCCATATTAAGGAAAATTTAAATTAATTCCTCGGCTGAAAGCCCAATAATATTTCAACTTCATAAAAGGCAACCTTCAAAGACAAGCATTTACACAGTACAACAGAAAACCATCTTAAGAAAACTTCAAATGTCTTGACAGCTGAAGACCCAAACAATAATTCAAACTAATTAAAAACAAACCTCAAGATATGCATTTACACAGTATGGCTGAAGGCCATTTTAAGAATTCAAGATAATTAAACAGAAACCTTACAGACATTAGTTTGCACGTTACAGCTGAAAGCCACAGATTTTAAAACAAACGCGGCTGAAGGCCTAAATATAGGGCAAACAAGAATTTGAAATAAAACACAGCTGAAGGCCTCATCTTAAAATTCTTCACGTAAGGTTCAGCTGAAGGTCATATACTGAACATGGAACAGACAAAATTAATACATGGCTTAAGGCCTGGTACAGTACTTGCGACAAAAGAAATTCACAATCACAAACAACTAAACAGTGGTGCTCAGAAGTGTTCGAAGGGTCGGCCTGGGGAGGAAACTCTAACAACGGTTTAGGTGAGACAGGCAGCCAAACGTAACACTAAATAATCGGGTGGCAGCACGACCTAGGGACGGCTGAGGAACCAACCAACAACATAATCAATTCCCTTCCACCAACCAACAGGACAACAACCAAAAATATCAGTGAGGACGAGGATCGCCGAACTACTATGTCTTAATAACTGGCGTCTAAACACAGTCAAGGTACAATAACCACTCAAAGACAAGGGGAGACCAACATCAAGCAGTCGAACTACACGCCGTGCTGGACAGCATCAACATGGCGAGGAAAACACACTGCCGGACTACTACGCTAACGACCAGGGCAGGTAACCAGAATGTTGACGCCCACAAGGCAGAATATACCGCTGGTGCACTTCACCAATAAATTTAATGATTTCGAAGTTAAACACCATACAGGAAGACGGCTGCAAAATTTTACCGGCTCCAGGACAGCACCACGTTGCTGCTTGCGGGAACAGCCCAGTAATCAACAACCAGCAGTCAACGAAAAGATGTCACAGCAGTTGACGTTTCATAACAGGTTCACTGATTCCTCAACTCCAGTACGCGGGTTCGGCGGGCGACGAACCTTGCAACTCTCACAGCTAATGCCACACGACTCTGACCGCGTGTGCACTCCGCCAGCAGCCCCGGCCTGACCTCACGCCATGCAGACTTCCTCGTTGCTCCGTCGCAACCGATCAACTGCCTCGCACACACCACGACGCGGAAATATAGCGGCCACACCAAAGGAGATACAGCAGTGCTAGCATCGATAAACACTGCTGCGGCCACTTACGGAGGCAAGTGAGCAACTCGTTCAGGTAGTAATTGATGGCGCAATAAGACGCCACTCGATGGTGACAAAATGCCAAAAAGAAAAACGGCATCAGCGCGAGCCGACCACGGCTCAGGAATTTTCTTTTCTTTTTTTATGCGTTCCCTTACTGTCTTCCAGTGATGACGCTTCTCTGTAGATAAGAGCACTGAAGTGCAGTGTACCTGAGCCAATCCAATAAATCATTTATTGGTATAGAGAACATTAGAGATACAGTACGCTTCCTTGGAGCGCGCTCAGTGCTCTTACGTATCTGTGGAATGTCAGACCTCCATTATAAAATGTCTCATCAGTCACATACTTGCGAAACTACTCTATGATCATATTGTCGATGGTAATCGTAGACCTTTTTGAAATCTAGGAAGACCACATCTGTCTGTTCGCCTGTATTTATTGTGTGCAAAATGTGTGTGAGCAAAAAGATCTGTGTGTCATACAGGTCACTGGCATCATTCTTGGAGACATGGCAGATTTCCTCGAGGAACATCATAGTGAATGATCTAAAAATATTCTCTAGTATGTTCCAGCAGACAGACGTCCGTGAAATGGAGCTGTAATTTTATACATCCTATTTGCTACAATGTTTTGTAAAAGTTACGTTCTTTCTATGCGAGAGGAGTTCAAAACCATTATGAATGTTGGATGCTGCACCAAACTCCAAAGTGACACAGGTACATGACACTTTCTTTCAACATATCATGTCTCTATAAACAAAGGTCGGAACATTATATCAACTGTTAAATTCCTTGCCGGTAGAAATGCCCTCCTGGAACCCGGAGCCACTCGAGAATCGCCGAGTGAGCATCCTCATCGTGTGAAAACTCCTTGCCTCCAGTTGTTGTTTCGTCGTACTGAAAATACACTGACAAAAAAAATCGCAGCATCAAAAAATTAATTCAGAGTTACAAGATCAATTAGTAGTCGCGAAAACGTTACGGAGATGACAGATAAACTACAGTGGAAGACTCTGCAAGAGAGACGCTCAGTAGCTTGGTACGTGCTTTTGTTGAAGTTTAGAGAACATACCTTCACGGAGGAGTCAAGCAGTAGTTTTGTCCCTCCTACGTATATCTCGCGAAGAGACCATGAGGATAAAATCATAGAGATTAGAGCCCACACAGAGGCATACCAACAATCTTTCTTTCCACGAACAATACGAGACTGGAATAGAAGCGAGTACCGATAGAGGTACTCAAATACCCTCCGCCACACACCGTCTGGTGGCTTATGGGGTATGTATGTAGATGTAATAAAATGTCGCGAATACATTTGTGTAGGGAACATATTTAAGTGAATAATATTCCAAGTTCACAGGTTAATGTAAGCGCAAGATAAGCCAATGCGAATGTGAAGTTCGTGTACATCAATAACCCATTTAACTGACAGAATGTTGAATGCAAGCTTGCAGACGTCCATGCATTGTGTTGTACAGGTGCCGGAAGAGAGTTTGTGAGATGGAGTTCCATGCCTGTTGCACTTAGCCAATACAGGAACGGTTAATGCTATTTGTGTATACCACTGGAGCTGTCATCGGATGATGTCCCATATGTGCTCTGCTGGAGACAATCCGATGATCGAGCAGGCTAAAGCGACATGTCGACATCCTGCAGAGCATGTTCTGTTACAACAGCGGTACATGGAGGAGCCCTAAGCTGCTGGAAAACACTCCATGGCTATACATGAATGGCAGCGTAACAGGTCGAATCACCAGAATGAAGTACAAATTTTCTGACTAAGTGCGTGGGGCAACCACGCAACTGCTCCTGCTGTCCCACGAAATCGTATCTCAGACATTAACTCCGGTTTGGGTGCAGTGTGTCTAGCACACACACTGGTTGATGGCAGGCCTTCAGCTGGCCTCATGCTAAAGAACAGACGGCCGTCACTGACCCTGAGGTGGAAGCAGCTTTCATCAGAAAACACAACAGCCCTCTACCCTGCCATCCATTGGGGTCTCACTTGACACCACTGCTGTCGCAAATGACGGTGGTTTGGAGTCAATGTACGTTACTGTGCGTCTGGCTCGGAGCTGTTTGAAGTAAATGATTTGGAACAGTTCTTTGTGTCATTGTGGTGCAAACTGCTGCTGAAGTTGCTGTTGTAGATGCAGTACGATACGTCACAGCCATATAAAGTACGCGTTGGTGTTCCGTCTCGGAAGTGCCTCGTGGCCGTCCAGCTACTGGTCATCTTGCGACCGTACTTCCTCGTTACTACCGTCGCCAGAAATCATGTACCTTCGCTACACTCTTGCTAAGTGTTTCCGCAGCATCGCAGAAGGAGCATCCAGCTACTCGTAGTCCTATTACTCGCCGTCGTTCTAATTCAGTGAGGTGTTGATAATGTCGTCTTTGCCGCCTTCAATGTATTCTTGACTAACATCAACTCACGACGTTCAGCCTCAAAGGTGGCTGATGTCCACCACCGTTACAGCTTGTATTTAAGCCAAACCTGATGTACATTCTCACAGACAGTTGCCGCTATAATGTCACTGGCACGAAATGTGAACAGACACCATATTTCATGAATGAGATTTCCACTCTGCAGCGGAGTGTGCGCCGATATGAAACTTCCTGGCAGATTAAAACTGTGTACCGACCGAGACTCGAACTCGGGACCTTTGCCTTTCGCGGGCAAGTGCTCTACCAACTGAGCTACCGAAGCACGACTCACGCCCGGTACTCACAGCTTTACTTCTACCAGTACCTCGTCTCATACCTTCCAAACTTTACAGAAGCTCTCCTGCGAACCTCGCAGAACTAGCACTCCTGAAAGAATGGATATTACGGAGACATGGCTAAGCCAAGGATATTTGCTATCGTGATCCACCGACAACGCCTGACAACATGCGTCAGCGCATTGTCAATGCATGTGCGAACATTACGGAAGGCGAACTACTCGCTGTTGAGAGGAATGTCGTTCCACGTATTGCCAAATTCATTGAGGTTGACGGACATAATTTTGAGCATTTATTGCATTAATGTGGTATTTACAGGTAATCACGCTGTAACAGGATGTGTGCTCAGAAATTATAAGTTCACAAAGGTACATGTGGCACATTGGAACAACCGAAATAAAATGCTCAAACGTACCTACGTTATTTATTTTAATTTAAAAAACCTACCTGTTACCAACTGTTCGTCTAGAATTGTGAGCCATGTGTTTGTGACTATTACAGCGCCATCTATCACAAAGCGAAAAAAGTCATCAAACTAAAACATTCATATTTCTTTACGTACTACTCGAACATGTAATAAAAAATAGAGGTTCCTATTTAAGAAAACGCAGTTGATATGCGCTTGATCTATGGCAGCGCCATCTAGCGGGCCAACCATAGCACCATCCGGTTTCCCCCTTCAAGCTAGACAACTTTCGTTCGTTGTAGATTTTTCTTTTGACGCTTATTTCGTGAGATATCTGGCCCGGTCACGATCAATGGACCACCCTGTACTGCCAGAATTTCACGGTAAATCAGTTTGCGATTTAGATGTTTTGCGCATTGCGAATTGTAGTGACTCGCGTACTCCAGTTTCAGAATAAATCTGTACCTACCACTCCATCTCAATCACGCATAGTGATGAGCTTTTCCGCCAAACTGCAGCAGAACTATGTCTGCAGGAAACACGGGACGTATACTCTTTTCTGACGATATGGTCATAGCGTGTGGGACGTCACGTGTAACATTTTATTTCTTTCATTTTATTTCTTTCATTTAACATTTCTTTGCTTTTATTTGTATATGTGGATGGATCGCGGAGTAATGGAAGCCTTTCTGGTGGCGGTTTGTGTGTGAGGTGTGCCAAGTATAATTGTCTTATAGGTTGTTACACGTGTGTGTGTGTGTGTGTGTGTGTGTGTGTGTGTGTGTGTGTGTGCGCGCGAGCTCGTGCGTGTACGAGCGCGCACGCACATTTGCGTACAATAATGTGGTTCAGC
Source organism: Schistocerca piceifrons (assembly GCF_021461385.2). Taxonomy (NCBI): domain Eukaryota; kingdom Metazoa; phylum Arthropoda; class Insecta; order Orthoptera; family Acrididae; genus Schistocerca; species Schistocerca piceifrons. Next base: position 66,379,551 of record NC_060139.1, read on the forward strand.
TTCGTGTCGTATTTGAAGTGTTGCTGATAATGAGGGATGGGGAAGGATAAAAATAGGCCTTAGTTTGAGGAAGAATGGGCATCTGGATCACAACTTTGGAAGTGAATCATGAACTGTGGGAAAATTTAAAAGGATTGGTGTGTATGCCTTTGAGCCTTCTGTGAACACGGAAGGATAACGAAAATTATGTGGGGTTACATAATAAGAAAAGATCTTCTCGACGAACCAGTTAGTGAAGGGGTTTGTGGGAAACCAGAGCAAATGATTGGATCATACGAAACATATACATGGTACTAGAGGGAGTTGTAGAAGGAAAATAATGTGGGGGAAGGAAGAAACTAGAACAAATAAGTAAAACAACTCTTGATCTTGTATGTAGCCACTAGTCTGAAATTAAGAGATCGGTGCAAGAGAGAAGAACGTGGTGAGTCCCATCAACACATTTGGTTACAGCATGTCGACACTGTAACATATTACACCGAAAAACGCAGGAAGACCCGGTTTTGTATTGTCGCACGATTGTAGAACGACCAGTGGAGGCAGTTACATGCACAAAAATATCTAGCAGTATGCTTACGGAGTTATTTGCAGAAGATAGACCACATAAACTTAGTGGCTGATACGTTTATGTCAGGCTGAGATACGTAAGAAGAACTCTCAGGAACTGTAGCCGACCCTCCTTCAAACAATACTTCAGTATTTTTTTCAGTGTGGGATTGGTAGGAGATGTAAGTGATAGAAACACAGGAGATTCAAAGATGATTATAACACTTCGTAATTCGTTCAGTTGGCAAAATAACGTGACGCAGGTGCTCCGTCATCTCCAGTGATAGACCCTACGGGACAGGTTCTGCATCACGGTCCGGTTTACTGTTAAAATTTATAGGGCGTAAATCCCCTGAAAATCCGAACAAAGTGCAGCCAGAATGCAATGCCCTGCGCTCACTGCTCGATGTGCGTCTGCCAGGCCGTCGGCGATGTTCTTGTGTACTTTTTCCAGAATGTGCCTTGTACGTTACGTAAGGTGATGCGGCTTCTACAGCCATGCGAGAATTTGTTACGAAGATTTAACAGTGGGGGTCACCTCATGAAGCTCATTGAACGAATCCGGTCCTGACTTAATAAATGCATCTTAACGCACTAGAACCGTTCAGCAGCCTGCATCGCATAAAATTTTTCTTTACTTAAGACAACTGGTTTCGACAGACTGTATGTCATCTTCAGGTCGTGAAAAGTTTTTGTTCTAAAACGTATTCTTTTACGTTGAACCTCACGCCGAGTTGTCAAATGGATAAAAATGAGCACATTAAGTTTTACTTTTGACGTACCAAAACGTCATTCACGTCATATGTTTTGCATCTGGAGATTTAACGGAAACATTTTGTGTGCATCTGGCACAAGATGTTTATAGTAACCCATACGAAGATCTGATGATGCCAACACAGTTTTACCGAAACTTTCTATCGCTTGTCCTTATCCCGCGGTTGCGCAGGGTCGGCCGTGGTTAAACGGATTTGGCATTTTAATTTAAGGGGTGGCCGGATGCCCTTCCTGCCACCACCCCATACCCCCCTCCCCCCCCCCCCTGGGACGGAATTAGTGTACCCCAACTGTCTGTGTCTAATGTAATCCATGCAATAGTGCGAATGTTTTCAGATGTCTGCGAGCTGTGTAACTGAGGCGGAACGTGGGGACCATCTCGGTATTCACCTAGCGGATTGTGGAAAACCGCCTAAAAACCACATCCAGGCTGGCTGGCACACCGACACTCGTCGCTGATCATCCGGGCGGATTCGATCCGTTGCCGGCGCGCCTACCCCAATCCAGGAAGCAGGGCGTTAGCGCTCTCTGCTACCCTGGCGGGTCACAGTTTTACCGAAACAGGTCATCCATAATACAGTGTTTTATTGCTATCTTCGCTAAGAAGTTTTTCTTCTCCTAAGAAACATTATAAAAGGTTTGTCATAACTAAAGTATTTAAAACGATTCATAGTGTACTGATATTTATCCACTTGAGAACTTGGGTTGAGGTTCAACGTAAAATCAACACATTTTACAACAAAAAGATTTTCAAGATCTGAAGATGACAGTCTATTGGAACCGGTTGTCTTAAATAAATAAGTAGTCTATGCCATCAAGGTTGTTGAATGTTTTTTAGCAAGTAAAACAAATCGCGCCGTCATTACTCTAAAAATGAGAAAATACCTTAATGTAACTGTGATGATTCTTAGCAACATTAACATGAATCAGCTGTGGAGATCAGGATTAGCAACAATCGTTCGTCCCGTAGAGCATTCGTGACTCTAACAGGAATGCGGGAAAGTGACGGTGGTACGTAAAGTACCCTACGCCATGCACCATTAAGTGGCCTGCGGAGTATGTACGTAGACTCTTTCTCTCATTCTCTATCCGGCGACTCCGAATCCAAGTTTCCGTCTCCTTCTATCTTCCTGTATCGCTGTGTCCTGCTTCGCTCATCTCAGTCCTCTCTTTCCAAAGTACCTGGGGTTTTCCTCTTTTTCCTGTGTAGTCCTGATCTTATAACATGTATACAGCAAGTTAGGTGTTTCTTTTTAATTGTGTCCACAATTTCCTTGGTAACTTCCACCTGTTCTCGTAGCACTTCGTTTCTCATTTCCTCTTCTTGTTACTTCAGAACTTGACCCCATTCTCATTGCCTTTTGTTTCTCCTTATCGACTCTGGTGCCTTCAGCACTATACAGAGCAACGCTGTCAACTACAGTTTTCCGGAAAGCTTTTGACACCGTTCCTCACAAGCGACATCTAATCAAGTGCGGGCCTAGGGGGTATCGTCTCAGTTGTGCTACTGGATTCGTGATTTCCTGTCAGGAAGGTCACAGTTCGAAGTAATAGACGGCAGATCCTCGAGTAAAACTGAAGTGATATCAGGTGTTCCCCAGGGAAGCGTCCTGAGACCTCTGCTGTTCCTGATCTATATAAATGACCTGAGTGACAATCTGAGCAGTTCTCTTAGGTTGCTCGCAGATACTATTGTAATTTACCGTCTAGTAAGGTCATCCGAAGACCAGTATCAGTTGCAAAGCGATTTAGAAACGATTGCTGTATGGTGTGGCAGGTGGCAGTTGACGCTAAATAACGAAAAGTGTGAGGTGATCCACATGAGTTCTAAAATAAATCCGTTGGAATTCGATTACTCGATAAATAGTACACTTCTCAAGGCAGTCAATTCAACTAAGTACCTGGGTGTTAAAATTACGAACAACTTCAGTTGGAAAAACCACATAGGTAATATTGTGGGGAAGGCGAGCCAAAGGTTGCGTTTCATTGGCAGGACACTTAGAAGATGCAACAAGTCCACTAAAGAGACAGCTTACACTACACTCGTTCGTCCTCTGTTAGAATATTGCTGCGCGGTGTGGGATCCTTACCAGGTGGGATTGACGGAGGACATCGAAAGGGTGCAAAAAAAGGGCAGCTCGTTTTGTATTATCACGTAATAGGGGAGAGAGTGTGGCAGATACGATACGCGAGTTGGGATGGAAGTCATTAAAGCAAAGACGTTTTTCGTCGCGGCGAGATCTATTCACGAAATTTCAGTCACCAACTTTCTCTTCCGAATGCGAAAATATTTTGTTGAGCCCAACCTACATAGGTAGGAATGATCATCAAAATAAAATAAGAGAAATCAGAGCTCGAACAGAAAGGTTTAGGTGTTCGTTTTTCCCCCGCGCTGTTCGGGAGTGGAATGGTAGGGAGATAGTATGATTGTGGTTCGATGAACCCTCTGCCAAGCACTTAAATGTGAATTGTAGAGTAATCATGTAGGTGTAGATGTAGATGTAGTTTTGTACATCCTCCGCTTCAAAAACGTTGAGGTATTTTTATTCCGAATAACGGACTGTAACTGCTTAATTGCCACCTTCCATTTCCTATTCCGTTCTTTATTGCATCGTTGCTTTCACACATGTCCCAGATGATTGTTCTTCAATATCTGTATCATCAACCATATTTCACTACAGAACCGACATCCATAACAAGATCCCTTCCTATACCTCCAACATCCATATATTCAGTATTTGTGAAGTTTATTTTCATACTCGACTGTTTATTTTGCTCTAAGCTTCTTTGACATATGACAGCAGTCTCTTCTTCCTCGGCAAAATTAACGTGACTTTATGGAGGACTTTTTAGTGCTTTGTTCTAGGAAACTTAAAAGAGGGAAGGCTCTAAGCAGCATGCTTTTGTGGGTGCTTTGCTAACGTTAAATTCCTGTGATAGTCACTTCTCAACTTTAAAACAAGTATTATTTGAATACAGATTTCTAGCTGCTTGTACGTAACATTGATGTATCCTAGAAAGTGGTACACTGGCAGAGACCTTATACAAATCTATATATACCATCCACTCTGCAGCCGAGTGTACGCTGATATGAAACTTCATGGCAGATTCAAACTGTGTACCGGACTTTTGCCTTTCCCGGACAAGTGCTCTACCGACTGAGCTACCAAGCACGACTCACAGACGAGATTGACAGCAGCAATTCTGCCACTAGAGTCCGCAGCTCGTGGTCTTGCGGTAGCGTTCTCGCTTCCCTCGCACGGGGTCCCAGGTTAGATTCCCGGCAGGGTCAGGGATTTTCTCTGCCTTGTGATGACTGGGTGGTGTGTGTCTTTCATCATCATTGTCTCGCAGGTCGCCTAAAAAGGACTTGAAATACGGCGGCCGAACTTCCCCGAAGGGGCCTCCTGGCCAACAATGCTATATACTATCATTTCATTTCATTTCTGCCAGTAGAGCACTTGCCCGGGAATGGCAAAGGTCCCGAGTTCGAGTGTCGGTCTGGCACATAGTTTTAATCCGCCAGGACTTTTCATATCAGCGCACACCCCACTGCAGAATGAAAATTTCATTCTCGAAACATCCCCCAGGCTGTGGCTAAGCCACGTCTTTGCAATATTCTTTCTTCGTGGAGTGCTAGTTCTGCAGGTTTCGCAGAAGAACTTTCGTGAAGTTTGGAAGGTACGAGACGGGGTGCTGGCAGAATTGAAGCTGTGAGGACGGGCTGTGAGTCGTGTTCGGGTGGTTCAGTCGGTAGAGCACGTACCTGTGAAAGATGAAAGACCCGAGTTGGAGTCTCGGTCTGGCACACAGTTTTAATGTCTCAGAAAGTTTCATATAAACCGTGTGTCCCTCTTTGTGAGTCGCCTGCCAAATGCTACAGATATTGTCTGCTTGAAGCCACTCTGTTCTCTTGCTTCCTCGATTTATCTCTCAACTCTAGTTTTAAGGATCGCACAGACTAGATACCGAAGTTAAGACTGTGATGCCCCTTAATTTTCGCAGTCATCCTTGCTTCACTTTGTAAATATGTTTGCGATGAACCCATAATTAAACTCGACAGGTAATACCCCTTAACTAGGACAAAGATTAAACACCTCTGCGACATGTTCAAGTAATACGTTTGGCTCGTCATTCAACATCTCCAGATAAATAGCTTCAGATTCTGGTGTTTTTTGCCATTTTTTAGTTGTATGCATATCTCTTGTACCTCCGCTGTTTTGTCTCCTTGATCTTTGTGTCATCATTGAGCCTATGAAGGAGAATATGTCTTGAAATGCGAATCAATCTCCTTTGAACAATTATTCACAGTATGTTTTGCATCTGTCTGAGTTTATCAGCCTTAAGTTATTATTGTTTCTGTTATTTGTTCTCATCTTTTGTAGAATCTTCCATGCCCGCATCTCGTGGTCGTGCGGTAGCGTTCTCGCTTCCCACGCTCGGGTTCCCGGGTTCGATTCCCGGCGGGGTCAGGGATTTTCTCTGCCTCGTGATGGCTGGGTGTTGTGTGCTGTCCTTAGGTTAGTTAGGTCTAAGTAGTTCTAAGTTCTAGGGGACTGATGACCATAGATGTTAAGTCCCATAGTGCTCAGAGCCATTTTTTGAATCTTCCATGCTTATTTGAATTTTAAACTCTCTAATCAGTTGCCAGTTTCTTCACATTTAAGTTTCCACATAACATATTTTGCTGTAAACTGTTTTCTTTCCCCCTCCTGTTAGTCTTACACACCTGTTTCTATCATCGACCGTATTGCTCATAAGTCATCTGTTACAGACCTTCTTTCTCTCCTTCAGGTAAATGTAGATCTGTAAAAGAATAAAAAGAGGGAGAGCTGTCGCACAACTGCAGATGCGGATCACAGCCGCTGCAAAGAAAGAGCAAAAATACGTGTGGACGGCGTCTTCCACAGACAGCTGTAGCGCCTTTTCAGCAGTCTCCGAATAGTGTCATCCGCAGTGAATCAGATTGCGGGAAACGATGCATTCCAAGCAGGTGTCTGCCTCCGGCGAGGGGAGAAATAGGATTGGCTCAGGGCGGAGGGTGTGACGGGAACAAGAAAAGGAGGAGAGCTCTCCACCGGGTGGGGGAGTGCAGCTGGATTTCGGCGGCAGCGGCGGCGGCGCGGCGCGTGCGAGGCGGGCTGCCGAGCGCGCGGGGCTGGAGCCTCCTCCGCGCGGAGCGTCCGCCTTTATTAACGCCGGCCTGCGTGACGAGCAACAGCCGGAAGAAGCGCGCGTCGCCCCCAGTTAGCGGGCCGCCAGAAACTGCCCCGTGCCGCCTTTGCAGGGCGCGGGCAAGTGCAGCCACGGTGACATGCGGCGGATTACTGTAGCGAAATGTAGAACGACCTGCAGAGAATCGGCGATTTGTGCAAGAAGTAGCCGTTACAAGTGAGCATTATTCAATGTAACCCTTTGCTGGTAAATATGAGAAAGATACTTTTGTATTGCGCTATCAGTGAAAATTCACAGGAAACAATAATAACTATAAAGTTGATACGACTAACCGTCCGGAGCGAATTATCAAATAAATTCCTGAATGATTTATTGCGCCACTACTGGCGAGTTTAGGCATTTGGCTGCTTCCACATCTACTACGTCGGTCATCCACGTGTCATTTTAAATGTGTTTCTTTCTAAATATGATATACTCATATACGATACAATGCTTTTCACTACGATTACAAGTCGAAATTGCTATGTCACACGGGGGTTCGACAAAAATATGTAAACTCCGCGAGAAATGCATGCTAGAACATAAATGTACACTACTGGCCATTAAAAATGCTACACCGCGAAGATGACGTGCTACAGACGCGAAATTTAACCAAAAGGAAGAAAATGCTGTGATATGCAAATGATTACCTTTTCAGAGAATTCACACAAGATTGGCGCCGGTGGCGACACTTACAATGTGCTGACATGGGGAAAGGTTCCAACCAATTTCTCATACACAAACAGCAGATGACCGGCGTTGCCTGCTGAAACGTTGTTGCGATGCCTCATGTAAGGAGTAGAAATGCGTACCAGCACGCTTCCGACTTTGATAAAGGTCTCATTGTTGCCTATCGCGATTCCGGTTTATCGTATCGTGACACTGCTGCTCGCATTGGTCGAGATCCAATGACTGTTAGCAGATTATGGAATCGGTGGGTTCAGGAGGGTAATACGGAACGCCGTGCTGGATCCCAACGGCCTCGTTTCACTAGCAGTCGAGATGACAGGCATCTTATCCGCTTGGCTGTAACGGATCGTGCAGCCACGTCTCGATCCCTGAGTCAGCAGATGGGGACGTTTGCAAGAGAACAAGCATCTGCACGAACAGTTCGATGACGTTTGCAGCAGCATGGACTATCAGCTCGGGGACCATGGCTGTGGTTACCCTTGACGCTGCATCACAAACAGGAGCGCCTCCGATGGTGTACTCAACGACGAACCTGGGTGCACGAACACCAAAACATAATATTTTCGGATGAATTCGTCATCGCCATACTGGCGTATCACCCGGCGTGAAGGTACGGGGTGCCATTGGTTACACGTCTCGGTCACCTTTTGTTCGCATTGACGGCACTTTGAACAGTGGACGTTACATTTCAGATGTGTTACGACCCGTAACTCTACCCTTCATTCGGTCCCTGTGAGACCCTACATTTCAACAGGATAATGCACGACCGCATGTTGCAGGTCCTGTATGGGACTCTCTCAATACAGAAAATGTTCTATTGCTGCCCTGGCCAGCACATTCTCCAGATCTCTCACCTACTGAAAACGTCTGGTCTATGGTGGTCGAGTAACTGGCTCGTCACAATACGCCAGTCACTACTCTTGATGAACTGTGGTATCGTGTTGCTTGGGGAGCTGTACCTGTACACGCCATCCAAGCTCTGTGGTAGTCCTGGTTACGGATTTCTCAGGATCTATGCACTCAAATTGCGTGAAAATGTAATCACATGTCAGTTCTAGTATAATATATTTGTCCGATGAATACCCGTTTATCATCTGCATTTCTTCTTGGTGTAGCAATTTTAGTGGCCAGTAGTGTAGATGCTAGCAATGCCTGCAGGTAGCACTGTTTACGCTGAGACGAGAAAGTCGTGTGATAGCGATATGCGCTTTTACAGATGGCGGTAGTGTACTGCACACATGACGTATAAGACAGCTGTCGTTTGTAATCAGGTGAAAAATGTGAAAGAACTATCGTCGTGATTATCGCTGACGGCGAGAACTAAGAGAGATTGAACGCCGAATGGAAGCTGGTCCTAGACGCATGGAACATTCCACTTCGGAAATCCTTAAGGCATTCTATATTCCGATATCCACATTCTTATGAGTAGGCTGAGCATATCATGTTTCAGGCACCTCTCACCACGGATAACGAAGTGGCCGACGGCCGTCACTTAACGACCAAGAACTAAAGCGTTTGTGTAGATTTGTCAGTGCTTACAGACAAGCATAGAGGGTCTATACAAGGGAGATGTACTTGAGGACAATATTACGGAAATGAAAGAGGATGTAGATGAAGATGAAATGGGAGATACGATACTGCGTGAAGAGTTTGACAGAGCACTGAAAGACCTGAGTCGAAACAAGGCCCCAGGAGTAGACAACATTCCATTAGAACTACTGACAGCGTTGGGAGAGCCAGTCCTGACAAAAATCTACCATCTGGTGAGCAAGATGTACGAGACAGGCGAAATACCTTCAGACTTCAAGAAGAATATAATAATTCCAATCCCAAAGAAAGCAGGTGTTGACAGATGTGAAAATTACCGAACTATCAGTTTAATAAGCCACAGCTGCAAAACACTAACGCGAATTATTTACGGACGAATGGAGAAACTGGTAGAAGCCGACCTCTGGGAAGATCAGTTTGGATTCCATAGAAATGTTGGAACACGTGAGGCAATACTGACCTTACGACTTATCTTACAAGAAAAATTAAGGCAAGGCAAACCTACGTTTCTAGCATTTGTAGACTTAGAGAAAGCTTTTGACAATGTTGACTGGAATACTCACTTTCAAATTCTAGAGGTGGCAGGGGTAAAATACAGGGAGCGAAAGGCTATTTACAATTTGTACAGAAACCAGATGGTAGTTATAAGAGTCGAGGGACACGAAAGGGAAGCAGTGGTTGGGAAGGGAATGAGACAGGGTTGTCTCCCCTATGTTATTCAGTCTGTATATTGAGCAAGCAGTAAAGGAAACAAAAGAAAAATTTTGAGTAGGTATTAAAATCCAGGAAGAAGAAGTAGAAACTTTGAGGTTCGCCGATGACATTGTAATTCTGTCAGAGACAGCAAAGGACTTGGAAGAACAGTTGAACGGAATGGACAGTGTCTTGAAAGGAGGATATAAGATGAACATCAACAAAAGCAAAACGAGGATAATGAAATGTAGTCGAATTAAGTCGGGTGATGCTGAGGGAATTAGATTAGGAAATGAGACACTTCAAGTAGTAAAGGAGTTTTGCTATTTCGGGGGCAAAATAACTGATGATGGTCGAAGTAGAGAGGGTATAAAATGTAGACTGTCAATGGCAAAGAAAGCGTTTCTGAAGAAGAGAAATTTGTTAACATCGAGTATAGATTTAAGTGTCAGGAAGTCGTTTCTGAAAGTATTTGTATGGAACGTAGGCATGTATGGAAGTGAAACGTGGACGATAAATAGTTTAGACAAAAAGAGAATAGCAGCTTTCGAAATGTGGTGCTACAGAAGAATGTTGAAGATTAGGTGAGTAGATCACGTAACTAATGAGGAGGTATTGAATAGGATTGGGGAGAAGAAAAGGTTGTGGCACAACTTGACTAGAAGAAGGGATCGGTTGGTAGGACATGTCCTGAGGCATCAAGGGATCACAAATTCAGCATTGGAGGGCACCGTGGAGGGTAAAAATCGTAGAGGGAGACCTAGAGACGAATACAATAAGCAGATTCAGAAGGATGTAGGTTGCAGTAGGTACTGGGAGATGAAGGAGCTTGCACAGGGTAGATTAGCATGGGGAGCTGCATCAAACCAGTCTCAGGACTGAAGACCACAACAACAACAATAACAGACAAGCGACACCGCATGAAATAACCGCAGAAATCAGTGCGGGACTTACGACGAATGTATCCGTTAGCACAGCGACCCAAAATTTGACTTTAATACGGCCATGTCAGCAGACAACCGACGTGAGTGCCTTTGCTAACAGCACGTCATCGCCGCAGCGCCTCTCCTGGGAATGTGACCATGTAGATTTTATTTCTGCCTCATCAGTCATCTGGCTCGTTTGATGCACCCCACCACGAATGCCTCTCCTGTGCCAACCTTTTCAGCTCACAGTAGCATTCGCAGCCTACAGCCTCATTTATTTGCTGGATGTATTCTAATCTCTGTCTTCCTCTACAGTTTCTGTGTCACCCTCTGCAGCTCCGTCTAGTACCATGGAAATTTTCCCCCATTTCTGAACAGATGTCCCTTCATCTAGTCCCTTCTTCGTGTCACTGTTTTACATACATTTCTTTCCTCTAAGATTCTACGCATAACCCCATCATTCCTTACCATATCAGTTCACCAAATTTCAACAATCTTATGCTGCACCACATCTCAAACGCTTTGACTCTTTCTCTTCCGGTTTAACAACTGTCCATGTTGCACTACCATACCATACAGCTCCAAACGAACAACTTCAGAAATTTCTTTCTAAAATGAAGGCCTATTTTTGATAGTAGTTGACTTCTCTTGACCAGGAATGCTATCTGCTTTTCATCTCCTCTTTGTTCCGTCCGTCGTTGATTACTCTGCTGTCCAGGTAGCAGAATTCCTGAACTCAATCTACTTCGTGACCATCAATCCTGATCTTAAGTTTCTTGGTGTTTCCATTTCGGTTCCTTCCCATTACTTTCGTCGTCTTTCGATTAACTCTCAATCCATATTCTGTACCCATTTGACTGTTCATTCCATTCAGCAGATCAAGTAATTATTTTCCAGTTTCATCAGCGAATTGTATCACTGGTATACTTTCACCTTGAAACCTTATTTCTCTCCTGAACCTTTCTTTTATTCCGTCACTCCTCCTTCGATACATAGGTTGAACGGTAGGGGCGAAATATTACATCCTTGTTTTACACTCTGTTTAATCCGAGCATTTCATACTTGGTCCTCCACTCTTATTATTCCCTCCTTTGTTTTGTCCAGTTACTATAATACCCTCTTCTGCCTACTGATTTTCCTCAGAATTTCAAATATCTTGCATCGTTTGACATTGTCTAAGGCTTTTTACCAGTCGACAAATTTTCTGTGGTCTTGCTTCGCATTTCATACTTGGTCCTCCACTCTTATTATTCCCTCCTTTGTTTTGTCCAGTTACTATAATACCCTCTTCTGCCTACTGATTTTCCTCAGAATTTCAAATATCTTGCATCGTTTGACATTGTCTAAGGCTTTTTACCAGTCGACAAATTTTCTGTGGTCTTGCTTCCATTATCAACCGCAATATCAGAATTTGCCTCTCTGGTGCCTTTACCTTTGCTAAAGTCACACTGATCGTCGTTTAACGTATTCTCAATTTTCTTTTCCATTCTTCTGTAAATCATTTATGTCAGCATCTTCTATGCATGAGCCGTTAAGGTAATAATGCGAAATACTCGCACGTTTCAGATATTTCGGTCTTCGGAATTGTGTGGTTGACGTTTTTCTGAAAGTCAGATAGAATTTCGCCAGACTCAAACATTCTACACACCAACGTGAATAGTCGTCTTTTTGCTATTTGCCGCAGTCATTTTAGAAATTCTCATGGAATGTTACCTATCCCGTCTGACTTATTGGGCCGGCAGGAGTGGCCTTGCGATTCTAGGCGCTACAGTCTGGAGCCGAGCGACCGCTCCGGTCGCAGGTTTGAATCCTGCCTCGGGCATGGATGTGTGTGCTGTCCTTAGGTTCGTTAGGTTTAAGTAGTTCTAAGTTCTAGGCGATTGATGACCTCAGAAGTTAAGTCACATAGTGCTCAGAGCCATTTGAACCATTTGACATATTGGTCTTAGGTCTTCCATAGCTCTTTTAGATTCTGATTGTAATACTGTATCGCCTATATCTTTTAAAATCAGCTCCCGTTCCTTTTCCTACCACATCAGACAAACTTTCCCCGTCATAGAGGCCTTAGTGTACTCTTTTCACCTACCTGCTCTCTCTTCTTCATTTAACAATGGAATTCTCGCTGCACTCTTAAAGTTACCGCCCTTGCTTTTAATTTTACCTAAGTCTGTTTTGACTTTTATATATGCTGAGTTGGTCCTTTCCACTCATTCCTTTTTCGATTTCTTCACGTTTTACATGCAGTCATTTTGCCTTATCTTCCCTGCACTACCTACTCTTAATCCTATGTGACTTGTAGTTCTGTATTCTGAATTTCCCTAACATTTTTGTACCTTTCCTTTCAACGATCAATGATCTATTTATGCTTTACCTTCTTTGTAGCTATGTCCTTCTTTCCGATTCTGTGACTTCAGCATTTTAAAGATGTGTTTTGCTTTTCAACTCCGCGACCTATGGAGCTATTCCTTACCGCAGCATCTAAAAATTTAGAGAACTTAAAGCATATCACTTCATTCCTTAATACTTCCGGGTACGAAACTGGGATCGGGAACGTATTTGATTACTAATGAAAGACGTTACCCCGAGGCCGTAGACGACTGGAAAACCGTGTTCTGGTCGGAGGAGTCCCGATTTCAGTAAGTAAGGGCTGATGGTAGATTTGTAGTGTGGCGCTGACCTCACAAAGATACTGTGCAAATCTGGGGGTGACTGCATAATGGTGTGGGCTGTGTTTACATGTTTATGTTCGGCTACTTGGAGACAATTTGCTGTCATTCATAGACTTCATGTGTCCAAACAACGAAGTAATTTTTATGGACGACAATGTGCCATCAGTGCCCACTACTGTTCGCGACTAGTCTGAGGAACATTCTCGAATATTCGAACTAAAGTATCAGCCATCCAGATCGCCCGACATGAACCCCGTCGAACGCTTATGAGATATAATCGAGAGTTTATTTGGTTCACAAAATCATGCACGGGCAATACTTTCGCAGGTATGGACGGCATTGCTCAGTATTTCTGCAGGGGACTTGCAACTACTTGTTGAGTCCATATCACGTGGAGTTGCTGCACTACATTGTGCAAAAAGAGGTTTGACACTATATAAGAGGTATCCCACGATTTCTGTCAGTTCACTGTACATAGTGTTTCAGAAAGGACTTTACAACTTTAAAAATTCATATAAATTTATTGAAAGAAGATATAGAGCTGGGTTTAGTTTTATTTATTAGGGAAAGACATCAGGTTATGTTACGTTACACTGAAGACGTTGTATGGGGCTTCCTTTGTTTATCCTGCACACTTCATCTGAAGTCAGTTTCTTCCCAAACTCGCTGTAGCATTGCAGATGTAACTTGCTCAGTGGCGGCACCTTGCCTCCACACGGACCATCCTGTTTCTACAAAACATTTATGCCTCTTGTAATATTTCTTAAAATTTAAAAAACCTCTCTCACACCGGCCTGATTTAGCTTCACTGATCAGGATAGTAAAAACATGCGCATATTAAGGGAATTTTCATTGACAAAGCAGGCTTATCACATTCTCACAGTTCAATACTGTTCTATCCTGATTAAATTGAGCTTAACGTAAATTCCATAAGGCAGTGAAGCAATTTCGAAGTCTCGGTGCGACGAAAATTGTCAGTTGATCTCCTGGAAACATTTGTAATAATTATTAACTTTCGGTGATCACATGGGGAAGACCGGAGATCTGCTGGTAAGACCGTGTTAGCCTATTTATTTGAAATAACTGGATATCTTGAGCATACAAAACGGCAGGTTCGTCCAGTGTAAATCAGACGTTCCCCACTGATCCCGTGCAACACAGCGTAGTAAGCAGACACTGTCAATAATAAACAGTTAAATAATACGCGAACACACTTACTTTAGTTTAGTTCCTGTATTAAATTCCTGAAGAATTTCTGAAGAAGAGAAATTTGTTAACATCGAGTATAGATTTAAGTGTCAGGAGGTCGTTTCTGAAAGTTTTTGTGTGGAGTGTAGCCATGTATGGAAGTGAAGCGTGGACGATAAATAGTTTGGACAAGAAGAGAATAGAAGCTTTCGAAATGTGGTGCTACATGAGAATGCTGAAGATTAGATGGGTAGATCACATAACTAATGAGGAAGTATTGAATAGGATTGGGGAGAAGAGAAGTTTGTGGCACAACTTGACCAGAAGAAGGGATCGGTTGGTAGGACATGTTCTGAGGCATCAAGGGATCACCAATTTAGTATTGGAGGGCAGCGTGGAGGGTAAAAATCGTAGAGGGAGACCAAGAGATGAATACTCTAAGCATATTCAGAAGGATGTAGGTTGCAGTAGGTACTGGGAGATGAAAAAGCTTGCACAGGATAGAGTAGCATGGAGAGCTGCATCAAACCAGTCTCAGGACTGAAGACCACAACAACAACAACAGAATCTCATCAAGATGGCGACTAGCTCAACAATACATACATATACATCCTCCTTTCACGACTAATCGGCAAGAAGTCCCCTTTCTTTTCATAAGAGAAAACATAGATAGCAGAGAAGCTATTCCATGGAGTAAATGGACGCTCCAAGGAATAACTGGGCTTGAAACTACTTTGCATTGATAATCGGTAAGATAAGAAGAGATATTTCGAGATATGTACAGAGTTATATAATTTATAAAATTTCTAAAAATATCGCGGAGAGACCGCTGCAAGAGACATTACACTCTCATAAATTGTAAGCCTACTAGGAGGATCTTTACCGTACTTGGTACGGAAATTACGCTGAACTGTTGTCGCCGACTTCCATTCTTCAAACCAAAACACACAGCTAGCACGCTCAGGTCCAGTGAAGGCAGCCACCTTTAACGCAACGGACGATAGCGCTCCTTAAGGTGCTATTCGGCACTAGAGATTTACGCGAGACAAAACTTGATGTATGTTCCTACAAATTGACACCACAATCACCTCTCTAGACAATAAGAATTAATTTATATGAATTTTCAAAGTTTTAAACTCCTTTTTGAAACACCCTGTATCTGACCGTATAGCTGTGCGTGCATTGTGTCAGAGCTTAGTGCACTCGAGCGTGAGCAAATTGTTGGTGTTCCTCTGGTAAATGCTTCCGTAACCAGAGTTGTCGGAGTGTTTGTGTGTTTCAAGAAGCACCATGTTGAAAACTTGCACTACGTACAGGTGAAGCGGGAAAACGTCATCCGCTAAGTCACAACGCGGGCAGATCTGTGTGTTGAGTGGTAACGGACGTCACTGAAGACAACACTGACAAACAACGGGACGGCAGCTGCACCAGTCACTGGAGCTCTGAAAATCGCACTCGCTAACTCAATCAGCACCAAAATAACTCTAAGGGAGCTCCATAAACAAGCTGTAATTCCAAAACCACTCATCACTAATTCAGACGCCTATAACAGGAAATCGTGTTGCCGAAGCCATAAAACCTGGTCTTTTGCCCAATGGAAGAAAGCAGTTTGGTCGGATGTGTGTTGTTGCACACTGTTTTCGGCTTCTGTCAGAGATTGCGTCCCATGTCTGAAAAATATCTGGGGTTCAGTGATGATTTTGGCAGTCATGTCATGGTTTGTCAAAGGCCCTTCGTACTCTGCAAGGTCACATTTCTGCCAAAGGTTATGTCACTATTTGGGATGATTAGTGCTTGTTCACAGTGCTTGTTCTTCAAAGGTGATGCCGTGTTCCAAGACGAGGAGGCCCATGTTCACATATCTCGCATCGTCGTGCATCGGTTTTGTCAGCATAGACATGAATATCATTGTCGCATCTCCAATGGTCACCAATTCTCCATACTATTGATCCTTTGAGGTATATTTTGCAGAGAATAGTGTACGATCGGTGCCCGTTATCGTTATGTGAACTTGCCACAATTTTCCGTAGAGAACTGCATAAGATTCCCTGTGGGACATGTATTTGTGAATTCCGAGACACCTGGAAAGTGTTTAATAAGGGGTGTGTGATGTCAGTCTTATGATCACACTACCACCTGAGAGATCGATCTGCCGGATGCGATTGTCTCGATAAACGGAACAGGAGAACGGCTGTGCTAGCCAAAGAGTACACAGTCAGTCGCAGTACTTAAGCTCGCCGCGAGGCGCCGCCATGCCACTTCATGTGCAGCAGGAGAGTAGTGCAGTTGTGCCAGTCTACAGTTCGTAGCCGCGCTCAGTGGTCAGCCAGCGCCGTTGTTAGTCATCGTCTGCAGCTCAGTCACTGCTGCCATCAAGTCTTTGTAGCCCAGTTGTAAAGTTCCATAATAGTACTAAAGTCAACAGTACTAAGTTGGCAGTAATAAACAATTCACATTCTGTCATGTCGACAACCAACATATTCTTGTCAAGTTCGCATCCGACATTCGATTATGAGAGATTAATTCGCCACTGCAAGATTTGTGACTTGTAAATTATGTCATTCTACAGGCGCTCAGTCTAGTCGCGTCATCTATAATTGTCAACCAACTGATCATGGACTACAACAAGATTAAGTAATAAATACTTTCTTATTTTGTACTCCTGCTAATTAATTGTGTTTTTCAGTTGTAGCTACGAAGCAGTCTTGGCATAGTAGAGCCCACGTTTCTATCTCGTTAGCTACCTCATATTTGCTACCTCATGTTGATTGACTCGGTTATGATGGAAGATCGAGAGCCATCATAGTGATTTTGATGTTTCCATATATTTGTCCGTCACGTGTAGTGGGTCAGTAGACCGTAAAAAGGCGTACCAGTAGAAGGGATGTCGCTAAACGTTGACTCGTTCACCAGCTACACTATGTGATCAAAAGTATTCGGACACCCCCAAAAACATACGTTTTTCATTATAGGTGCATTTTGTCGCCACCTACTGACAGGTACTCCATATCAGCGACCTCTGTAGCCATTAGAAACCGTGAGAGAATAGAATGGGGTGCTCCGCGGAACTCACGGACTTGGACCGTAATCAGGTGCTCATGTGTTACACATCTGTACACGAGACTTCCACACACCTTAACATCCCTAGGGCCACTGTTTCCGATGTGATAGTACAGTGGAAACGTAAAGGGACACGTACAGCACAAAACCGTGCAGGCCGACCTCGTCTTTGACTGACAGAGACGGCCGACAATTTAAGAGGGTCGTAATGTGTAGCAGGCAGACATCTATCCAGACGATCACACAGGAATTCCACACTGCATCAGGATCCGCAGCAAGTAGTATGACAGTTAAGCGGAAGGTTAGAAAACTTGGATTTAATGATCGGGCGGCTGCTGATATGCCACACATCAAGCCGGTAAATGCTAAACGACGCCTCGCTTGGTGTATGGAGCGTAAACATTGGACGACTGAACAGTGGAAAAACGTTGTGTGAAGTGACGAATCGCTGTATGGTGAATGCCTGGTGAACGTCATCTGCCAGTGTGTGTAGCGCCAACATTAAAATTCGGAGGTGGTGATGTTATGGTGTGGTCGTGTTTTTCATGGAGGGGGCTTGCATCCCTTGTTGTTTTGCATGACCCTATCACAGCACAGGCCTACACTGATGTTTTAAGCACCTTATTGCTTCCCACTGTTGAAGAGCAATTCGGCGATGGCGATTGCATCTTTCAACACGATCCAGCATCTGTTCATATTGCCCGGCCTGTGCCGGAGTGGTTACACGACAATAACATCCCTGTAATAGACTGCACAGAGTCCTGACTTGAATCCTATAAGTCTCCTTTGGGATGTTTTTGATCGCCGACGTCGTGCCTGTCCTCACCGACCGATATCGGTCATTAATTAATTTTTTTGATAATGTTGTTGCAAGGATTATAACAATTATTGGAATAATAAATCTAATAAAAATTCTTGTAGATAGAATTAGGATTGTTTTTCTTGATTTATATCAAGCTTTTTGATTGGAAGTCAAATGTACTATTTATACTAGAAAAACAATTATCTACTCCGTGAATAATGGCCTGCCATTCCCTAAGAAACCTTCCAGCACCTGATTGAACGTATCTTTGCGAGAGTGAAGCTGTCATAAAGGCTAAGGGTGGGCCAACACCATACTGAATTCCAGCATTACCGATGGAGGGTGCCCGAACTTTCAAATCATTTTCAGCAAAGTGTCCGGATACTTTTGATCACATAGTGTAACCCTGCGCTACCGCGCACGATACTTATTAAAGCCTGTACTATGGTAAGTTGACTGGCTTCACCTTAAGAGAAAGGATTTTTGTATAGATTTTGACCGCGTGTACCTGAATGGAGGCAAATCAGACGTACACCCACTCAGTAATAACAATGATACGTCAAGCAATTCCGGAGTGCAACTACACGTTAGGACGGACGAGAAACAACACAGCAGATGCTACCAAATTGTTAATAATACGGTCGCCTGCCTAATTAGGCATTAACTGAGTTTCTTCCCTGTACAAGTTGCTGTACTTTCATACAAAAAGCCGGCCGCGGTGGTCGTGCGGTTCTAGGCGCTCCAGTCCGGAGCCGCGCTGCTGCTACGGTCGCAGGTTAGACTCCTGCCTCGGGCATGGATGTGTGTGATGTCCTTAGGTTAGTTAGGTTTAATTAGTTTTAAGTTCTAGGGGACTGATGACTACAGCAGTTGAGTCGCATAGTGCTCAGAGCCATTTTTTTTCATACAAAACAACACGTAATAACACTGCAAAAAAAATGGTTCAAATGGCTCTGAGCACTATGGGACTTAACTACTGTGGTCATCAGTCCCCTAGAGCTTAGAACTACTTAAACCTAACTAACCTAAGGACATCACACACATCCATGCCCGAGGCAGGATTCGAACCTGCGACCGTAGCAGTCGCGCGGTTTCGGACTGCGCGCCTAGAACCGGTAGACCACCGCGGCCGGCAATAACACTGCATAATATGGTAACTTTTAGAACCAGAAAATCTACTGAACTAATAATTTCACTTTCTGTACTAATATGGACGAGCCATAAATACACAACAATACACTATAATGTTTACTACAAACTTCGTACTGTCTATTGATCTGATTAAATTCGGGCATAGGTTACCCTAGCAATAGCACTTTCGAAACATACATACAATGTCAATTTTGAAAAGGGTAAAACACTGATAAATTTAAGTTTTTGTATTGACTTTAACTTTGCTGGTCAAATCAGTTCAGTTCACTTCAGAATTCAATGAAAAGAAAAGAAAAGAAAAAAAAAGGGGGGAGACCCTGAAACTGTTATGATCACTGTATTGAAAATATTGATTAAAGGATTCATTAAGCACTCAAGATTTCCAATAGGTGAGTCACTACTCTTTTTAGCTTATTTCCTGCTCATTTAATCACCATTTTATCTGCCTCAAATAATTAAACTTCATTACTAAACAAATTTCAACATTATCTTCCAACTTTGTCAGACCTTTGTTCTTTACTTATTGAATCATTAACAATAAAGTTCTTTAAACATTTTTCTAACGTATCTAGGTCTGCAGGTAATTATTATTAACATAAGCTTTAATTCTTCAGCTCGGAACACTCTGGTTGCACAACATGTGGAAAGGACCCTATCTAGGTTAATGATGAGGATAATTAAATGATAGGACAGTTCTGGTAAAAGTTAAATTGTTATTGAACAGTCAGGAACAAAAGTAACACTGGTCCACACGAATACAGTACTAAAAGATTCAACCTGTTCGTATGGATGCGGCGGTTGGCGGGCGGCGAGATGGCGAGGCGCAGAGCACACATACAAGCACAGATATGGCTCTTGATGTATCGGCACTTTACTTCTTCATAGCGTCGCAATATTTTTCCATTTAGTGCCAATGGTATACTGCCATGCTGTATAGGCGTCGGAAACGGCACATCCGAGGCTCAATGAAATCACGTTATCCAGGAGAGCCTCCTCGATCCAGAGCGTGTTTCTCAGACCGATGCACAACTCCGACTACTACTGCTGAGCCCGTTATGCCGTGCCGCGCCCGTATGCATTTTCCCGCGCTCGCCTGCCATCCACCTTTTACCGCTCCCCTACAGACAGGGTATTCACCAAAGGTTTTGAATTCTACATATCCTAATACATTGCCTACGTATCGACCAGGTGCACAATTACAACTTTAACATCTTACAACAGTTTCAACATTTCTTACATTTCCATTTTGTTATAATGTTGCTTGCAATTTGACATAAACATTAATACTCACATCGAAAACGTAACATAATGACACGAAAAGAAAAAAGAAATGAAATCAGAACATCGCTTACACTAATTTATCGAAAATCAGAAGAAAAAATTATTATATGTACAGTTGTTGTTACAATAGTATAAGTGAGAAATACTTGCAAAATTGAATCGATACAACGTATGTCGGGGCAGTAATCGAAACCCGCAGAATCCTCTTAGGGGCTGATGCTCTTACTGCCTGAGCTACCCATTTCCCACCTTCACAGGCTCACGTCTAGTTGGTACCTATCTCTCTTGCTCGTGAGTCTCGGACCGGCGCAAAATTTCAGTCCGCCAGGAAGGGCCACAACGGCGCACTCTCCTCTGCAATGTGAAAGATTCTCCTCTTGTTAATCCCCTAGACTGTGGGTAGCCAATCTTTCTATACCATTTACTCCTGAAGCACTAGACTGCATATTGTGCAGGAGAATTTATGTTAAGTTTGGATTGTTGCAGGGACGAATTGACGGAGTTGAAGCTGTGGAGAGGCGACCTTGGTCATCCCTGGACAGCTAAGTGGCTAAGAACATTGATCACAAAAGTCAAGGGTCCGCTTTAGCGTGACGGTTTGTCACACAGTTTAATCTGCCAGGACGTTTCGTAATGGTGCAAATTCCCCTGTAGGGTAAAGCCGCACGCAGATTAAATGAAGTTTTTTTTCTGAGTATTTCGGTACAAGGGTCCAGGGGTCTGCAATGGCTCGTTACAGAATATTAAATGATTATGATTTTTTGTCATCCTTACCCCAGTTACCTTTGTTCCCGTGAAAATACCTTCATAACTGTAAAAACGTGCAATCTCCAAACACTGTAACATAGAGTAGAAAAAACAGCGTATTTAATAAATATGCATCAGATGCCAAAATACTGTTATGTGGTTGTACTCACTGCTTAGCACAGGTGTATTGTGTCGCTCTTCCACTACTGTCAGTGAACAATATCGGCCAATTCCTCGTTAGATACCTATCGTTATCACTACGAACGGGCCACCACCACTACCATAAAAAGAACACAGAACCGAGCACGTCTGAATGGAAGGTACAGGGAAAAGAGCGAATGGTTATTAATGTTCTCAACAGCGAGTACCACGACGGAAGGTAACAAGCAAGTTTCCAAAGGAAACATTCATCGTATATAGTCTACATTGGTACTGCTGGGGGCACAGTTTCAGTGCAGTTCAGGTTAATGAAAAATGGGTTTAAGAATCAAAATAACAACAATTATTGTCTACCGAGCCACCTGATACTTCAGGTACTTTATACCGAAAGATTGAAAGACTCCTGAACAGCCTCCGAAATTTTGTTCGGGTTCTCCCTGTAAATCAGCAGCTACGAATCACTCCTTTTTCAGTCTGTAGTATCTCAAACGCTGTGACATGTTACTAACTTCTGACTGAACTTAAGTGAAAAGTTGATTAGTTGTAATTTTTCTGTTACAGGTAAGTCCCAACGCTGAGGAAACCAACGTATATCTGGAGCTGCATTCGTCGTTCAGGTCAGAAAAGCGCCACTTGCATTTAATATCGTACTAGAAATTCCCGTAGAAACGCTAATAGTTTGCAACTCTTAATGCTTTCTGCTTTGTTAATATTGTCTAGATACAATACGACTTTTAAACACCAAATTGTTCACAGTTTGACACCTGAAGATCACGTTTATGATTTTCACTGTCAGACTACATAAATATAAAAAGGGTCTCATTTTGTTAATAAACAAATCTTCAATAAACAAATCTTCATTCGCTAATCATCATAATACAATACAAAAAGTGTTATTTCAGTGACTGTGGCATCCTTACTGCTTTGGTGTTAATAAAACGAAATATATAAGAAGCCGTTACGAGTCGCTGACATTTTGTGTTCGTATAATTTCCTTCATCTCCGTCAATGATTTTTTTACTTGAAAAATGAAAGAGCCACTACGGTTCGTAGTTCACGTTACACTGTACGGTTCCCTATAACGGAACCTAGTAAGTGAGTTAATGTATCGGAGGAAATTGTGGGCGTAATATCGCCAGTAAGACCATGCCTAGCTGTTGTGGTCAAACCAACATTTTGGATGTTGTTTTTTATATTTTTCGAAACTATCTAATGTTAATATTCATTTCACAGCTGACTTGGACAGTAAACTTCTTCCGCAGTTTTCACAGTTAACAAGTTTTGATGACTGGGAAGAAACCCTCATTAAATTATTACTTGAATAATTAAAGGTCCAAGCGCAGAAAATGCCATCCCAGTCATCTAAAATTACTGTCTGGAAAGCGGCCGGCACCTGTGTAACTGTGAAGCCACATTGGTATTCACTTCTTAATTTCTGAAAACTGCGGAAATGTTTCAGTTCCATCCTTCTCTGATATGGTTAACGACACATGTCTTACGTCTCGTTGGTTTTTGTTAAAAGACTATCGAGTAGGGGAACTTTAAGTGGTGTTTTTTGAGTCTGTCTAGCTACATTCACGTGTCTGTGTAGGTTTAAATGTAAGGTAAATAAGGGCAAAACTACAGAGACAGGCGTGAAATCAACTAGTTTATCACTTACTATCGAACCATTTAAAAATAAATTTTGTTTAAATACATGAAAAGTATGACATAACTACAAAAAAAGAACATAACTAACGAGAATGAGAAGTTCGAAGACATAAAAGAAACACAACAGTCCTGTCAGTTAGCATGGCTTTGGGGCTCTTTGTAACTGTCAAATAGAAGGCATTGAAGTTGTAGATTTCACATCTTGTTTATCTTACGTATAAAACTTGGGATTCAATTTAATGATCCCATTTCCGATATTTTTCCGATAGTATTTTTAAGAGCATAGATGGACGTACTGATTCTTTAACATGTAGGTACTATAGTGCGATCAAAATTACTTGACAGCTGATGTCTGTCACTTTGTGCCACAGTATTGCCGGCTGTCGGCTGTCGGCTACTGCTCGGTTATAGGCTACATAGTATCGCGGGGTGTACTTCACAAATGCTGTTAATTTGTAACGCGGAGCAGTATTGGAAGCATCCGCCAAGAGGTTTGACGGAAAAGCGAAATGCTCTGTCGACAGCTGATTTTAAGAAACCAGTGACTGAACTGCGACAGACGACACGTTTGCTAACCTAGAATTTAAAACACGTCCTAACCTAACCACACCCTCGTGATATGCAACGTATGCGAGAAAATCTGCGGCAAAACCAAAATCACTGTCGCTTTGTTCACGAGGTTTAAGGCTAACCTCAGCGACTCCAGATAGAAAAATTTCAGTTTCAGCTGTAAAAGCCAGCTGTAAGTTCCCCCCGTCATGGGTTAGCTGAAACTATCCTCACACTGGTAGTACAAGCTGCGGTATTACCAAGCGATGTGCAGTCCTGGTTGAAGCTAGTTGTAAATAACAGGCGACACAAGCAGATTCCAAACGAGGAAAGAATGATAGGAAGACACATAAGAGCAAATAGAAAAAGTGTACCATCGTTTCAGAAATTAAAAAAAATGTATTTAAACTAAATGACCGAATAAAAATAATAACCAAAGCCTTTTCATTAGATTAAGAAATATAAAAACTTAATCTACATGTGGAGAGATTCCAACCTACGACCTTCTATTCCAGGAGTTTATACGTCAACAACTGAGCTATGGCTTTTCACTGCGCAAGACTGATTTTTTATGCCTGTGTTTGCAGACGCGATGATTAATTGCAGCTTTCTAAAATTTGGCTTCACGCAATGTCGTGCGAAGCTTATCTCTTATAAGCCGACTTCTGTGATTGCAGTAACTGTATACGTGACGCTGAATCGCGTCTTATTCTGAAGGATCCATTATTGTTTGGTTGGTGCTTGCTGCCTATGTGTACTTCGATAGCGTGGTATGTGTGTGTGTGTGTGTGTGTTTCGGGGTTGTCATCTGTGATGAAATACGAAATTAAAAGGCCAAAAGGCCAGACCCAGGATTCGTGATCCAAAGCCGCCAAGAAAGAGAGCGAGACAGGGAATTGGAAGTGAACTGACTAATCGTTGTGGCAGTTTGCCAATGGCGAACGTTTCGGGCATGACGTTGATCTCTGTGATTGGAGGAAACGAGCTACAGTGCTTAAACTGTCAGCTATGAAGTAATTTTAATCGGACTGCAGATATCGGGCTGAGGCAAAGGAATCAGTTGCTATATCCTTTTTAACATATTCCTACTAACATATCCATGGAGACTAATTCGCATCTTGTATTGTGTAACATTCTTCAGCTGCGTATAAAGTGCGCGTCATTTATGTTGGCGGCCGAGTTTAGGTTCGTTCTGCGCATCTGACGTCACAAAACACAGTGAGCCAATGAACAGAGAACGAAGTTGCCAGATCTCGACTGCAGTGCAGAGCACGGCCGACTTTCCTCAGTTTTAGAAACGTTCAGTCACAAATAAAGTAATAGAACAAAAGCAATGTGTTGATAGCAGACTTTCTTTCATAGAATGTTTTGAAAAAGCATTCTTTATACCAATTGCTTCATAATCTATTAATTAATTAAACCAAACAAGCAATAACATTCCTAATTCAGGGTAGCAAGGAAAGGTGTTTGTATCAACCTCACGAACCGCTTTTTCGCAATAAAGAACAGCGGTAATTGCTTATTTCCTATTGTACTTCGGCGAAGCGTGAGTAATTCATAGTCATACCAACAGTATGTGTCAGTATTTTGCGTGACATGTTAGATTCCTCATGGAATTTTGTTGTCAAACGAGTTGCGTTAGCGGAACGGTTAAGGGGTTGGGCTGTTAAGCGAAAGGTTGTGAGTTCGAACCTTGTGCGGTGCTTAGTATTTTCTTTATTTAACAACAATATTGAAGTGCCTCACTTCACGAATTTTATTCGTTTGAATGCAATTTTTTGAAATTTCTAGTGCTTTGTCTCTTCATTAACCCTTTTGCTGCTGCAGACACGTGCTCCCCCGCAAATGACAGAACCTGATACCAAGCAGATGGTCTAATGTTTTGCTTCATCAGTGTACGTGCCAATTGTTCGAAACAATAATATTAAAGGAACTAGTGTATACGTATTTTTTGGATTTTCTGTCATTACACTGTTCTTCATTTTGATTCAATAGGGTTGGGCATCCATAGTTTGAAGTAAGACTTGACATTGTTCAGAGGGTCAGTCAAGTGCAACACAGACGTATACGACAGCTGGCTAGATGCTATGAAAAACGAATCCCAAAATAACTGGGACTACATTGACAATGGTATGTCATTGCCTTCATATATTTATTGAAGTGGTACTGCCAAACTACTTGGATCATAATCTAGGTTTCCCTGTCTTGCCCGTCACAGAGAAAATACGAGACAATTCTGATAGTAATCCGTCCTAAGCTTGGGAAGTCTGTAGAATATTCGGTGCCCGCATGGAACTTAGGCATTTCCTCCCCCTATTTGTCTTCCTTTAAAATGCGGTACTAATGCTTACATCAACTGGGTCCCAACCTGCGAGACGTGTTTGTGTCACAGAATCGTACTGCAATATTAGAGACATTTTCTTATAGTAATGGACAAAGGAACAACCAATAAAACTCCACTGGGGTCCGGTCGCAATGCGTTGTATAGTTCGAATAATGCTGTTCTGAAAATTAACGCAGCTCAGAAATGAGGATTGCAGTATCCTGTCGAATCCTGAAGTTTTGTGAAGCCGTGTATGAGTAATAAACCTATCCATTCCATTAATTATAATAATTATGAATACTTTTCACAGATAGTCCTGACTTTAAATTACATTTCTGAAATACTATTATCTTTAAATTAATCTAATTGTACCAACTGCACGCTTTGACTGCTTTAGGTAACCGCTGCAAAATTCCTGACAGTGTAAAATAATTTCGAGGACTACTGTGTAAACAGTACTTCGTGGAAACAAAGTTTGAATTTATTTATCGTATTTCTTTCCCTTCTTCCGCTGATATGCAATTGACGTTCTTGCACATATTGTTACGCCTGTTTCGCATAGACAAAGCCGGGAAAAAGCTGAAATATGCATTTTTTAAAAATATGCTTCAATAGGTTATACTATTTGTGCTCTACTGGATAAAGAAAGATATTCCGCTTTCAAACTCGATAGTATCTACCTAGTAGGATGTGATTGCGGAAGGACGTATAGTTTTCGTTGCCCACACAGGTACTCTACTATAGTTCAATTCTTTTATCTTGGCGGCTCGCGCATGCCCGCCCAGACGCGGGAGATTGCTGCGTTGCCAGTTGCACACGACGCACGCGCCAAGAGAAGCAGCGCCATAGTATAGCATAGTTCGCAAGCTTACGTTTAGGCGCAGTCTGCTTTCCGCAGCGCTGCGGCGAGAACGTCTTGTTTACGTCCCGTCCGCGCAGTCGCGAGTGCCCGTAGTTGTTTACTACTGCGTTGTCGCTAGTTTAGAGTCCATCACCACCGACGCAACATGGCACATTCATACAGACAAACCACCATCAAGATTCGTTTTCAACCCGATCATGCATGACCGCGAGCTTTTCTACGTGACGACGTTAAAATTGAACCGCGAGACATAATTGGTATCTCCCACCTCTCTATCACGAGCAGTGTTGTGTACGTCAAGTTAGTAAGTGACGAGGTGTGCAACAGAATCGTGCGCGCACATGCGAACGATATTAAATTCAAACATTCTGATGGCCATATTGGGGCAGTCTCTATCGATCACGCGGGGCTTCGCCTCCGTACGATACGCGTCATCGAACTCCCTTTCGAAGTACCACCGAACGTAGTCACCGCGGCTTTCCAGCCCTACGGAAGAGTGATCAGCCATATGGCCGAAAAATGGACCACCTTTACAACGAACCCCGTTCTTATCGGGGTACTACAGATCAAAATTGAACTGACCAAACATGTTCCGTCATATCTTGTCATCGGCGGATGTCAACGAACCCCGTTCTTATCGGGGTACTACAGATCAAAATTGAACTGACCAAACATGTTCCGTCATATCTTGTCATCGGCGGATGTAGGGCGATCATTATGTATGACGGTCAGCCACGCACTTGCTCTGGTTGTGGCCAAGAAGGGCACGTCCGGTCGGATTGTCTCCGACGACGGCTTACTCAAATCCCGACAGGTGAATCTATGACTCCTTCTACGGTGTCGACCCTTCCTCTCAATTACGCCGAAGTTGCACGGGCAGCAACCCTTTCCGATGCTGACCGCATTAGTCCGATAGCCGCCCCCGATAGCGAGACCATGATGGATTCTGCAGTACAGGATCCGGCCTCTACAACGGCGTCCCCACCCGAAGATAATCACCGACCGACCTTGCCAGAAGGCGTGGATGCCAGGATGGACATTGGCCCACGGGTTGTGCCGACAGCGGCTTTTCTTCCAGACACCGGAGCAGCTGAAGAAATCCATCCACATTCAGATACTGAAACACACGTCCGTAAACAGCGTTCCCCGCGAAAACACAAGAGACGGCGGCGTGCTCCATCGGAAGAGAGTTTGCAGCTATCGTCTGACATGGACTGGGACACTCCGACGACGGTACCGGCGGTACAGAGGCCGCTGTAACATCAAACTCAACAGTTCGCCGTGGTGACGACTTTAGCCCCTCCGACCCCACAGAACAGCAGGATCACAAGCAGACAGCCGCTGCCGATTCCCAGCCAGTAGAGCCGATGGAGTCAGCGCCGAGTGCCGCAGCAGCCACTAACAGCCACCAACAGCCGATGGTATTTCATGGCGACTGGGCGGACGACTGTGAGGAAAACTCCTTGCCCATCGTGTCGGACGACACGCGGGGTAATTTGCCCCACCAGCGTTGATCCTTTTCCGCCATCAGATACAGTGACGAGACAGCCTTACAAGGGTATTGATGGCCAACACGGATGCTATAGATAGACCTCAAACTTATCGCGTTGCAACTATCAACATCAACACTATACGGACGCGCGCTAAGTTATCCTTGCTTCATGATATGTTGAACTCTGCTTCCATCGATATAGCCCTTCTCCAGGAAGTGTACGTCGACGACTTCCCAGGCATGTACGGTTACAATGCTTGCGTCTCTCCAGCTTCCCCTACAGGCAGCGGTGTCGCTGTACTTCTTCGGGAAGGGATAGTGGCGGACGATATCCTGTTTCTGCCTGGGGCAAGAGGAATGGCACTCACAGTACTGGGTGTCCGCCTTATCAATATCTACGCACCTTCCGGGACGGACAAACGCCGCGAACGTTCACGATTATTTGCGGAAGACGTCGCCCCGCTCTTCCAAGTCTCGATCGGATTTATGTCTCACGCTCTCTCGCCGCTGGAACACAGGATGCGGAACTGTGGCCTGCAGCCTTCTCAGACCACTCAGCTTATATTTGTGCCATCACCCTACGGCAGCAACAAGTGTGGAGAAGCCGCAGCCCGTGGAAATTAAACATCGCTCACCTGTCGTACCCGGATTGCCTCCAATGGAAGCGGCTTTGATGGAAGAACTTACAGAAGAAGAAGTGATCGACGCCATTAGAAAAGGAGCTGTCAACAAGTCTCCGGGTCCTGTTGGCCTCCCCTTGGTATTTTACCGGACTTTTCAATGTTTATTAGCCTCCCGATGGACGGATATCTGTCGCGAACTACTATCCCCGGAAGTGCCGCTCCCTGCGGCCCTTGTGGAAGGGATGTTTATTCCTATTCACAAACCGTCCGGTGGCTCACGACTGCAGGACTACCGCCCGTTGACGCTATTGAACTGCGACTTCAAGATCTTTTCTCGACTGTTGGCGGAGCGGATACGCCAGACCTTACGAAATGTTATCTCACCCGATCAAACGTCGTTAGGAGGCGACAATAATATTCAAACAGCACTCAGTGAATATCATGACTTGAGCTCACTGGCAAGGGCATGTCGTCTGAAGGGTGCACTGGCAGCAATCGATTTTAGTCAGGCATTCGACCGAGTGGACCACGACTATTTGGAAGCGGTCCTCCAACATATGCGGTACTCACAGCCATTCGTCACTGTCGTCATGCGACTTCTCCGTGGCGCGACGTCCAAGGAGATCGTCAACGGCCGACCTACGCAGCCCCTCACCATTTCTCGATCGATACGCCAAGGCTGCCCTCTGTCCACTTTACTTTACGCTGTGGCATGGAACCACTCCTCTGCGGCCTGCGCCAACGACTAACGGGTATGACGTTACGAGACCACACTTACCGATGTAAAGCGTACGCTGACGACCTGGTGATTGTCATCCGCAACGGTGACGACACCGCTAGCGCACTGAATTGGATAGCGAAATATAGCATGGCCACTGGTAGTCGTATCAACGTCGCAAAATCGGTTGCGATGAACATCGGGGTCGGATTGTCTGAGAACAGTGTCACCCCCTTACAGCTCAGAGATAGTTTAAAATGTCTCGGCATTGATTTCACAGACGATATACGACGAACCGCTGCTCACAACTTTCGACGGCTTTTACAAAATGTTCGGACTGGAATTGTCAACAACCGCCTACGAGCCCTGGACATCGTCCAAAGGACCCAGTATGTCAACACACATTTAGCGTCACGCATTCCGCACATCGCCCAGATATTATCTATACCGGTGATGTTAGCTCACAGTATACTTGCGACTTTTGGGTCCTTCGTGAGTTCAGGAATGCTTTTCAAGACCAAAAATGAGACTCTCACCCTTCCTCCGGATCGGTGAGGGCTTGGCCTTCATCACGTTCAAGACAGAGCGGTCGCCCTATTTGTGAGCACATTAGTCAAACTATGGCACCGCCGTCCGGACAGTCTGACCAGTTTGTTAATAGAAGAACTAGCACCGCCCTCCCTGTTGCCACCTGTGCCGATACACCACGTCCCCTCCTCGCTCTTCTACATCGGTGTCTTTTACCACAAACTAAGTTACGTTCGACTTGCCTTACCAGCGACTCAACTGGCGATGGCAAAGACGGTTTATCGGGTCCTGCAACGTGGACGACCCGATAATGTCGTGCCGAGGAAGCACCCGAACGTCAACTGGCGAGTAGTGTGGAGGACAATTCGCCACATAACACTGGACACTGACGTCACGGCGATGTGGTATATCACTGTCAACGGTAAGCAGGTGACCAGATCAAGGCTACATGCGATCCACGTGGTAGACTCACCCACGTGCACGAGCTGTGGCGTTCAAGACGACGATGAAAATCGTCTTAGCTGTGGCGAGTCTGCGGCAGTGTGGCACTTAGTGAGGCAAATGTCAGCATACTTCCTTCGAGTAACGCCGAATCATATCGACCCCAAGACCATCTTATTCCCGGATGCGACGTATTAGCCACGCACTAAAACTAATGCAATGGCGCGGCTTCGTGGATATGCAGTGCATTATTTGTTTCAAGACGGCAGTAAGGACACTTTAGATTTTTGGGACTATTTGCAGGAAAGACATTGAAAAATGCTCCGTAACCCAAAGTATCGACAGTATTTTTCCAATTATTTATGGAGTGCGTTCCACGACCCTCCACGTCGCTGGAACATCACGGGTAAGGGAAGCTAAAATTACAAGACGATGATAGAACACTACACGGTACAACGTGGGATCTACCTTGGTCATTACGAGAAGTCATACCTGGATGATACAGCAGATGGAGGGTTTCGTCGTGAACCCTCACACTCTGTAGCAGTATTTGCCCCATTTCCTCTTTTTGTCCCCGGTGCGAAAAGGTCTTCGCAGTTTTTGTTTCCCATCCGGTGCAAGTTGTAGCACTGGTTAATGGTGGTATGGATTCCACCCTACAGTTTTGTTTCATGGTTTCCTTAGCCTCGCACTTTGCTCTCTTTCTTTATGCCTTTTCTACAACTATTAGCATGTTTTTAGTCATGTGCGTCCCCAACTCGACGCAATGAGCGCACTTGCTACTTTTCGCACATGCTACTTTTCAGATCCTTACTGTTAAAAAAAAGTAAAAAAAATAAATAAAAATAAGTAAATAAATGAAAAAAAGGCAATCTATGTTTGGCAAATCTGTGATCGACGAGTTACTTCCAGGTGGGCACGGAATTTAAAAAAAGGCGGGAGCGCGCAGTTTATGAAGTAAAGCCACCACGGCCGCATTAACTCTTTCGCTCCTACACAGACGTGCTCCCCGCATTCCGCGCTGTGCGCGATTTTGTCACTGTACTGTTCGCCTGTGCAGACACATGGTGTTCCGACTACTTTGACACTCTTATCATTCGATTCCACAAAAACTATTTGGCCCAAAAATTAGATTTTTACACACCTTCTTGACTGATACCTTCCCCCCATAAATGAGTTAATTTTGTTTCGATGTTCAACGCAGTTATTATGTAGCATTAAATATAGTAAACCATTGCACGAAATTTTGAAGAGTTTGCAGAGGTAAAAGTCCATAGAGTATACTTTCCGTATGGTCGATTTTAATTGCCAGAATGTTGAGAATGACATGTGGACAAGATACTTAAATTTCATATAAAATTTACTGTATAACAATATCTCATTTAATTTAAGTACCACATAGGTGTCGTATGTAATATTGAGAAATAGTCCATCTTTCGCGACGATAACAAAAGTTTTATTTACACTGGGCACGTTTGGCTTTATTTTAAAGCACTTCAGTCAATCAAAAGGAAGTAGACAAAATACATTAAACAAAACTGTGGACTTACAAAACATTATGACTTGAACATACCGTCTGTCAGTGAAGTGCTCTGAGCTATGTCAAATATAATTTTTGTGTGTGGCACACACAAGCATAAATTATATTGTGTTACCGCAGCACAAAACTACGAAAGGTGACTTGGCAATGGAGGAGACAAAATTCGGTCCACTGATGATGCTTCAAAAGAGAGAAACGCGTCTGGTCTAAATAAGTCCCTTATTACAGTTGCAGAAGAGGAATATATTTCAATACCATTGGTAAAACTGCGACTGTGGAACAAAAACAAGAAAGAGAACATGAGTACCATTGTGTATGTGCCATACGTTTCATTGATTGAAGTGCTTTAAAATAAAGCCAAACGCGCCTGGTGTAAATAAAACTTTTATTACAGTCAATTTCTCAATATTACATACGACACCTATGTAGTACTTAAATTAAATGAGATAATGTTATACAGTAAATTTTATATGAAATTTATGTATCTTGTCCACATTTCATTCTTAACATTATGGCAACTGAAATTGACCATACGGAAAGTATACGCAATGGACTTTCACCTGCAAACTCTTCAAAATTTCGTGCAATGGTTTACTACATTTAATGTTGCACAATAACTGCGTTGAACATCGAAACAAAATTAAGTCATTTATGGAGGAAGGGATCAGTCAAGAAGACGTGTAAAAATCAAATTTTTGGGCCAAATAGTTTTAGTGAAATCGAATGATAAGTGTGTCAAAGCAGTGGGAACACCATGTGTCTGCACAGGCGAGCAGCCATTCTGCGTGGGTTAATGAAGCCCTCGGTAGGTTTCCGGCAATATGTCGAACCAAATGTCTACGTGGGTAAAACCCCGTAAATTATGGGCCAGAGTTTTGAGAGGGCTTAGCAGGCCTTCCAATAGCGTCCCTGTTGTATTCCAGTAGGTTATCACAGGAATTTTGTGGCCAATACAGCACCTTGAGTTCACAATCACATTCCTCAAATCATTGCAACACGATTATGGCCTTGCTGACACGGAACGTTAATCTGTTGGAAACGGCCATCACTGTTGGGGGAGACAGCAGGCATCAATGGATAAGGATTAACTGCAATGATGTTTACGTGCTGCATCATTGTCATGGTGCATTCTATTACACCCCACAGACTGTACAAAAGCGCAACGAAAAATGTAACATAATACTGCCGCTGCGAGCTGCATCCGCGGATCGGAGCCAGTTTCGAGCAGGCGTTTGCCGGATTAACAGGGTATAGATACCACAATAGACATGGTGTAACAAGAAACGTGATTTGTTCTGTTAGGCGACGCAGTCGATTCTCGATTATCCTATTCCCGCTGCAATCGGCGACGGCATTGAGTCAGCATGGGAACAAGTAGCAGTCGTCACTTACGGAGCCCCAAGTTAAAAAAATGTGGGCTTTCCTCCGAAACACTTCGACCTGCAACATAACTGTAGTCTGTCAACCGAGAACGCCACCTATTTTGCTTTACAGACTGGCCACGTCCCCGAACTCCACGTCCTGCATTGAGGAGTTTACTTCCGATACTTTTATGGCTGTTAGTGGTTTCATCATACTGCACTTTGGTAGAGGATCACGACAGTAAAACGTCAATGGCAGATCATATTCGCCTTGAAGGGCCGGCCTTTTCTGGGCTGGAACCTCTTCGGAATGAGTCAAGATGCAGACCGAGGACCTGTGCGGCTTCGTTACACGCAATAAAACAAAACCGGAGAAGAATACACTGATTTCTATAGCGGACTCACGGCTGCCAGGGACACTGCACCCCTCGAGGTGGAGGTTGATGAGACCCTGAGTAGCGGTTTTGCCTCCCGCTAGCCACACAGGCATGCCCCGTCGATAGCTCTGCTTGGAGGTGGCGGTGACCACGACGTGTGTGTTTTGATCCACACGCCGTTTTTGGCAGTATTCTGTCCCGTGGATCGACATGTCGGTCGCTGCGCAGTCATGATGAATGCTGAACATGGACCACCTGTACGGTAGATCTTCAGACCCGTGCGATGCTGCGGAAGGACGACGCTTCAATCCCGTGTCCGGCCATCCTGATTTAGGTTTTCCGTGGTTTCCCTAAAATCTCTTCAGGCAAATGCCGGGATGGTTCCTTTGAAAAGGGCACGGCCGACTTCCTTCCCTAATCCGATGAGACCGATGACCTCGCAGTTTGGTCTCCTCCCCCAACACAACCCCAACCCCGTGCGATGCTGCCCTGGACTAGAGTCGTGTAGAGAGATCCTCGGACTATCCACAAGCGCTGGCTGCTGTCCTGACATCGGTAATGGACGGCGTCTCATACGGCAGCAAGTGCAAGACCAACACAACAACGACCTCACACACAGATAATCAAGTGCTAACGAAATGAGCGCCATCAATCCTACTGATGGCAAAAGCTAGTTGGGGTGGAATATTTACTTTCCCAAGGAGAGATCGTGCCCTACGACGTCATTCCTAATGTATGAACTCAGTCGTCAGCGCTCTACTTTTGCTTAACGTATTTCTTACAGGATCTGCACTGCTTACTCAAGCTCCTGCTGGGCTTTGTTACTTCCTACTAGTGTCTCTCGTGCAAGGTTATTGGAGTAACGAAAGTGTTTCAGGCTGAACCTTTTTCTGCTGATTTTCTCACATTCTCTCTTAAGAGTGTCGAGGTGGCTACCTTCCTGACAAAGTAACGCTTTTGAAATGTTTACACTTCCTGGCTAGCGGCTTGTGACACTTCCGCGCGATTGGGTAATGCCGGCCGTTCCAACATACAGAAAATTTTGCTACTACATTTTCTTACCAGGTTTGTCACGTAACAGCAGTTTCGGAGATAATTATTCCCAGGGGCAGGGCCATAACAATCGGCCCATTCTCGACGTTGCGTACGTCAGTGGATTTCCGTATGTGAGGGCTGTATCGTCGCTATGCTGGTTCCCCATTCGATCCAGCTCTGCTTACAAGCATTTATTACAGCGTTAGGTGACCGCAAGGCCCTCACGCGACATCTAATTTCGCAATTGGTTGTGGTCATGAGTCTGTAAAACATCCCGCATTATTTTGGAATTAATGTTCGTAAGAATGAAAAATTTCGTAAACTTCAAATAGAATGTAAAAGATAGTAATATATCTAGCAATTCAACGATAAATGTATATATTTATCAGTCAGTTAAATATTTTTAAATTAGGAATGTCGAAAAACTTATAATAAAATTTCGTACTTACGAAAATATATGAAAAGTATTATCTTACTTTTAGATTTATACTGATTTGAGAAAATGTGCATTAATTTTTTTTTCTTTTTAACTAATTCCAAGCAATTTTCATTCTAATTAGAATAGATGAATAATCGACTTTATAGCTGCAATAGAACACCTAACACTAAAAATTCGCCCACTATGTGCTGACACAGAAGCGAGTGACGAATCAGAAATCTCTCGAACTTATCTCCATTATTCGTTGAAGTCCTGACAGTCGACAGAACAAAGTGAACACAAACCAAAGTCGACCCAATGTTTGCCCGTGCATGTCAACTGATTACCCTCGGGAATGCTTATTTCAACTATGCTCAGTTCCTTGCTTTAGCTCCAGAGTAAACTAAGCTTCAGACATGCCCCCCTCTGGTCTTCCAGGTAATTAGTCAAACAGATGAGGGACATTCCATGTTTCAAAAATCTGGGGTTAAATAACGATTTGCAAACCTATTCCAAAATATATCCAGAGAAGGCGCTGCTTGCAGTGAACGTTTCTAGGCCGAGGCTCTCACAAATTACTTATTAAAGTATATTTTCAAATATTTTGTTGCATTTCGAAATCTTCTCACACTGATTTAATACTAACAGTAAACATTGTTACTGATACGGAGTGATGTTCTCGAACAGGTTATAATAGCCCTTTAGGCTGCTCATTGAAATGCCTATAAGCGCCATCTACCAGAGATTTGATGACTTGGCTTCTGCGAGAGACAGGTGTTGCTTGTTTACATCAGGCTGAGTCTATTGGTATCCTATCACTGGGTACTGTGACCCTCAGAACAGCGCAATATGAAAGGGTAACATTTTTATCGACCGACGTCAAATTTCCTTAAACTTTAGCAAAACAAAATGAACTAGAAATGAAGCTCTATGAATAGGTCTCTCATGTCACGAATCATTTAAAAGTTATATTTTTGTAATAACAGAATGCAAAAGCTTCAAATATGGAATGATAATGCTTCAGACACTTAAATTAGTATTTCTGAATTTGCAGAAGGATTTTGAATCTGTACCACACAAGCGGCCTATAGTGATATTGCGTGTTTATGGAATATCGTCTCAGTTATGTGACTGGATTTGTGATTTCCTGTCAGAGAGGTCACAGTTCGTAGTAATTGACGGAAAGTCATCGCGTAAAACAGAAGTGATTTCTGGCGTTCCCCAAGATAGTGTTATAGGCCTTTACTGTTCCTTATGTATATAAACGATTTGGGAGCGAATCTCAGCAGCCGTCTTAGGTTGTTTGTAGATGACGCTGTCGTTTATCGAAAAATAAAGTCAGCAGAATTTCAAAACAAATTGCAAAACTATTTGAAAAGATATCTGAATGGTGCGAAAATTGGCAGTTGACCCTGAATAACGAAAAGTGTGAGGTCATCCACATTAGTGCTAAAATGAATCCGCTAAACTTCGGTTACATGATAAATCAGTCAAATATAAAGGCCGTAAATCCCTCTAAACACCTAGGAACAACAATTACGAGCAACTTAAATTGGAAGAAACACACAGAAAATTTTGTGGGGGAAGGCCAACCAAAGATTGCGTTTTATTGGCAGGACACATTGAAAATGTAACAGGTCCACTAAAGAGACTGCCTACACTACGCTTGTCCGTCCTCTTTTAGAATACTGTTCCGCGGTGTGGGATCCTTATCAGATAGGACTGACGGAGTACATCGAAAAAGTTCAAAGAAGGGGAGCACGTTTTGTATTATCGCGAAATATGGGAGAGAGTGTCACTGAAATGATACAGTATTTGGGCTGGACATCATTTAAAGAAAGGCGGTTTTCACTGCGACGGAATCTCCTCCCGAAATTCCAAGGGAGAAATCAGAGCTCGTACAGAAAGATATAACTGGTCGTTCTTTCTGCGCGCTATACGAGATTGGAATAATACAGAATTGCGAAGGTGATTCCATGAACCATCTGCCAGGCACTTAAGTGTGACTCGCAGAGTATCCATGTAGATGTAGATGTAGATGTAGATCAGCAAGGCTGCTGTGTTGTTTGCTTCTGTCAGCCAATCGGAGCACTGCAACATCACTGATTCGTAACACGAGCTCATAAACGCAAGGGGGGGGGGGAGGGGGGGGGGAGGGCTGAGAGGTTAAGCATTTAAACCAATACACCGCGCTATAGATCTCTCTGGAACTCGTAATTTTCAGTACAATTTGTTGTTGTGAATTGTCCGGAATTGCAACATCGATGGCTTTAAACGTAGATATTTTGAAGTTAACCTATGTTGTTCACCTATTTAGTACGTAACTGTAAAAAAACAAAAGAAACATACTCCTTAAACTTTTTAGAGAGCTTTGGCACCATCGTGTTAATCGGTAAAAGTCGCCGCCTTCTGCATTATGAGAACCACGGGCTGCGCCTAATCCAATTCACCGTTTGTCAGTTTAAGTAACAAATAAATCTAAATCTCTTGGTCAGTTTTTCTCCCGTATTTCCTTTATTTCGGCTTGAATTCCTAGACAAATCCCGAATAGCGCTAGAATTTTGATATTTAGGAAGAAAATGAAATAATTATAATGACTGATCATTATCGTCAAAACCTCTTGGAACAGCTCAAAGGCACAAATCTCCTTCTAGAATACGCTGCAGTAATTCCTCTGCGAGCACCTTTAGAGTACGTGAACGGAGTCATAAAGCTCAGAAACTACCAGGGGAGCAAAAGGCGGTCATGAGTGCATCACAAAGAAAGGCACAGCATGCAGGAAATGAGTTCCGATGCTATCTGAGGCTGGAAAGAGGTCAGGCAGAGGATAGACGAAGGGGGACGTGCCCTAATTATTCCTTCCTCGGGGCTAATTTGCACACGGCACGTGAGCTGTGAATCTCGGTGTCTGGGAGGACAGTGCTTAGGGGCACGAATCCGCCATTACTGATGCGGCGTATGCAAATCCGGCGACTTTGCTGCTGTCCGCCGAGTACGACCGCCGCCCTGGTCACATGCAACTTAGTTGCGTCAACAGCAGGAAAGTTCACACTCACACGTGTGCTACTTTGGAAAGCTCTAACTTCCCACTGCTTGAACAACTGCGATGAGACACTAGGTGCAGCTTTGCTTTCGCAGTTGAATCAGTTCCAATTCAAGGAAATGTCTTCGAGCCATATGTGAGGAACGATTATTAATCTATGACGGTGTAACTGTAATTGTATATTTTAATATGTAACACATTAATTCTTCAGAATTTAATTGGTAAACTCTTACTTGAAATTAGTTGAAAGTAAAGTCTATACAGTCTTCTAAGAACTAAAAGAATTTTGCAAAGAGTTGTAAAATCGTTATTTCTTGACCGAAATTTTCGCTCCGCAACAGAATTTTCGAACATTGAGACATATTAATGGGACCACATCGTGGTTCAGGTCGAAAAAAATAGATTTTCAGTTTTCAGCGTTTTTCCACGGACTAAGGTTTTATTTAAGTACTCTCAAAAGAATTTTGCTTAAA
The DNA here is from genome assembly GCF_021461385.2 of Schistocerca piceifrons. Lineage (NCBI taxonomy): Eukaryota > Metazoa > Arthropoda > Insecta > Orthoptera > Acrididae > Schistocerca > Schistocerca piceifrons. The sequence continues at coordinate 66,418,433 of NC_060139.1, forward strand.
AATATTTTTTTCGAGCATATTAAGAGCATTTTCCTACCACGTGTGTTTACGTACCAGCCCCACTTTTCTGTCACCCACTTTTCTGCATATATTTTAGATCTTTATATCACCTACATTGCACGTTAGTGATATTTTTTTACTCCCGCGTGTGTTAGCTATCCTTGGAATGCAACGGTTGGTATTCTTTTGTTTCTGCTGTTTGTGAACAACACGCTTTGAATTAGGAGATGAAAAATTGTTGACTGGACACGGTCGGTGAACTAAAACTGGAATAGAAAACTTGCAGGTATACTATGGGCAGGCAATTAGGAGAAACAGTGAAAATGAAGAGAGATTTTTGGGCCATATTCTTCCATAAGTCCTCTACTGATGATAAGCCATCTCATGGATTGTGTCCATCAGGAGAAAATTCGTGATGCAAATACAATAGCGCTCAGGCAACTGGAGAATCTTATTCTCACCAGCATTCTCTTCCTGCTGCTGTTATTACAGCAATTAAACCTATTTTCAGAGACTTGGCTCATTATGACCTTCTAAGGAAATGTCTGAATGGGCAGACACAGAACCCAAATGAATGTTTCAACAGCATAATTTGGAACCGCTTTCCTAAAACTGTATTTGTAGGCATGCATACAATGAAACTAGGAGTTCATGATGCTATTATTATATTCAATTGTGGTAATACTGAAAAGTGTTGGGTACTGAAAAAGCTGGGAATTAATCCTAGTGAAAATATTATCACTGGGCTGCAACATTGCGATAAAATGAGGATGCAGACAGATGCTTGCCAAGAAAACAAGACAAACATCCAGGAAGGTGAAAGAGAAACTGGAAGACCTGCTAGAGGCCAAAGAAGGGCCATCATATGCAGCAGGACAGTTTTAACTAACTGTAAGTAACAAATTTCAAAAGTTCTTTTCTTTAAAGTCAGTTTCTCGCAACTAAAATTTTCAGTACATATTCCCCATTATATCAGAAACTATCATAGATAAATGAATGACATTTTCAGAGACTCTGCATAACATAAAAATCCACCTCTGGTACTACATTCATTAATAATCCCCCAATAGGAAGTTCACAAAAAATATTTTCTGCAGAAAAAACTTAATATTTTTGTCAATAAATTTAAAAAATGTATTTCATATAAACTATAAAATGGATAAAGTAGATTTTAATACAGGTGACTCTATAAGCAACATGTAACATACAGTAAAAATATTGAGATCCAGCATCAAATAGTTTTTTTTTCAGAAATGGGTCAAATACTAGCCTAAATTAACATGGGTTAGATAGGCAGGGTGTGTTCCCCTTAAATTCAAATACCGGTATGTCAATAGCCAAAGAAAAATCCATTGCGACACTTGTGGGCCAGAAGTGAACTACAATGCAGTATTGCTCGCATTTTGAATAAAAAAATTGAAATTGATAGCATATAAAATTCAAGCAAATATATACAAGTGAAGGGTAACCTTTTATCAGTATTTCAGCAAATGACGACCCTGGACCTTAAGCCAAAAAGTGGGGAAAATAATGCGTTACTGATTCACTTTTTAATAACGCCGATGTAACGCCAATGTCAGCAGGAAATTCACAAAGTGCCGCTCATAGATTGATGTATTATGCATGCAGCTGTTTCACACTTCTGCAACAGCGTGGGGAGTTCCCGGTTTTAATGATATCAGTGTAATGTGTTTCGGAAAGATTTATCTTATTTCGCAGGAGCATATCTTGTACTTAAATGGAGATAGAAGCTTGAAGTATCGTTTAACGCACCGATCGGCTCTAAAAGTTTCATTGTGGCCAGTTCTTTCTTTCCGGGTGATGTGGATGGCGGTAGACGTCTATAGTGCTCGGTAGTTGACTATCGAGTCAAGATGGCTGTAAAACAATAAGTCATCATGCGTTTTCCGCTCGAACATCCATACCTGCGTCTTACAGCATTTCGCAACAATAAGCGGTTACAACGACCTCATAATGAGTGATTTACTTTTATTTATTTTGTCGGAATTTGTCAAGGACTCCATCTATATGCCTCCACTTCCAATAACTTTGGTAGAACTGCAACGCCACAGAGTAACGACAATTATTTCAGTAACACAAGTGTGGTATGAGTCTGATTGTAGCGTGGATGTTAAGTCATGGCGCCCGAACATTTATAAAAGGTATTTAACTTCGATGTAGCTGTCAGTCGTAATGATGTAAAAGCACTCCAAGATTGTATGTGCATACATGAAAGAGATATGGCTATGTAAAATGGCATCGTTGTTTCGAAAATAAAATCCCTCTAGTCCCATTTGTACGGTAAAATTCACCCCTAATTCTTGTCCTCATTCGTATGGAAAATATGAAATCTGTTGAGACGTTGTGGAACACTCTGCACTTGAAGTAACTATGTTGTCATAGGCAGGGCCGAGGCAAGATATACGTAAGTAGCTAGTAATTAAACTCAGAATTGGTCACTATTTGAACTGACAACCAGTTACTGCTTTATGGCCATCATCAGATCTTAAAAACTAATGTGGTACAAAAACTCGGTGTCCCCGATGTCGTTGCTTAAGGTCTGATTATGGCTGCAATGTCGAAACTAGTTATCTGTCCATATGAAATGTAAAATGACCTAGGTTGTGATGTTTGTAGTTTAGAAATGTGGTCACGACGGTACATGAAAACGAACTCACTTGTGAATCAGTACCCATTACGAGCTGCAGCAGGACAATTTGTCAATGCTCTCTTCTCCAAAATAGTGGAATCACCGCGACATCATCATGAAACCCACGCTAGTCCACGTGGCTTCTCCCCTCCCTAATTTTTTTCCCGTCCGGATTCTGCCCTCACGAAATCCACACCTTCCTCTCACTCTTCCCTTTTACATCCGTCTCACTTTCGGTAGTCAATAAACGTCCAAATACGATAACAAAAGCGGGAGACGAAATTTGCATTTGCAGTGAAGCAGGAGGCGGAACGGAAATCTCAGCCGCGATTGGTGAATATTTTAAAAGCGATGGCACCCAGTAAGCGGCAGGGCTCTGTGCCTAATAATCAAAAGCGAGCCCGCTAAGACGGAAAGAGCAGAGAGATAGAGAGACAGGGAGGGAAGAGCAGCTGAGCAGACAGTGGAGGGCTGCTGCTCCGCCAAATTTAATAATTGCCGCGTCACGTGTCTGGCGCAGCGTCAGCGCCACCCTGCCTACCATCCCCCCTCCCCCCCCCCCCCAGCCAGTCGGCTTAATGAGGCTCCTTAAGCGCGCAGCCGGCGCTGCCACCGCAAAGCTGATTTGGCCGACGCCCACGCAAAAACACGGCCGCTGATTCGCCGGTGCTCCGCTGCCGCTAATTTGCGGATCCCAGGGCGCTCTGCGCGGCGAACCGAGGCGCGAGTTGCTTTTTATCGACGCGTAAATGGGAGGCTGCTGAGTGACGACTGTCTGTTTTTACTGTATCTCCCACGCGGTTGTACAGACTGCAGTGCTTTAGTTTTCTGCCACTGTTGTGAAACGCAAACGTTATCAGTTTTAATTACGTAGTCCTGTGAGCAGTCAGCGTCACCTTTTACAACGTTTCGGACCCTGTGGAGAATCATCTCCGTCAGGGTAACGTTTCATCGTTTACACAACTCTGCACACGTTACGTATACCTAGGAAAGTTACTTGAACATTTGTTTACATCACTGAAAGCGGTAAAAACCATAAAATACTTAGCCCTACGAATGTACAACAGGGTCAATCTGGCCCTGCCATTTTTGGTTTGTTACTGTGTATACATCACTGCATTTACATAGCCCACTGCCAGCAATGTTAATTCGGCACTGAATGAGATCTAATAGAGGACGGATTTTCGTAGTTGTGAGACATTGTTGTTCAATTAATTTGACAAAAAAATTTTTTGAAGGGTTATGTGACCCTGGAGTACACATCGTGTAACTGTTCAGATGGTTTAAATGGCTCTGAGCACTATGGGACATAACATCTGAGGTCATCAGTCCCCAAGAACTTAGAACTACTTAAACCTAAGTAACCTAAGGACATTTGAACCTGCGACCGTAGCGGTCGCGCGTTTCCAGACTACAGCGCCTAGAACCGCTCGGCCACCACGGCCGGCGTGTAACTGTTCTGTCGCTGTGTGTGAAGTACATTTATGTGAGAATGACATGTAGAAATGAAGTTTTACTGGCGGAAGATGCTATACGGGAAGCATTGTTACAAGAATTCAGTTGTGAAAGTGACGCAAGTGTTTTCAGTGGTTTTAGTGGTTCTGGAGCTAATACTCTTACAGATCTAGATCAGTTTCAAGATTATTCAATATAAAGTTTTCAACGCAGTTGTTACTTAATCTCGGATTTAGGATAATTAAATACTAATATTGAAAGATGACGGAACTGACGGTTTCGTAGACTTTCACGTTATCGATATTTGAGGTGCAAATCATACAGAGCGATATGTAGATCCAATTATTTGATATGAAAATAGTGTTTTCCTTTACTTTTATTAAGGATCATCCGTTAGTGATTGCCAATACATGAAGCACTTGTTAGCATTTATTTCTTGATAATCATTGTTGGCTCGGCTAGCAATTTGAAAGCGGGCCAATGGGTACCGTTAACTTGACGCAGGTATTAAAGGTGATGCCGAAGCCAGGTAAGACAGTTTTCACCAAATGCTCTCGTGTGTACTGGACAAGGCGATGGTCCACCCGTTGTGAGCCGACACAATGCGGACAGCAGGTAACCGCATGGCTGACCGGATGGCTGCAGAGGAGTAGTTGGAATTCTGCACCGGCTGACCGCCGCTCCCACGTTGCCAAAGCGTTTATCTGCGCTAAAGGAGTTTTAAAGTACAGTAAAGGTCCCGGGAGCTGGCTATCAATGAGCTTTGGGTGGAGAACGCAGTAAAGACGGCACCAGTCTGCCGATAGGAGAGCGATATGAAGGTGGGCACTGTGCCGGTTCAGTGAAATCTACATCTATTTGTGACGCTATGCTCTCGGCAGAGCGCGGCAGGTGCGATGTGACGATTCTACAAGTGTGAGACAGCAATATTATCGCTCCAAAAACACCTGTAGCTGGCTCCTCATTCATATAAAGCTTATATGAATCTTAAGAGCGGCTTTAGAAACAACAACAAAATGGTTCAAATGGCTCTGAACACTATGGGACTTAACATCTGAGGTCATCAGTCCCCTAGAACTTAGAACTACTTAAATCCAACTAACCTGAGGACATCACACACATCGATGCCCGAGGCAGGATTCGAGCATGCGACCGTAGCGGTCGCGCAGTTCCAGACTGAAGCGCCTAGAACCGCTTGGCTATCGGGGCGGACACCTTGTTGCGATGATGAGATACGAGTTGCCCAATGACACACGGAGCTTTTGTTCACTGCCAGGTCTCCGTAGACATTATCCAAGTGCCTAGGAATATGCTCGATGACCTGGTTTGACATCAACATAAACTGAATACAGCTCCTTGCTCAGTATGCATCTCCGTTACAGACGCCATTTTGATGGCTACGTATTGAACTACAATCTATAGCAACTTCATGAAACAAAAGTGGCTGAAGCAGGAATATTCCACGATGTCCTACAACAAATTTCACATTTTTTCAACTGAAACTGTCCGAGAAAGAAATGTGTACCATTACTTATTGAACGCATCTCGTATATTCTCCTCTGTGTCGGCTCCACGTCGGCGGCGGAGCAGCACGAGGCCTCGGAATTTGCTGATTCTCAACGAAATCCAGCGGACTTGGCTCTTGGCGTGAGGCTCACGGTTTCAGGCGAGTGACAGACATTGAGGACACGGCATAGCCCTCAGGACAGCCGTGGCTTCCCAGGAAGGAAAAGTAAATTAGCACAGCACTGTCGTTCACATCGATGAGTAGTGTCTGGGTAATATCTCAGCAGCTTTGCATGAAGTGGAGACTGTCCACAGTATAGCCCTGTCATCACGAAAGGCCGGGGATGTCGATGACTCCTTAGAGGTACCAGCCGGGCCCGGGCCAGCATCGGTAAGCGGACCTCACAAATACCGTGGCAGGCGAGCAGTGCATCAAGCACAAACTCAACTCAGTAAAGCGTAGGTAGGATTCTTCAAGTCTTCCCGTCAGAAGTTCGAAGGTCGGCAGACGAGACAGGTAACAGTCACAGAGGCGGAATAATCTTGGGAAACTGTAGCAGTGCATCACAGGTTTGGCCTCGTGGCTGGTGTACCGAAATGTAGAGAACACAAAAGCTCATCGGAAGGCTGAGTGTTTATTACTACTATTCTGAGGCAGTGACGTTACGTGGGGCTGGCGATGATCGAATGTGGCCTACTTCCCGGACTCATCACCGGCCTTCTCACTATTCTATCTCGCAACAATGACTTCAGGGCTTCAGCTTGTGGCTTTTCCGCCGTATCAGCAGGCTGATCAGTGAGTGTTCTTGTAAAACTTTTACTCTCTCTTGCGAAATGAAGTGATACTGCTATAATGATGATTTCTCCTTGTTGATGTCATGTTGCTGAGTTTACATTATAATCTACTCGCTCGTGCGAAGTGAGGCAAACTCTTCCAGGCTTGTTCTGTTCTTCCCAATGTCGGGTTGGTGACTTTTTTTGTCTGTTTGAATCAGACGCGGGATGTTAACCTGGCTTTCCCTGCCATGATGCTAACTATGAAGGGCTTTGAAAAAATTTCTCATTTGCCCGTAGCACACCTCCGCTGTGTAACGGAATACTGCAAACAGTAATAGTCCTGGAACACTCTATTGTGGTGTATTCGAAGCTACTTTTACGTCTAAGGATTCGTCTCCCATAAGAATGATGCGCTGTGCTCTGTTTGATAGTAACTATTAATTCCAACATTGAATACTGAAAAGTAGTAAGTAGCCTTTCATGTGATTGTTGGCATCAGTATGTAAAATGATTCAGTTGTCTGTGGCGCTTAATACTATAGATATACAGTATTAAGTATTAATATTTTTTGAAATGCACGAGTCTATATTTCTAACATTTCAAGCAAGTTTCCAGACTTTGCAGCACAATGAATTTGTAGTGTCTTGCGGTCGGCAGGAAAGAAGTAACAATAAAGTTTGAACACACATTATTGTAACTAAAACGCCTTCTTAGCGTGCACTAATTTCCAGACATAAGAACAACAAGAAGCACCACAGTTCTTGTGGTGGCAAAACCAGATGACGATAAAAGACAATGAAAAGGAAATAACAACCAAAATACTACTCTACAGCTGGCCGGAGTGGCCGAACGGTTCTAGGCGCTACAGTCTGGTACCGCGTGACCGCTACGGTCGCAGTTTCGAATCCTGCCTCGGGCATGGATGTGTGTGATGTCCTTAGGTTAGTTGGATTTAAGTAGTTCTAAGTTATAGGGGACTGATTACCACAGCAGTTAAGCCCCATAGTGCTCAGAGTCATTTCAACTACTCTACACAATTAAAAAGATACAACTTTCTACTGAATGCTATGGCGAGTGTCTACGATGCTAGAGCCGGCGTAACTATTGGCCGGACCTGTCCTAGCTGTAGGTGCACACTGCCTGTCTGACTCTGCTGGCGTACACGTAATCACATTAGTTCCGAATTGCTTTTTCACGAAGTAGTTCCGTGTTTATGCAGAAAGTCTGTTGCTGTTTACATCCACTTGCGATGTTTCGATCTCAGGTCTTGAAGGGAGGTCGGCAGCCCACCTTGCTTGGTTGTTGTGCGGGCGCTCTAACGGATAAGGGGCCAGTACGACAGAATTCTTATTTTCTATTCAATACTTCTTTACGGATAAGTATAATCTACGAAAAGTCTCAGATTATTGCTAATATTGTCCACAAGGGACCTAATATACACCTTGAATATTCCATATTACAACCAAACTACACTACTGGCCATTAAAAGTGCTACACCAAGAAAAAATGCAGATGATAAACGGGTATTCATTCGACAAAAATAATATACTAAAACTGACATGTGATTACATTTTGGGTGCGTAGATCCTGAGAAATCAGTACCCAGAACAACCGCCTCTGGTCCTAATAACGGCCTTAATACGCCTGGGCATTGAGTCAAACAGAGCTTGGATGGCGTGTAGAGGTACAGCTGCCCATGCGGCTTCAACAAGATACCACAGTTCATCAAGGGTAGTGACTGGCGTATTGTGACGAGCCAGTTGCTCTGCCACCATTGACTAGACGTTTTCAATTGATGAGAAACCAGGAGAATGTGCTGGCCAGGGCAGCAGTCGAACATTTTCTGTATCCAGAAATACCCGTACAGGACCTGCAACACTCGGACGTCCACTGTTCAAAGTGCCGTCAGTGCGAACAAGAGGTGACCGAGACGTGTAACCAATGGCACACCATACCATAACGCCAGGTGATACGCCAGTATGGCGACGACGAATATACGCTTCCAATGTGCGTTCACCACGATGTCGCCAAACACGGATGCGACCATCATTATGCTGCAGACAGAACCTCGATTCATCCGAAAAAATGACGTTCTGCCATTCGTGCACCCAATTCCGTCGTTGGGTACACCTTCGCAGGCGCTCCTGTCTGTGATGCAGCGTCAAGAGTAACCGCAGCCATGGTCTCGTAGCTGATAGTCCATGCTGCTGCAAACGTCGTTGAACTGTTCGTTCAGATGGTTGTTATCTTGTAAACGTCCCCATCTGTTGACTCAGGGGTCGAGACGTGGCTGCACGATCCGTTACAGCCATGCGGATAAGATGCCTGTCATCTCGACTGTTGTGATCCAGTACGGTGTTCCGTGTTACACTCCTGAACGCACCGATTCCATATTCTGCTAACAGTCATTGCATCTCGACCAACGCGAGCAACCATGTCACGATACGATAAACCGCAATCTCGATAGGCTACAATCCGATCTTTATCAAAGTCTGAAACGCATTTCTCCTCCATCACAACAACGTTTCACCAGGCAACGCCGGTCAACTGCTGTTTGTGTATGAGATATCGCTTGGAAACTTCCCTCATGTCAGGACGTTGTAGGTGTCGCCACCGGCGCCAACCTTGTGTGAATGCTCTGAAAAGCTAATCATTTGCATACCACAGCATCTTCTTCCTGTCTGTTAAATTTCGCGTCTGTAGCAATTTTAATGTCCAGTAGTGTAAGAGGGTCCATTGTATGGGGAACTGGTCAAGGCTTTACGCCACATCCAGTATACAAGAACTGCCTAATTTATCCATAACAGGAAGAGGGACATTAACTTCACACTGTTATAATGATAATAAGAAATGGGACTTTCGGAATATGGAAAACGTCATTAACATCATTTATTCACTTCTCTTCATTCACATGTGTTCCCCACTGAACATTAAACAGTGATTAAAAAAATGGTATCGAATTTTGGAGAGCTCTGCCAATAGTCTTATAGGACCTTAAGACGCGTTGTAACAGGTATGTTCTGTAAATGAAACGGATTATTGGAACTGTGTGGTAGCTCTGTCGAGCGAAGCAATCTCGCTTCTTCCTGCTCGTGACTTAGGGGCATCCAAGCCAGCGGCGGCGGAAGGGGCTGGCCGCGGGCAGGACGAAGACGAGGTCGTGTAGTGGGGGAAGGGGGAGGGGAGGGGGAGGCACTCGCGGCCGATGAGCGCCGCCGGGGACATTTACATAGCGGCGGGGCGCAGCAGAGTCACGCGACGGCGGCGCTGTCGCCCCCTCACGGCGCGGCGCCACGCGACGCCCGGAAGGAGGCGACCGCCGAGAACCGGGCTGCCGCGTCGCCCGTCACTGCGTGGACAGTGACTTGCAGGAGCCATGTGCTGTGCACGCTGCTGGCAGCATTAAACGGGAATGAGAACGGGAAAAGAAGATGATCGAGGCACATCTGTGTCATGCATAATTGATCGACGGATGTCAGGAGAGGCAGACCTATGAAACAAGGCAGGGAGTATTGTACTGTTAGTAGTGACGCAGTAACAACAGAATCGATCAGTCAGCACAGCTCTCTGACTTCAAATATGGACTAGTCACCTGAAACCACACGAGTAACAAGTGACAGCGATACTGCCGCAGTGGTAAAACCGGCTCCCGTTAGATCACCGAAGTTAAGCGCTGTCGGGATGGGCTGGCACTTGGATGGGTGACCATCCGGTCCGCCGAGCGCTGTAGGCAAGCGGGGAGAACTCAGCCCTTGTGAGGCAAACTGATTTAGAAGTAGTGGCTCCGATCACGTAAATAGAGATACGGCCGGGAGAGCGGTGTCGTCATCAGATTTCCCTCCATTTCTGCAAACAGTGACCCCTGCTGGGTGAGGATGACACGGCGGCCGGTCGGTACCGTCAGACCTTCATGCCCTGTTCGGCCGGAGTATAGTTAAAGTAACAAATGTATCAGGGACCTTTCAAACCTTCTAGAGCTGCCCAAGTCTATCGTTGGTGGTGTAACAGTGAGGTGTAAATGCTAAGGAACAGGCACAGCTGAGACAAGACCAGGGACAGGGACCGTCGAGCATTGTGGACGGGCCGGCCGGAATGGGCCGAGCGGTTCTAGGAGCTACAGTCTGGAACTGCGCGACCGCTACTGTCGCAGGTTCGAATCCTGCCTCGGGCATGGATGTGTGTGATGTCCTTAGGTTACTTAGGTTTAAGTAGTTCTAAGTTCTAGAGGACTGATGACCTCAGAAGTAAAGTCCCATAGTGCTCAGAGCCATTTGAACTATTGTGGTTGGTGGATATAAAAATCGCATGAAATCAGAGTAATGTACTATTCATTAGCTGCAAAGTGCTACCAGCATTGTAACTAGTGCAATGATGGTGCATAGTGACTTAAAGATACTGGGATACAGGCGCCCAGCGGCGAGTTTATCAACGCACAATGGCCGAACAGCTCCACATGAGCCATATATTTATGTCAGTGCTAATCGGCGCTTGATGTGGCTTAAAGAGCGAATGCACTGGATATCTGACGACAGGAAACAAGTAATTTGGAGCAATGAAAGACGAAATATCCCGCGGCGTTACGATGGAAGGGTTTGGGTTTGTCGAATGTCTGGAGAACGTCACCTGCCATCATATGTAGTGTCCTCACTGAAGTACGGGATAGGTGGTATTATATTATGGGCCGTATTCCGTGGTTACACTATCCCCGTATTGCGCGTAACAAAACGAAAAATGTGAAATAATGTGAACATACTTTCCAACACTGTGTACTACGTGCAAAAGCAGATGGGAGACGATGCCTGTTTCAGTATGATAGTGCACATTTCCTAAAGGCATGTGGGCGGTGATGCAATGGCACGTGGACACTCACATTCCTGTAGTGGACTGTCCTGCCCACAGCGCAGATCTGAACGGAATACCTTTAGGACGAATTAGAATGTCAGCTTCGCTTCAAACCCCATTCGAACATACCAACCATCTCTGCTTTCGAGTACTGATGACATTTCATCTTGCATCTTACGCAACGTGTTCCAGTACAATTAAAGCTGTCAGAAATGTGACGGCTCCGTACTAAATATTAATGTACACTAATATATATCTGGATACTTCAGATCCAATACTGGAGAAGGAACGTTAATGAAGGTAGGAAAATTTTTTATGATTATCTTCACTGTTGGTAAACCAACTGCAAAGTATGTAAGTACTCAACATGAAATATTCAGCTCTGAGGACGAAGATGTGGAGCAAACACGAACGAAATTCAGAAGAATGATAAAGCACAGCTTAGAGCAGTATGTTCCGAGCGAGGTTGTGAGGGATGGTAATGACAGTAGTATAGTAGGTGTGTTAGACTTTTACTAAGAATCAAAGCGAGGTTCATCAATGATGCAAGCGACGAAGGGCTTAAATATCACAAACAAAAACTAAACGAAGCCAAAATGAATATGTGGAGAGCAATTACAGTAGCGTTCAATAAATTCTAAAGTAAAATTGCTCTTACAGCTCTTACTATAAATCCTAAGAGCTTTGCTATTATGTAAACTAACTAAGCAGATTGAAGGCCTCTGCTTAGTGACACAGTGACCATACAGGTACCGAAACGGAAAATAACAGAGAGAAGGCAGAAGTAATGCAACAGTTCCTCCGAAACTGTTTCATCTCGGTAGATTGTATCTCGCCTCTTCTTTTCGGTCAACAACGCCGAAATGACAGTTAAGTGATCGCGGGATGAAAATCAGCTAAAATCGCTCAGTAGTGGAAGGATGTTTGGTCCAAATGAGATAGCTGTGATATGGTAGATCTGTTATGTGGAAGAACTCTTACCCGTTTTACCAGTAGCTATCACAGGTAGCTGGAACAGCGATTGGAAAAAGCGCATGATACTCTTGTTTTCAACCATGGCCATCGAACTGATGCACATAATCATAAGTTCACATCGCTGCCATCAATTTATTATACAATTGTGGAACACGTCCTATATTCAGGTACAATGAAGTTGCTAGAGAACGAAAATCTCCTGTATAAAAACAAACATGGATTCTGAGAACAGAGATGTTGTGAAACACAGGTGGCTCTGTTCATCCATGATATCTACAGCTCCGTAGACAAAGGCGCCCAGCTAGATGCTGTGTTGTTTGACATCTGGAAGCATTCGATATAGTAGTTGCGAAATGTCTTTTAGGGAATAAAAACGAGCTGACTGTGTATCACATCAGACTCGTAAATGACTAGTTTATCGAACTCAATGTCTTATTCGTAACGAGATGAAAGCGACCGGTGTAAAGGTAATTCCTCAATTACTCCAAGGGAACTTTATGGGGTTATTAATTTTTACAATGTGTATGTATGTAACTGATCTGGTGAATAACTTCTGAAACTCTATGGGACTTTTGCAGACGATGCTGTTGTCTGTAGGAAGGTTGCAAGGACAGAAAGACCTGCACAGAATCCTTGATTATTGCTGGAACTGGCAGCTGAGAATAAAGGTAAATAATTATTAGATACTGCACGTACAGGCGAAGAGATGCATTAATATTCGATTTTGCTATTTGTGTACACTCACTAGAAACAGTAATAACCTATAATTTCTTATGTGGCAATCATCTGGCCAGGGTGAGATACACAGAAAGGATCTTATGTAAATGTAATTCATCCACAAAGGAAGTAGCTTACAAAACACTTATTCGGCCGATTCTTAAATATCGTTTTCGCTTTAAGACCATTACCAATAAGAGTTACCAGAAAAGATAGAGAAGATCGCATTAAGAATGAGGCCTTTCGTCATTGGATCATTTAATCGATCCCAGATAAAGATGCTCAAAAAACACGCGTTGTGTACCAAATAGAGGGTTAATGATTAAATTGTGAGAGCAGACGTTCGCAGAAGAGTCAAGCAACATATTATTTCTTCCCACCTTCGTCTCGTGAAACAGTAACGAGCAAAACAACATGGAAATTAGAGATCATACCTAAGTTTTCGGCAGTCGATTTGCCCACGCACGAATGAAACAGAGAGGAGGGAAATGATGGTGATGATGGAGGAACCTTCCATTATACAATTCTCTCCAGAGGAGACTAGAAAGAAATCTGCAGTAAACGCTGGAGAAAGAGGCAGTATAACGCAACCCGTGTTAAGACATTGGGGAATCGCTTCTATGGTATTACAGAGGGTGGTAGCAGGAGAAAACTATATGCGAAGACAGAGATAAGTAGATATCCAACAAATAATCGTGGACGATGGTTCTAAGAGCTACTGTGACAAGAAGAGTCTGGCTGCATACAACCAGTCACAAGACGAATAACGCAAAGAAGTTAGACATAATTCGGAGATACACTCTAATGCACAGAAAACTGGCAGGTGATCACTGAGAGTTCCGTATACGCTTGATTACGTATAAAGATAGTTCATCCATTCCGGTAATCAAGAATTTCGACCATTTATGCCTGTTACCGACATTAACACTAACAAGATAACGGTCGCAGAGATTCCAAGATTTTTGAAAATATTTTAATTCCAGTAATATGAATGTGATATAAAGCCATGCAGAAGGCAGGGGACCATCATTATATTAATCAGTAGTTCTCCATTTAGGATGACTGGATCGCAATGCTGGAAGTCTAACATCAAGCAAGGAATGATTTTATTGTTCATACGACGTGTTTCTGAATTTATGGGTCATCAGGAGCGATTTCTGCACGTAGATAGGACGTTCCAAGTTGAATGTCAAACAAACATTCGCAGACCCACAGTGTAACATTTTTCATACACAGAATGTAGATAGCGTTACACCCATCTAGTTGTTGGGATCTGCTGAAACGCTAAATATTAGCATAATCACGCATGTAGAACATTTCATGCTAATTGAAGGTTTGCAGCATGCCGCCCTATTTGTACTGCAGTTGTAATGGCGGAGGGTGTGATTTCCGAGCATTGCACGAACCAGTTACGTTAGAAACTTAACTTCCTTGGCGCGCACAATAACCTTGTATGTTTGTTCAGGTTCTATTGCTTTTTATAAACATTGAAGACGACTCCTCAAAGTTTAGTTCGCTCCATCCTATGTAACATACGATGGTACAAAATTTAAAAGAATGGTGTGTTTCTTTTTAGAGCAAAACTAATCCTTGCTGTTTCATCTTTTGGATGTGACCTTTTTTGTTAGTAAATTTTAATTCTGTATAACTCTTTTATTAGATGTATTTTTTATTTGTAGCTACAGGGCCTGTAAAGCTAGTCTGATGAAAAAAAATCTTTTGAAGGAAACGAAAAAATTAAACTAATACAGCCCGGAAAAGCTGCGAAGAGATAACGGCAAACAGCGCAGAATTAAAGTCGTACGGAAACCAAGGCAGCTTGTAGTGCACGAATGTGTAAATTCCAGCTCAGGTGAATAAACTATCCATGTAAAGAAGTATATTTTAACATATAAGTAACTTGCTTACGAGACTCAGATTAGTCCGTAAGAAGTGGTACTGGTGGAAGTAGAGCTGTTACAGTTATCTGCGAAATGCGAAGTCACAGACTGGCGTCCCAGTCGGCAACACTCCCTTGCAGAGGGATTATTTTTTTCTGTAGAAAAGTAAGTGTTTACAATATATGTCCCCAGTAGACCATTCTCGGATATTCTTTGATTATCAATCTGTTGCAGTCACCACTTAATGATTTGTCGATGAGCTTTGTTCCATAACCACGAAAAACGTGTACGATATTTGTACTGAAAACTTAATTTCTTTGATACTGAAATTTACCACACATAAGAAACATTGTACTGCTTTGTCTGTGGTCGAATAATAGAAAGTTAAAGTTCCTACTCTATCGTTTGCGAGTAAAATGGAATTAAAGTCTGAACCTGCAGAGCGGCTGATTTATTAATAATTGAATAAAGAGTATTTAGTAGAGTTATACCTTTTCTCAAAATGACGAGAATGCCAAAAGAATGGCAAAAAGTCCAAGTAATTTTATTAGAGATAAATGTGATTGGAATGAATAAACATCCCTCTCTTCAGTTGAATCTAGCAAGTGAGGCTACAGTAGTTGAAAAATCTGGATAATTTACAGCATTCCAGCGAATTTGCTACTCCGACAGAGAAAGTGAAAAAGATATCGTCATTGGTTATTAGCGAATACCTCTTGTGCCAGGGTATTGGATTTTTTTCGAAATAGTCGATATATCTGCGATAGTCGAAACTGCGTATCAGGCACAGATTATAGCATACCGCTTACATAACGGAAAGAGTGTGCCTGCAATGAGGAAATTAGGTAGCCAGCAAGGATAGTTTTTCCCGCGACTTCACATGTGGAATTTTAAAATGTGTTCCTCTGTTCGTACTAACCCAGTACTAGCCGTATACAGGCTCACAATGACATGAGATAATTCTGGATGTTCCCTGTATGAAACTAACACAATTATTAAAATCGGCGAATCTATTGAGTAATTCTGCATGAACAAATATACAATAAACACGCAGATGTAAACCACTCATCGCCATCGTTTAATAAGATAGTATGTGTCACAAAGAATAACAGAGCTTTATGTGACGTGGAGCAAGAACCAACACCCAGCTGCAGTCATGGAATGACTCTCTGGCTCACAGACAAGACAGTGTGTAGTTGACATATCGGTCTTAACCGAGGAGCCTGGAGTGACATTGGACAGGCGTGTGAGAAAATCGTGCTGTCCTTTACCGCTTTAGACTGATATCAGCAGCATTGCATGTACAATCCTGCTATTCATCTACGTCTGACATCAGTATTCCATAGCCAAACCTGCTTGGACTTGGTGCTACAGAGCGAAAGCATATTCCGCATGGTCAAAACAAGAATTTAGAATGTAGTCTTTTTTATATTCGAAATGCAGTCTCCAGTGAGTGAAAAGAAATTCAAAACGTGGGTTTCTGACAGTGAAATTGGGTACACGTCCTACTTAATATTAATTCACGTTCTCGATGGGACTTCTTTGTACAACACGGGTAGGCCTAAGGCTCAGCCACCAGCAACACAGCGATGTACTGCGAGAGCCAAAAATTTCTTATTGATACAATTAGTCTATTCATAACCACACCTATTACGAATGTTCCTACAGTTAGTTATGCTGCCATTATTTAGAAATAGTTAACGATAATTTATTTTTACATTAGAAACTTCATATCGCAGGTAAAAGTAGTTTAGAAAAACTGCATTTTCAGGTTGAAAATAAATGACCGCACAGCTTTAGTACATTTGACACGGCTGCACAGAACTATGTACCCACCAGATATCTTTTATATACACAGGAACTGTGATATATCTGCTGAATTATTCATTATTGGAGCATTTACTAAATGTAGATTATTAATAAGCAGTCCATTCCAAAAATGACACTATCGATTCCCTTAAGTAACAGGCTGTCGCCTAAGGCTCAGCCACCAGCAACACAGCGATGTACTGCGAGATTCCGCCATTTCAATAGACTAGCAACATAATTGTGAGAGTCCCCACGTCCAGCAGTAAAGTTGTTGCAAATAGGAAACCCTCCGAACAAAAGCAGGAGTAAGGCAAAAGCAGAACAGAAAAAGCTGTATCTATGACCAAAATTATGGCGAATTTCCGGAAGATAAAGGAAGTGAGGGGACTGTTTCTGATTCCGACATCTCTTTGAAGAGTTGTGGCAGCGAGGGTGAAGTCGATCTGTTTGGAAATTCCACACTAGATGACAGATCCAGCAGATGTAAGTGGAGGAGATTATATCTTGGCTAAATTTCGAGTAGGAAAAAATAATTCATACTGTTACAGATATGTCTGCACCATACAAAAAGTGCAGGAAAATAGCCTAGAACTTACGTCTGTAAAGTCTGTAGACAAAGATAAAATAGTTTTTCATTTAATTGAAAAGGATATTCGTCTAATTAATAAGGTTGAAGGGATATAGAAATTGCCAATTTCTCACAACGCTACGAGAAATCTCCCTTGTATTTACTGAATCTGTTAACATGTATAAAAAATATAAGACAGTGATTGCCTTTTCTATATCTCTATTTCTTATATTTTGACTTTATGGTATTAAGAATGGGAAAAACAAATAAAATTCTGTAGTGCGCTCTGACTAAGTTTCATGCCGTAAATATGTTACAAATTCCCACGGCAGAAAAATCCAAGCTGTACGTACGTGTCGTTTTCTGTTTTCTCTACCACATTTTAAGACGCAAACCTTCTACCTTCAATGTACATAACAATTTGACAAGTTTATTACGTTTGGACGAGCCGATCATATTTCAGAAAGTCGGTTTCAAAAAGATACTGTTTTCATTTTTTGTGGTCTTCATTTGTAACTTTAAAGAATTAAATGCAATGTAATTTTGGAAGCAGCTTATACTCTCTAATATTTACAGTTCTTTCCTAAGAGTTACCGTTCTTATTTCTAGACGCGTGGGACATTCAAGTTCGGAATTCGTTACGGAATTAATTATTATGAGATCCACAGTGTCAAGAGTATGCCGAGAATAACATATCTGACCACGGACAACACGGTGGCCGACGGCCTTCATTTAACGACCGAAAGCAACGGCGTGTGCATAGAGTTTGTAACCTCCTCCTCACTTATCGACCTTAATGACAGTGAAAAATTAAACCGCGTGTACCTCATGGAAATTTGGGAAAAGCAATCGTCACCGAAGTCAATTTGTCGGTAAAGAGGGAGGAAAGGGTTACATCTAAATGAAAGGAAAAATGCAAATGAAACTGGTGGAAATTAATTTTGAAAAGGGGTAAAGTTAATAAAGAAAGTAAATGTGCGGCCGTTACGTTAACAATTAACTAGCAGTAATTAGATATTTGAGATTTGGTGGAAATTATGGTCGCCAGTCCTATGGACAATTACTATAGTAACTGAAAAAAGGAAGGTTATTACACATATGATTAGCACTAGAAGCGTGGCAACTGAAGGTTGACACGTGTAGTGTGAAAACTGAAAGTTTGTCAGAAGTAATAAATTTCGCTACACTCTGACTTAATTTAGCAAAAGAATAAATAAAACCGGAAAATCGAAAGTTAATTTAGTGACTGAAGTTAATAGTGAGCTTTCTTTCTGAAGCACATCGAAATCCAGTAAAATACGGTTAGTCTTGGACTACCTCAACAATCATTTCAAAAGCTACTTGAATCTACGCAATTTAGAAATAAGAGATTTAACTTTGAACTTGAATTAAATGAGTCTGAACAATTAACAATAATAAAATTTAGTACGTACCAAGCTGAGCTGCAGTCACAGGTGACTAAAATACGGTAACAAAACTCGCACTCTTAATTTGTGCTTGTGCAATCTAAATATTATAGCCAACTATGAATATCTTAACTGAACTTTCAAATTAAAGCAGTGAAATCTAACGATGATGGCGTTTGAATTTCAACGACACTCGGGCTCATTTCGGAAAGGGAAGGAACCCTGCTTGGCAATGCAATTGGGACAATGAGCAACAAAGGTTCATGCTAAGTTACTGTAATTTTGTGATGCAACAATTTTAAAAGTTTGAAATGCTGAGGTCTGCCATACAGTTCTAAAACTTTACGTCCTTCCAGTCTTCCTTGTTGGCTGATTGAAGGTTTGAAGCCGTCGATCGAGGAGGTGGCGACAGTCACTCATTGTCGGTCATCACTGTTGCAGAAGCTGGATGTTGGCACGCCTTCTTCTCGACACGGTCACCAGACTAAACGGGCTCTTGATGTGCGCCAGCTAATGCTTCCCGTCCGCAACACCATGTCAGAAACTATCATCGCAAGTCCAGCGCAATTACATGCTGCCAAACCCCGAAAGCGCGGCAACTCGCGGGAGCTTCACACAACACACCTGCTCCACTGCACCACCCCAGCCAGACTCTCTCTGCTCTGCCCGCGCTTCACGCGACAGTGTTAACACTACCAATGATCGTAAACACTTTGGTTCTCCACACGACCTATCGATGTATTCGTTCGATAGCATAGTTTTCCCTAGGCCAGACCCAGCGTATAAATACAAATAATATTCACAAAACAAACCAACATAAATGCATAAATATATATATATATATATATATATACAAATAGTAATACAATTACAATATATAAAGAGACGGAAATGTCATGTCTTGAGTTAACAAAACAAGGAAAAAAAATTATAGTAGAATAGACGGAAATAGGAGGATATGCATTTCCGGCGTTACAAGTTGTCAGTGCTAACAGATAAGCAGCACAGCTTGAAATAGCCGCAGAAATCATTGGAAGTACGACGAACGTATCTGTTTGGAGAGTGCGGTGATATTTGTTGTTAATGGGCTGTGGCAGCAGATCACCTACGAGAGCGCCTTTGCTAACAGCACGACATCCCCTGCAGTGCCTCTAATGGCCTCGTGGCCATATCGATTGGACACTAGACGAATAGAAAACCTTGGCATGGTCAGATGAGTCCCGATTTCAGATGGTAAGAGCTGATCGTTCGAGTGTGGCGCAGACATCACGAAGCCTTGGACCCAAGTTGTCTACAAGGCTTGTTTTTATAAGGAATGGACTGGGCCCAACGGAACCGAGCAATGACTGGAAATGGTTATGTTCTCCTACTCAAAGAAAGGTTGCAGCCATTCATGGAATTCATGTTTATGGATTAGAATGAGCCGTGTCACGGGCGTACGATTGTTCGCCATTGGTTTGAAGAACATTCCGGACAGTACTAGCAAATGATTTGACCACCCATATCGCCCGACATGAATCCCATCGAGTATAGGTACGACGTACTCGAGAGCTCAGTTCGTGCACAAAATCCTGCACCGGCAACATTTTCGCAACTGTGGAAGGCCGTAGAAGCAGCACAGCTCAGTATTTCTGCAGGGGATTTCCAACTACTTGTTGAGTCCATGCTACATCTAGCTACTGCACTGCGGCCCGCCCGACGAAAGAGGTGTGACACGATATTAGGAGGCATGCAATGGCTTTTGGAACGTCAATGTCTAGGGCATGGAGAGAAACAGGAAAACACCAAAACCACGACTTTTTACCATGCCAAATACAGTTTAGGAGACCCGTTGTCATTAGAACAGCTTCTAGGCTCCCCAAAATGTATAAATACAGGTCCTGTATATTTTTAGATGAACTTGCTTACCATTCTTCCTGTGGAATAGTGGAGAGTGCAGGTAACGAAGGTGAAGCGATCGCGCTCCCATCTCTCCAAAGTAGACCACAAAGGATCAATAATATTAAGAGGTGTCGACTCTGGTAGCGACAATTCAACTTCGTGCTGGAAAATGCGAGCTATTAGAACAGGTGTCTCGTCGTCTTTGAACACAGCATCCCCAGTGGGGGACAAATCATTTTTACCATGAGGTGGACTCGATGTGGCAGTAATGCGACCATGCAGAATAGCCATGTGGTCCATGGAATACCACGATATGGGTGCCCAGTCATCATCGAATCCCCTTCATGTTTCTCCCTCTTAGCACGTAAATTGGGCAAAAGCTGGGAACAGCATGAAACAAGATTTTCCGACCAAATGACTTGCATCCATTGCCCCATAGTCCATGTTTTATCAGCTCCACACTATCTTTTCTGCCACGGGCGTTTGCATCGCTGTTGAATGGTTTTGGAATTCCAGCTCGCCCATCATTTTGGCTGATATGGGCCCCAAATATGGAAGAAAGGCGAGTCTCTTGTTAACTTCCTCTTCTTCCTCTTCCTGAAATTTGTCAGGAAGAGGAAGTTAACAAGAGACTCACCTTTCTTCCATATTTGGGGGCCATATCAGCCAAATTCGAGAGGCTACTGAAAAAATCAAACATAAATACCGTCTTCCGACCACCGCCGAAGATGAAAGAGCTGCTGGGCTCAGCTAAAGACCCACTCAAACTCAACACACCTGGTATATACAGCATTGGCTGCGAATGAGGCGTACAGTACATTGGACAAACGCAGCGCTGCATCTCGAAAAGGTGCGAGGAACACACCAGGCATGTCCGACTTGACTTGGACAAATAGATGAAATTTGCTATAGCGGAACATAGCATCAAAGAAAACCACACCTTTGATTTCGAGAACACCAGGGTGCTGTGCCGAGCCGGGAGCTATTGGGACAGCGTCATTAAAGAATCAATAGAAATACGGGTGCACGAGAATCTTGTGAACAGTGATGAAGGTTATCAACTGTTCGCGGCACCGTCCAGCTCACGAGACACTACCGGAATGCTCTGACGGAGACACGAACGGCGCACCCGCTTCCCCCTCCACCCTGCCCGACGGCTCCTCTGGATCCAGCCTCCCGCGGCCAGGTGGTGGGGAGCACGCCGCAGGTATAAAGGGACCGGCATCCGCAAAGTCTCGGCACTTCGCCAGAAGATGACGAGTTTGTCACTCGTGGAAACGTCGCAGTGAAGACACCGCCACCCGGCTGGAAGCCCGAGAACTCTTCACCATCAATGGAGATGTCATGTGACCGCCTCAAACCAAGACAAATACATCTACAACGCTCTAAAGTAACTTTTCATACACCACGATTAATGTTGTAGGTATCTAAACATTTTTTTAATGCACCGTCATAGATAACTGTCATTTAGGAATGGTCGTATGTTACAGTTCAAAATTCAAAACGGGTATCATCGATTTAGGTGTACCAGCCTCTCCGTGGCACTTTTCATATCTGTTAATGACCCACCAACCTGATAAACATTACACAGAGACACCAGAAGAGCGAATATGGAAAGTCATGGAAAACTCAAATGTCATTGGGTCAATTAGAATTTAAAAAAAAATATTCCGATAAGCAGACTAATGTTCTAATAACAAACAGCTGTGGGTGATAGTCTCCGGAATTTGATAAAATGCCGAATAATGCAACATTTGGTGCACTACACCCGAAAAGGTTACCCGTTAAAACAGCTTCTAGAAATGCACGCCCGCAGCGACAATACGAGCCCGGTGGTTGGTCCCTATCTGCAGGCGAGTTGGCCCACCAGCAATTTTGATAATGGCCCTCGGCATAACCGTAACGAGTGTCATTCATCTTCTGGCCCAGCAATTAAGTCGCGTCAATACTGCAGGGCAGTCCGCAGTGGAAATCGGCGATAGCATCGCGCCGCTGCGCAGCCCCGCCTGCTATGCTGTGTCCCGCCGGCAGCTTATCTGACTGACACACGGCTGACTGCGTTCCCCTGATTGTTTATCCATCTTATACTCGTCAGATTTTGTCACCCAGTTAACGGATCTCTTGCTAATTGAGGAAGAATTGGATACTGGGCTTTAGCTACGTCCCTCTGAACGTTGCAGCTCTCAAAAACTTCGACAAGAGGAATACACTCTTTTGGTAGTCTAATCTTTTTCAGATATTAGGGATAACGACTTTAGCATCAGCAAAAATAAGAATACCATACATGAAATAGATCACCCTCTGGAGACGTCACGTCCATCGCAAGCTTGATACGGAATTAAACATTGCGCTCTATAATCCTCCGCCTATGATTTTATAGGAGCTTTCTTCCGGAGGCCGTCATGTCGAGCACAGTCACATGCGATGAAAAGTCCCCTTAGGAAAATTATACATGACTGTGCTTAAACTGACACATAATATTTTTAGCGCAACGCAATCTGACTTTCAATAATCCCTACAAAAGAATGGCCCTGACTAACAATAACCCATACCTTTCATGAATCACTTACCTCTCAAAAATCTTCGTTACT
Organism: Schistocerca piceifrons; assembly: GCF_021461385.2. Taxonomy (NCBI): domain Eukaryota; kingdom Metazoa; phylum Arthropoda; class Insecta; order Orthoptera; family Acrididae; genus Schistocerca; species Schistocerca piceifrons. Next base: position 66,441,490 of record NC_060139.1, read on the forward strand.
CAAACTACTGCAATACACCGAGCGCCAATACTGCCAGCTAAATAAAAGATTATAACTACTGATAGGCATAGTTAGCAAATGAAAGATTTTGATAGAGGAAAGATTTTGATAGAGAACAAACAATGTATTTACCTTAATAGTGTTCAGAAGTTATATATATATATATATATATCAGTTCATGATATCCAGTCTTACAAATTTACTGTCTCTGATGGACACACGTCCAGATCATCCGCTCTCAAAACTCCGCCATATCACTCCCCACATCCACCATTGCTGGCGGCTCACCTCCAACTGCGCAACGCTACGCGCTGTTCACATCCAATGCCCAACACTACAATAGCAAATTCCAACAATGTAAACCAGCCACAGATTTCACACAGCACAGCGCCAGTGATTTTCGTACAGAGTGCTGCGTGGCGTTACCAATATAATAACCTAAACAGCCTACTTACAACGATTGTTAAGGTAAGCTTGTGTTGCAGTCTCGCACATTGCATTACCAGCTCATGCGTTCATCTGCTGCATGAAACTAGCCTTGCAGCCTTCTGGATCCGCACCTGCGAAGCTGTAACATTAAAGTATTGTATAAACAGAACAACAACGTCTCTGTAAATGTAATTTGTAAAAATTACGAATACGTGGGACAATTTGTAAGAAGAATAAAACACAAGGTACAGCTAATAAATAACCGGAAATTTGCACAAAAAATACAAAATATCCACAAAGTTAGTGTTTCTTTATTATATTTTGCTCGTGTCCTATAACTATCAGCAGATGGGCTGGGACTCCTGCCTCGCGAACAGGGTGCTGGGGATAAGTGAAACAAGATGGTGGCGCCCTTGCAGGTTTGCATCAAGGTTGAGTAGCGGAGTGACATTACATCTCTGTTAGCTGAAAGGTTCAAACCAATTGAAATTCACCGTCTGACGTCAGTGGAATATGGTGGAAACTGTCTGAGTCGAACTCAAGTGTATGATTGGACGGGTAAATTCAACTGGGATGAATCGCCATGACCAGGGCACTCTGTTGTGCAGTCACGGAGAATGACACTGCGATAGTTGACGAGTTGATTACTGAAAAACAGGTGTGTTGAGGCGAATGTACTGCAGCAACGATGAACATTAATTCAGAATGAAATTTTTGCTCTGCAGAGTAGAGTGAGCTGGTAATAAACTTCCTGGCAGATTAAAACTGTATTCCGGAGCTAGACTCGATTTCGGGACCTTTGCCTTACGCGGGCAAGTGCTTTACAACCAGAGACACACGACCCATGCTCAACCCATGCTCACAGCTCTACTTCCACCAATGCCTCATCTCCTATCACCCAAACTTCATAAAATTTTTCCTAATGAACTGCAAGTCTAGCATGCAGTTTTAGTCAGCCGGAAAGTTTCATGAATATCAGTGTTAGATCTGCCCACCATATTGTTCATGACGTACTGAAGTTGAAGAAAGTGTTTGCGAGGTGTGCTCAAAAGCAGTTGACTTCAGAAATGAAAGAAATGAGCATGGATGTGTATAGGATGCTACTGCGACAGGACAAGGCTGAAGGGAAGGCATTTCTTCATTCTCTTGCAGCTGGAGGTGAATACTGGATGCATTTTTACGAATCTGAACGAAATCAGGCTTTAGTGGAGTGACGACATTCTTCATCTCCAAATCCCAAGAAGGTTCGAGTAGAAAGAAGTGCTGGTAGGGTCACGTTGACTTTGTTTTGGAGCCATATTGGAGCAATTCTCGAACCTTACGTACTAAGAGATCCAAATGTGAACTGTGAGATGCACGCAAATCTTGTGAGTGGAAATTTGAAACCAGCAATTCTGAGGAATCGGTGTGGAGTAACAACGCGAAGCCTCACACTGCTAGAGTCACGTTAGATACCGTCAAAGACCTGAAGTTTGTCTGCTTGGACCACCCCTCAGCACTCCTCGGATCTGGATCCTTCAATTATCACATTTTTAAGCCACTGGAAAAAGCTCTTCGCGGGTTCGCTGATGGAAAAAGGTCCAGGCAGCAGTATATAAATGGTTACGCATACACCCCCAAGAATTATTCGCAAGTACGTACAATTGAGAAACTTGTCCAGCGCTGACTGAAGTGTGTGCACTTGAGGCGTATTACGTTGAAAAATATATTATTAAAAAATTACGGGTTTTTACTGGTAGTCTCTTGTAATATATGGTACAATTACGGAATGCGCTTTAGCGACGGTGCAGGTGGAAAGTGAAAATTAAGAGCAGAATGACCAACAGAGAAACTAGTCGCAAACGAAGAATATTTTATGTGCTTGAGCTGTGTGTAACATCTTAACAAAGTACTGAAACCACAGAAGTCAGCTCTGGGATGAAGATATTATCACAATCAACATATATGAAACCATTCACCACATTTCCCAAAATCGTCACACACTCCAATACGCAAGACTGTGGTCTTCGCTTCTTGCCTGGAGAACACTGGTTATGTGAGTTTGGTTCTTCTTTGCATAAACCTAATACGCTCGTCGCAAAAAAGTCCGATGATATGTTATTTTTGGAATCTGCCCTGTCGGTGTCGAAGGATTTTTTTTTTTCCTGTAACCTTCTCGAATATATTAATCACGTCTATTTCTCGGTGCTTTTAGTCTTCCACTGCTATATAATTAATTAATTGAAACCCTCAGCTGTTGACAGGTGTTGTTGATATACCTCGATGGGGACAGCTAAATATGTGTGCCCCGAACCAGGCATCTCCTGCTTACATGGCAGACGCTCTATCCGTCTGAGCCCCGAGGACACAGATGAACAGCGCGACCATCTTCATATATAGTTAAAGGCAACCCCGCCATTGACCTTCGTCTGTGCGAATGCACACGGGTTGCCTTAACTCTTTGTGGAATCGTCACCTTGGTGTGCGCCAGTAATGAGTTGATGGAGAAGTATCTATTAGGAACGTTACTGGTGTAGATTGTGGACAGTTGGAAATGTGGGTCTCACGGGAAGCGTGGAAGGGATAAGCCCCTGCAGTCGCGCTATTCATCTGTGTCCTCGGTGGCTCAGATGGATAGGGCGTCTTCCATGTAAGCAGGACATCCCGGGTTTGAGTCCCGGTCGGGACACACATTTTCAGCTGTCCCCATCGAGGTATATCATCAACACCTGTTGGTACCTGATGGTTTCAATTAATTATCATTTATTTCTAGAGGAGCTGCACGGTCATCAATGGTATCTGTTATTTCGAGAACAGTTACTATCTTCATATATTTCCATTGCTATATTTTACGCACCACACGATGCACTTCAATAAATTTCCAAAAGTAACACGATCAGCGTGAGTACATGAGCAAAACTGGCGGGCGCAGAGAGTGACCACACAATTAGATCTGAAACGCTAAATGGTGCGAATAAAAAATTTAACATTGTGGTTGACAATTGCAGACTATCAATGGTTCAGCTTGCCTCATTGCGTCATTCACGCTAGAATACTCATGAAACAGCTGATACATACCTATGACCTGTGTCCAGAGACGTCGCGAACTATGATGTAGGTGTGTGGGGAGTCGGTTTTGATCGCAGCATAGCCCAAGGTTGCAGAAAACAAAATTCTGGTGCCCAACAGAATGAGGATGAACACAAAATGATCACGCAAATTAATAGAAAACAAGGACAGAGTCACACAACGGAAAACATCTTATTTTGATTAATGCTAAGTGGTAGAGATATTAGGAATAAGACAAATGGATACCGTACCACTCACATAGACTTATTAATGGGAGAAGTGATGCCGCGCGGAATTCACCGAGCGGTCTTAGGCACTGCAGTCATGGACTGTGTGGCTGATCCCGGCGGAGGTTCGAGTCCTCCCCCGGGCATGGGTATGTCTGTCTGTCCTTACGATAATTTAGGTTAAGTAGTGTGTAAGCTTAGGGATTGATGACCTTAGCAGTTAAGTCCCATAAGATTTTACACACATTTGAACATTTTGGAGAAGTGATATTCCAGCTATGAACGCAAACAAAGGGACACGATAACAACTAGACTTATTCAGTTTGGACATGAATGTTATCCACTGAAGTCTTAAAAAAGAACAGTTGATAATCCTATAAGGAAATGCACCTCAAATTATAACTTAGGCACAGATGGGTAAGAGGGATAAAACACAGTTACTCCACGTTCATAGCTCGCGGGTACGGCTGTTTGAGGCGTAGCGCCGTATACCGAACCTGCCTTGGAGGCGGTTAAGTGGGAGATGTGTCTCAGAGCTGGATAGTGACAGATGGTGACGCGAGACTGGACGCGCACGTAGTTTATGTATCAGCCGATAGAGGACAGTATTGGGTAGGGGACTGATTTAGTTTCGATTGTTCCCACTAGAGTGCACTAAAGTATTTTCAGAAAGTGTTATTATGTCTTTTTGTGTAGGTAAAATGTTATAAATGTGTTTTAGCAGTATGAATGATGCGTGAGTGTGGTTTAAAGTTAATATGAAGATAATTGTTTAACGAGTTATGTAGTAGGATTTAGTGTGGGAACATTTCGAAGAAGTATGGACATGGACAAAGGTGGATTTTGATAGAATAGATTTGTAAAGTAAGTTTATGGTAAAGGGAAAGTTAATTCAGGTATAAATAACAATAGTAAACAACTTGATGTATAAGCAAAACTTCAGCATATTAGATAATTAGATAATAAAAGTGTTTTGCAATTGCTTATTGATGAAAAGCGGGGAGTGACGCGGGAGAATGTCGTTTTGCTATTGGCTGTTGAGTAAACTGACCAATGGTAAAGCAATATTCTTCGCGCGCCTTTCTCTGCTGGTAGAGAAGACTTAGAGTATTCTAGAGTAGAGTGGGAGCCTAGCCGTGAAACAGCTCAGAGGTGTGTAGTAGTAGTTCCGATGGAAACGATCTAGCAGTGTTTCATACATCAAAAGTGTGGTAAACTGACGGCATAATTATTCCGAGGAGTGTGTAGAAATTTCGGAATTTTTAAGTGAATTTTGTGACGAGGAAAGACATAAATTCATCGGGGCGTATTTAGCAGGTCAGTGGCTACAAACTGTGACTGCATTTGGTACCGACAGACTTAATATTTGGCGAGCATTCTAAATCAAAATCAATCGGTATTTTTGCAGCTATTACCTTTTCGGGAAATGCAACATCATAAACTTGCTAACGTGAGTGAAAGAGATTGTGAGTGACGGTGTTAAGACTAGCATGGGCTTGTCTGTGATACTTGTTCACCTAAGTGTCAGAATATATTAATAGAGAACAAAATTTCCTACCTTTCATTTAGTGTTAAAACTTTCTCCCGAAACGTAGATTAGTGACTTTAATTGCGGCCTGGTTCACGTCGAAGTGCAGTAGGTTTCGCTCGGCTTCCCTACTGATGATATGCTGAGACAATGTTCACAGGTAGGTGCAGGTTCGTCTTAAAGGGACGGAAGGAACCGCGCCGTAGCATGTTCGCTGGAGTAAGCTGTCATTGAAGTGTGGAAAGTAGACGGGAAGGTAGGAGTGAACAGCATTAGATTGCCAGAAAGACCATTTGAGACTAAAAAGTTGAATACGTGAATTTAAGATCGCAGGCTCGCCTGCTAAGGGGAGCAGAATAGATTCGTTTCTAAACTGTACCGAGGGGCCGACAGTGTGCCATATTATAGATTGGTCAGTGTGAACACAGACAGGCTAGTGGCAGCAACAGCTAAAAGATATGATTTCAGCCCTCTTTTAGTAATTACAGCTCAAATACAGAAGTCACTCAGCTGTAGCATGGTTCGTTTCATTCCTCATCTCCAGTCCTAACCTGAGGTGCTCATACTCTACAAGAGCCTGAGTGTGCGTTACAAAGGTCTGAAGCAAAGTCATCACTCAGCGAAGACCTAACGTGAAAGATTTTCTCTAAGAGCCATCTAAAACTCGTATGCCTTGCTGCCATAACAGGATATCGCAATCCAAAGAGCGTGAAGTTTCCGAGCTCCTACTCTTTTCTGTCACATTATACCTCAGCCAATAGCTCAGAGGCGGGCAGCTATTGCCAGGAGATTTCTCCCAGTTCATGGGGTGGTTCTGAAATGGACAAATGAAAAGCTCTGCAAGTAGGCACAACGCAAAAGCGGGGAAACTGTTGAAAATGACAGCTTGAGACAATCAAGAGGCTGTATTCCGAAATTTAAACTGGCCGTCTCTCCGAGACATAGTAAGAAGCATTCACGTGCCTTGAGAGAAGCTACACCTGCCCAGAGGTCTCTTAACTGGCTATAACAGCTTCTACGAGGAATTCGTTGTTTCCTTCGACAGAAATGTGTGTGTTTCCCACCCCTTCCGGAGAGCGTGCTGTGGGATGATAAAGTTAGGCGCGCTACCTCAAGATGCTACAGTTTTGTAGCGGCAAATTCGTCTTAACAGAGATTCTAATATCGCACTTCCGTCTTGAGAGCTTTCCAGTCTTCGGAACCATCACAAACTATACAAGAAAGGTAGAAGTGAATCGAAGAATAGGCACTGTCAATGCTAATCTAGATCCGCAATTACAGAACAGCCTACTGAATGACTTCTTGAACAAGGGAACTTGTGTACCAATCTCTGAAATATGACACTTACAGTTTCGGCAAAAGAATGGCTACGTTACAGGTGTATTGTTCCCGATGACCAATCGCCAAGTATAGTAATTGGGATTTAGTTCACTTTGAGGTTGAACTTACAACGAACGAAGTTCAGTACCGTATATGCCGCCACTATCCTCGAAATGAATTCATTTCACTGAGGTAAAGAGTCCACAAGTTGCTTCAGATATGTCACGTCCAACTGCAATAGCTGATCGATTATTTGGTCCCGTAAAGCTACTGAAATAGGTGGGTGGTTCATTGTTACGTTTTACTCGGTATTCCAAAGAGTCCAAATCACATGCTACGAGTATATGAGTGACACCGAGTAATGATGTGTGAATTCCTAAGTGACCAAACCGCTGAGGTCATCGGTCCCTAGACTTACACACTACTTAAACTAACTTATGGTAAGAACAACACACACACCCATGCCTGAGGGGGGACGCGAACCTCCGGCAGGAGGGGCCGCACAGTCCGTGACATGGCGACTCAAACACGCGCGGCCACTCCGCGCGGTACATAGAGTGATTTAGCGGATCCATCGATGTGCGTTTCGGATATTTGAGAATTACTCAAATCGGTAATGTATGCATGCAGGCCTGTGAATACCGCTGTTGATATCTAGAAAGACTGAACTATCTATATTGCCAGAATGAGATTTTCACTTTGCAGCGGAGTGTGCGCTGATATGAAACTTCCTGGCAGATTAAAACTGTGTGCCCGACCGAGACTCGAACTCGGGACCTTTGCCTTTCGCGGGCAAGTGCTCTACCATCAGAGCTACCGAAGCACGACTCACGCCCGGTACTCACAGCCTTACTTCCGCCAGTATCTCGTCTCCTGCCTTCCAGGTTCGCAGGAGAGCTTCTGCAAAGTTTGGAAGGCAGGAGACGAGATACTGGCAGAAGTACGGCTGCGAGTACCGGGCGTGAGTCGTGCTTCGGTAGCTCAGATGGTAGAGCACTTGCCCGCGAAAGGCAAAGGTCCCGAGTTCGAGTCTCGGTCGGGCACACAGTTTTAATCTGCCAGGAAGTTTCATATCTATATTGCACTCATCACGAAGGTGTAGACGAAGGGGCTCAGTTGGTCACCGATAGCTTGGAAATGAACACCCTGGTACGAAAAACGTCCTAAAACCATCATTTAACCACCACTGGCGTGAAGTACGTCCACTACACGTTGCTAGTTAACCTCCTCATTGGGCCTCAAGTGCACTGGTTACGTGGCGTGATTTGAAAAGAGACAAGATAGTAACCCATCAGACACTAAATGTCTCCCGTTATCTATTTTCCAGATGCTGAGATTTTGGCACGATGAAGACGCTTAGGCTACTGGCGTTCTTCGAAGTACCCCGACCTGCATAATCCATTCATACGACTCTCTTCGCAATGTTCAGTCGGAATTTGACTGAGATGGTTGCAGTTCCTGTCGGGTTTGAAATCGATTGCCATTGTGACAGCGTGACAGTCGTCTCCAGTTCCTGTCGATAACATTTTTCTTATGAACACCTTTGTAGCACCGTGTCACACAGTCACAAGTGTTAACCACTTCTTCTGCATACATTGGACAATCCGTAGTGATACACTAAGGAGTCGGTGAAGTACGTTTGACGACGGTCACTGTGCGGAATTAGTATTTAATTTAGGAACGATTAGACACTTCAACAAGACCAGCAAACAACAGGATTACCGTTGCCACAACTTAACAAGTAGCCTCTAGTCCCCTAGTGTTACATCAATGCCCGTTCCCAACTGCTCATGGTTGATTGGCTAATTGAGATGGTTGCCTTCAATAGGTACTCACACAACATTACTGATTTATGTTATTTATTAAATATAGTTCACTGAGAAACAAGTCTTAAAACAATTCATAGAAAGGCTGGTCGGGTAATAAGTACTCAACCAAAAATAGTAGCAAACAACGTCACTTCTAAACACAAATTTACATAACCGTAGTGGTAGAAAGGTACCTTACGAACTACAAATTCCAGTATTTATAACCCGCTGAACTACAGCGCAGAACTGACTATTTCAATGAGTAATCCTGATAACAGAAAATTATGTTCACAAATAAGAAATGTAATAATTTTATGACAACGCCCATCCGGTATTAGCCACACTTTTACATAATCGTAAATTCCTTTGAAAAGTGGCATTTACTGGTCAATCTCCACACAGTTAAGTAAACTAACACCGCAGAAGTCATTGAGGGTTAATACACGTACCGTATTCCACATCTTTCTTCTCCAATATCATCACATTCTCAGTATGGGCGAAGATGCTACAGCATAGCGGGTTCTGGTTGGGCCCACGCTGTCTTGTTTATCTGCCGTGGCAAAACACCCACAAACGACATCGGTCACAGCTCGCCGTAAACTGCGCCTATACAACTGCAGAGCCCACGGCTTATCGTTCCACAGCAGCGTTGAATTCCCAAGCGTCTCGGTTTCACCATCAGTTCATTACCACAGAGTGCCAAAATTATTAATGCACAATTCGGACCATCCGGACCCCAACACTCTGCCGTTCTGACCACCTCGCTCAGTACTCCCTAACCATTCACGCCTCGTCGCCAGAGGGACACTCGCCCCCAACTCGGGGTCCCAGTATCTTTGGCGAGGCCAATATCGACCTTAACACTCACGGCCGGAACACAATCGTCCCGAAAATCGGTACAGTACGTACAAACACGGATGATTCTTTCTGCCATTCTCTCACGTGGCCACGTCGACTGATCTTAGCGCGCTGATACCATACAGACGAATCACACATATCATCAAACCTGTGCCACTGTTTATCAGTTGTTGTTCGCTGGCAAGTGGTGGCAACACAGTCCGTCGGCAACGCATGATCAAATATTTTCAGTGGGTGAGAGATCAGTAAAATATGTGGCCAGAGCAATGACGAACACCGCCTGTACCGAGGTAGGTTGGGACGGTGCGGGGAACAGCCGGCCTCGCGTTATCGTGATGAAGCAAAACATCTCGCAGACCTCGAAGTCTAGAACATTTGTTCTCTCTCTCTCTCTCTCTCTCTCTCTTCTGTGTGTGTGTGTGTGTGTGTGTGTGTGTGTGTGTGTGTTTTGTGGGGATGATGGCGGGTCATCAGTCACGTGAAAGCTGAGGTGATCTGCCACCAATACCTGTTCTGTGTCAACCTCTTCACCTTTCATCTCACAGTAGTACCTGCACAAAATGTTCTCTATTATTTTTTGTGCACATTCCAATCCCTCTTTTCACTCTCTACAGTTCCTTCTAGTACCATGGAAGTTATTTCTTGATGCCTTAGAACACGGGTTATCATCCCAACGCGTGCGTCTCTTCGCCGATTTTGTGCAGAAACTTATCGTTTCCTATTAGGCCGTCTAATTTTCAAACGCTTCGATTCTCTTCTTTACGGTTTTGCCGCCGTCCTTGGATCTTACTCACACAGAAACCTCTACTGTAATCCTTCATGCAGAACTAGAACATCTGCAAAGACAACGTGGTACCGTTCATGTGTCCATTGTTGTCAGTGGTTGCGTAATTGAAAGCGCAACAATTGCCACCGTGCTGCCAGTCAGTGGTGCTCTACGTTCGTCGCCCTGTCCGTCGGATACTTGTCTTGGCCGACCGGTGTGGCCGAGCGGTTATAGGCGCTACAGTCTGGAACCGCGCGACCGCCACGGTCGCAGGTTCGAATCCTGCCTCGGGCATGGCTGTGTGTGATGCCCTTAGGTTAGTTAGGTGTAAGTAGTTCTAACTTCTAGGGGACTGACGACCTCAGATGTTAAGTCTCATAGTGGTCAAAGCAACTTGAACCATTTCAACCGATACTTGTCTTGCAGCAAACAAGCCCATTCCGTAACTCACCGCACGAGACATGATGTACGATCTTCTTCAACTGAGCAAACTAAAAGTGGGTGCCACTTAAATATACCGACTGGTTATAATTAAAGTGCAGCTACTCAAAGAGGCCCAGTGTGGGCTGCAATAATGGAATGGCAGCGAAACTTTGTAACTATGCTAGTCCGTTAATGGGGAATCGCTTTACGCTGAAAAACAAAATAGTTTCAGTTGTGGCCAGTCTGAGGCTGTACACTGTAGTACGTTGTGACATCCACGTTGTCTTTTGACTAGCCACAATGTGAGTGAATAGTATGGCTCTGAGGCAAGGGACTACGAGTAGGCGCTGTTAGTGCTACTATTTTGTGTGAACGGCAGCAATTACAATAGTCTGACAAGAGGCGCTGTGTCATTAAATGTCTTAGAGACGATGATAATGGAATCCTGAAACACGGGTGAGTTTGGTATAGCACCTGGAAGAGGAAGGCGTCCTATCCCGGTGGAAGTTATGGACGAGGTCGCTGTTGCTGCAACTCACCAGGCAGCACGTGTCGCGAGAATTCTTCATCCCATGTTGAACAGTAGGGAAAGTCTTGAGGTCTATTTTACCCTTGTACCCGTACAAGATCCAGACGATACAGCAGCTGGAACTTCAAAATCTTCAGCAAAGTTCTGGATTTATTCTTCGCTTTCTGATATGGATCGAAGTTGATGACATGTGGCCGGGCAATATTCTCGGAGAGGCGAGGAGCAGTGAATACACAGAACTGCCCAATTTCGGGTCGTGTTAAACCACGTGTTGTCCACGAAGAGCCATTGCACTTGCCGTGTGTGACTACGTGGGGTGTATTCACAAGACTATTTTCGATCCGTTCTTCTTTGAAGAGAATACCCCAAGAGAGCATGACAAGTGTTCTGGGGCGTCTGCACGTTGCCGACACCTCCTTGAACAGCATGTGGTTCCTGCTTTGAAAGAGCGCAGCTGTGGCCGAACCACTGATTTCATGCACTGCTTCCATGGCTTGCAAGATTACCTAATCTGAACCCATGTAATTTTGGCTCTGGAGATCCCCATAGAAACGCGTTTACCAGGGGTACGTCCGATCTCAACCTGATCTGAAGGCCAGTATACTGGAACACGTTGTTCAGATTCGACGGTAAGTGGTGCGAGTAATTGTTGATCATGGCGTTTTACTGAGCATCTCGCCTACGTCTCTGCTGCTCACATGGAACAAATTGTATAAGTGGCAGTTAAGTCTGACCTTTTATGCCCAAACCCCGTTCCAAATGCATTACATACGGAAACATTTGCATACAGATTTCTTGCACTCGCAGCACCAGATTTGCATCTGGTGTCCAAAAGTGGAACTATTTTTTTCCAGCTTAAATTAGTTCCGAATTAATGCCTTATCGTATCTAAGACATTTCGCTGCCATACCGTAATTACAGCCCAAACTTGACCTCCATAAGTAGTTGCAATTTAGTTATAACCACCCAGTACTCTGGTGCAGAGCTGATTTTCTTGAAATACTTGATAATGGTCTAAGAGCTAAATTGTAAAATGGTATGAGTCGGCGATACTGTCTCATTGTGGCACTGAACTATTTAAATAACACGTTTCACTTCTGGTTGCTCTGTAACTTTAAGATTTAGCATGGTGTGGAGTATGGCCCTTCTGAACCCATCGATTACATGTTGATCATGTTGTGGTCTTCAGTCCTGAGACTGGTTTGATGCAGCGCTCCATGCTACTCTATCCTGTGCAATCCTCTTCATCTCCCAGTACCTACTGCAGCATACATCCTCCTGAATCAGCTTAGTGTATTCATCTTTTGGTCTCCCTCTATGATTTCTACCCTACACGCTGCCCTCCAGTACTAAACTGGTGATCCCTTGATGCCTCAGAACATGTCCTAGCAACCGATTCCTTCTTCTAGTCAAGTTGTGCCACAAACTCCTCTTCTCCCCAATTCTATTCAATACCTCCTCATTAGTTATGTAATCTACCCATCTAATACTCAGCATTCTTCTTTAGCACAACATTTCGAAAGCTCAGTATTTTAAACATAGCTGCGCAACAGCAACGGTTCCTCGTAATGTTAATGTAATACTGCCGAATTCTGAAGAAGACAGATTTAAATCTATCGAAACCTAGGTAAAGACTACTTTATCCTTTGCAACTGGTCGGCTGTTTTTTAATCTTATTTCGAAAGCTTCTATTCTCTTCTTGTCTAAACTATTTATCGTCCATGTTCCACTTCCATACACGGTTAAAGGCGCTGCAGTCTGGAACCGCAAGACCGCTACGGTCGCAGGTTCGAATCCTGCCTCGGGCATGGATGTTTGTGATGTCCTTAGGTTAGTTAGGTTTAATTAGTTCTAAGTTCTAGGGGACTAATGACCTCAGCAGTTGAGTCCCATAGTGCTCAGAGCCATTTGAACCATTTTTGAACCACTTCCATACACTCCATACAAATACTTTCAGAAACGACTTCCTGACACTTAAAGCAATACCGGATGTTAACAAATTTCTCTTCTTCAGAAACACTTTCCTTGCCGTTGCCAGTCTACATTTTATATCCTCTCTACTTCGACCATCATCAGTTATTTTGCTCCCCAAATAGAAAAACTCCTTTACCACTTTAAGTGTCTCGTTTCCTAATCTAATTCCCGCAGCATCACCCGACTTAATTCGACTACATTCCATTATCCTCGTTTTGCTTTTGATGATGTTCATCTTATACCCTCCTTTCAAGATACTGTCCATTCCCTTCAACTGCTCTTCCAAGTCCTTTGCTGTCTCTGGCAGAATTACAATGTCATCGGCGAACCTCAAAGTTTTTATTTCTTCTCCATGGATTTTAATACCTACTCCAAACTTTTCTTTCGTTTCCTTTACTGCTTGCTCAATATACAGAATGAATAGCAGCGGGGAGAGGCTACAACCCTGTCTCACTCCCTTCCCAACCACTGCTTCCCTTTCATGTCCCTCGACTCTTACAACTGCCACCTGCTTTCTGTACAAATTGTAAATAGCCTTTCGCTCCCTGTATTTTACCCCTGCCACCTTCAGAATTTGAAAGAGAGTATTCCAGTCAAAATTGTCCAAAGCTTTCTCTAAGTCTACAAATGCTAGAAACGTAGGTTTGCCTTTCCTTAATCTTTCTTCTAAGATAAGTCGTAGGGTCAGTATTGCCTCACGTGTTCCAACATTTTTACGGAATCCAAACTGATCTTCCACAAGGTCGGCTTCTACCAGTTTTTCCATTCGTCTGGAAAGAAATAGCGTTAGTATTTTGCAGCTGTGACTTATTAAACTGATAGTTCGGTAATTTTCACAACTGTCAACACCTGCTTTCTTTAGGATTGGAATTATTATATACTCGAATGAAAGCCGTGGAGCGATGCAGCAAAACGATAAACGACGTTGATAGGCAACGAGTTCCCTGTTGTCGAGTGTCAACACTTGCTGGTGGAGGTTTCTCCTTCTTATGCCTGTAGCCATAACTGCCAAATATAGATGTTGGCGTGCGGTGGAGGAATGTCAGACGTGGATAGAAACTGTCAGGATGCGCCGTATTAAAACTCGGCCGTGATCATCAAGTATTTTATTATTTGCAGCTGCAATGCTGCATTTCTCTCTGTCTACATCACAGGGTCCTGTGAAGCTGAGGATGCCACTTCCCTGTCTGCAAAACAGCTTGACGCGAAAGGGCTACCTCAGTGACCCGGCAACGTACTGCGGCGTGCCGGCCGTGTTTTGACGATGTCAGGGTGCGCCGGCAGCTGACCCGGTGGCCCACGCCCCGGGATGCCTCCGGAGCGTGTTTGGAGCCAACAAGACTTCCCGCAGTAGTGAGTCCTTGAGTGGCCCGTCACTGGCTGGCTATGGACCCCGTGTTGGACTCAGAGGGTCGAACCAGCGACCCATCATGGACTAGATCGCTGGTGTGACACGCCCCGCCGTCCAAGAGAGCCGCCAAACTTGAATGCCACACATTAGAAAACTGGCATGAGGCTGAGTGCCTCTGTTTGGCTAACGCGCCACTCTTAGTTATGTACTCATAACACCTAGGTAGGGCAGTGGGCCCTTCTACCTGTAACTTGCGCCTTGCAAACTACTGTGTTTACTCATTTCCGCGGTTCTACAGCCCTGTGGTTCAAAAAATGGTTCAAATGGCTCTGAGCACTATGGGACTTAACGTCTGAGGTCATCAGTCCCCTAGAACTTAGACCTACTTAAACCTAATTAACCTAAGGACATCACAGACATCCATGCCCGAGGCTGGATTCGAACCTGCGACCGTAGCGGTCTCGCTGTTCCAGACTGTAGCGCCTAGAACCGCACGGCCACCCCGGTCGGCTACAGCCCTGTGGCCTCCAATCTACTTCGCAACCGCTGGTAAGCGTAACTTACTGTCAACAGGCCTGCGTCCCGCTGGAACTTGAGCACTCAGAAATATTGCACCGAATCTAACTTTCCTATCTTAAACGGTGGTGCCGCTACACTACCTTGGCGCCACATGTCAAATGAACGAGAACCATGCGTCGTAATCTTTTCTTAATCATGGCATATAAATGGTGTTACCCCATCTACTTTGTACAGCTATGCTGAAATGCTAATTATTTTAATATCCAGACATGTAACACACTCCTTGCAGTTTGAGGATTTTTTTTATCTGCTGCCTTCTCTTGGTGTCGCAATTTTGATGGCTAGAAGCGCACATTATGAATAGTTAGTTACCCTTGACGTGTTTCTCTTTAGTAATGACGAGAACTTGGAGAGACCTGCCACTGTTATTAGGGGAGCCACAACACCCCTGGACTGCCGCCGGGACGCCGTCCTGCGACGACCACCGAAGTTTGCAGGGCGGCCGGCGGAACGCTTCTAACTGCCGGTCGGCGAGTCCTAGAAACACAGAGCAGCCACGCGGCAATTAGCGCTTTCAGTTTCGCCCTCAATTGCTTGTCTAATTACGCGCCGCCACCAGAATGTAATTACCGTAGGCTGCTCGTTTCATGCGGTAATACAGCCTTACTAGTGTCACATTTGTAATTTCAACGAGTGTCACATGTCAAGAGCCAAGTCACGCATCCTACTCCGGACAAAAGGACGACTGTCACATTCAGTATTCAAGAAGCTGTAATGTCGCTCAACCACCGCTACAAGTAAGTACGATTTGGGCTTCACACCTAGCCGATAATGACGTCGTTAGTGATGGAGCACAAGCCTATGGAAGATAAGCTAGGAGAAGGACACAGAACCAAATATTTATAAGGAACCTGTCTGTTCTTGACGTTACCGATTTAATGGAGCAATCCCACCCCTAAACACAACTCGGAATGATGTCGTGCCACACTCTGTAGACCCTCGGTTAATATTGAACTGTGTTGCAAAATGTACATAATACAAAAGAGTTTCTGCTACTTAAATTGCACTGTAACAGTTCTCTAATGACTTTATTACTCTAAAAATAGTTCAGCTTCGTGTAATTCTATTTTTAAGGGAGTTCGTACAAGTAATTTATTTCATTACATAAAAGAAGGAATTCTTTGCACTGTATGTCCGCTCAAGATATTAATGCTCTCTGAATCCACAAGTTACACAATTTATTATGGTTCGCTTTTATTACAGCATCCAGCGATAAAAGTATCCAGTAAGTAGCGCCTACCTCACGATGTACAAAGATGGCTCGGTATGCAGCACTCTCTAGTCCCGCTGTCTCTTCTGTATACAAGTCTCTTCCACCTGGATGGCGACTATCGTTATGAATCGTTAAAATAACCGTAACTACTTTGACGTGCTGAAATACTGGGAAGTTCTCAGTTTTGGAGGATGAAAATTCTTTAACAACCTTTTGAGCAAATGTTTGGACGAGATTTATAACAAATTTGCACTTAAAAACAGGTTTTCACAAAAGAATGCTACATACACGATTAATTTTTTTTATTTTTTTACTAAGAGACGGTCGTTCATTAAATGGTCGCTCACTATAGACAGAGTGGTATGTCTACAGAAATATCAAACCCCCACGCTCTCGTTCCTGCAATACAGTTCACACAAGAGAAAGTATCCGTGAAATTCACGGAATCTACTCGACACTCAGTTTACACAACCATCCGACTTAGTCTCCTTCCTTTAGAATACCATTATTAAACCACTGACAGGGCGGAACCTATTCAAACCCATTCACACAAAATCAGTTGACTTTATACATTTTAAAACTGCCCTTTACGAAGCTCGCGAACCATATATATTTAGTATTGGAGGGCAGCGCGGAGGGTAAAAATCGTAGAGGGAGAACAGGAAATGAATACACTAAGCAGATTCGGAAGGATGTAGGTTGCAGTAGACACTGGGAGATGAAGAAGCTTGCACAAGATAGAGTAGCATGGAGAGCTCCATCAAACCAGTCACTGGACTGAAGACCACAACAACAACAACAACAACAACAACAAGTGGGTAAGAGGATCGCATAGTCCCAGTTTCATATTGCTTACCTAATAACATCCAGGCGCAACAAGAACTTGATTTTCTGTATTTTGTATAATTACTGATCGAATTTAAAATTTTAAAATGTTGTCATAAACCGCTCATTAATAGGTATAATATAACGTTAAATATTTAAAACGATAGGTGAAATATCAAAGATACAAATTGTGTAAATGTCTTGAGGTTGTGTAGCTCAGGGCCCGCAAGTTACCAAGATCATTTTTATCCATTATTTGAGGATGAGAGCATTTAGAGGCTCCTAAAAAATTTACAAATAACTTCAAAACTTTTCGAAACATTTTCCCGCAAAAACTTACCACAAAATAATGAAATGAAAAAAGTTTATTGTTTTTGCTCTTCATGTTGTAAAACTTCAGCATCAGGCATGACGTCATAAATTATTGCCTTTTCTTCCTACTGGCTCAATTAGCAATACGTATCGCAAACAGTATTCACATACACCTGGAGGGTGATATATGTCGCCACACAGTTCAAGAGATATGACGTCGTAAATACTGAAATGCCAGAGAAACTAACTTTTGTTCAAAACGTAGCGGAAATTACCAAGACTATTAAAACAAGTACTTTGGGTGGCAGAGCGTTAACTGTGCACACATACGACACTAACTCCAAGACCCTGAGTGCCCAATCGTCTGAAGTTAATGAGTATTAAATGATTTTTAGCCCTAGGCACTATCCTAAAGAGAAATTTGTGCAACAGAATTTTGATTAGTGAACTATAGAGCGTCCGATGTGGGATTAGAGTTTACTAAGCATTTCACGCAATTTTTTTCTCAAAGGCTGCAGTAGATTATAAGTTTAAGAAACTGAGTAGCAACATTATGAACGTTTATTTAGCAGACGGAGCGAAGTCCTGAGACTACAGTTACATGGAACACACACAAAAAATACTATTTCTATGGTTCCAGACAAGCAAACATAATTGATATGCATATGAAGTGCGTAGCAACGGGGCTTTTCAGTGCTCATACCTTAGGTTCTATTGATGATAAAAAGGTAGGGTCAAGTGTTTTGGATAGCCCTTGGGTTATCGTCTTAGATGTTCGATAGTACAGGGTCAGAGTATGAAAGTACAAATTTTCTTCTGCTTACGCAAATGGACAAAATCAATTGGTTCTTTTGCCATTAGTTGTGGTCTCGGTGAGCTTCACGCTACTTATGGAGACGCCATTAGCTTATGGGCGGTTCCTCGGTAAACCCCACAAAAAGCTTTTTTTAAATATATTTTCGCCGTCACCAGCGAACCAAAACCTAGCCAAGGGTTCCAAGACTGTAACCACAGCAAATGGCTGAATTTTTTGCGATATAACACATTCCTCTCCTGATCTCGAAATACCTTAAAAATTCTCTTGGTGCTCTTATATGTTTCCAAGATAGAGAGGTTTAAAGTTTCCCTACCTCTACACCTACAATCCGGCGTTAGACGAAATCTAAATGATAAATAACCGCAGCAGATGGCTCAAATTTTAGTGGTATATTCTCTAGGAATTTATCTAGAAGAGCTATCTCCCAGTTTTAAAAACTATTTGTCCGTTATCGAGAAATACCCTAAAAATGGTTGCTTGGATACCAAAACCCAACGACGGATTCCGAAGCGGGTATGAACAGAAAAGGGCTGTAATTTTTAATCTGTATTCCTAAGATCCAGAACTCTAACAGTCTTGAAGGATTGTTTCGTTCCTTTACCCATTTCCGAGATACAGGTGTTGAAAATTACCTTACTTGTACACACAAAATACTCATGTAAAATCCAGTTTGAGGCGAAAATGTAGTTTATAAAGCGATCTAGGATGGAGAAATATGCTATAAAATGTCTCCGGTATCATCTAGGAACCCCATGTTGTAGTACGGAAGCACATTAAACATTTTTTGCCCGTATAATCAGGTCTGAGGTGCAAAATGTATTTTGCGTTATTTAATTTCAAATATGTAAATTATCTAAATGTTACCGACTGGTACATTTCTTTTCACATGAATCTCATACCATGCTGGAACAGGGAAAGGATGGGAACCAGCAGAAAAATGCTCCTACCAGAGCACAAAAAATGCTTGTACGTTGCTGTTTTATAAAAAGAGTGCTAGTTCTGCAAGATTCGCAGGAGAGCTTCTGTAAAGTTTGGAAGGAAGGAGACGAGATACTGGCAGAAGTAAAGCTGTGAGTACCGGGCGTGAGCACTTGCCCGCGAAAGGCAAAGGCCCCGAGTTCGAATCTCGGTCGGGCACACAGTTTTAATCTGCCAGGAAGTTTCATATCAGCGCACACTCCACTGCAGAGTGAAAATCTCATTCTGGAAATATCTTTATACAATTAGCGCAAGCTGTGTAGTAGATTTAGCCAATCGAACAAAGTCACTCCCAAAAAAGATGAACTTATATTTACATAACATCAAATATTATAGTATATACTTATATTAAAATAATAATAAAGTACCTAATAAAAACGCGAATGATAGGAAAAAAATTTGGAAGTATCAAGGTGGGAACCACCGCCGAACGACTAACGAAATATTTTTTTTATTTTTTTTTTAATTTCATATTTTTCGCTTCTGTTTGTTGCATCTGCTCGGGGTGGACGTCGTAAGACATCCGTTTAAGTTCATTGTTGATCGATTAACTCAGTTTTTTATTACAGAGGGCAGCTAACCCTCTGCCCGAACACGCTGAGCCACCGTGCCGGGACTATATTGGGCAGTAACGCTACTCATTACGCTTTTTTCTTTTTTTTTGTAATCTTATTTTGTTCGATATAGATCGTTGCAATTGTACATGGCGGACGTTCCCTGACTCCCACTGAAGTTCTTTATTTGATCCATTCACTCAGTTTTTTTTTTTTTTCTTCGGAGGGCATCTGACCCGCTGACCGAACACACTGAGGTACCGTGCCGGCTATGCTAAATCAATGTCACATCTTTTGTATATAATGATATTATCTTACCCTTTGCTGCAACCGTAATCGTAGATATGTTACTAATTGAAATTTAATTATAACAAATTGTACCAAGAGCAATGCGTTTTGGGTGCATCTTCAGTGTGTCGCTGCGTTCAAATAGCCTACTCTCACAGTACGCAAGTTACAATAATTCTTTTGCTACGAATATGATGTTTCTCATTATATTATTGGAACTAATCACACAGCTAACATTGGGTTTTGCAGTGATTCTCAATTTGCTGGTGCTCAGAAACGGCATATATATACACATAGGCTTGAAATGAATGCCAATATGGCACCTCACAACTCTGTACTGAAGGGAGACGGCGTGCGTGTGACGTAGGTGGCGTTGTGCCATCTCATTGGTCAACGCTCAGACGCACGCTCAGAATTCTGATGTGGTGTCATCGCCAGACACCACACTTGCTAGGTGGTACCCTTTAAATCGGCCAAGGTCCGTTAGTATACGTCGGACCCGCGTGTCGCCACTAGCAGTGATTGCAGACCGACCGCCGCCACACGTCAGGTCTAGTCTAGAGAAACTCCCTATCACTCGCCCCAGTTGGACAGCCGACTTTGCTAGCGATGGTTCACTGACTACATACGCTCTCAATTGCCGAGACGACAGTTTAGCATTGCCTTCAGCTACGTCATTTGCTACGACCTAGCAAGGCGACATATTCTTGAAGAATGGATCCTGAACAGACAATATTGTGAATCATATACAGTCATGAGCGACGTTCATCATTAATGGATTAAAGTTAAGTATCAAACTAATTATGTCCGCTTTCTGAATTCTAATTCCCTGTCATGTTCCAGACCTCACGTCAGTAGAGTCCTTCCCTCCTCACGCTAGCCTGCGTGAGCTAAAACGCGTGCATTTCGGCCCCCACTAGTAACACGGTCTTGGCACTTCTGCCAACACATCTGACATGCCAGATATTGCTCTCCACGTTCGGAAAGACTCCCGAGCGTGCTATTCCACGCTATGACGTCAGAAACTCGGCACGCTGAACGCTCAGCGTTCGGATGCACGGTCGGTGTGCCGACGGATTTATACAGGGTGTTACAAAAAGGTACGGCCAAACTTTCAGGAAACATTCCTCATACACAAAGAAAGAAAATATGTTATGTGGATATGTGTCCGGAAACGCTTACTTTCCATGTTAGAGCTCATTTTATTACTTCTCTTCAAATCACATTAATCATGGAATGGAAACACACAGCAACAGAACGTACCAGCGTGACTTCAAACACTTTGTTACAGGAAATGTTCAAACTGTCCTCCGTTAGCGAGGATACATACATCCACCCTCCGTCGCATGGAATCCCTGATGCGCTGATGCAGCCCTGGATAATGGCGTATTGTATCACAGCCGTCCACATGCGAGCACGAAGAGTCTCTACATTTGGTACCGGGGTTGCGTAGACAAGAGGTTTCAAATGCCCCTATAAATGAAAGTCAAGAGGGTTGAGGTTAGGAGAGCGTGGAGGCCATGGAATTGGTCCGCCTCTACTAATCCATCGGTCACCGAATCTGTTGTGGAGATGCGTACGAACACTTCGACTGAATTGTGCAGGAGTTCCATCGTGCATGAACCACATGTTGTGTCGTACTTGTAAAGGCACATGTTCTAGCAGCACAGGTAGAGTATCCCGTATGAAATCATGATAACGTGCTCCATTGAGCGTAGGTGGCAGAACATGGGGTCCAATCAAGATACCATCAACAATGCCTGCCCAAACGTTCACAGCAAATCTGTGTTGAAGACGTGATTGCACAATTGCGTGCGGATTCTCGTCAGCCCACACATGTTGATTGTGAATATTTACAATTTGATCACGTTGGAATGAAGCCTCATCCGTAAAGAGAACATTTGCACTGAAATGAGGATTGACACATTGTTGGATGAACCATTCGCAGAAGTGTTCCCGTGGAGGCCAATCAGGTGCTGATAGTGCCTGCACACGTTGTACATGGTACGGAAACAACTGGTTCTCCCGTAGGACTCCCCATACAGTGACGTGGTCAACGTTACCTTGTACAGCAGCAACTTCTCTGACGCCGACATTAGGGTTATCGTCAACTGCAGGAAGAATTGCCTCGTCAATTGCAGGTGTCCTCGTCGTTCTAGGTCTTCCCCAGTCGCGAGTCATAGGCTGGAATGTTCCGTGCTCCCTTAGACGCCGATCAATTGCTTCGATCGTCTTCCTGTCGGAATACCTTCGTTCTGTAAATCTGTCTCGATACAAACGCACCGCGCCACGGCTATTGCCCCGTGCTAATCCATACATCCAATCGAAATCTGCCAACTCCGCATTTGTAAACATTGCACTGACTGCAAAACCACGTTCGTGATGAACACTGACCTGTTGATGCTACGTACTGATGTTCTTGATGCTAGTACTGTAGAGCAATGAGTCGCATGTCAACACAAGCACCGAAGTCAACATTACCTTCCTTCAATTGGGTCAACTGACGGTGAATCGAGTGAGTGCAGTACATACTGACGAAACTAAAATGAGCCGTAACATGGAAATTAAGCGTTTCCGGCCACATGTCCAAATAACATCTTTTCTTTATTTGTGTGTGAGGAATGTTTCCTGAAAGTTTGGCCGTACCTTTTTGTAGCACCCTGTATACATATAGGCTTGAAATGAATTCCAATATGGCGCCTCACAACTCAGTACTGAAGGGAGACGACGTGCGCGTGACGTAGTGGCGATGTGCCATCTCATTGGTCAACGGTCAGACGCACACTCAGAATATCTGACATGCCAGGTGTTCCTTTGCACGTTCGGAAAGACTCCCGAGCGTGCTATTCCACGCTATGACGTCAGAAACCCGGCACGCTCAACGCTCAACGTTCGGATGCACGGTCCGTGTGCCGATGACTTTATATACGGGAATCATTTCATGTACCTTCGGAATTTTTAATCGTGAAATTTTAAATGTGCCTTTCTTTAGTTGTCTTCTATTGTGCAGGAGACTGATTTTCGAGTGTATGGTACGTGACTCCAGTTGTTTTCATTTCTACGTTATTTAAATCGCACCAACTTTGACAGTACAAACGAGCGAGCTGAACTCTGTTTGGGGTACTCGGTTGCCTGAGGGCAACAAAACGACTCCGGGATGCGGCAGCGCGGTGCCCGCCAGCCGACCTTGGGCCGTGACTTCGGTACCGTGCCGTGCGGCGGGGCGGTAGCGTGTGGCTGCGCTGATTTATGTGCCGGCTTTGTGTCCGCCTGCGGGCCAGCCGTGGCAGCGCCCTAGCGCCCTAGCGCCCTGCTGGGCTTAATTAGGGCGTCCGGCCCGCGCCGCAGTCGGGTTCGATCCGCGGACCGCGGCCCCGGGGGCAAGGGGCCACGCCACCCCGTGCCGCATGCGCCACGATGGATGGACGGTCGGCGAGGCGCCGCGCCTTAATCGCTCCTGCTCCTCCCCCACAACCAGCCCTGTCATGAGGGAGGCCGCTGCTGCCTTCCTTGCCTCTGGCCCTCAACCCACGGCAGAATATCTACGGTGCGCCACCAGTGTCCCACCGTATGTCTTGCGGTGCACCGTCGCCATCCCACAACACGTCCATTTCCTAACTCTCTCAAAATCTGTTGTCGTATCTTATCAATCAAATTTAATTAAGACTTACTGTTACTTATGTTCCTGTTGTTGTTGTCTTCAGTTTGTTTTGATGAAGCTCTCCGGGCCACTCTACCCTGTGCAAGCCTCTTCATTTCCCAGTACCTACTGCACCTTGTAATGGTACTTGAATTACGTAACCATTACGGCACCTCACCTGTAAACCTCTTGATACCAGCGATATTCTACTGTGTTTCTATAAAATAGTTAACATATTTCTGGGACAACATTCAGATTTGATTTCATTAATGTAGAGGTACTTCGATACATCGATATGTATATATTGCAATTATATTATTCTTATGTGTATTCTTTCTCTTGTCACTATGATCTTTGACGTACTTGTAACTCTGATTTTTGGGCGCGTAAGCGGTTATTAGAGAGCCAAGTCTTGGACGTCATGTTGAATAGACGCAGATTGTAGTCAGTTTATAAAATGTGAACTTTAACAGTGAGGAAGATATTTTCAAGTATGTTTTATATTGTGAAGCGATGTTTTGGAGCGAGTTACGTGATATTGCAACAGAAGTAATAAAAAAGAAGTGTAACTTAAATTCGGTGTGCTCATTACTTTTTTAAATCACCATTGTCCTAACTTGCAAAAGTTTAATCATCAAGAATGGTTTATGAAACACATCTATAAAACTTTTGGATATCGCTTAATAACACATAGGTCTTTTTGCATCCGAGCTTGGATTCATCACTACCTAGATATTCGACGATTGAGCCATGAGTTCACAACGAGACCAGCTTGGGAAACACGTAAAGATGAGTGCCTAGTTTATCCATTATTTCAAGAAATGACTTTATTAATTGTGCTCTAATGACACCTGCCACATAATATAACTTTGTTGTTGCCCGAAAATACAATATTTAGCAGCGAGAGCAACACTACAATCATAATTAATTTTTAACCTTCGTTGTGGTAGGGTTGTTAGAACCTACATCCATTTGAACCCCCTCACTGTATACATCTCTTGGTCTGCCTCTACAATTTTACATTCTATACTCCCCTCTAATACTAAATTGATAATTCCTTGATATCTCAGAATTTGCCCTATCAGTCTAACTCTCATTTTACTCAAGTAGTGCCACAAATATCTTTTCTTCCCTGTTCTGTTCAATAACTACTCATTAATTCCATTTCTTCCCATCTAATATACCACTGGCAATTAAAATTACTGCAACACGAAGATGACGTGCCACAGGCGCGAAATTTAACCGACAGGAAGTAGATGCTGCGATACGCAAATGATTAGCTTTTCAGAGCATTCACTCAAGGGGGCGCCGGTGGCGACACCTACAACGTGCTGACATGAGAAAGTTTCCAACCAATTTCTCATACACAAGCAGCAGTTGACCGGCGTTGCCTGGTGAAACGTTGTTGTGAGGCCTCGTGTAAGGAGGAGAAATGCGTACCATCACGTTTCTGACTTTGATAAAGGTCGGATTGTAGCCTATCGCGATTGCGGTTTATCGTATCGTGACATTGCTGCTATCACTGGTCGAGATCAAATGACTCTTAGCAGAATATGGAATCGGTGGGTTCAGGAGGGTAATACGGAACGCCGTGCTGGATCCCAACGGCCTCGTATCACTAGCAGTCGAGATGACACGCATCATATCCGCATGGCTGTAACGGCTCGTGCAGCCACGTCTCGATCCCTGAGTCAACACATGCGGACGTTTGCAAGACAACAACCATCTGCACGAACAGGTCGACGTCGTTTGCCGCAGCATGGACTATCAGCTCGAAGGCCATGGCTGCGGTTACCCTTGACGCTGCATCACAGACCGTAGCGCCTGCGATGGTGTACTCAACGACGAACCTGGGTGCACGAATGGCAAAACGCCATTTTTTTGGATGAACCTAGGTTCTGTTTACAGCATCATGATGGTCGCTTCCGTGTTTGGCGACATCGCGGTGAACGCACATTGGAAGCGTGTATTCGTCATCGCCATGGCGTATCAACCGGCGTGGTGGTATGGGGTGCCATTGGTTACACGTCTCGGTCACCTCTTGTTCGCATTGACAGCACTTTTAACAGTGGATGCTACATTTCAGTTGTATTACTACCTGTGGCACTACCCTTCATTCGATCCCTGCGAAACCCGACATTTCAGCAGGATAATGCTCGACAGCATGTTGTGAGTCCAGTATAGGCCTTTCTGGATACAGAAAATGTTCGACTGCTCCCTAGCCAGCACGTTCTCCAGATGTCTCACCAATTGAAAAAGTCTGGTGAATGGTGGCCGAGCAACTGGCTCGTCGCAATACGCCAGTCACTACTCTTGAACTGTAGTATCGTGTTGAAGCTGCATGGGTAGCTGTACTTGTACACGCCATCCAATCTCTATTTGACTCAATGCTCAGGCGTATCAAGGCCGTTATTACGCCAGAGGTGGTTGTTCTGGGTACTGATTTCTCAGGATCTATGCACCCTAATTTCGAGAAAATGTAATCACATGTCAGTTCTAGTATAATATATTTGTCCAATGAATAACTGTTTATCATCTGTATTTCTTCTTGGTGTAGCAATTTTAATGGCCAGTAGTGTATTCAGTAGTCTTTTGTAACACCACGTTTCAAAAGCACGTATTCTCGTTTCTTCTGAACTGCTAATCATCCAGATTTCGTCTACATACATACTCCGCAAGCAACCGTACGGTGCGTGGCCGAGGGCATCCTGTACCACAGCTGATCATTTCCTTTCCTCTTCCAGTCACAAATAGAGCAAGAAAAAAATGTTTGTCTACACAGGGTCATTCTTATCACCGTTTAAAAACCACCGAAGTGACCTAGATGACTGTTAGTTTAACATGAGACACAAGGGTCCTCGAATGTCGAGAAATACCCCAAAAGTGGAAGAAAAATATTGAACATGTGATTTCAACGTAAGACGTACCTCACCGCTCATATAGCGATTGGGTTTGTCGATGATACACTCACCGTTACAGGGCAGTGCTACCCATGGCTCCGCTATGCCACTCTGTTTTCGTTCTTGCATTATACCGTGTGATACAAAACAAAACCTCTTCATTTCAACACTGGTTGTCACGTTAATGACCTTAATCGCTGAAGCGTAGTGCGTTCTCATAGAGCGTGCGACGACATTCCCATCGTTTCATACGTCCACAGGATCGTGGAGTAGAATTGTGGTGAACGTCTTTCGGCCCTACTGTTCTATCAGTTCATTGAGGAGGCAATGACAGAGATAAAAGAAAGTGTCATGAGTGGAATTAAAATTTACGCTTATGAGACTGCAGTTATCAGTGAAATTGATGAACAGTTGCAGAACGTTTTGACAGATTAATGAGCAGACGCTGTGGGTTTAGGGTAAACCGAAAAAAATAGGAAAAATAATGGAGACTAGCAGAATTGAGATTAGCGATAAATGTAAAGCCGCGCGGGATTAGCCGAGCGGTCTCGGCGCTGCAGTCATGGACTGTGCGGATGATCCCGGCGGAGGTTCGAGACCTTCCTCGGGCGTGTGTGTGTGTGTGTGTGTGTGTGTGTGTGTGTGTGTGTGTGTGTGTGTGTGTGCGTGTGTATAAGCTTAGGGACTGATGACCTTAGCAGTCAAGTCCCATAAGATTTCACACACATTTTTTTGTGATAAATGTAAAATAAAAATTGAGGACCACAAAATAGGCAAAGCGATTGAATGGTTCTACCATCAAGGCGAAATTGCACATGACGGACGAAATGAGCTTAGAACACGTCGTGAGGACATTTTTAACCAAAATTCTACTAGCATCTAACATTAGTTCTAATTTGAGCAAGAAATGTCTGGGAATGTAAGTTTAAAGCACAGAACTGTATTGAACTGAGTCATGGACTGTGGTAAAAACAAAAAATAAGAAAAACGAAGCCTTTGAGAGGTAAAGCTATGGGAGGATGTTGAAAATTGAATGGACTGATAAGAATTATCGAGGTTCTCCACAGAGTCGTTGGAGAGAGGAACATATGGTACCCATTGACAGGCCGTGTGTCAAGACACTGGGGAATATTTTGCATCATGAGCTGTAGTTGGGAAACATACACCATGTACATAGTTGCTAATGGTGCACCTCTCCTAGTAAGGAAATTGTGCAGTCCACACTCATACTCCAACTTCAGTCATGGTGGGGTCACGGACATTTTCAAACCCTACAGACTCGTTCTGCCTTTCTGTTAAGTCTACATATTACTTAGCTGATTCCATACAAACGACATCACTGGCACGATTAATGAAATGATAGGAGTGGGAGGCGAATGGTATGGTACCAAGCCCCTTTTCAAACATACCTTAAAAACAGATACATAGTTAGTGTCTTCAAAACTTTAAACACCTCAACGCAGATGGTCAGTTCAGAAAACTTTAAACAAACTCTGATATCCACCATTAAAGGACGTTATGAATCTTACAACTCTGATTGCTGACAATAAACATGTTGTACAAAGATTTCTGAAAATCTTCAAGTATGACCTTTCTCCAAAGAACAAATAATTATAGCTCATATTTTCACAAACGGCTGACTCGATAAATCACTCAAAACAGTCAGTTAAACAGCAGATATAGTTCTTGTGAATCCATTGACAACCAAGCGATAAACAACAGTATTTAACTTGTGGGAAGGGGGGGGGGGGCGGAGGGTTGTGCATCACAACATTGGTGTTAGTTTTACAAATGGCGGGACCTTCAGTGCACTTGCATACCTTTCTCTGTACAACAGTCCATGTCAGGGCCCTTATGGTTAGAATAACTTATGATACCTGTAACATAAACCTGTTAGCAGCAGGTGTTGACGAGAAGTCACACCGCTTGGTTAAGATGTTTAGAAACAGCAACAAACATACGTAACCCCCCACCCCGTCTCTCTCTCTCTTTCTCTCTCTCTCTCTCTCTCTCTCTCTCTCTCTCTCTCTCTCTCTCTCACACACACACACACACACACTCACACAATATCTGCAATGAAACGCAGTTACAATTATTTAATTTTACCCTTTTAATATTGCATTCTGTGAATACTGATTGCTCTCTCTCATACCAACTTAACAAACCAAAATTTTGAATGACTTCCAGACACTTCAAGTAAAAGGTAACCATTTGGCCAATACAAACAAGAGCACTTGACATTATGAAACAGTTCCGCATCAGCAGCAATGCAGAGTTTAAACCAGTTACTCGTATTCCACGCGTACTCAGTAAGTCAACAGCTACTTCACAGACGCCTCCTCGGTTTACAAGAAACAACAGGGTCAGCGAACTTAATTCTATTAGAATTATAAACAATTCAGTGGTCATCCACCCAGCTAATCTTTACGTAATTGTTGAGCAAAAGGAACTCTCTTTAAAGCTCACAATATCTAACGTACGGTAAAACAACAACAGCGCAAGACAGTTTTTTTTTTTTTTTAAGTATCAACACCGCACTAAATTACAGCCAACTCAAGTTAAGACGGGCGAAATAAATTTGAACAGTGAAACGTGGGTAATTTACCATTATCAAATGACTTAGACCATCTCGCATAACGTATACGCTCAGTAGTGCGTTCAGGTCACAGAATAGTATATAACAGCGTAACTGTACTCGTGCTTCTACTATAACCACACTATGGGACACACTAATGTTTCAGTCAGCTGTATAGCCCTCAAACCAACCAAACTAGCAAACGGCCACCGCTGTCTGTCGACACCGGTACAAACTGGTCCCTCAGTCTCGAGTACAGTGCCCTCGCCGGACTCGAACTCAGCGACCACGCCGTCTGCGCACAGCCACAGCGGACAACGCGCCCCTCACTGCACCGCTCGCTCGCTTTCTCATTCCTCCAGCAGCCATGTGACCCAACACTTCGCGGCGTATACTCGCACCACCGCGGAGCCAGACTTGAAGGACTCGAGAGCAGTCGACACGCCACGCGTCCTTAAATAATCTTCCAGGGGAAGACTCTCAGACCAGCGTATCTGATCGGAAGGCTGAACCATGGACGACCATAGATAACCAGAGAGGCACTAGTCTCGCCCACAAGCCAGGGCGGACGACTCAATTTATCTCAGCGACGGAAGGTCAAATCACAGCTTGGTACCAGTCCTACACCGTCTATCGCGCTCCAAAGCGAGCAGGGTGCTCCTTGGCAGTGACTAATAATGTGTCTCCCAAATTCTTTCACTGATAACTGCAGCCGGCCGGAGTGGCCGAGAGGTTCTAGGCGCTAGAGTCTGCAGCCGTGCTACCGCTCCAGTCGCAGGTTCGAATCCTGCCTCGGGCATGGATGTGTGTGATGTCCGTAGGTTAGTTAGGTTTAAGTAGTTCTAAGTGCTAGGGGACTGATGACCTCAGCAGGTAAGTCCCATAGTGCTCAGAGCCATTTGAACCATTTTTGATAACTACAGATATAAACGACACACAAAATTGTCGTAATGAAAGTCTACATCCATGTCCAGCGTCCACCACAGCTTTCATTATTTCCTTTAAGTAAATCCTGCTATTACTACATTTACAGATTCTCTTTGTTATACGAATGTTATACCATACATGGCAAAATGGCGCTACGCCAAACCGGCACCAGTGCAACTATGGTGCCCCTCAGGCCATAGAAGAGGTGTCTACGGGAAAACAGACGTGAAACTATTGAGCAATTGACCACCCTGATAAGCCGGTCCGTGTGGCCGAGCGGTTCTAGGCGCTTCAGTCTGGAACTGTGCTACCGCTGCGGTCGCAGGTTCGATTCCTGCCTCGGGCATGGATGTATGTGATGTCCGTAGGTTAGTTAGGTTTAAGTAGTTCTAAGTTCAAGGGGACTGATGACCTCAGAGGTTAAGTCCCATAGTGCTCAGAGCCATCTGAACCATTTTTGAACCGCCCTGATGAAGCAAGGGGCTAGTAATAGCCCCTCCTCAACGACTGTTCAGCGAATGTTTCTGCTTGTAGACATCCGGAGCAAGAGCCTCTTCATGGGCTTATGCTGACTGCTGTTCTTCGGTGACGAAAGCTGGAATTTTCACGCCAGTACCGGAACTGGACGCCCACTAAGTGACGATAGCCAGACATTTCATATAAATCAAATTTTATGCTCCACCGAACAGATGGCCGTTGGCGTGGACGACAATCGTCTTCGGAGTAGGAAGCATTATGGTCTAGGGCAGGGCTTCCCAATGTGTGGTCCGCGGACCCCTTAGGGGTCCGACGGCTCTTTCTAGGGAGTCCGCGGCCACCTTTCACCAAATCGTGTAAAATAATGAGTAAAATTATTAAATAAAATTGTGAAAATCAAATTCATCACTATTTTTTTTTGTATGAAAAACATGTGTACTTTTAGTTCAGGTCGTATTCCCAAGCAGCCTTTGCGGTTCGTAAGTGAGAACGCATACACAGTTTAGTGCCGGAGAATGCGGCTTCTCTGATCGACTGTTTCGCAACAATACGGGGGTCGTTTGTGCGCCGGCTCACGGCGCTAGATGCGCTGAAACCTTTTACGCATGCGCGGAGCGAGCTTCGTCGACCAATCCCAGCGCGCCGGCCGAAAGTGGCCGTGCGGTTCTAGGCGCTGCAGTCTGGAACCACGGCACCACTACGGTCGCAGGTTCGAATCCTGCCTCGGACATGGATGTGTGTGATGTCCTTAGGTTAGTTAGGTTTAACTAGTTCTAAGTTCTAGGGGACTAATGACCTCAGAAGTTGAGTCCCATAGTGCTCAGAGCCAATCCCAGCGCTCGCTGGCACGTATGCGGCCGCAGGCAACATTAAATGTTAAACTTGCTTTGTCAGTGTACTACCCATGTCATAAGTCGATTTTTGACCAGTATATTACTTCTAACATGGATCGGTGGCTGAGGTCAGGATCATTAAAGAATGGTGCAGTTTCTCCATCGCCTTTACAACAAGGGAAGTTTCCAGTTGAAACGAATGAGGAGGGAGGACGACCAAAGGGAGACTTTACATACATTTGAACATTTTTCTTCGGATTCCACGAAAAAACAAAACACACACACACGAATGTTACGAAATACGCATGCTCCTTACACAACAGTAGCCAAACGGTGGAAGTGAACAGACCATAAGCGACAGCTTGTCAACAGCGAACAGTTTGGACGTGACGTTGATCGCTCTTGGAGGAAGACAGCTCCATCGTGTGAAATTTCATTTACCAAGTAATTTTAAGCAGGCTATAGTGTGTTGAACAAATGGAGTAAATCCACTAGTAACTGTCTGGATACAGTGGGAATTCAAATTGGATCGTTAATTTCAAGTTGTTTTCATTCATCTCCAAACCAAAGACTATTAATACTTCGGGGGGGGGGGGGGGGGAGGGGGGAGGGGGGGGGTCATTGGGAACCTGGCATATGGCGCATTAGGAAGCTTTCAGTTCACATGGGTTTCGCTCTGAAACTTAAAGTTACTGTGCTCTTGACTGAATAGCGGTCCGCCATGGATTTTCGACTGAAGAAGGGGTCCGGCAGCTGAAAAGGTTGGGAAGCCCTGGTCTAGAGAATGTTTTCGTGGCATTCCCTGGGTTATCTCGTCTTTGTGGAAGGCAGAATGGATCAACACAAGTATGCATCTGCCTTTGGAGACTGGTCCACTCCTACATGCAGTTTCTTCTTCCTCGGCATGGTGGCATGTACCATCAGGACAATACAACGTCTCGCACATCTTGCAGTGTAAGTGGGTGGATCGAAGAGCACCAGGATAAGTTCACCGTATTGCCCCGGCCACCAATCTCCTTGGATTTAAATCCAATCAATAATTTGTGGGACCAACTCGATCGTGCTGTTCGACCCATGGATCCTCAATCGAGAATGCTGGTGCAGCTGGTCACGGCAACAGAGTCGGCACGACCCTGTCGGTAAGTCCCAGAACCTCACTGACTGTCTTCCTGCACGACTCACAGACGTTTGCACAGTAAAAGGTGGTTATTCAGGCTTTTGACAGGATGTCACATTAATGTGACTGGACAGTGTAGCATCCCATATGGTTGTGAGCTCACCACTTCACCGCTTGTCCCCTAAAGGACGTCGACTTGTTTCAGAAGTGACATTACTCTGTGACAGTGACCGACGGGAAAAAACGATCTAACAAAAAGATCTTGTACTCACTGATGGCTATACACCGCGTTGATGAATCAAATTAATGACGTATGCTGAAACGGAATTCTGAAATCTGGTTTCGCAGGACAGAGCGGATCAGGTTGTAGAATGGGACCAAGGTCAATTACTGTTAGATATACAAGAACACATACAACTTTATTCCTCAAATCAATGCACAGTTTCTCTTTAAAACAACAGAGATCAATTCACGGCTGAGGGCCCAAGTAACTTCTCCAGAATAAGATTAGATGATTGATTTTAAAACACCAGCATTTAGAGTAACGGCTGAAGGCCTTACTTAAGTAAAATTACAATGTCTTTTCTGCTAAAGTCCGAAATAATATTTCAGACCAGCTAGGGAAATTCGTTAAAAACCAAGCCTTTACAAATTCCGGCTAAAGGCCATATTAAGGAAATTTCTAGTTAATTCTTCGGCTGAAAGCCTAATTAAAAAAAATTTTCTTTACATAATAAAAGAGAGACTTTAAAGATAAGCTTTTACACAGTACAACAGAAAAACATCTTAAGAAAAATTGAAGTATCTTGTCGGCTGAATGGCCCAAACAATTACTCAAGAATACTTAAAGACAACCTTAAGATAAAGATTTACAGAACACAGCTGCAGGCCGTTTCAAGAATTAAA
The DNA here is from genome assembly GCF_021461385.2 of Schistocerca piceifrons. Taxonomy (NCBI): domain Eukaryota; kingdom Metazoa; phylum Arthropoda; class Insecta; order Orthoptera; family Acrididae; genus Schistocerca; species Schistocerca piceifrons. The sequence goes on from NC_060139.1 coordinate 66,474,692, forward strand.
GATAATTAAAGAGAAAGCTTACTGACAATAATTTGCATATTAAAGTAACAGATTCTCAACCAAACACGGCTGAAGGCCTAGATACAGAGCAACAAGAATTTTAAATGAAACACGGCTGAAGACTTAATATTAAAGTTGTTATGAAGTTGGGCTGAAGGCCATATACTAAACAGACAATATTAATACACCGCTAAAGGCCTAACGCAGTACGTGCGACCAAATAAAATGACAATCACAAACAACAAACAGTGGTACTCAGAAGTGTTCCAAGGGTTGGCCTGGGGAGGGAATATAACACTAAACAATCGAGTTGCAGCACGACGTACGGACGACTGACGAACCAACCAACCACCTAATCAATTCCATTCCACCTGACCAATGGCACAACAACCAAAAGTATTAGTGAAAATGAGGATTGCAGCAGGATAATTTCTTAATAATTGGCGAATAAACACAGTCAATCCACAGTAAACACTCAAAAGAGAAAAGGAGAACAAGACACGCCGTGCCAGACAGCATCAACATTGCGAGGAAAACACACTGCCACAAAACTACACTAACGACCAAGGCAGGTAACCGGAACTTTAACAGCCACAAGGCAGAAGATACGGCTGGTCCACTTCATTAATAAATTATAATCATTTCAAAGGTTAAACACTATACAGGGAGACGACTGCAAAACTTTTCCGACTCCAAAACACCATCACATTGCTGCTTGTGGGGACAGCCCAGGGCAGGATGCAACAACCAGCAATCAACGAAGGGATGTCACAACGGTTGAGCTTTCCTGACAGGTTCACTGATTATTCAACTCCAGTATGCAGGTGTGGTGGGCGACTAGCTGAGCAGTTCTCGCAGCTAGTGCCACACAACCCCGACCGCATACGCACGCCTCCAGCGGCCCCGGCATGATTACACGCTGCTCCGCCACAAGCGACCAACTGCCCGCATACACCATGACGCGGAAATATAACTGCCACACCAAAGAAGTTACAGCAGGACTAGTATCGATAAACGCTGCTGCTGCCACTGACGGAAGCAAGTGAGCAACTCGTTCAGATAGCAAACTGAGGGAAAAATAAGACGCCACTCGATGGTGACAAAATGCCCAAAAGGAAAAACGGCATCAGCACGAAAAGACCACGGCTCAAATTCGAATCCATATCTCTGTCATTCAGTTTCAGTAGAATTTACGTACTACAGCCTCAAATCCTCAGTGTGGCGCACATAATCGTCTCACGTTAACATTAAAAATCTTTTTGTGTCTCACAATAGTGTACACTGTGCAGCCGAGCAAAATGAAGACATAACCTCAGGAGTTGTAAGAAGACAGAGGAGCGAGTCAAGCCAACCAAGCAAGTTACTCAATCCTGCCTTCTCATGCAGTGATAACTGCTGTAAAGTGGCCGAGGCGCTTACTATCACCTTATCGCCAAGCAGGCTGACCAGAGGCGCCAACACATCAGGGAGACAGAGCGACCACGGCGTGAGTAGCCTGATTGCCTGATACCCAGGCCTTGTTCCTCTTACGACTTGAGTGGAAGAAGTCAGTGCTTCAGCAAAACTAATATGGGATAGTTAGAGATAACAGAGCTGGTCACTCAGGATGGGGTAGGATAGGGCTATGATTGCGAATGGGGACATAATCTGTTACTCTCGTTTGCACAAGAAATACGTAAACTTTATTTAAAAAAATTAAAACTTTAAAACTGTAACACAGTTGAAGGCCTTATCACCGAAGAAGTGAAATTATTGCTCATCTGAACGCTGCACCGACAGTAATTAGAAAATTACAAACATTATTGACTGTATAACGGCTGAAGGCTGTATCACAGAAAAAAAAATCCACAATATTAGGGCCGAAGGCCAACGACCATAACCTCAAACAACAAACGGCTAAAGGCCTGAAATAGAGGTCAAAAGAACAATTACAAGTAGCACATATTACGATAAATACTTCGTTTTAAAACAAACTGCAAACATGGCTGAAGGCCTTATCATAAAAGAAGTGAAGTTATCACTCGGCTGAAGGCCACAAACAATTTCAAATAACAAACGGCTGAGGGCCTGAATTAGGAGTCAGGAAAACAATTCCAAATAGCACACATCTCAACAAATACCTTGCTTTTAAAACAAGTTTGCTTTAAAAAAAACTTATTGTGACTCGGCTGAAGGCCTTATTATGAAAGAAGTGAAATTACTGCTCTCCTGGAGACCACACAAAACTTCAAACCACAAACGGCTGAAGGCCTGAATTAGAAGTCAGAAAAACAATGCCAAATAGTACATATTAAGATAAATAGTTCGTTTTAAAACAAACCGTAACACGGTTGAAGGCCTTATCACCGAAGAAGGGAAATTATTGCTCATCTGAACGCTGCACCGACAGTAATTAGAAAATTACAAACATCCTCAAAACAAACATCAAAATCTAAGGAATCAGAACAAGCTGTTCTCAGCAAGTGTTCCAAGGGTCGGTCTGGGAAGGTAACTCAAACATAAAGTGAGACAGGCAGCCAAGAGTTGTACTCACGTAACAGGACGGCAACTCAAATTAGGGGCAGCTTAAGTGCCGACCGACCGACTAATCAATCCGCATAATGTCCAATCACGGGTACAACGATGGAATATTTTTAGGCAAGGGCGAAGAGACAGACAGTACTACATCTTCAGAAGACACTGAAGGCCGAAGCAAATACTAGAACCAAGGTAGACCTCCCCCCCCCCCCCCCCCAAAAAAAAAAAAAATTATGCACAGTACTATACATGAGGCTGCCGAACTACACTCCGCGTCGGACAGAATCAACATGACGAGGAAAGGTACACTGCCGGAAAGTATGCTAATCTACGGGGCAGGTAACTGGAGCGTTAGCGGCTACAAGGCAGAAAATACCGCTAGTTGCACTTCACTAATAGGAATAATACTAAATTCAATGATGAATAACAAATAGAGAAAGACGGCTGCAATATTTCACTGCCTCGAAACACTTCACTCGTTGCCCCCAGGCTCAGCAACAACCCGCCGACCAAAGGCGACATCTCAGAATAGTCGAGGTTGTAATTAGCAGTTAACTTTTCACTGAACTTAAACGTCCCAGTATAAATCGTCGACTGACAACTCATTGCCATGAGGTCACTTCGACAGGCGGACACACACACACACACACACACACACACACACACACACACACAGGTGAAAGTTGCACTACTCGAATATCACCGTCCATTCAACTAAAACTCGCTGAATGCGGTGCTTGACGTGGTCGTGCACTCTCGCGGCGACATCCTTCCGTCGGACAGTGCATGTGTGTTGCCAGCAGTCGGGCGAGTACTGGCTGTCCGGACCTCTCTGCTGCTCCCATCCCAACTCCACTAGCTCGACACACGACCACCCAGAAACACTACAGGCCGCTCCAAAGATGGTACCACAGTAAGCTCTATCAATAAGCGCTGCTGCTGCCACTCATGTACAGACAAGGCGAGCAAACGTAGTGGCGCCAGTGAACACACTAAGAAAACGAGACGCCACTATCGCTATAACAAGATGCCAAGCTATGAACAGCATGAACGCGAGTCGCACACGGGTCAAGATACCTCAGTCTGCCGGTTACAGCTACAAGGAGGGACGTATGATGGTCTGCAGTTTTCGCATCTGGAATCTTTGAGTTCGATGGATCTAACCATTTACTCCTATGGACTTGGATGGTGCTCGCCGCGGCTCCGTGCTGATGCAGCGATCGCCGCTATGGACTTAGCGCACTGCAACCGCTAAGCCTCATGGTGGCTTCTAGTTCGTGGTAGGAGACGTGCAATCGCTCGTCGGCTGTCACCACAGGTAGCCACTTGTTATACGTGTGTCCTACGCTGAGGTGACAGAAGTCATAGGATACTTCCTGCCATCGTGTCAGACTTCCTTTTGCTTGGCGTAGTGCATCAGCTCAACGTGTCACGGTCTGAACACGTAATTGGGTGTCCCCTCCAGAAATACTGAGCCATGCCTCTACAGCCGTCCATAATTAAGAAAGTATTGCCGGTGCAGGATTATGTGCATCAACTGACCTCTCGGTGACGTCTCATAAATGTTCGACGTGATTCATGTTGGGTGATCTGGGTGGCAAAACCATCCCCACTGATGTCCAGAATGTTCTTCAAGCTGTAACATGCAACACTGACATGCATAAAAATTTCATCGTTGTCTGGGAACATGAAGAACATGAAAGGCTGCAAATAGTCATCAAGTAGACGAACGTAACCATTTACAGTCTATGATCTGCTCAGTTGGACTAGAGTAAACAGTCCGTTCCATGTAAACACAACGCGCAACCCACACCGATATGGAGCCCCCACCAGCTGTTACACTGGCTTGCTGACACTTGTTGCCAATCCAGGTCGATGGCAGCTCTTACAACCTGAAATCGGGACTCGTCTCACCCGACCACGTTTTTTCAGTTGTCTACTGTCCTACCGATATGGTCACGAGCGCAGGGGAGGCTATACAGGCGATATCGCTCTGTTAGCAATGGCACTCGCGTCGGACCTCTGCTGCCATAGCCCATTATCACCGAATTTCGCCGCACTGTGCTAACAGATGCGACCATCGTACAGCTCACATTGATATTTGCGTTTATTCCACGCAGTGTTGCTTGTTTGTTAGCACTGACAACTCTACGTAAACGCAGCTAACTTGGTCATTAAGTGAAGGACATCGCCATCGGCGTTTGTGTGGTCAGAGATAATGCCTGGATTTTCGTATTCACAGCACACTCTTGTCACTGTGAATCTCGGAATGCTGAATTCACTAACGACCTCCGAAACGAAATGGTCAGTATGTCTAGCTCCAACTACCATTCTGTGTTCAAAGCCTGACTATTCCCGTCGTGCGGCCAGAATCACGTCAGAAACCCTTTCAGACGAATCGCCTGTGTGCAAATAACAGTTCCGTCAATGCACTGCCCTTTTTTACACTTTGTGTACTCGATACAGCAGCCGTCTGCATACACTATGTGATCAAAAGTATTCGGACACCTGGCTGAAAATGACTCTTCAAGTTCGTTGCCCCCTCCATCGGTAATGCTGGAATTCAGTATGGTGTGTTGGCCCACCCTTAGCCTTGATGACAGCTTCCAGTCTCGCAGGCAAACGTTCAGTCACGTGCTGGAAGGTTTCTTGGGGAATGGGCAGTCCGTTCTTCAAGGAGTGCTGCAGTGAGGAGATGTATCGATGTCCGTCGGTGAGGCCTGGGACAAAGTCGGCGTATCAAACAATCTCCAAGGTATTCTATAGGATTGAGGTCAGGACTCTGTGGAGACCAGTCCATTACAGGGATTTTATTGCCACTATCACATTGGACACAGTGAACCTATGGATGTTTAGGAGTGTGGAAATCTCGTGTACGGACGTACGACACAAGTGGCACCCAGTCACCTGACCATGTTCGAAGGCCGTGAGGTCGCTGATGTTGAGTAATTGACAGTAGGTGGCAGCACAATGCAGCTAATATGACAAACGTATGTTTTTGGGGGTGTCCGGATACTTTTGATCACGTAGTGTATGTGCATATCGCTATCCCATGAGTTTTGTTACATCGAGACTATGGACAGCCTGGCCGCCCATTTCCGACGCCGCTAGAAGGCACTGGGCAGTGCGACCGACGGAGCGGGCTGAGTCTGGAAAATCAGCCGCCTCGTAGTGTCACCGGTATCAGCCGCGTACAGTGTATCGCCTATCTGTACTGCTGACACTCCGCGGGCCCTTGCTGTCAAGGGCGACGTCGCGACTGCAGGCGTATACTGAATAATAAATGTGCGTGTTGGCAGTGCCTTTTTCCTGACGACTTATCAGGTGTCTGGCAGACACCCATTCAGCAGACCATTGCTAACCCTCGCCCTGGAGGGCTGTGGTTCGCCGACATCTTGACGTCGATCTGCTGTCACCACCGTTCGACACAGTCGCCATCCCAGCCGGTCGTTACGATCTGTGTAATTTCCTTTCCTTTAGTTCACCTGGTTCCTTTAAGATTTTCAAACACACATTCTGTACACTATTGGGCCACTTCAACACTTTGGTGAATATCAAACGTACGCGACAGTTCGACCTGTGTCCGACCTTGTAAAATGCCAGATTGCGTATTTTGCCTTAATAATAAGTAGAAGCAGTACGTACTGCCTATGATGTGATATTATACTGTATAGTATAGTACAATGCCAGTTCAATTTGAAGTCAGCGGAGCATGTTAGCGCAGTAAGTGTATTAGACAATAGGCTAATCAGTTCCACCGAGAATATTCATCGCCTTCTGTATCGTTGGTTAGGAGAGAGTATTCCAATAAAATGTAGGTGCTTGGCCATTCCACTCAACATAACTTCAAATAAGTACCTATACGCTCAGTCGCTAGTCAATTCTGGCACTACAAGTGCGATTGTCGATACTTTCCCCCTTCATCCGGCCGCAATACTACGCAACGTGCTGTCGTTTAAGTAGCTGAATTGTGTGTCAGACATTTAAAATTTTTGAAGTTTTTGAAAACATAGTCAGCGATATTGAAATTTGTTAAAATTAAAATTTAAAACAGTCTTCATCGCAATCTTGTTAAAATATAATTTTTATTAGAGTGAGTGAGCGGTTTCGACTCTTTCATAGAGTCATCTTTTGACTCCAGAGCGGTGGATGGACACTGCAAGACGAGGTCCGTCGACCCTCGACGCTCGTGTAACATTTCAACATGATTGCGATCAAGACTGTTTTAAATTTTAATTTGTCAGACATTTCCTTATACATCGTAGCAGATACTGACGTTCCTATTTTCCACGTCTCACATTATTTTTTTAATTAATTTGTAATTTTGATGAAGACGAACTGCTGTATTAACGGATAGTGGCTGATGATATCTGATTAACTATTAGACATTTTTTGCTGGTTTGCACACAGTATACATACGAAGGAAGTGCAAGTTACCTCTCCTTTACTGCCTCACATTCATGTGCATACACACATACAATGAAATTGGTTAGAGAATTCTGCGGGAGTAAATCATACGCATATGTGTAAAATAAATGTTGTATTCGCTTTAGCTGTGTGGAACTAGGGCTTCGAAGGGATATTTCACTTTATTTGTCGGTAATACTAGACTTTTCCGAGGTTTGATAGTTGATATATCCCGTCTTACTGAGCATCTTAGTACTCTGCATAATATGATCTTCATGTCTGGTAGTGATAGTTTGATATTTTCAAAAGGACGTTTCGAGAAGCGGTCATCAATTTGAAGTTTGTAGATACTTCAGACCCAGCTCTCAATTAAGGGATGGACTTCGTGTTTCTGCGTCAGTGATTTGCAGATAGGAAATATTCAGTAGAACTAGAGCCACGCAACGACCTTTGTGCAAAATGTAACGTAAACGAGCCGATGATAAATTAGGAATCCGGTGGTATCAGCTGGTGTAAATATCTCCGTTTGTATAAAAACTCATATATAAAAACCATTCGCAGTAAAATTTAATTATTTCTCGCGTACGTACTTATATTCCAAGTATCTAAATAATGCTGAAATTTAACCATAAAATTCTGTAAATTCAGTGTCATTAATTTTGCTAAGCTTGTACCAGCGATTGTCTCTGATAAAGATGTAAGCTCTTTGCATTGTATAGTATCTATGTTGAACTTCATTGCGTAGAGGTTTGGCGGGAAGTGGGGTAAATGTTCACTTTGTTGCCCTGCAGGAAGCAGTCTTTTGTTGTGTTTTGATTGTCCAAACTGTGCCGTCATAATATGTTAAATGTTGCAGAATACAAACGTGTAAAAGCCACACACTTTCCTTCACTTAGTATTTCTAGAATTATCCGATTTTCACAATCCTTTCATTAGTCAATTTTCTCATGCACGTTATCATGCCTTCAAAGAAGAAAACGCAGCACAAAAAAAAAAGTTCAAATGTGTATGAAATATTATGGCACTTACGTGCTAAGGTCGTCACTCCCTAAGCTTACATACCACTTAACCTGAATTATCCTAAGGACAAACACACACACACCCATGCCCGAAGGAGGACTCGAACCTCCGCGGGGATCAGCCGGACAGTCCACGACTGCAGCGCCATAGACCACTCGGCAAAACGCAGCAAACATCAAGATAAACAGCTGAGTAATGCTTGATACTTTCACATGTAGGTATGCCCTTCGATGCAACGAACTTCAAAATAAAGAGTAACGATTGTTCTGAGGGCAGGTAATTGAATATGCAGCTTCAAAGACGCACATTGCAACCATCACCTCTCATATTTCAGAGGTAAGCCTTTAAAAACACTGAATTACATAAATGGACGGTTAAAACCAAACATGAAGGAATTCAGGTACGCCTCCGTAGTCCATGTCGAAAAAGAACACTCGTGCCGTGGCGCTCGAGTCCTCGCGGTGGATGAAACTTCCACTCCCAATATTTGAGCAGCAAGGCGAATAGAGGTGGTCGCGTAAGGGTCCTGATCACCAGTCTTTGGACAAGTGTCCTGGATAAAATTCCATAACTCTGAACAGTGCTTTTAAAGGGAGGGTGTATGCCGAACTGACAAAACTCAGGAGATAGCGATATACACGTACAGCTGTGGCGGTAGTGTCGCATACACAAGCTATGAAAAGATAGTCCTTTGAAAGAGCTGTCATTTGTACTCTGGTGATTCACGTAGAAAGGTGTCCGACGTCATTATGGCCGCACGATGGGAATTAACATACTTTGAGTGGGAAATGGTAGTTGGAGCTAGATGAATGGGAGACTCCATTTTGGAAATCGTTAGGGAATTGAACATTCCTAGATCCACAGTGTCACGAGTGTGCCGAAAATTCCAAATCCGAAATGTCAAATGACCTCTCACCACGGACAAAGCAGTGGCCAACGCCCTTCACTTAACGACCGAGTGTAGCCACGTTTATCGTAGAATTGTCGGTGCTAATAGACAAGCAACACTGCATGTAATAACCGCATAAATCGATGTGGGACGTACGACGAACGTATCCTTTAGGACAATGCGGCTAAATTTGGTGTTAATGAGCTATGGCAGCAGAAGACCAACATTGCGTGTCTTTGCTAATAGCACGACATCGCTTGCAAAGTCTCTCTTGGGCCCGTGGTCATATCGATTGGGCCCTGACGACTGACGCGATCAAGTGAGTCTCGATTTAGATGGTAAGAGCTGATGGTAGGGTTCGAGTGTGCTGCAGACCCCAGGCAGTCATGATCCCAAGGCACTGTGCAAGCTGGTGGTGCCTCCATTTGGTGTGGATTGTGTCTGTATGGAAAGGACTGGGTTCTCTGGTCCAACTGAACCGATCGTTGATGGAAATGGTTGTGTTCGGCTACTCGGAGACCATTTTCACCTATTCATGGACTTCATATCGCCAAACAAGGACGGAATTTTTATGGATGATAATGGCCGTGACACTGGGCCGGAATTGTTTGTGGTTGCTTTGAAGAACATTCTGGATTATTCGAGCGAATGGTTCGATCATCCAGGTTGCCCGACGTTAATCTCATCAAACATTTAAGGGACATAGTCCAGAGGTTAGTTCACTCACAAAATCCAGCACGGCAACATTTTCGTAATTGTGGAATTGTAGAAGCAGCATGGGTAAATATTCCTGCGGGAAACTTCCAAAAATTTGTTGAGGCAATGCCATTTCGAGCTGTAGAAGTACACTGGGAAAAAGGTGGCACGACACAGTATTACTAGGTATCCTATGATTTTTGTCATTTAGGCGTATTATGTTGCTTGCCTCTGGAACGAAATTTTATTAGGATGATTGGCGAGTTTACAAACCGCATGGTCACATTATTTTGCTACAGATGACAAGCCACAGAATAATTTAAAGAAGTAATGAGTGCTGTCGACAAGGGATCTCAGATCGATTCCATATTCCTAGATTTGCAGACGCCTTTTGATACCGTTCCTCACAAGTGACTGTTAATCAAATTGCGTGAATATAGAGTCTCGTCTCAGTTGTGTGACTGGATTCGTGATTTCCTCTGAGAGAGGTCACAGTTCGTAGTGATGGATGGTAAATCATTGAGTAGAACAGAAGTGATATCTGGCGTTCCGCAAAGTAGTGTCACATGCTGTTCCTGATTTATATAAATGATCTAGGTGATAATCTGAACAGCCCCCTTAGATTGTTTGCAGATGACGCCGTAATTTACCTTCTAGTAAAATCATCAGACGATCAATTCCAATTGCAAAATGGACTAGAGAGAATTTCTATATGGTGCGAAAAGTGGCAATTGGCACTACAAAGAAAAGTGCGAGGTCATGCACATTGGTACTAAAAGAAATCCGATATATTTAGGGTATACGATAAATCGGACAAATCTAAGGGCTGTCAATTCGACTAAATACCTAGGAATTACAATTATGAGCAATTTACCACATAGATAATATTGTGGGGAGGCGAAACAAAGACTGCACATTGTTGGCAGAACACTTAGAAGATGCGACAAACCCCCTAAAGAGACAGCCTACATTACATTTGTCCGTCCTCTGCAGGAATATGATTGACGGAGGAGATCGAAAAAGTGCAGAGGGGGGCAGCTCGTTTCGTGTTATCGCGCAATAGGGGTGAGAGTGTCACTGATATGATACGCGAGTTGGGGTGGCAGCCACTGAAACAAAGGCGGTTTTATTTGCAGCGAGATCTATTGATGAAAATTCAATCACCAACTTTCCCTTCCGAATGCAAAAATATTTTGTTGACACCCACCTACGTAGGGAGCAATGATCATCATAATAAAATAAGAGAAATCAGAGCTCGAAGAGAAAGATTTAGGTGTTCTTTTTTTCGCACGCGCAATTCGAGAGTGGAATGGTAGAGAAGTACTATGAAAATGGTTCGATGAACTTAAGAGTGAATTGCAGAGTAACCATATAGACGCAAATGTCTCAAAGTCCCTTACACTACAGTGAATAAAGTAAAAACCACAATAGCCATGAAGCTGTTTCTATCCTGATATTCGCATCAAAAATTATTATTTACGAATTTGTATTTTACAGACCTTTAGTACCCACTGTTTACGGGACATATGTGACGAAAAATGTTTGGGCATTAAAAATTGTTTTTGCCTAATAGTCGGGCACTGATTTCGGGAACTAAATTTTCAAGTACGGCTGCTGTTAGAAATGGAAAACAAAACAGCGCCAGAAGGAATCTGTCAAGCCTGTGTAAAGGATGCTGGAAGGAAAGTAAGTACCGGATGATCAAAAATCAGTACAAATTTGAAAACTTACTAAACCACGGAATAATGTAGATAGAGGTAAAAATTGACACACATGCTTGGAATGACATGGGGTTTTACTAGAACCAAAAAAAAAGTATTGCTAGACGCGTGAAAGATCTCTTGCGCCCGTCGTTTGGAGATGATCGTGTGCTCAGCCGCCACCTTCGTCAAGCTTGGCCTCCCATGTCCCCAGACCTCAGTCCGTGCCATTATTGGCTTTGGGGTTATTTGAAGTCGCAAGTGTATCGTGATCGACCGACATCTCTAGGGATGCTGAAAGACAACATCCGACGCCAATGCCTAACCATAACTCCGTACATGCTTTACAGTGCTGTTCACAACATTATTCCTCGAGTACAGCTATTGTTGAGGAATGATGGTGGACATACTGAGCATTTCCTGTAAAGAACATCATCTTTGCTTTGTCTTACTTTGTTATGCTAATTATTGCTATTCTGATCAGATAAAGCGCCATCTACGAAGACTAACTTGTTCTCGAAAGAACAGTTACTGTTGATGACCGTGCAGGTTTTCCCTGGAACAAATGATGACTAACTGACAACCTCAGCTGCCGACAGGTGTTGTTGATATACCTTGATGTGGACAGCTGCAAATGTCTGCCTCGACCGGGACTCGAACCTGGGATCTCCTGCTTACATGGCAGACGCTCTATCCATCTGAGCCACCGAGGACACAGATGAATAGCGCGACTGCACGCACTTATGCCTTGCACGCTTCCCGTGAGACTCACATTCTTAACTGTCCACAATTCTACATATGTATTGTACCTTATAGACAGGTTCGAGTCCCGGTCGAGGCACACATTTTCAGCTGTCCACATCGAGGTATATCATCAACACCTGTCGGCAGCTGAGGTTGTCAGTTAGTCATCATTTGTTAAAGCGTCATCTGTCGGACATTTTTTTGAAATTTTGTATTTTTTGGTGTTAATAAAACCACATGTCATTCCAAGCACGTGTGTCAATTTGTACCTCTCTATCTACATTATGCCGTGATTTATTCAGTTTTCAAATTTATACTGAGTTTTTGATCACCCGGTACGTCGCGCGGTGACGATACAGCGCGGGTCGGCTCGGACTGTGGCGTATGCGCAGCGCGCGGCGCGCGGCGCGCGGCGCGGAAGGCACAAGTGTTTCCCCGGCGCGCGGGCGCCGCCGCGAATTAATGCTGCGGACAGCGCTCCTGGCGGCCGGCGGCGACACTGCGCGGGCCCCACAAAGTTCGCAAACAGACTTAACTGTGTTAGTCCGGTGCGCTGAGCTCTGGCCGGCACCGTGGCGCGCAGAGGTGCGGCGGCCGCACGGAGTGGGGGCACAACCGACCAATTAGCGAGCGCGGATTAACTGCCGCCCGCGACCGACTGTGGCCGACAAGCGTTTTCAAGTTTACCTTGGCACGGCGCGGAGCGTCCCTCAGCGGTGACTTCTCCGAGGGAGGCAGGACGTTTCTTCCGGCTGCCGCGGGAATTGGCCACCACCGTAGGGACCGGTAAGCGGCTTCACCTGCCCGTCATAAGAACCCCAATTTTGTTTTCTTATATCCCGCTCCCATTACCCATAGTCACACTTCTTATTGCTACGCAAAAAATTTCTAGTAATCAGAAACTTCGTGTCGCTCGGATGGTTCTGATATTTATACTTGTTTGGCAAATCAAACTGCCTTTTCCTGCTGCTAATTATTTTATTTAATCCATACGCGTTTCGCTTTCTACTGTTTTAAGGCATTATCAGTGGGATGATTTTCTGATCTGCGTTTCCTCACATCTGGTCTGGAGGTCGCACTACCACTTTTATCACTGTTCTATATTCACCTCTTCGTGTTTTCGCCCTCCACACACTGTACACCATGTTTTTCACTCTTTTTTGTGATGGACTATCGTACTTCTGTCACTCGACTTCTTTTCACAGCGTAAATATTGTGACGCCATTACCACTGTTACAATGTGTATGTGACCCTTTCGTTACATGTAATATAAGTTAGCCTTAAGCTTCCTCCCTACTCTTTTAACTTTTATTCTTTGCTTCGTCTGGTGCACATTATCTTCCCATTCTTTTTGCAAGTAAGTCTAGGAAATATTCCCAATTAATAATTTTTTTCTGTAGATGTTCCATCATCAGTTTCTTTCTTATTTATGCCAATTTCTTCTAAGTGTTCAGAGACTTTACTAAGCAATGCCAGTCTTCTTATTTTCCATAATGCTATAAATATTTTTTTCCTCTACTTGGACTCACTGATGTTCCAATATAACATCAGTCTTATTTTTAAGCAATTGTTAATTTTTTCTATATTGATGAATACTTTGGTGCCCATTATTAATTCAACTGTTCCTAATCTCATATTTCCTAATATATTCCTCACAATCCATCCTCTTTTTTTTCCTTGACAGGTCTAATATTAACCTGGCAAAATATGTACACCTTAATAAAGATGCAGTTGTTATGCATCCGAAAATTCGTTTGAAAATCACATTGTTGTAATATGCATGGTCCTGGCTGACATGCCATGCCTTCACTTTCCTCTGAATTTTGACCTGATCTGTCCAGCGCGTTACAAGGGGACCAACAAACAACAGATTTAGAAATGCGACTCCACATTTCCCAAACATTGCCAGAGGTAAAAGGCATGATAAATGAGAGGTATCGTGGCACTGATTGAGAACAATTACTGTAAGCTCTATTTCACTGTAATGAAAGTTGTAATTATATGCAAAATTGTGTTTGTAAATGGAAGAATGCAGCCAGCAGTAGTGAATAATCTGAATTTATTGCAAATCGATTTAGACTATGGAATAGTCACTATCTCTGCGTACATCACCCAATGTGGTCACATCAGACTTGTGCTTAAACAGAAGTATCTTTCTAATTTGAGTTGGCGAGAATAAACAATATATCTGATTGAACTAAGAAAAAGAGAGAGAACAAAGGAATTCCAACATAAGTAAAACTGCCTTTTACTTTTTGCTATGGGGAAGGGAGAGATGATCTTTAAAATGCTAACATACGAAAAGCGAAGTAGACAAAATATTGTATAAGCTGTAGGACGAGTACCAGGCTACAACTGACGCACAGTACGATTATTATACTAAAATATGAAAACATTTAAAACTGTTCCAGTCTGCTGCTCTAAAATGCCTCGTAAGCGTGTTTTCTATAATAGAGTTGTGTAACTGAATCCAACACTTATATCTACACCAAATAGTATTAACATGTGGTCTTCGTTGGATACCTCTTTTTCTCTCCTCATTCTTCGAAAAGATAGAGATATTTGCATTTAGGGAAGAGGTGAACTTTGGTTCATTACGCTAAACAATAGAAGTTTTCTGTTGCGACAAGAGTTTACTGTAAAATTGTCACTTCTTTCCTCCTCCGCGTAGTCTGTTGTGCGAAAAAGAAAAATTTTTTGATAACAATGTATCACTGTTACGGGAATATTCTCGCGCATATGCTTCATGGGTTACGGTAGTGGTCTTTCCACGTCAGCCCAAGATGTGTAACCAATGTTTCAGAAAGCAGGTGGACATTTACAGTAGTACCACCTCACCTTAAACAAAACTTTTGCCCCAAATACTGTTGTTAGATAATTACGAAACTAAAATGCCAGGGATCGATTGAACATAATTGTGGTTCATATGATTCTTCAGATTTGCGTGCCACGGTTCCATTGGTTGTACAGGCATTTCTTTAGTAACAAACACGATAAGTTATCTCAGAGCACGAAGGTCTTTTGCGTGTGATATTACCGTAAAACTGTTAAGGAAATGAAATCTTATATTACTACCACGGTTCGGTGCAACTACACTACTGAAAGCAAACCCACAATAGTAATTCTGCAGAATGCATTACAGATTTATTTTAACACAAATGCTTTAAATATGCGTTGAAAGAAAATGTTTCAATTTGCATTTGCATTATAACTGTAATCTAACGTGATTTTGGTGTCACAGAAAACAAAAGATCGCATCACACAGTATTGTCTTATTTCTTATTTGTTTCAAATGTTAACACAATGAATGATCTGAAGCGAGGGAATACATTTGCTGTTGAATATCAAGGTGCAAAGACCATGTTAATTACCTAAAGAAACGCAGCAACGAGTCGCTTCTCATACAGCTTTATTCGTGCCAACACGCATTTCTGACTTTTAGTCATTCTACACCGACGTAATTCATTTGTGTATCAGTCAGCACAATGATTTTGAAGACGGCATTTCGAACTCTGCAGCTGCCATGTGAATGAAACACTTCTTTTAGCTACAGCTTTTACCGATTTGCATTCTTATCTTATCATGGTCAGATAATCTTACTTTTATTCTGTAATTTTAGCTCGTTTTGTCACAATTATATGCATAGCAGACACAGAAAATGTTTCTAGATTTACTGATGTACTCCTGGAACGGAGCAGTCATGTAGGCAACTTGTGCTCTGCAAAAACTGTGTAGTTTCTGTATTTCTAGAAATAATTTAATACACAGCCATGGAATTCAATCGTAGATCATGTATAAATTAAATTTTGTTGCTGCAGTAACGTAACGTTATGGCATAACTGCCTCCCGCTTTTTAAATTCTATACCTGCCATTTATTAGTAACCTAAATAGTCTGGTGGAGGAAGATATTTCCGTTACCGGCGTTGGGATCTGACTACTTTCTCTACATAGCGAGATTACAAAATGTTGTCGATATTAAACTGTCATGCGTAACCGAGAGACACAGTTTTTTGTAAGTCGGCCATTGTAACGTGTTCGAAACTTTGTTTCACAATCCTCATTATGAACAGATTTCAAACATTGATTCTTTCATTCTGTTCAAAACGAAGAAGAAGAAAAAGAAACGAGACTCGTCAGGGGATGATTTATAATGAGAGAGAAATATAAACATTAAAACCTGTCAAGGGAAATTTTATACTTGAAACCTGGTGGTTACATCGAATTTCTGCGAATAGACAATGGAACCCCTGTGAACAAGTTGAGAGTTACTTCGCGGTTACACTGAGAAAGAAGACAAGTATGCAAAAATGTATTCACTTCTTGATACCATTTTGATAGCTGCCAGTGCTGCTAAGTTATTATCGTTTATCATAGTCTCCATAGCTGTGGAAACTCACAATACAGGGAGATAAATTATAACAAAATTATTTTTCAGTAAACATGTGCGGTGAAAGTACAACGATCGGCATTATGTCAAATTTTCCGTCAGTTAAAATTTCTGGCAAGCACGTCAAATATGCTCCCTAAGACAAATCCGTCAGACAGCACTGTACACACTCAAATATTTGGCAAACAAAGTAGAATTTGACAAAATGTTTGATCGTTTACCAGGGTGTTTACGCTAACGTAGGCTGCAATATCTTCCATCATTTCTCAGTCTTCTCTTAGCAATAATCCTTAGAATCAGAGTTAGAAGCGTTTAGAATGTGAAATTAAAGAGTATAGGAAGGTAGGAAAAAAGATTTGACGAAGGACCGGGTATGAAATCGCCCGTGTCCTGCTAAGTAACCATCCGGGCATTCGCGTTAAACGATTTAGGGAAGCCAAGGGGAAACAGACTACAAGGCCGGACAAGGAACTGCGCCCTTCCAAACACTAGTTTAATATACTACCATTGTGCCCTTATGCTCTGTAAAAATGTTTATTCTTTAACGATGAAAGATAGGTTTACTAGTGCTTCTAGATTCACCATTTCGAATTGCGTCTATGATTTTCTTTTCCTCCTAGCACAATTCCGCATAATTATTATATCACCTTGGGTGAAACAGCAGCTTTCTCCTTAACGTACAGCACATGTTGCTCAGACACGTTGTTGACAATCGGACTTCCTTCACTTCGTCTCTTATAGCTCACTTATTTTTCAAGACGCCCTTCAGCACACTACACACTGGGTGCCCTGGATTAACCGTTCTGATTTAAAGTTGTTCAGATGATCCCCCAACAGTTATGAAGAGTCAGTGTCATAGTTCATGCCTCTTTGTCTTTCTCTCTCGCATTAGGCCTTCTTCGACGAAGTGCTGAAACCTTCCCTTCGAATAAATAAAATAAATAATGATTGAACTTAATGCGTTTAGACGATAACCTTCCCGTCTAGAATAAAATAATTTAACTTACTTTCCGTCTAATGAAAGAAAGAAAGAGAATTGAACTTTTTGTGCCTTGCTGCTTTCCTGTCTGGACTTGCTTTTGACAGCGTGTCTGATCTGATAGTCGTTAGCGCCTTGTGCCTTTATTGGTAACAATATTAATGTGCTTGATCAAAAGAAGATTATTTCGACGTGAACACAAACGCTTACTCCGTGGCCCTTAGTACCTTTTATTTTACTAGTTCGCATCCGGATAACGTCATCTGACTCCATGTCTGAATATACTCACTCTGGTCTATTGTTGATAATTATTTGGGATGGCATTCATTCACTAGGACTGCAAATATGTGAGTTCAAACTGTACTCATTATTTATTTGCTTTTTTGTTTGATGTTACTGGTGCAAAATTCAATGTCATTATTAAATTAAAAAAACTGAGAAAACTCAACAAATGTTAAATCTTATGGTTACTGGGTTTAATGAAAAACAATACTATATTGATTGAAATAAACTGATCTATTCTGAAAATGATTGAATATAAATTTTTAACTCTTTATAATGATTCAATTTATAAGACTTTAGTTTGGGGATCGTTTACATAAAATAGATTAAAAATGTAACAACGAACGTTCAATATCCAGTTAGCGCTTAAGTACCTTTGATGTCTTCATAACGTCGATTTTTTAATCATTCATAAATAATTAGCAATTATATAATTCCAAGTATTTTTCAAGTAATATATAACTGGTGGCGAAAAGGCACACCGCTCTGTCTCTACACACAACTCCACAGCACAAAGTTTGACTCAAGAGTGTTCTATCGACAATGCTTTTTCACTTCTCGCCGCGCCCCCTATGTATCAATGCGCCAACAAAGAGCTTGGTGCGGATACTTCACTGTCACCATCGAATGCAAAGAACTTAAATAAACTTTACAAAACGTTTTTCTTAACTTTTTCTTACAACCTATACTTGTTATTTACATATTTCTTAGCTTATAAATATTTTTCATCAGTTTACTACTTTGATTTATTTATGTTTTGGCCTGGTATACAGGAACTGAAAATTTAGTGTAACGTTTCTAATCTAAAATTGTTGGTTTCTCTCTACAAATAAACTGATCCTTAACCGGTTATTACGTGTCAACTAAAATACCACTTATTCCGATTTTTCCTTGTCTAACAGAACATGTTTAACGTGCTTTCCAGAAATTTTGACTGACGGAAAACTTGACAAAACGTGAACCGTTGCACTGGTGTTTCATGAAAAACAGTTTTATTACAATTTGTCTCACTATTTCTTAAGTTTCCACAGTTACGGAAACAAGATCAACGATAAAAACTCAACAGCATTGGCAACTATCAAAATGGTATCAATATACTACGCACAATATACAATATACTTCAACCACACCACTTTGTGGTATTTTAATGAACTAGTCAGAGCATCAACGGGAGGTGAGAACATTCTTGCATCCTTGTCTTCTTTTTCAGTGTGACGGCGAAGTAACTCTTAAGTAGTTCACAGTGGTTCCATTGTCCATTCGCAGAAAGCTGATGCAACCACCAGGTTCCGAGTGTAAAATTTCCCTTGAGATGTTATAATGTGTTTATTTCTCTCTCATTTTAAATCATCCCCTGACCAGTATTGTTTCTTTTTCTTCTTCTTCGTTTTGAACAGAATGCCAGAATCAGTGTTTGAAATCTGTTCATAATGAGGATTGTGAAACAAAGTTTCGAACACGTTTCAATGGCCGACTTACAAAAAACTGTGTCTCTTCCTTACGCATGACAGTTTAATATCGACAACATTTTGTAATCTCGATATGTAGAGAAAGTAGTCCGATCCCAACGCCGGTAACGGAAATATCTTCCTCCACCAGACTATTTAGGTTACTAATAAATGACAGGTATAGAATTTAAAAATGAGAGGCAGTTTAACGTTACGTTACTGCAGCAGCATAAACTGTAATTTATCGATGATCTGCTGTTGAATTCTGTGGGTGTGGATCAAATTATTTGTAGAAATACAGCAACTACACAATTTCTGAAGAACATACATGAATGCTGCGTTGCTGGAGTACATAAGCGAAGCTAGAAATGTGTGGTCGATACCCTGCCTACGTCTCTAACCATGTACACTTTGGATGAAGTTGATGACTTTTATGTCTATATGGAAACTGAAGCAGTGATATTTGTGCCCGTGCAAAAATTAGCAAAATTTGCGGGCAGAATTTCTCATAAATACCAGCTGAGTGAATCACGACCCGCAGGCACCTCGAGACTCCTCGTCCACCGTAGTTTTAAATAGTTCTAAGTCTAGGGGACTGATGACCTCTGATGTTAAGTCCCATAGTGCTCAGAGCTATTTGAACCATTTGTCAGTGGGTACCACATGTTCCTCTCCCCAACGATTCTACGGAGAACCTCGATAATTCTTATCAGCCCTTTCAATTTTCGACATCCTCCCATAGCTTTACCTGTCAAAGACTTCGTTTTTCTTATTTTTTGTTTTTACCACAGTGCATGACTCACTTCAATAGAATTCTGTGCTTTAAACTTACCTTCCCAGAAATGTCTCGCTCAAATTAGAACTAATGTTAGGTACTAGTAGAATTTTTGTTAAAAATGTCCTCACGACCTGTTCTAAGCTCATTTCGTCCGTCATGTGGAATTTCGCCTTGATGGTAGAACCATTCAATCGCTTTGCCTATTTTGTAGTCCCCAATTTTTGTTTTAAATTTGTCGCTAATCTCATTTCTGCTTGTCTCCATTATATTCCTATTTCTTCGGTTTACCCTAAACCCAAAGCTGGTTCTAACGAGTGTAACAGCCATGCACAAAATTTCGCATAGAAAGATAACGAACCAAAATATAAGTCTCCGTATTTAAATACCCCATTTTCTTTCACTGTCATGCATCTACTGTGCTTTCCACTGAAAGGATGATCAAATGACGAAGTTTTACGCCAAAAAAATATTTATTACATTTTTCAATGTGAAACAGCTTTACAACCCTTCAAGAAATTGTACAGCACTGCGACGATCTTATATTGGCAATGATAGCAGAGAGAACAGCGTAAGACAGGAAGACCTAATACGACAGGAAGAGAGACGAGCAAGAATCCAAGCGCAAGAGAGTCAGATAAGAAGAGGTCTTTCCACAATATTACACCTCTCTGTATAGCATTTATATGCGTACTCTCTTTGCGCACTTTTTATCACGGTAATAGTTACGAACTCTATGCATGGCGTGGCAGTAGTTACAAAGTCCAGGCATCGCTGCATTACATAGATGCTTAACAGGCTACAATTAAATATTATTTCACTAGACGATGTCATTTCATAATTATTTTTCTTGATATGGGGAAGAATTCTTTAAGAGTGTCTTTGAGCCCACACTACTATGAAAAATCGTTACATTTTGCCACCTTAAAATTTTTTGTTTGTTATTACGTAATACAGAATTAGTGTGTTGCTTTACACAGTGACGACGAGTAAACATCTAGGCGTAACGTTGTAAAGCGATATGACATTGAAGGAGCACGGTAGTCGGGTAGGCGAATAGTTGACTTCGGATTGCTGGGAGTAGTTTGGGAGAATGTAGATCTATAACGGTGACCATGCGTAGAACACTATTGCTATCCATTAATCAGTATTGCACAAGTTTTTACGATCCCCACCAGGTCAGTTTAGAGGAAGACATCGAAGAAATTCACAAGGATCCCGCTATACTTCTTACCGTTACATTCGAACAAGAAGCGAGCATTATGGAGACGCTTCGTGAACTCAGATGGGAAGGAGGAAAAGCTTCGTTCTTTTAGGGAAACACTATTGAGAAAATTTAGATAGGCATTTGCGGCCGACTACAGAAACAGACTACTACCGTCAACGTATTTTCGCGTAACCGTCTAGAAGACAAGATAAGAGAAATTGGGGTTCAGGCATAGGTGTATGTCAGTCGTTCTCCCCACGCTCCATATATACTTGGAACGAGAAACGGAATGACTGGTAGTAGTACAGGGCACATTCCACCGGGCACCGTATGGTCGCATGCGTAGTATGTACGTACATGTTGATGTAAAAGCAATTTTATGACATGTACTCTGCCCTCCTGAAGAATATCTTCCTTAATAAACAAATTTACAATCCTAATACATCTTCGACCTGGAAGTAATATTAATGATATGCACAATTATAATAATTATATAAAATTATGTAATGCGCACATGTAGCGCTAGGAGTGGTAAGAGAAGCTATCTTTATTTTGTCAGCTATGCAGGGCGAGGACCTAAGACCGGCCACCCCAAATATATACAGAAGGAATAAATGTATCATCGTGTTGGTGAATGACGCAGTCAGCCACAGATAGCTTTTAAATGTTTTATTTTAGTGCCATAAACGTTTTTGGGCTACCATGCCCATCTTCAGATGGCTAATACTTTCCGTTATACAGATGTTTTGAACAACATCATGACGTCTGCGCCACACTGCAGAAAATATTTAAGTATTTAGTGCAACTTTATAAGTTGTTTCATTACTAAAAATGTGCCAAAGTGCTTGCATCTTTTTATATATGTTGCAAAATAGTTGTGCTCACTTACATACGTTCCAGTGGATGGTGATGTGATTTGTTGTGGTCCATGTGCTTTTCTAGTTCGATGTCTATGTCCTTGATTTCCACATAACACGCATATTGGTAATGAATTTTGTTTACTACACAAAAATTATCATTAAGCAAAGATACAAAGATATCATTCATTAAGTATTGACCAAGGATATAAACAGACCGAAAATGATGGGACATGCAAAACGTAACACGTTAATAACAGAAAATGTTTTCAGTCTAAGAATAATCGTATTATTAAATACAGTAGGATAAATTGCTATTAGTAGCTTTTTATTGTCTGTGAAAATTATTGACGAAATACTTCAAAGCCAACCGATCGCGTATTAGAAAGTAAACATATACGTACACGCATTTATGTATATACATATTTGGTAGCCATTACAGTTCATAAGTTAATTGCAGGAAACACAAAATTAGGAAGCTGGAGGGTAGGAAGAGAGCAACATATTTGTTCATCGTGGTGGTTTACGCTTACAAAATTGTAGTCTGGTATCGTAAACCACAGTGGTGTGACTGTTTGTGGTGAAATTTGTCTTTCATTTCTGCGAATAGCCCAAGGAAACTATTTAGAAAATGTTTGTAGGCTACCTCCAGGTCCTCGTTTAGTATGTATTGGGGAATATTGTCCTAGTGCATTGCTACACGTTATAAAGTAATTCTGGAAAAACAATCATGCCAAACTACTTCCCTAGACAAGTACCATTTTGACATAAATTAAAAACCTTGTCTTTAAATCAGCTAATGACGACAAGCTATGATGTTATTCACGGCATAGACATTTCATTTATGTAGCTTGGTTGCCATATGTGCTTAACAGTTCTTGTGTTGCAGGAGCTATTATTATCATGTGCGGAAGCATTTTGCTGTAAGGCCAAATTAAGAACCACAGAGGTGGTGTGTAAGAGCAGCACCATCCGACCGCCCGATCTAAAGTGAATCCGCCATGTAAACGTAGTTCATAGGGAACGAAGAGCTTGATGTTTAGTTATTGTAATAGAAATCAGCCTACTTGACACTGTATCCTTACCTTTCAAGTGACTCAAATTGTTGACAATTGTGAATATTCGTTTCCTTAAAATTTATTGTAAAGTTTATCTAAAGAAATTTTAAAACTGGTGGAAGCTTTGAAAGTTTTACAGTTCATGTTTAAATGTATTGAAAAGTCATTTACATATCTTGAAATTTTGCTTTACTCTGAGGTCATCCGTAAATATAAACGTAAATTGTCAGGGTTTTGCAAGTAAAAGAAAGTTTTGCATAGAGTCCAATAGACGTTAGCAGTTGTGATTTGAAATTACCGGCTTTAGGGATTTAGTAAAATAATAAGTCTTTTTTTAAAAAACTGAGCACAGAATTTGAAATAGACACAGGAGTACGACAAGGGGATGTACTGTCCCCAGTGCTCTTCAATTGTGCACCTGCAAAAGTTGTTAGAGAATGGAAAAAAGCAGGTGCACCAGCAAACAGGCTGGGACCAAGACATAAGGGCATAAATTACACTGTTTAGCATTTGCTGATGACATGGCGCTGATCGCACAAGACATTACTGATGCACAGAAACAGCTAGAATTATTACAAGAACAGGCAGCTAAAATAGGATTACAAATTTCATTTGAAAAAACAAAATTTATGACTGACGTCAAAGATGCACCTTCTGATCTCAAAATTGGTAATAACTACATCTCTCGAGTAAAAGAATTTAAATATTTAGGTGAATGGATTGCAGAAAATTGTAATGAAAAGAAATCTGTCAGATCAAGAGTCCAGAAAATGGAGACGGCGTTTCAGTTTACAACAAAAAGAGTCTCTCGTGGAACTGCAAAATACGTCACTACACAACAGTAATTAGACCCGAAGCTCTCTACGCATCTGAGACACTAAACCTTCAACACAGAACACTAAAAGAGGAATTAGAAGTGAAAGAACGTAAGATAATGAGGAAAATCCTAGAACCAAGAACTAAAGATGGGGTACATTATCCAAAACCCAATGCAGAAATATATAAAAATATCTCCAAAATAACAGACAATGCGCATGAGAAGAATCCAATTCATGGGGCACTTAGAAAGAATGGACTCAAACAGGTTAACGCACAAAATCCATACATTTTTAAAGAACAAAACTACAAGACCGAACTGGTACAAACAGACGGAAAAAGACCTGAGAGAATTAGGGTCTCCAAATCTACATGATAGAAATGAAATGAGAAAAATCACCAACACACGGGGTTTTGAGGAAGAAGAGAGAAAAACTAACAGACATACATGGTCTACGCAACGAAAGCTAGCCCATTCGTTGTTTATGAAGTAATACTGGGCGAAAAGGAAGGCCAACAAATGTTGATTACGCGTAATCCTAAATGATCCATCCGCGAAGAAGAAGAAGAATGATTGACATTTTTCGTCGCAGCACAAATTTAGAGATACCCTTTGATACAAAATTGATTAGTATTTGTCCTATTGAGAACGGCTTGGATTAATTTACCGTGACCTTTAAAATGAGCGGTAGGAGCATATCTTACAAATTCGAAATACTTGAGTCTGTTTAGATCCTTATGAAGAAAATGGTGACCATTGATGCGGGTCTTGAAAAATACGCACCAAGAGTTGATAGGCTAAGAGCGTTGTTTTCATCCATTTTGAGTCAATCGATTTTCAGCTGACGGATAGTAGCCTACATGTTGCGAAGATCGGCGTGCCCGTGGGTTGTAAACAATGCTTCTTCCTACAGCAGTTTCCGCTTCACTTTGCAGTTTTCGTAGATGACATTTGGAGAACTGTAATGAATTTTGGAAGTCATTGCCATGAAGCTGTAGATGCAGCGAAATGTGAAGAGACTGCAATGCGATGGAATGTAGTGTTCGCGTAACAGGAATTTGGTTGATCCATCTCGTGCTTCCTGGATGCCTCTTAGTAGTATATGCATTGTATGTTACTGCTATGTTCGTTTGATTTTTTGCTCTTCTTTTGCCTCGGCGTATCTTTTTGTCTTCTCTTCAGGTATATAGAACATTTTTTTTGCATTGTTTACAAAGACAGGTCATGATCGTTTGACACCTCTGGATCGGCTTCAGCATACAACCGCATATCTCTTCTAATAGTGTGATAGTGTGGCGCCATCGGCGTAAACGATATTCACTTTTTCGACTGTCGGATACATTGTGAATATGTCAATTAGTTTACGAGCAACAGGACAACAAAGACTGCCAGTCCTTACTGTAAACCCAAGAGCCATATTTGAATTTCGAGTTTCTTTACATTTGGTAGAACAGGGCGGACGTCTTCCGCTAA
Source organism: Schistocerca piceifrons (assembly GCF_021461385.2). NCBI lineage: Eukaryota > Metazoa > Arthropoda > Insecta > Orthoptera > Acrididae > Schistocerca > Schistocerca piceifrons. Next base: position 66,499,949 of record NC_060139.1, read on the forward strand.
CGGCAGAACAGTAGTTTCCGGCGCTGTTGTCTTGATTCTACTTGTAAAGGCCCCATACATGTTATTCCGTTGAAGTTCTCTTAGAAACTTCTATCAAATGCCACGTAAAAAAGTATATTTTAATTTTAAGATCAACAGCCTCAGTTGCACCGTTTACCTAGAATTTACGTAGGTTTCAGTCGGGATAACCCAAACTTCTTCAGAATAACTGTAACTACCGTTCTTCATAGTGGACATCTTCAAGCTAAAACTACAAAACCATAAATTATTGTCAGACTGTAAAAACTTATCTCAAACTGCCTCGGCCCCACTTCGCGACTGCGATGCGGCAGCCACGATTGCTGTACTGGAACTGCCCGTAGCTTTAAGAGGCCCGCATAGGCGGACACAATACCTTGCGCCTGCGCATAAACTGTGTTATAGTTACTTTTTGACGATGTCCACTATGGACAAACGGTAGTTACTGTTATTCTGAAGAAGGTTGGGTTATCCCGACTGAAACCTAGGTAAATTCTAGGCAAACGGTGCAACTGAGGCTGTTGATTATCAAAATTAAAATTAATATTTACACAGTTGCTGACAGGACCGCGAAATGTTGAAGATATTAAAAAAAGTACAGGGTTATTACAAATGATTGAAGCGATTTCACAGCTCTACAATAACTTTATTATTTGAGATATTTTCACAATGCTTTGCACACACATACAAAAACTCAAAAAGTTTTTTTAGGCGTTCACAAATGTTCGATATGTGCCCCTTTAGTGATTCGGCAGACATCAAGCCGATAATCAAGTTCCTCCCATACTCGGCGCAGCATGTCCCCATCAATGAGTTCGGAAGCATCGTTGATGCGAGCTCGCAGTTCTGGCACGTTTCTTGGTGGAGGTGGTTTAAACACTGAATCTTTCACATAACCCCACAGAAAGAAATCGCATGGGGTTAAGTCGAGAGAGCGTGGAAATCATGACATAAATTGCTGATCATGATCTCCACCACGACCGATCGATTGGTTTTCCAATCTCCTGTTTAAGAAATGCCGAACATCGTGATGGAAGTGCGGTGGAGCAACATCCTGTTGAAAGATGAAGTCGTCGCTGTCTGTCTCCAGTTGTGGCATGAGCCAATTTTCCAGCATGTCCAGATGCACGTATCCTGTAACGTTTTTTTCGCAGAAGAAAAAGGGGCCGTAAACTTTAAACCGTGAGATTGCACAAAACACGTTAACTTTTGGTGAATTGCGAATTTGCTGCACGAATGCGTGAGGATTCTCTACCGCCCAGATTCGCACATTGTGTCTGTTCACTTCACCATTAAGAAAAAATGTTGCTTCATCACTGAAAACAAGTTTTGCACTGAACGCATCCTCTTCCATGAGCTGTGGCAACCGCGCCGAAAATTCAAAGCGCTTGACTGTCATCGGGTGTCAGGGCTTGTAGCAATTGTAAACGGTAAGGCTTCTGCTTTAGCCTTTTCCGTAAGATTTTCCAAACCGTCGGCTGTGGTACGTTTAGCTCCCTGCTTGCTTTATTCGTCGACTTCCGCGGGCTACGCGTGAAACTTGCCCGCACGCGTTCAACCGTTTCTTCGCTCACTGCAGGCCGACCCGTTGATTTCCCCTTACAGAGGCATCCAGAAGCTTTAAACTGCGCATACCATCGCCGAATGGAGTTAGCAGTTGGTGGATCTTTATTGAACTTCGTCCTGAAGTGCCGTTACACTGTTATGACTGACTGATGTGAGTGTATTTCATGCACGACATACGCTTTCTCGGCTCCTGTCACCATTTTGTCTCACTGCGCTCTCGAGCGCTCTGGCGGCAGAAACCTGAAGTGCGGCTTCAGCCGAACAAAACTTTGAGTTTTTCTACGTATCTGTAGTGTGTCGTGACCATATATCAATGAATGGAGCTACAGTGAATTTATGAAATCGCTTCAATCATTTGTAATAGCCCTGTATATAGTTACAGCGGCAAATAAAGAAATTCGATGTCGTAATTCAACGAAAATGAATGATAAAAATTACTTTCTAACTTCTAAAAATTTGAAATATTTTCCCCTAAAACTTGGCGAAAACCACACCTCGTTTTATTTATTCATTTTGGATATGGTTGGCGTGGTACAGCTTAGCTGCCGCGTGGTGTATACGTGCTTATTTCCGGCCCGTTAGCTACTATAACAAAAATGTAGGGAAGCCTCATCAGAGAGGTCCATCGCATGAGCAACTACGGAAGTGATTCCGGTGGTGTTTTCCCGCTGCCTTCCGCTGATGATGATGAAATGATAATGAGGACAATACCCAGTCCCTGAACGGATCAAATCTCCGACCTAGCCAGGAATCGAACCCGGGCTCCTTGGCGTGACAGACCACCGCGCTGACCTCCCAGCTATCAGGGCGGACACGGGTTGGAATATCTATTATTTTATATGTATTTTAAAATAATTGTGTTAAATAGAAGACGTAAGATCTTTACATTTCGTACTTATAATTAAGTTTTTTATGCATTGCATCATAGATTCAGAAGAGCCAGTGATGAATAAATATTATGTGGTTTTCTTAGACAGAAAATATAAATTATCATTTCCTGTTGTAGAAATTTTGGCGTTATAGTTCTTGTTCGAGCTTTTTCAGTCTTCTTCATCAGTAGACCACGTGAGAGACCTCGGTCCTCCTACTTGTCGGGCTAATTGTGGAGTTCGGACAGGGGGGAGAAAATTGCACTGGGAGTAGGTAGTTACCAGGGCGTCGACGTTTCTGCCCTACCACAACGACACTCACGTGTACTCTAACTGTAAAAAAAAAAAAAAAAAAAATATAACTTTTTGCCTCTACAGTTATTAATAATCAAAATTTGAGGCTCCAACATAAAGAAAATAAATTGTACTATAAAATAAGTTACACGTGTGACGTGAAAGGTCTTGTAGTAATAGGACTTGTCCAGTGGTTTTGTTCATCAGACCGTTAGCTACGGCTCTCATGTTTCGTATATTTACTACCTTTGAAAAGTCATCAGCATCTCTCTTGTAGATGTTTCTGTAATGGGAATTGCTTCGTGTAAAAATTTCAACTGTAACCATTCAATAAGTCAGGAACGTTGTGGACTGATTCCACAGACCTTCACAGAAAGCATTTCAAATTTATCTCTCTAAACATGGCTGTATATGTTTTCTTATACGTGATGATTTGGAAGGACGGTAACACTTTATCTCCGTAGGGTGGTGGACAGCATACCGATCACTGGAAGTTACCCCTTTACACACACACACACACACACACACACACACACACACACACACACACACATATATATATATATATATATGTATATATATATATATGTATATATATATATATATATATATATATATATATATATATAGGGTGTTCTGAAATCCCCGTTACCAACATCTAGGACTTGCGGAGGGGAATCAGTATATAATATTTTGAACACATGTCCGGAAACGTCATACAAAGACGCTGCAGAACGTCAATGTTACTGGCACCGGATTCCGTGATGTTACAAACATTCAAGGAAGATGGAGAAGGATAAATGTATCAATTTGAGAGGAGAGTCCCTGGTTAGGAAACGGACGAGTCGGAAGCGATAAGCGGGAACAGTTCTGATACCTTTGACAGTGTAATACACGCACCGGTAATGTTGTTGCTAAAATTACAGCACAGGAAACTTTCAGAGATGACAGTATGGACCAAAACAAGAAAAAATATCTAGTAAATAAGGGCTCTAGGTATCAGAACGATTTTCGCTTGTACCTTTCGACTCTTTCGTTTCCGGACAATGGACTCTTACCTCAAATTGATACACTGATCCGTCTTCATCATTACTGAAACGTTAGTAATGTCATCACTGAATCACTCTGTATGTACGAGTACTTACATATACAGACGCCTTCTGATAACCTCGGCGTTGATCACCCCTAAGCTCCTTCTGCAGGGTTCGGCGCCTGCACCTTCCATGCTCTTTAACGTCGGTGGATGACGTTTCCGGATAATGATTGCTATTCTAAATATTACGTACTAAGTCCCTCTAAAGTTCCTACAAGTTTGTAACAGGAATTTTCGAACACCCTGTATAGATTCAAACGAACTGTGTGATGTGTCTAAAACTGAAATTTACAATTTTTGTCTATTGCCAGCTTTCACTCCTGGCCTTTAGAAATGGCTTCTAATGCGAATTTTACTTCAAACGTGAAGGTCAGTAAGTCAACGGCCTTGCCTTAGTGGAAACACCGGTTCCCGTCAGTTGTCTATTAGTAACCTTGCAGACAGTAGAAACAGTAACCTGAGGCTTTTCTCTGGTGAAGTGCATATTTACAATGAAATACCATCTAAAACAAGTTGCACAAAAATTGAGTCAGATCTTCATAAGATTTGAAAGTGATTTAAAGACAGACAACTTGCTTTAAATGTTCGAAAGCGTAAAATCGAGCATTTCATAAAGCGAGAAAGTATATTATTATGTACCCGCAATATCGTAGTCACTTCTGGAATTGGTCAACTCACACAAATACCTGTGTGAAACAGTTCGTAGGGATTTGAAATGGGTCGATCACATCGGGTCGTTGAGCAGATGCGCGAAACTATAGGCCTATATCCCTGACATCTATCTTTTGTAGAATGTTATAACATGTTTTTTGCTCGAGTATCATGTCATTTCTGGAAACCCAGAATATACTCTGTAGGAATCAACATGGATTCAGGTAACAGCGTTCGTGTGAGACCCAGTTCGTTTTATTTGTTCATGAGACCCAGAAAATATTAGATACAGGCTCCCAGGTAGATGCTATTTCCTTGACTTCCGGAAGGCGTTCGATACAGTTTCGCACTGTCGCCTGATAAACAAAGTAGGAGCCTACGGAATATCAGACCAGCTGTGTGGCTGGATTGAAGAATTTTTAGCAAACAGAACACAGCATGTTGTTCTCAATGGAGAGGCGTCTGCAGACGTTAAGGTAACTTCTGGCATGCCACAGGGGAGTGTTATGGGACCATTGCTTTCCACAATATATATAAATGATCTAGTAGATAGTTTCGGAAGTTCCATGCGGGTTTTCGCGGATGATGCTGCAGTATACAGAGAAGTTTCAGCATTAGAAAATTGCAGCGAAATGCAGGAAGATCTGCAGCGGATAGGCACTTGCTGCAGGTTATGGCAACTGACCCTTAACATAGACAAGTGTAATGTATTGCGAATACATAGAAAGAAGGATCCTTTATTGTATGATTATATGATAGCGGAACAAACACTGGTAGCAGTTACTTCTGTAAAATTTCTGGGAGTATGGGTACGGAACGATTTGAAGTGGAATTATCATTTAAAAATAATTGTTGGTAAGGCGGGTGCCAGGTTGAGATCATTGGCAGAATCCTTAGAAAATGTAGTCCACCAACAAAGGACGTGGCTTACAAAACCCTCGTTCGACCTATACTTGAGCATTGCTCATCAGTGTGGGATCCGTACCAGGTCGGGTTGACAGAGGAAATAGAGGAGGTCCAAAGAAGAGCGGCGCGTTTCGTCACAGGGTTATTTGGTAAGCTTGATAGCGTTAAGGAGATGTTTAGCAAACTCAAGTGGCAGACTCTGCAAGAGAGGCGCTCTGCATCGCGGTGTAGCTTGCTGTCCAGGTTTCGAGAGGGTGCGTTTCTGGATGAGGTATCGAATATATTGCTTCCCCCTACTTATACCTCCCGAGGAGATCACGAATTTAAAGTTAGAGAGATTCGGGCGCGCACGGCTTTCCGGCAGTCGTTCTTCCATTGAACCATACGTGACTGGAACAGGAAGGGGAGGTAATGACAGTGGCACGAAAAGTACCCTCCGCCACACACCGTTGGGACGCTTGCGGAGTATAAATGTAGATTTCGTCGTATGTGAACCTCGGTTAACTGGTAGAAAGTAAGGAAATACAGTCAGTCTAGAAAGAGTATTTTTTGCAAATACTCGTGCGACCCACTGTGGAGTATTGTTCGACTTAGTGGGACCTAAACCAAAGGTGAAGAGACTTGCACAGAATCGAGATGTGTTGAGCTATTTGACGATCTGTCTTCAAACCGGGAAAAACAAATGGTTCAAATGGCTCTGAGCACTATGGGACTTAACGTCGATGGTCATCAGTCCGTTATAACTACTTAAACCTAACTAACCTAAGGACAGCACACAACATCCAGTCATCACGAGGCAGAGAAAATCCCTGACTCCGTCGGGAATCGAACCCAGGAACCCGGGCGCGGGAAGCGAGAACGCTACCGCACGACCACGAGCTGCGGACCAAACCGGGAAATATCTGCTCAACTTTTACAGCCGCTTGGAATATTCCGATTTTCCAGCCATTTGCTGTTGAGTGCTGCCAGAAGAGAAACGGGTTCTGCTGCTTACTTCTGCTCTTCTAAGGGAATAAAATGCGAGTTTCCACAAATCCTAGTTAGCGTCGTAATCGTCCCTTACCTACAACTGGTTGAAATCAGATACAAACACTGATATCGTACCTAGTCTGTAGCGTCAACTGTGCGTGTACAGATATTGTCATTCGCTGACCGGCGCACGGTTGTTGCGTAGGGCCACTGATATCACTCCTTCGTCCAGAGCTGCGTCACTCCCCTGGACGCGTGAAGCCGTCCCAGTGTCCTGCGAGGTACGACCGCTGTGGAATCCGCTCTGCTTGGATTAGGCACAGCCGCCGCAGACGCGTCGCTCGGAATTTATCGCTGCACTGTAGTTGTACCGCCAGCGACGGCGACAGAAACCGAGCCGTGTGCGCGCAGCTATCGGCCGTCCATTATTTGGGGACAATCGCTGGCCGTAGTGCGTCACACCGAAGAAATCGCACCCGCTTTTGGTGTGGCGGTCTTTCCAGTAGTGATTTATTCGCTCTGTTGGGCGTCGGATCCAGGTACCGCTGTTCGCGGGCTCTGGGCGTCTGTAGCTGCGTATTATCTGCTGTGATCTCCACCACAGTTCTCTTACTAGTAGAACTAAGCCTTGCCAAAATTACGGTTCGATAGTTTTATATCTACATACATACTCCGCAATCCACTATACGGTGCGTGGCGGAGGGTACCTCGTACCACAACTAGCATCTTCTCTCCCTGTTCCACTCCCAAACAGAACGAGGGAAAAATTACTGCCTTTATGCCTCTGTACGAGCCCTAATCTCTCTTATCTTCGTGGTCTTTCCGCGAAATATAAGTTGGCGGCAGTAAAATTGTACTGCAGTCAGCCTCAAATGCTGGTTCTCTAAATTTCCTCAGTAGCGATTCACGAAAAGAACGTCTCCTTTCCTCTAGAGAGTCCCACGCGAGTTCGTGAAGCATTTCCGTTACACTCGCGTGATGATCAAACCTACCAGTAACAAATCTAGCAGCCTGCCTCTGAATTGCTTCTATGTCCTCCCTCAATCCGACCTGATAGGGATCCCAAACGGTAGAGCAGTACTCAAGAATAGGTCGTATTAGTGTTATATAAGCGGTCTCCTTTACAGATGTACCACATCTTCCCAAAATTCTACCAATGAACCGATGACGACTATCGCTTTCCCCACAACTGCCATTACATGCTTGTCCCACTTCATATCGCTCTGCAATGTTACGCTCAAATATTTAATCGACGTGACTGTGTCAAGCGCTACACTACTAATGGAGTATTCAAACATTATGGGATTCTTTTTCCAATTCATCTACAATAATTTACATTTATCTATATTTAGAGTTAGCTGCCATTCTTTACACCAATCACAAATCCTGTCCAAGTCATCTTGTATCCTCCTACAGTCACTCAACGACGACACCTTCCCGTAGACCATAGCATCATCAGCAAACAGCCGCACTTTGCTATCCACCCTACCCAAAAGATCATTTATGTAGATAGAAAACAGCAGCGGACCTACCACACTTCCCTGGGGCACTCCAGATGATACCCTCACCTCCGATGAACACTCACCATCGAGGACAACGTACTGGATTGTATTACTTAAGAAGTCTTCGAGCCACTCACATATTTGGGAACCAATCCCATATGCTCGTACCTTAGTTAGGAGTCTGCAGTGGGGCACCAAGTCACACGCTTTCCGGAAGTCAAGGAATATGTCATCCGTCCGATACCCTTCATCCATGGTTCGCAAGATATCATGTGAAAAAGGAGTGAGTTGCGTTTCGCAGGAGCGATGGTTTCTAAAGCCGTGCTGATGCATGGACAGCAACTTCCCTGTCTCAAAGAAATTCATCATATTCGAACTGAGAATATGTTCGAGAATCCTGCAACAAACCGATGTTAAGGATATTGGTCTGTAATAGGCGACGTATTAAATGATAGGACTACCGGCGGTATTGATAAAATTGGTAGGGAAACAAACATAGCTGAATGCGTAAGAGGAAAATATTAGCCGACGATTTCTCTGTGTTCTTCCGTTTGGCCGGCCGAAGTGGCCGTGCGGTTAAAGGCGCTGCAGTCTGGAACCGCAAGACCGCTACGGTCGCAGGTTCGAATCCTGCCTCGGGCATGGATGTTTGTGATGTCCTTAGGTTAGTTAGGTTTAACTAGTTCTAAGTTCTAGGGGACTAATGACCTCAGCAGTTGAGTCCCATAGTGCTCAGAGCCATTTTTTTTGTTCTTCCGTTTGCTTGGTTGTTTGTTTTGCAATTAATCACAACTGTTGGTAAAGTCACCAAATTTACAAGAAATGTATCAAACGAGATCCAGTACATCACTTGTTTTACAATTCCACTCATTAATAGCCAAAGAAATTGCTCGTTTACTCGTTGACGGTTCTCTTCAACCTGATGCAATACGGCCACTTCCAAGTCGGGTGTGCAGCGTCTATTTGGAGCATCACTGTCACTTCAACTGACGGTGAAGACACCCATTCTCGAATCCGTTGCGTAATTGTGGCAAAACGGGTACGCTAGGGAGTCGGTCGTTCTGGAGATCGATCTCCATAAAGGCGACGAGCACCCTGTCCATTACCGCGAGCTCCGCAAATCAGAAGGATCATGTCGGTGTGACCCGTAAACGTGTACTCAACCGCATTGCTCTAACAGTCACAGACAAGCGAATGAGGCTCGAGAACCATATCAGAGGGGTAGGATAGAGGTCAGATGACATCAGCTAATCCGACGATTGTCCGGTTGCATACCTACCCAGCAGACATATTTTCAAAAGATTGTAGCGCAGAAATCGTACTTTTCCAAACATGGGTTTCTATTCAAAATATTATGTGCTCACTCCTCGCTACAAATCCTAGAAGTCTGGTACTTGAATTTCTCAACAGCCTGTATATATTTAAGTAAGATAAATTTATTTTTATGCGTTATAAAAATTAGATGATAGCGTACCGTCTCCGCTTTTATATAACTAAAGCAATTATTTTAATGCTAGTACAATTTACATTCACACACTTAAAAAATTACACGTAATTATTGTAGGTATTTTGTGCTCAATAGAACGTTCTTCATCGTGATCAGATGCAACAGTTTCCCTTTATTATTGATAAATGCGAAATTTGTTTGTTAATAACAGAAATATGTTTTATATAAATCCGATGAAGTACTGCGATGTTTGATGTATTTATGGTAGCCGGCTCTTTTTTTATTTTTCCTTTTGCTGAAACTGCGTATAGTGACGCTATATGATAAATCTTTATTGTTTTCTTTATTTTTACTACAACATCCCTCCGTTTAATGTTACAAAGCATAAATTTTCAAATAAAACTTGAATTAAAATTGACAGTTTCAGTTTTGTTATAAATAATATTCATTCTTAAATAACAGGCAGCCTGATAACAACATGGAACAAACATATTTCGTAACTTACTCCCTCCTTCACATATCGTCACTCAGTATCTAGTTGGTTCACCGCTTCCAGTTTTTAGAGGAATCTGCCAAGACGCTGACCGCGTACCTAAAGAAAGTGATCGTTTTGGTGTAACGCCCTGGAGGTATGCAACACACCCAACGTACAGGTGACACGAGTATGACCTTAACTGACCAGACTGTTACAAAAAGCTGCCCAGCCTACGCTTACTTATTATAGTCTGTGGTAGCCTATGGTAGTTCTGCAACTCAGCTTACTGTCGTTCACCGTCTGTGCTAAGTTCTCCAGTCACTTCACATTTTTCATTTATTATTTTACCTATTCTGGCATTCTAAATATTTGAAATTGTGCTTATTGTGACAGTCATGTTGTGAGAACGTTTACATGTAAAATGAAAATCAAAAGTTGGAGTTACTGTTTTAAACTGCCAGGAAGTAACACACCACCGGCAATTCCGCAGCAGAGTGAAAATTCACTCTGAAGATAGTGTCATTGTTGTCTTTGTTGCCGTCTTGAGGCTGACGACAGGTTGGAGCCAGCTCTCTATGGCACTCCGACCTACACAATCACATTCACCTCTGCATAGATACTGCAACCTACATCCACGAACACCTTCTGCTGTCGTCAAGCCTTGCAATTACTTTACACTTTTTATGCTCTGTACTTCTGCTATCAAAGTGACGGTTCCTTGACGCCTCAGAATGTGTCTTATCCACCGACCGCTTCGTCGTCTCAAGTTGCCCCAGTTTGATTCAGTACATCTCCGTTAGGGCCCCGATGTATCATTCTTGCATAGAACCACATTTCACATGTTTCTATTCATTTTCTGTGTGAGCTGTTAATTTTCCTCGTTTCGACTGCGTACATGGATCATTTTAAATATGAGCTCTTAACAATTGCATTTATATTTCGAGTTAATAAAATTAGAAAAAATATAAATAATGCAAACAGTAGTCGCAGCAGAAAGAACGCAGTTTATACTCGTATTCGTGCATGATAAGGGGAGTAAAAACGACAAATTACAGGTAGGTTAATATAAACTGAGGGTCCTAGCAACAATGGATGGGAGAGGTAGAGAACACAAATAATCTAGAAAAGAGGAGAGAAAGTGTCGTGACTAAAAAACAAAAAGTGAAAGAAGCGGAAACTGGTGAAGGTTGAATTATCAGCTGGCTTGACAGGGAAATACTGGCGTTATATTTCAAAACTTTGGTAGAAGTTTTGAAGTAAATAAGAAAAAAGAGAGAGGCGGAATTGCGTTATAAGAGATGGCAGTAATCTGTTTCGTTAACTTATGAACAGAAGTCTTCGTAATGTTTTTATGTCATTTTTATAACTGATTTCACCCGAATTACGTTATCTTCCTATCTTCAGCGTAAAGATGTGTATTTGTTGACGCCACTTTTAATATAAGTTGTCCGGTACATTGTGTTCTGCACATGGTCTGCTTCCCCCAAAGTCGGTAATAACAATTAAGTAAAAATGTGGTGTAAAGGTTTTCATTCATAAAATAAAAGAAAATACTTGTTTTTTCTCAGGTAGAAAAGGGTCGTGATTTGTGAGCAGAGAGCTGCGTGTTTCGTTCTACAGGCGAACAGCAGAAAGGGAGAAGCGTTTACTAATGTCACTTATATTGATGAGCACAGCTAAATAAGTCAGGCCTTCTGATTACGTAAAAGTTCTGTTACGTGAGGTTCCGGGGCGCGTGCGCACTTAGGAGCTCATAAAGCAGACAGACCGTATGTATATCGTTTACTTCGTTCGACCGCAATCATCCTATGTGGCCGTAAGAAGCACTGACATGTTCAAACAGATGTAAGTTGCAGATGAAAAGCATGCAAGTATTTATGGTTAGTCCTAACCATCTTCAGTTTCCTGTACTTTTTCAGTGTTGGAATATCTGCATCTACATCCATACTCCGCAAGCCACATGACGGTGTGTGGCAGAGGGTACCTTGAGTACCTCTATCGGTTCTCCCTTCTATTCCCGTCTCGTATTGTTCGTGGAAAGAAGGATTGTCGGTATGCTTCTGTGTGGGCTCTAACCTCTCTGATTTTATCCTTATGGTCTCTTATCGACATATTCGTAGGAGGGAGCAATACACTGCTTCACTCTTCGGTGAAGGTATGTTCTCGAAACTTTAACAAAAGCCCGTACCGAGCTACTGAGCGTCTCTCCTGCAGAGTCTTCCATTGGAGTTTATCTATCATCTCCGTAACGGTTTCGCGATTACTAAATGATCCTGTAACGAAGCGCGCTGCTCTCCGTAGGATCTTCTCTATCTCTTCTATCAACCCTATCTGGTGCGGATCCTACACTGGTGAGCAGTATTCAAGCAGTGGGCGAACAAGCGTACTGTAAACTACTTCCTTTGTTTTCGGACTGCATTTCCTTAGGATTTCGGATTAAAGAACGTATATCCTCTATAGATACGTTTCGAAACTTCTTAAGGGCGTCGAGGACAGCGAAAATCTCCCCAGTTGAGGGTTACATCCTTAGTTATACCCGAACTGAAAATACTGTAAGACAGTTGATAAAGGAATTTGTAAATAATTAGTTTCTGATGTCATAGTAAAATTACTTGGGAGTACTTCGCATCTATTTTAAGATACAGGTTATGCACCCGTCTGAACACTGGAGACAGATCATCATTGAGCTACATAATGGCAGTCCGCCTGCTTATCTGGGGGGAACGTGCTTGCCTCCCATGCAAGCAGGACCGGGATCGATTCCCGGCCGGGTTGGAGATTTTCTGCGCTCGTGGACTGGGTGTTGTATTTTCTTCATTATCATTTATCCTCATCACCGCCGCGTAAGTTGCCCAATGTGGCGTTGACTGAAACAAGACTTGCACTTGGCGGCTGAACTTCCCCGAATGGGGCCTCCCGGCCGACGGTGCCATACACTCATTATTTTGCATAATGACAATATTAATTGTATACTTTACCTTCAGGTATCGACCTGAGATAACGCTAGATGTCGCCACCACAGATAATACATTTGCAGGAGTGCAGGGCTGAAGAAATGTCGTTGTTGTACAAAGAGAAGAGTGAGATTATATATGGGCCCAGGACTGCACCCTTGTGGTACTGCCGAGAGTTCATGCTTCCAGGACCTTTTTTCCCATTCCTACAGACAACAAGCTGCTATCTGTTTCCCAAGTAGTTCACTTAAGCGCACTAACCCGAGAATTTCATATGGCACATATTTTCTGAGCGGTATTTCAAAATTGACTGAAAAGCATTGTTGAAGTCAAGCAGTATTAATATTGTGGCCTCGCGGCCTCTGTGGCATATTTAAAGTCATCATTCAATTATTACAGCAGCTCTTCTACTGTTTATACTGATATTTATCTGCGTAAACATTCAGTTTATCTTGAACAATATATTCCAGGGCTTTGGTTGTAGCGGGTAAGATGTGGGTATCGTTCCAAGGAATATGTCGGAATATGCTTCTTTTGCATTGAATAGGACACATCCCATTCACAGGAGAAACATTTAACTTCTGTCAAGACAGATACTAAGTTAAGCCCCCAACATTCGCGATCATAGTAATGGTGAATCCATCACTGCCAAACGCTTCCGAAGCTATTCCCATTATTGCTGTTCTTTTTGAGTTTTTACAATAGTGCAGTGCTAAAAAATCATTCAGTTATTCAGCTGAAACCTTAAAAAGTAGTACTCGAATTTGTTTTTCCGACAGTCAAGCTGCAGAGACTCTTCCACTGAATTGCAAATGCTCACATCACTTCGCGCAAGGTACTGGGATGTGCCACATTTTGGCACTGCGAAAGTATTCTTAATCCTGTTTCGCAGCTTTCTGTATTTGTCGTAGCGTTCAGGCATCCAATTCGACTGGACAAGTCTGTGAACAGCATCCCACTGTTAAGAGCCAAGGAGCTTAATTTTATTGTTTCACGGATTGTATGAGTGGCGGAATGTTTGTGAGAAAAGTCCTAAAATACATTCTTGAACTTTGCCGTCTATCGGTGATAAGTAAGGTAAGGTTCGGCGTTCTGGCCCTAGACGGGCCAATGCGGCACGACTGATTGCCGTGTCATCCTCTGCCAACGGCGTCACTTGATGCGTTATGGAGGGGTGTGTGGTCAGCTCATCGCACTGCTGGCTGTTGTTTTTTGACGAAACAGATTACTGCCATCTCTTATAACGCAATTCCGCCTTTCTGTTTTTTCTTATTTACTTCAAAACTTCTACCAAAATTTTGAAATATAAGGGCAGTATTTCCCTGTCAAGCCTGCTGATAATCCAACCTTCACCAGTTTCCGCTTCTTTCACTTTTTGTTTTTTAGTTACGACACTTTCTCTCCTCTTTTCTATATTATTTGTGTTCTCTACCTCTCCCATCCATTGTTGCTAGGGCCCTCAGTTTATATTAACCTACCTGTAATTTGTCGTTTTGTCAGGTAGCTCCCTAGGTGGTGTGACAGAGCTGTGTGCACTGTGCTGCAGTCCTCCCACCAAGGAAAAAGATCTGCCATTGTGTTCCTGATCAGTTCGCCGTCAATGTCACGATTTAGAAATTTAGTGTTTCTACTGGGTATCAGACGCGCTTTGATCTTCGCATGCAGTGTATGATAAATGTGATCTAAATCCTAACCCTGACCGATATCTCTTTCTTTGAAAATCTTTTCCGCACAGATAACTTTCCTGACTGTGCACGGTTGTGTGTGTCAGTTAAACTGCAATAATTCTCAAGGTTTCCCATTAAGCATAATGTAGTTCCCTCTTCACCACTTTAGAGTTTTGTACTGCAAGGAAGCAAGAGAGAGGATGTTGTTACGGGTTTACAGTATCCTCTTTCTACAGTACAAATGCATACGAGGATTAACACGGTTCTTTGTTTACTTGTACTGGATACACAACTTGAATAGAGTCCATATGTAGTGGTACAAGCTCATCAGTAATAGACCCCTTGCAGATAATGTCGGTAATCTTGCTATAATTACAAATCAGGTCTCACTATATACTGAAGTAACCTACTATGAGAAATGAACCTGCTCTGTAGTACTGACAGACGCCAAACTGGAACAGTGAGTCGAGTGAGTCAGCGGCGGCGCCTAAATACTTGCTGTCGAGAGGGCGTTGGTGGCATGTTGCTTGTCAGTATGTCTCTGGCCTCTCTTGTGATTGGCACTCTTGATCCAGTGCCTACTATAGGTCTTCGCATATCGTCTTTGCGTATCGATGTGCTGGCGACAGCTTACAGCAGCACAGATAGAACAATCACATTGACACTGCAGCAATTATAGTTCCAATGGGAAGTACACCAGTGTTCTGATGCAAACGGTACCATTTCCTTGTAAAAAACTGACACTACAAGCACTCAGACTTATGTAAGATCCAGCGCTCACATTGTTGCGGTGGAGACAAATATGAGGCCGAATTTCATCAGAGGTATAATATAACAAATTAAATTAAAATCATGAAAGCTGTCACTTAAAACAATGATGTCCAATAGAATCGGTAAACATAAGAGATGGCAAAAATACTAAGAGTTAGCACAGTAAGGATGTTCACAAGCATTCAGTTGGACTTCACAGAAATGGTCAGCTATTCCCGGGCGCAGACTTTATAGAAAGACCAATTGCAACATTGATAGTTTTATTTTAAGAAGTATTACATCTGTAACAGGGCACAAAACGCACATCCTGGTGCACAAATGTCCCTAATACCATTAGATTAATCATACAGAAATCTGTCCTTGTATAGAGGCACATTGGAAAGTTACTTATCCAGTAAATAAAATAGGACGAGGAAGAAATTATACTGTCACGTAACAGCCACAGAGTCTAGAGGAAAGAAGATGGTTCTGCAATTGTATAATGTATAAAGTAAAATGAAAATGTACAAAGTTCTCCGTAGCATTTTATTAGTATCCATGATTTTCGGTCCACAGCAATAATGTTGTAAACAGTAGTTTGAAATTTTCATCATAGCTATTTCGTACAGACTTGTTTATTTCATTAACAGTGTCGGAACAACTTCCGTTTTCAAATGATTGCATAGCAAACACACAATTTCAGCAATTTCTGGACTTTATTGATTACACACTGAAATTGGTCTGTCATAGCAAGTTTGTTATGCAATTATTTGAAACTGGAGGTGTTATTCTGAACACGCTAACGAACTGAAATGTCGGCTTGGATGTTGCTGCCACGGAACATTTTAACCAGATGCGTTTTGTTCGTAGTATTGGTCTCATGTATTAGCTTACAAGTGGGAATACATGAGATCGTGAACTGTAGAGATAACATTTCATTTTTTAGAAAATTTCAAACTACGTGCTACCAACTGTGTTTAATATCTGTCACAGTGGAAGATGTTTCTAAAGTCGTTAGATATTTTACTGTAGAATATTCAGCACCTATGAGGTCCCTGTAAGCTCCCGAATGTGTGAATTACGCGCTTTAATTGAAGTACTACTTACACACAAACGACAATTGTAAGTCCGTTTCATGACCTAATTTCTGCGCTGGGTGACATTTTCATAAGGGTGTATTATTTAATAGGCATGAGTAATATCACAGTTGAACGCTGATGAATTCTGATCAAAACTCTTACGATGAGCCAACAACCGCCAAAGAAATTAAACAGTATTTCAAACCAAGTAGTAATCTTACTGTCGATTAAGAGTTATCATAATCCTAGCGTGTATACCATCAATGGGTTTTACTGTATTCTTATGATTCGGCAAATTCTATTTTAACTTTGTTGTTGCGTGCCCTTCTCACACCATAGTCGCCAGTTCACGTACGAGCAACCAGCGTCAATTCGTCTGAGGGAATGAAATCGTCTACGCCGACAGTCTGTGAATCTTGATGTATTTATACCGTTTCTATATCGTATTTCCGAAGGCTACAATTGGAGAGAGCATCTCGGTGCTTGCCGTGGAAAGCCTCCTAATAACCACACTGTTTGACAAGTGTACCAGAAAACGCTCGGTAATCTGCTGATTCAATCACGCCTGGTTTACTGGCACGCCCCCCCCCCCCCCCCCACTCCCACCCTTCCGACCATCCGTGTCCCGAACAATAGAGTGCTACGCGTACAACTGTGTGAGTAAGTAAAGTTTATTATGAGTTAACAGAGCAATACGTACCTTAGAATAGTATGTATGTAAATGAGGAAATGACTTGTATTATCAACGAAGTATTATCCATCGCAGAATAACTTACACTATCTGATCAAAAGTGTACGGACACTCCTTCGCCTTTATGACTGCTTGAAATAATTGAGGTCACTAAGGACACTAGAAATAAGGTGTCAATGTCTGTGGAGGAATAAGAGCCCATTCTTCCTCAAGAACGGAAATCAGAGAAGGTATTGATGTTCGACGCTAGGGTTTGCAGAAAAAGTCGACATACTAACTCATCCCAAAGTTGTTTCAGTGGGTTCAAATAGCCTGAAAATTGCTCTGTAAGTACATTTTAATACTGGATGGTTACGGGACCTTGGCTGTTCAATATAATAACACCATGAGCCGTCTAAATTATCAGTTTTATTTTATTTGTGCTACCAGTTTCGGCGCAACATTACGCCATCATCATTTGATCGAAAGAATCGCTTTGCCAAAAAGTATAATGACACTAGTGACTGTATGCTGGCTTCTATTTGGATTGTACAACAGGCGACGTTCTTCCAGCAAATCGGTCGAGGGCCTGGAGACGGCTAATGTGACTCTGAAACTAATAGCACAAATAAAATAAAACTGAAAATTTAGACAGTTCAAGGCGTTCTGATTTAACATTTCATAGCATGGAAAACGCTGCTTTATGATGGGGTGGATTCACGTGCTGATACAATCATCATTTCAGAGCTGCTACTCTGCTGTGCACATTACACAATGCTTTAAAATGTATTGGTATCCTTCCACATTAGAAAAAAGGGACCACATCCTAACGAAGAGAAACGTCTCTCCGCGCGGTCTAAGACGCCCCTCCCCCCCCTCCCCTGTCGGAGGTTCGAGTCCTCCCTCGGGCATGGGTGTGTGTGTGTGTGTGTGTGTGTGTGTCGTCCTTAGCGTAAGTTAGTTGAAGTTAGATTACGTAGTGTGTAAGCTTAGGAACCGATGCCCTCAGCTGTTTGGTCCCATAACACCTTACCACAAATTTCCAAATTTTCCAAAACGTCTCTGTACCATGACACAATCGCCTCTCTGCTTCACTGTTGGAATTACACACGTCAGGCAACGTCCTCTAGGCATTCACCAAACCTATACACTTCCAGTGGATTTCCGCAAATTATAAAGTGCTTCATGGCTCCGGATCACACCTTTTGTGTCCGGTGATGTCGCTCACCGCCTTAAACGTCGCTTAGCCGAGACTACACAAATGTGTGGCTTACGAGCAGCTTCTCGGCACAGTCGACATCTAACCAATGCCGACAGCAAAAGTTCAGGTACACATGCAGACATCGGAA
This sequence comes from Schistocerca piceifrons, assembly GCF_021461385.2. Taxonomy (NCBI): domain Eukaryota; kingdom Metazoa; phylum Arthropoda; class Insecta; order Orthoptera; family Acrididae; genus Schistocerca; species Schistocerca piceifrons. The sequence continues at coordinate 66,518,208 of NC_060139.1, forward strand.
GCAGAAGATGAAAAGATAATGTATACGAGGACACTGAACGGGTGATTCAGTACGGAAACGGAGATGAAAATTTAATAACCATGGAGGGGATTGGAATGCGGTTATGCGGGAAGGAGTAGAAAATGTTCAAATGTGTGTGAAATCTTATGGGACTTAACTGCTAAGGTCATCAGTCCCTAAGCTTACACACTACTTAACCTAAATTATCCTAAGGACAAACACACACACACCCTTGCCCGAGGGAGGACTCGAACCAGCCGCACAGTCCATGATTGCAGCGTCCTAGACCGCTCGGCTAATCCCACGCGGCGAAGGAGTAGAAGAAACGCTTGCGTAGAATAGGGGATTAATAGTACGAGTGAAAGAGGAAAAAGACTAATTGGGTTGTGTAATAAATTTCAGTTAGCAACAGCGAATAGTCTGTTCAAGAATCACGAGACGAGGTGGTACAAGTGGAAGAAGACCCGAAAACAAGGTAAGGTTCCTGGTGGATGACTGTATGGTCAGATAGAAATTCTGAACTCATGTACTGGATTATAAGGCGTACTCAGACGCAGGTATAAACTTAGATCACAATTTAGTAATGATCAGGAGTAAATAGAAGTTTTAAGAGAAGCTTCGGAAGAGACAGTGTGGAAGACGGTGGGATACTGAAGTAATGAGTAAGCGTGAGACGCGTTTGAAGCGGTGGAAAGGAGTGAATACTGCATTTACGAATAACACGATAGGAAATTGAGGGAAGACGAGTGGACATTTCTAAAAAGAGCAATCACAGATGTTGCGAAGACAAGCATAGGAGTTAGGAAGGCAAATGTGAAGAAACATTGGGTAAAATATGAAATACTCCAATTGATCGACGAAAGAAGTACAAAAATATTCAGCTATAAACAAGATTAAAGGAATATAAATCACTTAATGTAATAAATACTAAGCGCAGAGAAGCCAGGAAAACAGTGAAGAAATATGAAAAGAAATGATCGTCGGAAGGAATGACTCAGCAAATAGAAAAGTCAAAACAACCTTCCGAAAAGGGAAAAGTAAGTGCTGCAACATCAGGTGAACAGCGGGAAATTCACTGTTAAACACAACAAAAAACAGGTAGAAAGGATGCCTTGAAGGCTTGGATGAGGAGCAGGAATCGTGTGATAACAGAAGAAGAATCATCTGATGATAGAAGGAAAAAGTTGACGTTGACGTCGGAGTCGTAGGGGGTCCGCTTTTGGAGTCTGAATTTAAATGAGCTTCGGAAGACTTGAGATCAAATAAGGCAGAAATGTCAGATAACACTGCATCGGAATTTATAAAATCATTGGGGGAAACGGCAACAAGGTGGTTATTTAACTAGGCGAGTTACATAATTCCAAAGACTGCAAGAGCAGATAAGAACGAGAACTATACCACAATCAGCTTAACAGCTCATGCATCCGAGGTTCTGTCAAGAACAGTGTACACAAGAATGGACAAGAGAACTGAGATGAGAATCTGCTTGGCTTTAAGAGTGGTAAATGCACCAGGGAGGCAGTCCTGACGTTACGCCTGATAGTGAAAATCAGGCTGAAGAAACATACATACCATTACAGTGTGAAATGGAAAGATCGAAATTCTGAGAAAAATAGGACTAAGGGATAAGGAAAGGCGGGTAATATACAATACATACAAGAACTAAGAGGAAACAGCAGACGGGAAGACCTAGAACGAATTTCTCGTACGGTAAATGATGTAAGACAGGGACCCAATCTTTCGCCTCTACTATTCAGAAGCAATGTCGAAAATAAAATGAAGGTTCAGGAGTGGTGTTAAAATTCGGCGTGAACGGATACCAATGATGAGATTCGTTGATGATATTGCTATTCTCAAAGAAAGCGAACAAGACTTACACTATTTGATGAATGCAATGAACAGTCAAGTGAGTAAAACATATGGACTGAATGAAAACGGAAGAGAGACGAAAGTAAGGAGAAGTAGCAGAAATGAAAAATAGCGAGAAACTTATCAACAAAATTCGGGACAACGAAATAGATGAAGTTCAGGGGTTCTGCTACGTTCCTGTAATTCTGTTGTTAGTAGTTGACTAGTCGACGTTTGCCGTTATCGTGACCTACCCACTTTTTTCTATTACTGGTTTCCTACTAACAATACAATACTTACCGCCTCCTTTTATACTCCCATGTCCGCCATTCGCGACATCTAGGGCCCTAATCCACATTACACAGGGGTGTCCGGATACTTTCAATCTGATAGTAACTGAGAGATATCGCAAGGGTCCTTCTTCAGTTAGTCTACAGAACAATTGTCCTTTATACGTGGTGTATTTCAGTGACAGAAAAACACATAATATAGCCCAAGTCTTAAAATGCACCAGGTCAACATAATAAGCCGATAAAGAGCAAGAGATTAAAAGCTCACTCCCTGTATCTAGTCAAAAGAAGGGAACCCTGTAACGCTTAGTGGCATTGATGAAGACCTGGTCGTTACTACCCTAACATGTACAGCAACATACAGGGCTAGTAGGGCACTCGCAAATCCGTTCATATGTGCCACATATTACTTACTTTGACCACTAAATAACGTAATCTGTCACAAATATGTGAGTAGCGACTACCTAAAAACGATGGCAAGTGGAGCATCTACGGCTATAGTTGCCACACAAACTTCGCGTGTTACGTTCCGCCCTACTGCCCACTAGCGAGGGTAGTCCCCACATGAGTGTTGCAATTTCCACTATAAGATCCATGGTCACCAATCTGCAAAGAAAATATATATTAAGTCCACATTACCTTCCGAGTCTGATACATAACCTAAAGAACCTCGACATCGCACACTACGGAATAATGGAGTCCTAGCACAAAACATACACCATCGTTTATAATTTCTTATAAAAGGGTGCGCAAATACACCATATGTAACTTGTTTGTCTTTAATTACATATTGTTGGGTCCATAAAGTTGGATGAGATTTAGTTTCCAGGTTCCTGCAACGAAATTTGTCACGAAGTTTCTGTGGTTTTCCTAGATTGCTTGAGGAACATCGAAGATAGTTCTTTTGGGAAAGCCACAGCTGACTACCAGTGCTATCCTTATCAAACCAGACATCTAAGCACATAGATTCTAAATGCCTTTATGCACGAATTATGTAACGTTTTTTGTTTCTTAAATTTCAGTAACCTGACATAAACAAATTCACCCTAAAAGTGTTCCATGTACGAATATAAACATGTAGGGAACTACGGATAATGAAGTAGCAGATGAAGCAGATAAAGAAGCTTGAACGAAAAATACGTCAAACACTCAGCATGTTTTCAAGACACTTAGAGACACGGGATCGTGCACACGTGTGTTAGGTAATGGCTAGGGTTGACGGGCTGCACGGCCGTGGCATTCCTCTTTCCGGCCGTTGCGGGGAGAGGAAGTACTTTTACGCATATCTATATAGGGTCCTGCTGCATCAATTCATCACAGGGTGAGAAGTTCGCGCCATTCTGCAGTGCTTGTGGTGTACAGATCTCTGCAGACCAAAATTTATCACGAAGTGTTTTATATCTAGACACGAAGCCTGCAGCTAGCTTGCTTCATGCCCTGTAGACTACGGAAGAAATTTTGTCTGTATTTTGTGATTCTGTGCAGCATCTGACCTTCAGATCTGTTATCAGGTAGGAGACTTCAATGTCTTTTGAGAGTGACTGGTAAATATTATTTTTAACGCAGCGATGTGTGTGTGTGTGTGTGTGTGTGTGTGTGTGTGTGTGTGTGTGTGTGTGTGTGTTTCCATTTTCTAGTTGACCTGTTAATGTACCTACCTTCGTCTCAAATTGCTACCCCAGTGGTAAGGGGCTACTGCGACACATCTTAGTTGAATGCTTATTTTTTCTTACAAGAGCGCAGCCACTTTTCTTCATAACGAATTGTCCGCTGCCTTAAATTACAATGTGATGAATGCGCAACAGGTTTTATGGTTTTGTATTTTGTCATTACTCCAACGCAAACTCTTTGCCAAGTTAATTTTAAGGTGTCTCAGAACGACTGGCTCCCTCTTTTTCGGTAATGGTCAAAATTACCTGAATAAGATTTACAGTTTTGACTGCGTGACATTTCTCTCTTAGAATTTATTGTTAATCTAACAGCAGAGCTTTTCACAACCATACACAGAACAGCTAACCAAAATTTACCTGTTCTGACAATGGCTGGCTGTTTCCTTCATTTTACCAGTGGCCAGTCAACCACATGCATAGGGCAACAACTTTCAGCAGTCTCTTTCAAATGGTTCTTGTTTCATTTACTATTTTATTACATGGCTATATTAGTTTATTTATAGCGTGAGGAAAGAGCATGAACGTGCATCTAGACATAAACACTTGCATGAATGACTTTTTTACTAGTCATTATCTCTATAACTAAGCAACTACGTCGGAACGCAGTACCAATAGCAAGCTCCCTATATGACTTATCAGCGGCAACGGTGTATATTACTATATACAGACAAGTCGTAGTTTGAAATTCTTACCAAAAATCTCGAAAGGTACTTGACCCATTTATTTTACATTTTTCACTATACCCTTACAAACATTAAGTAGGATATAGCCGACGTATTTTTTAATGTTTGCAAAAATCTCGAAACGTACTTGATCGATTTAATTCAAATGTTTACCCTTATATTCGTTCAGATGGCCATACGCCACATATTTCTTCTATGTACGATCTACATAAATGTACATTTAGTACTAAAGGAGGAAACGTTGTTAGCAAAAAGCTCAAAAAGTTCTTGACTTTAATTTGTTTTTTTTTTCATATGATACTCAAACAAACGTTTGGACAGACACAGGCTACATATTTTTAAAATTATATATATATATATATATATATATATATATATATATATATATATATATATACATATATATATATAAAGGGGGACTTTTCCTCCCGAAAAGTTCTTGGTCATTTTTTGTAAGAGTTCAAAATGGTGCCCTGACGAACATTCAGAAAGTCCCAGGATGTCTGTGTTTTAAACACATGTAATACATAAACATATATTTAATATATAAAGGGTAAAAGTTAGTAGCACTAATCTCCAAAGGTTCTTGACGTTTTAATTCAAATTGTTACACGATATGTTACTAACATTGAGATGGGCGTAGGCAGTCAATTTTGACTTAGATATACAGCATTTGAAACATTCGACAAATTGTTTCTTTCAGATACAGTCCTTCTCCATGTACATAATTTTAATCAAACAGTGTGCACCCAACAGTGTGCTGTTTTGTCTTCTACGCTGCAGACAGTTCTATTAGGAAATATTAACTAACTTTAATATTGAAACTTGACTGTAAAAATTCATAAAATAGCAAACACGGAGATATATTTTTTAGCACACGTAATGGTGGACTCTCCGCCACCGGAAGAATAGAAGCCAGATGGACAATGGTCAACAATATTATTATTATTTTTAAATAAATGTCACGTGGAGGGAAAGGTATTTTTGAAAGGAAACTTAAGATATTTTCAATTAACCGTATACTGTAACCTTAAAGCTCTTACAGATAGCTAGTCATACACACACAGATCCACAAGAGAGAGAGAGAGAGAGAGAGAGAGAGAACAAGCGAAAATAAGAGAAGAAACATGAGAAAGCAACATGGCCCTTGTGTATATATATTACGCTTGAAGTTCCATGCATTCACGGAACGTATTGAAACACAGTATTCTTTATCTTTGCGATTAATGGAAAGTATTTAAAATATTTGTCATAGAATATTATCAGACTCGATAAAATGAATTATAATATTACAGGCTTTATTTTATCTTTTTTTACACTTCATTCAAATCAGTTGAATAAATCGCGTCATACATTACATAGGCTTCCAGGTGACGCCACGTCCTTTACCTCTTATATTAATGTACGGAACCAATTTACCCATTCATTTTACGTGAGATATTTCCTAATCGTTGTTTCGTTTGGAGTGTTAACAAACAAAGCTCATTGTCAGAATGAGAGGGGAAACACCAAGAGGGGAGGGGAAAATGGACAGAGAGGGAAGGAGGAGATGGACAGAAAGGGGGTGAGGAAGAGATGGAGAGAGATTGGTGGGGCAGAAGGAGATAGACATGAGAGGACGGAGGACGAGCAGGTGAATACGGGGGGGGGGGGGGGGGGGGGGGAAGATGAACAAAGAGAGTAGTTGCAGGAGATGGACAGAGAGGGGGGGGGGAGAGAAAGAGATTAGGACGTACATACAATTCCCATACATATTTAACAATTGCGAAACATTGCGAAATTCCCTACTAATTTCACATAGGTATTGATCGAATTTAAGGAACTGAAATGCTGTCATCTACTCGTGAAAAGGTACAATCTTAAGCTAAAAATTCAACAATACGAGAAATAATGTAGTTAGAAACTGTATGTTTCCCTTGAGCCAGCGTTACTGACGGCGAGCAAATACCCGAACCTTATACGTCCTGTTCCTGAGAGCATTTAGTAACTTCCAACAAACCAAGACATATTCTCAAATTTTTTGCAAACTTTTTCTCGCTTCATGCTTAACGTCAAATGTTTAAAATGTTAACCAATTTGCAAAACAGTCAGACGTATAAAGCTGTGTTATACATGGGAGTTCGATTCTTTAAACAATCGGCTATTTCCTGGTAATATACTGGTAGTGAGTATGTTACACTATCTTGTGGTTCAACGGCACAAGCTATTTAATTTTTAAAACGGCTGAAGGCCCATTATTTAAAGCCCAACTAAAAGCATACAAATTCAAATCATCGGCTACGAGCCATTAAAATACACAAACACCAATAAGAAAAGGCAGTACAGCCAGTGACACTCATAAGTTTGCGGGGGTCGGCCTACACTTGAAATATTAACGTTCGCTTAGGACAGACACGTAGTCGGCTCAACTATATACGATCCGCCGGCAACCCAACCGAGAGACAGTCAACGGAACCAGCGACAAGGCGACTTGCTTTCCACCCCACCAGTATACAAGGAACTCCAATGCCAAAACGTAAAAGGCGTAGCCGCCCACAACCAAGTATGCATAAGCTGTCAAAACTACACACACGTGTTGGACAGCAACAACTCGGTGAGGAAACGACACTGCCTGAATTTTACGTCAGCGGCCAGGGCAGGTAACCGGAACGCTAAAGGCCACAAGGCAGAAAATTCTGCTGGTGCACTTGGACTTCAAATAACCAAAATAAAGTTAAACTCCACCGGATGGTGGCCAAATTTTCGCCAACTCGAACACTCGTTCTTGCTCACGGGAATACCCCGAACAGCCAACCATGAAAACCAACGGCACAATGTGAACGGACTGGCTTCGGTGATTAAATCAACACTCAACTTTGATGTCCTGGGTCGGAGAGCCACGAACCTCGTAGCAGTCGGAACAGCTCCCACACACTGCGACACTGCGTAGAGACCGCCAGAGGACCCGGCCCACTGCGCCGCGCGGTGGTTTCCTGGCTGATGCACACCAACCGACCGACTGCCGCGCACCGGCTAGCCGAAAACTATAAGCACCAGACCAAAGATATTACAACATGCGAATATCGGTACACACCGCTGCTGCCACACGTAGAAAGAGGAAGAACCACGGCATAACCGCAGTAACTGATGGAAACCAAACACAGAGTAACAATCGAGGTTTAAACCAACGCACGGCTCAATAACCTCTTCAGAGTCCCAGAAGGCAGTAGCCATAACTTTACCTGCTGAGGATGTGGCTTTTTTTCGCTCTCCAGAGGAGAGGTGGTGTGGCGCCATGGATTACCATTTTGGTTCAGGTTCGAGGTCACCTGTCCATGTTTCATCGCTTGTTACCATATCCGACAAAAATTGTCACGTTCAGCCCCGTAACGGCCAAGCATTTCCACTCAGATTGTCCTTTGTTGCTTTTTATGGTTTTGTTAGGTGAGCAATGGTGTTAACACTACCAAGAGGAACGTCCAGTTGAGCAGCGAGGTGTATGATATCGTGATCAGTCATCTTGAGTAAGAGCGTCCGCATGTTACAAAACTGCAGGCCGTCACGCGGGACATGGAACTTCGTGAAACTATAGGGGCTGCAGCAGAAAGCAAAAGCAAAGAGAGCTTCACTCTAAGTTTAAACGCAGCCAAAACCTCTCAGACAAACAGAAGCTAAACGATGTCAAAGTTAGCTTAAGGAGGGCTATGCGTGAAGCGTTCAGTGAATTCGAAAGTAAAATTCTATGTACCGACTTGACAGAAAATCCTAGAAAGTTCTGGTCTTACGTTAAATCAGTAAGTGGCTCGAAACAGCATATCCAGACTCTCCGGGATGATGATGGCATTGAAACAGAGCATGACACGCGTAAAGCTGAAATACTAAACACCTTTTTCCAAAGCTGATTCACAGAGGAAGACCGCACTGCAGTTCCTTCTCTAAATCCTCGCACAAACGAAAAAATGGCTGACATCGAAATAAGTGTCCAAGGAATAGAAAAGCAACTGGAATCACTCAACAGAGGAACGTCCACTGGACCTGACGGGATACCAATTCGATTCTACACAGAGTGCGCGAAAGAACTTGCCCCCTTCTAACAGCCGTGTACCGCAAGTCTCTAGAGGAACGGAAGATTCCAAATGATTGGAAAAGAGCACAGGTAGTCCCAGTCTTCAAGAAGGGTCGTCGAGCAGATGCGCAAAACTATAGACCTATATCTCTGACATCGATCTGTTGTAGAATTTTAGAACACGTTCTTTCCTCGGGTATCATGTCGTTTCTGGAAACCCAGAATCTACTCTGTAAGAATGAACATGGATTCCGGAAACAGCGATCGTGTGAGACCCAACTCGCTTTATTTGTTCATGAGACCCAGAAAATATTAGTACAGGCTCCCAGGTAGATGCTATTTTTCTTGACTTCCGGAAGGCGTTGGATACAGTTCCTCACTGTCGCCTGATAAACAAAGTAAGAGCCTACGGAATATCAGACCAGCTGTGTGGCTGGATTGAAGAGTTTTTAGCAAACAGAACACAGCATGTTGTTATCAATGGAGAGACGTCTACAGACGTTAAAGTAACCTCTGGCGTGCCACAGGGGAGTGTTATGGGACCATTGCTTTTCACAATATATATAAATGACCTAGTAGATAGTGTCGGAAGTCCCATGCGGGTTTTCGCGGATGATTCTGTAATATACAGAGAAGTTGCAGCATTAGAAAATTGTAGCGCACTGCAGGAAGATCTGCAGCGGATAGGCACTTGGTGCAGGGAGTGGCAACTGACCCTTAACATAGACAAATGTAATATATTGCGAGTACATAGAAATATATATCTTTTATTGTATGATTATATGATAGCGGAACAAACACTGGTAGCAGTTCCTTCTGTAAAATATCTGGGAGTATGCGTGCGGAACGATTTGAAGTGGTATGATCATATAAAATTAATTGTTGGTAAGGCGGGTACCAGGCTGAGATTCATTGGGAGAGAGAAAATGTAGTCCATCAACAAAGGAGGTGGCTTACAAAACACTCGTTCGACGTATACTTGAGTATTGCTCATCAGTGTGGGATCCGTACCAGATCGAGTTGACGGAGGAGATAGAGAAGATCCAAAGAAGAGCGTTACGTTTCGTCACAGGGTTATTTGGAAACCGTGATAGCGTTACGGAGATGTTTGACAAACTCAAGTGGCAGACTCTGTAAGAGAGGCGCTCTGCATCGCGGTGTAACTTGCTCGCCAGGTTTCGAGAGGGTGCGTTTCTGGATGAGGTATCGAATATATTGCTTCCCCCTCCTTATACCTCCCGAGGAGATCACGAATGTAATATTAGAGAGATTAGAGCGCGCACGGAGGCTTTGAGACAGTCGTTCTTCCCGCGAACCATACGCGACTGGAACAGGAAAGTGAGGTAATGACAGTGGCACGTAAAGTGCCCTCCGCCACACACCGTTGGGTGGTTTGCGGAGTATAAATGTAGATGTAGATGTAGATGTACTCCACGATGTCCCACAACATATTCCTCATTATTTCAACCTAAATTGGCCGAGCGAAAAAATGCATTGCATTTAATATCGGACCCCCATCGTACTACATGTAGACAAGAGCCTCAGGTGCTGGCAGCCGCCTCGCCGTGCGTCCCACTATTGCTCGCTATGGGGCACGAAGCGTCACACAGATGACGATACAGCCGTGTGTCGCCCGCTGGCCGGTGGTGCGGCTTCTGCCAGTGCATGGGGGACAGCCGCGTGTTCCCCGGCAGCAGCTGTCAGTTCCCGGTCGGGACACGCCCGCTGCCCACGTGGAGCGAGAGGCGCGGGTGGGCCGGCTGTGGTCGCAGAGCACGATCGGCCGCGCGCGACACAGCTCGCCCATTACTCGCGCGCTCGCCGCCACTTGTCACATTCACACACGCTGAAAGGCGGTAAAAAGTAGGGCACAGTACGTGCGTCACACTGTCCACTTCAATTTTCAACAGCCGCCTAGCAGCATTTCAGGGTAATCGACACATGCCAGAAACGTCAATCTGAGAACAGGATGCCCAGGTGCGTAATCGTTAGCTCTGTGTTACCATCTGTGCCGCTAACGAGGCATCGAAGCGATTCTGAGAAATACTATTTTTGAATATCGGGATGGCCGAGGGGTTCTAGGCGCTAAAGTCTGGAACCGCGCGACTGCTACGGTCGGAGGTTCGAATCCTCCCTCGGGCATGGATGTGTGTGCTGTCCTTAGGTTAGTTAGGTTTAAGTAAGATATTTTTAAGTTCTAGGGGACTGATGGCCTCAAAAGTTAAGTCCCATAGTACTCAGAGACATTTGAACAATTTTTTTTCGTTTTGTTTGCCTCTTCTTCGGATTTCTTCATGAGTCCGATCTCTAAGTGCTGTAAACTACTTCCGATATAACGTGCGTAATAAAGTAATACAAAATGCTTGACGTATCCTCATGTAGTGAGAGATGGGATCACTTAATGCACCAACAAACATTGTCGAACGTGATCGATTTTGTGGTCCACGTTGTTGTTTCGGTAGTGAGATCAATACGTAAAGTACAGGTGTCTACCCAAAGATTCAAAATGGTTCAAATGGCTCTGAGCACTATGGGACTTAACATCTATGGTTATCAGTCCCCTAGAACTTAGAACTACTGAAACCTAACCAACCTAAGGACATCACACAACACGCAGCCATCACGAGGCAGAGAAAATCCCTGACCCCGCCGGGAATCGAACCCGGGAAACCGGGCGTGGGAAGCGAGAACGCTACCGCACGACCACGAGATGCGCTACCCAAAGATCACCCATTATAAAGTTTATTAACACTACGTACATATAATAATGAGTTTTACATACATTTGAATGCTATGTGTTCTGGTATGCTTTTTAGTTATACAAAATTAATGTTATTGATAGCAACAAAATAATTTTGAATCCTGATTCACAAATATACGTCTCTGAATATTATTTAGATTACTACGAGGTATCGTTCTTCAATACTGTTTCATGCTTATGTTCCTAAGTCCGTGGATGCACTGCATCTGCCGCGCGGGGTTAGCAGAGCGGTCTAAGGCCCTGCAGTCATGGATTGTGCGGCTGGTCCCGGCGGAGGTTCGAGTCCTCCCTCAGGCATGGGTGTGTGTGTTTGTCCTTAGGATAATTGAGGTTAAGTAGTGTATAAGCTTAGGGACTGATGACCTTAGCAGTTACGTCCCATAAGATTTCACACGCGTTTGAACATTTTGAAGCACTGCTTCTGGGACTGAATCTGAATTTTGGTTACTTAAAGCTCAATTCGAACACAAATGGCGTGGCGTGGACGCCTGGCGGTGGTGAAATAGAGGCGTGACTCGGACGGGACGTGAGCAGTTCCCACGCAAGTATGCTTCAGAGAGATTTGGGACGGTCGTCGTTCAAATGCATCAGAATATGTCGTCTTCATCAGACGAAGATACTGATACGCTGGATCTTTTGTAACTCGTAAATGGTGAGCAGCGAAGAAGACACTGGATACATATGCTGAAGTTGAAAACGGGGATGAAATATGGCACATTCGACCGAGTGTGTTCCTCGAGCTTTTCCAGAATTTCAAAGAACGTCTCAATCTACTTCTCTATTGCGATAGACAAAGGGAAGGACAGCAGTCAGGGAAAATCAACAAAACTGGGAAGTTTTGATAATAATTCATATTTTTCATATGATTCTCGTTTGAACATAAGCCTAAATGTTGCTGATTTGGTGAGAGAAGTACAGTGTATGAGGACAATTTTCCAAAATTTCATCATTCGTAAATATGTCACTGCTGTAGAGCAGAAAACGCTCATTACACGGCGTAGTTTCCTACGACGTGATAGATATTCGACCCTTATAGAGAGGGGGAAAAACCCTTTCTCCCAGGAAACTGAATTCCACTCATTGCCTAGTAAAGCGGATTCCTTCTGTTCATGATGGAACCAGAGCATTTCAGGGATCTTAGGACACTATGGGACCGGTTGCACGGAGTCTCATTGAAAATTATTCACTATATCTGCCTACACGTTTCATCTGGCAACCCTACTACACTAAGGGGAAGGAAAAGTCTCAACATCTTGCAGCTGGGATTAGTAAATGCACTGCAAAGAAACCGAGAGTTACTCGGAAAAATAATGCGCCGCTAGGTAACTCCATAGCTTTCCCTAAATTGTGTGATAATTTGTGTCCTTAAAAAGTGCCAAGAAGAAGGCTTAACTTGACACGTGACAGTAAATCCCTGCTGATAAACCGAATATCTGTGAACAAGTACAAAGTGAATAGTGAACAGGACAGACAAGTAATGGTGTCTGCACATGTTTAGCGTAATTGCAACAGTAATAGTGTTAATTTTTTTCCGCATCTTCTGGCGCTACTTGTGCAGAATCTTTTGAAACTGCGTTGTTTTACTTTCTCACAATAAGGTTTATAATTATGCAATAAATAACACAGGAAACCAGAGATTTTCAGCAGTACGACGTTCTAGCTGTACAGATTCAGCGTTGTTCTTTCAGGAAAATACAAAAATGTGCTACTTTTCTAAGATAACGTAAGTACATACGTAATAACTGCTCCAAAACTATGGAAAATTGTGTTTTACCTCATATACACTACCTGTATCAAGAAAGCCCAATTAGATAAGCATAAATTAGTTAAGCCAATAGGTAAGCATAAAATATTAGAACATATGATGAACTATCTACAGAGACGGCTGTAGTATTTCTTCATCTACACAAGTAAAGCTGAAATACTAAACACCTTTTTCCAAAGCTGTTTCACAGAGAAAGGCCGCACTGCAGTTCCTTCTCTAAATCACGGCACGAACGAAAAAATGGCTGACATCGAAATAAGTGTCCAAGGAATAGAAAAGCAACTGAATTCACTCAACAGAGGAAAGTCGACTGGACCTGACGGGATACCAATTCGATTCTACACAGAGTACGCGAAAGAACTTGCCCCCTTCTAACAGCCGTGTACCGCAAGTCTCTAGAGGAGCGGAAGGTTCCAAATGATTGGAAAAGAGCACAGGTAGTATCAGTTTTCAAGAAGGGTCGTCGAGCAGATGCGCGAAACTATAGGCCTATATCTCTGACATCGATCTGTTGTAGAATTTTAGAACATGTTTTTTCCTCGCGTATCATGTCATTTCTGGAAACTCAGAATCTACTCTGTAGGAATCAACATGGATTCCGGAAACAGCGATCGTGTGGGACTCAACTCGCCTTATTTGTTCACGAGACTCAGATAACAAAAGATACAGGCTCCCAGGTAGATGACATTTTCCTTGACTTCCGGGAGGCGTTGGATACAGTTCCGCACTGTCGCCTGATAAACAAAGTAAGAGCCTACGGAATATCATACCAGCTGTGTGGCTGGATTGAAGAATTTTTAGCAAACAGAACACAGCATGTTGTTCTCAATGGAGAGACGTCTACAGACGTTAAAGTAACCTCTGGCGTGCCACAGGGGAGTGTTATGGGACCATTGCTTTTCACAATATATATAAATGAACTAGTAGATAGTGTCGGAAGTTCCATGCGGCTTTTCGCGGATGGTGTTGTAGTGTACAGAGAAGTTGCAGCATTAGAAAATTGCAGCGAAATGCAGGAAGATCTGCAGCGGATAGGCACTTGGTGCAGGGAGTGGCAACTGACCCTTAACATAGACAAATGTAATGTATTGCGCATACATAGAAAGAAGGCTCCTTTATTGTATGATTATATGATAGCGGAACAATCACTGGTAACAGTTACTTCTGTAAAATATCTGAGAGTATGCGTACGGAACGATTTGAAGTGGAATGATCATATAAAATTAAATGTTGGTAAGGCGGGTGCCAAGTTAAGATTCATTGGGAGACTCCTTACAAAATGTAGTCCATCAACAAAGGAGGTGGGTTGCAAAACACTCGATCGACCTATACTTGAGTATTTCTCATCAGTGTGGGATCCGTACCAGGTCGGGTTGATAGAGGAGTTAGAGGAGATCCAAAGAAGAGCGGCGCATTTCGTCACAGGGTTATTTGGTAAGCGTGATAGCGTTACGGAGATGTTTAGCAAATTCAAGTGGCAGACTCTGCAAGAGAGGCGCTCTGCATCGCGATGTAGCTTGCTGTCCAGGTAACGAGAGGGTGCGTTTCTGGATGAGGTATCGAATATATTGCTTCCCCCTCCTTATACCTCCCGAGGAGATCACGAATGTAAAATTAGAGAGATTCGAGCGCACAGTGAGGCTTTCCGGCAGTCGTTCTTCCCGCGAACCATACGCGACTGGAATAGGAAAGGGAGGTAACGACAGTGGCACGTTAAGTGCCCTCCGCCACACACCGTTGTAGATGTAGAACAGTTCTCTTGACGCACATACACTGAAGAGCCAAAGTAACTGGTACACCTGACTAATATCGTGTAGGGCTCCTCAAGCACACAGAAGTGCGGCAACACGACGTGGCATGGAGTCGAATAATGTCTAAAGTAGTGTTGGAGGGAACTGACGGCATGAATCCTCCAGGGCTGTACATAAATCCGTAAGAATGCGATGGGGTGGAGACCTCTTCTGAAGAGCATGTTGCACGCATCCTATAAAGTTCAACAATGTTCATGTCTTGAGAGCCTGGCGGCCAGCACAAGTTTCTAAACTCATAAGGGTGTTCCTGGAGCCTCTCTGTAACATTTCTGGACATGTGGAGTGTCGCATTGTCATGGTGGAATTGCCCACGTCCGTCGGAATGCACAATGGTCATAAATGGATGCAGGTGATCAGACAGGATGCTTACTTACGTGTCGCCTGTCACAGTCGTATGTAGATATACAAGGGATCCCATATCACTCCAGCTGCACATGCCCCGCACCATTACAGAGCCTCCACCAGCTTGAACAGTCCCTTGCTGACATGTAGGATTCATGAGGTTGTCTCTATACCGGTACACGTCCATTCGCTCGATACAATTTGAAACGATAAGGTAACATGTTTCTAGTCAACAGTCAAATGTCGGTGTTGACTGGCCCAGGCAAGGGGCAAGGCATTGTGTCGTGCAGTCTGAAACGTTCCTTTGAAAAATTATGAATGACTGTTCTGGTAAACTTCTACGTTATTTGATACAAAGACAGCTGAGTAAAACTGAACGTACTCAGACAGTTGTCTCTTTACTTATTCTGATTATAACTAAACTGAAATACAATATTTTTTTTTGTGCAACACTATCTGACTTTCAATAATCCCTACAAGAGAATGGCCCTGACTAACAATAATCTATACCTTTCATGAATCACTTACCTCACAAAAATGATCCTTACTCGAACTACTGCAATACAGCGAGCGCCAATACTGCCAGCTAAATAAAGGATTCTAACTACTGAAGGCACTAACTACTAATAGGCATAGTTAACAAATGAAAAATTTCGATAGAGAACAAACAATGTCTTTACCTTAAAAATGTTCAAAAGTCATCATATATATATCTATCAATCATGACATCGTTATTTACAAATTTCCTTTTTTCGGCGGACACAAGTCTAGATGGTCCGCTTATAGTAACCTCTCAAAACTCTGGCATCTCTCTCTGTCTCTCCACATTCCCCACAGCTGGCAGCTCACCTCCAACTGGCCAACGCTACGCGCTGTTCGCATCCAACTGCCCAACACTACAGAAGCGAATATTCCAACAATGAGTCCTACCAGCCGCAGACAGCACACAGCACAGTCAGTGATTTTCATACAGAGCGCTGCGTGGCGTTACCAACATAAACACTTAAACTGCCTACTTACAAGTCATCAAAGGTACGCGAGTGAGCCTTCGGCTCCAAAAGCTCATATTGATGATGTTTCGTTGAATGTTCCACATTTATGAAAACATTAACGTCCCACGTGAACGTCTCTGCCATGCGTTCTTTCGGAGCACCACTTGTGGCGACAAACGGACGTGGCGCGGACCACGAAGCGACGCGTTCCCCTACGACATTATGTCAATTTCCCCATTTTTTAACATGGAGGTGACGGCAAGCAGGGCCATCTCACGGCACGAAATATTTTTGTGTATTAAGCCTGAAAGGACGCGCCAGCCAATCAGAGATGCGTGCAGTGAAATCATGTGGTTTACGTCTTCTTCGGGTTTATATGCGAGGAGTCCCTTGTAGACAGCAAGCGATAGCCGGACAGTACTCTGGCATGAGATTTATAAGTGGCGTGTCTCGCGAAGCTGTGAGCGGCGCGGGATGCGCCTGGTAATGCGATGTTGCACAGACGTTAAAGATGTGCGGGGTTGCATAGTTTTACATTTGCGTACTGACCTCCATACCTCTGAACACGATGCACTCCCCAGTCAGTAACATTGTACGCCTTCCCCACCCGTATCTTTTCAGACTGCATCCAGCCCTGACGTCGTTTTTATGGATCATAATGAGCGACCGTATCGAACACTGTACGTGGAGGATCTTATGGAACGAGAGGATATCCGACGAAATGACTACTCCGCCAGTTCCCCCCACTTAAATCCCGTCGACCACGTGTGAGATGAGTTGTGACCAGCAATGCAGCGCGTTTCAGAGCGTCCATTGACATCAGTAGTGAACACACATCCTATTAAGAATCATGTCTCGTCATTTGCAGTGTCCAGGGCATCATCATGAATTGCGTTAACTTCTTTTAATAATGTCCTTGCATAAAAGTGTCACTCCTCTTTGTCTCATTGTGAATAGTAGATAGTGTCGGAAGTTATATGCGGCTTTTCGCGGATGATGCTGTAGTACACAGAGAAGTTGCAGCATTAGAAAATTGCAGCGAAATGCAGGAAGATTTGCAGCGGATAGGCACTTGGTGCAGGGAGTGGCAGCTGACCCTTAACATAGACAGATGTAATGTATTGCGCATACATAGTAAGAAGGATCCTTTATTGTATGATTATATGATAGCGGAACAAACACTGGTAGCAGTTACTTCTGTAAAATATCTGGGAGTATGCGTGCGTAACGATTTGAAGTGGAATGATCATATAAATTGTAGGTAAGGCGGGTGCCAGGTTGAGATTCATTGAGAGAGTCCATAGAAAATGTAGTCCACCAACAAAGGAGGTAGCGCTACAAAACACTCGTTCGACCTACACTTGACTATCGCTCATCAGTGTGGGATCCGTACCAGGTCGGGTTGACGGAGGAAAGCGGCGCGTTTCGTCACAGGGTTGTTTAGTAAGCGTGATGCCGTTACGGAGACGTTTAGCAAACAGGAGTGGCAGACTCTGCAAGAGAGGCCCTCTGCATCGCAGTGTAGCTTGCTCTCCAGGTTTCGAGAAGGTTCGTTTCTGGATGAGGTATGGATTATATTGCTTCCCCCTCCTTATACCTCCCGAGAAGATCACGAATGTAAAATTAGAGAGATTCGAGGGCGCACGGAGGCTTTCCGGCAGTCGTTCTTCCCGCGAACCATACGCGACTGGAACAGGAAATGGAGGTAATGACAGTGTCATATAAATTGCCCTACGCCACATACCGTTGGGTGGCTTGCGTAGTATAAATGTAGATTTAGATGTAGATGTTGTTTCATTTACCTTCTGTACTGTAAGGTAGAATTTCTCTCTATGTGTGATCCAAGTTTCGTCAATGTATGCCTTGGCAGCGACACATCACGCGAAAGTTACAATCGTCCTTAAGATTTGCACACCAACGAACATTTTATCTTCACATAATTATAGTGAGGACTTAAACAGTCAAAATCAGTTGATACACAACAACGGTTTTAGCAGAATTCAGAGATATACTAACAATATAAGATACTTTTTTTTTCTTTTTTGGTCATCAGTACAGAATTCAATAATATCCAGTGAAGTTATTAGCGAATGCGAATGTGAAATAATCTGGGTTAAGTTAAGTATCAAAGGTGGGTCAGATATGATAGTCGGATGCTTCTATAGACCACCTGCATCAGCAACCGTAGTAGTTGAGCGCCTCAGAGAGAACCTGCAGAACGTCGTGAAGAAGTTTCGTGATCATACTATTGTAATAGGGGGAGACTTCAATCTACCAGGTATAGAATGGGATAGTCACACAATCAGAACTGGAGCCAGGGACAGAGACTCTTGTGACATTATCCTGACTGCCTTGTCCGAGAATTACTTCGAGCAGATAGTTAGAACCAACTCGTGAAGCTAACGTTTTAGACCTCATAGCAACAAATAGACCGGAACTTTTCGACTCCGTGAATGTAGAAGAGGGTATCAGTGATCATAAGTCAGTGCATGACTACAAGTGTAATAAGAAATGCCAAGAAAGGAAGGAAAATATATTTGCTTAACAAGAGTGATAGGGCACAAATCGCAGAATATCTGAGTGACCACCATCAAACGTTCATTTCTGAGGAAGAGCATGTGGAACAAAAATGGAAAAAATTCAGAAACATCGTCCAGTACGCCTTAGATAAGTTCGTACCGACTAAGGTCCAAAGCGAGGGGAAAGATCCACCGTGGTATAACAATCATGTACGAAAGGTACTACGGAAACAAAGAAAGCTTCATCATAGGTTTAAGAGTAGTCGAATCATAGCTGATAAGGAAAAGCTGAACGAAGCGAAAACGACCGTAAAGAGAGCAATGAGAGAAGCATTCAACGAATTCGAACATAAAACATTGGCAAACAATCTAAACAAGAACCCTAAAAAGTTTTGGTCATATGTAAAATCGGTAAGCGGATCTAAATCCCCTATTCAGTCACTCGTTGACCACGATGGCACCGAAACAGAGGACGACCGAAGAAAGGCAGAAATACTGAATTCAGTGTTCCGAAACTGTTTCACTGCGGAAAATCGTAACACGGTCCCTGACTTCAGCCGTCGCACGGACGCCAAAATGGAAAATATTGAAATAAACGATATCGGAATTGAAAAACAACTGCTATCACTTAGTAGCGGAAAAGCATCCGGACCAGACGAGATACCCTTAAGATTCTACAGTGATTATGCTAAAGAACTTGCCCCCTTTCTATCAGCAATTTATCGTAGATCGCTGGAAGAACGTAAAGTACCTAGCGACTGGAAGAAAGCGCAGGTCGTTCCCATTTTCAAGAAGGGTCATAAATCAGATGCGAATAATTATAGGCCTATTTCGCTTACGTCAATCTGTTGTAGAATAATGGAACATGTTTTGTGTTCTCGTATTATGACGTTCTTAGATAATACAAATCTCCTTCATCATAACCAACATGGATTCCGCAAACAGAGATCATGTGAAACTCAGCTCGCCCTATTTGCCCAAGAAATTCACAGTGCCGTAGACACTGGCGAGCAGATTGATGCCGTATTCCTGGACTTCAGGAAGGCATTTGATACGGTTCCGCACTTACGTTTAGTGAAAAAAATACGAGCTTACGGAATATCGGACCAGGTTTGTGATTGGTTTCAGGATTTCCTAGAAGAAAGAACACAACATGTCATTCTTAACGGTTCAAAATCTGCAGATGTAGAGGTAATTTCGGGAGTACCGCAGGGAAGCGTGATAGGACCTTTATTGTTTACAATATACATAAATGACTTAGTTGACAACATCGGTAGCTCCGTGAGGCTATTTGCAGATGATACGGTTGTCTACAAGAAAGTAGCAACATCAGAAGACTCGTACGTACTCCAGGAGGACCTGCAGAGGATTAATGCATGGTGCGACAGCTGGCAGCTTTCCCTAAACGTAGATAAATGTAATATAATGCGCATACATAGGGGCAGAAATCCATTCCAGTACGATTATGCCATAGGTGGTAAATCATTGGAAGCGGTAACGACCGTAAAATACTTAGGAGTTACTATCCGGAGCGATCTGAAGTGGAATGATCACATAAAACAAATAGTGGGAAAGGCAGGCGCCAGGTTGAGATTCATAGGAAGAATTCTAAGAAAATGTGACTCAGCGACGAAAGAAGTAGCTTACAAAACGCTTGTTCGTCCGATTCTTGAGTATTGCTCATCAGTATGGGACCCTTACCAGGTTGGATTAATAGAAGAGATAGACATGATCCAGCGAAAAGCAGCGCGATTCGTCATGGGGACATTTAGTCAGCGCGAGAGCGTTACGGAGATGCTGAACAAGCTCCAGTGGCGGACACTTCAAGAAAGGCGTTACGCAATACGGAGAGGTTTATTATCGAAATTACGAGAGAGCACATTCCGGGAAGAGATGGGCAACATATTACTACCGCCCACATATATCTCGCGTAATGATCACAACGAAAAGATCCGAGAAATTAGAGCAAATACGGAGACTTACAAGCAGTCGTTCTTCCCACGCACAATTCGTGAATGGAACAGGGAAGGGGGGATCAGATAGTGGTACAATAAGTACCCTCCGCCTCACACCGTAAGGTGGCTCGCGGAGTATAGATGTAGATGTAGATGTAGATGTAGATCAGTCTACTGACTGGTTTGATGCGGCCCGCCACAAATTCCTTTCCTGTGCTAACCTCTTCATCTCACAGTAGCACTTGCAACCTACGTCCCCAATTATTTGCTTGACGTATTCCAATCTCTGTCTTCCTCTACAGTTTTTGCCCTCTACAGCTCCCTCTAGTACCATGGAAGTCATTCCCTCATGTCTTAGCAGATGTCCTATCATCCTGTCCCTTCTCCTTATCAGTGTTTTCCGCATATTCCTTTCCTCTCCGATTCTGCGTAGAACCTCCTCATTCCTTACCTTATCAGTCCACCTAATTTTTAACATTCGTCTATAGCACCACATCTCAAATGCTTCGATTCTCTTCTGTTCCGGTTTTCCCACAGTCCATGTTTCACTACCATACAATGTTGTACTCCAGACGTACATCCTCAGAAATTTCTTTCTTAAATTAAGGCCGGTATTTGATATTAGTAGACTTCTCTTGGTCAGAAATGCCTTTTTTGCCATAGCGAGTCTGCTTTTGATGTCCTCCTTGCTCCGTCCGTCATTGGTTATTTTACTGCTTAGGTAGCAGAATTCCTTAACTTCATTGACTTCGTGACCATCAATCCTGATGTTAAGTTTCTCGCTGTTCTCATTTCTACTACTTCTCATTACCCTCGTCTTTCTCCGATTTACTCTCAAACCATACTGTGTACTCATTAGACTGTTCATTCCGTTCAGCAGATCATTTAATTCTTCTTCACTTTCACTCAGGATAGCAATGTCATCAGCGAATCGTATCATTGATATCCTTTCAACTTGTATTTTAATTCCACTCTTTAACCTTTCTTTTATTTCCATCATTGCTTCCTCGATGTACAGATTGAAGAGTAGGGGCGAAAAGCTACAGCCTTGTCTTACACCCTTCTTAATACGAGCACTTCGTTCTTGATCGTCCACTCTTATTATTTCCTCTTGGTTGTTGTACATATTGTATATGACCCGTCTCTCCCTATAGCTTACCCCTACTTTTTTCAGAATCTTGAACAGCTTGCACCATTTTATATTGTCGAACGCTTTTTCCAGGTCGACAAATCCTATGAAAGTGTCTTGATTTTTCTTTAGCCTTGCTTCCATTATTAGCCGTAACGTCAGAATTGCCTCTCTCGTCCCTTCACTTTTCCTAAAGCCAAACTGATCGTCACCTAGCGCATTCTCAATTTTCTTTTCCATTCTTCCGTATATTATTCTTGTAAGCAGCTTCGATGCGTGAGCTGTTAAGCTGATTGTGCGATAATTCTCGCACTTGTCAGCTCTTTCCGTCTTCGGAATTGTGTGGATGATGCTTTCCCGAAAGTCAGATGGTATATCGCCAGACTCATATATTCTACACACCAACGTGAATAGTCGTTTTGTTACCACTTCCCCCAATGATTTTACAAATTCTGATGGAATGTTATCTATCCCTTCTGCCTTATTTGACCGTAAGTCCTCCAAAGCTCTTTTACATTCCGATTCTAATACTGGATCCCCTATCTCTTCTAAATCAACTCCTGTTTCTTCTTCTATCACATCAGTCAAATCTTCACCCTCATAGAGACTTTCAATGTATTCTTTCCACCTATCTGCTCTCTCCTCTGCATTTAACAGTGGAATTCCCGTTGCACTCTTAATGTTACCACCGTTGCTTTTAATGTCCCCAGATGTTATTTTGACTTTCCTGTATGCTGAGTCTGTCCTTCCGACAATCATATCATTTTCGATGTCTTCACATGTTTCCTGCAGCCATTTCGTCTTAACTTCCCTGCACTTCCTATTGATTTCATTTCTCAGCGACTTGTATTTCTGTGTTCCTGATTTTCCCGGAACATGTTTGTACTCCCTCCTTTCATCAATCAACTGAAGTATTTCTTCTGTTACCCATGATTTCTTCGCAGCTACCTTCTTTGTACCTATGTTTTCCTTCCCAATTTCTGTGATGGCCCTTTTTAGAGATGTCCATTCCTCTTCAACTGTACTGCCTACTACGCTATTCCTTATTGCTGTATCTATAGTGTTAGAGAACTTCAAACGTATCTCGTCATTCCTTAGTACTTTCGTATCCCACTTCTTTGCGTATTGATTCTTCCTGACTAATGTCTTGAACTTCAGCCTACTATTCATCACCACTATATTGTGATCTGAGTCTATATCTGCTCCTGGGTACGCCTTACAATCTAGTATCTGATTTCGGAATCTCTGTCTGACCATGATATAATCTAATTGAAATCTTCCCGTATCTCCCGTCCTTTTCCAAGTATACCTGCTCCTCTTGTGATTCTTGAACAGGGTATTCGCTATTACTAGCTGAAACTTGTTACAGAACTCAATTAGTCTTTCTCCTCTTTCATTCCTTGTCCCAAGCCCATATTCTCCTGTAACCTTTTCTTCTACTCCTTCCCCTACAACTGCATTCCAGTCGTCCATGACTATTAGATTTTCGTCCCCCTTTACATACTGCATTACCATTTCAATATCCTCATTCACTTTCTCTATCTGTTCATCTTCAGCTTGCGACGTCGGCAAGTATACCTGAACTATCGTTATCGGTGTTGGTCTGCTGTCGATTCTGATTAGAACAACCCAATCACTGAACTGTTCACAGTAACTCACCCTCTGACCTACCTTCCTATTCATAACGAATCCTACACCTGTTATACCAATTTCTGCTGCTGTTGGTATTACCCGATACTCATCTGACCAGAAATCCTTGTCTTCCTTCCACTTCACTTCACTGACCCCTACTGTATCTAGATTGAGCCTTTGCATTTCCCTTTTCAGATTTTCTAGTTTCCCTATCACGTTCAAGCTTCTGACATTCCACGCCCCGACTCGTAGAACGTTATCCTTTCGTAGATTATTCAATCTTTTTCTCATGGTAACCTCCCCCTTGGCAGTCCCCTCCCGGAGATCCGAATGGGGGACTATTCCGGAATCTTTTGCCAATGGAGAGATCATCATGACACTTCTTCAATTACAGGCCACATGTCCTGTGGATACACGTTACGTGTCTTTAATGCAGTGGTTTCCATTGCCTTCTGCATCCTCATGTCGTTGATCATTGCTGATTCATCCACATTTAGGGGCAATTTCCCACCCCTAGGACAAGAGAGTGCCCTGAACCTCTATCCGCTCCTCCGCCCTGTTTGACAAGGCCGTTGGCAGAATGAGGCTGACTTCTTATGCCGGAAGTCTTCGGCCGCCAATGCTGATTATTTGTTTAAATTTAGGCAGTGGCGGGGATCGAACCCGGGACCGAAGACGTTTTGATTATGAATCAAAGACGCTACCCCTAGACAACGGGTACACTAATCATGTCTATTACTGTTTAGCTATGTTTTAGTCAATAAAATTCTTCTAGATTTGTGGCCGTATTGTCTTCTGTAAAATTCCGACGTTACGGCGACTACTGCAAGGCGTCTTCCTGAGGGTGTACTGCTAACTGACAGATGACAATGCGGCCTCAAATCTAGAAGAATTTTATTGACTGTGACATCGGCCGCGGAAGCCTACGTTCACTATCAGTTTTAGTTCGTTAAATCGTTTGGTAAGGCAATTTACTCTTTTGCTTATTACATTTCTGCTTTATAACGGTAACATGTGATGTTTCAAATAGATTGATCCGATTGCATAAAACAGTATCTTCTACAGCACTGTAGACAGCAAGTTGTGATTTTCATCGAGAATACGGCCCTAAACCACTTACAGCATAAGGATCTCGCATTGCAGGCTGGCCGTTGTGGCCGAGTGGTTCTAGGCGTTTCGGTCCGGAAGCGCTCTACTGCTACGGTCGCAGGTTCGAATCCTGCCTCGGGCATGGATATGTGTGATGTCGTTAGGTTAGTTAGGTTTAAGTAGTTCTAAGTCTAGGGGAGTGATGACCTCACATGTTAAGTCCCATAGTGCTTAGAGCCATTTGAACCATTTTCGCATAGCTCTCTATCTCGCGAGACGCGTTCTTTTTTTTTTTAGGGATGGGGGGAGGGGGCGCTATGTGAGAAACTGCGTCTGTGTGTTTCAACAACTATAGTGGAACTCTAGACAGGTGGTGAATGTGTTTCATCAGGTTGTTCTAGAGTTGGAACTTTAATAGCGGCAGCTATTTATTTACAGCTCGTACAATGTAGATAAGTGTTTCAAAGTTTTACTGACCTTCAAAGTAGTCACCAGCATTGTGTATGACCCGTTGCCAGCGGCATTCAAGTCGTAGGATACTCTTAGCAGTACCAGTTGTGTTGACAGCTCAAGCGGCGCTGTCTGTTGCCCGATGAATGTGTACCAGCGAATGCCGTTAAGTGTTTCCTTCAGTTTAGAAATGGAATTGAACTTAAAAGAGCTTAAGTCAGGAGAGAGCAGTAGGTGGTATAGCACTTAGCAGTCCCATCAGTCAAACAAATCAGTAACAGCTTGCACTGTAGGTGCTTGAGGATTGTCCTGCAAAATGGTCAGGTACTGCAGGAAGTGTCATCACTTCTGTCTCTATGCTGTTCAGTTTTGGAACACAGCCTAAGACCAGTTTTGAAGGTCAGTAAAACTTTGAAACACGTATCTATTTTGTACGAGCTGTAAATAAATAGTTGCAACTATTAACGTTCCAACCCCTGTATATTGTGCATCGTGTCGATGGTACATTGCTCATTTATGAAAAATAAATTAAAGCTTTGATGTTGGATTTACATACACATAATCGATACATCCTCCTAGGCGAGTGTAGTTCTTTCCAAGTAGTGCAGATTCGTTGTATACCTGAGGTAAAATACATCACATTTTTTTAATTTCGTGAATGCCGAAGAGGTACTTTCGTGAAAACGGATGAATATGAAACACATAGTACCTTGTTCCATCACATTTAGTGTGTACAAGGGGATGTATCACTCCATACTCTGCTTAGTGCCTCATAGAGCCTTATTAATTATGGCAATTCAAGATATGGAGCGTTCGTTTTCCTTTTGAACAGTTTTTAAATAACGATGTTTACTGTATTTGAAACATGAACTTATCTCAGTCAGTGGAAATGTAGGTATTAAACTATCAATGCTAATAAATTAAAGATTTGCTCAGCAGATGCGATGTTGCTGCGTTCTTCGATGACTTAGATTAGCCGCAGGCGCGCACGTGCTCCATAATATGAAACTTGACGACCACAAAACCGTAATTATGGACCGGCAAAAATCTCAATAATCAGGTCATCGACTGCCATTACCGCGGAGAGCAGCGAAGCAGTCGTGTTTACCCCTTTTTTCCGCCTCAGGCCTGTTCATTACAGCGGTCAATATTTGAACGTAATTTCGGGTGCGGAATGCGCACACACAGCGTATCGAGCACACCGCAAATATGCTAAGAATGCCGGCGCTCCAATGAACGGCTGCAGTAGCCAACAGATGCTGCCTCCGCTGAAACGGCACGCGCCCGTGCCGGAATCCATGCCTGCGTGGTGGGCAGCATGCTCGCAGGGGCAGCGAGCATTTGCAGAAACGCTGCGCGTTCCGTCGGCCTAGCTGGATCTCTGTCTGCCGGAATAGTTACCACATTAACCCAGTCTCGTTATTCTTCAGTTTATACGCTGAATCCGCTGATGCTCGAGTAAAATGTATACTTAGAAGAGAATATCTTACATGTACAGCCTGAAATGAATAGGGCAGATAATAAGATTAAAACATTATGGGATATTGTCAAACGGGAGAAGGATAGCTGGTCAGCGTACAAGACATCGTAACAATTAAACAAACTGACAATGTTGTTACTGACAATTCACAAGGTGCGAGTACTTTTAACAATAACTTAAGTATAGCAGCGAAAACAGGATTAAATAGTTCAATTGAAATAGCGAGACAGTGTATTAAAACTGTTGTTCTACCGAACTTTAAGCAACTAGAAGAAGCACCAAAATCCTTCTTCACTGAAATTAATACAATTCTAAAAATATCGTGCTGATAGAATTCCAAAAGAATTCTAAAATATCGTTCTAACTTTGTAACGTTCTCAGTGATGTAATGCATCACTGTCAAAGAAAATTTTTCGAGGCATATTACAACACGCAATTGTTAACCATTTACTATGCATATCACAGTTTGCGTTCCAGGTGGTTTACCCAACTGAGAATTCCACATTCAACCACCGAATTTTACAGGCCTAACATAATGTCACCGGTTGGTATTTTTTGTGATCTTTCGAGGCATTTGATTGCGTAGATCATGTTATACTCTTCGAAAAACTTAAGTTTTATGGAAATGATGGCTTTACAAACAACTGCTTTCAATCAAACAAAATGCAAAAACTGTACTAAATACACTACTGGCCATTAAAATTGCTACACCACGAATATGACGTACTACGGACACGAAATTTAACCGACAGGAAGAAGATGCTGTAATATGTAAATTATTAGCTTCTCAGAACATTCACACAAGGTTGGCGCCTGTGGAGACACCTAAAACGTGCTGACCTGAGGAATGTTTCCAACCGATTTCTCATACACAAGCAGCAGTTGATCGGCGTTGCCTGGTGAAACGTTGTTGTGATGCCTCGTGTAAGGAGGTGAAATGCGTAGGATTGTAGCCTATCGCGATTGCGATTTGTCGTATCGCGACACTGCTGCTCGCGTTGGTCGAGATCCAATGACTGTTAGCAGAATATGGAATCGGTGGGTTCAGGAGGGTAATACGGAATGCCGTGCTGGATCCCAAGCACTAGCAGTCGAGAAGACTGGCATCTTATCCGCATGGCTGTAACGGATCGTGCAGCCACGTCTCGATCCCTGAGCCAACATATGGGGACGTTTGCAAGACAACAACCATCTGCACTAACAGTTCGCCGACGTTTGCAGCAGCATGGACTATCAGCTCGGAGACTATGGCAGTGGTTACCCTTGACGCTGCATCACAGACAGCAGCGCTTGCGATGGTGTACTCAACGACGAACCTGCGTGCACGAATGGCAAAACGTAATTTTTTCGGATGAATCAAGGTTCTGTTTATCGTATCATGATGGTCGCATCGGTGTTTGGCGACATCGTGGTGAACGCACATTGGAAGCGTGTTTTCGTCATAGCCACACTGGCGTATCACCCGGCGTGATGGTATGGAGTGCCATTGGTTACACGTCTCGGTCACCTCTTGTTCGCATTGACGGCACTTTGAACAGTGGGCGTTACATTTCAGATGTGTGGCTCTACCCTTCATTCGATCCCTGCGAAACCCTATATTTCAGCAGGATAATGCACGACCACATTTTGCAGAACCTGTACGGACCTTTCTGAATACAGAAAATGTTCGACTGCTGCCCTGGCCAGCACATTCACCAGATCTCTCACCAATTGACAACGTCTGGTCAATGGTGGCCGAGCAACTGGCTCATCACAATACGCCAGTCACTACTCTTGATGAACTGTGGTATCATGTTGAAGCTGCATGGGCAGCTGTACCTGTACATGCCATCCAACCTCTGTTTGACTCAATGCCCAGGCGTATCAAGGCCGTTATTACGGCCAGAGGTGGTTGTTCTCGGTACTGATTTCTCAGGATCTATGCACACACATTGCGTGAAAATGTAATTTCATGTCAGTTCTAGTAAAATATATTTGTCCAATGAATACCCGTTTATCATCTGCATTTCTTCTTGGTGTACCAATTTTAATGGCCAGTAGTGTAACTCAAAAAATGGTTGAAATGGCTATGAGCACTATGGGACTTAACATCTATGGTCATCAGTCCCCTAGAACTTAGAACTACTTAAACCTAGCTAACCTAAGGACAGCACACAACACCCAGCCATCACGAGGCAGAGAAAATCCTCGACCCCGCCGGGAATCGAACCCGGGAACCTGGAGTAGTGTAACTGAATGTTGTAAAGGTAGAGCACTTTAGTGAGAGGAGAGAGATCCCAAAAGAAGTCCCTCAGTCGTTAATTTTGCATCTACTTGTATTCCGTATATGATCTTTCACTTAACATTGAACAAGCAGAAATGGTACGTCTCTTTGACAATACTAGATTTATAATAAATATCAAACCAGGCAGTCACCTAGTGCCAAAACTTTCTCTCCGCTAAAGTAAATCCGCGGTTCATGTTCTCTCGCGGTATTGCAGGCTCCTGCACGAATGTAATTAAAACTTTTTTTTTTTTCAATTTTTTCCGTAAACGTCCTTCAACGTGGCACAATGCGAGTGTTCCTTTCAGAGTTACAAAGATGCTAAATCGTTGATGTCTCGTACCTGTATATTATGTCTTTTTCTTAATTTTCGGTGTTGTTCATGGTGATTCAATGATACATCTGGCTTCGTGTGTTTGGTAGTGAATCTTCCCTTCTTTTCATTTGTAATGTTTCTAAGGGTTAAGTTATGGATAAAGACTAGTCTTTAAGTCTTTCCAAAAGCAAAGTAAGAAAATATTTTTAGCAAGAATACGTTTTGTCGTTTCTCAAAATATTTTTACCTAACGTTTCTGCACATCTACATGCGTTCGAAACAATTTTTGAACTTTCTTCCACTCTCACATTGGTGCCTCAAAAATACAGTTTCAGAAAGTTCAACAGAATTTTCAGATGATGAAAATCACTGCGCGTGAATTTCTTGTTTGACATAAGGGAACAAAAGTAAGTCGTAAGGCAATGAATGAAATCAATACGGGCAACGCTATGTTAATTCTGCGGTGTCGATGCTACCTTCGTCCACTGCACAAAGCGTCCAGCGTGTCGCACAGATCGCCGCGGAAGGCGAGACCTTCAAATAGCCCGCCTGCACGCAGCCGCCGTCAGCCACACTCTCTCCAGAGCTGTCCGTCTTGCGATTCGCGAAGCCAGAGACGCCGTATTCGCTTAGAAGTACTGCAAGCAAATGTAACCCTGAGGGAGTCTTTCAAAGGTGCTGCACACTTTGCTCCGCCCCAGATCTCAGAAGACTCGCGGTGAGTACAGAAGGACGTAGCACGACGCTACTGATATCATAATACGAGTAGCTAGCAAGTGAATGTACATGGCAACTGCCAGCCAGTGATCCACAGTACCGAACTCAGACCGTGTGGAACACTCACAACGAAGGATAACGAAGTCAGGTATCAGCTTATTCATCTACACGTATCTTAAACAGTGCAAGTAAATATGCTCGCGTTTTAATCATTTAATATGTTCTGGAGTGTCTGTGCCACCTCATACGACTGCTGTCACGACAAACTCGATGTTTCCCTCTTTCAAATAAGCAACTGTTTGACGGGATGCGAGAGAGCGATGATTAAGAAGAAAGCGACGTTTTCGCTTATTTCCATGATTTCATCGATGATTTGTGACCAAAAATTATTGTACATCTTGCTGTATTATCTGTTCTTAAATTCACTAAACCAATGGTCGCGTCACGTCTTGCGTAACAAGAGAAACATGTGACATTTTGTTGGAATTGCTTCGGGAACGGACAACATTTATTGGTTTCAGTTAGTCTTAAAAATACTCAGTTGACACATACTTCGTTTCCGGATTCTTCTGCATTTCTTCATTTTCCTGGTCCCACATGTTCTCACATAGTCGGCATATAATTGTGGTTCTGTAAATGTTAGTGGTAGAAAGTGGCCCATACCCACACGCTCGGGATTGAATTAGAATACATCAAAGATCTGCATCTAGTGTTATGTATGGGAAAGTGCGAGAATGTGTCCTAAAGGTATGTGAGTCACTTAACTGACGCGTGACGTGGGTAACAGCCCTGTGTTCACCTGGTCGTATACGGAAAACGATCTGAAAACTACATTCAGGCTGGCCGTCACATCGGCCCCCTCCTCGTTAACCCGCCGAGCGGATCGAACACGAGGCCAGTGCTCCTCCACGAATCGCTGAAGCGGTGTGCTATCCAGACCGGCTGCTACTTTCCTGAACTGTAGAACTCATCCATGTATTAGCATGTTCTATATGCATACTGTACTTTCTCTGTCGAATTTTTTACAGTGCCGTATCTCAGTTGACTGTTATGAGCTTGAGTCAGATTATTGGGAATCAGCTGCGAATCCTCTCCAAGCCGGCCGGAGTGGCCGAGCGGTTCTAGGCGTTACAGTCTGGAGCCACGCGGCCGCTGCCGTCGCAGGTTCGAATCCTGCCTCGGGCATGGATGTGTGTGATGTCCTTAGGTTAGTTAGGTTTAAGTAGTTCTAAGTTCTAGGGGACTGATGACCTCAGAAGTTAAGTCCCATAGTTCTCAGAGCCATTTTTTGAATCCTCTCCAAAGGCAAATGTTCCCGAAAAGTCGAGTTTGTCGACGATGAAATATTGCAAAAGAACTGTGTATTGCAGTTTCTGAATGTGACTGCAAAAAGTAAGAAGAGAGGAGTCTACGAACTAGTGTTGAATTAGACATTTAGAAAAATCAACTAAGTTCATTAAAAGTACATTTTCTCTTGAAATTTCCTTTATTCCACAACAATGTTAGTTCCTTAAATTCTCACTATGAACAAATTACTTGGCCAGGTTCTGAGCTGCGATTCCTTTAACAATAGTAAGATGAAGTGTTTAAAACAATACTGATGTTATCGCTTAACTGGACCATTTAGTGGGAGTTGGTAATCATTTTCATTCACTTGAAGCATTAGGTCATTTTTGCCTGTTAACGACACTCGTCATTCCATCGATCTTCTTTCATTCGTGGCTGTTCCGCGTCCTAGTAATAATTGGGAAAGCTCTCCTCCCTGCCTCACGAGGCTGCACAAGTTTAATGGTGGACGTGGGGCTGCAACTTTGCATTCTTCAACCAGCTCGATTTTCCTTTAAGAGTTTACCGCGCTAGGCAGACTGTATTCCTTACGCCTAACAATGTCCTCTACCCCTTTCTTGTAACTGGAGATGACAGGGAAGGGCAGGCTTAGAATATGAGAAAGGGACCAACAGGCCGTTGTGAGACACCGTCTGGCAGCTCCTCTTCTGTCTGTCCAGCTTGGGTGGTCCTTCTCGTAACTGTACGGCCCTCCGGATCGAGACCACGCAAAACCTGCCCATCCGCACGGGCAGTGCTACTTTAAGAAGACGTTTTCAGAGGGGAGTCGGGGTTTCCTAAAGCCTTAAAACCAGGCCCCCGTTTCTGGAATTACCACGCTTACAGCTTGGAGATATGAGCTGTTAGAATTGCACAGAATAAATTTATTTTATCCATCATGAATATCTTCGCTAGTACAGAACTTTGTGTTAAAATTGCTTAGGCATAGAATCTCCATCAACGTTACTCTGCTGCCAAGTGTTGGGCTATAGATAAGCCAGTACAAACAGAAGCAAATGGTAGTCCACGCCATAAGTTAAAGTTTGTATCTCCGGGAAATATGAATTCACAGTTGGCTGTACGGTGCAAGGAAATATTCCAAGCAGAAGGACGACTGAGAACATTTGAGTGTTGTCCTTGGACAATTTGAAGATGCTTGAGATGTAGATGAATGGCTGAATGCTTAACTGACTCTGTGTTAGTGTTTCACCGCTCTGTGTAGAAGTATCAGCTGCATAAAAAGGCCAGAAGGACAACTGTTGTTGCTGTTGTTCTAGGTCAAAAGATGGGAGTCAATTTTCACTGGAAATGTACTCAACCCGACTGCGTTAGTGTTGGGCTATAATTTCAATTGCCGACTGTTGCCCTGCACATCTGCTACCAGCCAGTTTATTATTCTCGCTGCTTTTCTATTATTCCGTATGCGCACTGCAACGTTCCAACCGTTTCTCGTAAACATTCTCGACAATGGCGTCGCAAAATTGTACGCCATATAGTCAGCCAAACTCTCGCACTCTGCGAATTTACATATTTGAGCTTATAATAAAAAACTGCCACATTATTTTTGATGAGGTGCCGCCACATTGCCAAATACGAGGCTCAATAAGGGCTGTTTTTCTCGCCCGCCAGTCTCGCTTATTTACATATATATTCGCTTATTTGCATGCCTCGCGGCACCCGTGCGCAACCGCCGCCCGCCTTCCATGACAGTGCCATAATACAGGGGATTGTCGCTCCCCTGTCTTCTTTGTAAATCACAGATCCTGAATGTCCTCCGTCCTGCGTGCATATTGATATTAGCTATCACGACAACACTGATGCTCGCATATTTTTAGTTATGCGGTACATCTCTGCCTCGCTTCATGTTCCATGCGGCAAGCTTCAACCCATACAAGGCCAGGAACTCTCTAAAATCTGGAACACGACTTGTTTATAGTGCGGATGGTTTCAGGTAGGAGATAAGTGAGTTACAAGGAAGGTATTCATAGAACTATAGGACAAATGGTCATCACAGAATAAAATTTAATTCTATCACTAACCACTGACAGAAGAAAGTTTAGGTTTTAAATTTCCGAGGGCAAGGGGGTCGTAAGACACGGAGTATAGCCTTGCATTGGTCATGGAAAAGGGGGCGTGGTTGGGCAAGTTAAGGTACCAGCCACCTCGTCTCGGAAGTAACTATACTGGCAATCGTCTTAAGTGCGCTAAGGATGTAACCGAACATACTAATTTCGGAACGTCACCAAATACCTCAAGAAACAAAATAAGAAAACATGAAGAAAACAATGAAGTAGCTATTGGAAAATGGTAGAAGTCACTGAAATAACTCAGCACAAAAACTGCTTTTGGTAAGTACTCCATGAACCAGGCTGCAGTAACTATGCCAGTATCCACGCAAGCTTCAGACACGTGCTGTGTCACGTTTCCTAGAAGTCCGACAAGATCCATTCTGCTGCTTCCAGTTATCATTTGGCACAGGACGGTAAGGAAGACGTTGCCCAGCCATGATGTGCAAATGAATTTAAATTTTTGGGTAAAGCTTGTACGCTCGTCGGAACCATGGCTGAAATATTTAACAAGAATGAAGATTTATGTGCACGAGAAACAATACTTACGATATAGGGAGAGGAGGCATCTAATTACTTCGTGGAAGGTCCTACTGGGAGAAAAATACGGACAGCATGAGGAGATAAGAGGAACAATAGTAATTTACGGTCATTGATCGTAAACGATTCAACGATTACACATGACACGTGGGCCTCTATAAATCTGTGCGAAAAAAAGTCGCCGACCATAACATCTGCAATACATCGAATACGTCTGTATTGTTACTGCTGCTGTTAGGGCCACATCAGAATGTAAAAGTCCTAATCACAGAGGTCCATTTGCATTTAAAATAAAGAATACGTTACCGTTTTCCCGTAACTGTGTGTAAAGACTATATCTCTTTGTCACAGTTCTGTTTCTCTGTCCTCAGTTGTTGTTACGATATGCCTTTTGTCATAACTAAAATCAGGTGAAGTTTATAATCACTCTCCATTACAATTAGTTACATAAAAACGGAAGCTTTCTCAGTCACAAGGAAGAAGAATAGTAAAGGCATTGTTCACGGTCGGCGGTCGGCAAGAATGTCGTAGTCGAATCTCAGTGTGGGACGAATTGTCATCGATGGATGGTAGCAGAATTACCCACCGATTTGTAGCAATAATCACATTCAGGTCTTCTTACAAATCTAATTCAGAGCACAACATAGCACGCATAAGTTAATTATATTGAGTGTCCATTGTATAGATAGGTCATAAGTTCCAAAATTCTTGCTAAGTGTCTGGTCAAGCATGCACAGCATAAAGGCGGGTTGTTGCGGCGTGTAATGGGAAACGTTGTAGCGTAATAGCATTGTGCGCAGAACGCTGAGTATGTACTGTTTTAGTTCATAGATATCAAAATAAAAATTTAGAAGTGCAGGCACTTTTGCACAGTGTTACTTATCTGAGCGCTGTGAAGCTAAGCAGAACTTGTGGAACTTTTGTTTGATAGCCGTCCCGCAGTGTCTTTCCCCCTCAGCCTTTATAACTTTCAAATTTTTCTTCCGTCTTCTTATTTCTTTCTTTTTTCCTCAGTCAGTTATGTAAAATTACGAGGCAGACACGCAGGCAGAAATCTGCACTGCGTGCTGCGTACCTAATCCTGGATCTCTCGCGGTTATTCTATCAAGATGCAGAGTTTGTCTGTTGGATAATGTTGTCTCGAACACAGAAGTTACAGAACAAATTTCAAGAGTTCATTTGGAAAACAATTTGTGCCGTGTAGTTAATAGCTGTTATTCTTCTATTCTTTTTATCAAATGGTTCAAATGTCTCTGAGCACTATGGGACTTAACTGCTGAGGTCATTAGTCCCCTAGAACCTAGAACGACTTAAACCTAACTAATCTGAGGACATCACACACATCCATGCCCGAGGCAGGATTCGAACCTGCGACCGTAGCGGTCTCGCGGTTCCAGACTGCAGCGCCTAGAACCGCACGACGACTTCGGCCGGCTCTTTTTATCAGTTACATACTTTGCCTACAATATTGCAGCGAATAATCTTCAATTAATTAACTACTATCCTAGTGTTATTAAGGCAAAATTTCCCAACAGTAACTTCATACCTTGACAAAAACTTCTTATAAGTATGATATATTAAAAAAGTGAGCATACTGAGATGAAACCACCCTTATCTCTGAGTCCATTGTCTCTTTGATTCGCATTGTTTACATGTGGTTCATATGTTGTCTTAGCCATACAAAATTGCATGCCAGTATCCGATTCTAGAAAGAAACTCCGCCCTAGATCAAGTCAGAGTATTTTCCTAACTCTAGTACTGTTTTGCCTTTGTGGCAGGAATTCTAGGCTGTCGTATCTCACATTTTCTCAATAGTGAGAGCACAAAATTCAGCGACTGTGAATGTGTACTCACGAGGGACCTAATCAACTTCCATGAATTCTTCATTGGACGACGACTGAAGCATAGTATTGGTAAAAATGGAAGTTTGTCACTCTCTTCCGAATATACTAACTTTTGATCTGGTAATACTACTTTAGAAACAAGTCGGAGAAATGAAATATTAAGAGAAGTCAGAGCGAAATTCAGTTCTTTTACACAGAGTAAACATTTCGCACTCGGTTGAAGAGCCTTCAAAGTACGCGTACTGTCGAATCAATCTGATCTAGAAACTAGCGAGGACCTTTTCGGAGGCAACATACGTATTCAACTGCAGGAGCTTACCCTCGTTTCCTCTGCCGCAGAGTACCTGTGACAATAGACAGTGCACTTATTATTCAGATTAAATGGAATTAAATATTTTTCTTGTGGTGGTAACCACAATAACCGTAATATGTAGACTACGGCAGTGGAAAATTTTTGGACCTCTTCACTTCAGGAAGAGAACTCAATTTATGAATGAAAAAAAAGTAACTACCAATAAGTTGAAGTTTATTTTAGTCCGTAAGGCCTTTTTCTTGTTTCGGTACAACTTTGAAAAATAGAAACGATAGGAAAGGTAGTTAACTTTCGCTTTGTAACGTCTGCAACAGCTTCTGGCAACCATAATGATATTTATCTGTACGAGGAACATGTAAAGTTGCTTACTGCTTATCACAGTTTCAGTATCTATCATTGACAGCGCATTCTCTGAGAACTGGATCCGCGGAACATTGAACATTCATACTTTTTAACAGTTTCAACATGAGTCATTAAAAAGCGCGGTTATGTACGTGATCGTCTGACAAGGGTAGTTGCCGGTTTTTCAATTCAGGAAAAATGTGTGTTCATAAATTTCTTTCGGCACTTTTTAAGATTCACGACTATGTTTTGTCGTCACAGGTATATTAAGTCCTACCAGAACTATGATCCTTGAAATTTAATCGAAACAACTGACCAAGAGATACCAGACCCTGAGACCCACGGATGTCCAGGAACTATGGCTTTACTATATGGAGGCAGCTCGACGGTAATTGTTGTGTGACAGCTAGGTCTGTGTGCTTATGTTTTGGATTGTAGAAGTCAAAGGTCATGACGCCGAATTCGCTTCGGATCAGGAGAAATCGTGAGAATACTCCAAAATTAGGAAAATTTATTCATGCACATCGTGCCCTTCCGAAAAAGCAAGGAATCATTAATTTCTGATAACTATGAATTTATTTCATGTGATTCACCGTGATTCGAGGGCAACCTCACGTCACATTACCATTACATCAGCTAACAAACGCTTCCATCCTTAAGTATATCTGGAACGGATGTATATGGTCGAATTCTCGGAAACTGTTTGCATGCGATCCGGACAGGCCCAAAATTATATGCCTCCTGTTGTACAGAATACGTATAGTGGCGTGTAAATAGCTGATTAAGTACCTGCAGGAATTAAATGCGCATTATGCAAAATATTTCTTCACGGGGCATAAGCGCAATTAACACGAATAGTGCCATAATTAACAGACCTGGAAAAGGTTGAAATAAAGCTCAACCTACGCACGAAATACTCTTGTCATGAAAAAAAGTGAGCGTTCGACACTCGTTACTATCTCTGCATCTCTTACGTCTTTGAAAATGTGCTTGGCCACTGCATACAATGGAAACTCGTCAAAATGAAGCAAACGATCTACACAAATGTAGCTGATTTATATTCATTGTTTAAGAGTAAACACGGGGAAGTTGTAGGACATTAGCTATTTCAAAATGTGAGATTGAGAACACAAAACTTTTATTTTATCTAATCATGTGAACAGTTGACAGTATATAATACAAAGCAATCTTATGAAAATTTGTAGCTAGCTAAAATGCATTGGTTATAGGACTCGCCATTATTTGGAAGGCGGCAAGAAGCAAAGATATTAATACTTCAACTTCTAGGTAGCTTATAGAAACAAGGTGAATGAGACAAATATTTTATGTAACCAAGCATTCGAGGTGCGTAGCCAAATGAGTTAAATATGAGCTGCTCAGAAGACAGATTATGCTAATGCCAGAGCAAAATTTACTCACTTCAAGTATAGCATAGAGGGATGTAAGTCAGCACCAGCCGAGAGCCAGGAAGTCAAACCTCACCAGTCGAAGTTCTCTCCTGACTTCTCGCAACTCCCAAGCTCCTCTTGGAGGAGGGACTGAACGCTGCTGCCAATCTGACGAATGAATGTGTCCTCCCTTTCTACGTAAAAAAAACTAAGGGAAAGCAGCAGAAGCTTTCCACTCGGTTATTTCAAAAAACATTATGAGTTTGGTACTGCCTTCGAACTGTTTCTATTCAGTGATCAGCGCTATTCCCATCACGTCAGGTGAGGGGCGGGGGGACGCCCGGGGGCGGTATAGTTTCTATTAGACAGTCCGTAATTTTGAGGGGAAACAGCGAACTTTTTCATGAGAGGAAGGTGCCGTTAGGTGGCTCCTCTTTATGTGCAGACGGAAAGGAAAATTTCGCCCTCAAGCTCTTTCGGGGAAACGTCTTGGTGGCGCCGTGTCTGTAGCAAGCAGAACTGTTCTCAATAAGCATTTCGAACAATGAAGTATTTCGGCGAAAACTGCCAATCATCCAGGAGCTACTTGTTCCCTGTTTTATAGTCGCCATGGAAAGCCTTCTGCCGAACGCACGGGACCGCCAAACTCTCCGGACCCACACCCTTATGGCGAGAAATCAAATACTTTGCATTTCCGGCGAAATGTACCAAGTAAAGACAATAATTATCGTGTAATTGCTACAGAGCTGTAACAAAATTGCAAAGCGACATGTAGCAGTCACGGTATAAGGTAAAAATAAAATTCCACCTAGTCCTAAATAGATCCAGCGTTAAGAGGTTAGATCGCGATCTTTGCCGTAAATGAAATACTAATGATCTCAACGCTTTTACGGAAGTTTGAGTGGCGTCCCACCTGTACGCCAAAGATCGCCAGAGTTGATGTCCCAGGGTCCGTCATCTCCGTGTCGGTCATCCAGTGTACCTTCCTCTACAAGCATCCACTTTCTTTCCTTTTGATTCTCTGCAGCTTGTAGTTTTTGTAGCGTATCTTAACGCCACCCGCAGCGACACACTCACGTAACATAAACCACACTCGCATTTCCTTCATAGACGCCAGCCTCCATTCGTAAACTGCCAGTATAAAAAAGCCCTTTGTGTCTGCCATAGTGCAGACAAGCATAGTCTTCTCTAGTAGCTTGTGTTTTGAATAAATTTGGTAATCCAAAAGACATTCGCATACCTATTGTTCTCATTAGAATTTTAGCAGTAGGATGGCTAGGAAGTGTGCGTGCTGTGTGCAGGTACATTAGGAGCTGGCCGCAGATTGCGAATTGTTGAAGATGATTTTGGCCGTCGTTAGCTGTCTGCAGGCTGTAGCTGCGGTGGAGAAGCTGGAGTGTGACTTATTTCACCCGCAGGCTCTGCTGCCAGGACACCAACCGCGCTCTCTGCAGAGTGGGCCGGCCGGTGTGGCCGTGCGGTTTAGAGGCGCTTCAGTCTGGAACCGCGTGACCGCTGCGGTCGCAGGTTCGAATCCTGCCTCGGGCGTGGATGTGTGTGATGTCCTTAGGTTAGTTAGGTTTAATTGGTTCTAAGTTCTAGGCGACTGATGACCTCAGAAGTTTAGTCGCATAGTGCTCAGAGCCATTTTGCAGAGTGGGTGGCAGATTGCAAAGTGTTCACGCTGCTCAATGCGGAGGGTCAGTGTGAGGATTGGCCATCTGCCCTCGCCCATTTACCCTGTGAGTAGACAATTGGCCACTACCTCTGGTGGATCAAAGCAGGGGATTCTGTGACATTGCTGGA
This sequence comes from Schistocerca piceifrons, assembly GCF_021461385.2. Classification (NCBI taxonomy): domain Eukaryota; kingdom Metazoa; phylum Arthropoda; class Insecta; order Orthoptera; family Acrididae; genus Schistocerca; species Schistocerca piceifrons. The sequence continues at coordinate 66,557,590 of NC_060139.1, forward strand.
CGCAGATTTCTGAACATGCGCAATGGGGTGTAGAGTTCTCGTAATCACCTTGATACGTCAAAATGCTCTACACAGAGGAAGCACATGTGGGTTTATGGGTTAGGTAATACTTTCAGATCGCGAATGCTCGCCACTCGACTTGCAATGAGTGAAATCAGATCACGTACAAAGTAAAGACATTTCGAATGTCAAAATTTTAACAGCTGATTTCCGAAGCATAGTTCCTGAATTTATCGTCCTCCAGGAAGGATATTGCGTTTAAATAAAACTTGAAAGTGAGAGAAGGATGAAATCCAAAGTAGAAAACTCTGAAGTATTTAACATAGCTTGGGAAAAAAAAGGGTTGGCCGCCTTTGGATAGGGAATATTCAATGTAATCGACGAAAATATGTCTGTCAAGGACGACAATGAGTCTTACTGTTAGGTAATCGTGACGCTAGAAATCGACCTTTCGTTAACTCAGTTTAATCACTGGATGTCTTTATCAACCATCAGATTCTGCTGTAACAGTTCTATAATCGTTCGACGGAAGTCTACTATAATTACCAAGAAGTACTCCAGTCAGACACTATTTGTTGGAGGCGACTTTAACCCATGAGTAGAGAAGAGAACGTCTACGGATTCAGTGCGGTGACACAGACAGGCCTCCTTGTGGAGTAGTACTGAACACAATTTTTCGAAAACAGTCTTGAGCACCTGGTTCGACAAACTACAGACAATGGGAATATTTTATATATGCATACTGAGACGACGAATGAAAATTTGTTCGAAATGGTTCAAATGGCTCTGAGCACTATGGGACTTAACCACTGAGGTCATCAGTCCCCTAGAACTTAGAACTACTTAAACCTAACTAACCTAAGGACATCCATGCCCGAGATAGGATTCGAACCTACCACCGTAGCGGGGGCGCGGTTCCAGACTGTAGCGCCTGGAACCGCTCGGCCACTTCTGCTGGCTAGTGAAAATTTATACCAAGGTTGGGATACGAACCGGGGTCTGCTGCTAACTAGGCAGGTGCGCTAACCAGTACCCCACCATGGCGTTGCAAAACAAAACGAACTACCCTGGTTCGTCTCCCTCAGTACAAATTCGCATCCACCTCTCAGCCCACTTGGTAATCCCCCTGAAGAGCTGGAAACCCAGATTCGAATCCGGCCTTGGTACAAATTTGCATTCATCACCTCAGTCTTTATATGCAAATCGGACACGTTTGAGACTTGAAAAGGTCTCTGGAACCATATAGTTTCATCTTTACGTAGTAGTACAATTTATACGTTATCGAGATTGTAAGTATAGACGGTCATTACAGTTAATTTATTAATCGGGAAGGAGACTTTTATGATAAGAAGAGAAGATAAGAAGTTGTTAGTGCAACTTACACAATGAATGGACGTCATGTAATTCACATATGATGAAGGTAGAGAAATTATGAGCAAATTTTGAAACTTGTAATCGCGCTCTGTGGACGTATGTGATGGGTATGTGTATTAACGACGTGAAATCGTCCCAATGGTGAGAGCCATTTCTGCACAGGACTGAGCAGCGGCTCTGGGTTATGGCGATGATGCAGGCCACTGGCCACTATAATAAAAACCATTGACAGGTCAGTCACGTTATTACAACACACTCAGCAGCACTGTGACATTGTTGTGTGGCGACGAGGCCCTTCTACTTGCGTAGGGCAGTAGACGCGATGACGCCTGGGGACCAGCTGGTGGTCCTGCTGTATGCAACCCTGAGTGCTGATGCCCACGACAAGCTAGTAGTTCGCGACACAGTTAGACATGCGGCGCAGCTTGAGAGTGGTGCCACCGGTACAAAACAACACTTGGGGAGTCCCGCCTCTACAAACGGCGGCACGAGGCGTCATAGCCCTCCATACCATCCACATCTACATACATACGTCACAAGCCATCGTACGATGCGTGGCGGAGGGCACCATGACCACTAATAGACATACCTTTTCCCGTTCCACTCGCAAACGAGCGACGGAAAAACGAATGTCTGTATACCTCCGTATGAACCCTTACTTCGTGGTCCTTAAGTGGAATGTAAAGCAGCAGTAATAGAATCGTTCTGCAGTCAGCTTCAAATTCCGGCAAAAAAGGGGAAGGGCCTGTAGCACCCAGATCACGACTTGCTGCCTCCAGGGCAGGCATGGAGCTGCTGGTGGAGTGAGCCTGGAAATGTCCTAATATTGTTGAGGCACATAGCCGTAGAAGATTAAATATCCGCCTCGTACTTGTAGGTCTGCCGGGCTCTGAATATATTCGCTGAAAGTCTGGGTTTTCTTTACGAAGTAGCCAATGTACATCTTCCAGTCCGATTCAGTACAACATTTCCGTGGCCCACCGTACAGAAACTGCCTGGCCCGTCCTGTAAAACAGGCCTTACCGCTGCGCTGGCCGCTTCGTGGTGCCGGGCCTGGTCTCTCTCACTGTACGTAAACAATCCCGTTGCTGCAACCAGTCGGCCGTCATCCCACGCTCGCCGGCTGCTTATAGCTTCTGCAGTGAAGCAACTGCTGTGCTTCTACAGGCCTGCCAAAAAATAGAGGCGGCGCAACAGACGGAAAATGCTGAGGAAACAGATACTGTTCATCTCTCGGTTCAATAAAAGGACACGGAAATATGGAGAGGGAAAATTTAGTATAATTCTACGTGTGTCTAAAAAGATCGATGAGCGAAGCTTGCAAGTACTTCCACCGTCATATGCCAAATTTAAATAGACGCAAAATTTTCAAGATTGGCGATCTCTTACAGCAGCTCGAAATTTAGCACGGACTTCAATGCGAGATGCCTATAACAGTTTCCACAACGGAACTTTGTCTCGAAACCTGGCAGAAAATCCAAAGAGATTCTGGTCGTATGTGAAGTATGTTATCGGCAAGAAACAATCAAAGCCTTCTCTGCACCATAGCAATGGAGACACTATCGAAGACAGTGCTGCACAAAGCAGAGTTGCTAAACACAGCCTTCCGAAATGCCTTCACAAAAGAAGACGAAGTAAATATTCCAGAATTCGAATCGAGATCAGCTACCAACATGAGAAACGTAGAAGTAAATATCCTCGGAGTAGTGAAACAACTTAAATCACATAATAAAAGTAAGACTTCTGGCTCAGACTGTATACCAATTAGGTTCCTTTCGGATTCTGCTGATGTATTAGCTCCATACTTAAAAATCATATACAACAGTTCGCTCGACGAAAGATCCGTACCCAAAGACTGGAAAGATGCACAGGTCGCACCAATGTTCAAGAAAGGCAGTAGGAGTATTCCACTAAATTACACACCCATATCGTTAACTTCGATATGCAGCAGGGTTTTAGAATATATATTGTGTTCGAACATTATGATTTACTTCGAAGAAAAATGTCTATTGACACACAATCAACATGGGTTTAGAAAACATCGTTCCTGTGAAACACAATTATCTCTTTATTCACATGTTGTGTTGAGTGCTATCGACAAGGGATTTCAGATTGATTGCGTATTCATGGATTTCCGAAAGGTTTTTGACACTGTACCACGCAATCGGCTCTTAGTGAAATTGCGTGCTTGTGGAATATCGTCTCAGTTATGTGACTGGATTTGTGATTTCCTGTCGGAGAGGTCACAGTTCTAGTAATTGACGGAAAGTCATCGAGTAAAACAGAAGTGATTTCTGGCATTCCCCGAGGTAATGCTATAGGCCCTTTGCTATTTTTTATCTATATAAACGATTTGGGAGACAATCTAAGCAGCCGTCTTAGGTTGTTTGCAGATGACGCTGTCATCAAAAGATCAAAACAAATTGCAAAACGAATTAGAAAATGTATCTGAATGGTGCGAAAAGTGGCAGTTGACCCTAAATAACGAAACGTGTGAGGTCATCCACATGAGTGCTAAAAGGAGCTCGTTAAACTTCGGTTACACGACAAATCAGCCTAATCTAAAAGCCGTTAATTCAAATAAATATCTAGGTATTACAATAACGAACAACTTATATTGGAAGGAACACATAAAAAATGCGTTTTATTGCCAGGACAGTTAGAAAATGTAACATACCTACTAAGGACACTGCCTACACTACGCTTGTTCGTCCTCTTTTAGAATGCTGCTGCGCGGTGTGTGATCCTTGCCAGATACGACTGACGGAGTACATCGAAAAAGTTCAGAGAAAGGCAGCACGTTTTGTACTATCGCGAAATATGGAAGAGAGTGTCACAGAAATGATACAGGATTTAGGCTGGACATCATTAAAAGAAAGGCGTTTCTCGTTGCGACGGAATCTTATCACGAAATTCCTATCACCAACTTTCTCCTCCGAATGCGAAAATATTTTTTTGACATTGACCGACATAGGAAGGAACGATCACCAAGTTAAAATAAGGGAAATCAGAGCTCATACGGAAAGATGCAGGTGTTCATACTTTCCGCGCGCTATACGAGATTGGAATGATAGAGAATTGTGAAGGTGGTCCGATTAACCCTCTGCCAGGCACTTAAATGTGATTTGCAGAGTATCCATGTAGATGTAGGTATGTTAATGAAAGGTCTAGCCAGTGATTCGTCGACCAGTCTGATGTAACAACAGAAGTCATCAAGAACAAAGCTGAAATCTTAAATTTCGCATTTACAAAATAATTCACGCATGAAAATCGTGCTGGCATTCCATGTTATGGACGTCCTCCCCGATAGCTGTCAGAGCAACAGATTGCCGTCCTACGGGCCCGGATTCGATTCCCTGCTGGGTCGGAGATTTTCTCCGCTCAGGGACTTGGTGTTGTGTTGTCTTCATCATCATTTCATCCCCATACGGCTCGCAGGTTGCCCAGTGTGGCGTCGAATGTAATGAGACCTGCACCAAGGCGGACGGGCCTATCCCGCAAGGGGCCTCCTGTCCAATGACGCCAAACGCTCAGTTCCATTTCATCTTATGACCATCACACAGAGTTCCACGTGGAGCTGACGATAAGCAACTGAAAGGGTTGAAAACAAATAAGTCGCCAGCTGTGGGTGGAATCCTATTTCTGAATTATAAGACAGTAATTTTCAGCACTGGACCCTTACCGAACGAATCTCTCGCCCAGCGCCAATTCCCAAGCGACTGGAAAAAGCGCAGCGGACTACGGTGCATAAGAAGCGTGAAGGGACGAGCGTACAAAATTGCAGACCAGTATCCTTACCATAGGTTTGACGCAGTTATCTGGAGCATATTCATTGTTCGAATACGATAAATTTTCATCAGGTATAATAGCTTCTGTCCAAAGATCAACATGGATATAGAAAACGTAGCGCGTACAAAATTCAGCTGTCGCTTTTCTCACACAATATCTGGAGAACAGGCATCGGGTAGATTCCATATTCCTACATTTCCGAAAAGTATTTGACACGGTTCCACACTACAGGCGGTTAACGAAGGTACGAGCATAAGCAATAAGTTCCCACATATGTGAGTGGTTCGAAGACTTTTTAAATTATAGAAGGCAATTAGTTGTCTTCGACGACGAATGTACATTCAGGAAAGGTATCTTGTAGAGTGCTCCACGAAAGTGTTCCTGAACGCTATTGTTCTCTCTATACATAAATGATCTGCAGGATATGGTGAACAGCAATCTGCGGCTGTTCGTTGATGATGCTGAGAAGTACAGTAATTCGTTTAAGTTGAGTGACAACAGGAGGATACAAGATGATTTAAACAAGAGCTTTCGTTGGTGTGATGACTCTAAATGTACAAAAATGTAAGTTTATCAGGATGGGTAAGCAAAACAGTCCCGTATTGCAGTATCCTGCGTGACACAGTCTCGTCGTTTAAATATCTGGGCGTAACGTTGCAAATCGATATGAAAGGGAAAGATCACGTCGGGTCGACAGTGAAGGTGAATGATAGACATCACTTTATTGGGAGAATTATAGGAAAGTGTGGCTCATCTGTAAAGAATACCGCATGTAGAACAGCAGAAGGACACGTTATTGAGTGCTGCTCGAATATTCGTAACCCACAACAGGGTGTCTTAAAAGACGATATCTGATCAATTCAGAGGAGAGATGCTACATTTGTTACCGATAGTTTCGATAAACACTGTGAACTCTGTGGATATCACTGGAGGAAAGGTGACATTTATTTCGCGAAATAATGTTGACAAAATTTAGAGAAACGGCATCTGCAGCAGAGTTTAGAATGACTGTACTGCTGCCAACGTATATATCTCTTAAGGACCCCTCATACGAGAGGGAATCAAGGCTCTTACGGAGGCATATAGATAGTCAGTTTTTCCCTCTCTACGTTTACGAATTGAACAGGAAAGGAAATAACAAGAAGTGGCAAAAGGGCACTACACTATTCGCCGTATGGAGGCTTGCGACGTGTCTTTCCAGAACGACATGTAAATGTAGATATAGATTGTTGTTGTAGTGGTCTTCAGTCCAGAGACTGGTTTGATGCACCTCTCCATACTACTCTATCCTCTGCAAAATTCTTCATCTCCGAATAACTACTGCCTACATCTTTTTGAATATGCTCGGTGTATGCATCTCCCGGTCTTCATCAAAGATTTCTAGCCTCCACGCTTCCCTGAATACTAAACTGGTGGTCCCTTGATAGCTCAGAACGTGTCCTATCAACCTATTCCTTCTTCTGGTCAAGTTGTTCCACAAATTCCTCTTCTCCCCAATTCTGTTCAGTACCTCCTCATCAGTTACGTGATATACCAATCTAGTCTTTAGCATTCTTTTGTAGCACCACATTTCGAAAACTTCTACCCTCTTCTCGTCTACACTGTTCATCGTCCAAGTTTCACTTCCATACATGTCTAAACTCCATACAAATACTTTCAGAAAAGACTTCCTGACAGTTAAACCTGTACTTGATGTTAATGAAGTTCCCTTCACAAACGCTGCCGCGCGTGATTCGCCGAGCGGTCTGCGGCGCTCCAGTCATGGACTGTGCGGCTGGTCCCGGCGGAGCTTCGAGTCCACCCTCGGGCAGGGATGTGTGTGTTTGTCCTTAGGATAATTTAGGTTAAGTAGTGTGTAAGCTTAGGGACCTTAGCAGTTAAGTCTCATAAGATTTCACACACATTTGAATATTTTTCACAAACGCTTTCCTTGCCATAGCCAGTCTATATTTTATACCCTCTCTACATCGACCATCATCAGTTCTTTTGCCCCCCCCCCCCCTCCTCCCCTCCAAATGACAAAATTCCTTTACTACTCATTTCCTAATCTAATTTCCTCAGTCACTTGATATAATTCAACTACATTCCGTTATGCTCGGTTTGCTTTTGTAGATTTTCGTCTTATAACCTCCTTTCAAGACACCGTCCATTCCGTTCAGCTGTTCTTCCAGGTCCTTTGCTGTCCTTCCATCTTTCTGCTTTCTCTTCTTTGCTTAGAACTGGTTTTCCATCTGAGCTCTTATATTCACACAGGTAGTTATCTTTTCTTCTAAGATCTCTTTAATTTTCCTGTAAGCAGCATCTATCTTACCCCTAGTGATATATCCTTCTATATCCTTACATTTGTCCTCTAGCCATCAATGTTTAGCCATTTTGCACTTCCTGTCGATTTCATTTTTGAAACGTTTGTATTCCTTTCGCCTGCTTCATTTACTGTATTTTCTTCTTTCATAAATTAAATTCAACATCTCTTCTGTTACTCAAGGATTTCTATTTGTCCTTGTCTTTTTACTTACTTGATCCTCTCCTGCCTTCACTATGTCCTCTCTCAAAGCTACCCATTGTTCTTCTACTGTATTTCTTTCCTCTGTTCTCGTCAACTGTTCCCTGATGCTCTCTATGAATCTTTCTACAATGCCTTGTTGTTTCAGTTGATGCAGGTCCCATCTCCTTAAATTCCTACCCCTTTGCCGTTTCTTAAGTTTTAATCTACAGTTCATAACCAGTAAATTGTAGTCAGAGTACCTCTGCCGCTGGGAATGTCTTACAATTTAAAACATGGTTCCTAAATCTCTCTCTTACCATTATATATTCTATCTGAAACCTCCAGGCCTCTTCCACGTATATAACCTTCTTTCATGATTCTGAAGTTATGCTCTGTGCAAAATTCTGCCAGGCGACTTCCTCTTTCATTTCTTACCTCCAGTCCATATTCACCTACTACTTTTCCTTCTCTTCCTTTTCCGATCATCGTAGTCCAGTCCCTCATGACTATTACATTTTCGTCTCCCTAACTATCTCAGTAATTTCTTTTACCGCAACATATATTCCTTAAATTTCTTCATCTGCGGAGCTAGTTGGCATATAAACTTGTACTACTGTGGTAGGTTCAAATGGTTCAAATGGCTCTGAGCACTATGCGACTTAACTTCTGAGGACATCAGTCGCCTAGAACTTAGAACTAATTAAACCTAACTAACTTAAGGACATCACACACATCCATGCCCGAGGGAGGATTCGAACCTGCGACTGTAGTGGTCGCTTGGTTCCAGAATGTAGCGCCTAGAACCGCACGGGTGGTAGGCATGGGCTTCGTGACTCTCTTGGCTACAATAATACCTTCACTATGCTGTTCGTAGTAGCTTATCCGCTTTCCTATTTTTTTTAATTATTATTAAACCTACTCCGGCATTATCGCTATTTGATTTTGTATTTCTAGCCCTGTATTCACCTGACCAGAAGTTCTGTTCCTCCTGCCATCAAACTTAACTAATTCTCACTGTATTTTTAAATTTTCCTTCCTACCTCCGATTACGGGATCTGACATTCCACGCACCGATCCGTGGAACGCCACTTTTGTTTCTCCTGATAACGACGTCCTCCTGAGTAGTCCCCGAGCGGAGACCCGAGTGGGCGACCATTTTACCTCCGGAATAGTTTACCCAAGACAACGCCATCATCATTTAACCATGCATTAAAGCTGCATGTCCTCGGGGAGAATTACGGCAGATGTTTTCCTTTGCTTTCAGCCGTTCACAGTACCAGCACAGCAAGCCTGTTTTGGTTGATGTTACAAGGCCATATCGATCAACCATCCAGACTGTTGCCCCTGCAACTACTGTAAAGGCTGCTGCCCACCTTCAGGAACCACACATTTGTCTGGTCTCTCAACAGATACCTCTCCGTTGTGGTTGCACCTACGGTACGGCTAACTGTATTGCTGAGGTACAGAAGCCTTCCCACCAACGGCAAGGTCCATCGTTCATGGGGGAGGAGATTAAGAAATAGATTAAGGATAATAAAAGGCAGCACTTGTAAATATGATTATAGTAATAAACCTCTTAACTACTGGTGCAGCCTGTTACTGCTAAAATGGTCACCCGCCATAGAGCTTGCTGTGCTGACGGGGACTCAGCATAAGTTTCATCACGTTCTGGTCCTTCCGCTTAATCGCTGTGATTGTGGTGAAGCTACTTCTAGAAATAGGTCAGTGGAGATGACATCGCTAAGTAAGATCCGTAAATTGATTTCACGATATATATGGAATAAAGAACTCAGATACAAGTTCCGGAAGTTCAATCATTTAACCTGATAGCAGTGAAGCGAATGAAACAAGCGTGCTTTAAGTTCGCTGGTTTTTTCTGCTGGAGCGATAGTAAAAAAATCACGCACAACAAATGCAACATAATTTTTACTAACCAATCTAATGTATATGACATAACTAAGGTGAGCGAGGGAGACTGTGTCAAATGATGCCACGGAGGGTGTACAATTTTTGCGTTACCTGAATGCAGCTTGGATGACACCAAGGTTCGGTTTTGTCGTTTTTCTCAAGCTATCATGATAACACTTCTTAATAAAGGACGGGCACGCAACGTGATGTTTAAATGGTTTACTCGTTGAACACGGGTAAAATACGCTAAATGTATGAGGCTTTAGCATTCGAGAATACTGCTGCAGTACGATGCCTAAACCCTTGATCCATGCCGCACACACACTGATCGTACCTCTCGCAGAAACTCTTGTCTATTCACTGCAGCCCATAGAGGGGTACCCGCTGATAGCTTTGGGTGCCATTGAAAGCCTCAGATCGAAAAGCGCTCAACAGACCAAAGAGGCTCTGTTTTTTATGGTCAGTCTGTGCCTTTTTCCTGGCAGTCTCCAAACGGCCAATTTCACTTTGTAGTTGTATCCCTGTGTGTGAAAGCATTCAAGTTATTTCAAAGACCTGGCTTTAATGAAAATCACCTTCTAAATGCAAATAAGTGAATTTTTAATACAAATACGTTTCGAGTCGCAGATTCCAGAGAAAAGTACATGTATATCTATGTAGATGGTGTACAACAAAGGAGTCCATAATTTTGAAATTAAATAATGTGAAAACAAAAATCTATAGAAAAATGAAACGAACGGCATATTTGCTGTGAAAGCTTTAAGAATATTGTGCGGAAGTTTCTAAGTAGTAGTTACAGAAGGTGCTGCAATGACTTGATAATTGTAATTAGAAAGCCTGTAAATTTTACTCAGCAGCCGACAGCGATCAGTTACACCGATGAAACATGTTTCCATTCACAATACAGATTCTACGTTGTACCCACACGTCCTGTCAGACGAAAAGTCCGGATTTGCGTATCGGATTCTCACAGTTATTGCTCACGGACTCCATTTTGGCCGCATCCGTTTAACAGATGAAGTACACTTCCATCTTAATGGAGCACTGACTAAGAAATTCTGGCGACTTTGGGTTTCTGAAGAGCCCCGTTTATGCGAGGCAACATCAATGAGGGAATTCAGAATTACTGAACAGGAATGTTTCAAATGGCTATGAGCACTATGGGACTTAAAATCTGAGGTCATCAGTCCCCTAGAACTTAGAACTACTTAAAGCTAACCAACCTCAGGACATCACACACATCCATGCCCGAGGCAGGATTCGAACCTGCGACCGTAGCAGTTGCGCGGTTCCGGACTGAAGCGCCTAGAACCGCTCGGCCACCACGGCCGGCGAGCTCGATCACATTGCTACGAACATGTGGTTCGTTTTCCTCATCAATACTTCTAGAATAGTCTTTGCGTTGGTGTATGTAAAACTCACTGGCGCGTGGTTGACTTGGCCTCAACAACCACGGAACTGACGTTGAAACGCACTACAGCAAGTATCCTGCTACACTAGACCAGCTTCAACCATCGATCTGTTCCCAACTTAATCCAGTTCCATTGAGACGCTGCACGAGTGACCGAGATTTTCGTTGTTTCTTTGCGCCAACTGTTTCTTGCGAGCAGTGGGAATTTTGAAACTATTATGATATGTGATATGTGATTCTTCAGTTTCTCCAGGCGTATTTCTTGCTCGAACAGTCCACGGGTGTACTGCCGGTCCATAGTGTCCCAACGGGCACAATACTTCGGCGTTCGGACATGTCGCCATCGTCGTTAGAGAGGCTATCGAAATTCGTACCACGGACGGTCTCGTCAGCCGAGATTGCGGCTATAACCTCAGCAAGGCACGGGAACCAGCACTGAGTCTAATTATAAAAACACTCAGCAAAGGAAATGAACGGGCGACCAGGGGTACGAGGCTATTACAGCGACGCCACCACAGACGCAGACGCCAGCGTCTCAGCGACCGCCGACGCTCGGGCGCGGACAGCGGAGAGAACGCCTGTAAGGGGGAAAGGATTTAAGACTGCTGCCCGCCTTCAGGAGCTCTGTTCGTCAGGGAACCTTACGATAGCGACATTTCTGATCGCTGAAATATTGTGCCTGTTGGACACTATGGACCGGCAGTACATCCGTGCACTGTTCGAGTATTATGATGTGGTTACAAAGACTGCTTGCAAGGGAAGAGTTTATATAATGATAATTGCGTTGTGTGTGTATAGTTTTTCTTTTTTTTCCTTTTTTGCCGTGTTGAGAGGTGTAGAACGAAATTCGAGAAATATTGCAGTTCAAAACAGCATGAGTTCACATCAAATCCAAATCAGAAGACAAACCCCCAGTTAACTTTTACAACAGGTGACAAACCAGCAGTTAACTTTTGAAACTGATAACCAGAATTTAAAACTCTATCCAATTTGCAACGAATAAAAATGAAAATACCTAATAACTTGACTTGTACAGAAATTTAGAGATTTTAAGAATTCTAACATATTCAAAAAGATTCCGGGCTTGAAGCCGGTCGTCGCTAGCCTCCATCCACGATATTTAGACTGGACACCTGCCAGCCATCCTCAGTTGAGCCACCGAAAACTGACGAAGACGCCCTCCGTTCCATAATATGTAGCGTGCAGCGAGCATTCCGCGCATGCGTCAAAATCGTATGGGCAGACGAACCACACCACCCGCCAGCAGCGCCCTCGCTGGTGGAACTGCACAACTCAGCTGTCTTCGGCGTTGTCAATTTTGGCCACAGCAATATCCTTTTGGGGCTCTGTCATAAAAGAATCAGTGGATATTCACATGGCAGACAATCTTATCAACCGTGACAATGGCTACCAGCTTGATAATGCGTGGAACCCCGTCATCTCTAAGACCTGCTCCAGACGAAGACGTCAGAGTACTCCGATGGCCGCGGCAATTGAAAACACCGAAGACAGCTGAGTTCTGCAGTTCCACCAGCGAGGGCGCTGCTGGCGGGTGGTGTGGTTCGTCTGCCCATATGATTTTGACGCATGCGCGGAATGCTCGCTGCACGCTATATATTGCGGAACGGAGGGCGTCTTCGTCAGTCTTAGATGGCTCACCTGAGGATGGCTGGCAGGTGTCCAGTCTAAATATTGTGGATGGAGGCTAGCGACGACTGGCTTCAAGCCCGAAATCTTCTTGAATATTTAGTTCGCCGGGAAAATTTTATATTTCAATTCTAACATAGTTGAAAGAAATATCCTGCATATCCTGAGTATTGCAGGATCTATGACAGCATTGTTGAAAACATTTTATTTAAGACACTCTCACATGATATTAAAACCAGATGTAATGTTGCACAAATCAACGCCGTACAGTAAACACCAGAGATTTGAGGAAAGAATGTTTAATCTAAATGTGGCCATTCAAAACACAAAATACATAAAATATTACCATTAACGTCAGCTAACATCACAGAAATCATTAAAGAAAATACTGCCATCAAATGACAGTGTAAATTGACACGAAACCTACGAAGGCTACAGGACATCCGTGACCCACTTCCACTGACACCTAACAGCTTGCTAGAGACCCAGAAATACAATACACCCGTGCTCCATGTTGTACAAGCAAAACTGATCCAATGCAGACCCTGGCTAGTACGCTGACGGCGAACACTGTGAATATGTGCGACTTTTCACCAGGTCGCGACACATGGCACACTCCAGCCCACTGGCCGTCGGTGTGACAGCAGATGTTTGGTTGTTGACCACTCGAAAAGGAAGGCCGAACTCTGATTACGGTGCCGCCGAAGCCAGTTTCGAAGTGCTCCACAGTGCTGCGGCAAACACGCGTACTTCGTCCACGGCGCCCGCAGAAGACGTCGGCGCCACTCGACGGATGTTCAAAATGGCTCAGTTACGAGACGGAACTGAACCGTCAGTTTTTCACGCTGAAGCGAGCTGTACAGGGCACAGTTCCATTTCCTTCCAGCCTTTGTAACTGTTATTTTGAAATGACTGTATATAATTCTTACACTTTTAATAATAAACTTATTGCCGGCCGCGGTGGTCTCGCGGTTCTAGGCGCGCAGTCCGGAACCGCGCGACTGCTACGGTTGCAGGTTCGAATCCTGCCTCGGGCATGGATGTGTGTGATGTCCTTAGGTTAGTTAGGTTTAAGTAGTTCTAAGTTCTAGGGGACTGACGACCACAGCTGTTAAGTCCCATAGTTCTCAGAGCCATTTGAACCATTTGAATAAACTTATTAGTCTTTGTTTTCACGTAGTTAATTTTAAAATCAGCTTGTCCTTTGTTGGTAGCCTGTTCTCGTCATAATGTTTTTAGTATCTACGTCTGCATCCACATCATGCTCCGCAAGCCACCAGACTTGGTGTGGTGGAGGGTTCTTCATTTACCACTATCATATCCAAATTTCCTGTTCCACTCGCGAAGAATGATTGTCGGTAAGCCCCCGTATTAGCTCCAATTTCTCGAATTATCTCGCTGTGGTCATTTTGCGAGATGTATGTGTGAGGAAGTAATATGTTATACGACTTTTTCCGGAAAGTGCTCTCTCGAAATTTCAATCCCAAGCCTCACTATGATAAAGCACACCTCTCTTGCAACATCTCCCAGTGCAATTTGTTGAGCATCTCTGTAATGCTCGCGCATCGGCTAAACAGTTCTGTGACGAAACGCGCCGCTCTTCTTTTGATATTCACCATGTCTGCTGTCAGACCTATCTGGTAAGAATCTGAGTGATGAATAGTACTGGAGAATCGGGTGAACAAGCGTCTTATAGGCCACTTCGTCGCTGAGTTTCCTTAAGATTCTTTCTGTGAAGCTCTCTGGTATCTGCTTTTCCTACTATTTCTTTTATGTGGATGTGGCCATTCCACTTAACCGTTGATTACTAAACCGTTGCAAAATTGACGATTGCACTGGTGTATAAACAGATCGTTCTGCAGTCCGATGCTGCCTGCATTAGGGAAGATAAACCTCTTTGCCAGGATCGCTAATAATGACTTTCACTCTCGATAACCGTTTACGGTTATCAATGTTACCCAGTTCAAATATCGACAGACAGGTTATCGTACATTTCTTAAAATAGCAGTAAGAGTGCTCTTTCTCATGAATTGGCAGTTACATAAAAGGCTAGATGACTGATGCATCGGCAGGTCTCAGTTAAGGAGAAGGAATAAAAGTTATTGTTAGCGATCTTGCCTAAGAAGTTTATTTCCTCTAATGTGTTATCGCAAATAGCCCCTTGCGGCTCAAAATGAGTAAACCAAAATTAATCGATTCTGTCTTCTGGCTTTGCTACTTTGTTATAGAGATGGTTCAAATGGCTCTGAGCACTATGCGACTTAACTTCTGAGGTCATCAGTCACCTAGAACTTAGAACTAATTAAGCCTAACGAACCTAAGGACATCACACGCATCCATGCCCGAGGCAGGGTTCGAACCTGCGACGGTATCGGTCCCTCGGTTCCAGACTGTAGCGCCTAGAACCGCACGGCCACCACGGCCGGCTGTTATAGAGAAGCGCATCGTCTAAAACCAGTCTTAAGGAGTTGCCGACGCTTTCTACTATGTGATTTATATACCATGGAAACAGGAACTGTTCTATCACAATTTCTTGGGGCACTCCGGAAATTACCGTCGCATGTATCGACTTTGCTCAGTTCAGAGCGACGGGCTGAGTTTTGCGTGTAAGGAAGTTTTGGAGCAAGTCCAAGATCTGGTCCGATGCTAGGTAAGCTAAACGACAGTGCATGACTGTCAAATGCCTTCTTGAAACCAAGTAACAGCCCAGAAACCTGAGTGCATTTGTATACAGCACTACGGAGGAGCAGAGCGAGCTGAGTTTCGCGAGATATCTCGTTGTGGAAACCATGTTCACCTTTATAGAGGAGATGTAACGTCCCCTTAGAAAAATCAGTGAGTTACTGTGCTGATAAACCTCTTACATATTTGATCTTCAAACAGCTGAGCAGAACTGAACGTACTCAGACATTTCTCTCTTTACTTATTCTGGTCAACACTAAGCTGACACACAATATTTTTAGCGCAACGGAATCTGACCTTCAACAATCCCTTCGAAAGAATACAAAAGAATGGCCCTGACTAACAATAACCTATACCTTACATGAATCACTTACCTCACAAAAATCTTCGTTACTCGAACTACTGCAATACAGCGAGCGCCACTACTGCGAGCTAAATAAAAGATTCTATCTACTAAAGTCACTAACTACTAATAGGCATAGTTAGCAAGTGGAAGATAGAGAACAAACAATGTATTTACCTTAATAGTGTTCAAAAGTCATTATATATATATATATATATATATATATATATATATATATATATATATATATATATCAGTTCATGACACCCAGTGTTACAAGTTTACTCTCTCTGATGGGCACACGTCCAGATGATCCGCTCTCGAAACTCCGCCATCTCACTCCCCACGTCCACCACAGCTGGCGGCTCACCTCCCACTGCGCAACGCTACGTGCTGTTAGCAGCCAACTGCCCAACACTACAATAGCGACTATTTCAACAATGCCCACCAGCCAGCCACAGACTGCACACAGCACAATCAGTGATTCTCATATAGAGCGCTACGTGGCGTTACCAACATAAAAACCTAAACAGCCTACTTACAGAGATAATTATTGAACACAAAACAAGATCCGCAATTCTATACCAGATCGACGTCAACAGTGTACGCCTGTAATTACGTGCATCTCATCTACGACCCATCTTGAGAACGAGAATGACCACTTATATGCACCAGGTGCCCTTCGCCGGCCTCACTCCACAGATGAAACTGATACGCAAATTTTGTTGCTCATTAATTACTGAAGTATTAAAATATTTTTGAGCCTCAACTACCCCTAGAGGGTGTGGCATCAGACTCTAACGAAGCCGCCTTACCATCGGATCGGTACTGGCTCATCACTCAGGAACTTCCCCAGTGCTGGTGGCTTGCACCGTGCCATACTCTCGCTCCTGGCCTGCGCACGCGTAAAAGCCAGCCATCACTGACGAGTCGCAATTTGCAGGCCGAACGGACGCCGGTGCTCGCTGGTTCCGGAGATGCTCGGCGCGGAGTAGCACTCCACGCGGCCGGCGACGACGACGGTGGCTCGCCGGGCCCGAATGAAAATTTTAATGGCAGCCTAAGGACCGGTAACGCGGACTCAGCGCCGCTGACAAAGGGAATGCCGGAGAAGAGCTCTCGCAAAGAGGACAGGCAGCAGCGGCGGAATGCTGCAAACATGCCGCGCCGGGTCCCGGGCCGGGGGTTTTAATTCGCCACTCGGTCTCGCGAGATCCGAGCTGCAGCGCCGGGCTCGCCCAGTTGAATGCTCGATGGCGGCCCACAAAGAGCGGCATCTTTGTCAGGCTCCTACAAGGACCAGCACAGGAGCCTATGGTCTGTGCGGTGCGTGCAGTATCGTCACATCGCTTTGTCCTGCACTAATAGCAGTCACAGCTGAGAAATAATACCCACATATTTCCTGCTTTAGATTCGCTCTTAAGAGCCATCCTCGCGCTACTAGTGATAGACACCTACTGATACTGTACCACTATTGAAACTTATCCTCCCAAAAAATGTGAAACTACACTACTGGCCATTAAAACTGCTACACCAAGAAGAAATGCAGATGATAAACGGGTATTCATTGGACAAATTTTATACTAGAACTGACATGTGATTACATTTTCACGGAATTTGGGTGCATAGATCCTGAGAAATCAGTAAACATAACAACCACCTCTGGCCGTAATAACGGCCTTGATACGCCTGGGCATTGACTCAAGCACAGCTTGGATGGCGTGTACAGGTACAGTTGCCCATGCAGCTTCAACACGATACCACAGTTCATCATCAGTAGTTACTGGCGTATTGTGACGAGCCAGTTGCACGGCCACCATTGACCAGACGTTTTCAATTGGTGAGAGATCTGGAGAATGTGCTGGCCAGGGCAGCAGTCGAATATTTTCTGTATCCAGAAAGGCCCGTAAAGGACCTGCAACATGCGGTCGTGCATTATCCTGCTGAAATGTAGGGTTTCGCAGGGTTCGAATGAAGGGTAGAGCCACGGGTCGTAACACATCTGAAATGTAGCGTCCACTGTTCAAAGTGCCATCAATGCGAACAAGAGGTGACCGAGACATGTAACCAATGGCACCCCATACCATCACGCCGGGTGATACGGCAGTATGGCGATGACGAATACACGCTTCCAATGTGCGCCGGCCGCGGGGGTCTAGCGGTTCTAGGCGCTCAGTCCGGAACCGCGCGACTGCTACGGTCACAGATTCGAATCCTGCTTCGGGCATGGATGTGTGTGATGTCCTTAGGTTAGTTAGGTTTAATTAGTTCTAAGTTCTAGGGGACTGATGACCACAGATGTCAGGTCCCATAGTGCTCAGAGCCTTCCAATGAGCGTTCACCACGTTGTCGCAAAACACGGATGCGAGCATTATCATTCTGTAAACAGAACCTGGATTCATCCGAAATAATTACGTTTTGCCATTCGTGCACCCAGGTTCGTCGTTGAGTGCACCATCGCTGGCGCTCCTGTCTGTGATGCAGCGCCAAGGGCAACCGCAGCCATGGTCTCCGAGCTGATAGTCCATGCTAGGTGGTTGTTGTCTTGCAAACGTCCTCATCTGTTGACTCAGGGATCGAGACGTGGCTGCACGATTCGTTACAGCCATGCGGATAAGATGCCTGTCATCTCCACTGCTAGTGTTACGAGGCCAATGAGATGCAGCACGGCGTTCCGTATTACCCTCCTGAACCCACCGATTCCATACTCTGATAACAGTCATTGGATCTCGGCCAACGAGAGCAGCAATGTCGCGAAACGATAATCCGCAATAGCGATAAGCTACAATCCGACCTTTATCAAAGTCAGAAACGTGGTGATACGTATTTCTCCTCCTCACACGACGCATCACAACAACGTTTCAGCAGGCAACGCCGATCAACTGCTGCTTGTGTATGAGAAATCGGTTGGAAACCACCCTCATGTCAGCACGTTGTAGGTGTTGCCACCGGCGCCAACCTTCTGTGAATGCTCTGAAAAGCCAATCATTTGCATATCACAGTACCTTCTTCCTGTCGGTTAAATTGCGCGTGTGTAACACGTCATCCTCGTGGTGTAGAAACTTTAATGGCCAGTAGTGTAAAACTTTTTATCGTGGTAAGCCCCATAGGACATGGGCTGAAAGTGCTGCTCTGAGATGAAGAGGTTGGCACAGAAAAGGAATTCGTGGCGGGCCGCATCAAACCAGTCAGAAGACTGATGACTTAAAAAATCCGCCACCCTTCCCAACTCCCATAGCCACCCCCACTCTTGTCTGATGCACCCAGTTTCTGGCTCATATTGTAACAAAACTAACCTAAGATACTTTAGAGAATTGCACCATCAAACATCTGTTTGAGCTGTATTGACTGGAAACATTCAAAAGCCCAGAATGTTCTTACTTGTTACCTTCAACAGTCTGAAGATTGCTGTACTTGATGCAGCTTCTGCGTCATATTGTATACTGTAAGGGACTTTTCATCTTTACATCTGAGGCTGTCAATTGCAGTTATTCGTGGTCTAGAGAAAAGGGGGGGGGGACAAGGAGACTGGCACACGTGGAAGGATGAGATGGGCATGGGGAAACTCTGGTGACCCGCCTACTGGATTTAAATATTTGAGCTCGCTGGTCGGCTCACCAGGTGCTCCATAGCACCCTTCCTAGCGCATGAAGCCATAGCTATAGTATTCGCACCAATAATCTTCATGGAGTAGCACGCCACTCGGAATGGCACCCACTTTCCCGCCGCGCCATGCCGGCAAATTATCACTGAAAGAACGCGGTTTTCAGAGTACATTAATTTTACGTTCGCTCTAACCTCGGATGTTTACAGTTATTTACATGACTTGGGCCGCGCGGAGTGGTCGCGCGGTTTGGGGCGTCATGTCAAGCACTGCGCGGTCACTCCCGCCGGAGGTTAGAGTCCTGCCGGCCGGTGTGGCCGAGCGGTTCTAGGCGCTTCAATCTGGAACCGCGTGAACGCTACGGTCGCGGATTCGAATCCTGCCTGGGGCATGGATGTGTGTGATGTCCTTCGGTTAGTTAGGTTTAAGTAGTTCTAAGTTCTAGGGGACTGATGACCTCAGAAATTAAGTCGCGTAGTGCTCAGAGCCATTTGAACCATTTGAACCAGTTAGTTCTTGTTTGTGGGAATAAATCCACAAGAGTGGAAAAGTTTGTTATACGTAATCACAGAAACAGACCAGACGTGCACACATGCAGAAATACTGTGAAACTGTAAATCACGGGTCGATAACCATATGCGGCCCACGATTTGTTTCAATACGACACAGTAAGGAATTCATTAGGCCGGGAGGGAGGGAGCGAGTTAAGGGGCCCTTACACGTTCAATATTATTGTCAGTAAGTCAACATAATGGCAGTCTGAGGGTGAGCATTGTATTGTATTGTCAATACAGTACTGATGCCGACCAAATTATAATCATTATTACAATATGTATTGAGCTAGTATTATCGGCCTCACAATTCACCATTCGGTTGTTCTCATTTTTCCAGTCTGGATTCTGTATAATACAACCAATATATGATAAATTCAGGAGATTTAGACTCTTAAATTTTTTAAGATGAACGAAAAAATGATGACTTAATTTGTTTGATGTTACAGGAAAAACCACCATCAAGAGTATTTTTGAATAAATATTTAAAAAATGAGTATTGAGCCATGGTACGGTCAACATCGCTTCAGCATTGATTGTGTATCGATGACGCGTTAAATCGCAGTTCGGGTATTAGAGAAACTCTGCCGCGGCTAGTCTTAGGGCGTGTAAGGTGGCGCCAGAGGTAAGACAGACAGACAGACAGACAGACAGAGGAAGAAGGCAACGGGCAGACGGTGAATAAGTGAGAGAGAAAGGAGAGAGCCTCCGCAGCAGAGTCAGTGCTTCGCCAGAACCTAAGGACATCACACACGTCCATGTCCGAGGCAGGATTCGAACCTGCGACCGTAGCGGTCGCTCGGCTCCAAACTGTAGCGCCTAGAACCGCAAGGCCACTCCGGCCGGCGAACTAACTGGGATAAGAAACCAAATAAATCATGATTACTTCACAATATTCTCATTTTTACTTTATTTATTTATTTTGTGGAAGAGGTAGCATGGGTTTACAATAAGGTACTCATATGGTTTTAATCGCCTTTTTATCGAGAAATACAAGTTCATGTGTCTGAACTATGTGCCTGAAAAACACATTAAAGTCCTCCAGAAGATTCTCGTAACGCAAATCAATGTCGTGTCATAGACCTACAAAGGATTATTAAGTCGAAACAGAAGTTCAGTCGGTCGTATGTAATTGTACATTTATCTCCTTCTCCTCGTCCACCTATTGGCTATGGAATACCGAGGTACGGATATAAGATGCTGTTCTGGGGTCACAGTATGTTAGTCTCTTTCCTCCACCACCATAACCTAACTTAGGGCGATCACGCTCACTCTCGCACTTACAAGTTCACACAAATGCACACGATTCTTAAAATAAGAATAACATGAACATATATGATATAGTAATATTATAATTGAAACTTCCTGGCAGATTAAAACTGTGTGCCCGACCGAGACTCGAACTCGGGACCTTTGCCTTTCGCGGGCTCTACTGCCTGAGCTACCGAAGCACGACTCACGCCCGGTCCTCACAGCTTTACTTCTGCCAGTATCTCGTCTTCTACCTTCCAAACTTTACAGAAGCTGTGAGGACCGGGCGTGAGTCGTGCTTTGGTAGCTCAGACGGTAGAGCACTTGCCCGCGAAAGGCAAAAGTCCCGAGTTCGAGTCTCGGTCGGGCACACAGTTTTAATCTGCCAGGAAGTTTCATATCAGCGCACACTCCGCTGCAGAGTGAATATCTCATTCTGGAATATTATAATTATTTTTACACTAGTGTTTCGTACACTGCTTTGAAGCTACTCCCAAGAAATTGCAATTCAGAGATCGTTAGTCCGAAAATATGAGAAGTCCATGTGACATGTAACTTATTTAAGCCTTATAACAGCAGTAAACTCTCACCACTTTGACGACATCAGAATTCACACAGAACAAACATTCACTGCTACATCTGCCGCACATACCACTACGATTGTGAACACAGATCTGTAGACTTCAAAAATGCGACCACGTAAATGAAAAGAATACTGTTCCATCTGCTTTCAGGGAGTCGGCCTTTCTGTTAATTTTTTCTTAGTGGGCGGGATGTGGTTCTTTTCTTAGTGGGCGGGGTGTGGTTCTCAGCCTTTCCATCTTGTTTTCCCTCACCTTCGTGTCGTTGTCGTTTCTACCTGTGACTGAACGTCTTTACCTGGCAGGAATCTGTTTCGCGGGCAGTCAGGCCGCAAGTCTATTCACGTGTGTAGGAACTGAGAAGTATTGCATTTTAAATACGGAGCGTTCAAAAAGTCTCTCCGCAGTGCCGTATGATTGTTCGCCTGCCTTGGTTACTTCCCTTCAAGTAGACGCTTCCAACATTCTACTGTTTCATTTATCTCAGCCAGCGTCAGTAGTATCGTTGGTGTGTTGACGTGAACGCGTAAGTTTAGTTCCTTTGTTCGTTTGTTTCGTTTTTGTCACTGTTAAAATGCTAACCATTGAAGAACGTCTGTTTTTAGTCGATCAAGTGTTCAAAGCTGGCGGTAAATACACAGTTTCAGTTCGTCAAACATTTAATTCAGTTTTCCCAGAGACAACACTCCCACATCGCGATACTGTGAGAGATTTGCTTAACAAATTTCGAAGTAAGGGTTCAGTGATAGATGCACCGAGAAGTGGTCATCCTAGCGTTTTGTCTGAGGATACACTACTCGATATTTCCGATAAAATGTCCGTGAGTCCGGACAAGTCAGTAAGAAACCTCGCCCAGGAAATCGATGTTAGTGTCGGAACGGCCCACACAGCTGTAAGGAAAAAATTAGAACTCTTCCAATACAATGTGACAGTCGCACAAGAACTGAAAAATACTGAACACGGCAAGAGACTGCATTATCTTCAATCGTTCAAAAGTTTTGTTCAACAAAATGGAAATGATATTCTTAATGAAACGTTTTTCACAGTTGAGGCGTGGTTTCATTTATCCGGGTACATGAAATCGCAAAATTCTCCCACGTGGAGTACTGCAAATCCATTGTGTATTCATGAGGAACCACTTCATTCTGTGCAAATAGGAGCTTGGATTGGAATTTCTGTACGACGGATTGTGGGTCCCATATTTTTCAACGAAACAATAAACACATAACGATACTGCAGTGATATTCTGTATCCATTCATAGGAGAACTTGTGTGAAGTGAAATATTGAACGGTTATTTTTAACAAGATGGTGCAACCGCGCATACAGCTCGCGTTTCAATGTCACTGCTTGCTGATTTTTTTTTTTTTTTTTTGGTGTCGCATAATTTCACAGGTACTTTGACCTCCACGATCGCATGACCTAACACCACCTGACATTTTCTTCTCGGGTGCAGTGAAAGCAACTGTCTATAAAAACCGCCCAAAATCCGTCCATGAACTGAAAACTGCAATATCCACTTTCACTGCTTCTGTTACAGAAGAAATGTTACAGCTCGTGTTTGGAAACATGATTAGACGGATTGAAGTGTGTATTCAACAACAGGGGGGACACTTTCAAGATTTAATGTGAAAATTTGTAAGTAAAAACGAATGTTCAATAAATTAGTAACTCCTATTTCACTAAGTTTGATTTCGGTATATTCACTGCGGCATACGGCACGCGCGGTTAACACACATACGCCACTGCGGAGAGACTTTTTGAACATCCCGTACATCTAGTCTATTTCTATAATTAATTGCTGTTTTCGAGAATATTAATTTTCGTCCTGCTTCATTTGTATAAATTTGATGAGAAGTTTGAAAAGTTATGTACGTATAAGCCTATCGCGGTTGCGGTTTATCGTATCGCGACTTTGTTGCTCGAGTTGGTTGAGATCCAGCGACTGTCTGCAGAATATGGAATCGGTGGGTTCAGGAGGGTAATACGGAACGCCGTGCTGGATGCCAACGGCCTCGTATCACTAGGAGTTGAGATGACTGGCATCTTATCCGCGTGGTTGTAACGGATCGTGCAGCCACGTCTCTATCCCTGAGCCAACAGATGGGGACGTTTGCAAGAGAACAACCATCTGCACGAACAGTTTGACGATGTTTGCAGCAGCATATTCTATCAGCTCGGAGACCATGGCTGCGGTTACCCTTGACGCTGCATCACAGACAGGAGCGCCTGCGATGGTGTACTTAACGACGAACCTGGGTGCACAAATGGCAAAACGTTATTTTTTCGGATGAATCCAGGTTCTGTTTACAGCATCATGATGGACGCATCCGTGTTTGGCGACATCGCGGTGAACGCACATTGGAAGCGTGTATTCGTCATCGCCACACTGGCGTATCACCCCGCATCATGGTATAGGGTGCATTGCCTACACGTCTTGATCACCTCTTGTTCGCATTGACGGCACTTTGAACAGTGGACGTTACATTTCAGATGTGTTACGACCCGTGGCTCTACCCTTCATTCGATCCCTGCGAAACCCTACATTTCAGCAAGATAATGCACGACCTCATGTTTCAGGTCCTGTACGGGCCTGTCTGGATACAGAAAATGTTCGCCTGCTGCCCTGGCCAGCACATTCTCCAGATCTCTCAGCAATTGAAAACGTCTGGTCAATTGTGGCCGAGCAACTGGCTCGTCACAATACGCCAGTCACTACTCTTGATGCACCGTGGTATCGTGTTGAAGCTGCATGGACAGTTGTACCTGTACACGCCATCCAAGCTGTGTTTGACTCAAAGCCCAGGCGTATCAAGGTCGTTATTACGGCCAGAGGTCGTTGTTCTGGGTACTGATTTGTCAGGATCTATGCACCCAAATTGCGTGAAAATGTAATCGCATGTCAGTTCTAGTATAGTATATTTGTCCAATGAATAACCGTTTATCATTTGTATTTCTTCTTGGTGTAACAATTTTATTGGCCAGTAGTGTGTAAACCAATCGTCTTAATGTTTCTTTAGCTGTTGCCTCGTGAGCCCTCCATAAAACTCCTTCACCCGCTCCCTCTTTGAACAGTGCTTTGACCATCACAGTGCACAGAGCATTATTCATCTGACACTCAAAACAAATATTGGAAAAATAACTGTCACAGGCGCTTCCTCGTTATCCTTCGATACAGTTTCGCTTCAGTTGTCTCATTTAATGAGTCATGTTGCTCACTGCTGTACGTACCTCGACAGACGCCAACCGCTGCTCATTCCACCCGGAGGTGAAATGTGTGGCCCTGCTGCCTGTCTCTGCAGGAGCCGTGGAGTGGGCCAGCCGGTGCAGCCTTGCAGCCCACAGTGGCGCCGCCGGACACCCGCGGGGCTCCATACCGGGCCCGGTGCTAACTGCCGCCCACTAAATCACGCGCAGTAGTTGCCTCCGTGTTATAGCCGCCCGCGTTCCCGGCCTGTTAACGGCCCGCCGCAGTCCGATAAATCACAAGCCACCCGTGTTTATTATTCGTTGCCACACATCCTCTCACCAGATGGCCGACAGCCCCGAATGGCTTCATGATTAAACTGGGACAGTTGCCTTTTTTTGCTCTCGTGTTCTCACCAGCTGATCATCATAGATATTGAAGCTATATCCCTGTTGATAACTGTGAATTTTTTATCTGACTGCAACACTGCTGCATCGCATCAATCATTGATTCCTTTTTCGACATTTGGTTTGACAGTAATGAACGATTAGTTACCAACGAACCCGGAAATATGCTGCAACTTTTCGCACCGATAAGCTCTCCACGAGACGCGCACGATGTGTTTTCATGTTTCGTTGCTGCATATTACTGATCAGGTGCTCTATTTTGAAGTTTTACATCAGCTCACCAACTCATCGAAATCTTTAACGTCTCGTGGTTTTATCTGTGCAGTATAATATTCTGTAATTACGTCTTACACTTTTCTCGATCTCATTTTACGCACTTTGGAATTTATAATTATATGTACATACATTTTTATGTAACTACACTCCCCACATTAGGCTTTGACAAAGAGACATATCCGTAATTACGAATTAGCATCGTTAGCATCGTGCAATCCCAAAATTTGTTGGGTTGCACTGTTGGCTGTTCCACTGGCGAGCATTTTGTGCCTTCTTTGTTTTTCATCAGGTGCAATATATACGTAAACAAAATGACACATGTAATATTTCTGTTGCCATATTTTGTGTGACTACCAAAGTCTGTGTGAGATCTATTCAACATATAACGTAAGTATTTTTAGATTACTCTGTTATAAATAAATTTTTCTGTCCTATTCCTTTGAACCTTACGACTAATATCATCACCTAAAAATCTGTACGTAGTCAGCGGATGAGAAAGTTTAAGCTTACAATTGTTGTCGCTGGGATGTAATATCTCTGATAAATGGACAGGCCTGTGGACGTATTTTCGTGCCAACGGTCTTAATTCACATGGAAACATTGTATTAGAACATTTATTTGTAGCGATTTATGTGAAGGATGGTAATATTGGTAACAGTGCAAGTAATTTACATCATTTCAAGACGTACACAGCTTCGCACTTGTTTGATGTTACCGTATTTCTACAGTAAGAAAGGATTATTTTTGTCGACGATGTATACGTGTTGGGGGATTTTAAAGTCTGACATGGGCCGAAGAAAAATGTAAGTGCTGTATTATGTTCACAATTTTTGTAATGTACTACTGGCTACATGATATGTATGTGCATTTCTGTATATATACTCTGTGCTTCATTTTCGTGTTCTTTCAGGATTTGCAGCACCACTTGAAAATGACCCAAGGCCGGAATCGCTGTTGTGAAATAAATAGTTTTACAGTCAACGGCAAACATGATGTCCTTTAAAAAACATCAAAATGTACTTTACTCTGGCTGGTCCCAATTGTCGAATTCTGCATACGTTTATTTTAATTAAACAAGAGTGCGATCGGTCATTCTGCTGTCGACTGGTTTTTATTCCCACGTAAAAAATACTGCTTTAAGTTTTCAGTTTTCTAGGTACAAGTAAATTAATTGTGGCCCTTGTTCCAAGATTGTGTATGAATTTACTACTACGAAAGTATTAAGGTTTTTTATGTGAATAATATACTGAGAAACTAGGGTATTTTGACAATGGATGACATTTTGAGGGTTCCTTGGTTGTACTGTAAGATACCTTACAAAAAAAGCAATCAACTACTAACTTCTTAACAGGGATAAAATGCAAGCCTTTAAACTCGGACACGGTACATGTGATAGACATTCATCATACAATTCCAGTGTGAATTTATCCTAAATTTTATTTTTATTTTCGATAATTTATCGGTTCGAAATGTTTTCACTGTATAGCACCATGGTATCCAGATAAGGCAACAGCTTTTCAACAGGTAGACATGTAAATGCAACGCAGACATCTTAGAAGAAATAAAAGCTCGAAACTGGTAATAGCAAGAAACAATAAAAGTGTTAGAGAAAAACGGGATCAAGTTAGTTTAAGTTAGCTGCTTTTATAATGAATATTGTTAGATGGATGCAGACTGTGCACTTAGAACCACCACTCTAAACATATTTATACAGTGAGGCTAATTACTTTAATATAAACCATAGAGGACATTGCTGAAGTATGCATGAGATTAGCTACATTTATTCACCAGACAACAGATACTAAAGCTATATTAACATCAGACTATTCAAAATGTCTTTATTTAGCGCTATAGACACAGTAAAATCGTCAACATACAGTGAAGAGCCTGATGTTAACAATAGTTTACTGTGTGTTGTACTCTGTATTCATCACTCATTCAGATTAGGAAAATCAACAACAAAGTGAACGAAATAAACTATTCTATGTGAACTAATTAAATAATGACTACAGCACCATTCAGACGTCTGAATCTCTTAGTGGTAACGAAAGAATGTTGTGTGAACAAGTCATCTGTGAAAGTGAAGCAGCTTTCATTCAGCTATGATATGTTTACAATAACTCTTAGCAGAACCGTCTAAACAGGGGAAGGCCTAATCCGACACGAGAAAACAAGAGAAAAACACCGTCAGAATTTTAGCTGCTAAGTCGCACTGCAAGCATTTTTAAAAAGGCATTGAAATTTGCCAAATTTATGGATGGCTGGGTGGTTGGAGAACTGTACACCCCTAACGTAGCTTAACGGACTGCGCATGTGCAATATACATTAGCAGGCGCATATCCTAGGTTCACGGTACATCGGTAAACAGGTAACTCGATTCGGCATAACCGCAATTTGTAAAGTTAATTTTTGTTTTTATTGATATTTTCTCTGAAGAAATTGTTCACAGTTACTTTTTACTCAAGTCTATAACTCGTTTAATATCCATAATTACCGGCTGTCATTGCAGTAGCGTAAAAGTTAACAGTTAGGAGAAAACTGGATCAATATTCGTTGTGTTTAACGCTTAATGTCAAGCGGTGTGCTATCCCGGTTTTACTTCGTAAAATCTGACCGTGAGCTATATACGCACATGAAATAATTATTGCAACACCTCTGTTCCGAGAGTTTTGGAACTAGTAAAGAAAACTGGAATAGTGAGAAACATAAACATAATTTCCGCACATTTTATTGCTCATAAAAACCACACATTGCATGTTGTACCACCATACAGCGAGACCTTCAGAAGTGGTGGTCCAGATTGCTGTAAACACCGGGATCTCTAATACACAGAAGCACGTCCTTTTCTTTGATGCTAGTCTGTATTCATCGTGGCATACTATCCACAAGTTCGTCAAGGCACTGTTGGTCCAGACTGTCACACTCCTCAACGGCGATTCGGCGTAGATCCCTCAGAGTGGTTAGTGGGTCATGTAGTCCATAAACATCCCTCTTCAATCTGTCCCAGGCATGATCGATAGGGTTCTCGTTTGGAGAACATGCTGGTCACTCTAGTCGAGCGATGTCGTTGTCCTGAAGGAAGTCATTCACAAGATGTGCTCGATGGGGGCGCGAACTGTCGTCCATAAAGACGAATGCCACGCCAGTATGCTGCCGATTGGTTGCACTAGCGGTCGGAGGATGGGATTCACGTATCGAACAGCCGTTAAGGCACCTTCTATGGCTAGCAGCGGCGTTCGTCGGTTCCACATAATGCCACCTCAAAACAACAGGGAACCTCCACCTCGCCGCATTCCCTGGACAGTGTATCTAAGGCGTTCAGCCTGACCAGGTTACCTACAAACACGTCTCCGACACTCATCGGTGAAGAGAACGTGATGCCACTCCTGAGCGGGTCATTCGGCATTTTGTTGGACCCATCTGTACTGTGCTGCATGCTGTAGTGGTTGCAAAGATGGACCTCGCCATGAACGTCGGGAGTGAAGCTGCGCATCATGCAGTTGTGCACAGTTTGAGTCGTAAGGCGACATCCTGTGGCTGCACGAAAAACATTATTCAACGTGGTGGCGTTGCTGTCAGTGTTCCTCAGAGCCGTAACCCGTAGGTAGCGGTCATCTACTGCAGTAGTAGCCCTTGGGCGGCCTGATCGAGACATGACATCGTCAGTCCCTGTCTCTGTATTGCCACCATTTCCGAACATCATCACTTCGGTTCACTCCGAGACGCCTGGTCACTTCCCATGTTGAGAGCCCTTCCTGGCACAAAGTAACAATGCGGACGCGATGGAATCGAGGTATTTACCATCTAGGCATGGTTGAACTACAGACAATACGAGCCGTGTACGTCCTTCCTGGTGGAACGACCGGAACTGATCGGCTATCGGTCCTCCTCCGTCTAAGAGGCGCTGCTCATGCGTGGTTGTTTACGTCTTTGGGCGGGTTTAGTGACATCTCTGAACAGTCAAAGTGACTGTGTCTGTGATACAATATCCATAGTCAACATATATCATCAGGAGTTCTGGGAACCTGGGTGCTGCAAAACTATTTTTTTGTGTGTGTACATAGAAGAATGGCTCACATGAAGTAATAAATACGCGCGAAAAAGAAGCTCGCAAAACTGTCAAAGAAAACTCTCAAATGGATTTATGTACAGTGTCGCCATTTCCCACCCCCTTCCCTCCCCATCCGCATTAATAAAAAATGTAAGCCTCTAAACTTGAATAAATAACACTAACAACAGTTCTTTAGATGAGTTTTCTAGAGATGTAAACAACGTAAATGTGCTCTTGAGAGCAATGGAGATCTGTGAGACTATGCCGACGAAATCTGACTGGAGATGAAAATTTCTGATTTCAAGTCTTGTTCGGCCTCGTTAAGCAGATTTAAGAAATAAGATAATATAGAAAGACGCAAAGCAACGAAGTGTACTTCAAGTAAATAAATGCCATGACATGAAGACGAAGCTTCTCATTGTTTCCACATCTGTTGTGTGTGAAGTCGGGCGGTCAGGTTTCGAGAAAGAACTGTGAGCAAACCGCATTTTATCATATCGAGGTGAAAACAGACGGAGTCAACTATGCAGTCGATTAATGCTATGACAGATTCATTTGAAACGACGACGGTGATACGTAGAGTGGATTACTGTTTCCGCAGCTTTATATCTGTCTTCAGAACACAAAGGCATATTGGGACCAAAAATTAAAAAAATAGACAAAAATGTTATTACCCCCCCCCCCAATCAAAATCTGCAAAAACTGGGAAGGATAATCCTAAACATTTCTTTCGAAATGGTTTCTAACCTTTGCAGAAGCCATTTTGAAAGCTGCGTACAGCACACATTAAAAGCTTCTGGCTGGCTGTGGTTACTGTAAGCATGAACATTATGAAATATTGTAAGTCCTTCACTGGAGTCAAAGCCATCGTAATCCTCTGAGAGGTCCAGCCAGAGACAAGCGCCAAACACGCTCATAGATAGCAACAAGCTCTTATGCAGAATAAGAGACTGCGCTGCCTGGTAAGCTCGGTGGGATATGAGTAGTAGATATTATTGTCTATCTGCAAGCAGCTCTATTCCACTTTGAAGACAAAGTGATGAAAACGGGGCTGTCTCCGACCCGTAGCAGTGTAGTCACTTCCTGGTGTGAGTATGTGTGTCACCACTGTTTTTGAGAGTCATTGTCAGTCGCCGGCTGCAGCAGATCTATGCACAGATCATGCAATTCCAGAAGAATGTGGGACGGTGGTTTTTATGGTGCGTAACTGGCGCCCGATAATGTCCCAGATGTGACCAATTCGGTTCAGATCAGGCAAATTTGTTGGCCAAGACATCAGCGTGAATTCACTATGGTGCTCCTCAAACCACTGTATCACGATTCTAGTGCTGTGAGATGGGCAATCAACCATGCACGCATGCCGGTAAGTGGCAATAAATCATCACGTAGTCGACAGCTGTCATGGCACAAGCAATTACAGCCCCAAGTCCCATGGGGGCTCAGGTGAGTGACTCTCATTGCGTAACAGTATCGCCTCTGCTTGCGTCCATTGCGTGGTTCACGTTTTGGCGGCAGTTCACCTGCATAACAAGGGTATCCAGACACAATCACCAACTTGGTGTCACAAGAATCGACAGTCATCAGATCACGTGCCTCGTTTCCGTTGACTCATGGTCTTATCAGGATGATCAGTTTCCTACTGCCGACGTCAGTAACTATGTCATTGCGTCAACATGGAAACACGTAGGGGTCACCTGCTGCGAAGCCCCATGTTCAAAAAGGTGCACTGGTCGGTGTGCTCCGAAACACTTGTGCCTGCAGCAGGGTTGTGTTCTGTCAACAAGTTTGCAAGAGATCACCGCCTGTTCTGTGATACAGGCCGCTAAACTCCTGACCTTCGTGTTCTGTGACGAGGCTTGGACGTCCAGCACCTTGTCGCCTATTCCTGGTTTCACCGTCCTTCAGCCTCCATCTTCGCCGCTTCTGAAAGGCTCGGTGCTCGACACTGAGCCATAACAACCAACCGTTTGTCGAAGTCAGTTATGTCAGGGGCTTTCCCTATCTGCCGACCTTATTATCGCTAGAGTGATCAATTTCTCTGTGCTCCGTTTACATACATTTCTTGTAGCCTCATCTTCCTGCTACACCACCAGCTAACGTTTTGTCTCCCAGTGGACGGAGGTCATGTTTTTGCTCAGCGTAACTTTGTTAATAAGAGGGACTTTCAGTAAATAACGCCACACATTTTTTTTTCTCGGGCAATGTCGGTAGAAAAATTCTGAATTTGTTGTGGTACATTGCGAAATATTCCCGCTTCAGCTCCAACAGTTTCATTAAGTTCTTATAAGTGGCGGTGCCATAGTAGCCTTCAAACTGGCGTGTGCAACGGAGGAGCGTTCCAAGCAGACTGCTGTCATTGAGTTTCTTTTCACGGAAAACTAGAGCATCGCAGACATTCATTGACGCTTGCAAAATGTCTACGGAAGCCTTGCAGCGAACAAAAGCACGGTGAGTCGTAGTGCTAGATATCTGTCGTCATCACAATTGTGTTTACATATGATGAAATGGGTCCTCTGGTCCAAATGGACCGATCATTGACTGGAGATGGTTATGTTCCGCTACTCGGAGACCATTTGCAGCCATTCATCGACTTCACGTTCCAAACAACAGTAAAATTTTTATGGATGACAATGCGCCATGTTGCCGGGTCAATTGGTTTCAAGAACATTCTGGTTAATTGGAGCGAATGATTTGGTCACCCATAACGCTCGAAATGAATCTCGTCGATCATTTATGGGTCATGATCGAGAGATCATTTCGTACACGAAACCCTACAACCGGCAACACTTTGGAAATATGGACGGCTATACAGGCAGCATGGCTCATTATTTCTGCAGGGGACTTCCGACGACTCGTTGAGTCCATGAAATGTCGAGAAACTGCACTACGCAGAACAAAATTTGATCTGACACGATATCAGGATACGTCCCACGACTTTTGTCACTTCGTTGTGCTATCCTAATATAACGAATTTAAACTAGCGTCGTGACGAAATATAAACAAAATTAGACACGGATTTTCGAAGAGAGCGTGTAATAAAGTGGAGACTAGATCGCAGTGCTGGGAGGATTATCATGTGAGCTACACTACTGCCTACAGCAAACTAAGGTGAAACTGCTGAACAAAAAACATGTTTATGTGTCGTTACTGTGCCGTTATTGTACACATATATGAGTAATACGTATGTACAAATAGGTAAAAACTGTACATTTAGGTACGAAGCAGCTATGGAAAAGATGCGTGATAGGTTGTTACTGTAAAAAATGATTTTTAGTTATTAAGAAGGGAACAGGTATGTGACAATATGAGTTGTCCAAAGCTTATGGCTATAACTGCAAATACTCATGTACAAATGGTTTTACGTAATTTTGTTAGCTCCTTAAACTTGGTATTTTATCGGGTATTTTTATTCTGTATAAATGGAAACAAAGTTATCAGGTAATTAAATATTAACCATTCCACAAATTGGCAGTAAACCCCCTAAAGATGCAGTAACAATGTTAAATAATTAGTACAACATACTAACTGATGCTAAAATATCGTCAAGCATTCTTCAACATAGGCAATTCTACAGACGAAGTGACGCAGATCAGGGTCTGAAAACTGCATGCGTATAAACACGTAGTTACGAGCAAACCATGAAATTTCAACAAATGAATGAAAGTAAAACATGAATGGTAGCAGAGCAAATCAAATTATTTATTTTATAACCCTGATATTGTGCCAGCATGGAGGTAGTTTTCAGTGTAACAAACGCGGAATAAAACTTTAAAAAGCCAAAGTCAGGAAACCACATATTCCGATAACGATTTCGGTAATACTGCGATAACATTTTCGAATCTGCAATGGATACAGCCAAGCTGATAAGGTGATAAGTTTACAAGGCAAGTATGTACAAAATTAATTGTCCATAACATACCTTACGCTCTACAAATTCTCATAATCTTCTCCATCTGCAGCCCCAGATCTACGATATTTCCGAACCGGGGCAAAAACTTGAAAGTGGCGCTCTCTGCCCCCCATTTCCCCACCCATCGAGCGTTTGAGATAGGACATCAAAAATTTCAAAAAAAATCTACTTTTCAAAAATATGTTCATTTTGTAGCGCACATCTTTCTGAAGACTTTGATATAAATAATATATATGGTCGAGAAAAGGTAAGACATTTATTTGGTCTTAAGTGTGCCAATGTGCAAAAAAATGGTTCAAATGGCTCTGAGCACTATGGGATTTACCATCTGTGGTCATCAGTCCCCTAGAACTTAGAACTACTTAAACCTAACTAACCTAAGGACATCACACACATCCATGCCCGAGGCAGGATTCGAACCTGCGACCGTAGCAGTCGCGCGGTTCCGGACTGAGCGCCTAGAACGCCATTGCACAGTGGTACCCCTCTTTACATAGTATTCTTCTATCGCACTGCACTGTATTTCGCACTGTGGAATTCTATCGAGTATATTTTGTAATGGAGGCCACCAAGCCTATATTCAGCACTGTGGAAATTTCCCGCTTCCAGTCGTCTGGTTTGACATCCTGCCCTCTTACAATAACTCACAATTAATACTGAGTGGGATTATTTGTAACTGAGACAATAAGAGCACCTTTAATGCCTATTAGCTGGTAACTTTCTCTTTTGTGTGGGATAAAATGAAATGTAGGAAACATAAAACCGGTAAAGACAAGAGACAAGCAAGACAGTACACATTTCTTCAGTCCTTGGGTCTCAACATGTTTTCTCCCTAACCTTGCTACAGTTTCACACGGCGTGCTTTCCTTTCTGCGGAATAATCTATTAGCTCATCCAAGTTCATCAAACGTTTTGCTATATGAAAAATCGAAATGTCGTTGCCTGATACTGAAAAAGCTGTTAATACGAATAGTATCCAAGAGGGTGTGGTTTCTAGATCTGATTACGTCAGTTTTGCCACTGTCTGCTAGATAAAACTAAATAGGTCTTTCTGATTTTGCAGCAATCATAACACATGCAAAACAAGCGACACAGTTTTGCCACAAAGAATAGAACGTACACGGTTGCTAACTGGGGGTTGGCCCTTAGTAGGGTAGCGATCTGACAAAAATTTTATGTCAAAATTTCATTTTCTTGGATACATCGGGAAGATTAGTTTTTAATCTTTCTTACTTGCCATTCGTGTTAGTTATTTATTTCCACTCCGGTAGTTTGAATTTATGGTTTTTGTTAGTAATTATAACAACGCAGATCATTCGTACACCCAATTAACCACATAAAAAACAGTGTTAGGCATTTACCCGTCCGTTCTTATTGGGCTCAGCTCGCTTAGCCCCGTCCCCTTTTGTCTGTGGGAAAGTTTTTTACTTCTAGATGCGGCGGGGATTCCCCTGGCAGAGACATCATGTGCATTATGCACACATTCAAAAGTCAGTTGTGATTCGTTCAAAAATCAACTTAGAATGTGTTCAAATATGTTCAGAAACCAAGAAGGATTCGTTTCAAAATCACGTGAATAATCGTTAAGCCAACGTCCGCTGGATGCTAGACGCTTTGTCAAAAAAGGATATTTCCTTCATAAACATGAATTTGGCGTCACCTCCCCCCTGAAATTGACGCCCGGAGCAGATACCGCGGTTGCCCCCCCCCTCCCCCCCTCCCCGCCAGATCCGGGCCTGCCCATCTGCGCTATGAAACGTGTTACGTCACGTAGATGCATGTGAAAAATCATGAACATCACTGGATATCGGCACGTCAAATTAAAAATATATATATACAATCATTTGCAAACATAAGGATAGAGTGCACAATACGAGTGTCCATGCTCACACTCAGTCGGTTGTGAGCTCTGCAAGATCCATGTACTAATTTATATTTACGTGACAAACCCTAATTCGAGGGCTATATTTCAATTTTGACAAATGGATCTATGCCGATATTTGTAAAAACGGCGATGGTACATTAGTCCTTACTAATGTAAAATTGCCGCCTTCTGAAGACGACAAATTTATATTTGTCGAAACCTAGGTAAAGAATTCTTTATCCATTGCAACTGGTCGGCTGTTTATAATTTTATTACGTGGAATCGTTGCTGTTGTGCAGCTATGTTTAAAATACTGAAGTTCATGCTACTTTGCATAACAAGCGCAACATCTTTGAGACGAAGGTTCCTACTGACAGAGCCAGAGAGACGTTCATTTAGATTGGATTACATCTTGGTGGCACTTCGAGCGCAGAAGCAGCAGAGTGGAAATGTGTAGACAGAGAGAGGATGGAAAATTCTTCAGAGACACTTGGAACGCGGAAGTTTTTGGATACACTTGAGGAGGAGAGAGCAGAGGGCAGAGGCTGAGGCGAATCGGTACTTCGCACTCCATCACTTGCTGCATCGTCATCTCACTTCAGCTCAGTATAAGGGTGAAAGTTTACACAGCAATACTCGCGAGGGAGTAGGCGTGACTCGATCTTGTTTGACACTTATCAGTGACGCTTTGCATTTGAACTCTCGGTCATGGCTTTTTCGTTAAATTTTCATGCACGCTGATCCATCTTACTTACCGAACTGATGCGATCATCATGACCAGAACGACCTCAGGTTTAAATCCAATCAAATTCCGTGTGACATTTGTTACCAGAGTAATCTTAGTACTTGGTGAGCTAACCGTTTAAAGTCATTATTTTAATGAACTCAGATTCCGCACTGATTCTTGTACAAGAGAAAAATTGTTTCCTTGTTTTTCTCCAGTGACAGTTTACAGCAATTAAATTATTAATAAGTCATAATGGTTCTGAATTCCTGTTTGATTCCAGTAATCGTCTGTCCCCTAACCTACTTTCATGTTTATTAATTTAATGAAAGACCCACAGGTCCTTTTCATCTGTCGGAACCAACCTTACATTCCGTTTCCTGGCACATTCATCATCACCATCTATTTGAACCGTAACGGGGCGACTTGAATGTCGAAAGGGGGTACTTACTGGATATCATAGGCTCATTTTGCAAAAGTATATCCTTAATCCCAGTCGCATCTTGCTGTGACTAAAGAATTATTTCATCAGCAACTCTTTGTGGTTCTTAAATACGGCCTTTTTTCAAACATTTACGAACTGTAGACCACTATCTTCACAACCGGCCACTAAAATAGCTACACAAAGAAGTAATTCAGATGATAAACGGGTATTCATTGGACAAATATATTATACTAGAACTGACGTGTGATTACATTTTCACGCAATTTGGATGCATTGATACTGAGAAATCAGTACCCAGAACAACCACCTCTGGCCGTAATAACGGCCTTGATACGCCTGGGCATTGAGTCAAACAGAGCTCGGATGGCGTGTACAGGTACAGCTGCCCATGCTGCTTCAACACGATACAACAGTTCATCAAGAGTAGTGACTGGCGTATTGTGACGAGCCAGTTGCTCGGCCACCATTGACCAGACGTTTTGAGTTGATGAGAGATCTGGAGATTGTGCTGGCCAGGGCAGCAGTCGAACATTTTCTGTATCCCGAAAGGCCCGTACAGGACCTGCAACATGCGGTCGTGCATTATCCTGCTGAAATGTAGGGTTTCGTAGGGATCGAATGAGGGGTAGAGACACGGGTCGTAACACATCTGAAATGCAACGTCCACTGATCAAAGTGCCGGCAATGCGAACAAGAGGCGACTGAGACGTGTATCCAATGGCACCCCATACCATCACGCCGGGTGATACACCAGTATGGCGATGAAGAATACACGCTTCCAATGTGCGTTCACTGCGATGTTGCCAAAAACACGGATGCGACTATCATGATGCTGTAAACAGAACCTGGATTCATCCGAAAAATTGACATTTCACCATTCGTGCACCCTGGTTCGTCGTAGACTACACCATCGTAGGCGCTCCTATCTGTGATGCAGCGTCAAGGGTAACCGCAGCCATGGTCTCCGAGCTGATAGTCCCTGATGGTGCAAACGTCGTCGAACTGTTCGTGCAGATGGTTGTTGTCTTGTAAACGTCCCCATCTGTTGACTCAGGGATCGAGACGTGGCTGCCCTATCCGTTACACCCATGCGGATAAGATGCCTGTCATCTCGACTACTAGTGATACGAGGCCGTTGGGATCCAGCACGGCGTTCCGTATTACCTTCCTGAACGCACCGATTCCATATTCAGCTAACAGTCATTGGAACTCGAGCAACGCGAGCAGCAATGTCGCGATACGATAAACCACAATCGCGATAGGTTACAATCCGACCTTTATCAAAGTCGGATACGTGATGGTACGCATTTCTCCTCCTTACACGAGACATCACACAAACGTTTCACCAGGCAACGCCGGTCAACTGCCGTTTGTGTATGAGAAATCGGTTGGTAACGTTCCTCATGTCAGCACGTTGTAGGTGTCGCCACCGGCACCAACCTTGTGTGAATGCTCTGAAAAGCTACTCATTTGTATATCACAACATCTTCTTCCTGTCGGTTAAATTTCGCGTCTGTAGCACGTCATCTTCGTTGTGTAGCAATTTTAATGGCCCGTGGTGTGGGTGGAAAAATGTGAACGTTTGTTGAAGCAAGAAAATCGTCAGTTGTGTCCTGAAATGCTAATATATTTTTGACAAATGCCACAGAGACTTAAACAGCGGCGTGTGTAAATAGTGAATATAGTGAAAGAGTGCGAAAGCAGAGTTTGTCAAGAGGCCTGGCAGAATAGCAGGGCATCTATCAGGGGGCCACGTAGCCAGATAATTACTGGCCTCCAACAGCGCCGGGCGTGGCGATTATCAGAAACGGGTAGGAGGCGGTCCTATCGCTAATGCCGCCACCTCGGGCTGCTAAATCAAACGGCGCGGCGTCCCCTAGCAATGGGCTGTACGTGCCGCTCCCCCCACCCCCCTCTCTCACCGTGCCGACCGCTGGTGCACCTCAAGCGGCTATCGCGCCTACGTTGCACTCACCTTTACCTGGCAAAGTCCAACGTCAGTTATGTTACAGTTGAAAGTGAATGCTTGTAAAAGGCTCACCGCGTTTCAAAACACTAAATTTTCTTAGTATTAGTAACTTGAACTTAATTTTAACTTATACGCATATTATATAGTTCGTATTTTCGAAAACAGCCGTCTGATTTATATAGGTATATCTTCGACCGGGAGGTAAATACAAAGTTGCGGTACGGTCCACCAGATGCAGGTCAGTCACCTAAAAGATACCCGAACTCGTCCCATACTGTTACTAGCATACCTGGAGACTGACTGCTGTTGCTATGCAGCGATGCAGTTAACCCGACATTGTTGGAGAAGTTCATACCCTGAGTCTTGTAAAAGAAATAATTTGGCATGTAGACGCCAGTGCGATGTTTCCCCCGCCGTACCGAGAACTGACTTTCTGCGTGTATTCTTGCACTTGTGTGATGAATCAGCTGGCTTCACCAGAGAGATACCTAGTGACAGCTTACAACTGCTGCTAGAGTAGTCTTTTAGCTTCGATGCGTACGTTAAAATGCACCCCAAGTTTCTACACTGAAGCGCCAAACAAACTGGCATAGGCATGCGTATTTAAATGCAGAGATATGTAAACACATAGAATACGGCGCTGCGGTCAGCATCGCCTATATAAGACAACACGTGTCTTCCGCAGTTGTTGGATCGGTTACTGCTGCTACAGTGACAAGTAACCAAGATTTAAGTGAGACAGAGAGTGGTGTTATAGTGCACAAGCGACGGGACACAGCACTGCGATGAAGTGGGATTTTCCATGACGACCATTTTACGAGTGTACTGTGAATATCAAGAATCCGTTAAAACATCAAATCTCTGACAACGCTGCGGCCAGAAAACGATCCTGCAAGGCAGGGACCAACGACGACTGAAGAGAATCGTTCGACGTGACAGGAGTGCAACCCTTCCGCAAATTGCTGCAGATTTCAGCACTGAGCCGTCAACAAGAGTCAGAGTGCGAACCATTCAACCAAACATCATTGATATGGGCTTTCGTAGCCGAAGGCTTACTCGTATACCCTTGATGACTGCGCGACACAAAGCTTTACTCCTCGCCTGGGCCCGTCAACACCGACATTGGACTGTTGGTGACTGGAAACATATTGTCTGGTCGGACGAGTCTCGTTTCAAATTGTATGTAGCGGATGGACATGTACAGGTATGGAGACTGCCTCATGAATCCATGAACACTGCATATCAGCAGAGAACTGGTCAAGATGGCGGAGGCTGTGTAAAGGGTTTGGGGGTATGCTGTTGGAGTGATATGGGACCCCCGATAGGTCTAGATACAAATCTGACAGGTGACTCGTGCAGTAGCATCCAGTCTGATCACCTGCATCAATTCATGTCCATTGTGCATTCCGACGGACTTGGGAAATTACAGCTGGACAACGCGACACCCCACACGTCCACAATTGCTACAGAGTGGGTCACGGAACACTCTTTAGAGTTTAAACACTTCCGCTGGCCACCAAACTCCCCGGACATGACTATAATGAGCATATTTGGGATACCTTGCAACTTGCTGTTAATAAGAGAGCTTCACCCGCTCATACTCTTACAGATTTCCGGATAGCCCTGCAGGATTCATGGTGTCGGTTCCCTCCATCACTACTTCAGACACTAGTCGAGTCGGTGCCCCGTCGTGTTGCGGCACTTCCGCATCCTCAATGGGGCCCTACACGATACTAGGCAGGTCTACCCGTTTCGTTGGCTCTTCAGTGTATATTCGTCGATGTTGAACTTTTATTTCCGTAAACCTGGACAAATCTTTCAGAAACTTCCAGTAAATGTTTCCAGTTTATACGAACAATACCATAATAGCCGCCATAGAAGTGGAGACGATGTAAATACGTGAATTGTGTTCAGCTGAGTACGTCATTTGATTTCTCATTAAATGTTTCATCTAATTGGTGCTGTAAGAGGCGATTGCTGGGTGGGGGGAAAACGAGAAGGTCCTGTGTCAGAAGCCCCTCTCCCATATCGCCGAAGTGTCAGGAAAGCTGGTGACGCGACTCGGTACTGTGGGGTAGACGCACCCGGTCCACCTGTTTGCGACTGTGTCAGGCTGTGGCATTGCACTCTGGAGCTGGTGATTATGGAGAGGAAGCCATCTTTCCAAGTAGCTGCTGTCGTTATTCAGTACTGTGCAGGATATTTGCAACAGACTTGTTCCAGACGTCACTTGACTGCAATCAGGGTTTCGAGTGCGAACGTTACGGCGTCATTGACCCTTCTGACACAGTGCCTTCCGTTATAAAATGCTAGGGTACTAATGACGCGAAGTAGTGGCTAATGTTTACGCTACGTCAGTTATCATGACCACATAGGTGTTGCTGTTACGAAGGTATCAGCGGTTTTCTCCCTGTCGTGCTTACTTAACGAGTTTGTTATAGTACAGCTCTTGGTACACGTTCTTGTATTAGCAATAGCGTTTCTTTTATCACGTAACGAAGGCGACGTGATCCTATCCACTTGCTCTGCATCAGAACATTTCTGCTGCGGTCCGCTATCTGACTCGCGGGAAGCGCCGATGTCGTATTTTCCCCTGACCTACTCTCGGCGGTGGAACGTTATTCTTCGCGCCCGCCACGTGTTGACATCGCCGTAATGTAAGCGAGACAACTTCGCTCTGAGACTTTGAAAATTTTAACCGTTTGCTGTCTTGTACAAGGTTGGCATGCAAGAGTGTCGTTTTCCGGCTAGCATGATGTGACTCCCCACAGTTCCCAGTGATAGTCTCATCCTCTGAGATTGGCACTTTACGTTGTACTGTATGATGTAATTATTCCACGAAGAGGCAGTTTTTTCGCTACTTCACATTTATTATAGACACATTTCATGTACCATAAATCTTTCCGTACAAATGATATTGATACTGCACAATTTTCTACATTCACGAAGGCCAGAAATGACTGACCCTGCTTTGACAATTGCCAATGTGTTAAATACGTGACACGGATACAGTGTGAACTAGAGCGACCAAAATAGGGAAAAGTGCCTGGAATACATGGGCCCTGAAACGCATGCCTAGCTAAGAATACTTGTTCATCCTCGCTACTCTGTAATTCATTTCTTGTTCTGAACAATTGTTCATAGTTCTTACGGTACGCATTTTAGAGCCTATTTTTACTAGACGTCATCTTATTTTGGTCCAGACTATCACCTCTGGAAATTAGCCGGGAATGTTCCGCTCTCCATCGCACTTTACCATTGTCCGCTGTGACGTCATTTTCGCATACTGAATAAAGAATTTATTGTGAAATCAGTCAGGAAGTACCAAAACTTTCTGACTTAATATATTTCCCCCATAAGTGAAAGTTAACAATTATCCAAACGTGGAAAGTGTCATCCCACAGTCCCAATTAGCAAAATATTTCTATCAGGAAACACTATGAAATATTTCCCCCATAAGTGCAAGTTAACAATTATCCAAACGTGGATAGTGTCATCCCACAGTCCCAATTAGCAAAATATTTCTATCAGGAAACACTGTGAACGGAGGGATAGTTCTACATCTCGCTCATTTGCCCACTTCTGCCCTCTGTGTAACACCAGTCATGTATATCGATATCCAGAATTAATTTTGTGCGTATATTCTTTTACAAAGAATGCTAA
Organism: Schistocerca piceifrons; assembly: GCF_021461385.2. Lineage (NCBI taxonomy): Eukaryota > Metazoa > Arthropoda > Insecta > Orthoptera > Acrididae > Schistocerca > Schistocerca piceifrons. The sequence continues at coordinate 66,599,711 of NC_060139.1, forward strand.
AAATCACGTTTTCAGACTTTTATTCGTTAGCAGCTGGTTTCGGCTCTTTCCTGGGAGCATCTTCATGCTTTTCCCCGTTTCAGTGCAGTAGTAACGCGTATTCGTTATAGAGAGATGGTTCAAATGGCTCTGAGCACTATGGGACTCAACTGCTGAGGTCATTAGTCCCCTAGAACTTAGAACTAGTTAAACCTAACTAACCTAAGGACATCACAAACATCCATGCCCGAGGCAGGATTCGAACCTGCGACCGTAGTGGTCTTGCGGTTCCAGACTGCAGCGCCTTTAACCGCACGGCCACTTCGGCCGGCTGGTATAGAGAGATGAAAATATGGATAAGCAACGTCTAAAATATAAGCTACAATAATTAAGAGGAGTACGATGTTATACCGATTATGGCTGTTGGTGATAGGAGACTGGGCGAGATCCGTAGAAGTAAGGATGTCACTGCTGAGTAAGGCAGCTTTAGTCGAGATTATATACTGTAAGCTCCGCCCATCGCCCACAGCATTACCTCATTGACAACAACTCATGCGTGAGATACGCTAGGCAGCGGATGTCTGCTGGCTTGGAAATCTCTTTTCGTGCTTCATTTTTCCTCCACGACACTGCTGTCAAAATAAACGGCTTAAGCAATCAGTTGCTGCCTCCTCAGCGTTCCGTCCTGTGCCATGGTATCTGTGGTGGGCCTCGCAGCACTGCAACTAGCGATACTGGCAAGCCGTTGCTATAGCAACCAAATATAGATGTGTGTGCTGCAGCGAGTACATACATATGCTCACAGGAGATAGTCTGCATGCAGTAGTGATTACAGGATGCCTGTTGTAATATCTCTTTATATTCGATGAATTATTCAGATACAATTCTACCCTTGAATGACGTTTACTAATTTTCTATCTTCATACTCGCAGAATCCATGCGAAAAGTAGTTCGTACAATAGCTATGCCATGAGCGCATAAGTATTGTTTGTAGTACTCTCTCTGGTGGTTGTTAGAAAAAAAAAAAAGGAAGGGAGCTTCCGAGATTGTCTTCGTGTCGATTAGCCTGAGCTTGGTTTGGAAGAACTGTAATCTGATTATTGAGATTTATCACAGAAGATAACTGATACGAACTGTGCGATTAAAAGGAAATATATATAGATGGCTCCTTCAAATAAAAGGTGTGTATTGGAAATTTGAGAATTAATGATATTTATCGATATATTGCGTAGTTGTTAATCAGAAGGTAACTTCCGAAAGACTGGATACGAACCTGCATTTAATAATCCAAGAGCTCCATTACTTCTTCGGAAGGTTAAACTTCATCAAAGCCAAATATCCGCTTGATATGAGGTTTCCCGACTGATTGTACAACGCATTTTATTTGTACAGATTAGCAGACTGCCGCAAAGCACGAGCCTGCAGAGAAGAAGAATCATCGCCTGATTTCATTCTAACAAGTAAAATTTCAGAGTAATTTTGAGTGACTGAGCTATGACTGTGTTTCCTATCATGAATGATTGATTGCTCGAACGAATTGAGAGCTACAGAATTACGTAGAAAAGATAGAAGAAAAAAAATTACACTGTCATTTCCTTTCGTTTACTTAAATTGACTATGATAGGATCAAACATGCAAAATTTTAAGTATGAAATTTTAGTATTCATTCCTATATCTATTTTTTTTTATTAAATCGACTAAAACAATGAATGTAGCACATCTGACGCATGAGTGGTTATCAGTGATGTAATGCTGCAGGCGGTGGGAGTAGCTTACAGTATATAATCTCAATTAAAGCTGCCTCACTCAGCAGTGACATCCTTACTTCAGCAGACCTCGATCTGTCTACCGCCACCAGCAGCCATAATTAGTATAACATAATATCTATTAATTATTGTAGCTTATATTTTAGACTTTTTTAGCCATATCTTCATCGCTCCGTACTGAATATGTATTATTACTGTACCGCAGTCTGGAGATGGTCTGAGGAAAAGGCCGAAACCTGTTACTAACGAATAAAAGTCGGACAACGCGAGAATCACTGTTGTTCATTTGCTTTTAGCATTTTATACCCATCGCTACCTTACTTGAATTACATAAAGCTTTCTAAAATTTTACATAAAAGATGTGTATACTTTGCTACATAGTCTAAGAGTCATTCTGCATGTACTTTGGTCGTCTTACAGTCTGCATATTTAAAGATTTCACATTCTTAACTGAAACGCGGACATACACTATCTGATCAAAAATGTCCGGACACCTGGCTGAAAATGACATACAAGTTGGTGGCACCCTTCATCGGTAATGCTGGAATTCAATATGGTTTTGACCCACCCTTAGTCTTGATGACAGCTTCCACTCTCGCAGGCATACGTTCAATCAGCTGCGGGAAGGTTTCTTGGGGAATGGCAGCCCAACCTTCACGGAGTGCTGCACTGAGGAGAGGTATCGATGTCGGTCGGTGAGGCCTGGCACGAAGCCGGAGTTCCAAAACATCCCAAAGGTCTTCTGTAGGATTCAGGTCAGGACTCTGTGCAGGCAAGTCGATTACAGGGATGTTACAGTCGTGTAACCAGTCCGTCACATGCCGTGCATTACGAACAGGTGCTCGATCGTGCTGAAAGATGCACTGACCACCCCCCAATTGCTTTTTAACAATAACAATAACACGTGCAAGCCCCCTCCATGAAAAGCACGACGACACCGTAACCCTACCGCCTTCGGTTGGCACTACACACGCTGGTAGATGACGATCACCGGGTATTCGCCATACCCACACCCTGCCAACGGATCGCCTCGTTTTGTACCGTGATTCGCCACTCCACACAACGTTTTTCCACCGTTCAATCGTCCAATGTTTACGCTCCTTACACCAAGCGAGGCGGCGTTTGGCATTTAACGTCGTGATGTGTGGCATATGAGCACCGGCTCGACCATGAAATCCAAGTTTCCTCACCTCCCACATAACTCTCATAGTACTTACAGTGGATCCGGATGCAGTTTGGAAGTGCTGTGTGATGGTCTGGATAGATGTCTGCCTATTACACATTACGATCCTCTTCAACTGTTGGCGGTTTCTGTCAGTCAACAGACAAGGTGGGCGTGTACGCTTTTGTGATGTACGTGTCCCTTCACGTTTCCACTTCACTATCACATCGGAAACAGTAGACCTACGGATGTCTAGGATTGTGGAAATCTCGCGTAGAGACTTTTGACACAAGTGACATCTATAATCACCTGACCACGTTCGAAGTCTGTGAGTTCCGCGGAACGCCCTATTCTGCTCTCTCACGATGTCTAATGAGTACTGAGCTCGCTGATATGGAGTACCTGGCATTAGATTGCAGCTCAATGCACCTAATATGAAAAATGTATGTTTTTGGGATGTCCGGATACTTTTGATCACATTGTGCAATTACCATTTATATGCGACTGTGTTAACTGTTTCCGGCCCTGTTTTATTTCCGATGGCTCTCGGAGCGTTTTTATTTCCGATGGCTCTCGGAGCGTTACGAAACAGCCACAGGATATTTCAATAATCATACGGCTTTAGCTATACACTGGTCTCTGAAATTAATAACGTTTCTATCCATCAGTCTTCTGAATGTTTTGACACCGTCTTCCACGAATTCCTTCTGTACCAGTACGTTTCAAATGATTTCTTTTTTTTTTTCTCAGTTCTCTCACTGTCTATAATTCTGTGCTTAAGAACAATGTGCTCCAGACTTACATTCTCAGAAATTCTTCTTCAAAATTATGGCCGATGGTTGACTTACCTCGAGTTGATATGCTGCAACCAGTCGCACCATGAACGAGAAGTTCTGCGGACGTCAATGGTTTGCATTCCTTTTATTAGAGATACAGTGGTGACGCTCGTTGAATAAAGAAGTGTGATCACCCTGTCTACATGTACATCCATATTCTGCAAACCACGGGGAAGTGCATGGCAGACGGTACGTCCCATTGTGCTAGCTATTAGGGTTCTTCCCGTTCCATTCGAATAAGGAGCGCAGGAAGAATGATTGTTTGAATGCCTCCATGCGTGTTGTAATAATTCTAATCTTGTCCTCACGCCCTCTACGTGAGTGCTACGTAGGGGGTTGTAGTACGTTCCTGGAGTCTTCATTTAAACCTGGTTCATGGATGTTTGATAGTACACCTTCTCCGGATAGTTTATGTCTGGCTTCAAGAGCCTGCCAATTCAGTTCCTTCAGCATTAATATAACAGTCTCTCATGGGTCAAAAAAAACCTGTGACCATTCGTGCTGCCCTCCTCTGTGAGCGTTGAATATCCCCTGATAATCCTGTTTGATACTGGTCCCACACGCTTGAGAAATATTCTGTAACCGGTCGCAAAGTGATTTGTAAGCAACCCCCTTTGTAGACAGATTACACATTCCCAATACTTTACCAATAAACCAAAGTCTACCACTTGCTTTACCCACAATATATCCCATGTGATCATACCATTTCATATACCCAAACAGTGTTAAACCCAGATGTTTCTATAAGTTGGCCGATTCAAATGTGATTCATTGATCTATAGTCGTAGAATACTACGATTTTTCGTTTTCTGAAGTACACTGCTGGCCATTAAAATTGCTACAACAAGAAGAAATGCAGATGATAAACTGGAATTCATTGGACATATATATTATACTAGAACTGACTTGCGATTACATTTTCACGCAATTTGGATGCATAGATCCTGAGAAATCAATACCCATAACAACCACCTCTGGCCGTAATAATGGCCTTGATACGCCTGGGCATTGAGTCAAACAGAGCTCGGATGGCGTGTACAGGTACAGGTGCCCATGCAGCTTCAACACGATACCACAGTTCATCAAGAGTAGTGACTGGCGTATTGTGACGAGCCAGTTGCTCGGCCACCATTGACCAGCCGTTTTCAATTGGTGAGAGCTCTGGATAATGTGCTGGCCAGGGTAACAGTCGAACATTTTCTGTACCCAGAAAGGCCCGTACAGGACCTGCAACATGCGGCCGTGCATTATCCTGCTGAAATGTAGGGTTTCGTAGGGATCGAATGAAGGGTAGAGCCACGGGTCGTAACACATCTGAAATGTAACGTCCACTGTTCGAAGTGCCGTCAATGCGAACAAGAAGTGACCGAGACGTCTGACCAGTGGCACCCCACACCATCGCGTCGGGTGATATGCCAGTATGGCGACGACGCTTCCAATGTGGGTTCACCGAAATGTCCCAAACACGGATGCGACCATCATGATGCTGTAAACACAACCTGGATTCATCCGAAAAAATGACGTTTTGCCATTTGTGCACCCAGGTTCGTCGTAGAGTACACCATCGCAGGCGCTTCTGTCTGTGATGCAGCGTCAAGGGTAACCGCAGCAATGGTCTCCGAGCTGATAGTCCATGCTGCTGCAAACGTCGTCGAACTGTTGGTGCAGATGGTTGTTGTCTTGCAAACGTCCCCATCTGTTGACTCAGGGATCGAGACGTGACTGCACGATCGGTTCGGCCATGCGGATAAGATGCCTGTCATCCCGACTGCTAATGATACGAGGCCGTTGGTATCGAACACGGCGATCGATATTATCCTCCATAACCCACCAATTCCATTTTCTGCTAACAATCATTAGATATTGACCAACGCGAGCAGCAGTGTCGCGATACGAAAAACCGCAATCGCGACAGGCTACAATCCGACCTTTCTCAAAGTCGGAAACGTGATGGTACGCATTCTTCCTCCTTACACGAGGCATCACAACAACGTTTCACTAGGCAACGCCGTTCAACTGCTGTTTGTGTATGAGAAATCGCTTGGAAACTTTCCTCATGTCAGCACGTTGTAGGTGTCGCCACCGGCGCCAACCTTGTGTGAATGCTCTGAAAAGCTAATCATTTGCATATCACAGCATCTTCTTCCTGTCGTTAAATTTCGCGTCTGTAGCACGTCATCTTCGTGGTGTACCAATTTTAATGGCCAGTAGTGTACACAGATTTACATTTTTAAACATTTAATGCGAGTTGAAAATCTTTGCCAGATTTTGAAATCTGTTCAAGAACTGACTGAATATTTATAAAGTTTCTTTCAGACAGTACTCCATTATAGATAACTACATCGTCAGCAAAGAGTCTGAGCTGACTATTAACATTGTCCGCAAGGTCATTAATATTACCATCAGCAACGGTCTCAACACACTTGCCTGGGGCACACCAAAAGTTGCTTATACATCTGTACTTATACATCTGACGATAAATCTCCATCGAAGATCCAACATGTTGTATCCCCTCTACCAAAAAGTCTACAATCCAGTTACAAATTACGCTTCAAAGCCCATACCCCTATACTATAGAACATTGTGCAATAAGCGTATATGTGGTACTGAGTCAAATGCTTGTCGGGTATCAAGAAATAATCCATTTACCTGACGGCCTTGATCCAAAGCTTTCAGTACGTCATTTAAAAAAAGCACGCATTGGGTCTCACATGATAGATGTTCTCCGAATCCATGCTTATTGGGGTTGAGGAGATCATTGTGTGTAAGATATCTCATTACGTTTGTGATCAAAACATGTTCTAAGATTCTACAACAAATCGAGATCATAGGTATTCGAAGGTATGTTCCTGAATCACGTCTACTATCCTTCTTGTAGATGAGCATTACCTATTCCTTCTTACTACTGCCAGGCATGGATATTTGTTCGAGAGTTCTCCGATACATTATAGTTAGAAGAGGGGCTAACTCAGCCACCGATTCAGTATAGAATCTGATATGAATCCCATCAGGCCCTGGAGCTTGGTTCAGTTTTAACTATTCCAGCTGCTTCGCAACACCACTGACAGTAATACTGATTTCATTCATCTTTTCAGTGGCATAAGGGATAAAATGAGCAGTACTCCTACGTTTTCCTTTGTAAAAGAACTCCTGAAAACAGTTAAGCATTTCAGCTTTTGCTTTGCTACCCCTAATTTCAGTTCCTGTCTCATTCGATATGGACTGGACACTAACTTTGCGGCCACTAATAGCCTTTGCATAAGACCAGAATTTCATTAGGTTTTGTGTAAGATCATTCGTCAATATTCTGCTACGGTAGTCACTGAAAGCTTCATTCATTGCTAAAATGTTCAAATATGTCTGAAATCTTATGGTAATTAACTGCTAAGCTCATCCGTCCCTAAGCTTACACACTACTTAATCTAAATTATCCTAAGGACAAACACACACACCCATGCCCGAGAGAGGACTCGAATCTCCGCTGGGACCAGCTACACAGTCCATGACGGCAGCGCCCGAGACCACTCGGCTAATCCCGCGCTCATTCATTGCCATCGTGACAGACAAATGCGTGTCATTCAGCACCTCTCCATCTATGTTTCTATGCTTCGTTTTACACCTATTATGCGGTAGTCTCTGTTTCCTTAGAAGTTCCTTTCCAGTGACTGTATACCATGGAGTTTCCCTCTCATAATCAACTATTCTACTGGGCACATAGCTTTCCAGTGCATGGCCGACTATTCTTTCAAAATTGAGCCATAGTTCCTCTACATGTTCCTGTCTTGTGCTGCGGCCGAGCGGTTCTAGGCGCTACAGTCTGGAACCGCGCGACCGCTACGGTCGCAGGTTCGAATCCTGCCTCGGGCATGGATGTGTGTGATGTCTTTAGGTTAGTTAGGTTTAAGTAGTTCTAAGTACTAGGGGACTGATGACGACCGATGTTAAGTCCCATAGTGCTCAGAGCCATTTGAACCATTTGTCCTGTGCTGAAGTTTCAAGTTCTCATTCAGATGTGACACTACTGATTTTTTCGTGTAGTTTACGTAACATGTATATCTTTCTGTTTGTTTTAAGTGCCCTTTATATTTTGGTGATCATTGTTACCAGTTTCGATGTGACATCTCTAAAAAGGTCAGGTCTACACCTTGGCGTTTGATCCAATATACACTCCTGGAAATAGAAAAAAGAACACATTGACACAGGTGTGTCAGACCCACCATACTTGCTCCGGACACTGCGAGAGGGCTGTACAAGCAATGATCACACGCACGGCACAGCGGACACACCAGGAACCACGGTGTTGGCCGTCGAATGGCGCTAGCTGCGCAGCATTTGTGCACCGCCGCCGTCAGTGTCAGCCAGTTTGCCGTGGCATACGGAGCTCCATCGCAGTCTTTAACACTGGTAGCATGCCGCGACAGCGTGGACGTGAACCGTATGTGCAGTTGACGGACTTTGAGCGAGGGCGTATAGTGGGCATGCAGGAGGCCGGGTGGACGTACCGCCGAATTGCTCAACACGTGGGGCGTGAGGTATCCACAGTACATCGATGTTGTCGCCAGTGGTCGGCGGAAGGTGCACGTGCCCGTCGACCTGGGACCGGACCGCAGCGACGCACGGATGCATGCCAAGACCGTAGGATCCTACGCAGTGCCGTAGGGGACCGCACCGCCACTTCCCAGCAAATTAGGGACACTGTTGCTCCTGGGGTATCGGCGAGGACCATTCGCAACCGTCTCCATGAAGCTGGGCTACGGTCCCGCACACCGTTAGGCCGTCTTCCGCTCACGCCCCAACATCGTGCAGCCCGCCTCCAGTGGTATCGCGACAGGCGTGATTGGAGGGACGAATGGAGACGTGTCGTCTTCAGCGATGAGAGTCGCTTCTGCCTTGGTGCCAATGATGGTCGTATGCGTGTTTGGCGCCGTGCAGGTGAGCGCCACAATCAGGACTGCATACGACCGAGGCACACAGGGCCAACACCCGGCATCATGGTGTGGGGAGCGATCTCCTACACTGGCCGTACACCACTGGTGATCGTCGAGGGGACACTGAATAGTGCACGGTACATCCAAACCGTCATCGAACCCATCGTTCTACCATTCCTAGACCGGCAAGGGAACTTGCTGTTCCAGCAGGACAATGCACGTCCGCATGTATCCCGTGCCACCCAACGTGCTCTAGAAGGTGTAAGTCAACTACCCTGGCCAGCAAGATCTCCGGATCTGTCCCCCATTGAGCATGTTTGGGACTGGATGAAGCGTCGTCTCACGCGGTCTGCACGTCCAGTACGAACGCTGGTCCAACTGAGGCGCCAGGGGGAAATGGCATGGCAAGCCGTTCCACAGGACTACATCCAGCATCACTACGATCGTCTCCATGGGAGAATACCAGCCTGCATTGCTGCGAAAGGTGGATATACACTGTACTAATGCCGACATTGTGCATGCTCTGTTGCCTGTGTCTATGTGCCTGTGGTTCTGTCAGTGTGATCATGTGATGTATCTGACCCCAGGAATATGTCAATAAAGTTTCCCCTTCCTGGGACAATGAATTCACGGTGTTCTTATTTCAATTTCCAGGAGTGTATTTCCATCTTGAGTGGGGTTTCGAGGGGTCTGTGAAACCAGTTGGAGTTAAGTGAAACTGATACACACAGTTTATAGAAAGGTCGTGCGCTAACACGCCAAGATTGTAAGTAACGCGAGCAGCTTCGTTTCCTTTGTGTGATTATACATAGTGCATTAATGTTTATTTAGAAAATTGAATTCATAATATTCTCTTCAGAGAGATTACCGGCTCCTCATATTTATCAGCAGCTTGATTATCAGTCGTAGAAAATAGTAATAAAATTATCTCTTGTTCAAGAATGAAACCTTAACATTTCTCTTGTGCACCGAGAGTCAGAGAAGAAATTACAGTTTACAGAGGGAATTCCCATCAGTTTCAAAATCAGTTCGATGCCTGCATTCCAACATGTCACTTGGACTGTCGTGGTAATAAGTCTTTGCCGCGGTGACCTAGTGCAAGTGAGTTAGGAGGCCGCAGGTGCGCACCGGGTGACGTCACTGCGGCAGGGAAGCACCGCGCTGGCCGAGAGCCAAGGTCAGCCAGCAGTGCACCTGTACTGCGGGCGGGTCGCCGCTGCAGGGGCTGCAGCAGTCAAAACCAGTCTCACTGGATATTGTGGCTGTTATGACATTCGAGCACAAAAGTTTTCAGTTTTCTATATCTGATGGAGTAATTTATTATTGTCGATTGAGAACTCACGAACTACGTTACATAAAACGAAAATTATGAAGCAAAATTTTCTATATGAGGTGAGTTATTGCACAAGATGGTGAGACACGTTCTAAGAACGAGGTCATAGCAGGGTAACAGATGTGGACTTGAAAGAAAAAGTTCTAGATTAAAGTATGTTGGAAATTCATGGAACTACGGAAAAAATCAGTGAAGGGTGAGCATTATTTCTCTGGTGAACGAATAAGTTTTGGTGTGTCAGGCAGTCAAGATTTGCCTAAGGTGACAGGGATTCCTGAGAGAATGCCCAGTTATTTCGTGTAAATCAACAAATTAGTAGCGTCGTTGGTTGGAGGAATATGGAGCATTTGCTGTCACAAAAAGGGAGATTTGAGAGAAATATGTTTAAAGACTGACTTATTACGTTTTCTCTTAGTTCATAGTCATAGTTCATTCTTACTGATTTGATGAGCATGTAAGAGTAAAAGTTCATTCATGCACTCCGTACATTAGCAAAAAACTGGAACATGTTGCCTTTACATTTCACTGTGTGTTTCTTACAGCACCGCAGTCAACCATCTCACTGTAGTGCTGTTACTACAGCGTAGTTTATTATGTTCAAAAGTTAACCGATTTACGGTACTAATAGCGTTATTTAATTATAGGTTAATGCCTAGTAAGCATCACATTAAATTCCCGTCTAACGTATTCAGTAGCGGAATTTGAAGCTTGGCCAAAACTGAATAATTACCTGAAGCTCGTATCTACAGCTGATTATTAGCAGCTGCGCTCACTAGCAAAGAATAGTTTCAGAAAGTTAGTTTCTGCGCACACTTCCCTGCGTTCGTCGCCGTTTGTCGTATTATAGGTTTAGTTCGATAATTCCTCATTTCAGACCTACTGTTGTATGGAAAACAGATCGATCGGACGTCCCCAACACTGTTCTGATCTCATTACTTCATTTTTCTCCACACTGTATAACAGAGTTATAAGTGACGCTGCAGTGACAAATGGCTCAGTTTTAAAAAGAAAATCGCCGGCCAGAATGGCCGAGCGGTTCTAGGCGCTACAGTCTGGAACCGCGCGACCGCAACGGTCGTAGGTTCGAATCCTGCCTCGGGCATGGATGTGATGTCCTTAGGTTAGTTAGGTTTAAATAGTTCTAAGTTCTAATGGACTGATGACCTCAGAAGTTAAGTTCCATAGCGCTCAGAGCCATTTGAACAATTTTTTTAAAAAAGAAAATCTCTTTTCTAATGGGTTAGTTCGCTGTACTGTAATCGTACTACTTTCTGGATATGGGATAACTTCGTAATCTAGCCAGTAGTACGTGTCGAAGATGACATTCCTACTCTTAGTCAGCTTGGAAGTTACGCCCACAAATATCGTATCTCACCTATATCCGAAGATAATTTATTTTTGACTGGTTCTTGTACCTTTTCGCGTCCTGAATGTGGTCATAATTCTGCAGTCTACCAGGTAAAGTCTGTTATTCCTTTAAAAAGAAAACTGAAATTAGTTGCAATCAGATTAGTTGATATTCCCTTTGTATGCCGATCCGGGTATTATGTTTAACTTTAGTGTTATTTACGATCCATCAATTCGAATAATTGCTTTATCTTTGTCATAGGAAAGCAAATAACGTATCGTGCGCCTCTTTGTGTATATTAACCTTTCTCTGTTAAATATTCTTCACTTTTCGGTGCGATATGAAATTTCATACAATTGCACTTTATAGTTACAATTCGCGAATATTGTTTTCGTCAGAGATCATCGTTACTTCCGCGCAATTGAAGGTGTGATGCTTAATGCGCTTCTTTCCAAAGAGAATGCAGATTTTTATTTAAATTCCAACATTCATTTCATTGAACAGTTCAAAACGTTACAGCTAAAAAAATTCAGTTATCACTTTAGACTTTTTCTACAGCAAAACTTATTAACGAAGACCATTTTTTTACTGCCATAAACTTTTTGTGTTAAAAGATAAATTTCGTCTTTTCACTAGCAACAGACTTAAACTCGTCTTTAATGAAGTCATTTCGTAAAATGAAAATACTGTTTCGCCCAAATATTCTCTTCATAATATACAAAATCAAATCAGAGCACAGATATCTTCCAATTAATTTCAACAACTTCGCAAAAGTTTTATTTGCGCAGGATAGCTGCAGAGCCGTGTAACGTAATAAAAAGATCAGAATACAGCTCTTGGTCTTCCAAGATCTCAAGAAGGAGGAATAGATTTTTCAATAAGAATTATATCTTCATTTTTAGATTGCTAAAAAAAATAGCCTCATTAGAAACTTGATGTGCTTCGTATCTTCTTCATCCTCTGGCCGCTGACTTGATGTCGAAGATGTCCGGTGGTTTTAACTGCATTCTCAGTCGTGAAGACTGCTGTCGATGCGATTTTGTTGTGTCTCGTCAAACAAAATAAAATAACATCTTATATTGTAACATGTGTGTAATCCGAAGTCCATAACATAATGTAATTTTGACTTACAATATTAACGTTTGATTCTACTTGTCATATATCGTTGCCGCTGAAAAGTTCTGTTACTAATACGACCGAATAATTTTATCACTAAAATACGCAAGAGAAAGCTGAGAGGTAACTGAAACTTTCAGTGAAAGGTATGCGAAAAGAAAGACGGTACTGTAAACCAGCTGCCCCTTTATAGTAATTCACACAGTACACGATATATTTTGATAATGGCTCTGTATGTAGTTAGATACTGCCAGAGGAGACTTCGTTTCGAACTGTCCGTTTGATATCATGTTCTTGGATTTTCGTCGAAGTAAGTAAGAGGTGTCTTCACAATGGAACGACGGTGACTGCCTGTTACAATAGGGGAAGAGTAGGCAGGACCTGATTTCGTACCGTGTGACACTAGAGACCCAGAGGTACGAAAGGGTCAGTAGCACTTCCCATCCGAGTTGGATCTGCTTGCCAGCTAGTCTGTCTCGTACAAGAGAGACATATCTTCGTTATAAAAGCGTTCGAGCAAGTGGTAAGCAAATTATCTGTTCGAAGTTATCCCTGAACACTTGTAGAAACATCCGACCATCTACGTCAGGAATGTCTGTGTGTGTACACAACGTGAAGTTTTGTGGTGTTCGATTTGAGTACGCATAAATCATTACACTCATAAAGTAGATGCCAGCAGCTGAGATATCTGCATCGGCTTATTACATTCAATGACAGTTGGCGCTGTGTGTCAGCGTTCGCACGTACTTCTCTCCTGAGGTACATCCACTCAGCGGTCCGATTGTTCCCATCTTCCACATGATATAAAATTATGCATTTCCGCACAAACACTGACTTACAATCTCGTTTAATACAACTGTAGCCGGGTTAGGTATATTACACATTGAAAATGAATTGTAGGTTCACCATTATTTGGAAGACGCAAAATATTCTATAGTTCATTGTCTTCAGTTACGTCTCAGGTTGCGACATTTTATAAGGGCGAACGAAGATTATTTAACTTGTATTTGCTTAAGATAACCTGCCGAAGTGTTCCAAAGGATTTTTAAAATTGTTCTGCCATTTCGGCTTATTTATGAAACCAATTTCATATATCATTTATCACCATTACCTTAGCGCTTCTCTTTCCTTCGACCTCACATTGTCAGTTGCACGTCGGGTTGGATAAAAGAACAAGTATTCCGTGAGGCATTTCAAACATATAACTTCCACGTAAAAAAATGTTTAGTGATGTGAGTGAACGAGCCCATTCCGATCACTATTATCGAGGACTAATGCTCATTCTCATTTTATGCTAACCGTATGCCTTCAGCGATTATGAAATACATTACCAGTGGAAACAACCTTCCTGCAACTTTTTTCTGTATCTTTGTTTAAATTCTTATCATTAAACAGTTCGAACTATCGCTAAACTGCCGCAGTTTTGAAATTCCTTTTCTGCCGATACTTGTTAATCATTTTCGATAATGATTGACTTTAAACAAGAAATAATGGTAAGAAATGAGATATGTGCAGTTTCTGATAATATTATTTCCTGTATTTCTCAGCTCGATTTTTCTACCTCCCAGTCGTTGTGACCAATGCTCATAAAGCTGTGATACGTTTTGCACTTCTACTCCCGTCGAGCAATGAATTCTTAATTTTTGTCACGTCTTACATTCGCGACCAGGCAATAATCTGTGAAAATCTGTATTGCACTAAGAAAAGGTAGCTACATCTTCAAGGAACTACGTGAGTCTACCTCTCCCAACGCCAGGGGTATCCTTCCTTGTAAACTGCATCTTACTCCTGTTTAGACCCTTTAAGCGGATATGTTATACAAGACGACGGTCTAGGAAGCTTCCCTGTCGGATGAGCCTATGGTGATATCATTTGTGCTACACTCATTAGCCAAAAAAACTCGTACACCAGCCTAATATCGTGTAGAGTCCCCGTGAGCACGTAGAAGTGCCATGGACTATACTAATATCTGAAGTAATGTTGGAGGGAATTGACGCCATGAATCCTGTAGGGCAGTCCATAAATCCGTAAGAGGCGGTGGAGATATCTTCTGAACAGCACGTTGCAAGGCAACCCAGATATGCTTAATATAGTTCATGTCTGGAGAGTTTGGTGTAAAGCGGAAGTGTTTAAACTCAGAACCGAGTTAATGGAGCCAACCCGTTGCAGTTCTCGACGTACGGGGTGTCGCATTGTCCTGCTGGAATTGCCCAAGTCCGTCGGAATGCACAGCGGACATGAATGGATGCAGGTGATCAGACAGGATGCTGACTTACGTTTCACCTGTCAGAGTTGTATCTAGACGTATCACGGGTCCAGTGTCAGTCCAGCTGCACACGCCCCACACCATAACAGAGCCTCCATCAGCTTGAACAGTCCCCTGCTGCCTGCTGACATGCAGGGTCCATGCATTCATGAAGTTTTCTCCGTACCCGTACACGTACATCCGTTCAATAAAATTTGAAACGAGACTCGTCCTATCAGGCAACATGCTTCCAGTCATCAGCAGTCCAATGTCTGTGTTGTCAGGCCCAGGCGAGGCGTAAAGGTTCGTAGCGTGCAGTCATCAAGGGTAAACGAGTGGGTCTTCGGCTGCGGAAGTCCATATTGATGATGTTCCGTTGAATGGTTCACAAGCTGACGCTTGTTGATGGGACCTCATTGAAATCTGTAGCAGTCTGTGGAAGGGTTGCACTTCTGTCACGTTGAACGATTCTCTCCAGTCATCGTTGTTCCCGTTCTTACAAAATATTTTTCCGGTTGCAGCGATGTCGGAGATTTGATGTTTTACTGAATTCCTGATATTGGCTGTATACTCGCGAAATAGTCGTACGGGAAAATCTGCACTTCAGCACCACGTTCCAACTCAATTAAATCTTGATAACCTGCTACTGTAGCACCAGTAAGCGATCTAACAGTTGCACCAGACACTTGTCTTATGTAAGCGTTGCACACCGCAGCGCAGTATTCTACCTGTTTACATATCTCTGTATCTGAATATGCCTATACCAATTTCTTTGGTGCTTCAGTGTAGTTGTGCTACCCTGTTCTGCAGGCGTCCGCCGACCGCTACGCTGTATAAAACTAGGGCAGCTACAATTGCAGTTAAACAAGAATTCAAAATGCAGTAACATTTAGTCTCTCCTTTGAATCATCACTCACATCTTTACCACCATAATTAGTGTTTATGTACACAATACATTACTTGAATCATTGTTACAGTCTTCCAGGTAACTCGGTCCACCGCCACCATACTATCATCGTATGTGGACGCATTAGTTGTATACAGAATAGTGGTCCGCGAACGCCACCGGAACTAGGCAGAGACAAGTAATACAAACGATATCTCAGGGAGCTGATCAGAAAGGGAAATTATATCAGATCACGGAAACATTTAGAAACAATTCCCTTTGCGCATAGCGCCGCCACTTCATTGTTTACCACCCGTATCTAAGACCCCATGAAATTAGACTCCCCAGTTAAAATTTTGTATATGACAGTGTAAAGCTGAGTTTCGGCCTCTAAGCCAGGTACCACTGAATTAACCAACAACCTAAAATCTAAGCTGTAAAACAGCATCAAGCAACACGATCTTGACAAGAGAACAAATAAAATGAAAGGTAATTTCACTCATATTTACTACGACTAGCGGTACAGGCTTGGTGAGAGATTATCTACACCAGGGTCGGGCCCAGCGTGCCAAATTGCAAGCGTATAGAGTGTGTGGGCCGATGCGCGCTCCGCCTGACTTGGCTTCGCTCGGTCGTGAAGCATAGCGACATTTCATTTTGCATTCAGATGTGGCGTTTGTCGGTCAGCACGACTCTCTCCATTTCGTCAGAATCGTGGATTCAGCGCTCTTCACCATTCGTTATTTGTTCGTGCTAAGAAGCACAGTTACAGGTCCACTGGTTGATTTCACAAAAAGATGCAGTCATTCGATTTTTAAAAATGAAGGGGAATGGCAGAAGAGAGGGATGAGAATTCTCGATACATATTCTGCAGTCGCATAATGTTCGGGCACTTCAAATTAGCTTGAGGACAGTTTGGGACATGATGCGTGAAAATGACGAACAGAGAGTCGTACCAGGATACCTCAATCGTTTAACACATGGAAACAAAACTTAGAGACATTATTGCCCGTCCTCCTGTACTTTAATTTTGTTAATTGGTTTCAGAAATAGTCTATCTTAATTGTATTCTTATACAATTTTGAAAATACAGTATAAATTCAAAAACTGATGGATATGAGTTACGTGCTGTATACTCAGATCATTGTGTGTATCGTTGCTACAGGTGTTAACAGCTCTTAGATGATAAGTGAAAAATGCACTTATTGGATGGAAGCGTGTGATTTGCTTTTAGAAACAAATGAATTCTCGTTGCTTCGTGCACGTAGTTAGACAATGTTTGGCAGCTGTCTCTTGAGATAGAGCCCATATTTAACAAACCTGCTTGTAACCTGATGGAAATTGCTCAGGTCCTTTTTTGATTGGTTGTGGGTGTCCAGGTAAGTTGTTGTTGTTGTTGTTGTTGTTGTTGTTGCTGTTGTCTTCAGTCCTGGGACTGGTTTGATGCAGCTCTCCATGCTGCTCTATCCTGTGCAAGCTTCTTCATCTCCCAGTACTTACTGCAACCTACATCCTTCTGAATCTGCTTAGTGTATTCATCTCTTGGTCTCCCTCTACGATTTTTACCCTCCACGCTGCCTTCCAATGCTAAATTTGTGATCCCTTCATGACTCAGAACATGTCCTACCAACCGGTCCCTTCCTCTTGTCAAGTTGTGCCACACACTCCTCTTCTCCCCAATTCTATTCAAAACTTCCTCATTAGTTATGTGATCTACCCATCTAATCTTCATCATTCTTCTGTAGCACCACATTTCAAAAGCGTCTACTCTCTTCTTGTCCAAACTATTTATCGTCCATGTTTCACTTCCATACATGGCTACACTCCATAAAAATACTTTCAGAAGCGACTTCCTGACACTTAAATCTATACTCGATGTTAACAAATTTCTCTTCTTCAGAAATGCTTTCCTTGCCATTGCCCGTCCACATTTTATATCCTCTCTACTTCGACCATCATCAGTTATTTTGCTCCCCAAATAGCAAAACTCCTTTACCACTTTAAGTGTCTCATTTCCTAATCTAATTCCCTCAGCATCACCCGACTTATCTCGACTACATTCCATTATCCTCGTTTTGCTTTTGTTGATGTTCATCTTATATCCTCCTTTCAAGACACTGTCCATTCCGTTCAACTGCTCTTCCAAGTCCTTTGCTGTCTCTGACAGAATTACAATGTCATCGGTGAGCCTCAACGTTTTGATTTCATCTCCATGGATTTTAATACTTACTCCGAACTTTTCATTTGTTTCCTTTACTGCTTGCTCAATATACAGATTGAATAACATCGGGGATAGGCTACAATCCTGTCTCACTCCCTTCCCAACCGCTGCTTCCCTTTCATGCCCCTCGACTCTTATAACTGTAATCTGGATTCTGTACAAATTGTAAATAGCCTTTCGCTCCCTGTATTTTACCCCTGCTATCTTTAGAAATTAAAAGAGAGTATTCCAGTAAACATTGTCGAAAGCTTTCTCTAAGTCTACAACTGCTAGAAACGTAGGTTTGCCTATCCTTAATCTATTTTCTAAGATAAGTCGTAGAGTCAGTATTGCCTCACGTGTTCCAACATTTCTACGGAATCCAAACTGATCTTCCCCGAGGTCGGCTTCTACCAGATTTTCCATTCGCCTGTAAAGAATTCGCGTTAGTATTTTGCAGCTGTGACTCATTAAACTGATAGTTCGGTAATTTTTACATCTGTCAACACCTGCTCTTTTTGGGATTGGAATTATTATATTCTTCTTGAAGTCTGAGAGTATCTCGCCTGTCTCATACATCTTGCTCACCAGATGGTAGAGTTTTGTCAGGACTGGCTCTCCCAAGACCGTCAGTAGTTCCAGTGGAATGTTGTCTACTCCGGGGGCCTTGTTTCGACTCAGGTCTTACAGTGCTCTGTCAAACTCTTCACGCAGTATCATATCTCCCATTTCCTCTTCATCTACATCCTCTTCCATTTCCTTAATATTGCCCTCAAGTACATCGCCCTTGTATAGACCCTCTATATACTTTTCCCACCTTTCTGCTTTCCCTTCTTTGCTTATAACTGGGTTTCCATCTGAGCTCTTGATATTCATAGAAGTGGTTGTTTTTTCTCCAAAGGTCTCTTTAATTTTCCTGTAGGCAGTATCTATCTTACCCCTAGTGAGATAAGCCTCTACACCCTTACATTTATCCTCTAGCCATCCCTGCTTAGCCATTTTGATCTTCCTATCGATCTCAATTTTTAGACGTTTGTATTCTTTTTTGCCTGCTTCATTTCCTGCGTTTTTATATTTTCTCCTTTCATCAACTAAATTCAATATATCTTCTGTTACCCAAGGATTTCTACTAGCCCTTGTCTTTTTACCTACTTGATCTTCTGCTGCCTTCACTACTTCATCCCTCAGAGCTACCCATTCTTCTTCTAATGTATTTCTTTCCCCCATTCCTGTCTATTGTTCCCTTATGCTCTACCTGAAACTCTGTACAACCTCTGGTTCTTTCAGTTTATCCAGGTCCCTTCTCCATAAATTCCCACCTTTTTCATGTAAGTTATACACATAAATATCAGCTCTGTAATCATCTTTCCCATTCCATGGCCCATAGTCTGATTTATGACTTTTAAGAAATAGTTAACGTTTACACCAGTATGTATTGCGATACTTATACCTTAGAGCAACGGTGAAACGTTCCTTAATTGCGTAACATGTATTGATAATTTTGTTTAATAAGTATATAACAAGAACACAAAAATGCGTAATGTCATGACAGATACAGATTATCGCTATACGTTCCTTGAAATCGCCAGCCATCTACCCAACAATAGAAACAGTGTGCTACTGACGAGGCGCGTTAATATTACACAGTTGATAATCTGAAAACTGAACCTTATTTGTGGGTTCGGAATGTAAATAGAATGTGTCAAGAAGTATTCTAAACACAATAACCACAAGTTAAATATACACTACTGGCCATTATAATTGCTACACCATGTAGAAATGCAGATGGTAAACGGGTATTCATTGGACAGTTGTATTATACTAGAACTGACATGTGATTACATTTTCACGCAATTTCGGTGCATAGATCCTGAGAAATCAGTACCCAGAATAACCACCTCTGGCCGTAATAACGGCTTGATACGCCTGGGCATTATTGAGTCAAACAGAGGTAGTACGGCGTGTACAGGTACAGCTGCCCATGCAGCTTCTACACGATACCACAGTTCATCAAGAGTAGTGACTGGCGTATTGTGACGAGCCAGTTGCTCGGCGACCATTTACCAGACGTTTTCAATTGGTGAGAGATCTGTAGAACGTTCTGGCCAGGGCAGCAGTCGAACATTTTCTGTATCCAGAAAGGCCCGCACAGGACCTGCAACATGCGGTCGTGCATTATCCTGCTCAAATGTAGGGTTTCGCAGAGATCGAATGAAGGGTAAAGCCACGGGTCGGAACACATTTCAAATGTAACGTCCACTGTTCAGAGTGCCGACAACGCGAACAAGAGGTGACCGAGACGTGTAACCAATGGCACACCATACAATCACGCCGGTTGATACGCCAGTATGGCGATGACGAATACACGCTTCCAATGTTCTTTCACCGCGATGGTGCCAAACACGGATGCGGCCATCATGATGCTGAAAACAGAACCTGGATTCATCCGAAAAAATGTTTTACTATTCGTGCACCCAGGTTCGTCGATGAGTACACAATAGCAGGCGCTCCTGTCTGTGATGCAGCGTGAAGGGCAACCGCATCCATGGTCTCCGAGCTGATACAATATGCTGCTGCAAACGTCGCCAAACTGTTCGTGCAGATGGTTGTTCTCTTGCAAAACGTCCCCATCTGTTGACTCAGGGATCGAGACGTGGCTGCACGATCCCTTACAGCCATGCGGATAAGACGCCTGTCATCTCGACTGCTAGGGATAGGAGGCCGTTGGGATCCAGCACGGCGTTCCGTATTACCCTCCTGAACCCACCGATTCAACTGGTTCAAATGGCTCTGAGCACTATGTGACTTAACTTCTGAAGTTTCGTACCAGCGCACACTCCGCTGTAGAGTGAAAATTTCATTCTAGAAACATCCCCCAGGCTGTGGCTAAGCCATGTCTCCGCAGTATCCTTTCTTTCAGGAGTGCTAGTTCTGCAAGGAGAGCTTCTGTAAAGTTTGGAGGGTAGGAGACGAGGTACTGGCAGAAGTAAAGCTGTGAGGACAGGGAGTGAGTCGTGCTTGGGTAGCTCAATTGGCAGAGCACTTGCCCGTGAAAGGTAAAGGTCCAGAGTTCGAATGTCGGTCCGGCACACAGTTTTAATCTGCCAGGAAGTTTCGTAATCGATTTGGTGTCTCATTGTGGCGATGACAGATACTGCGAGTACAGTGATGTTCCTAAAAGAAAGTCACTGACGCTTTACGGACGTGGAATGAATTACATAGAGGGGACACGCTAGCGTCATTCCGAGCTCTGAAATTCGTAAACATTGCCAACGTGGTGGTGCTGCGTTCTCACGCCTAAACGCAAGGTCGTGCCGTACCGTGTTAGTGGTGGCAACGCAATTGTCGTGAGCACATTATTTGTCTCGGATAGTGAGTTAACGATTCAGTCTGCGTTAATTGTTTGGTGTAAAACGTCATTTTGTTAATTTCAAACGTGGGCGATACAACCTCTTTCTCAGGACGCAGGTAAGTAAGTAGTGGCGCTACCTTAGAGATAATCTCATGAGCTTGTATTTAATGTGCGATGCTTATTCTGAGGATAAAAGCGGACCTTTTATTCCATTGTCGAAAGTCGTCCTACGAGTTGCCGTAGCTCTGAAAATCGGAACGTCCTCAGCGAAGAAAATAACCTGGTGTGCTGGAAATAAACGGGAAACAACTGTTGCCTTTCCAACTGTCTGAAAAAATCAGAGTGCGTGTTGCTACAACGATGGAACTGGACAGTTTTCAAGAGGACGCAATTCGGCTAGGAAGGAATATCTCACCTGGAAGACTCTGCTTCTCTCACTGCGAGATAGTGGGTAGTTTTTCTGATAAAATCCAGCCTTTTAATAAAGAAGAGGTTATTTAAATTGAAAATGTTTTCTAAAAGAGGAGTTCTACTAGAACGGGAGAATTTTTTAATCTGCAGATACCGTGTTTTGAGCGAAGTATCTAAGTCCAAACCTCAGGAAACCGTTTGGTCGGACGAAACAATGGCAAATGACGTTCATTCTAAGTCAACTACGTGGACCGATGACACTGGACGAGGAATAATCAATGTTCCGTGATGGAACAACTGGTACCTTTGTTCCAAATGCTTAGCCATTGTCTGCATCAATGAAGTTACAGGACTTCCACCAGTAAATGACGACCACGAAATTTAAAGAGTGGTTCGCACACTTTTTGCTTCCAAATATAGAAAAAAGCTCTAGTATAATTTTCGAAAACACACCATACCACTGCAATTAAACACAGCTCCTAACTGCAGCAGGAGGAAGAATGACATGGTGGGCTGACTAGACAACAACGCCATTGATTTACTTCACAAGTAAATGGCTAAACCGCTGAAAGTAGTAAAACAGCATAAATCAAGTGACATCATTTGCGGCACTGACAAAACTGCAGAAGAAAATGGGCATGTCATTTTGCGGCTTCCGCCACATCATCGCTATTTCAATGCAATGCAACTCGAGTGGACTTTGGTGAAATCATATGTTGCAGGTAGAAACAGATGTTTTAAATTAAACCGTATCGAATTCTTAGTGCCTGAGGCACCGCAGTGAAATCGAACAATCTGGTCACAAATACGTGACACATTCTGTAGTGGCATGGCAACAAGATGATGTACTGGAACAAAGAGTGGAAGAGTTAATAGTAAGATTTGGGGATGATAGTCACCGCGACATAGGAAATGTGTATAATGACGACACCTGTCTTTGAAGACAGTGCAGTTAACCCTCTTCCATTAGATGCCGGCAAGACATGGATAAATGCATTAAAGTATGTATCAAAATACTGAAACGTCGTAATCTTTTCTTCATCTCGTCATGTATGTATTCCCAAACTACTTCTTTGAAGTTACAAAGAGAGCGTGCTTCGTTACTCAGAGATCGTTAGCTTCTTCTCATGCTTCAGTACCACGGCGTTGCTACGGGTCTAAGATTTTCGGATATGCTATTAATAGAGGGACACAAAACACGTCGTACCAAGAAACAGCCGCATAGCAACCGTCGCGAACATAGCCATGTCACGGACGTTATTCCAGCATTCCGGCTATATACACTGAAGAGCCAAAGAAACTGCCACACATGCCTAATATCGTGTAGGGCCCTCGCAAGGACGTGGAAATGCCGCAACACGACGTGGCATGGACTCGAATTATGTTTGAAGTAGTGCTGGAGAGAACTGGCACCATGAATCGTGCAGGGCTGTCCAGAAATCCGTAAGACTGCAAGGGTATGGAGATCACTTCAATACAGCGCGTTGCAAGGCATCCCAGATATTCCCAGAATTGTTCAAGTCTCGGGAGATTGGTGGCCAGAGGAATTGTTTAAACTCAGAAGTGCGTCCCTGGAGCCAATCTGTAGCAATTCTGGACGTGTGGGGCGTCGCAATGTCCTGCTGGAATTGCCCAAGTCCATCGGAACGCAAAGTAGACATGAATGCATGCAAGTACGAGGCAGGATGCGTGCGTACGTGTCACCTGTCATATCAGTCCAACGGCACAGGACCCACACCATTACATAGCCTCCATCAGCTTGAACAGTCTCCGGCTGACATGCAGGGTCCATGGATTCATGAGGTTGTCTCCATACCCGCACACGTCTATCCACTCGATACAATTTGAAACGAGACTCTTCCAACCAGGTAACATGTTTCCCATCATCAACAGTCCAATATCAATGTTGACGGCCCCAGGCGAGGCGTAAAGCTTTGTGTCGTGCAGTCATCAAGGGTACACGAGTAAACCTTCGACTCCGAAAGCTGATATCGATAATGTTTCGTAGAATGTTTTGCACGCTGACACCTGTTGATGGCCCAGAATTGAAATCTGCAGCAATTTGCAGAAGGATTGGACGTCTGTCACGTTGAACAATTCTCTTCTTTCGTAGGCCCCGTTCTTGGAGCATATTTTTCCAGCCGGTTTCCTGATATTCACGGTACACTCGTGAAATGGTCCTACGGGAAAATCTCCACTTCATCTCTGCCTCGGAGACATTTGTCTCCCATAGCTCGTGCGCCGACTGTAACATCACGTTCAAACTCACTTAAATCTTGATAAGCTGCCATTTTAGCAGCAGTAGCCGATCTAACAACTTCGCCAGACACTTGTTTTCTTACATAGGAGTTACCGACCGCACCGCCGTATCCTGCCTGTTTACATCTCTCTGTATTTGAATAGGCATGATATTACCAGTTTCTTTGGCGCTTCAGTGTATATATGAGTCAATGTCCTGCTGCACAGTATTTGCCTTGTCTGCGTCCCTCTAGTACCACTGAAGTTATTCCCTGATGTCCGAACAGGTGTTCTGCTATCCCGTCATTTCTAGCAATTGCTTTAGACACTGAGGTGACGAAAGTCATGGGGGTAGTACCGTGTTCACCAGGAACAAACGGGCAGTGCATTGTGGAGCTGTCACTTGTACTCAGGATTCATTTGAAAAAATCTCTGACGTGATTATGGCAGCACAATAGTAGTTAATAGTTTCAAGTAGAATTGTAGATGGAGGTAGAGGCACTGCACTTTCCATTTCGGAAACTGCTAGGAGATTCAATATTCCGAAAGCCTCAGTGCCAAGAGTGTACCGAGGATACCAAATTCCAGGCATTACCTCTCACCATGCAGACAACCCAGTGGACGACGGCCTTCACTTAACGACCGCCAATAGCTGCAGTTGCGTAGAGTTGCCAGTGCTAACAGACAAGCAACACTGAATGAAATAACCGCAGAAAACAATGTCAGACGTAAGACCAACGTAGCGGTTGAGAGAGTGCAGCGAAATGTGGCCTTAAACCTTTCGCGGCTACAAGGGCCGATCGTCCTCGCTGCCCGGCCAGATGACTGAGGGAAGCAGAGTGTGAGCCTGGCGGGCGAGCGGCGGACTCAGCCATGTTGTCTCTGTAGGCTACGGCCACTGCACGCTTTCCACACGTTTCGGCGCGCACGGAACCACTGATCACTAATGTTCTTCCTACACTACTGCCCATTAAAATTGCTACACCAAAAGAAATGCAGATGATAAACGGGTATTCATTGGAAAAATATATTATACTAGAACTGACATGTGATTACATTCTCACGCAATTTAGGTGCATAGATCGTGAGAAATCAGTACCCAAAACAACCACCTCTTGCCGTAATAACGGGTCAGATCCTGCAGAATGTGTCATCACTTATGTCTCTATGCTGTTCATTTTTGGAACACAACTTACGACCAGCTTAGAGACAGAAGTGGTGACACTTTCAGGACCTGACCATCGTTATGCTGGACAATGCTCAAGCACATACAGTGCAAACAGTTACTGATTTGTTTGACTGATGGGGCTTCTAAGTGCTATACCACCTACTGCGCTCCCCTGACTTAAGCCCTCGAAGTTCAACTCGATTTCTAAACTGAAGGAAACACTTCACGGCATTAGCTTCAGAACTGCTACAAATTAATCGGGCAATAGACCGCGCCGCTCAGACTGTCGACACAACTGGCACTGCTCAGAGTATCCTATGACTTCCACATCGCTGAAAACGGTTTATGTACAATGCTCGTGACTACTTTGAAGGTCAGTAAAATTTTGAAACACGTATCTGTTTTGTACGAGCTGTAAATAAATAGTGGTCACTATTAAAATTCCAGCCCTTGCAATTGTTAAGAACAATTTCGCTAATAAGGTAAACGTCTTCTCAGCACTGAGCTGCCAGTCTCTAGAATTCGATAAATGAAGAGGCGAGTTGACGGGAAAGTGACAGAAACCAGTCACTGGTGTGAGTCACCCAGTGGCCTGTTCCATCTCACATGCCCTCGATGTACCGCCGGGGTGCTGCTTTAGGCCTGCCCTGGGGCAGCACTTTGCCTGATGAAACGGCGGTGCCGCAGCTAGGCTATAGATAGACAGCGGGTGATGGAGTGGGCCAAGACGCCAATGGGGTTCGCACAGATTGCACCAGTCGCGGAGACGCCACTGGCCACTTGACAGTGGCTACCACCTCGCTACTGCTGTCACAATCTCAAGTTTTCACCTGGAGCAAGTGCTACCAGACTCTGCAGTCTGCTAATCTCACGGTGACGACAAAGGACCTTGCTTTCTGTGCCCTTGCCGATTCAGCCAAGCTCTCAGTTGCGTAATTGCAATCGAGTTTAGTGGGACGCACAGTAGTTTAATCTAAGGAAGTACATCGCCGATATTTGATGAAGTAAATCGGCAGCAAGTGTGAAGCACTATAAGAAAGGATGTCAGAAACATCTCGTTTACATAATATAGTATATAAAGGAACAAAGGGACAAAAATATTAGATATCGGACGTGAACTGACTAACTGATTTCACTTAATCGAAGTGTGCCGCATGTTTGTAGCCTCTATTCAACACCCTTCAACAAATACATGGATGAAGTAATAAGACAACTGAAATAAAATGTTCACTCCGCAATGAAAGCGAATAAAAACACACTGGAGTGGAAAACTTCAGGGTGAAAGTAACTTGGCATGATGTGTCACTTTCAAGTGACATGGCTCGATGAAACTTGGGATATACATAAAAAAAATACTGGTAGAGTACACAGTGAGGTGACAAACGTCACAGCATACCTCTTAATATCGTGTCCGGCCTCCTTTTCCCAGTCGTAGTGCACTATCTCGAGTGGCATCGGCTCACCAAGTCGTAAGTTCCGTGCAAGAAATATTGAGCCATGCTGCCTCTGTAACCATCCATAATTGCGAAACTGTTGCCGGTGTGGTATTTTGTGCACGAACTGACCTCTCGAACAGCTCCCATAAATGTACGATGGGATTCAAGGTGAGCGATCTGGGTGACCAAATGATTCCCTCCAACTGTCCACAATATTTTCCAAACTAATCGCGAACAGATCCAGTCCGGTGACATAGCGCAAAATTGCATCATTGAATGTCTGCAACAGTTCCACAAGTAGCCAAAAATAACCACTTTCAGTCGATTATCGATTCAGTTGGACCAGAGGAAACAGTCTACTGCATGTAAACACAGCCCACTCCGTTATCGAGCTACCACAAGATTGCACAGTGCTTTGTTGACAACATAGGGGTCTGCAACGTACGCGAACCCTACTATTAGCTCATGCCACCTGAAATCGGGACTCGTCCGACCAGGACACGGTTTTTGAGTCTTTTAGGGTTCGACCAATATGGTCATGAGCCAAGGAGGAGCGCTGAAGGCGATGTCGTGCCGTTAAAAGACACTCGCGAAGGCCCATAGCCGATTAACGCCAAATTTCGCCACTTTGTCCTAACGGATTAGTTCTTAGTACGTCCCATATTTATTTCTGCGGTTATTTCACGCAGTGTTGCTTGTCTGGTAGCACTGTCAACTTTACGCTACCGCTGCTGCTCAAGGTCTTCAAGTGAAGGCCTTCGGCCACTGTGTTGTTCGCAGTGAGAGATAAGGCTTGAGGTTTGGTATCCCGACACATTCTTGACACTGGGTATCGGAATATCGAATTCTCTATTTCCGAAATGTAATGTCCTATGAGTCTATCTGCAACTACCATTTCGCGTTTCTTGTCTGGTAATTCTCGTCGTGCGGCCATAATCACGCCAGAAACCTTTTCAAATGAATCACATGAGACAAATAACAGCCCCGCCAGTGCACTGACCTTTTGTACCTTGTGTACGCGATACTGCCGCCATTTTTATGTGTGCAAATCACTACCACAGGACTTATCACCTCAGTGTAGTACGAAAGCTGACTGAAAGAAAAGACGGACAGAAATGACAGTTTAACTCAAAGACAGTAAGTGTACAGAAAACATCGTGATTCGTGACGGTCACCTGGACATTGCAAAATCGGGACACAGTTCCTAATACGATGTGTGATCGGCACTGACGGTAATGCACACTCTGCAACATGCTTCAAGGCTGGCCACAGTGTTTATGTGGCAGGACGTGCTATTACTCTGACAGCGCGGTTAACAATTGCTGGATGCTTCGTTGCTGCATGTGGACGTAATGGTACCTCTCCGCAAAGCATCCCACACGTGCTGGAAGAGATTTCAGCTGGAAGATGTGCCTCATATCCTCTCATTCCAAGAGCTGCTCCACATGTTCTGTCCAATGCGGTCGCGCATGTTCGTCTATAAAAATGTAGTTAGGGGTGCGAACGCACCCCTACAAAAGACGCGCATGAGGAAGCAGTACACTACCCCGATGACTTGAGCGGTGGGTGAACCGTGTTCCACCCCACACCATAGCGAATGGACCATCAAAACAATCATGTTCGGCAATACTCCTGCGTGCATGATGTGTTCCCACCTCTCCCCATATGAAGGTACGAACAGCATTGTCCTCTTTTCTGACTCCGTCTACTTTACCAATGTATCAGCCGATGAAATGGTCTGGGGAAAAAGCTTCGCCGAATGAGCTCCGGCGAGATTAGCAAACACTGTCCGCACATGACGATGGTGGCCAGATGCAATACTTTCTAGATGTGTACGTGATCTGGCTGCAGACACAAGAATATTAACAAGCCTTTTGTTTTAATTATCTAGATTATGATCAATATCTTAATAACGACGACGACGAGGAGAGGAAAAGACACTTCACAGATTTCAGCATAACTGCAAACAATCCTACAATGGGAGAGAAAGGATTAGAATAGTTTCAGATTATGTTGTATAAAGCTGCGGCTCTTACGCGTCTGGTGTATGGAAGTGAGACATTGGTGAATAAAATAAATTCCAAGAATTAAATACAGGCACCTGAAATGAGGTTTCTTTGAACAATAAAAGCTTA
The DNA here is from genome assembly GCF_021461385.2 of Schistocerca piceifrons. Classification (NCBI taxonomy): domain Eukaryota; kingdom Metazoa; phylum Arthropoda; class Insecta; order Orthoptera; family Acrididae; genus Schistocerca; species Schistocerca piceifrons. The sequence goes on from NC_060139.1 coordinate 66,628,250, forward strand.
TTCCTTGAGTGATAGAGAAATGAATAAAGAAAATACAGCAATTACAGATAAGTTTTGAATGAAGAAATATCTGTAAATAGTCTGGTTGGACAAAATAAAATATGATAAAGCTGTCCACGAATATCATTCTACTGGAGACGAGAAAAGATTGTCTGAAATATGAGGTCGGAAGTAAGTGTCTGGTTACCATACCTTGGCCGGCCGCTGTGGCCGAGCGGTTGTAGGAGCTTCAGTCTGGAACTGCGCGACTGCTACGGTCGCAGGTTCGAATCCTCCTCGGGCATGGATGTGTGTGATGTCCTTAGGTTAGTTAGGTTTAAGTAGTTCTAAGTTCTAGGGGACTGATGACCTCAGATGTTAAGTCCCATTGTGCTCACTGCCATTTGAACCATACTATATCTTGCTCCGTACTGTTAACTCAAGAGTTATAATTAAAGTAGATTTTTAGCGTGTCTTACAGACCGTCCACCATGGCTAAACTCTTCGCAGGAATAAGAATCGGATCAGTTCTCTGCGAAATTGATAGCGTGCGTTGTCATCTCAACCGAAAGTGGAGCACCTCGCAGCAGGCTTTCGCCCACAGTGGCACATAATAAGGCTGCTAGTTTTCTGTGGACCAAACGACGCAGAATATGGACAGTATCTGAGTCGATTAATATAGTGTAGTCAGAAGAGTCACGAGTTCGACACGAGCGATAGCCCGATTAGGCGCTTTGCCCATTGCGCGTGGAAGATGAAGTTCAGTTTAGAGGTGTTTTTGTGCTGGTTTCGTGGCACTTTCCGTGCCATGACATGGTTTCAACAAGGTTACCGAGGACGTTTACCAGGATGTCATTTCAAAGTTACAGGTGACCAAGTATTGCCCCTTGTTCTACGTCTTCATGATTATACTATGGAAAATCCCGTCACCTAATATGACGACACCCGTGAACACAGGGCTACACCCCGAGGCACCCTATCTCTACAAACACGTTAGAGCACTGTATTTCAATCCTAAGGACAACGTCCGGGACTGTTTGGAGCAGCAGATAAATCGCAGAAATGAGCCCCCACCCCCTCCCGCAATTTGGTAGATCTTCAGGATCTATTCATTGAGTCGCTTTAGCTCGACATGGCATACGTTAAGATACTTGTGAACTTTCCTCCTCACCGAACGGACAATTAGAAGCAGTGTTACACGGAATTAGTGTGTTGTCCTCTGGGGGGAGGAGGGGGGCGGAGGAGGGGGGGGGGAGGAGGTTGAATGATTTAAAACCTGGCATGCTTTTAAGTACCAGTCAATCTAATTTTCTATATTGTTTCCTTTGCATTATTGTTTTCAATTTTGATTGACCTTATGATGAACTAACGAACAACGCAGTGCTTCGGAATTCCTAAATATGTACGAGGGGCGTCCAATAAGAAGTAAAGCAAGACTTTTTTTTTAAGCAGGTTGATTTTACTCAGTTTTTCAGTTCACCATTTCATTCCCCACACTTTTGTCTGTTCTCCAACATAATCTCCTTTCAATGCCATGGCCTTACACCACCTTTCTGGGAGGCCCTTTATGCCCACATGGCACTACTCCACTAGTCAGATTGTACGAGTAGTCGGAAAGCGTGAGATTCTGGCTGTAGGATGGATGAGGGACAACAGTCGCACACTTGTGGGTACACCAACTAGTGTGTCAGTACTATCAACACAGACGTCCAGTTGAGCGCCAAGGTGTTTGATCGTGATGCGTCAATTACCTCGTACGAGAGTGTCCGCAGGTTTCAACCTTTGAAGAAGCGGGAGATCAGACTGATCAGACCGATTGCGCGATCTTGTTGCGATTATGACAGACACCTCGCCCAACGACTCACCGTGATTTTGTTCACTCCCCGGTCCCCCTAGACAATCCTCAAGCATCTATGAATATTTAGGGTGGATACTCTAGTTTTCCACAAAAAGAAAAACAATTACTGCTCTCTGCTTGGAATGCAGCGTCGCTACAGACGCCATTTTGAAGGATACATATAACGTAACTAACTATCGGAACGCCATGAAATTATCGGGGCTGAATCGGAAATATTCCACGACCTCCCACAACATTCCGCATTTTTCTAAGCGATATATATATATACAGGGTGATTCAAAAGAATACCACAACTTTAAAAATGTGTATTTAATGAAAGAAACATAATATAACCTTCTGTTATACATCATTACAAAGAGTATTTAAAAAGGTTTTTTTTTCACTCAAAAACAAGTTCAGAGATGTTCAATATTGCCCCCTCCAGACACTCGAGCAATATCAACCCGATACTCCAACTCGTTCCACACTCTCTGTAGCATATCAGGCGTAACAGTTTGGATAGCTGCTGTTATTTCTCGTTTCAAATCATCAATGGTGGCTGGGAGAGATGGCCGAAACATCATATCCTTAACATACCCCCATAAGAAAAAATAGCATAGGGTAAGATCAGGGCTTCTTGGAGGCCAGTGATGAAGTGCTCTGTCACGGGCTGCCTGGCGGCCGATCCATCGCCTCGGGTAGTTGACGTTCAGGTAATTACGGACAGATAAGTGCCAATGTGGTGGCGCTCCATCCTGCTGAAATATGAATTGTTGTGCTTCTTGTTCGAGCTGAGGGAATAGACAATTGTCTCTCCAGATACTGTAGTCCAGTTACAGTAGCACCTTCCAAGAAAAAGGGACCAAAAACTTTATTGGCTGAAATGGCACAGAAAACGTTCACCTTAGGCGACTCACGTTCATACTGAGTTGTTTCCCGCGGATTCTCAGTGCCCCATATACAGACATTGTAACGATTGACTTTCCCGTTAGTGTGGAAAGTTACTTCATCACTAAACACAATCTTTGAAACGAAAGATTCATCTGTTTCCATTTGAGCAAGGATAAAATCACAGAAATCGATTCTTTTAATCTTATCAGCTGCAGACAGTGCTTGAACCAATTTCAGACGATAAGGTTTCATAACTAACCTTTTTCGTAGGACTCTCCATACAGTTGATTGTGGAATTTGCAGCTCTCTGCTAGCTCTGCGAGTCGATTTTCCTGGGCTGCGAACAAATGCTTGCTGGATGCGTGCTACATTTTCATCACTCGTTCTCGGCTGTCCAGAACTTTTCACTTTGCACAAACACCCATTCTCTGTAAACTGTTTATACCAACGTTTAATACACCACCTATCAGGAGGTTTAACACCATACTTCGTTCGAAATGCACGCTGAACAACTGTCGTCGATTCACTTCTGCCGTACTCAATAACACAAAAAGTTTTCTGTTGAGCGGTCGCCATCTTAGCATCAACTGACGCTGACGCCTAGTCAACAGCGCCTCAAGCGAACAAATGTACAACTAAATGAAACTTTATAGCTCCCTTAATTCGCCGACAGATAGTGCTTAGCTCTGCCTTTTGTCGTTGCAGGGTTTTAAATTCCTAAATTTGTGGTATTCTTTTTGAATCACCCTGTATATATATATATATATATATATATATATATATATATATATATATATATCTGACCATGAGTGTTGTTAATTATTATTGATAACGTAACCTTGATCAGGAATTAAAGTCCCTTAAAGGGAGTGGGTAAATCGGTTGTAACCAATGGCATGTGCGGTATGAGAAATCTCTCCAGCTGTTCTATGAATATAGTAACTTCAGTCACGGACCGAACCGCACAATAACCCTGATTTCGGTGTGGAGCAGCGGTGGGTGAGTGGATTACTGCAGCCTGTTTTGAGGTTGCGAACCACTGAGGGCTACGGCTGGGACGAGGCCTCTCCGTCGTTTCTAGGTCCCCAGTTCAGTACAATACAATACAATACAGCTTCAGTCTCAGTCACGGCCACGGCATTTCGCACTGTTTTAACCTGAAAACGCATAGGATTACATAGTTTCAGAAAATTAATATTCCGTAATAGTGTTCTAATCATATGGAGATATGCCATAAATACCACTTTCCTGTTTTTTGTTAAAGCCGAATGCGAAATGTTCAAATGTGTGTGAAATCTTATGGGATTTAACTGCTAAGGTCATCAGTCCCTAAGCTTACACACTATTTAACCTAAATTATCCTAAGGACGAACACACACACCCATGCCCGAGGGAGGACTCGAGCCTCCACCGGGATCAGCCGCACAGCTGGGTGGTGGTAGTAGTAGTAGTAGTAGTAGTATGAATGTAGCTATAATGATGTAAGACCTAAGAAAACACGAACAGGGCGCTGTTAGTATGTTACAAAGAGCTTTACATGAGCTTTCAAGAGTATGCTATGTCTGGTAGGTTTGTTTTTATTGCTGTAAACGTAATAGCTTCAAATAATCCATTACATGCCCAATATGATATTAGAAAGGGGACAGTATTTCGCTTTAAAGGTATTAGCCAGCTCACGTTGACTTTCTACGTGCGTTGCTAGTATTACTGCCGATTTTTAACGACTGTGTTTATTTGAAGAGACGAGCTCCACAGACGTCATTGTACAGTTGGTGGGAAAATTGGAAATGTTCGTTTACTCTCTCTCGTCAAATATGTGCTCAGACTAAACAGTTTCCTCGCGCAAGTGTACGTTTCATGACTGTTTAAGCAGAGTTCTTCAACAAAATATTTGTCTGCGAAAAGCAAGTATTTGGTTATCTCTTGGTATCTCTTTTTGCTGTCCTCTTACAAACAACAGTAATACGTTTTTCTGTGAACAATCGGATCAGAGAATATTATAAATCGTTAGTGCTTTATAGATGTATTTTTAAAACAACGGTACTGTGGCACAGCTGCACAGTTCATCGCCGTTTTGTGTATCTTCATTAAGAGTTTCCATCACACGATAATTAGATGCAACACAAATTGCAAAGGGGAACGCTGTCTTAACTCTTTACTAGGAGTTGACAAGTCTTAAGGGTAAATGCCTTTTAAACACCACGGCCGTAATGTTAAGAGAAATGTTGAGAAACAGTTTAGTTGTGGATTCTTCTTTTCATAGTATTTCTTCTCCACAAATAGCACTAGCAGTAGACATGTCTGAAACATGAAATTAGAGCCATTACGTATTTCTGTTGTTCTGATTTACATCCTTACGTTTTCACAATTTTTCCCCCTCTTCAAAACAAGTGAATTGACGGGAGTATCACATAATTATCTCACATCACTTCAGGGTTATTCCTACATGTACACGTACAACTACATCCAAACTCTGCAAAGCACTGTGGAGTGCATCGCAAGGGTACTTCCTATCGCACCACTTACTAAGGCTTCTTTCCTTTCCAGACACGTACGCAACGCGGAGACAGTGACTGTTTAAACGCCTCTGTGTGTGCTGTAATTAACCTTATCTTGACCTTAAGATCCCTACGGAAGCTATATGCAGGGGGTTGTAGTACATTCCTAGACTCGTCATTCAAAGCCAACTCTTCAAACTTTGTAAATAGGCTTTCTCGAGATAGTTTGACTATTTCAAGTGTCTGTTAAATCGGTTTTTTTCAGCATGTCAGACACCAGTCAAAGACGCTTTAAACTATTCGTGCTGCCCTTGCCTGTAGACGCTCCACATTCCGTGTCAGTATACACTCGAGCGTCATTCTTGGAAAGGTTACACCAGCTATTTCTAAGCAATATCTTTTGTAGACTGACTTGTAGACTGACTGTATTTTCCTAGTATTCTATCAACAGACCGAAGTCGACCACTTGTCTTACCTACGAGTGACCCAGTGTGATCGTCTCATTTCATATCCATACAACAGTGTTACAACTAGGCACTTCCGTGAGTTGAATGACTCCATCAACAACTCACTGATATGAGAGTCATGGGGTTCTATGTTTTTTTTTTCTCGTTTCGAGAAATACACAATTTCAGCATTTTTGATGCTCCAAGCAAGTTACCGCTTTGATATACTATCAAGATTTGACAATATTTGTGCAGCTTTTTTCAGACAGTACTTCAGTACAGGTCACTGCATCATCTGCAAAAGGTCTGAGGGTACTACTAGTATTGTCTGAAACGACTTTAACTTACAACGTAAACAGCAAGCGTCCCAACAAATTTCTCCGAGGCACATTCTAAGTTACTTCTGCGTCTGTTGATGACTGTCCAAGAAAGATGCTGCGTCCTCCCTACCGAAAGATCTTCCATGTACACACAAATTTCTCTAGATAAACCATACGATCGAACGTTCAATAATAAGCGTAGTAGTGAGTCAAATGTTTATCGGGCATCAAGAAATAATGCATCTACGCGACAGAAACCTCTGTGATTTAAGATGACGAATGTGCAAAAACTCTAGGGAGATACAGAAAAGTAGATAGGATAAGAGAATAACAGCCAACCAGTTGCAGAATTAAGGATTTATTAATCGTTTACCATGGTTTCGACCAATGTAAATTTGTCTTCTTGAGAAGGAAAATTGACATACTGAACAAATGTTAACATGTTTTATGAAGTGTATTGGCTTCATATATTATTACTAGGCATGTTCCCGCATTTATTTACGAGTTCTTCTCGTGCTGTTTTATACACGCATCTGCACGTAATTAACACTGCTTACCTACGCCTGCTTATTCTTTACCTGGCATATGATTTTGAGGGTCTCACATCCCCACTCCCCCCCCCCCCACTTTTTCTGATTTTCATTACTTTTATTCTGTTTTAGTTTTGTTATTAACAATTTTATCTTCTGAATCAGGCACTGGATCCTTAGTACGTCTACGCGCACACTCATTCGCGCAATAAGCGATACCCACAGTATGTTCACCTACTGTCGGTGCCTGCACACCTTACCCAATCGTCTCATGCCATCAGTGTTGTATGTGCCATACTAAATGTCTGCTGGAGCCAATGTTACACATGATTTATTTTAAAGTTTCTCTACAAAGCTCTACAGTACTGGGATAGTACTCTCAATAACGCATTTTAACTGTTGATATTTGAGTGTAACATGCTCGTTGTACTAGGCAAGAGCCTTATGACTTCAACAAGAAAAATAAGTTTCTACGACTGAGTATGCTTTTTGTTAATTATTGTTTACCGTATTTGTTTGCTTCTCTGGCTGCCCTTTTTAGCTGTTTTGTAATAATTTGTTGAATAGGTCCATTTTCCTTCCGAAAAAGACGAATTAATATTTGTCGAAAGCATGGTAAAGAGTTAATAAACCTTTAATTCTTCAATTGCTTGGCTGTTATTTTTCAGTTCTATCAAGTTTCTACGTCCACCATCGCTGAAGGACAGCCACATTTAAACTTCCAGTTGCAGAAAAATTCTGCATAGAGAAAGATGACACACATTAATGGATAGCGAACCTCTCGAAGCTCCGTTTCGTTACACGTGCCGTGCCACGGTCGCAGAGCCCACCAATAGGGGACAGGCGTCGAAGAACGTGGCGTATAATGGAGCGATTTGTGCGTTTTGAATCCCTGAATTCGTTAAATTTGTGTCAGTCATGACGTTTCAGTAGCAATTTCGTACCAAATATTAGATAAAAGCTCCATCAGGCGAAACAGTCCATGTTTGGTACAACACATTTCAACAGACTGGCTGCTCACGCAGAGCACAAAGAGTTAAAATCTGGGAGAGACCTTCCATTCACTGGCGTCACACTGTTCTGTACGTTTTGTGGAGTTCTCACAGTATATTTCTGAAACCCCGGGGTATTTACCACTATATGTTGTAAACTATCATACATAACGGTTTTTCCCCTCTTTCAGAAGGAATTAGCTTTACACTTCAAAATGTACAATGCAAAATGTGTCTCTTTTGTCGGTAGTACAGTAAAATGAGTTTGGGGGATCGTCAAATCATAGTAATAAATTACTTTCTGGCTGTAACACGGAAATCCATGTAAATGTAAATGAGGAGCACAGTTTCAAGTCGAATGTATTTTTTGAGTTGCTTAGTGTAGTCAGACTCCCAGGCGACGATGACGATGCGCCGTGCCCTCATATTCAGTGGCAGTTGTTTCTCTGTCCCATATAGAGCCAGTCCCACGTATGTCGGACATGTTTATTTTTTATAATATTTTCCTACTATTTTATTTGCTGTTTTTGTTATTTCTGTCCAGGAAAAACTTAGGACAACATCACTCTTTCAGTGTTTTAGCTTGGAATACTTCACAATATCATTATTTTAGAACTTTTAACTACCTCTATGTAACCAAAAAATTGTGCAAATAGCACAATTTACGTTTGAGATATAAGAAATAATGTGATGTTATTGACATCAATTTGTCTGTCATTGTGTCCAATAGAAGAGAATGGTTGTACTAGTACAATTATGAGAAGGGAGAAGCTATTGGATAGACAAATGTTCAATCCTGTAGGACGAGTTAATATGACAGTGGAACGACCGAAATGTTGAAATGAAATAGATTCAAATGTAGGACAAAGATTCACAGAGACACCAGATAAAGCTTTTCGTGGGCGTAAGATATTAGAGGATGTAATAAAATTACTACTGACGACTAACAAGATGTACGGAAATAGATGTATTGAAAATTCTCACTTGCGTCCAAATCAGCGCAGCAATATCCTATTTCTCTCTGATCCATAAAACTTACGAAGCGGCTTTTGGTTTCCTGGGTCCTTGTCAAATAACTTAGTAATAAACAGATAGTCCAAAAAACTTCAGAGAAAGTTCATAGTTGTACAAAGACTGTTTTTTAAGGATATCTGACAGTTTTTCTACTTCACCGATTCAAAAACGAAATCATAATATAGTAAGCAAAGAGGCTCTGAACAAATAATTATTATATTACGGTATAAGGAGAAGCTTATAGTCAAGCAAAACACCGCCCATCCGTTGCATGGACTTACACCCTCTTTATAATGGCTTACGTCCAGGGAACGCTTCCTGATATCGTCTAAGCAGCTTACCGCTCCTCCATAGAAGGGGAGGCAGGGACTGTGGAACGAGAGAACACCGCAAGTCCACGAGTGTATGACGGCATCCGAGCAGCTACTTCCTGCACACAGTGGAAGCAGTTTCGGTGTTGCAGTCACTAAACAGATTACGAATCGAAATGTGATGATTCAAGGACGATAAATGTTGACTTATACTCTGAATGTGACAAGGGCAAACCACAAGCCGCTTGCTTCAATATCTGCAGCTCGTTGCACAGAGTATGATATAATTCACGTCGCAACTAGTATCTTGGTTGTTGCCAACTGTTGGATAAATGTGACACGAAGATAAAATTCACGGCAGATTTTTTTATCATCGATTCTCGGATCGGTTGGATGCAATGCGCCACGCATTTATCTCTGAATGGCAGTTTCACCCTGTGTCCTTTGCTATTTGGTTTGTTATATTCCAATTCCTCTCTATCCCTGCAGTTTTTACTAAGCTCCCTATAGTACCATGGAAATTGTACAGTCTGAACGTATGTCCAATTATTCTGTTTCTTCTTGTTGTTAGTGTTATCCACAAGTTCCTTTCCTTGCTGGCTCTGTAGAGAATCCCTTCATTCCTCATCTTATCAGTCCACGTAATTTTCAACATGTTTTCATACCACTACATCTCAAACATTTGGATTATTTTCGCTTCTGGTTTTTCCGCAGACCTTGTAATGCGGTGCACTAAATGCATCTTCCTATAAATTTCTTCCTAATAAGTCACATGTTTCATACCAAGCCAGGAATGCCCTATTCATCTGTGACATCCTTTCTTTATCCGCCATATTTTATTTTGCATGCAAGGTAGCAGAATTCCTTAACTTCGCCAACTTCGTGGGTCCCAAGTTTACCGCCAATCTGATTTTCGCTACTTCTCATTACTTTTTTCTTTATTCGATTGTGACGACAAGACCCCCCCCCCTTATCGCTGAACTATTTGTAGTAATTCTAAGCCCAACTTCCCTTTTTTTAAGGAAGTCTATTGCCATCATACCAATTTCTGCTGCTGTTGATACTATCCTATATTCGCCCTGTTAGACAACCTTATCTTATTTCCATTTCCCTTCATTGGCCCCCACTATGTCTACACTGAAGCTTTGTTTACCTCTTTTCAAATTTTGTAACTTCCCTATCAATGATCATTCCATTCCATTCTGGCAGGGTCTTACATCACCCAGTTTCGAATAATTTCAGAATAAAACAGTCTTGGTTGCGAAATTATTTAATATCAACGACGCATTTCACCCTTTTGCGGCATCATAAGATGGTATATAAAAACAAAAATCAAACTAATTAGTAACAAATAGAGGAAGGGGTATGACCCTATCTTGCACGACTACTCAGGCAAAATGAACTGGAAGGAACAGAACTTTACGTAAAAGTAGGTGCATATAAAACCAGCCCGTTATCAAGCCATACAAAATGGAAAATTGATGCAACAGTATCTGGATATGTAATCCATCAGTCATTAAAAATTTAAAATTGAAGGTGGACCTAGTTAGAAGAAAATAAACTGCCAGTATATCAACAACAAGGTACAGAAATGTGGTTGAAAAATTTCACCGGCTATCGCATGTTACCTTGAACCACCAATTGACTCCACCATAGTAGTACAAATTAAAGTCACGCTTACAAAATAATAGTAGTATGAGTCGCACACAGCTCGCAGCACTACGTCCCTTTGGCGTGGACATAAACAGGCTTACTACAGTGTCCGAACAAGACGTAAATACTGCGTTTAGTGAGGCAAGAGTTGCCCAGGTGGTGCGCATGACCTGCATAAGGCACATTTACGGAATTCAAAAATCAAGCAAACCGAATAAATTACGATACATATAAGCACACTACTGCAACCACATGAAAGCAAAAGTACATCAAGGTAGCCCTATATAAAACAGAATAATTAGGTAAAATGAAGACGTAAAATACCAAGTCGAAATATATCATTGTAGCTGTCACACGGAATAAAAAGCTAAATTTTACAGTGCTTGCACAGCGTATATATACAAAACCAACTACTAACTAAGAAAGGCCACGATAAACAAAGTTCTGCGTTTTCTGAACATCTTAAGTCAAGCGGGAACCAAACTCCTACACTAGAAAACTTGAGAATACTACACATTGCTCAGGGGGAGAAAATGTTAAATCTACTCAAGGAGTTGGTAATTGTAATAATCATCTCTATGTCGAAAAAGACAAGTTGCTGAACGATTAAGTGATTACCAGAAGGAAAGTGTATGCTGATTCAGCGCTTCCAGTGTTTGGGAAGTTGCTACGATGTTGCTGTTGTTGTGGTCTTCAGTCCAGAGACTGGTTTGAAGCAGCTCTCCATGTTACTCTATCCTGTACAAGCTTCTTCATCTCCCAGTACCTACTGCAACCTGCATCCTTCTGAATCTGCTTAGTGTATTCATCCCTTGGTCTCCCTCTACTATTTTTACCCTCCACGCTGCACTCCAGTACTAAATAGGTGATCCCTTGATGCCTCAGAACACGTCCTACTTACCGATCCCTTCTTCTAGTCAAGTTGTGCCACAAATTTCTCTTATCCCCAATTCTGTTCAATACCCCTCATTAGTTATGTGATCTACCAATCTAATCTTCAGCATTCTTCTGTAGCACCACATTTCGAAAGCTCTTCTTGTCTAAACTATTTATCGTCCACATTTCACTTCCATACATGGCTAAACTCCATACAAATACTTTCAGAAACGACGTCCTGGCTACGATGACACCTTTTATTTTGTCGAAAGCGTCATTTTTATTTTATTTCTTTTGTTGTGTGTGATGTAAGGATAGCTATATTTAAAAGGGAGGCTTACTAATGACGTTTCTTTATCGTAGGTGGCATTATCTTTTATATAGTCTGCAACTTTTATTTTTATTCTAGTAACTAGAAAGAGGTCTTTGTCTCCTACTTGCAAAGTTTATGAATGCCCCTGTTCCTGATACTTCGATGTTGGGGTTGTTGCGTTTGTATATTTGCGCTGTGCAAGCACTCTAAAATTCAGCTGTTTTACTCTGTGTGACAGTTTTAATAACATATTTCGACTTTCTATTTTAGGTCTTCATTTTACCTAATTATTCTGTTTTGTATAGGGCTACCTTAATGTTCTTTTGGTTTAATGTTGTTACAATAGTTTTCTTACATGTATCTTAATTTATTTGGTTTATTTAACCTTTGTATTTCGTAAATGTGCCTTGTGCGTGTCATGCGCCACACCCTGCCACCTCTTGCAACACTAAACGCAGCGTTTGCGTCTTGTTCTGACACTTCAGTAGGCGTGGTTGTGTGTACGTCAAAGGAACATACGTTGTTCTGCGTGCTGTGTGCGACTCATACCACGATTATTTTGTAAGCGTGTCCTTATTTTGTACTACTACGGTATAGTCAGGTGGTGTGTTCAAAGTAAAATGCAATAACGTTGAAATTTTTCCACCATATTTATATACTTCCTGCTGATATATTTGAGGTTTTCTCTTATTTTGTCTAGGTCCAGCTTGCATTTAATGTTTTTATTTACTTATGTTTTTGTTTGTTTGTCGAATGGAAGTCATATTCAGATATTGTTGCGTCAATTTTCTATTTTATATGGCTTGGTGACAGATAGGTTTTAATTCCAGCTACTTGTAGTTTAGTTTCTGTTACTTTCAGTCTATTTTACCTGCATATTCGTGCCAGATAGCACCAGGTCTCTTCCTCCATTTGTTACTAGTTGATTGGTTTTTGTAGACAATCTGATGATGGCCCAAAAGGGTGGAACGCGTCATTGATAATTTCGCAACCGAGACTGTTTTCCTTTTCTGAAATATTTCCCTATCACTTTCAAACTACGCTGTATCTCGTAATATGTTCCCCTTTTCGTTGCTTTCTCAATATACTTCTCATTATTACATCGCCCTTGCCAGTTTTCTTCTGAAAATCCGTTGATTTCCTATTAATCACGGGTTCACCAAAGGACATGTGACGTCATATTTTTTACCCAGCATGTCACGAGCGTAACACATGTCAAACAGCATATATGGGGGAGGGGGAACATTTTGTGTTGTTATTTCATACAGGCTGATTCATACAGGCTGATTACCTTTTCGTTTCTGCGATTTCACAATTAACGTACGACAGATATAACAAACAGAAGTTGTAATTTATACAGGTACGAGGCATTTCACAAAACTAAAACATTCACGATTCGACAGCAACTCACTTCACAAAGTCACAGCTCTCTCATTGCTGAGACTGATGCAAGAAACACAATGTGAGCAAGACCCCTCTGCCTCCTTCGTATTCTGGCGTTGAATTTCTAAACTGAGGACAATGTAGGGAATACCTAGTATTGCTTAACAACAGTTACATTCACAAACAATAAAACCAAATTGAGAAATACCAGGCAGAGATTTTCACATTATTTTCTAGACAGAGTGTACCGTAAGATGTAAAATTAACCCCAAAGGCAAAAACGCATTTCATTTCCGAATCCAACAACTACCACTCAGCTAAGGACACTATTCACATTCTTTGTGGCCAAAATGTTGTTAACACATGCAGTCGCCCACAGTAGCTAAGCCTTAACACTAATGTGTGTGTGTGTGTGTGTGTGTGTGTGTGTGTGTGTGTGTGTATCGCGCGCGTGCGTACGTGCGTGGCGTGCCGGCGTCACTTGGTAACCACTTTGCGCCACCGTGGCGTGGTGTGGCGTCCTGGTTGCCGCTATCTCAGGGGACTCCGGTGGGGTCTGCTAATCCGCGAGACGAGCCCGGCGCATCCACGGCCGCGGCCCACTTTTTAAAGCCCCGTATTTATAGCGGCCTGAAATACGGCCTGCTGGCACGAGGCGCTGGCCTGTCCCGACCCCAACAGACCCGGAGAGTTCTGTGCGAGCCCCCCACTACCGAAGCCCCCCCCCCCCCCCTCTCGACGGCAAACTTTGTTTCGCCGTCTGATTCGTGACGGCCAACTGTAAAATTTTAACGAGGGCATCCAGGTAGGCACGGGGAAAAGAGGGAGCTGGGAGAGGGAGGGGAATGGGAGGGTTAGAGCAGCGGAAGGGGGCCTTCACCGCTGTAAACTGAAAACCTACCAGTAAGAAGCTCCAACGCTGCACATTTAGTGCGACGAAACTGCTTCCAACTAATATCTTAATGTCTTTACTATTGCATCCGTTCTCCTTTCTTCCACCATCCCGTGATTACCAAATTCACTCGATAAACACCATTGGGAGCTTCTGGAAAGGACATAAAACTCCTTATAGCCTGACCGAGAGACTCTTTCCAATAACCTGTAGCAAATTTCAGAAACTCCCTCATCTCAAAATTTGGGCGGAAGGCATCCATGAAATGGAATAACCTCTTCTCGGTGCGATTTTTATGCTTGATGATTACATTAGGAAATATTATGTTAAACTTTGGTCTATGTACAAACTGTTACGGGTATAAATGCATATATTGTGACCATGTTTGCTGTAATATGACCCACTTCAGTGCGTTACTTGTTTTTTTCTGTGCATCTAACAGTCTTCCCGCGAACACGATTCATAATTTACTACCTTATGCTTTCTGCACGGGTGTAGCTGAACCACTTAGTGAACTACTCCTGTCAGTACAGACTAACGAAGTGAACTACTCCTGTCAGTACAGACTAACTATCTTCGTCTCCATATTTCAACATCTGACCTACTGTCCAAGGGAAGAAAAAAATTAGTGGCTTTCTCTGGCCGCGTGTACTTGAAGATACTGTTGTTGTTGTAGTCTTCAGTCCTGAGACTAGTTAGATGCAGCTCTCCATACTACTCTATCCTGTGCAAGCCTCTTCATTTCCCGGTACCTACTGCAGCCTACATCCTTCTGAATCTGCTTAGTGTATTCATCTCTTGGTTTCCCTCTACGATTTTTACCCACCACGCTGCCCTCCAATGCTAAATTTTCGACCCCTTGATGCCTCAGAACATGTCCTACCAACCGATCCCTTCTTCTAGTCAAGTTGTGCCACAAACTCCTCTTCTTCCCAATTCTATTCAATACCTCCTCATTAGTTATGTGATCTACCCATCTAATCTTCAGCATTCTTCTGTAGCACCACATTTCGAAAGCTTCTATTCTCTTCTAGTCCAAACTATTTATCGTTCATGTTTCACTTCCATACATGGCTTAATTCCATACAAATACTTTCAGAAACGACTTCCTGACACATACATAAATACTCGACGTTAACAAATTTCTCTTCTTCAGAAACGCTTTCCTTGCCAGTGCCAGTCTACATTTTACATCCTCTCTACTTCGGCCATCATCAGTTATTTTTCTCCCCAAATAGCAAAACTCCTTTACTACTTTAAGTGTCTCATTTCCTACTCTAATTCCCTCAGCATCACCCGATTTAGTTCGACTACATTCCATTATCCTCGATTTGCTTTTGTTGATGTTCATCTTATATCCTCCTTTCAAGACAATGTCCATTCCGTTCAACTGCTCTTCCAAGTCCTTTGCTGTATCTGACAGAATTACAATGTGGAGATACTGACCACCCTGAAACATTCCGTTCCTAGTAGTTTTTATTTTTGTAGCGATTCTCAGCTGCAATGTGTTTAGAGAATGAGAGTACGGTCCAAGCATGCCGTAATCCGTTTATTTTCTCTGCAAGTAACCAGTTTCAACAGTGGGTTATTTTCGTGCACATATTTTAACTTGAACATGTGGAATGACATGTGAAGCTTCAAAAATGTGCCTGGAAATGACTCACGGTTGAAATTGGCTAGTTGCACCGGTAGTAAACAGATTACTGCCTTCTTGAACTATGTTTTCATCTCCAAAATACTAGCAGCTGTAATCCTTAGTTTCCAAATGAAGTAAATATCTGTGTAATGTTGTTCAGTTCTGGGCTGTTGGTGAAAGATCGATGCATCGAAATTTTTTGTAACATCGATAGCATATCTATAGTCGTCTATTTTTGATATAAATGTATTTTTGAAAACACATTGACGTACATCGGCGACATTCGTTCTTGCATAGCGATATCGAGATGCCAATGTCGAGTGCCGATATTTCTATTTTATATCTATATCTCAGCTATCGGTAAATATTTGAAATTGTTCTTGTGAAATTGCGGTGGAACACAATTTTATTTTCATAGTGTGAAGGAGTATTACTACGTTTTGAGCCTTCATCACGTCCAGTCTTCCTCTTTGACTGTCCAAGAAGACGTCCGATTGCACTGCGAGGCGTGGGGTGGGGGGGAAGGGGTGAAGGCGGCTGTAGGTGTGGAAAAACATGATTTCCGATGTGAATGAATAGCATACTAGTTGCGTTAGAGAATGATTTTTAACGCAACTAGTGTGCTGTTCCTTCACATCGGCGTCCTTTAAAAACATTTGCTGAAAATAATATACAAGTTATGATGAGTGGGGGAGGGGGGTGGGTATGAGGAAGTGGCAAAAATGATTTCGAAACGAAAAGGAATGAAGCAAAACTGGAAGAACATGAGATTATTTGCTATACTATTCAACCAAGAGAAACTTATGTCAAAGTTTTGGAGAACGTTACATTGAGTAAAGTATATTCTTCAGTCTTCTCTTAAATACAATAGGAAACAGTTATATGTGGAGAGTGTCGGGTAGTTTAGATATCATTTAAACGTCTTCCATTTGTAAATTTTCGAACATAGTCCGGCGTAAATGTTGTTGTCAACGCTTATAAGACGAATCCTAAATTCAGTTTTCGATTATAGAGGCATGTAATGTAAGGTGTAAGTTTTTAATCACGCGATTGTAAGATTGCTCTCTACACTGACCGTCTGACTGTACAGTAGACAGCTGGGTAATATTTCAAACGTGATGTGAATGCTTCGTTGTAGTCCCGTGGCTGTCGCCATTAGCACTGTAAGTGGCGTTTGTCCTTTCGCGTGGATGCCTCGTTAGGCAGGAAGTAATTTCCACACCCAGCCCCATTCTCTCTCCTCTTACTAACCCGTTATTCTGCCTACAAGCAGCACTTGAATCATCCGTAACGAGGATCGATTCAGCGACACTGCCTCTTCATACTCGTTCAGGCCGTGAACAACCCTCGAGTTCTCGGAGAGGATCCTCCTAACGGTGGTGCGAGAAACCTGCGTCCCTCACTCCGCCCATCCTTTATTCCCTCTCATGAAATCATTGAAACAATTTGTCTTCTACCAGCTACGAGGAAAAAGATAAAGTACCTTTTATACAGACCTGTTGTCTTGAGTGTGGAAATAATTTTCTCACTGCAATTTAATACGTTTATTATAATCTTCTTCTCGGAGTAATGCTGATATATTCTCTGTTAATCACTTCATGTGTTTCAGCCTTGTTACGCACATTTATTTTAGGTCATTGTTCTAATATTTCAAAAATTATTAAGTAGCGTTTCACGCATTGAGATCTTATCAGCAAATGTAGACATAACAAACTCAATGGTGTTAGTAGCTATACATTTTTATTATTTTTATAAAAATATCTCTACTAAACGAATTCCGTATTTTTCTGTGGATTATTATTGCCAACATCGAATTGCGTTCGTTATGTTCACGTGTGGCACGTGGGGAGAGAGAGAGTGGGATGGAGATCAGTTGCCGTTTTTACACAATCTCACTAGTTATCTGTTAAACTGCACTTACTGTGCTGTGACCTACTATTGTGTATCATAATAGGCCTATTTAAAGCTACTATCTTGCAACTATTCATAGGGGAAGTTACTCGTCTGTTGTTGTTGATAATTTTGCCCTTTGAAACTCAACAATGTTCTCATTTGTCACATTTATATTTATTCCGATCATTTTCATATCTCATTTCAGGTATAATGATACACACTATATGTATTTTCTTTCCTTTTCCTGTTTAACTCGAGGTCTTAAGATAGATGGGAAGGGATGAGGAATTAGTTTTATAATGACGGCGCAATTAATCCTTCTCGGAGCCATAAGTAATTTGCGAACAGTATACGATGAACATTAATTGAACTCACTGAAACAGCTATTCTATCGATATTTCTCAAATTCGGATTTAGCTTTAAAATCACTCAAATCTCTTACTCAGTTCTATTACGTCAACAGTTGCCGTACACAGTTCATGTCTGTTAGAAATAAAATCGCTTTATTACGAACGGTTTACTATCGATAAGAGTTTGAAACTGTTTCCGTTCTAATGCTTTTACATTATTCCTCCTCATATAATGAAACATTATACCATCTAGGCTTATGACTTCGCTAACGATTGTACACTGTCAGTCCACTGGAAGCATATAATGACGATTAATATTCTGCAAACATTAGTTTAAGCAGCAATTTGTTTAACATACGTCGTATGTTAAAAAAAAATTCTGCACAACGTCTGTGGCTAACTACGGCGCCACAAACCTCTTAATGGTCTACCTGTCACCTAGTTGGGTTACTTAAAATAGAAGCATCATGTTATCCGAATTTCCGTGGTTACAGTTGACGATCTAAAGTTATTTTAGCCAGTACGGTGATTCATAAAATATACGGCAGCTCTTACTCTTGTGTCTATGAATAGTGTCATTTTCAATAGCTTGTATAGTACTTACCACACTGAACACCAATTTAGAAAGACCAAAATTCAAGCCTTCATCTAGTCACCCAAATTTATTTTTTACTGGTTTCCCTCAATACAGCAATGTTTATCGATAATGCCAGTACCAGTTTCCTGCATTGTTATCCAGAGGATGATATGCTTTAACCTTGATGAAGGGAATTCATCCGACAGACAGTGGAACACCTCTCTTTAATATTGCGCAGTATAATCCAGTGACATCCAGTTCGTGATTAATCGTCAGGGTAGACGGGGTGAATTATAATTGAGGAATGGGTAATAACTTTCCTCGCATAGAACTGCAAAGCATATTACCGTATACTTATGACTTGTGAATGACAAGTATGAAAAAATATTGAACGAGTACTTGGAATCATAGATCATTTGCACTTTTCTGGCAAAGTACTTCACCAACACCTGAAAGAGAGAGGGAGAGAGAGAACCAATTTTTAAGACAATGATTTAACTAGAAGAGCATAGGGTGTCAGGTCTGGAATACATTTCAACATTATCCTTCTGGGTGTGTGACAGTGTCGCAATGCTTAAATTGATTGTACCTTCCATATTGACATCTCTTCAATCCTTTACACATCAGAAAATTATTCCCCCCCCCCCCCCCCCCCCACCGTCCTCCTTACTTAAAGCCCGTAAGGCCGTCAGTGTACTCCGTTCACATATCTGTTTCTCCTCTACATTCAACTGTGTAATTCCTTTGGCAGTGTTAATGCTGCCGCCAACATTGCTTTTAATCTCACCGAAAATTATTTTGACCTATCCCTATGCTAAAACTGGTCTTCCACGAACATATTTCTTCAGCCTTTTTAGTGGAGCCAGCCCCTTTTAATTTCACTGCACTAGCTACTGACTCCATTCTTACTTTAATTTGATAACCCTGTTGACTTTCGTAATTTCTTCTTTCGTCGACCTATTGAAATATTTCTTCTTTTCCTCAAGATTCCTTCGCCGTATCTTCTTTGTACCGATTCTTGAGTACCCAACATCTGTGCTTGTCCTTTTTTGCATATCTATTCCTCTCCGAATTAAGAACTGCTTTACACAAAAGTTTGTTTATCGTTTGTAATGCACTTGACGGTTAAGATATAATTTTAAGGACTGCTGTGTGAGGCACATTGTGCCCATGTAAATATGTGACAAAATTTTTTCGTAAAATAACCAGATAGACATATTCGAGGCTGAAGTAATATCAAAGAAGTTATAGGTCTCTAGCAGAATATACACTGTGGTTATCATCACAGTTTCCAGGAAGAGCAAACGCAGCTGTCAAGTAATAATTTACAGAATAATGATGAACTTTACCTTGTTCTTCCGCTATGATAGTACTTCACGCGTGTTACACGAGTTTGCCTAAATGATAGAATGAAAATATTCTGAGTCGGTTTAGTTACTTCCATGTAAAATAAATAAGAGATATAAAAAAATACTTCATGAAATTTGTTATTCTGTGAAACAACGTAACTGATTTGAAAACAATATATGTTACAAAGACTGCAGATTTTATTTACGTATACTTACAAGGGTTTTACAGTTTCATAACAATATGTAAAACCGAACATAACGGTGACTTACACGTTTATGCCGATTTCCTACATTTTCACAGAAGATTGGCATAGGTAATCGATAAAAGATGTGGTGAACATTTCAGTAGGACGTTATTGCCTGCTTGTTGTGCAACGCTGAGGCTACCTCTTTCAAATTCAGGGTGTATTTCACAGTGAGCTTCGTTATCTGAAACGAGCCAAAGCAGATAATAGCAGCGCAGAAATCGCGGATTTATATTAGCTGAAAATATGGCTGCCGCACATGCCAGGCTAAAGCGCTAATGGCCTCTAATTAGCCTTCGGGGACATCCGCCGCAGCTTTACCAGTAGCATGCCCAAGATTTCAAATGTGTGCTAATAAAGAAGGACTAAAGTAAGTTGTGGCCTTTAATAGTCCTATATTACCAGAACAGTGCCACTAAATTCCCCCTGTGTTGGAGTAAGGTGTATTGCGCTAGATTTGGGGTGGCTGATAGCAATTAAAGCAACTCAGTTTAAATTCCAGTTACAGGAGTGATTTCCGAAGTCCATCCGCTCGCTCATACCCAGTATGGAAACTCGCATTATTGGTACATAGGCTTCATCTTTATGCAAATGAAACCAACATATGACCGCTCCACAGCCCCTCCCCTCCCCTCCCCCGAATCTGATAGACGTGTAAACGTTTCCACCCATCCACACACATGCAGCATTTTACGAAAGATTCGTCCACCCTAAGCCCACCTCTTGCTACACACGCCATCTTCCAGTTGGATGAATATTATTTTTTATGTGGGCTATTTTGTTGCTTTGTTAGGAGATAGTAGGTCCTAGTTACTAGGATGCAGACCAACAAATGTTCTCAAATTGTTGTCGAAAGGAAACTGTGGTTTAGTAGGTAATCTAGTTTGAAACACGTTTCATTTAGGCCTAATCATGTCACCTTTACATAGACTCTACCTGTCACAGTGATTACGCCTTGCACACAGTCAACTAACATGATACAAAAAGATTTTCATGTTAATGCATTAGCCACTAATTTCTTTTAGAATTTATAGCTCTATTTCGCCCTCTGGACGACAACTATCTTTTGAAGGCCAGTGTGACATTTTGATGTATTACCGCCTGTCAGTTTCCTGTTTGTCCATTTGAAGACTCTTCGATATTGAAAATGGCTCTGAGCAACATCTGAGGTCATCAGTCCCCTAGAACGTAGAACTACTTAAACCTAACTAACCTAAGGATATCGCACACATCCATGCCCGAGGCAGGATTCGAACCTGCGACCGTAGTGGGCGCGCGGTTCCAGACTGAAGCGCCTAAAACCGCTCGGCCACAGCGTCCGGCCTCAGATATTGCAGGTTATCTTAGTTTCTTGTGATTAAGAGAGGAAGAAAGACGATAATACTGCTGTCTAACTATGCAAAGTATTCAGTACAAGAAGCATTTTTCGAAACAAGTAGTATACTGATCATAATCCGTGACGTATAGTATGACTTCTCGTAAGTTTGAATTTCAGTTAAAACACATCTTTTAACACTCTGAGTATCAGAGATTTCTGCCTAAAACCAACCTATACATGGTTTCAAAATACACCACTGGGGCAGCATATAGTTTTGATACAAAATAAATTAAATTTTAAGCCCATTTTCGTTTGACACATAGGAGAATAATTTGTTCTATGTATAACCGACTTTATGGAAGTTTCGAGATGTGGGATTGTGTCTAGGAAAAATTCGAATTTTCTTTGAATACATCACATGATAGAAAACTGTATGTCGTAGGGCTTCTAAAGTTAAAACACCTCCTTAAATGAGTGTTCACTGTTGGCCAATTTCATCTTGTATTTATTGTTTACTTTGATAATAGACGTTGATTACGTGAAACATTTAAAAGTTACTTTTTTGGATTAAAAACAGTCTCGCCTGCGAAGTTCCTTAATGTCAATAATGCATTTCATCTTTTTGGGCATCATCAGATTGTGTAAAAGTAGTTGAATATGTAGCTCATTTTTCATAAAGCCATATAAAATAAAAAATGGACGCAAAAGTAGCTCGTTACTTTTCCGCCTGTTTTCCATTTCCAGCTACTTTCACACAATCTGATGATGCCCGAAAGCGGTGAAACGCGTAATTGATATTACATCATTTCACAACCAGAGCGTTTTCATTCTGAAGCAATTTTACACTTCTTTCTGCAGCACTCTGTCACAATGGCAAGGAATTTTTTTTCTCATATCGGTGGGACTTAAAGGATTAAATACGTAGCTACACTATCATGGACATCCACAAATGTGATGGAATCTACAGAGAAAGGTAACGTCGCTGCGTAGCGCCTCCCCGTTTCACAACAAATCGCATTACATAACCCACAGAGCAATCTAAATTACAGTATCAGAAAAGATGTTTTAGCAATTTTATGGGAATTGTCGGAAATATAACGGAATTTCAGAGAAGGGAATTAATATCTGAAACATCTAGTAACATTCCTTACTATAGCTTAATAAGCAATGCCATTATGATTCACCAAATGATGTTGTTAAAGACTTCATCATTTAACCATTTTATAAATAATAAACAATTTCGTGTTCAATATATACAGTATATGAATACCTTCATGTGGCCTACAAATAAAAAAGGTCCTGAAGTAGTAAATACAACCATACTATTATTTAAAGTGATAAACTGAATTTCCGAATAACGTGCGACGCATAGAAGTTTTCATAACTTAATTACAATCAAATACAAACTACTTCACGATTAAGCTGTAAGATCTGACCGATGACGACCAGCCGCCGTGTCATCCCACGTGTACGGACGTGGAGGGATACGCCGGCAGCACGCAGCTGTCCCAGTCGTTGTCAGCTTTCCAGACCTTAGAGTCTTGAAGTCGCTACTGAGAAGGTAGAGTACAAGTATGTTCTAGCCTTCCCACAAAAGAAGAATCCATAGCAGTACCGGGAACTGAACCAGGTATCTCCACAGGCAGTCAGACACGCCGATTAATAAGATACGAAAATAATTTGGGCACAAATCACTGCAAAAATTCTGTATATATAGGTAGAGCTTTGTCGATGACCCTTTAATTGGCACTGAATAAAAATTATGAAAGGAAAATCGATTACAGTTCTCACTTGAATTTATACTATCACACAAGAGTTAATTTGTTTCTAACAGACATAAGCCTCAACAGTTTCCCAAAACAAACGTTACCATCAACGCTATTATTTGATAACTGGTTTGTTTTGCATCATATAATACAGTTAGAAAAAAATATTAACATTAAAAGTAAAGGCAGTGATGCCTACACCGTGCATCAATGTGGTGGGCGACATGGGACCATACTACGTGGTACACACTGTTCCGTTGACCCCAACCCACCAACACAGTGTGTCAGAGTGACCAATAAGCACTGGGAGCTTCCAATCTTGTTGCTTACTGGAGTGAGAGGAATGTTGGGGAAAACAAGTGGAGGGAGCCCTTGCCTCGACGCTGCTATTTGTGACTTAGATTGAAGCTACTGCGAATAAGTAGCTAATCTGACACAGTGTAATCACATATTTTGTAAAGTCGGCGTAGTGGAACCCGACCCTAACGTTTCTTCCACAATCTTGCGATATACTTCGCCTGAGCATCGCACCAGCCTTATGCCTCCGCAAATGGCAAGCAAAGTGTGTCGCCTTGTCTTTCAGCACATACCGGCTGGACTCCCGTAACACCCATTCCTCTGCAATTCCTCAGGGCATTTACAATGTGGCAAAATAGAACACACTGCCCTAATCGAAGATATGTAACCGTTGAATCCTTCCTAGTAGTCGTATATGGTGCGTCTAGGAAACATACTTTCTCGGATCGCTAGACAAACAATTCAAACAAATCGTATTAAGGAGTTTTATTACAAGAAATTAAATGACAATACTTAACTTTGAGAATTACATAGATGTGTCGCAAGGAAAGGACGACATGCAAAATAAGCAAGATTCTTCAGTATAACAGTTCCAAGTTTGAGCTACAAGGAAAGTACCAGCAAAGAAACGAGCTTTTACGCTTCTGTTCAGGTCGGTAGTCTTGAAACTTTTGTCTAACTGGGCCACGGCTAGTTGGACGCGGGGCTTATGTCCTCTTCGCATGCCGTCGCGTTGTCCCAGAGAGCGGTTGGTCAGCGTGCAATTGGCGGACGTTTTGTCACAGCCCTCTTTGCTCTATCGCTCTCGACTGACGTGCCGGCACTTGACTTCACGCCGCAATACTAACACCATTTCCATAAAATTCACGTACCACCACGTCATAGCTACTTTCAACCGAATCTGGAAATTTGCTTAAGTGCGAGTTCTATCCCCAGTGGAGGGAAGGTAAAACTAAACGAGGAAAGCGGATGGCCACACAACAACCAGTCTTATCAATGTCCTCCAAAAATGCACATGGTAATCCGACGACTATGCTGGGCCCCCCTAGACCCACTTCTCGATTTCGGAGGGCTGGATACCAGTGTTCAGCAACCCTGCCGGGAGTGTGCTATCAGAATGGCGTGCATCCGTTGTCAGCCTTTCGTCACTTTCTTCTCTGAACTGTGTAAAGCCTATGACACCGCATGTTGTCTTACCGCGCCTCCCAATATTTATCAGTATTTATCAGAGTCCAAGTCGCTAATCCTACAGTGCTTCCCAAATGCAGGGTGGTTCAGCTGGCCCTACCGATGACCTTCGTGCGACCCCAAACACCTTAAAATGCCACGCATATGACTTTCATACTCTCTCATTCGCGTATAAAAGTGACCTTCAAATGGGGTTTTCTTCAGTATGAGGTGTGTCAGTAGGGAAACGAGACTGCTTTTTTATCTGCTACGCTTTCCACTTTTCTTTCATACAGTATTGTCTTATCGAAGTAGTTCCCTTCGTCAGCTATATATCGGCGGAGCCGTTGTTCCCAGTCTTGGGAGCAGCACTGAAATGCTTCAACGTGTAGGGCCTTAAACATACCGCTCTCATTCTTTGGAATGTTCTCCAGAGTCCCAAAATGAAATCCTATTAAGACGTTTTCAGTTCCTGGGGAAAAAAAACTGACAGGGACCTAGATCAGGTGAAAAGTGTGGGGGGGAGGGGCTGTGGAACAACAGGGGTGTCTTTTGAGATAAAAAATCCCGTAAGAGAAGTCGTTGTGTGACGTAAACGTTGTCATGATGCAGCATCCACTTGTCTGCATTGTCTGGTCTCACTCGATTCACAATATTCCTGAGCGTTTAAAGGACACCTTTGTAAACCACTTGGTCGACAGTTTGTCCTTCAGGAGCAAATTCGTCGTGCACGATACCCGTACTGTCAAAAAAGCAAATAAGCATTGTTCTGATCTGCGATTTGCTCATTCGAGCTTTCTACGATCGAGGAGATGGCTCAGTGTCCCATTCCGCACTTTGCCGCCTTGTCACAGGATTGTACTCCAGGATTTGCCACTGTCATCATACGATTGAACTACTCGTGTTCATTGGCAATCCCGTCAAGAAGACCAACCTCGACTGTCATTCAGCTCAGTTGTGAGATTTTCCGGCACTACTTTGGCACAACCATTTCGCATGTGTAAATCTTTCTTCACAATTTGATGTATGGTGAAAGTGTTTAACAGGTCACAGATTAGCCTTACTGGTAAAGGTTGGAGGTTGGTCTGATCTGACAAGAACACGTACATGTTAGACGTTTTCGTCTGTTTTTGAAGTTGAGGGTTCCCAGAGCGGGGTTCATATTCACCCCTTTTCTCGACTTTCCAAAAATGATTTTTGACAGCTATAAACTTTAGCTCTTGATGAGAAATGTTCCCCATGGACCTTATTCAACTTCTGAAAGCTCACACTCGCATATTACTCAAGTTTAACGAAACAATTGATGGCACAACGCTGCTCTAAATTGCACTGTCCCAATAATTCTCATGTAGCGAGCCTGAACATAGGAAAATCTCGCGTATCGTTTCTTGAAGGCATTGTGGGTTGCATAAAACCGCTCAGGAGGGACAGCAGAATCACACTGTATAGCATCATATAGTCCTACAAGACTATGAGGGTGACCTTCTTAGCAGGGATCAACAGATTCGCAGAAGCAGTGAGATCTGCAGTGTAATCCACTATAGTTCTTCCAACGCGATGGTCAAAGAGAAACAACTACAATTCACTGTAAGAAAAAGCATGATACAGGGCATGTAAATATGGCTTTCCCCTTACGGGGTGAAATCCCTTCTTAAATCCTTTCTTGAACGACAACGACAGTATAAAATCAAAACCCTCTCCAAATTTAAAGTTTCTGTTGTTAGCGGTTTGGGCTGGGCGATGATGGGTCTGTCAGGACAATGGGTTTTATATACAGCGTGTTCGGAAATCCCCGATACAGACAAGTAGAAGGGAGTGAGGACATAATATTTTGAATAAGAACCCATGTCCGGAAACGCAACGTCTCCATTCTACGATGGTTGCAGCTGAGATGTGCTGGTATGCAATAGGGTGCACGGGGTGACGTGAACTGCATTAGACTGTCACCGCAGGTCACTTAACGTCTGCCTCCTGTAGACATAGAGGAACGTTTGCTGTCACAAGTTCTCGCCGCTGCGCTAGAAACTGAAGAGACACCACGTGGGATCGAGAGTGTCTACCAGAAAATGTTTCGTAGTTACCATATCTGAAGCAACGTGAGTCGTCGCCACATCGAGCCGCTGTTGTGATCCATCGGTACTGTTCTGTATGCAGAGTATGCTGGGTTATTTTTTGTTTTGGAATAATGTAAACACGTAACGGTTAATTGTTAATACAAACAAATGTGCGTAAGTAATAAATGGATATTTCGTTATGTTACCTTTCGAATTTTTACCTAATAATAGTACCGCGCCATGCCTAACTCAATTACTGAAGCAGAAGTGGTTGGTTGGTTTGTGGGATTGAAGGGACCAGACTGCTAGGGCCATCGGCCCAAGCAGAAGTGGGTACGCCTCAACTGCAGAACTTAAAAATGTGTTTACGGGGAAAATGGATACAGCAAAAGAGACATCGTAAATGCTTTCAAGGGTCGCCGGCGAAAGACACCTGGTGAATCACTAGAAGAGGCCAAACGGACTGCATTCCTGTCATGCTGTGGAGCAACAAGCAGCAAGTTAGGACGTCTGCTGCAGAAACATGGGCTAAAATCAGTGTTCCGGTCCGACCCCAAGATACGAGATATGTTGCGACCTGTTAAAGACGACATTGCTCTTAGAGTGTCGGGTGTGTATATTGTAACCTGTGAATGTGGCAGCTTGTATATCGGACAAACAACTCGCACGGTTACTGAGCGTTGTGCTGAGCACAAGCGCCATATAAAACAAAGTGATATTGACAAGTCGGCCATAGCGGAGCATTGCCTAGAAAGTGGACTTACATTACAGTTCGAAAATACAAAAGTTTTGGCTCATGCATCTGCATATAGGGACTCTGTTATAAAGGAAGCGCCCGAGGTTCGTTTAAACAACAAGAATTTCAACAGAGACCGGGGGTACACACTCAGCTGGACATCGAAAGAAAGCAAAGACAGATGCGCGACGAGGGAGCGGCAGTTTCAAACGTGGCGCCTGCCCCTGGCGCCACCTGACGTCACCGGTGCTGCCACGAGCTCCGCTAGCTGCCGGGGTCGACTTACGCGCGCGCCACATAGGGTCTATCTGATTGGCTGCTGATGATGTCATCATGCCTATATAAGCGAGAAACCGTAGCAGCCCCGGCGGAGATGGTCATCGAAAGCTCGAGGATTTTGTTCGAACTGACACAGCTTGAGAACCGAGAACGTTTTCTTCATATATTCTGGGCTGTTGTGCCGTATTCGGCACTATGGGACTTAACATCTGATATCATCAGTCCCCTAGAACTTAGAACTACTTGAACCTAACTAACCTAAGGACATCACACACATCCATTCCCGAGGCAGGATTCGAACCTGCGACCGTAGCGGTCGCGCGGTTCCAGACTGAAGCGCCTAGAAACTTTCGGCCATCAAAGTTGGTGCTGGAGAGGTTCTATCTTCCGTGAATGTTCGATTCACCCATTGGATTGGTACTGAACGAGCCAGATTCTGTCTCAGATCTTCACAGAAGGTACAACCCCTGATGGATAATGGTTCAAATGGCTCTGCGCACTATGGGACTCAACTGCTGAGGTCATTAGTCCCCTAGAACTTAGAACTAGTTAAACCTAACTAACCTAAGGACATCACAAACATCCATGCCCGAGGCAGGATTCGAACCTGCGACCGTAGCGGTCGCGCGGTTCCAGACTGAAGCGCCTAGAAACTTTCGGCCACCAAAGTTGGTGCTGGAGAGGTTCTATCTTCCGTGAATGTTCGATTCACCCATTGGATTGGTACTGAACGAGCCAGATTCTGTCTCAGATCTTCACAGAAGGTACAACCCCTCATGGATACGTCCACCTCTTATGGGGATGGAATTCATACAACTTGAGCTAAACAGCCCGCAATACTTTGCTAGAAAACTGCGATTAACTCAGTAATCAAATTTTCGGTGGCGTCTTCATATTTCAGCCACTCTCGCGTTGTCGTCCCTGACATGATCCGAGGCCTGCGCTAGTGCTCCTGGTGCGCCTCGCAACATCCTACAGTATTCCAGGCGACGACCTACCGGATCCGCTGTTTATGATTATCGTCTTCCCGGGTCCTTAGGCAGACGTGACCGAGTTATACGGCGTCAGATAGCGCGGGTGCTAACCCGCACCTAATCGCTGAGAGCGTCAATACGTAGAGGCGCCTGGCTGGCTGATAAGCGAGCGCTCGAGATGGCTGCCCGCCTGGCCGCATCTTGATTGGTGTGCCAGCTGACTGCTGGTTGCCCTACATTACTTATTACACAGCTCTGGTACCACTGCTTTGACACTTACTTGGTGCACTACCGGGGATCTGCTGGCCACTAAGACATTTCAGCAGTTACATCAACAGCTCGTAACATCCAAAGGGATAGAATACTTTGTTTTCGTGTTTTCAGCCGGAAGTGTCATGTTTACAGTTGTAGCGGCGGATACTAGGTAGATATTTGTACCACAAACACTGAGGCAGCGAATTGTATGAGTAATATCTACACATTTTCATTCAAAAATTTACGCGTAGTTGCTTCCTACACTACTGCCCTTTAAAATTACTACACCGAGAAGAAATTCAAATGATAAATGGTTATTCATTGAACTAATATATTATACTAGAACAGACATCTGATTACATTTTCACGTAATTTGGGTGCATACATCCTGAGAAATCAGTACCCAGAACAACCACCTCTGGCCGTAATAACGGCCTTCATACGCCTGGGCATTCAGTCAAACAGAGCTTGGATGGCGTATACAGGTACAGCTGCCCATGCAGCTTCAACACCATACCACAGTTCATCAAGAGTAGTGACTGGCGAATTATGACGAACCAGTTGCTTAGTCACCATTGACTACACGTTTTCAGTTGGTGAGAGATATGGAGAATGTGCTAGCCAGGGCAGCAGTTGAACATTTTCTGTATCCAGAAAGGCCAGTACACGACCTGCAACATACGGTCTTGCATTATCATGCTGAAATGTAGGATTTCGCAGGGATCGAATAAGGATAGCGCCACGGGACGTAACAGATCTGAAATGTAATGTCCACTGTTCAAAGTGCCGTCAATGCGAACAAGAGGTGACCGAGACGTATAACCAATGGCACCACATACCATCACGCTGGGTGATACACCACTATGGCGATGACCAATACACGCTTCCAATGTGCGTTCACCGCGAGGTCACCAAACACGGATGTGATAATCAAGATGCTGTAAACAGAACCTGGATTCATTCGAAAAAATGATGTTTTGCCATTGGTGCACCCAGGTTCGTCGTTGATTACACCATCCCGGGCGCTCCTGTCTGTGATGCAGCGTCAAGGGTAACCGCAGCCATGGTACCCGAGGTGATAGTCCATGCTGCTGCAAACGTCGTCGAACTGTTCATGCAGATGGTTGTTGTTGTTCACTCAGAGATCGAGACGTGGCTGCACGATCCGTTACAGCCATGCGGATAAGATGCCTGTCGGCTCGACTGCTAGTGACACGAGGCCGTTGGGATCTAGCACGGCGTTCCGTATTACCCTCCTGAACCCACCGATTCCATATTCTGCTAACAGTCATTGGATCTCGACCAACGCAAGCAGCAATGTCGCGATACGATAAAGCGCAATTGCGATAGGCTACAATCCGACCTTTATCAAAGTAGGAAACGTGATGGTACGCATTTCGCCTCCTTACACAAGGCATCACAACAACCTTTCGCCAGTCAACGCCGATCAACTGCTGTTTCTGTATGAGGAATCGGTTGGAAACTTTCCTCATGTCAGTACGTTGTAGGTGTCGCCACCGGCGCCAACCTTGTGTGAATGATCTAAAAAGCTAATCATTTGCATATCACAGAATCATCTTCCTCTCGGTTAAATTTCGTGTCTGTAGCACGTCATCTTCGTGGTGTAGCAATTTTAATGGCCAGTAGTGTAGATTCTCCGTGTTGTCTGATCGTCGGCTGCGAGCCTAAACCCGGATCGACGATGCTGCGAGCTTCAGTGCAGAAAACTCTTTATTTGTAGTTAAAATAAAGTTTTAGAAATTTGCCATTTACCTCCATATATCTTACATGTTTTTATGTTTGGTCCTTAAGTATGGCTGCTACCTGCCTAGAGGTTTGTCTGTTGGATCTGTAGATGCAGTGACTTACATAGAGGTGCAAAGGTCTACCACCAGCTCTGTTGACGGCGTGGCCACTAGTAGCGACCTCTGTCTAGATATGTTGCGCCTCCACCGGTCATGCAACGAATGGTGGAGAAGCCTGATTGAGCGCGGCAGCCGCTGGCATCTAATCTGGCGTTATCATACTTGACTGCCTTAGTAGTGGCACACTGGCAGTGTCATCTGTGGTCAGTGTAAACACCGGAAACTCCGCACGAAGATCGATTTGATATAACTCTTGATGCTGGTCTATGCTTCGTAAGCCTCTTCATCTCTGCGCAACTACAGCAACATACATCCATTTGATCCTTTTCATGTATTAATCAGTCGGTCTCATTATCATCCGCCACACTTGCCTTCAGTACCAAATCGACAATTGACTGATGCCTCAGGATGTGTCCCATTAACTGATCCCTTGTTTTAGTCGAGACAGTTGGCAAACCCGGCGTTGCTTGGGTATTTATTTGTAGCTGTGCCAGAGACCTCCTACGCATGGAATTTATTTTCGACTTATAAACCTTCTTTGTGTACAAAATTTGAAGTAGTATGACTGGAGACGTGAAAGAAGAGCTCCTTTCATTCACTATCATGCGAGAGAGCCATGTAAAGTTAGCTATGCGAAAAAAAATTCTGACACTAAGGTCCACCCCTACGAAACGCAGTGTCTGGCCTTTTCTTTTGTTTATCGTCGGTGCATAACCTAAGTTCACTGGGAATTATACGCGTTTAAAACGAAATTGTAAAATTAGCGGGATTCAGGATATGAAAACTCGCCCGTCTTTGCCATTGGTTCAAATGGCTCTGAGCACTATGGGACTCAACTGCTGAGGTCATTAGTCCCCTAGAACGTAGAACTAGTTAAACCTAATTAACCTAAGGACATCACAAACATCCATGCCCGAGGCAGGATTCGAACCTGCGACCGTAGCGGTCTCGCGGTTTCAGACTGCAGCGCCTTTAACCGCACGGCCACTTCGGCCGGCGTCTTTGCCATTTCTCGTCAGAATTTCCAGTTCTATGATGTTATGTTGCCGAGAAAAAGCTTTAAGCCTCTGTGAGGAAAGGGTTCTGAGGAGCGAGATAATGCAACACGCTCTCGATCAGAGTTACGTCGAGTCTCACATTCGAAAGATGTTTGTACAGAGCGAGTTAAAGTGTGGTGTTCTCGCGCTGCAGCAAGTCTCGCTCGCGATCACCATTGGATTCTTGAGACCACACAGTCTGCAGTCTTTTAGCCGAACGGGTGTATTCGGAAAGACACGAATGTTTTCTAATCACTTTCATTCATAAACAAAAAGAAGTAAAAATTTAATGACCAGGCAACCAACTCTCAAAGCCAACTTAACAAATTCGTTGTCCTCTGCAAAGAATAAATTCAATCACAGCGATAGAAGTAAAAAAATGTCATTGATTTTTTAATAAACAAACCAATAAATCCGTATATCCTTCAAAAGTAAATTTTCTGTTAGTGAGACCTAGAACAAGAATAGGGATTAATTTGAGGAAAACGCGTTGAAGGGTGACTCAACTTGATGGGCCATTTACCATGGCCAAACAAATACTTTTTATTTAATAACAATTATATCATAAGCCAAATAACAGTTACCAAGATGCCTGCCAAATACACAATAATAGTTAAAGTATTTAAATTAATATCAGAATGCGTATGGATATTTGTTATACATTAAATTACAAATGGTGCTCAAAGAACATGTCAACTGTGCAATATAATGGTGGCCCGATTACAAACAGTTAACTGATTAAATAAACCTGCGGCGGCACTCTTTCGGCGCGACTAGCATCACAGTTGTGGGCTAATCCCACAACAGGACCTGAATATAACTATAACAGACGTTAAATAAAAGACATTAAAATGCATACATTTCCACTGCAACAATAAGCTTCAGACCCACTCCAAGGCCTGAAATTTGACACAAGTACATATAATGTTGGTATACAAGGCCCGTTACGCACCTCACCACTAGGAGGCACACAATCACGTTAAATTTTCCTCTTACTCACTGTACTAGCGAGCTTAAGGCAAATGACGAAGCCGGCCGAAGTGGCCGTGCGGTTAAAGGCGCTGCAGTCTGGAACAGCGAGACCGCTACGGTCGCAGGTTCGAATCCTGCCTCGGGCATGGATGTTTGTGATGTCCTTAGGTTAGTTAGGTTTAACTAGTTCTAAGTTCTAGGGGACTAATGACCTCAGCAGTTGAGTCCCATAGTGCTCAGAGCCATTTTTTTTGCAAATGACGACACTTTGGTGTCACAAGACAGCGTTATTCTGCTCCCATATAGACAAGATATGGTTAAGCTCGCCCAAACGCTACCTACTCGTAAAAACCGAAGCAAACTGTAGCACTTCACTAATTGGCCACGAGGCTGGTAGACATATATCAAGTTAGGTACTTAACTACCAGGCCAATAAAACACTAGTAAAATGATAGTGACCATTAAACCCTTCTTTTTTAAAGGCATCAAGAAACTCAACGCCCAGTTTCCTCAAAGGCTTTCACCAAATGCCCACAAGGACCTTACATTAACAGAAACACTGAGTGCATTACCTCCCCAAAATCACTAAAGCAATGTTATAATCCGGCTACACTCCCGCCCCGGCACGATGCCAAAAGAATGACAACAAGCTAATCAACTTGAGTCTGGAACGAGAGATCCACAGAAGTGCGTGCGACCTGCCAACACCTGGGCATCGTGCGTTGACGGTAAGCTGCCGAAGCAGAAGGGAAACGCGATCCTGCCCCGAACCAGCAAAATAGCAGCGCGTCAACTGCTGACGATTCAAGGCTGTCAACATATATCAAACACCAAACAAGTTTAATAGAAATCAACATACACAGCAACACTTAAATGGCCAATTAAAGATTATTTTCAAGGAAACAAACTATTAAAACTTCAGTATAGGAGCGGCCCGCCCATGAACATAGCAAGTTTTATTTAATTTAATCGTATGGCTAGGGCCCCCACGTCGGAAGACCGTTCGCCGGGTGCCGGTCTTTCAATTTGACGCCACTTCGGCGATCTGCGGTCGACGTCGATGATAGGATGATTATGAGGACAACACAACACCCAGTCCCTGGGCGTAAAAAATTCCCCGACCCAGCCAGGAATCGAACCGGGGTGCAGAGGATTGACAATCGGTCATGCTGACCATTCATCTACCGAGGCGGACAACATAGGAAGTTAATAACAAGAAATAATTTACAACGTCATTTAAAAAAATAATTACATAATAACTCAAAGGAGGTTAAAGAAGTCAAGGTATATCTTTACTGGGGCCTCTTAGGGATTAATAGACACAGTAATTTGGATACGCACAAACTGGCAGATGGCCTGTAAAAATGATCACCTGCAAGTCGAAGGGCTCCTCAGCACGGAGCAGGAGAGTATGCAAATACAAACACGCACACGTATGACCCAAAATTGGTACTTTTAGGCTGAGCGGGCACAACTACAGTTCCAGAAATAAACCAGTAACTCGCCCCAGGAAGCGCCATAATTGATACCATCAGTGGTACCAGATATTCAATAATAACGAACAATGATTTCAAGTACCAGATTAACATTGCGAAATACTAGCTTGGCGATTACAGACACCTCCAGATTGGCAGAGACAGCCACAAAAGGATCACTGAACTGCATAAAGGAACCGGATTGCTGGCCAGCTAACACCGCGGCAGAATTAAAAATCTGTAAGTCCAATACATACTGAACAGTCTTGATATATAATTTCAAATAAATGCCATGGAGGCCAGTAGCTTGAGGACTCAAGGTAGGCCCCAGATAATGCTGCCCTCCAGCTCGTAGCCGCTAACAAGTCCTGCAGTACATCTCGCCGTATGTAGAACAGCGCAGTTAACTGATGCACTTCGTAACCAGTTTTCAGGCGACAAGAGCCGCTCCTTGTCCCGTAATCTCGCCGGTAGTAACTGTCAAATCTGCAGGAAAACGTTAAACGCTCAACGGTTTCAGCTCGCTAAATCGCCAGCAGACGTCAGGTCTTGTACGCGAATGTTAACAACCCATAAAAATTGGTTGCACTTCTTGTTAATTTGGTATTACGTTTTATGTAATACACTATGATGGACGTATATGTCTTCGTAGATGATTGAAAATAGCACAATTACAGAAACTGCAATAGCGGAATAAACAGTTGCAGCCAACAGTGAACATGGCGTCATTTGGAAAACCCTGAAAAGAAAATACATAGAAATAACAGTATATAAATGAATTAGAGTGAAGTTCCGCATTACGCGAGAGACCGTTTGCTTTTGTTTTTTCAAAACATGCTTCAGTTCTTTCTGTGTTACCTTCAGTTCGTACCTGGTTATTATTCTGTCTCTCAGAATATATCAGACGTTTTCTGCATGTATTTTTGTATGATCTTTACAATATAGAGCTTTTCACGATTTTTGATGATATATTCTTGTTTCTCGTTGTTCCAGGCGTGTGAAAATACTAATTTCGTTCACTATGACTGTTTCTTAATCGTTATACCGGAATTTCATCACAACGTAACTAAATTCGTCATGAAAGCATCGCAGCTGCAGACACTATCGCAATGAAGATTATATAACTAAAATAGATGTGTGGGACGAAATAACAAGCAAAAGTTACTGATGGTACCACAGAAAAAAAGCAAAAAAACCAACGAGTGTCTCGCATGAAGCGGAATTTCTCTCCTGAATTCCATACTGTTTAAAGTTCTGTTGTTGGTTGAAGTATTTGACATCACAGCTTAAGCAGCTTCTCTTGAAAGTGT
This sequence comes from Schistocerca piceifrons, assembly GCF_021461385.2. Classification (NCBI taxonomy): domain Eukaryota; kingdom Metazoa; phylum Arthropoda; class Insecta; order Orthoptera; family Acrididae; genus Schistocerca; species Schistocerca piceifrons. The sequence goes on from NC_060139.1 coordinate 66,663,740, forward strand.
TCCATCAGCGTAAATCAAGTTGCACACCTACGACGTGTTTGGTCACAGAGGCCCATACAACAAACCAGCCTTTTCTTTCTACATCACGATAATGCTATCGATTGTGGGCCAAGTCGGCGCACCTCTGCTTTCACCAGAGACGTGAGAGGCCTTACATCAACCGCGGTTATGGCGTCGTTGCCGCGATGATAGCCCAGTTCATGAAACGGCGTCCCGGCAGCCGTGAAACGCTGTGAAAGGCCCCGCCAGCTCCCCGGCCGCTTCCTGCTTGAGTGCACGCCATTACGGAGGGAGAGAGGGAAAGAGAGAGAGAGAGAGAGACAGAGAGAATAAATCAGCACTGGCCGAAGTAGATGGGTGCTCGCGTGATTCGCGCCCACTTTCAACACTCTTTGAAATTGTATTTGTTAATGGTGTCAGGTGAAGAAGAGAAATTTGTTAACATCGAGTATAGATTTAAGTGTCAGGAAGTCGTTTCTGAAGGTATTTGTATAGAGTGTAACCATGTATGGAAGTGAAACATGGACGATAACCAGTTTGGACAAGAAGAGAATAGAAGCTTTCGAAATGTGGTGCTACAGAAGAGTGCTGAAGATAAGATGGGTAGATCACGTAACTAATGAGGAGGTATTGAACAGGATTGGGGAGAAGAGAAGTTTGTGGCACAACTTGACTAGAAGAAGGGATCGGTTGGTAGGACATGTTTTGAGGCATCAAGGGATCACAAATTTAACATTGGAGGGCAGCGTGGAGGGTAAAAATCGTAGAGGGTGACCAATACACTAAGCAGATCAGCGTCTTTCAATGGAAAGTGCATCAATCGTAAAGAAATACCAGAAAACTCTGCGATCTCTTAACTGACACTACGATGGTATAAGGCTTTAGAGGTTTAGGATGCTGTTGTATTGTGCTTGCGCGTGCTGTTTTCCAAACCTGCGGATACTTGGCGATGGAGATCTACTTTGTGCTGTTCAAACGCAACTGAACCCGACCCACACCTCCATCTCTGTGCCTTCTGGGGCTACGGTTACACCTTGCGCTGTGTATACTGCACATGCAGCAACATCAGCAGCAGCTACAATAATGAAAATATTCTGAACACCAAGAAGAAATTGTACAACATAAACAAAAGTTAGTAGGCGTATTTCTACCTGAGAAATACAATCTCTTCTCAAATTTCGCGTCAGCCGCATAAGAGAGGCGCTATTAGTTCCGCTATGAGGATGGAAGTCCGGTTTGCTTTAAATACACGCTGTTATGTGATCGTTAGTTGCCTTTGAGATTGGACGTGGTGAGTCGATGTTAATCAAGAGTGCCTTTAAGGGGATAAAGACGCCATTATCAGTATCTCACTGACTTAGAACGAGGTCATGTAACAGGGCTACGACAAGCTGCAGAAAGACTCGGCAGGAATGCTGCCATTGTACATGATCGCTGGCAGCGGTGGTCACGACAACGTACGGTCGCAAGAAGACAGGGCTCCGTACGGCCACGTAGCACTACCGAGAGGGAAGACGACGTGCTCGGTGTATGGCTCTGGCGCATCGTATTGAATCTGCAGCAGGAACTGGAGCAGCAGGGACGCCAGAGTGAGACAACAAACTCTTACAAATCTACCACGTCGAGGACATCTCCGAGCCAGGCATTCCACTGACCCCAAGCCACCGCCATTTGCAATTTCATTGGTGTCAAGCGAGAACTTACTGAAGGGCACGGTGAAGGTCTCTAGCGTTTTCAGATGAAAGCTGGTTCTGCCACAGTGCCAGTGTATTGCTTAGGAGGAGGCAAGTTTCTGGCCTGCAACCAACGTATCTGCGTGCCAGACTTACACCTGGAGTTGTGTTCTGGGTTGAGATTTCGTATGACAGCAGTAGCATTTTCGTGCTTATCCTACGCACCCTGATTGCAAATTTTTAAGTCACTCTGGTGGTGCGACCTGTTGTGCTGCCATTCATGAACAGCATTTCAGGAGGAGTCTGGAATAGGATAACGCTCGCCCACATAGCGCTGTTGTAATCCGTAATGTTCTGTAGAGTGTCGACATAATGCCTTGGCCTGCTCAACCATCAGATCTGTTTCCAGTCTAGCACATATGGGGCAACATCGGAAAACAACTCCAGCGTCATCCTCAGCCAGCATCAACAGTCGCTTTATTGACCGACCAGGTGCAACAAGTACTGAACTTCATCCCACAAACTGACATCCGGCATGCTCTACAGTTCCGACCGCAGACGAACCAGTTGGGTCCCACCAGCCACCATGTGGTTCTCCATGAATGACGTCATCAAAATGGGGTATGGAGAGACATGGGGTCAGCCTACTCCTCTTCCCCACTGTTGTCTGGCTAACAGACCTGGTGACGCTGTTGCTAGTCATAGCGTGTCAACTGGCCTCACGAGGCAGATTGCAGTCCGTTTGAGATATCTCAACGCTGAGAAATCCATGGCAGTACAGAGTCTTCCTCTTGGCAGTTTTTTTTTATTCCTATGGTGATTTTATAAAATATACAGTTGATATAAGGCAAATGATTTTATACAATATACAGGACTATTCCAAATGATTGAAGCGATTTCATAAATTCACTGTAGCTCCATTCATTGACATATGGTCACGACACACTACAGATACGTAGAAAAACTCATAAAGTTTTGTTCGGCTGAAGCCGCACTTCAGGTTTCTGCCGCGAGAGCGCTCGAGAGCGCAGTGAGACAAAATGGCGACAGGAGCCGAGAAAGCGTATGTCGTGCTTGAAATGCACTCACATCAGTCAGTCATAACAGTGCAACGACACTTCAGCACGCAGTTCAACAAAGATCCACCAACTGCTAACTCCATTCGGCGATGGTATGCGCAGTTTAAAGCTTCGGGATGCCTAACGGTTTAAAGTTTACGGCCCCTTTTTCTTCTGCGAAAAAAACGTTACAGGACACGTGTATCTGGAAATGGTGGAAAATTGGCGCATGCCACAACTGGAGACCGACAGCGCCGACTTCAACAGGATGGTGCTCCACCGCACTTCTATCATGATGTTCGGCATTTCTTAAACAGAAGATTGGAAAACCGATGGATCGGTCGTGGTGGAGATCATGATCAACAATTCATGTCATGGCCTCCAAGCTCTCCCGACTTAACCCCATGCGATTTCTTTCTGTGGGGTTATGTGAAAGATTCAGTGTTTAAACCTCCTCTACCAAGAAACGTGCCAGAACTGCGAGCTCGCATCAACGATGCTTTCGAACTCGTTGATGGGGACATGTTGCGCCGAGTGTGGGAGGAACTTGATTATCGGCTTGATGTCTGTAGAATCACTAAAGGGGCACATATCGAACATTTGTGAATGCCTAAAAAACTTTTTGAGTTTTTGTATGTGTGTGCAAAGCATTGTGAAAATATCTCAAATAATAAAGTTATTGTAGAGCTGTGAAATCGCTTCAATCATTTGTAATAACCCTGTACATATGATATAAGACAAGATTAAACCTTAAAGTCCGTGTTTTTCAATCAGTTAATTAAGCTGGGTGTGAGAGTGAACAAGTAATCGGGAATTCCAGGGTATGAATGAAATGGACAGCGTTGGACTAAATGTTCAGTTGTCTGCTCTTCTTCATTATATTCACACATTGATGAACTGATCCAGCCCCATTTGTACCTGAAGTAGCTACAACAACCATGCCCAGTCCTTAACCTGTTGAGGCGGCACCAGAGGTTCCTCCATAGGTCAAAAACTTTTGGCTTCTTTGTGAGATCAAGGTGATGGGCTTTTGTTCCCAATGTTTTTGTTGACCATACATGCTTCCAACTTTCATTTAGATCAAAACCATCCACGATGAGTTATCCTTCAGTAACACTTGCTGGCCTTCTTGATCGCAATCGTTGCTGTTGCGGATGACAGAATTCCGGGTGCAGTGGTAGAGAGGGTGATGCAGAGATTTTCTTGGCCTCCCTCGGTAGAGCATGTTTCCGCCTTAAGTGAGGTGGAGGGATGTGACTCAGTACAGGTAACCAGTGGCATGGGGTTGATTTGACGGAACCAGTAATGCAGCGCATAGTGTCGTTAAGTCCTGTGTCTACCTTCTTCACATGTACACTTTCCAACCAGACAGGTGCACTGTACTCGGCAGTAGAGTGCCTCTTGGCAGTCAGTCATAGTGACTACTCTATTACAGAGGCAGGCATGTTAAATAGGACGTACACAATTGAAATGCACAGCTTTGATTCGTTGGTTCTGTTTTTGGCGAAATCGTATTTTTTGGAAGTGAAGGGGTGGCAGGACCGTTGATCACCGCCCTACATTTGGGCAGCATTACACTGGACCACGTAGGCAGAGCTACTCAGGCTCTCTAAATCTTGTGTTGGCATTGATCTGCTACTCTACACTCCCGTACCAGCCTCGTAGCATTTTTAGTGTGACAACAGCAGCTAACATGAAACTTATTGTTTCCTTAGGTATGTGTTCCATTCCTTTACAGCGCCTACTGTTGTGGGCTGGGGAGGACAAAATGCACTCCCACTCAAATATGTGCCTCACAAGATCACAACACAATACCATCTTATACCAACACCACTACCACAACCAGCACTAAATGTTCGAAATACGCTGTCAAAGATTGGCTTATTACAATCCATTCATCTCAGACTATAACTAGTTACTGAGCTACATGTCCCAGTGCTCTTTTTCAAGAAATAATATCGAAATAATGCGGAACTATATAGTTCACTGTTCTTCAACATAAAATTTTCAGTCCGCGTGGCTGTATTTTTACCATTTGACGAAAAGAAAATGCAACTGATGTTACAAGTGGACCACTACTTCAAAGGGAAAGTAAGTAAGCCTAGTGTTTCGGAAATATTCATCCAGTTTCACAAGACAATATCTCCTACGTGATTTTCGATAGAATCCCGGGGTGAAGCTGAAATCAGGACTAAAATATTTTATTTTCTGAAGGGTCATCGTGTCTTACGAATAAGTATCTCTTACTGCATTCATTTACAACCTTGGGTTACTTCTTACAATAGCATTTAGCATCATTGTTTTCATTTACCTTCCACAAATTTTCAATGCACTCTCCACCGTACTCAAGACAAACATGCAGACGATAGCCAAGCGTGCTCCATCTTTCGTGAGCCTATCTGGAATAACTGCATTCACTGCTGTTGCTACACAAAGTCGCCGTACACCCGAATCCACTAGAACCTAACCTCTGGCGTGCCACAGGGGAGTGTTATGGGACCATGGCTTTTCATAATACATATAAATGACCTAGTAGATAGTGTCGGAAGTTCCATGCGGCTTTTCGCGGATGATGCTGTAGTATACAGAGAAGTTTCAGCATTAGAAAACTGTAGCGAAATGCAGGAAGATCTGCAGCGAATAGGCAGTTGGTGCAGGGAGGAGCAACTGACCCTTAACATAGACAAATGTAATGTATTGCGAATACATAGAAAGAAAGATCCTTTATTGTAAGGATTATATGATAACGGAACAAACACTGGTAGCAGTTACTTCTGTAAAATATCTGGGACTTTGCGTGCGGAACGATTTGAAGTGGAACGTTCATATAAAATTAATTGTTGGTAAGGCGGGTACGAGGTTGAGATTCATTGGGAGAGTCCTTAGTAAATGTAGTCCATCAACAAAGGAGGTGGCTTACAAAACACTCGTTCGACCTATACTTCAGTATTGCTCATCAGTGTGGGATCCGTACCAGATCGGGTTGACGCAGGAGACAGAGAAGATGCAAAGAACAGCGGCGCGTTTCGTCACAGGGTTATGTGGTAAGCGTGACAGCGTTACGGAAATGTTTAGCAAACTCAAGTGGCAGACTCTGCAAGAGAGGCGCTCTGCATCGCGGTGTAGCTTGCTGTCCAGGTTTCGAGAGGGTGCGTTTCTGGATGAGGTATCGAATATATTGCTACTTATACCTCCCGAAGAGATCAGGAACGTAAAATTAGAGAGATTCGAGCGCGCACGGAGGCTTTCAGACAGTCGTTCTTCCCGCGAACCATACGCGACTGCAACAGAAAAGGGAGGTAATGACAGTGGCACGTAAAGTGCCCTCCGCCACACACCGTTGGGTGGCTTGCGGAGTATAAATGTAGATGTAGATGCAGAAGCAGTGGCACGTCGACGGAGTCTTTCACCAGCAAGCTAGTACACGGAGCGATCTGTCGATTTTAGTCATAGATAAACAACCAGTATCTAAAAACTGCTGCTGTCATCATTTGATGCTTTGAGTGTCGTATTGTGCTGTGGCTTTGATAAAAATTCCAAATCTGCTATGTAACAGCGATGATGCCATCCTTTTTTCGGGGTTAAAATCGTGAAACCAACTTTCATCAAGAGTCGTAGCTGAAGAACCAACCACCTTCAAGCTCTAAACAACCAGTATCTAAAAACTGCTGCTATCATCCTTTGATGCTTTGAGTGTCGTGTTGTGCTGTGGCTTTGATAAAAATTCCAAATTTGCTATGTAACAGCGATGATGCCATCCTTTTTTCGGGGTTAAAATCGTGAAACCAACTTTCATCAAGAGTCGTTGCTGAAGAACCAACCACCTTCAAGCTCTAAACACACAAGAAACTGTTCGCAGACGTCCAGTGTCCTCTGTTTCAAGCAATGAGTGAGTATTGGCGGCACTCTCCGTACAAACAGTTTTCTGTACCACAATTACGCAGTGACGGCCAGTACACGCTCCCGTTATCTGCCACATTTACCTAAGAACAGTGTCTGTGTCGTCCGATTTGCTTTAAGAGATTCATCAACTCGATTCCGATGAAGCTCATCGGTTGCCGCACGACTCATCGACTCCGAGAACCGGTTCACACGTTGAGGTTATCACAACCGTTTCCTTCATTACGAGCACTGGAAACACAACGTCGCAAATTACTGGTGTCAATACAATCGTCACCGAACCCAATTTTCATTTTCCTGTGCAATTCAGTTGTATGAACGTTTTCTTCACCGAGAAGCACGAGCACAGCACGCAGTTTCTCCCGCACCGACATACGCTACTGGCCACTAATATTGCTACACCAAGATGACATGCAGAGATAAATGAGTATAAATTGAACAAATGTATTATACTAGAACTGACACGTGATTACATTTTCACGCAATTTGGGTGCATAGATCCTGAGAAATCAGTACCTAGAACAACCACCTCTGGCCGTAATAACGGCCTTCATACTCCTGGACCTTGAGTCAAAAAGAGTTTGGGTGGCGTGTACAGGTACAGCTGCCCATGCAGCTTCAATACGATACCACAGTTCATCAAGAGTAGTGACTGGCGTATTGTGACGAGCCAGTTGCTCGGCCACCATTGACCAAACGTTTTCAATTGGTGAGAGATCTGGAGAATGTGCTGGCCAGAGCAGCATTTTCTGTATCCAGAAAGGCCAGTACAGGACCTGCATTCTCCTGCTGAAATGTAGGGTTTCGCAGGGATCGAATGAAGCGTAGAGCCACGGGTCGTAACACATCTCAAATGTAGCGTCCACTGTTCAAAGTGCCGTCAAGGCGAACAAGAGGTGACCGAGACGTGTAACCAGTGGCACCCCATACCACCACGGTGGGTCATACGCCAGTATGGCGATGACTAATACATGCTTCCAATGTGCGTTCACTGCGATGTCGCCAAACACGGATGCGACCATCGTGATGCTGTAAACAGAACCTGGATTCATCCGAAGAAATGACGTTTTGCCATTCGTGCACCCAGGTTCGTCGTTGAGTACACCATCGCAGGCGCTCCTGTCTGTGATGCAGCGTCAACTGTAACCGCATCCATGGTCTCCAAGCTGATAGTCCATGCTACTGCATATGTCGTTGAACTGTTCGTGCAGATGGTTGTTCTCTTGCAAACGTCCCCATCTGTTGACTCATGGATCGAGACGTGGCTGCACGATCCGTTACAGCCATGCGGATAAGATGCCTGTCATCTCGACTTCTAGAGATACGAAGCCGTTGGGATCCAGCACGGCGTTCCGTATTACCCTCCTGAACACACCGATTCCATATTCTGCTAACAGTCATTGGATCTCGACCAACGCGAGCAGCAATGTCGCGATACGATAAACCGCAACCGCGATAGGCTACAATCCGACCTTTATCAAAGTCGGAAACGTGATGGTACGTATTTCTCCTCCTTACATGAGGCATCACAACAACGTTTCACCAGGCAACGCCGGTCAACTGCTGTTTGTGTATGAGAAATCGGTTGGAAACTTTCCTCATGTCAGCACGTTGTAGATGTCGCCACCGGCGCCAACCTTGTGTGAATGCTCTGAAAAGCTAATCATTTGCATATCACAACATCATCTTAATTTCGGTTATATTTCGCGTCTGCATCACGTCATCTTCGTAGTGTAGCAATTTTAATGGCCAGTAGTGTATTTACGTTTCGCATTGCCGTCTTACGCGGTACAGTTCGGAGCCCTCTCGCGTCAGAGAGTTGTGGCTTGTGTCAGGGAAGTTGCAGGTCGAAAGGTAACACACTGAGGTGAAAGATGTCATCGGATATCTCCTGATTCCTTGTCGGGCATCCTTTCGCCTGGGGAAATGCAGTAGCTCGACGTGGCTTAGACTCAACAAGTCTTTGGAAGTCCTCTGGTGATATCAAATTTCCTCATTTTAGGAGAACTGAAGGACGTTCCGTGTTGTTGTTAAAAACCATTCAACAGACAGTCTCATAAAAATGCTGAAATCTCCTGTCTTAAGTAAAAAAAAAAAATTATGTGATCTTCGCTGTGGAATAGTCCCTATAGCCGTTTATAATTACGAAAATTTTGGTCTTTTGTCAAAGCGGTAGGTGGGTCAAAACAAATGTCCACACACTCTGTGACCAAAATGGTACTGAAACAGAGGTTGACAGACTAAAGGCCGAAATACTCAATGTGTTTTTCCAAAGCTGTTTCACAGAGGAAGACTGCACTGTAGTTCCTTCTCTAGACTGTCGCACAGATGACAAAATGGTAGATATCGAAACAGATGACAGAGGGATAGAAAAACAATTAAAATCGCTCAAAAGAGGAAAGGCTGCTGGACCTGATGGGATACCAGTTCGATTTTACATAGACTACGCGAAGGACTTGCGCCCCCCCCCCCCCCTCTCCTTGCTGCAGCGGGGTACCGTAGGTCTCTAGAAGAGCGTAGCGTTGCAAAGGATTCGAAAAGGGCACAGGTCATCCCCGTTTTCAAGAAGGGACGTCGAACAGATGTGCAGAACTATAGACCTATATCTCTACCGTTGATCGGTTGTAGAATTTTGGAACACGTATTATGTTCAAGACTTACACATTAGGGACGGTATAGCCACCATTGTTGTGCCCCTCTCATCTCTTTCTTTCTCCTCTCCATCATAGCTTAAAATTTTACCATTCTATTTCTCTTCCTCTAATCTATCTACCTCTTCTATATCTCTTTCACCCCATTCTATGGTCTTATGTCTCTGATTGATGAGAATAACTCACAAGCTGCAAGAATATAACGAGAAAATTCCCAACTAGCAATAGGACTGACATTCATAAAAGAAAAATATGTCTACTTCCATATACATAGTCATTACTATTATTATTATTATTATTATTATTCTTGATTGTTATAATTATTTTTTGATTTTTATAATTATCATTGTACTACTTTTATAATCTCTGTTTTTTTCTTTAACATTAACAGTGTATAACATGTTATATGTCCTTAATGTTCTGTAGAAACTGAAACTTGTTGAATCTGAGAATGCCTGGTTAGGTGTAAGAGAGGGCCTGAAGGCCCTAATCTTGCCAGGTAAAATAAATGCATAAATAAATAAAATAAATAAATATAATCACTTTTCTGGAGAAATCTACTCTGTAGGAATCAGCATGGGTTTCGAAAAAGACGATCGTGTGAAACCCAGCTCGCGCTATTCGTCCACGAGACTCAGAGGGCCATAGACACGGGTTCCCAGGTAGATGCCGTATTTCTTGACTTCCGCAAGGCGTTTGATACAGTTCCCCACAGTCGTTTAATGAACAAAGTAAGAGCTTATGATCTATCAAACCAATTGTATGATTGGATTGAAGAGTTCCTAGATAACAGAACGCAGAATGTCATTCTCAATGGGGAGAAGTCTTCCGAAGAAAGAATCATTTCAGGTGTGTCGCAGGGGAGTGTCGTAGGACCGTTGCTATTCACAATATACATAAATGACCTTGTGGATGACATCGGAAAATCACTGAGGCTTTTAGCGGATGATGCTGTGGTATATCGAGAGGTTGTAACAATGGCAAATTGTACTGAAATGCAGGAGGATCTGCAACGAACTGACGCATGGTGCGTTGAATGGCAACTGAATGTCTATATAGTCAAGTGTAATGTGCTGCGAATACACAGAAAGAAAGATCCTATATCATTTTGCTAAAATATAGCAGGTCAGCAACTGGAAGCAGTTAATTCCATAAATTATCTTGGAGTAGGCATTAGGAGTGATTTAAAATGGAATGATCATATATACCGCGCGACTGCTACGGTCGCAGGTTCGAATCCTGCCTCGGGCATGGATGTGTGTGATGTCCTTAGGTTAGTTAGGTTTAAGCAGTTCTAAGTTCTAGGGGACTGATGACCACAGTAGTTAAGTCCCATAGTGCTCAGAGCCATTTGAACCATTTCTTGAATGATCATATAAAGTTGATCATCGGTAAAACAGATGCCAGACTGAAATTCACTGGAATAATCCTTAGGAAATGCAGTCTGAAAACGAAGGAAGTAGGTTACAGTACACTTGTTTGCCCACTGCTTGGATACTGCTCACCGGTGTGGGATCCGTACCATATAGTGTTGATAGAAGAGATAGAGAAGATCCAACGGAGAGCAGCGCGCTTCGTTACAGGATCATTTAGTAATCGCGAAAGCGTTAGGGAGATGATAGATACACACCAGTGGAAGACTCTGCAAGAGAGACGCTCAGTAGCTCGGTACGGGCTTTTGTTGAAGTTTCGAGAACATAACTTCACCGAGAAGTCAAGCAGTATATTGCTCCCTCCTACGTATATCTCGCGAAGAGACCATGAGGATAAAATCAGAGAGATTAGATCCCACACAGAGGCATACCGACAATCTTTCTTTCCACGAACAGTACGAGACTGGAATAGAAGGAAGAAGCGATAGAGGTACTCAAAGTACCCTCCGCCACACACCGTCAGGTGGCTTGCAGAGTATGGATGTAGATGTATATGTAGAATGGTGGCGGTATAGGACTTTGTGCACGAACTGGCCCCTCTATTACGTTTCATAAATGTTTTATGAGAATCACGTCGGGCGACCTGAGTGGAAAAAACTTGGCTTCACTTGTCCAGAATGTTCCTCAAACGAATCAGGAAGAGATGTGGCCCGGTGACATGGCGCCTGTTATCCACAAAAATTCCATCGTTCTTTGGGAATATGAAGCTCAAGAATGGCCGAAAATGGTCTCCAAGTAGCTGAACGTAATTACTTCCGGTCAATGGTCACTTCAGTTGGACCCAGGCCATTTCACGTAGACGCAGCCCACACCATTACGGAGCCACCAACAACTTGTTCAGTGTCTTAGTTCCAACTTGGGTTCATGGCATCTGCACCACACTCGAACCCTACCATCAGCTCTTACCAATTAAAATTGTTATTCATCTGACGAGGCCACGGTTTTTCAGTCGTCAAGGGTTCAACCACCAGGATCACAAGCCCAGGAAAGGAGTTGCAGGCGATGTCGTGATGTTATCAAAGGCACTCGCGACGGTCGCTGCTGCTATTGACCTTGAACGCCACATTTCCCGCCACATACGTTCGTCGTATGTCAGACATTGAGTTCTGTGGTTACTTAACGCAATGTTGCTTGTCTGTTATCAGTGACAACTCTACGTACACACTGCTGCTCTCTGTCGCTAAGTGAAGCGCGTCGGCCACTGCGTTGTCCATGGTGAGAGGTAACGCCTAAAGTTTGGTATTTTCGGCAGACTGTGGATCTCGGAATGCTGAATTCACAAAAGATTTCCGAAATAGAATGTCCCATGGGTATAGCTCCAACTACTACTCTGCATTCAAAGCCTGTTAATTGCCGTCTTCCGGCCGTTGCGGCCTAGCGATTCTAGGCGCTCCAGTCTGGAACCGTGCGACCGCTACGGTCGCAGGTTCGAATCCTGACTTGGGCATGGATGTGTGTGATGACCTTAGGTTACTTATGTGTAAGTAGATCTAAGTTCTAGCGGACTGATGACCTCAGGTGTTAAGTCCCATAGTGCTCATATCATTTTGTGCCAATTGCCGTCGTGCAGCCATGAACACGTTGTAAACCTTTTCACACGAGTCACCTGCCTACAAATAACAGCTGACGACATAGCCGTAGGTTCAACAGATATACAGAAGCTGCAGAGAATCATTGAGAAAATATACAAGTGGTGCAGTGAACACAAACTACACATAAACATAACAAAGATAGAAATGGTGATTTCCAGAAAAGGAAGCAAAACACCCAAGAATGCGGAAATCAGCATCAGAGGACCAAAAATAGAAATCTCATCAGACTTTAAATACCTAGGAGTGACATTGCAACCAAGAGCCAAATGCTTCACAAAACATACAACAGAACGTGCAGCCCAAGCAATAATAGCAACACAGGACATCAAAAACATTCGCCTACTCAGTCTAGAAACAGCCATGAAATTATTCAACACAAAAATCTTTCCAATCCTGGCCTATGGGATGGAGTTTATACGGGACCACCTAACAGAAAAAAATCTAGAAACACTAGAAAAGGTAAAATCGACTTATCTAAAAAGAGCACTAGGTCTCTCAAAGATAACAAGATCTAGACTAGTGCACCTGCTAGCGAGAGAGACATTCCTAATTGAAGACATCAGACTTCGATATATGATGTCACACACCAGGGCTTCCAGAAAGCAACTGAAGATTATGGAGGACAAACGAGAAAAAATATGGCCGGAGTTCTATGGCACCGAAGCAATGACAAACCGCTCATGGACAGCACCAAACTTCGAATAGCGACAAGTCGTACCTAGACTTTCTATTCACGGCTTTCATCATCTAATCTGAAAAAACAAAACTTATCACGAGCCAACCACAACATGTGTATGTGAACTGTGTAACGATGCCTGTGAACGATATCACATAGAAGTGTGTAGTGAAAGAGTGAAATCGATAAATGAATATGCAAAAATGTAAACGTAAAATGTTAAGCAAAGTAACTGTATATGGCTATTTGGCTGCAATTTTATTAAATAAAATAACAGCTCCGCTAATGCACTCCCTTTTATACCTGATGTACGCGATACTACCGCCATTTGTACATGTGCATATCGCTGTGCTATGATTTCCGTCACCTCAGTGAATGCATGACATGTAATACCTCAACCGATATTGAAAAGAGGATAAAAATTTCTGAGCCATTACTTTTCAGGAAGCCCTCGTATTTGCTGATATAAATAGACATAAGACATGAATGGCCTGAAGAGAATAACTGCATATCGTAGAAACCACAATTCGAATGGCTGTATTGAAGTGTCAGACACGCCGTCGCATTTTACTAGGTTTATAGGCGAAGGGAAGAGTTATATTTCAAATAAGGAGACCGGCTGGTCACTGGAGATTCGAAGCGTTTGCATAAAGTTCCGCCAGGAAGTTAATCCCGTTGAATGCTAAGCAGGACGTAATAGGTTTCCTCCAATCATAAAAATGCAAATGGGTACTAAGGAGGCGAGTTGTAATTTACCTATGAGGTTCCCAGAGACGGAGGCTGTAGGGTACCACACGGGACACGGAAATTTCTGCTTGCCGGCGGGACGGAACTGCAGGAGCCCCAGTTGTTGGCGTAATAAAATCTCCGGCGACCCTTGCCGTGCCGTGGTGTATCTACGAAACTCGGCGAGAAAGCGCGCATGGACAAATAGGTTTGTCCAAACATGGCGTCCGCCGCCTCCCGTGTTAACACGCCGGCGCCGTCCATAGCGCAGCGCCGTTAAACTTTTAGAGCGTATCAGCAGTTTTCATCGCGGCCGCTGCAGATTTACTGCTCCGCCCGAGCCACCCAAAAACGCACTGCAGAATCAGGCGTTTCTCTCTGCTGCAGAGATCGGCCCAGCCGATGCGTCACCTGCTAAACGCAGCGCGCCAAACGCCGCTTTTGGCCGCTTTTCATACCGCACACAATTGGAGCGCGTTTGCGGAAGAATGAAATACAGTGTTCGTCTTTAACATTGCAACAGGCAGAAGGACAGCAAATACGAATATAGTCAACATTTACTAATTCATAATGGAAGAAGTAAAGTCTGCCATAGCTGCAATGAAAAATGGCATAGCGGTAGGTACGGATACGATACCGGGAGAAATATCAAAATGCTTGAACCAAGATGGAATAAGAGAAATATTGAGATTATGTAGAAAACTATGACACTGGTGTATGGCCTGAGGACTTTCTGACAACAGTAATGATTCCATTACCGAAAAAAAAACAAGGAACCAAAAAATGCAGCGAGCGCAGGACAATCAGCCTCATTCCACATGCAGCCAAAGTGATGGAAAGAACAATTAACAAAAGACTTGAAGTAGTAATGGAGGAGAATCTTGGCGAGGATCAGTTTGGCTTTAGATTCAAATGGTTCTGAGCACTATGGGACTTAACTTCTGAGGTCATCAGTCCCCTAGAACTTAGAACTACTTAAACCTAACTAACCTAAGGACATCAAATACATCCATGCCCGAGGCAGGATTCGAACCTGCGACCGTAGCGGTCGCGCGGTTCCAGACTGTAGCGCCTAGAGCCGCTAAGCCACCCGGCTTTAGACGGAATACGGGCACCAGAGATGCGATAGGGCTCCTACGAATCTTGGGAGAAAGGTTTATTGAAAAGGGAAGAGACCTATATATGTGCTTCATCGATCTAGAATAGGCATTTGACAATGTGGTTTGGGACAAGCTGGCGACTATAATGAGGGAAAAGAGAGTGGACTGGAAAACCAGAAGACTTGTAAACTCATAATATCTTAATCAAAAAGCTTCAATGGAAGTGAGAGGAGAAAGTACAAACTGCATAGGACTAGGAAAAGGAGTAAGACAAGGATGCTGTCTATCACATACTCTATTCAACCACTACTTGGAAAATATGATTGACCAATCCTTATTAGATGACAAAGGCATAGAAATTGGAGGAAGAAGAGTAGGGTGTTTGAGGTTTCCTGATGACATGTTCCTCCTAGCCACAGGGGAAAAAGTATTACAGGATTTGGTGGACACCATTGAAACTAATGGAAAAAAATATGGAATGAAACTTAACACAAATAAAACAAAAGTATTGACACTAGGAGGAAATAAAGAATTAAAAATTATGTAGAATGGAGAAATACTAGATCAGGTACAAAATTTTAAGTATCTTAGAAGGAGGATAGACACCGACTGGAAGTGCACCACAGAAAAAAAAACAAGAATAGCAATGGCAAAAGAGACGTTTTATAAGAAAAGGAGAATTTTCTGCAGCGGTCTGGACAGAGAACTCAGGAAGAGACTCATAAAATGTCTTGTATTGAGTTTTCTTCTACATGGCGCTGAAACATGGACTATGAGGAAGAAAGACAGAGAAAGGCTGGAGGCTTTTGAGACCTGGACATGGCGGAGGATGGAAAGAGTAAGTTGGATGGACAGAGTAAAAAATGAAGAGGTACTGAGAAGAGTGGTAGACAAATGACAGTTACTAGATGTAATAAAGAGAAGAAAAAGAAATTGGATTGGGCATGTATTAAGAAAGAATGACGGACTGATAAAACAGTTTTAGAAGGTTATGTAGAACGGAAAAGGAAGCGAGGAAGGAAGAGATTCCAGATACTGGATGACATGATGGACGGTACAACATACAGCAGCCTTAAGAAGGAAGCAATGGATCGCATAAAATGGATAGGCAAAGGACCTGCTCATATAGCAGAAAACTGATGATGATGATTACTAATTCGAACCTAGATAAATCAAGTTTCTCGACAAGATCGATATTCCTGGTCCCACGAAAACTTTTTAGTACACTGAAGACGATGTCTTTTGGCACAGTCGATAAATCGAAGCGATTGGTCACAACACATCACCCAAACGCACGCTATTATTCGAACTTTCAGGCTATCTATTACTCGATATTTCGAACCACACTGACAGAAAAAATTCGCAGAACCAAGAAGGTGGTGTGTGACATAAACGAAAGTTGGTAGGCGTGTTTCTACATCTGAAACACGATTACAATTTAGCGCCAGTCGCACCACTATGACGATGGAAATCAACATACAAGCTGTAACGGTCGTGAGCCTTATTTACCTTTGACATTGGACGTGTTGAGTTGATGTTAGTCAAGAATACCTTAAGGTGACAAAGACACCATTATCAACACCTCACAGAGTTTGAACAAGGTCGTGTAATAGGGCTACGAGAAGCTGGACGTTTTTTCTGCGATACCGAAGAAAGACTTGGCAGAAATGTAGCCGCTGTACGTGACTGCTGGCAGCGGTGACGCTGGGTAGCCGCGCGGTCTTGGGCGTCTTGTCACGGTTCGCGAGGTTCCCCCCGTCAGAGGTTCGAGTCCTCTCTCGATCATGTGTGTGTGTGTGTGTGTGTGTGTGTGTGTGTTGTCCTTACCGTACCTTAGTTTAAGTTAGATTAAGTAGTGTGTAAGCTTAAGGACCGGTGACCTCAGTAATTTGGTCCTGTAAGATCTTACCACAAATTTCCAAAATTTTTGCAGCAGTGATCACGAGAAAGAACGGTCACAATAAGACTGGATTCTGGACGGCCAGGTGGTACTATCGAGAGGGAATACCTTCGTGTTCAGCGTGTGGCCTGAAGCATCGTACTGCATCTGCAATAGCAATTTGAGAAGCAGTTTGCGACACAGTGACGCAATGAACTGTTATAAATCAGTTACTCAAGGACAACTCCGAACCTGACGTCCTGTAGTGTGCATTCCTATGACCCCAAACCATCACCATTTACGACTTTATTGGTGTGAAGCAAGAGTTCATTGGCATGCAGAGTGGTAGTCTGTTGTGTTTTCTGGTGGAAGCTGGTCTTGCCTCTGTGCCAATGATGACGATTTGTTGTTTATGTCGAGGCAAGTTGAACACCTGCAACCACCCTGTCTGCGTTCTAGTTACGACCTGGGGTGAGATTTTGTATGACAGAAGCAGCACCCTCATGGTTATCCCACGGACCATGACCATGTGCAACAGGATAAGGCTCTCTCACATACCGCTGTTGTAACCCAACGTGCTCTGCAGAGTGTCGACATCTTACCTTGGTCTGCTCGATCAACAGATCCGTCTCCAATCGAGCACATACGGGACATCATCGGATGACAGCTACATGTCATCCACAAGCAGCATTAACCGTCCCTTTATTGACTAAGAGCAACAGGCTCGGAATGCTATCCCACAAACTAAAATCCGGCACTTGCACTACACAATGCACGCACGTTTGCATGCTTACATTCAACATTCTGGTGGTTACACCAATTATTAATGTACCAGCATTCCACATTTGCGATAGCTTATCTTACACTTACATTAACCTGTAATCTTAGAATGTTAATCACTTAAATAAGTTACCTACTCTTACGTATTCGCAAAATTTCATTACCTTTCATTAATTACATCCTGGTGTTACGATTACTTTCCCTCAGTGCATTTCCGTGCCATGTAAGCTATGTCATTCAACTTTTCGGAACATTCCTCTATTAACTCTGTTGTGACTTGGCAAGACAGCCAAGCAACAAGGAGAGGAAGCCGAAAGGCACGCGTTAAGCTCACGGAGGCTGGCGTGAGGTCTGGAAAATGACAAGGTCTGTATAGTAGCAAAAATAGTACGTAGCTTCTGGACTACTTAACTTTAGTCCATAATTGGTGAACATCGGTCTGACGGTACATGCATCACAAGATTAATAGCAAATGATAATGGCGCCTAGCTAGGTCGTAGCAAATGACGTAGCTGAAGGCTATGCTAACTATCGTCTCGGCAAATGAGAGCGTAATTTCTCAGTGAACCATCGCTAGCAAAGTCGTCTGTACAACTGGGGCGAGTGCTAGGAAGTCTCTCTAGACCTGCCGTGTGGCGGCGCTCGGTCTGCAATCACTGATAGCGGCGACACGCGGGTCCGACGTATACCAGCGGACCGCGGCCGATTTAAAGGCTACCACTTAGCAAGTGTGGTGCCTGGCGGTGACACCACAAACTCAACAATGTATAATGTACTACAGCATATAAACAAGTTTCTTGAGGCCGTCAAATTAAGAACGATAAAAACAAGGGATACAGCGAAAACTTTCAGCATTCTCCCGTACACAGTGCCGACAGACGTGATGCAGATATATGTGATTGCTGGACGCATATCGTAAGGAGCCGACCCGACGAGCTGTTTTCCATGTCATGAGGAATGCTTATTGAAATGGCTTTGTATGGACAGAATCAACTGCTGCAACTAGAAAGCGCAGAAATTGACTCAAATTTCCACGACACGTAGAACTTCTGTGCTGACTTGGAACGAAATCTGACATTTGAAGGTTTTATACATGTCGACCAATAATGTGTAAATCCGCAGTGCCTTGTCTGAAATTGAAATTTTGACTGTACCGTGTGACAAGAGCGAACACGATGACGAAGCAACAGCAGAAGATGCAGAAGCAAGGACGATTGCATGAGTGATTTCGAAAGGGAAAAAGTCGTTATTGGAAACTTTGCACATGTACTTACTTAAAACTGAAACAGGATATGATGTATTTCCGGCTTTGCTCATAGTAATGTTTATGACGATCACGCTGCAGGTCACTCAAGCAAACATGGGTTACTTACTGCTTTGAAAATTGAAAGAATGATAAGTTATTAATTTTCGGAAATCCTTATGTCCTTTCGTTTGAAACATCAAAATAAGTAAAAATTAAAAAAAAAAAAAACGGCAAGAATACATTCTTTGGACTTCTAGTTATGCTTCATAAAGAAATACAATATTATCGTTAAATTTATATAGTTACGTATTCCAACCACGACTTTTTCATTGATTCCTTTTCGATTAGTCAATCTTTCGTTGAATCTAAATTTCAATTCTTCGAACTATATGGTCCTTTCAACCGCGAATTGTCAGGAGCAGACTGAATTGTATATTTCTCGTATATAGAATGCAGATGCACTGAAACCGCAATCATTGGCTCATCCAAACCTCATTCCCTTTAGAGTTTAATTCACGCCGCCGTCATTGTAATGCTATAGTAATGGCCATCAAAGTAGGTAAGTGCTATGTGCTCGCGTTTCGCCTAATGGGATAGGCAATCCCTCTAACATTGAAGCATCACGGGTTTGCATATGTAGAAGGCGTTACCACCTCTGACTGCGTCGATCACAACTAGGATAAGAGATTGAAGGACAAGCGCCATCAGAGGTACTCCGTGCCAGGGACCTATTTCCTCCATGTGTGACTTGTGGGGAACTGTATCGGCACGAATTCTTCTGCGTCCCAGCAATATAGGGCGGCGCAAGCAACACGTCAGCAGTTCGTTCCACCGCAGCTGCGGGCCAGTTCATGCACCGACTCTTAGCAGCCCATCAGTGAGAGGCCGGTCGAAAGCCACCGTAACGTGACCTATGACTTTCCTGCGATATTTCGAGACGTACCTGTCGGTCTACTACTCAACCTCCGTCGTTAGGGATTATCAGTGGCATAATCTTCACGTCCCACCACGTGTATTCACTGTGTGTTCCAGGCGTATGCCTGTTAGTGTTCTGACAAGTTGTGTTACTTTTTTGTGCACCAAATGCTACGTTGTGTACAGCTGTAGTGAAATGGTGACAACATTTTGGCCGAGGACGCACAGATGTGGGTGATTCGGATCGGGAAGGAAGGTCATTGACATCAACATCGACCACAGAAAACTATTTCCAGGGAATTCAGCAAGTAATTCACAGGTATCGCAGATTTTCCGACAGTGGGGAAGTTCATACATTGGTTCTCATGTAGCTCCGTGAACATAGAGCGCGTTTATATCGTCGGGAAATTGAACGACTGGTATATCGCTCCAGCCTTTTCGTTGATAATGTTGAAAAATAGCGTCATGTACCCGTGTCACTTTGAAGACTACTGCAGCATTCAGTAAATGTCATTTACCTTGCCATAATAATGTACATCTTACATTCTGAAGTCCACTCCTATATCTTGTTTATTTCAGCGGGAGTCGCGATTCTTTACAATCATAAGAAGCATCACTTTCATTCAATAGGCCACACTGTTCATGCAATAGCTGACTAAAGGGACGTTATCCTGAAAGGTCTTTTTCAGGAAAGTTCACAGTACATAGAACTAGTGAGAAATGCGCACTGTCCATCTGTGACGCTATTCATCATATTTCACCACATTACGCACATCTGTCCTGGCCACGTGCACACAAACAATGAGACTTGTGTTCATCCGCCTTTACAACATATATGGTTCCTCATATGTGTCCTCGACATTTACTAATTTGTCTGAACAATCGTTTCCATCATAGAAAAATCATGTTCGCCCGATTTCATCTTGCAACCGCATTCTCTAAGACTTTTCCGGCAACAGGTAGACGAATCTCCTAAAATCTACCTTTCATAATAGAGAAATGAATGTGGTATCAACGTTCGATACCACACTTTTTAGGGGTTGCAGTTATCGACCGCGGTCCGTACTAGTACCGCTGGAACCGTGAGTCGAGACTAGCACCGGGTGCGCTCGGCCACTCTTCCTCGGGACGTCAAGTACGAAAGTAGTATAGCCTTCAGCTGATAGGAAACAACCTCTAACAAGGCGCTTAGTTAATGTATGGCTTATGTGAAGCCTCTGTAGCTCTCTGTTATTCTTTTCCTGACCATGAAGTACTACCAGTTAAGTACGATATATTATTTTTTTACCAACGACTTTTAATTATTTTAGTCGTTGTAGACCCAGATCTTGCAGGCAGCTCCTTATCGACTTCACTGACAAACCTGCTGTATATGCAGAGAAGAGGTTTGTATGTTTCTGTTTATCATTGCCCACGAGTCATTCACATTGGCGACGATTCGTTCGTCGTCATCATAACACTGAATAACAGGTCCAGTTTCTAAAGGAAACTGATATTTCTATTAACACGGCCATAACACTTGCTTCAGTTACCTGATCACACTTTACCGCGTTTCATCAGAGCACCCTGTTCCTTCGCACCAATCAGTCCTTAGTTTTCAGATGGCTCTGAGCATTAGGGGACTTAACATCTGAGGTCATCAGGACCCTAGAACTTAGAACTACTTAAACCTAACTAATCTAAGGACATCACACACATCCATGCCCGAGGCAGGACTCGAACACGCGACCGTAGCGGTCGCGCAGTTCCAGACTGACGCGTATAGAACCGCTCGGCCACACGGTTAGTTTCTAGAGTAGTCTATCTGATATTCTCTCTGCCAGAACTCGCCATGTCATAAAATCTGTCTCATTCATCTATAAGTAGATTTCTTATCTTGTATTTTTACTTCAGCTACCACCACCACTAATTCTTATTTACTTGTTTATTTTTAGCTTACACTATACAACCGGCTTACTCTTACAAAATGTATAAAATTTTTCCTGTTATTACACATGGACCGGTACAAGATAATAAAGGGAAAATCTAATTTTATAGAACGCTTTTTTCCCGTTCATTGCGTGTAATATAGTAGATGCAGGAAATTGCGGCTCTGATGGATAGCGTCGATATCAGCCACTGTTTGAATTATGAGTAAAATTCATAAATGGCGGACGAGGATTTCCGATATTAGGAGTCAACCTTGTTTTGCATTGTCGGTCATATCAAAGAGCGGAGAGTTTCTTAGCAGCCTCTGGCCCTTTGGCGTGGGAAACTGATCCTGAAAAGTGGAAGAATTAGCAATGATCAACGGTATGAGAACGGAGAAGGCAAAGGAAACCACTGCATTTGTATCCACAGGACATGTGGCCTGTAATTGCAAAAGTGTTGTGATGGTAATTCCATTGGCAAGACTAGTGCCGCATTCGGAAGACGAGTACCAGGTGGGAGGTAACCATGACATAAAGATGGAATAACCAGCAACAAGACATCTTTCTATGAGTCGCAGTGTGAAATTTCACGTTTTTGAACGTGGTAGAAAAGCCTTAACGCCTGAAAAGAGAAACACAAAGGCTGAATCTTTACCTAATGGAGATCAGTGAAGAGAAATGAAAGGAGGTAAGGATTTCTGGTCAGACGGATGTGAGGCAATACCAACGCCAGTGGAAAACAGTATAACTGGATTACGATTCATTATGAATAGGAAGGCAGGGCGAAGAGTGAGATACTGTGAACAGTTCAGTGACAGGGTTGCTCTCATCAGATTCGACAGCAAACCAAAGCAAGCAATAGTTCACGTATATATGACGGCATCATAAGCAAAAGATGAAGAGACAGAGAAAGTATGTGAGGTTACTAAACGGATAATTCAGTGTGCAAAGGGAGATGACACGCTTAATGATCGCGGTAGACTGGGGTGCCGTAATAGGGTATATTTGTGGTAAGTTCCTATGGGACCAAATTGCTGAGGTCATCGGTCCCTAGGCTTACACACTACTTAATCTAACTTTAACTTACGCTAAGGACAACACACACAACCAAGCCCGAGGGAGGACTTGAACCTCCGACGGGGCGTTGTAGGGAAACAATTGTAAGAAAGAGATAAGCGAGAATAGAGAACGCGGGCTTTGTAAAAAGCATGAGAGAGGAGAAATAATAATTGAGCTCTGTACTAAATTTCAGATAGTAAAAGCGAGTGCATTGTTCAAAAGTGACAAGAAGATCGGATGCAGACTCATTTGACACATACTAATTACTTCAGCTGTAGCTGCCTAAAAGATAAAAGTACTTTCAAAGACACGGGTATTTGTCACTGCATAGTAACGCGGAGTAGACTGAATACAGAAGTGTTGTGTAATGATTACTGTATCACTCTCTAATGTTGCTGACACTGCCATTACGAATACCATTGGTACAAAATTCTACATATTGGTCAGTTCTGATTTCATGGTGCCTTATATATGTATTACTAATGAAAGATTCTTACCGCGAGAGAGAAAACGTACGTGTTTTGCAGTTAAGACTTTATCTTGTTATACAGATAGCGTAGTGCAGATGTGTACGTGGTCGAGTTGTCATCTAAACAGACTGAAAGAAGTGATTTGATGATTGGAATAGAGGAAGAGGAGGAGAAGGGGGGGATTAGTGCTAATAGTCCCGTCGATAACGAGGTAATTAGAGACGGATCACAACCTTGGATTAAGATGTGGTGGAGAAGGAAATCGGCCTTCACCTTTTGAAGAACCCATTCCGACATTTTCCATAAACGATTTAGGGGAAGTACGGAAAACCAGATTAGAATAGAAATAAACATGAGCTTCTCAAGCGGCTGAGTGCAGAAACTACTGAAGAAATCTGTGAATGGTGGGGAAGAACCATATGCTTTAACAACGCATCAGAAAGCTACTCATAAAGCGAAAAGAAGTTCGCCACAAATTTATACACATCGCTGCCAGATAATTCAGATTAAAGCCAAGCCAACAGACTGGAAAACGTTGATAGGTACACGAATATGTAAAATGACATACTGTGACAGGGCGTGACGAAGTGATCCGTTCTTACGTTGTTACGAATGGCGGTACAGACTATCAGGTGGAAACTCTCACAATGTTAGCATTGTTTGTTAGTGTCGTGCTACCATGAATAATGAATGTAAAATTGCGGGTACAAAAGCATTATGACGGCATAACCTGACAACAGAGGCAAGACAAACGAATTTCATTATTGACCGGCAGCGGATAACGATTTCAAGATACGTCGTAAACAACCAATCAGTCATAGTTTTCGTATCTACGATCATGACCAACCGGTTTTACCGAGCCAAGATGACAGTTTAGATTAATAAATTTGAGTGGGTACGTATTAACGATAAGTGAAATAGTAGCCATGAGCTGCCACTAATCTCCACTTACGAGTTACTGAAAAATAAATGAACAATTTTATTTAACATAAAGTTCACACAAATTACTCAGCAAAACTGGTTCCCAAATTAAAGAAAATTAAATAGTTCGGCTTTTTACACAAAGGATAACAGTCCACATACGTGCATGATCGTAAGAGTATCATTTTCATCATGGGATTTAGGAGATGGTTTCAGGATAGCACACGCTCGTCATACGTAAACGGTTACAGCATTTACACGTACATACATCCCACATACCACATTCGGGATGATGTAAAATTTACGATATCGGTCGACGTTAGACAGATCTGGAAGAAATTGGTTCCTCTCTTTCATTAGCATTACAGGAGCTTACGGACTGTCTGATGGACTTGTGATTGCCCATAGATTAAACACGGACAGAGAAGTTTCAGCATTTCAACTCGTAAATTACCTAGGACTGGAATCTCACACGTGCAAAAGAAGTTGCGACACTTTTTAGCGACAGAACACATCCTAGCGCTGCAAGAGAGAGCGTTAGTTAATGTTTAACCCATGTACATAACATTTTGATACTTTCGTTGTATCTATTGCACAGTGAATTGCAATCACTACTTCCTTATACGGAGTCTACATTAAGAGTGCTACCCAAAGGCTGTTCCGTCAGATCGACCGTTTAAAGCGGTACATGAAATGCATTCGGAGTTGTGGATGTGGACAACCATCCCCTGTATAATGGAATGGCAACAATGCGAACTTTTGGCGGATCAGGACTCTAACCCGGGTTCTCTGCATATCGCGAGCGATCCCTTAATATTTGGCTATCCCATCACGCCTCACGGCCAGACCCAAACTTCCATACGTCGTGAGACATGTGTCTACAATCTGTACTCGTACATTCATTACTTATATTCCAGTACAGAGGGGACATTTTACTTGAAAATCGCTTTCCCGCCATCGGGGGATAAATACGATATCGCACTATTATGTTTAAGGCGATGATGGGGAGGGGACCAGAGCAGCAAATACGCTTCCCATGCCCCAGCCAACCATGCAGAACTACTCTGACAAGATCACCTGTCGTGCCACTACAGTTAACCACCCCGTCTCTTCGCCATTATCGCCTAAATTGGCTCACCTGACTGCAAACTCCAACACCCGCAAGGGAGAGATTCAGCTCAATTTATTATCTACCATGCATTCAAATTCACCCAGAGAACTGGGATGATGGTTAAAATCTTGATAGTCTTTATACACAGGTGAAAATAAAGAAACAAAACCTTGTACCTTCCTCAAGGTTAGCTACCATCACAAACTTGTAGTGAGAGGTGGAGAGGTTGTTATGAACGAGATAAAACAAAATCCTTTCAACGCAAGTCACTACGCTGCCTTTTGTTCATTCCAATAACACTCGGCAACCATCCCATTAAAAGGAAAACAGAATAATAATTTAAGTCCACCATGGAAAGACATACAGAAATATCGCAGTTCAAATACCCATAAGAACAAATGAAATTTATTGTCGTCAGCTAGACCTCGTAAGTCCGCTTCGTTCATCAAACCCCAACCCAGCCAGGTGCACGGTCGTGACAAAACTCGTGGTATTGCTCCTAATATCATGCCGAACATCCTTTAGCCAGGCCTAGTGCATCAGCTCGATCTGGCTTGAATGTCCCCTGTAGAAATAATGACCAATGCTGGGTCTACAGCAGTCGAAATAGCGGAAGTGTTGCCAGTGCACGAACTGACTTCTCCATTGTGTCCCATAAATATTCGATGGGATTCATGTTGGGCGCTCGAAGTGTCCAGAATGATCTTCAAACCAATTACGGACGACTGTGGCCCGGTAACATGACACAATGCTATCCATAAAAACTGCATCGTTGTTTGGGAACATAAGGTCCAGAAATTGCTACAAATGGCCTCCAACTAGCCGACCATAACGAGTTCCTGTCAATTATCGGTTCAGTGGGATAAAAGGGCCGAGTCCACTCCATGTAAACACAGTCCAAATCACTATGGAGCCACAACGACATAGCACAGTGCCTTGTTGATAACCTAGGTGCATGGCTTCGTGGCATATGTACCACACTCGAACTCTACAATGAGCTCTTACTAACTCATCTGAACAGGCCACAGTTTTCCAGTCGTCTAGTACCCAACCGATATTGCAAGAGCCTAGGAGAGGCGCTTCAGGCGATGTCGTGCCTTTATCAAAGGCACTCGCGTCCGTCGTCTGCTGCCACAGCCCATTATGCCACATTTCTAAGCACGATGCTAAATAATACGTTCGTCGTACGTCCGGCATTGATTTCTACCGTTATTTCGCGAAATTTTTCCTGTCTGTTAGCGCTGACAACTCTAAGCAAAAGCTGCTGCTCTCACTAGTAAAGTGAAGACCGTCGCCAACTGCGTTGTCCGTGGTTAGAGGTAACGTCTGGAATGTGGTGTTCTCGGCCCGCTCTTGACACTGTGCATCTCGGACTACTGAATTCCCTAACAATATCCGAAATGGAATGTTCCATGTGTCTAGCTCCAACGAACCAATCCGCTTTCACAGTCTGTTCATTCCCGTCGAGCGGTCATAATCACATTAGAAAACCTTTCACATGAATCGCGTGAGTACAAATGACAGCTCCGCCAATGCACTGATCTTTATACTTACTGCACTACCGCTATCTGTATATGTGCGTTTCGGAATTGCATAGTTTTTATCATCTAAGTTTAAATAAGCCAAAATACACGAAAAAGGAAAAGAAATACCACCATTTTCTAGCATGGACTGACCCAAATTGAACGTATATTTCATTTTACCTCGTCTTGTGGTGCTCAGGTAAAAAATGCTGTTATCAACTTCCGATCGTACTCACTGCACTAAATTGAAAGTGCACAGAATGAACTGCTGCCGGCCGGAGTGGCCAAGCGGTTCTAGGCGCTACAGTCTGGAACCACGCGACCGCTACGGTCGCAGGTTCGAATCCTGCCTCGGGCATGTATGTGTGTGATGTCCTTAGATTAGTTAGGTTTAAGTAGTTCTAAGTTCAAGGGGACTGATGACCACAGTAGTTAAGTCCATTAGTGCTCAGAGCAATTTGAACCATTTTTTGAATAAACTGGTATGCACCGTAGCACATTGGGAAAACCGGCATGGAAACAAAATTTTTCTAGCCTGCATTGATTGGGCATAGATTGGCTTGGATGGAACTAAAGCAGCCTGCCCGTTCTGCTGATAACATGAGGCTCCTTGCCTGCCTACGTAAGAGGCAAGCATTTGCAGGTTAAAAGCGGAATGTGTGCACCTCTGACCCCTGCGACTCGTAGACCCAGAATGGTGCCAACCTTGTTACACGAATAAAAAGTAGTGCGATCCTTGTGACGTAGCCCCTAAACGTGCAGAACATTGGTGTTCCTTATTTTCTGTGGTGACAGAGCAGCACTCTCTCACTCTACTAAAACAGCCATGCTTAATTCCGTTTATGTTAAGCGTGTATCAACGAACACCAGTCACATGCCTGAGAGATTGCAGAGCACTCTCACTTCTGATTCGGTGTAGGGAATACGATCTAGGGCGATTTGAATTCATACATTGTGATGAAATGGTGGGCAGCAGTTTATGGTCTTGCTTCCATGCTCTAGGGAAAGAAATACGGCAAGCTTTATCTGTGTTCAAAGGAACAGGGTGCCGACTTAAACTGCAGTAAAAGCACGGCGTTGGTGAGCCAACAAAGCGCGTTTTTTCTGGGGAACGATGAGGAGACATTTCCACACGGCCGCGTGCAGTGGTTGCTTTGTGCAAAACACATTAGCTTGGTGCCAGACAGGTGGCAGACGTTCAGGCTTAGCGCCGAAAAGTCGCTTTGTAGGCCTTGTTAGAGAGCAGGCCGCCAAAAGAAATGTAAACGTTCTGCAAATGTCCGTGGGACAGGGAAACTGGCGTCCAGGCGTTCAGACTCTGTTTGAAAAGGTGTTTCTCAGAGCATGAAGCTTTTTTACGAGTTTATGGCTGTTCTTTGCAAACTTTGAAATGGATGCAACAGGTGAGATAACAAGCTGTTTTCAGACAGCTGTGATTTCACCCTCTATTGTGTCAGTAAAAGACATAGCAAACGTGTGGGAAAGAGACCGCGAAGCTGAATTTTTTTCCGTTTTCTGCCAATTAACTTTAAAGTCTTTGATTGGTGAAATCGGTTTGCAGTGCAAAGACTACTCTCCGAGCTTACAATGCCGGGATCCAGCTCGTGATTGGCTTGTGTGAAAGTGGGGGAAGTCAAAAAAGAGAAATGTGGTTTTGGAACCCAGCTGAGGAGGAAACGGGGAGAAAGGAAGAAAGATCACTCTAGTACAAGTCTGTTGCCCGCATCTCGTGGTCGTGCGGTAGCTTTCTCGCTTCCCACGCCCGGGTTCCCGGGTTCGATTCCCGGCGGGGTCAGGGATTTTCTCTGCCTCGTGATGGCTGGGTGTCGTGTGATGTCCTTAGGTTAGTTAGGTTTAAGTAGTTCTCAATTCTAGGGGACTGATGACCATGGATGTTAAGTCCCATAGTGCTCAGAGCCAGAGCCAAGTCTCTTGTACTGCCACTTCGCTAGTAAAGACTGCACGTCTCTACCTAAACGTGAGATTTGTGTCCTTTCCTAGTGTGCGACTTAGATCCGTGCCGGCCACCTTCTGAACCGTCAGTGGTACTGCTTATGTCGTCACGGTCACAATGAGTGACGCGTGCGCATACTTACTTGTCTTGAGTCGGCCGTCTAAACATTTGACATATTCCAACATGAACAGTTGTGGCACAGAGTCAGATTGGTTTGGCACACCAGCAAATGGGTCCACCTGCACACTGGAATCCATCGGGGTTTCAGAGGCTCATAAGGAATTACCTGCATTCTGAATTAACCGAACATGAGACTGCGTACCTGCATTTCTTTTGGGAACGTGCGTTTAATAACACATTGCTGCCACCCATGACTTCAGTCGCCGAACGCATCATAGCGGGCCGCCTTGACCAGCAGGACAGTAAAGTATTCGCTGCTGCAACGTAACACTATAATATGTATTTCTCAGCACCCTGTTCTTTTGAACCATATTTTTCCTTTTTTTTTGTATTGTAGAATATAGATTCTTGGTGGTGGCGTAGTTTGATGCCATAACCTGGATTCACGTGTATGAAGTGAGCTAGAGTGAGTAATGTTCTGGTTTGTGTCATGTGTCGATCCCCAGTAGATCACTTTGTCCACCATAGATTCCATGTTAGTAAGACATTTGTTAAATAAAAAAAAGTTTTATGATGTTTCTTTAATAATTTTGTTTAAGGGGCTCCGGAAAGGCTCAAAATCATGAAAAGTTCAATTTTTACTTCTTTGCGTTTTCTGAATCTGCAGACTATTACCTTTTAATAGATATATAATTTATTCAATTCCGAAGACTACAACTATTTTTATTTTTTTTTTGAAATGTGTTCTACATGGGCGTGACCCACTGTGGCGCTGTTAAGCTGCTGTCAAATGGTGTTATTATTAATGTCCATGTTCATCAGGTACATTTTAGTGATGTGAGATAAAGTATGTGTTGTGGCTAACCTGTGATGGTTCAATATATATCGCTGGTGTGATTGTCGATTGTTTCATGTTTATTTACTCTGTCGTTATCTCGAAAATATTCGTAATTAATTCTGTTTCTTGAGTGTCTGTTTTGTTGAAGTATAATAATGAGTAAAAGTAAAGTTATTATAAATCCTCTGAAGGCTTTTAAGAAAAGGAGAAATGTTGGAAAGCCAAAGGTATGTGTTATTACTGTAAACAATAAAGACGATAACCAAGTGAGTGAACCTAACCTCTCAAGTACACCTGCCCATAGCAGTCAAAGTGGGAAAGAAAATACTTCACAGAAGAAGCTTGGTTCAATGAGTGAAAACTATGAATGTTTTATGGGCGAATAGAATGTGAATGAAATATTTGATATGTCGGTTCTCAAAGGAATTTTTTCAAACTGTGTAAGATGTAGTTATTGTAGTGAAGTTGGTCTGGAACTCTCCATAATAAAGCACGTAGGACTTGCTAGTGAAATACAACTGAAATGTGATAAGTGTTCATACATGACCACCTTTTGGAACAGTGTTGCAGTAACTGCAACTGAAGAAAATGGTAGCAAAATCTAAGAACACAACAACGAGCGATGCTTGCTTTAGACAAGGAACGCCTTCGGGCTGCAGACAGGGGTGTAAAGAGTCTAGAAATACAAGCAAGAGTAAACAGGAGGAGGAACAAGAGGAAGCTGGAGGAGGAGTTTGCAGAGGATGAAGATAATCCATCCTATGGACCTGGAATGCAGTAAAAAGTTAATCCAATCTTTGTCTCTTGATTCCCAAAACATTTATTTTCTCATACTAATTACATGTTTTCTAAGGATCTTCCAAACATATTTGTTTCAAACTTTTGGTAAATGTTACACAGTACCTTCTGCATAATTTAACACAGCCTTTTTCCAAAAAACTGTATACTTTTGAATATATAAATAAAAAATTGCAAAAAAAATGTTGTGAATTTTCATTACAATTGAAAAAAAATCATCTTTAATAACTGAACTAAAATTTTGCAATATCCCTGTGTTATGTTGTAGCCCATATTCCAATAAATAATCTGTAAAAAGTTCAACTTCCTACCTCAAATACTTTGTGAGGAAAGATGTAATTTATAAGCGTTATTTTAACATTGCAAGTATAAGGCGTTCCGGAGCCCCTTAAGATCAATAAATCGATTGTGAATTAGACTACAACTTCACACAGAGTCCTGATTAACAGTTCCTTCGCATTTTTATGGCAGTCTAGATCTGAAACATAAGGAGTAGCTTTTTCACTTGGTGTCCACTGTGTGGATCTTTTACTTCATTAACAATAATCTTCTTTCATGCCATGTAGACTGTCATCCAGTGACACACTTCAGACTCAGTTTCGTCCATTAGGGTGACGTTCAGTACAACAGGTGACTTTTGTTGTTACAGACGGAGAGCAGCGACCAGCGGCAGGTGTCTACGGGCGCCCGGAGGCCTGAGTACGCGAGTAGCATGCGCCTGCTGCTGCTGCCTCTAGTCCAGCGCTGTTGACGACAGAGGTGAGTGCTGCAGCCAGTCGCTGGAGGGGGCAGATGTCAACACGTTTGTTGTAGGCTACAAGTAACACTCGGAGACAGCAACGACTTACTTGCTTCATTACGGCTTTCCCTCTGCAAACCGAAAAGTCTCCAGACATTCGTCTCCTTCATAGCAACACGTTAAGAAGTTAGTTTGACAATGGTACTCCGCGGTGTCCCCTGCCTGCTATCGTTGTACAAGTAATTGGTCCGATCACACAATAAGTCCACATCGATAAGTTCCACAACCATATTCTTCAGCTTTGTTTCATGTATATACAGCTTGTTAGCGGCCAACTTGATCAAGATTCCTTTGATATCTCATTTTGCCATTATTTCATTTACTGGAGTCGAACTCGTCGTCTAAAGTGATATGTCCGCTGCTGGTGGGCACTAGTAAACAGCTCAGGTATAGGAAACAAACAAAAGTTTGTTGAATACAATTTCCACAAAAATATTCTCCACAACGAAACAAAACAAGGGATGAATCTTCAATAAGTGAAACGAAGGATGCTACTCCTTCAGTAAATGAAACAAAAGAAATGATGTATGAATGCAGAGTCTCGCGGCGGTAACATTGAATAAAATGTTCTCTGGTTTCCAACCGCGTCAATTGCTTAAAACTACACGAGCTTTCGTCCAAGCACTCATTGGCCATTGTCAAGTGGTATGACTGCCAGTGGGCTGTTGGTGCCCCCTTGTATACGCTAGCTGCCAGCTGTGCCCCACCGGTGCCCGTGACTTTGCCACATATGGGCATGTTCTGAGTCGGCGTTCGATGTGCCCTCTTCAACCGCGCGATCGCTGGATCCCACGTAGCGCTGAGCTGCAGGCCACCGTCTCTATTCAGGGTGTTTGCAGTAATTTTTATTTCAATAGCTTCCTTTATTAAACTGTCCCAGAAGCCGTTAGTGCGAGCCACGACAGAGGTATGGTGAAATTGTATGCGGTTACGTTTTCTAACGCATGCTCAGCTAACGCATATTTCTCTGCATAGCGTAGGCGATAATGCCTCTCATGTTCTTTCCTGCGTTGTTCTACAGTGCGCACTGTGCGCAAAACTTCCCTGAAGTAATTATTACAGGTACCCACTTTCGACCTCAACATCAGTAAACTTACAATTATACCAAGTCTCAACGAGCATGTCGCTGACCACTTAGTCCCAGGTGAGGGGGTGACGTGTTGTTCAGTCTTTGGGGCGGTATAGTGAAGATATCCAGTTTGCTGGCTGCGACGGAACTGTTCTCGAGGGCTGGTGCGCCAGCATAAATAGCCTCCTCACGGACGGATACGTGCTGGCTTATTTTTGGCAGGTGACTTGCCGGATGCATGAAGACGTACGGTCTTTCAACGACCTTTACCATTACCATGTACGCCGTCTGGTCACCTGGCCGGAGCGTCATTGACGCCTCCTGCTGGTCTAACCGCGGAGTTCCGAGGCTGCGCAGTACCATGTCGTCTGCACCGTAGGGGCTGAACTCGCTGCAACACAAGAGAGGAATAAGCTGCGCCTGGTGCCGTAGGAGACTTATGTCTATGGCGCCACGACATAAAGGGTTTACATGATTCAGTGAGGATGTGAACAATGTAGATCACATAAATCGCTACTACAAACAATCTCTAAAACCTGTTATCAACTAATAAATAATGAATTCTATGAGGGCTGGAAAGGAAGTATCCGATATTTCGTCCATCACTAACGATCTACTTGTAGTACTATATTAGAGAGCTTTCTCTTCTTACTTGTATTGTGTTCGGAGGACGTTACAAGTTACGTCTGGGTCCATTGACGTCGTACCAGGCAGGCTTTTGGGCTGTTGTAAAATGTCGTGTAGATTTCAAGTACATTTCCAGTGTACTTCACAAATTTGTTCAGGCAGTCGCTCAAGCCTAGGAAGCATGGCCCATTTGGGTCCACTCACGCCAGCAGTTGTACCTTTCTCTGCTTAAAACATTCTTTCCGTGAAGCTGAGCAGCAGCATTCTGGAAAAGATCATGATAATGTGTATTAGAAGCAGCTCGTCAACCGCCACTGGGTTGTTGATTTCTATTACACTTGCCCTATCGTAAAAATAGAGGTTGATGGTGAAAAATAGTCGTGCGTTAATAATACACAACAAATAGTTAATTAGTTAATGAAGCAGTTCCGTTCTTTTTGCTGCAGAGATATTTGTATTGAACCGCACAGTGCAAATCTCCTAACTATGAATTGGTTAAGAGTTGCATCGCATGTGATTTCCATAAAAAGTTTAACACAATTTTAGCTTCAGTCCCTGCAATAACGTCAGTGCCGTCAAGGGACTGTCAGGCAGTTTTGCGCTATGTGATGAAATGTACTGAAGTACAGTATCGCACTTCAGAAACTTGTAACTAGTTTTAAACATAAATATAATAGTTTATGTATGTGCTTAAGTCCTTTGTAGTGTTAGATTAATTGAATTTTGGTTCAGAAGGTCCGATAATGCAGCTATTAACTCAATTCTGGCAGTTGTACTTACGTAAACCAAATCAGCGCGATACAGATGGAACGATTTAGAGAAGCATCAAGCAGCAGTGAAGGATAGTACTTAAAATTGCAGTCTAACTAAGTGAACGGCGTTCTACACAGTGGTATCTAAGCGAGGTCAAGGCATTTCCTTATAAATGAAAGCAATTACTAAAGTATATTTTTGATACGGTGACAAAAAGAAATTTCTTCCGTACGTACTGAATTGCACGAAACGTTGTACAGGAATGACAACTATTTCAGCAGCCTTAGGAGAATGTTGTGTAAGCTGTGACTGCAAATCATTTCTTGCTTTCAGAAAGCACTGTATCGGATTGCATATAAATTGTGTGACATCTCACCCAACGTTAGTACGTTGCCTTACAAAACTGGGATAGAACGTAGCCTGACGGAGATATTTAAGATTACTTTGACTCGCAATTGTATGCGTGCACCAATGTCGCTATGATGCGCGATTAAATGATTCCTTTTTGTACGCAACAGAATTTAGAATATGACAGCTGCAGGAGCAAAGCACAATTACTTCGTAATGTGTGACACTGTAGAACGATGTCGTCTTCGTCCTACGTATGTACACGATGTTTATCTTCAAAAACATTAGCATATACTCGTACAATCTTGTATAAGAAAAATATTGTGTGTAAATGCACGCCGGCCGGAGTGGCCGAGCGGTTCAGGCGCTACAGTCTGGAACCGCGCGACCGCTACGGTGGCAGGTTCGAATCCTGCCTCGGGCATGGATGTGTGTGGTGCCCTTAGGTTAGTTAGGTTTAAGTAGTTCTACGTTCTAGGGGACTGCTGACCTCAGATGTTAAGTCCCATAGTGCTCAGAGCCATTTGAACCATTTTTTTGTAAATGCACATTTCGATGAGACAAATGCGGGCTCCTATGTAAACATATAGTGTGTCTCTCCCAAGACACGTTAGGAGCATTTTATGTGGTGTTCCGTGAGATATTTGCAATTTGGTTTTTGAAGTGTCTAGCTGGAGTCAGCCCATACAAGTAGTGTATCAGGCCTTTCAAGCGGAGCCCATTGTCGAGGGAAGGCGTCGCAGTGTTTCCTGTTACAAACAAAATGATTTTTGAAACGAATTATGATATGCCTATTCGATAGGGCAGTCCCAAATTAGTCCAGGGCGATATTCGTTTTATCGATATCTATGAAAAGGAGCATTAGGACACGGTGAATAACCAGTACTTCAGGAGTGAGAACACCGCCCTGGGTCGCGCTGGCTCCTTGCAGCAATGCTGCTCAGTAGCTGCAAGAGTACTGTTTCTTCGCAGTGTTTTAATGTTCTCGTTGTTGTTGTTGTTGTGGTCTTCAGTCCTGAGAGTGGTTTGATGCAGCTCTCCATGCTACTCTATCCTGTGCAAACTTCTTCATTTCCCAGTACTTGCTGCTACATACATCCTTCTCAATCTGTTTAGTGTATTCATGTCTTGGTCTCCCTCTTCGATTTTTACCCTCCACGCTGCCCTCCAATACTAAATTGGTGATCCCTTGAGGCCTCAAAATATGTCCTACCAACCGATCCCTTCTTCTAGTCAAGTTGTGCCACATATTTCTCTTCTCCCCAATTCTGTTCAATACCTCCTCATTAGTTATGCGATCTACTCATCTAATCTTCAGCATTCCTCTATTCCACGACATTTCGATAACTTCTATTCTCTTTTTGTCTAAACTATTTATCGTCCACGTTTGACTTCCATACGTAGCTACACTCCATACAAATACTTTCAGAAAAGACTTCCCGACACTTAAATCTATGCTCGATGTTAACAAACTTTTCTTCTTCAGAAACGCTTTCCTTGCCATTGCCAGTCTACATTTTATGTCCTCTCTACTACGACCATCTTCAGTTATTTTGCTCCCCAAATAGCAAACTTCCGTTACTACTTTAAGCGTCTCATTTCCTAATCTAATACCCTCAGCATCACCCGATTTAACTCGACTTCATTCCATTATCCTCTTTTTGCTTTTGTTCAAAATTGGTTCAAATGGCTCTGAGCACTATGGGACTCAACTGCTGAGGTCATTAGTCCCCTAGAACTTAGAACAAGTTAAACCTAACTAACCTAGGACATCACAAACATCCATGCCCGAGGCAGGATTCGAACCTGCGACCGTAGCGGTCTTGCGGTTCCAGACTGCAGCGCCTTTAACCGCACGGCCACTTCGGCCGGCTTGGTTTTGTTGATGTTCGTCTTGTATCCTCCTTTCAAGACACTCTCCATTCCATTCTCATTAATATATATTCTCGTAAATATATATCAGAAAAATAGACGTTGCACCAGACTCATCTGGCACTCTGTGTCCAGTGGGTACTTAAAATTACGGTTAAAAAATCATTTCGTTTTAACGGGATACAAACCGACGCGTCAAATGCGTGATGAGTAGTATTTTCTTGTGCTGACTGCAGCTGCACGTTCCAAAAACGAAATTGCAAATATTCTCAAAAACAACATCGAAAAAGTGCCTGATAACTCTTAAGAAAGACACCCAATATACATAAAGTTTGCCGTACCTATTCGTGTGGCTTTAGCCATTTATGTGTGTTTATAAAACTCAAATCTTCATGATTTAAATATACTACACGGTTTTGCGTTTTTATTTAATACATCATCGCATCCTTATCGATAATTGAAAGAGGTGAATTAAGGAAATGAAGATGAACACTACGATATTTTTAAATGATCCGAATTTGCTTAAGTTATTTTTAAACCATCAGGAAGCTTTTGACTATCGATTGGCTCTTACGAACTGTCAGGTCAGTGAAGCATCAGTGTCTCATATCGGACGACGACAAATAATATGAAGTCTCCTGAAAAAAGAGTAAAATAGGGAAATGTATCCGATACTGATTTTCGTTGCTGGAGGGTACCACAAATCGTTAGGCGCTTGTTATAACGGTGGAGGATCCAAGTACTATCGGCTGCTACAGCGCTCAGAAATTCACTCCACCCATTCAAATGATTTTGAACGAGAGTTATAATGGCTGAAACCGCGTGCGTTAAAGCTCAGACGCATCCCTGCTGCTGATCGTAGAATCCCAATTTTTCCGTCCACATCCTTTCGAACGAAAAGTTAGAACCTTCCACAAACATTCATCAGGTTTTATCACCCAGTTCCGCAACTCCATAGCGCTCCCACTGTTAACGCACCGCGTCCATAAAGAGCGGGAGCAAAATATTCGGATCCCGTCTCTTCCCCTCCACGACAGCATAAATTCTGTGCCTTTCACGACCAGGCTGAAGTAATGGCCACGTGGTCCACATTAAAGTTTTCATATCCACAGACTTCGGTGCTATATATTAAAAATGGTCGAAAAATAATGGGTTCTTACGCGAAAAATTCCCTTTTCTAAATTTCACTACACAAAGCATTGTCCTTGGTGTTCGCCGTTGCTGAAAAATCGAATCGAACCGGCGAATCTGTCCCGCGCCTCTCGCAATCCGCATTTATATCCTCTCCGTTCCACTTTTTTCTTTGTTTTATCAGGAATACTACTGATCACGTTCTTTTTTTTTCTCGTTGGGGGGGGGGGGGGGGGGAGGGAGCCTTCTTTCGGAGCGGCAGAGACGCTAATACCGAGCGCTCATTCCGCGCGCAGTCTCGTCTTCCGCAGGAAGTAGGGTAGCGAGCGGAGCACGGCGGGGCGTGGCGGGGGATCGTAAATGAAGAACGCGCTCCACGGCGATAAATTTAAGTGGGCAGCGGCGTAAAACCGGGCGAGTTTACACGGCGGGCAGACAGCCCCGTGGCGGCGGCGGCGGCTGCGCTCGTCTGCGAGCCGCGTTCGTTTATCTCCGGACCGCAGGCGTCCAGGGCGGCTTACCGCCACCCGCAAAGAGCCGCACCACACATCAACGTGGAGGGCCGCCGCCCAGAGCCAGGCTGCGGCTACTCGCGTCCGGACACCCAGCGTAACATATTCCCAACTGTGCTCTGTCCGTTAGTCAAGTTACCACGACGCTATGAGTAAGGCTCACTACAATTTGAAAGGCAGCAAGTTTTCGCCACCATACACGTATAATATTATCATATTTCATTTACACTACTGGCCATTAAAATTGCTACACCACGAATATGACGTACTACAGACGTAAAATTTAACCGACAGGAACAAGATTCTGTGATATGCAAATGATTAGCTTTTCAGAGCATTCACGCAAAGTTGGCGCCGGTGGCGACACCTACAACGTGCTCATACACAAACAGCATTTGACCGGCGTTGCCTGCTGAAACGTTGTTGTGATGCCTCGTGTAAGGAGGAGAAATGCGTACCACCACGTTTCCGACTTTGATAAAGGTAGGATTGTAGCCTATCGCGATTACGGTTTATCGTATCGCGACATTTCTGCTCTCGTTGGTCGAGATCCAATGACTGTTAGCTCAATATGGAATCGGTGTATTCAGGAGGGTAATACGGAACGCCGTGCTGGATCCCAACGGCCTCGTATCACTAGCAGTCGAGATGACAGGCATCTTATCCGCGTGGTTTTAACGGATCGTGCAGCCACGACTCGATCCCTCAGTCAACAGATGGAGACGTCTGCAAGACAACAACCATCTGCACGAACAGTTCGACGACGTTTGCAGCAGCATGGACTATCAGCTCGGAGACCATGGCTGCGGTTACCCTTGACGCTGCATCACAGACAGGAG
This sequence comes from Schistocerca piceifrons, assembly GCF_021461385.2. Classification (NCBI taxonomy): domain Eukaryota; kingdom Metazoa; phylum Arthropoda; class Insecta; order Orthoptera; family Acrididae; genus Schistocerca; species Schistocerca piceifrons. The sequence continues at coordinate 66,702,023 of NC_060139.1, forward strand.
CACCTGCGATGGTGTACTTAACGAGGAACCTTGGTGCACGAATGGAAAAACGTCATTTTTTCGGATGATTGCAGGTTCTGTTTACAGCATCATGATGGCCGCATCCGTGTTTGGCGACATCGCGGAGTACGCACATTGGAACCGCGCATTAGTCATCGCCATACTGGCGTATCACCCGGCGTGATAATGGTATGGGGTGCTATTGGTTACACGTCCCGGTCACCTCTTGTTCGCATTGACGGCACTTCGAACAGTGGACGTTACATTTCAGATACAACCCATCGCTCTACCCTTCATTCGATTCCTGTGAAACCCTACGTTTCAGCAGGATAATGCACGAGCGCATGTTGCAGGTCCTGTACGGGCCTCTCTGGATACAGAAAATGTTCGACTGCTGCCCTGGCCAACACATTCTTCAGATCTCTCACTGATTGGAAACGTCTGGTCAGTGGTGGCCGAGCAACTGGCTCGTCACAATACGCCAGTCAATATTCTTGACGAACTGTGGTATCGTGTTGAAGCTGCATGGGCAGCTGTACCTGTACACGCCATCCAAGCTCTGTTTGACTCAGTGCCCAGGCGTATCAAGCCCGTTATTACGGCCAGATGTGGTTGTTCTGGGTACTGATTTCTCAGGATCTATGCACCCAAAATCCGTGAAAATGTAATCACATGTCAGTTCAAGTATAATATATCTGTCCAATGAATACCCGTTTATCATATGCACTTCTTCTCAGTTTAGCAATTTTAATTGTCGGTAGTATACTTAAAAGGCAAACTCCGCTCCCCCCCCCCTCCCCGTGAGACTTAGTTACGAGATGGCCCAGTGAATATCCCGTCAACAACTGAACACAGATCAAGTGTGAAAGCCTGAAGAAGGTGTTAAAAAATGGCTCTGAGCACTATGGGACTTAACATCTGAGGCCATCAGTCCCATAGAACTTAGAACTACTTAAACCTAACTAACCTAAGGACATCACACACATCCATGCCCGAGGCAGGATTCGAACCAGCGACCGTAGCAGTCGGGCGGTTCTGCACCGATCGCCTAGAACCGCTCTGCCACCGCGGCCGGCGATGAAGGTTTACTGAACTGTGAAGAAAAATTAAAAAAAAAAGGAAAATAGAAACAGTGAACGACCCAAGCTTAACAAGTGCAATACTGAGGATAGCTGAGTAGCCACAGCTTCGTAGTTGAGTGGTGCCGGCAAGGTAGTTTTGCGTGTTCGGTCAGAGGGTTAAGCTGCTCTCTGTAATGAAAAAGTCCGAGTGAACGGATCAACGATGAACTTCAGCGGGTGTCATGGGAGGCCCTCCGCGAACAAATGCAACGAACAATGACGAACAAGAATTAGATAAAAAAAGTGGTCAAGGTGTTGGACTATGAAGCGGACGATCCGTGTTAAAACTCTCTCGTGCCATTTACTATTTTATTTTGAAGTTTTTTTTTTTTCGCTGCATTATGAACTGTTTGTTTTCTTTCTGTAGAAATTCTTCCAATCCATAGGTGGCATACAGCAAACCAGTGCTTAACAGTATTGGTTAAAAACAATCTTGGTTGCAATTTTATTTTTTTATTTTTCAACGACGCGTTTCGCATTAATTAGGCATCTTCAGGTTACCTACATAGAAAACAGAGAACAAATACATCTATCTAAGAATCGCGATCGCGTTGTGCAGACTTCGATGACCTATAAGCATGTATAAACGGATCACCTATTGAAAGAGCAAATACCTTTATTTCGTATATCTTAGAAGAATCCTTTAGTCAGTGTAGCCAAAGGGCATCGTCAAATTTTAGGATAAGTTATGCACAGGGATTGCCCCCAATAATTCCATCTTATCAATGTTTTATGTGGATTACATTTATAAAGTTTTAGTGGGTATGTATATCGAGTTTACGATCTCTCATTTTTATCACTGCTGCGTCACAGCGCCACCTCTTGAGGTGATTCTGTATTAGGCTGCAGCACTGGCACACGACGCTGTGGCGCATTATGCTTGCTACCTGAGCCCCCATCTTACTCTGTTACTCGCTCCTCTCAACGGAAACGCGTTGTGCAGATCTTGGTGTCTCTCGCGTCTATCTAGAAAAGGCAATCATTTTACTATTATATATTTCTAGTTTTTACTGAGTTTAACGAATGGGATGTTGGCCTGATATATTTGACGATGCCCTTTGGCTACACTGACTAAAGGATTCTTCTAAGAAATACCAAATTTATGTATGTGCTCTTTCAATAGGTGATCCGTTTATACATGCTTATAGGTCATCGAAGTCCTTACAACGCGATCGCGATTCTTAAATAGATGTATCTTTTTTCTCTGTTTTTTATGTAGATAACCTGAAGATGCCTAAATAAGGCGAAACGCGTCGTCTAAAAATAAGAAAAAAACTAAAATTGCAGCCAAGACTGTTTTTAACCAATATTCTTCCTGTAGCCTTGGTAGTTCTCATACTATACATTGGTTATAGAATATGAGTCATGTGGTAAGAATACGTCAACGTAGTGAGAGCAGGCGAGATATCACATACACATCTCACAGAAACGATGATGATGTAGGATTAGTGGCGCTCAACCGCGCGGTCATCAGCGCCTGTCCGAAGTCCCAATTGTTATGTAATCCACGTTTCTCACAATCTAAACTAGCCACTGTCATGAATGATGATAATGATGATAACACAAACACCCAGTCCCCGGTTAGAGAAAATTCCCAACCAGATCTCACAGAAACGAAAACAACCAGTAAATGGGTATGAACTGTGTTACAACAAAGGAACTGAAAAGTCAAAATTTCAAAAGCAAAACGCAACTTCATAATCCTTAAAAACATATGTTTTGACAGAGCACAGAGAAACCGTGTGAATGTGAAACTGTTGCAGTCATTTGTCGTAGCTTACGTGACAAACTGTTATGTTTTCATCACTTCCTTGAGAGCGGGAGTGGGAAGGAGTAGAGTGTCACAATAACTTTGACCAGTGAGTGTACCGCATCAGGGTTAGTGAGCCCACCCAGAATTATTCCTCCCTACTCCATAACATCTGAACCATCAGAACGATCATGCTTGACAACACAGTAAGTACCTTCATATAGTGAGAGATGAGAACACGTAATGCGCCCAGGAACATCGTTGAACCTGATGGTTACGCTGATGTTTTATGTTTGAATATTGATCCTTTGTTGTCTGTAGTGGAAAGGTAGTGAGCGTTTCCAAAGAAATTGGAAACTGCTTTGCGAGGATAGTTAAAAGAGATCGTTGGCCGACAGATAGCTTTCCAGCGCATCGATCTCTACTGGTTTTTCCTGCTATTGTAGATGCGTAACGTAGTTCTAGATCATTATCTTTTTCGACAAGCCATTTTCTGACCATGGATCATTAATATTGTCATGCAAGAGAAGACGATGGACGCCAAATCTTGAGAGAATTCGGGTACCATGGTTTTTCCGATAGTTTTGGGCGTTGTATGCTACCTGCAGTCACACAAGTCGTGTTTCTACACTGCTCCAGGTTGACATTGGAGGTAACGGAAGACTCCACCACCCTGCAGTGTAGTGCTTTATGATTAGACATGTGGATTTGGTGCCCGTGCGAATTAAATCCTATGACATCCCATACCAGTGTTCCACTCACCAAGTGTTGCCGCAGGAGGTCCACTGTGAGGTGTCTTACAAGGGGAGGCCACAACATTTGGAACGCGGATTTACTGCAAACTTCGTACACTCGTAGTACTCCATGAGGAAAACAAAATGTGTAAGTAGTAGCGCGTACTTGTCAAGCGTTACTGAAAAAATCGCAAGATAATTTCGGACGTCAAATATATATCTGTGCGTGACCATTTTTATCATGAAGCGGCTGCAGCCGAGTGGTGCCGGCATGGTAGCTCAGCGTGTTTGTTCAGAGCGTTAGCTAAACTTTCTAATTATAATACTAAGCGAACGGATCAACGAACAAACTGAACGCGTGTTATCGGACGTCAGCCCTGAACAAACTCAACGAACAATATAGAAGAATTTTTTTTTTTTAAAGTGGTTGGCATTCTAGCCGCTGGATCGCTGGGTAGAGATCCGTTCGTCAGTTTTTTTATTTTTTTATTTTCAACACAGTCATTTTCCTTACTATTTATATTGCAATTGATATAATGGGAAAAATACGTGTAATGGGATGAACTTTTATTAAATTTTAATGTTATTTGACAGTCTACAAATTTTTATTACCACAAAGAGTATAACATTCATAACTATCGACTAGTTAACGACCAAACGCATGAAGTGATACTGGAAATGTATGCTTGTCCGTGTCTTCAAAACTGTTCGTATTTAATCGAAAGAGAACGAGAAATTGCTTCTAGGAAGACGCTATTAAAATACAATCGATGCTCCATAACCAATTATCAGCGCCGATTTTTAAGGAAATATTGCGTTATGCATGGTTTGCTTCCAAATTATCGTCTGAAAGAGAGGTTTTTGAAAATATTAACGAGGTTTGTTTTTCCACGGAAAACGTCAAAAGACGTTGTGTATGCGGAAACATAGTATTTATGCAATGCAGCTGGTGCCGTTTAACTTTATGTTTTCCATGTTTTTACGAAAAATACCATCCTGCAACTTGTTCTCGTAATGTCGAATGCGACGATTTATTTGTACGTCTTTCGAAAGCCGTCTGTGCCGGTCAAAACTTGGAGGTAACAAGTCGTTTCGGGCTGCTTTCAGGTATAAGGGATTTCTCAAATCACGGATAAGCACACATTTTCAGTATCTTTTTATGTGTTTGGTCGTTTACTAGTCGATAGTTACGAACATTACATTATTTGTGATGATAAAAATTAGTACACCGGCAAATAACATTGTAAATTTAATAAAAGTTCATCCGATTACACGTATTTTCCCAATTATATTAACTGTAATATAAATAGTAAACTAAATGACTGTGTTTAAAATAAAAAAATAAAAAACTCACGAACGGGACTCGATTCACTGATTACGGTGCTTGAACGCTAACCACTCGGCTGCCACCGCTTCATGGTAAAAATGGCCACGCACAGGTATATATTTGACGACCGAAATTATCTTGCGATTTTTTTCAGTAACGCTTGAGAAGTGCGCGCTCCTGCTTACATATTTTGTTGTCCTCGTGGAGTACTACGAGTGTAAGAAGTTTGCAGTATATCCGCGTTCCAAACGTTGTTACACAGCTAGACAATTTACCCCTGGAGCACAACTCCTCTCAGCTCCAAACGCAGACATCATACATTCAACTGCAGATTTAAGTGCCCGCTCTTCAGATGACAAGAGTTAACATTCTACTTGCAGTCAGGTGCACTCAGTTGCTACATTTGATGGTGTGATAGGTTAACTGGATTCTTGCACTGCACTGGCTCGATTCACTGGTACGGTAACTGCTGTCCTGTGGACGCATTTCAGCGTCCAAGAAGGGTGTGCACGCTTTCGTGTGGCAGTTGTAGTCAAGACTGAGACGTAAGACTTGAAAGCAGGTACTTCACTACTTCATACTGCACGGTTTTAACGTCAAGTACACTGCAGAATGATGTGCTATTCGACGCACTTGATTAAGAGACTACTGAAAGGGCGTAAGCGAGGCTCTCCTGAGAAGCGCTAACGAGGTGTGACCTCAGCGTGGACAGGAGAGCTGCCGTTGCTTTTCCAGACTCCATGCTAGAAATCCTGTGTGCCACTGAGGGCGTAGACGCACTTCTCGTGCACGTGCTCTTAGAGCTCAAGGACCTGGAATTCTATCGTATTCTGAAGCTTGCGTCAAAAGATTGCTCTTTATATCACCGTTTATTGTCCTGTGTCAGAGAACGTCGTCTAAGAACCGTGTTGCATGAAATGTGCTCCTCGTATTTTTGCATCTAAGTAAAAAGCACCTTTCGTTACATCTTTAGGGGTAGTCCTTCTACACTCAGTTCATCAGCATTGCCTGCGTACATTCCTCTCCTTTCATTCACCTGATCTAATTTTCGCTCTTCTTTTTATGTAAATTCATCACCAGCAACGGATTTTTGTACTAGTTTAAGAAGTCTCCGTAGATGAACCTAAAAAAGGTAAAAGTTCGAATCCTGCAAGAGTCTTGGTTCGGATTAATGCCTTCGGTACGTCTAGGATTTAAATTGTAGTGAAATACCCGCTGTTACAGATACGAAAAGGCCTGTTATTGTTGGAGTCTCATTAAACATATTCAGTCTCCAATTCTGTCAGTTACATCTTACTCAATGACAGCATGTTTGTTGCTATGTTTTAGAAAGTTCCTTGAGAACAGGAAGTGCAACATAGTTTTCACTTTTGGATCGTTGCGTTCGACGATAGTTCACTGTGAATGTGAATTCATTGCAATTTTTGTATACTGCAAGCAAAACTAGTAATTGTGGAAACTTATGAGTTACCGCCTCCTTTGTTTATATTAAATACGAGGGTAAGTCAATTATTATCCACAAAGTAGTTATAAAATTTTATTGTAATCAAATAGGAAACTCACAAGAACATCATTATCCGACATAGTCTCCTTGCGTTTCAACGCACTTGGTCCATCGTCGTACAAGATTCTTGATGCCCTCATAAAAGAAAATTCTCGGCTGAGCTGCGAGCCAGGAATGCACCTCTTCTTTCACTGCTTCGTCCGAGGCAAATCGACAGCCCCTTAATGCTTGTTTGACTGGACCAAACAAGAGATAGTCAGAAGGGGTAAGATCGGGACTATATGGAGGATGATCCAGTACTTCAAATTTGAATTTCTGGAGCGTTTCAGCAGTGTTGGCACCAGTATGCGGACGGTCTTGTCGTGCAACAACACAACACCTTTTGACAGCAATCTTCGGCGTTTGCTTAGATTGCAGGCTTTTGCCTGGCAATAAGCGTGTCATTGTAACGTACACTGTTTATTGTCGTTCCCCTTTCCCCATAATGTTCCAGTACTGGACCTTGTGCCTCCCAAAAAACCGTAAGCATCAGTTTTCCTGCGGACGGTTGGGTCTTGAACTTTTTCGTGCCCGGCGAATTTGGACGTTTCCATTCCATACTCTGCTGTTTACTTTCCGGTCCACTTTGCTTGCGCATCAGCCATGGACCACTGTAAGGGGATAGTGACGTTTCAGTTACATTACAATCCAGCATTTTTCGTATCTCCTACCTCACGGCTTCGCGCTTGATCCACGGAAACGGGTACATGGGACTGCAGAAGTTTTTATGTGGAAGTACCTCCATATTGTATACGTAGCACTTGATAATTCCGTGTTTGTCTGAAAATAAATCACTGTTTCCTGTTAAAAAAATCGGGAAGTTGGGTTTCTTGCGTTGCATTGAGGCATTGAGATTATGTTACTTTGTAATGAATGTGACTCGTGCTAGAGTCCACATTCGTGTCACTTGTTTACGACTTCACATCATCGAAATAGTGAAGACATATAAAGCAATTTCTTCTATACAGTCCCCACCCTATTAGGCCTACCATGGCAGTATCTGTCACGCCGTGTTTTGACCTCTTTGCATTAAGTGACAAAATCCACTATCCAGAACAGGGGTCAATTAGACAGTTGCTCTCACACAAAAACTCTAGCCCTATTATGCAGGACGCAGACAATGTCTTCAGTAATGGGAATGTGCACTTAATTATTCCGTTTCCTGAATTTGACTCGACCGGCACCTGCCATTTGTATTTTTGGGATTTCGCGCCAATAGCTCCCGAAATCCAAACGTTGTGCACTGGCAAAGTGGGTACCTGCTTCGTCTCACTGAGTTTATTGTAAAAGTGAGTGTCCATAACATTCGTGTCCACAGTAACAATAGTAGGGATTCCTTCCACTACCACATTGACTGCTTCTTGTACTATCTCTTCCGTCTGTTCTTTGCACGTCTCGATGTCACAACGCAACTCTTATGAAATATCTAATCCATCATTGTATCACAACAGCGTTACGTTGTATTGTATCTACTACCCTGACCCTGTCCTGCGCCGCGCATTGGAGGGCTGGGTACGGTCGCGTCTGGTTTGTTTGCCTATCAAGGGCTGGTCAAGTGTGACTGTCCGTCACTTCCACTATTTGGGTGGTTTAGATGTGGGGCGGCGACCAGTTTTGGTTGCTGTGTTACGACCAGTTCGTGGTTCTCTAAGGTCTGAGCCTATGCGTAACTTCTGTGTTTGAGTTGGGATGGGCCCGCGCTAATTTCATGGTTTTGCCCCAATGTGTTACCTGCTCTGCCACTTGGAGTTTCCATTATCATGCAGATAATTACTATATACCCTGGGTTATACCTGTGGCCATTCATCATTCTATTGTTACAGTACTAGCCGTAGTTTTGAATCACCGGTATGTTTGAGTCTGAAGCCCCGTCGTTCTGCTGCGAGTTGTTGCCACACTAGCTATAGTTCAGTCGTCCAGGGCTTTGGAAGAGAATTGGTCACTGCGCATCGACCACTGTATCCTGCGCAGACGCTAGCTGGCGAGACAACAGCTCGCAGAACGACGAGTCTGCAAACATAAACAGACCGCCGAATCAAAACAATTCGTTTGTTCAGAAGGGGAGGCCGACCCTCTCTACCACCTTTCGGCCGGTCAGCGATGATAGAACTGAGGCACACGCCCTGCAGTCCATCACAAACGATTTTACCGAATCTATTGGGAAAAAATTTCATTTTTGCTTCACTTGCAGCTATATATGCCACATTCATCATGGTGTATCCACCATTTCGTTAATAATCATATTTATTGTGATATTTAAATGGTAGTAAGTCACTGCGCGAAATTCAAATAAAGTTTGCAATGAAATAATAGGGATCACTACGATTTTGCCTTTGGTATATATTACATAACATGTTGCTGTGCATGAAATTTAGCTAACATATTGAATTTTTCTTTAGACTTGGGTGGAGGTCTCTGTCACCAATCTTGAGAAAACTGACCTGATGTAGCACACTCATTCATGTGCGATAGCACTGCATCAGTGATAAAGCCAGATGGAAAGGTCCCTAATATTCATCATATTTCCTAAATAAGAGATATAGATTTAAGATTTTAATAAATGACAGCATTCAAGTAGGGGAGTATTTTGTCATATGTTATTACGCAAAACTTCATTATCAACCGTGTTATTACATTAGCTACAGATTTTTTCGATGAAGGAATGTTGTTGTTAACAGCCATCAATAGCTGTTGAAACGAGAAATAGTATGGGCTTCCGAGCAATATAAGTGAAGACACTAGACATATATTTCTCTGAAAGGGTGAGCCTTCTCATTAGGTGTCGATCTTGCTGTGTCCAAAGGCCTTGCTGCAACGGTAACACCTGTTCCCATCAGAACGATGAAGTTTAGTCGGACTTGGCTAGTACTTGGATGGGCGACCATCTGGTCTGCCAAGTACCGATGGCAAGCTGGTTGAACTCTGTCCTTATGAGGTAAACTGAGAAGCTACTTGGCTGAGAAGTAGCAGCCCAGGTTACGAAAACAGTCAACGGCCAGGAGAGCGGAGTGCTGACCTCACACTCCTCCACATCCGCATCCAGTGATACTTGCCAGTGATATTTACATATACTGTACAGGGCACTGCAGTCTCTCAGTGCCGTTGGGGTCTTCTGTGACCTGTTTGTACGGAATCTTTTATTTTTTCTCCTCAGTTCCTCATTTAATAAACCACCGATTCAGAATTCTCTCGCAGCTGCGTCTGAGCAACATTTTCCTGAGGTGACTGTAAACTCCTCTGTTTTTTGAAAAGCGAAGAAAATTTTAAAATGGTTAACAAGCCTGCGGAAAACAAATCGTTGCAACTTCAGCGGAATTCATTTTAAACACTAACCGAAACAGAGGTGACAGATCCTTCTTGAATGGTCACCATGCAAGTGTGGGCATGGAGGGGCCCCACTTAATGTTTACAAAAATGTCGAGTGCAGGCTTCAGTTTAGAACGGCACTTCCCGCCCAGTACCCGGCGTTTCCCCTGTAGCACCTGCCCACAGCCTCGACCACTACTGCTCTCCCCACGTGTAAGTAGGCTGTTTAGGTTTTTATGTTGGTAACGCCACGTAACGCTCTATGTGAAAATCACTGGCTGTGCTATGTGCAGTCTGTGGCTGCTTGGCATTGTTGGTATATTCGCTGTTGTAGTGTTGGGCAGATGGACGTGAACAGCTCGTGGCGTTGAACAGTTGGAGGTGAGCCGCCAGCAGTGGTGGATGTGGGGAGAGAGATGGCACAATTTTGAGAGCGGACGATCTGGACGTGTGTCCATCAGAATGAGTAAATTTGTAATACTGGATATCATGAACTAACGTTACCGCTGGATATATTTCTTAAACATCAAATACTGACGAACCGATTCCACAGACCGAACGTGAGGAGAGGGGCTAGTGTAATTGTTTAATACAAACCATACAAAAATGCACGGAAGTATGTTTTTTAACACAAACCTACGTTTTTTTAAATGGAACCCCGTTAGTGTTGTTAGCACATCTGAACATATAAACAAATACGTAATCAGTGCCGTTTGTTGCATTGTAAAATGTTAATTACATCCGGAGGTATTGTAACCTAAAGTTGACGCTTGAGCACCACTCCTCCGCTGTTCGATCGTGTGTATCGGAGAGCACCGAATTACGTAGGGATCCAAAGGGAACGGTGATGGACCTTAGGTACAGAAGAGACTGGAACAGCACATTACGTCCACATGCTAACACCTTTTCATTGGTCTTTTTCACTGACGCACATGTACATTGCTATGAGGGGTGATGTACACGTACACACGTGGTTTCCGTTTTCAATTACGGAGTGGAATAGAGTGTGTCCCGACATGTCAGGCCAATAGATGTTCAATGTGGTGGCCATCATTTGCTGCACACAATTGCAATCTCTGGCGTAATGAATGTCGTACACGCCGCAGTACATCTGGTGCAATGTCGCCGCAGGCTGCCACAATGCGTTGTTTCATATCCTCAGGGGTTTTAGGCACATCACGGTACACATTCTCCTTTAACGTACCCCACTGAAAGAAGTCCAGAGGTGTAAGATCAGGAGAACGGGCTGGCCAATTTATGCGTCCTCAACGTCCTATGAGACGCCCGTCGAACATCCTGTCAAGGGTCAGCCTAGTGTTAATTGCGGAATGTGCAGGTGCACCAACATGCTGATACAACATACGTCGACGCGTTTATTTCTCTTATTTTATCGTGACGATAATTTCTCCCTATGTAGGTGGGTGCCAACAGAAGGTTTTCGCAGTGGTAGGAAAAAATTGGTGATTGAAATTTCATGAGAAGATACCTTCGCAACGATAAACGCCTTTCCTTTAATGATTGCCACTCCAATTCACGTATCATGTTTGTGGCACTATCTCCCCTATTTCGCGATAACACAAAGCGAGCTGCCCTTCTTTGCACTTTTTGCCGGCCGGGGTGGCCGAGCGGTTCTGGGTGCTACAGCCTGGAACCACGCGACTGCTACGGTCGCAGGTTGGAATCCTGCCGCGGACATGGATGTGTGTGATGTCCTTAGGTTAGTTAGATTTAAGTAGTTCTAAGTTATAGGGGACTGATGACCTCAGAAGTTAAGTCTCATAGTGCTCAGAGCCATTTGAATCTTTTTTTTTCCACTTTTTCGATGACATCCGTCAGTCCCACCTGATACGGATCCCACACCGCACGGTAATACTCCAGAATAGGGCGGACAAGTGTAGTGTAAGCAGTGTCTTTAGTACACCTGTTGCACATTCTAAGTTTTCTGCCAATGAAGCCCGTCTTTGGTTTGCTCTACCTACAACATTATCTCTGTGATCGTTTCAATTTAGGCTATTCATTCCACTTATTCATTATGTTGAAATATCGCTCAAAATATTTTCTTAAGCTGCCCTGCTTTGCGATGTTCTAGGGTTGCCATCAGCCCTGATTATCGGGGCCGCCTCCGTTACCTTCTTGTTCCAACATTCCAACAAGAGGCAGTTTTTTCCCGATTTTGCAAGGTATTGTTATGCGTGTGGTTCACGTACTGAAGTAACGCCATCTGTTAGCGCAACATAGAAATGCTGCCTCAGTTTTATTTATGTCAACAAGATTAATTTGACAAAGTCGTCTCAAGATGGCGTGCCATGTTGTGTATACTGCATCGACGATACAATCACCTTTTGGATCTGGTGTGATCATTCAAGGAGTAGTACGGAGCTGGAACGATTTAAGCAGCACCACGTGGAAGAATCGAGCCGTTTCCATTTTAATAGCGATCTGGTAAGTCTGATAAGACGATTCTTTCTAAACGTAATACGAACTTCATATTTCTGCAGTCAAACTTGTCTCTGTTTGAATATATAGAACCTAAGAGTGGGTGATGATTGAAAACACTATTTATGCCTGACAAAATAGTGTGAAGATTTCCAGCGACAGCTATTTTGTTAAAAAAAATGTTCAAAAATGTGTGAAATCTTATGGGACTTAACTGCTAAGGTCATCAGTCCCTAAGCTTACACACTACTTAACCTAAATTATCCTAAGGGCAAACACACACACCCATGCCCGAGGGAGGACTCGAACCTGCGACGGGGCCAGCCGCACAGTCCTTGACTGCAGCGCCTTAGAGACAGCTGTTTTCAGAAATATATGCATCTGAATAGCTTTATGAGAAACTAAGCATGGATCGGAAGAATGGGAGGTTAAACACTTCGAGGAAGAACGGTGGATTTGTTTCCTTAAGGAAACCGAAAATCCTAAACGCAAATGCCAACTGCTAGAATGATGCAAGTATTTGTTTTCTGTCCCCCACACAACGCCACTGTGGAAAGAGTATTTACGCTGATGTCGGCCCAGTGGACTGCTGAATGAAAGTGTGGGAGCATGGAGCTTTATAAATATGTAACTGGTAAAAAAGACTTACTGAAAAAGGTGAAATCTTCCGACAAATATGGCATAGTAACTACCTCTGCCGCACCAAGTGCCATACAATTGCGTTTTAAATAAAAGGTATTTATATTATACTATTTCTTTAACTTCATTTACACAACAGCATCTCAGAGAATGCCGACGAGTTCCCAGCTAGATATGGCAATCCTACGTTGTACAGTTCTGCCTTGTTCACTTTCTTTCTAAGGCGTTCCTGAATCGATGGCGACCACAACTGGATCAGAAAAGCTTTTTCGAATTCTTCATGTCTTTGATATTATTCCGATAGGTCTGCAGCCCAGAGGGCGGCGTCTCGCTGTATATAAGCTCTCACTAGTTTGGTCTTTTGTTGATCACTCCGGCATTGAGGTAATAATCGTACACTTTTAAATCCTCTTATAACAACAACCGCATGTGGAAATTTCTTTTCCGTTATGTGAACTTGAAATTGTCGGTACATCGAGGACTTTCTTCTAATAGGATGATCGGGAACGTCAGTCCGGCACATTCCTGTTCTGATGAAATATTGTTACATGGGCTGATCGGTTCTGCATGTTCTCTGTACTGTCTATCACACAGATGTGCGTTACCGTATGCATCAGCTGCGTGCGTGCCTCACAGTGACTGCTGATGCACGGTACCTTTGATCGTGGCTACTTGTTGCCACGCCGGCTTGAGTGGCCGTGCAGTTCTAGGCGCTACAGTCTGGAGCCAAGCGACCGCTACGGTCGCAGGTTCGAACCCTGCCTCGGGCATGGATGTGTGTGATGTCCTTAGGTTAGTTAGGTTTAATTAGTTCTAAGTTCTAGGCGACTGATGACTTCAGAAGTTAAGTCGCATAGTGCTCAGAGCAATTTGAACCATTTTGTTGCCACACGTCAGTAACCCGTGCCCTTGTGATATATCGTGTTTCAGTTCTTCTCTAAATTGCTTTTACTCCTTATTTATGGTATCGTTCGAAGCGCTGCATACATGCACGACTTCATGGCTTTAAGGATGCGCAACAGTGCGTAATACATTAGTGTGAGTGATTCGTTTATATGTGTTTCCTGGGAGCGCAACCAAGACGAAAAATCATTTTCGAGCTCTTCGCGCTATCAAAGCTTTCTTTAATTTTCTTCTCCTGTGCCACTCCTAAATTTCGGAACTGGCCTGAAAGTTGCTTTACAGATGGTTCCATTGGGGAGTTTTCTGTTTTTAACTCACAATTGCTTGATTTTGCCGGGCATACCTTCGTATGCTTTATTTAGCTCATTTACTTCAACGTTTATTCCTGTAAGACTTGGTTATTTGTTCTGCCTGTTGCCTTGCTACCTGATCTATTGTTATCTGTATCTGTTCTATCTGCCTCTTGCTACGATCATTCAGTTTCGCTTCCAGATCTTGGGAGATACGATCAAAATTATTTTTCATCATAATTTCTAATCTGACACATCATGAATGGGTCCTTTACTGGGAGTGCTTGTTCTGTTGTTTCAGGTGGAGGTGAATGTATTTGTACGTCAGTCCCAGAATTTAATATCAAAATCTTCAAAAACGTTTGCCTGCTTGTGAACATACCTGTTAGCAATAGTGAAATTTCGTACAGAAATTTCCAGGGAAAGCGCGCCGTGTTACAAAACAGAGCAATATGGCGACGACATTTGAACTACGTGCGCTGCCAAAGCGACCATCTTACTGCCACGAATCCTGACTATGCAACAGTTCGTATTACTAAAAGTTTTGTTTGTACTGTAAATTGAATTCTAAATATCCCTGATGAGCTATGGTAAGTCCTCAGAAAAATGTCAAGATTTGTAACATTCAAATGTAAGCGACAGAGGATGCGCTCAGCTGGTATTTTTACTGATTGTTGCGATGGCTGCAATATATTGATATCGGATGTTTTTCACACACAAACTGATATGACCAACTAAAGAATTCTACAAATCATTTGCACATACGTTTTTACCAGAATATGAATCATTATTAGCTGAAGATTACAAAACACAGTGAGCTCATAAACGTACCGCTTCTCACTACAGCAAGAACAACAGCAGTAAGTCATACCAGACCAAAGGAAATTCTGGAGAACATCATATTTCGTTTTAGAAAATTGGAAAATGCCAACGAGCTTAGTCCATCTACTTCGTCCACTTATAACTCCTGCTGCTCGTGTCTGAATTCCATCGATTATTTCTTAACATCCCGGCATCTCAAAACACTTGCTCAGTGCTCGGGAAGGGCTTCAAAATGATATTGTTTGCGACCTCGTTTGCCGACTTTTGAGGATTTCCTAATATGTTCAAGTCAGCCATTAATCACAATTCATGTCGCTTTCTAACATTAGGGCTAGATGTCAACTCATTGTGGTATATCGCTATACGCTGCGCTCAAAATAAGATACCCTACTCGCCCCCCACCCCCCTTTCTTCCAGTATTTATCAAGAGTCTAAAGTGAAAGCAGTCCAAGTTCGTTTCTTTCGCTTCAAATATTTAGCGTGTAAGAGTACTTCATAAGCTTCGATACAACTGATTAATACGTAATAAAAGACCGACGTAGACTTCCTGAACGAAATATGTGTAATTACATTTATATCAAGAGATGTTACAACATTTATGCTTTTCTTTTTCTTTTTTTAGTTGTTGACTTGCTCTCACCTACACAGAAAGCTGAATATAAAGCCCACATTTAATTCCGAGGGAATTGTGTACGTTTCCTTTGATGTTTCGTACATTAGCAAATTCCGTTTTTCATTTGGAAATTTCAGAAAATGGAGGCTTTAGCTCAGATTAAAGAGCAGTGCAAGCTAGTTATCCTGCGTGCCCTTGCGGATATTAATTCGGCGGGTCCATATCGTAATAACGCTTTCCGCGCAAAGAGATATATTAAATTCCCAGATTTATGCTTTATGTTTCCAGACCCTATATCCCTTATACATTATGTAGCTGTTCTCAACGTAATTGCGTTATTGCGAAAGAGGCTAGACGAAATGTTAATGCGCACTGGCCATCTAACGGAGTTTTTAAGAGCTTGGTGCAAAGATGGAGACACTGATCTCGTAGTAAAATCAGGGTAATTTACGTCAATGTTCTGCCATTTCCTTACACTACTTAAAGCTGATATTAGATTAACCATATTGCAACCTATGTCTTACATCCTTCTTACACTGCACATCGCAAGCTGATGTCTGTCTTATCAGCTATCGTGGAAAGAACTAGCTAATAACAAGCAAAATTCTTATGCAGAAATACAATCATGTAGGTCTATGGCAGAAGTCTTCAGCAATAAGCCCAACTCAAAATTGTCTCTAGTCACAAATTCTGCACGTACACTTTGTGTTCAAAAGTATCCGGATACCTGGCTGTAATGACTTACAAGTTCGTCGCGCTCTCCGTCGGTAATGCTGGAATTCAGTATGGTGTTGGCCCACCCGTAGCGTTTATGACAGCTTCCACTCTCGCACGCATTCGTTCAGTCAGGTGCTGGAAGGTTCCTTGGGGAATGGCAGCCCATTCTTCACGGAATGTTGCACTGAGGAGAGGTATCGGTGTCGGTCGGTGAAGCCTGTCACGAAGTCAGCGTTCCGAAGGATCCCAAAGGTGTTCTATAAGATTCAGGTCAGAATTCTGTGAATGACAGTCCATTACAGAGAAGTTATTGTCTTGTAACCACTCAGACATAGGCCGTGCATTATGAGCAGGTGCTCGACTGTGTTGAAATATGCAATCGCCATTCCCGAATTGCTCTTCGACAATGGGAAGCAAGAAGGTACTTAAAACATCAGTGAAGGTCAGTGCTGTGATAGTTCCACCCAAAACAAAAAGGGGCGCAAGCCCCCTATATGAAAAACACGACCACACCATGACAGAACCGCATCCGAATTTTACTGTTGACACTATACACGCTGGCAGACGACGTTCACCGGGCATTCACTATCGGGTCGCCACATTATGTACCCTGATTCCTCACTCCAGACAAAGTTTTTCCACTGTTCAGTCGTCCAATGTTTACGCTCCTTACACAAAGCTAGGCGTCGTTTGGTACCCGCCGGCGTGATGTGTGGCTTGTGAGTAGACGCTCGATCATGAAATCAAGGATTTCTCACCTCCCACCTAACCGTCACAGTACTTGCAGTGGATCCTGATGCAGTTTGGAATTTCTGTGTGATGGTCTGGATAGACGTCTGCTTATTACACATTCCGACCCTCTTCAACTGTCGGCGGTCTCTGTGAATCAACAGACGAGGTAGGCGTGTACGCTTTTGTGCTGTACGTGTACCTTCACGTTTCCACTTCCCTATCACATCGGAAACAGTGGACCTAGGGATATTTAGGAGTGTGGAAATCTCTCGTACACACGTGTGACACAAGTGACACCCAATCACCTGATCACGTTCGAAGTCCGTGGGTTCTGCGGAGCGCCCCATTCTGCTCTTTCATGACGGCTGCTGACTACCGAGAGGTCGCCGATATGGAGTACCTGGTAGTAGGTGGTAGCACAATGAAGCTAATATGAAAAACATATGTTTCCGTGGGTGTACGGATACTTTTGATCACATAGTGTATCGGTTGATGGATTTCTCCTTTCACTCACTAGTCCATCCGTGACATTATACAGTGACTTTACCTTACGCCAAACTCCATCCTAAGATGGGGCGGGACGATCATGTGGCCTTATTGGGCGGTAGCCCCCATCGGGGGTTGCTGTGTCCCGTTTGCGCGCCGATGTAGGTAAGAGGAAATGATTAGGACAACACTAACATCCAATTCCCGATCGAAGAAAATCTCCAGCTTGTGCGGGAATCGAAGCCGGGGCCCCGCGGTGTAGAGGCAGCGACGCTTACCGATAACCTCGGGTCTTGAAAATTAAACATAAGGATGCTTAAAGTCATATTTCCCGCGCTCATGTGAGAATGGAATGAGACAAGGGGGGGGGGGGGGGGTCCAAGAGTATTATCTGTAAGACGCTTGCAGTGGCTTCAAGCATGTGTATGCAAATATTGGCGTAGAGCTCCTGATCTCTTACAACGTGCTGCTGCATCCCACTCTCAGTGAAGTAGCTAATTCCTGACTCCCTCGTATGGAAAATCGTATAGCAACACAAGACATAGATAACTTAGGGTGGAGTGAAATTAGCTTTGGAGGGAAGCTGCTTTTATTCAATAAGTATTTACGTAGCCTCATCTCACACAGCAATCTCCTTCGCGCTCCAAGAAGCCTACTAAACGGTTAAGAGTCATTTCGTCTTCCAGACGCTGACAGATCTAGATATAGATAACAAAACATGGACCGTTGTGAAAGGATCGCTTGCTAGTACGACGAACAAATTCAGACGAGAACTGTCAAATAATTTCGGTAGGAGAACTAACGTAAATCAAGGAAATAGCCAGTCTCCAGTACCTTTGCTTGTGAGTGGGCGGAAATGCTTACAGATAAATTTAGTTTGAAAATAGGTTACAGTGCGGGGAAGTTAGTATTCAGGTCATAGGCGTAGCAGATGAGCTCCCACTTTTTACAGTACAGTGTTGAAGAGGTTATTTACCGACTCTCCTACCTCAACGAAACTGCAGCTTATGTAAGCTTGAAGATTTCTATTAACAAGACAGTGTGTTCTCTTCATGTAAGTTGAAACACCTTTAAAACAAACAGATGGTCCATCATCGATCATTGGATGCACTGCTTAAGCACCTGTTGTAAGGCCACTGGAAACAGACCTTAATTATGAAACAGAGTGACAAATGCTCGTACCATAGCACAAAAAATGGCCAGTATGCCTTGAGCAGAGTTAGCGATGCAAAAGAATGGAATTAGTTTTTCGACTTATCTGGGAGCTTCAAAAACATTTAAATAAAAACGTCTTGACATATTCCCAATTTTTTACTTGTGGGTATTTGTACCCATGTCATTTAATATGATGCATTCTGTCAAGTAATATAATATGGTACACGATGTATTGTATAACATAATACATGCCATCGTGTCAAAAATGGTTCAAATGGCTCTGAGCACTATGGGACTTAACATCTGTGGTCATCAGTCCTCTAGAACTTAGAACTACTTAAACCTAACTAATCTAAGGACATCACACACATCCATGCCCGAGGCAGGATTCGAACCTGCGACCGTAGCAGTCGCGCGGTTCCGGACTGAGCGCCTGAACCGCTAGACCACGGCGGCCGGCGCCGTCGTGTCATCCAACATGCGTTTGTCATGTCGTGCATTATGACATAACGTGAACATTATAGTTCCATATGATTGTATATTGTTGTTTACTATGACTGACGAATCATCTGGATTTTCGACACAGGATCAGTGACCTTAGCCTACAAATTGTAAGAAGACAGGTGTGCCAACAACTTGTAGCTAAAAGCAAATAAACTCGTAAAAAAAGCGCGAATCCGTCAAGATGCTTTGATTTAATGGCCTTTGAAACTGCCAGGTAAGTCGAAAAGGTAGTTCCCTTCTTTTATATCCAAAACTATACCCAGGCCATAGTCGCCGTTTTACATTATGATAGGAGCATTTTTAGTTCTGGTTCCCAACTTTCACTCTACCGCAATTCTGACATCAGACCGCCATAACTTGGCAGCCGATGAAAATTTCTTTTGACTTGGGCGAAGACTATTCCGGTATAGATTCTTTTCACTTTCTTTGGAATCAGGTACTTCTGTCATGGCAACGGATAAAACCTCGACAAAAGAACAGGACGATCATTAATTAAATGTAATTTTCTACCTTCTTACAAAATTAGAACCGAATCGCACAAGTTTGAAACATAGAAGTATCGCTTGTAGAGAAACTCATAAAAAACGTGTCTGTTGAACGTAAAATTCGAATGAAGCTCGATTTTTGAAAACGAGTATTCAATTTTACGGTAAGAATGCATTTTTTTACTTGTGTGATTCCGTGTATTCTGTTCACGTTCGAACGAATTGTACGTGCGATATTTAGCTCTACTCTGAACTATCGTATACCGACAAGAAACAAAGACTATAGGCTTCAAAAAAAATATTTCGTTTTGGCTTTATACATTTCTCTGCCTTGGTGCACAGGCTGAACCGACACGCACAAATTTAAAAGATAGAAGTGGCACGCCTCAAAACCCTCTCCGAAAAACGTATTTTTTGCACGTAAAATCCAAGCAAATGGTTTAAATTTATTTTAGACCAAGATCTGACACACAAAATGGTTCAAATGCCTCTGAGCACTATGGGACTTAACATCTGAGGTCATCAGTCCCCTAGAACTTATAACTACTTAAACCTAACTAACCTAAGGACATCACACACATCCATACCCGAGGCAGGCTTCGAACCTGCGACGGTAGCAGCAGCTCGGTTCCGGACTCAAGCGCCTAGAACCGCTCGGCCACACCGACTGGCGATCTGACACACAGGTGAACCCAATTCCTTGTTATTTAAGGATCACTGTTTTCTGCACGTGAAAGCCGAAAGGTGCATTTACATAGAGCGGTGCCGTTAGCTAAGCATTAATTTCGGCCCAATTTAAATCGTTTGCAGAAGGAATTAATCGATTCGCACAATTCGCCTGCGCGCCAGCTCCGGTTCGTCGTTCGAACGTTGATTAATATGCTGTTAACATAGCTAGAGTAAGACCGATGTTCGAATGGCTATACAGACGGTCGCTGGTCCGGGCTAAACTAAAAACTGTGCGTCCTCATCTTCCTGGCTGATACAGGAACCGAGCACCAAGACGTCCACCATCCAAGAGTCTGCACGCGGGATTTTCGTACATATTTGATACAGCGCCGTTCTAGCGCGGCTGAAACTCTGACACTAAGTTATCAAAACTCTTTGGTAATCACTGTGCTAAGAGTTTGACGCATGCACTTCCTTGTCTTTAGATATATCTGCCAGTCGTGCCTTCGTGGACTTGTCAGTCTTTTACGCGTATCTGAGCGTAAAAGAAATGTGCCGGAAAGAGATTTAAGCCGGGAGGGGGAGAGGGGGCAGGTTCGGTAATCCAAGCAGGGACGCAATATCACCTCGTTACGCTTCGGCGTCGGTGTCTGCGCAGCGGCAGAGCTGTGAACAGCACGCGCGCGCCATTTCGCGCCTCACGCGCCGGCGGACACGGCAGCCGGGCGCCGCGCTACGGGGACAACCGCCCACCCCTTCTTCCCCCCCCACCCCCACCCCCGCACGCACAGTGCGGCCCCGACAGACAGCTTTGTCCTCGGGAGCGGCGCCGGAACTGTATTGCGCTCTTGCCACGTGGGCCCTGCCCTGCCCCTGTTTCGCGCGACCCACATTCCACGCGATCTCTTCTTTTTTCCAGTCCTCTCTACTCTACCGCTCAGCTATTTCCCGGAGAAACCGGAATGCTGTACAGACAGGACGCCGTCTCCATTACACGGACCTCGCTCCATTCGGTGGACAGCAGTTTCCCGAGTCCCTACCAGTGTATCCTGTCAGATCGTCGTGCGAATAAATTTTACGCTGTGTGTGTGTGTGTGTGTGTGTGTGTGTGTGTTTGTGGATGGTGTAGGGACACACACAACGGACTCTACAACTTTAGCAGGCGAAATAATTTCTACTTGTGCCTAGCGCTCTTCATGGCACGATTATTCCTGAAACCGTCACAGAGTACAGTACCGCAGAGGTTACTTATCGACAGATTTTTGCACCTTATTTACGGGCATGAGATGTGGTGCTTCCCGGCGCGGGATTAGCCGAGCGGTCTGAGGCGCTGCAGTCAAGGACTGTGCGGCTGGTCCTGGTGGAGGTTCGAGTCCTCCCTCAGGCATGGGTGTGTGTGTTTGTCCTTAGGATAATTTAGATTACGTAGTGTGTAATCTTAGGGACTGATGACCTTAGCAGTTAAGTCCCATAAGATTTCACACACATTTGAACATTTTTGTGCTTCCCGAAGTTCCAGTCAAATAGTAACTGCTCAGCTCCGTGAGCGTTTCTGAAAAGGTATTAACTATACATTGAATGAGTATTCAGTATCCAGAACCAAGGCCCACTTACAGAAAATTTGAATTTTGGTCCACGTACAAGTCAATGATACGTCAAACCAATTTATGTTTGAGCGTTGTACATTAACTTGAGTTTCTACAGGCCACAAAAAACTGCGCCTGAGTTCCACTACCATTGCTATAGACTAGGGGTCCCATATCAGGAACAAGACCCCTCTCTACATCTCTCAGAATGAGGAAAATATATAGTGGTGTCAGCTGTTTTTACTCGTATTTGCAGAAAACGATTTACAAGTCAGTATTACACAGGTTTTTAACAAGGTTGATTCCCGAGTTCGAGTCTCGGTCGGGCACACAGTTTTAATCTGCCAGGAAGTTTCATATCAGCGCACACTCCGCTGCAGAGTGAAAATCTCATTCTGGAATAGCTTAATTACTTTAAAGTCAGTACCGCCATTAGACTGTTGTCTATTTACAGTGTTACATTTACACTTACACAATCATGATTTTGGCTTCAGAGTGCCATTATCAAGTGTTTTAAGTGCTATACATTGCCTAAGATGGCAAGATGGTATACTCAGTGATGAAACAAAGCAGTAGGCTCTGCCAGAAATATCGACTCTTAGACAATGTGTCTAATAGTGTATTTTAATACGACAGTATGCCATATTAGGCAATGTATAACACTTAAAACACTTGATAATGGCACTTTGAAGCCGAAATCATTATTGTGCAAGTGTAAATGTAACACTGTAAATAAGCAACAGTCTACTGGCGGTACTGACTTTAAAGAAATATATTATGACAGTGGCCCCGCATTATGAAAAAAATCATTAATAGGTTAATTGGCAATACTCGATTTTTGATTTTCCTACCATTTTACACTTAGGACAAGGATCTTACTTATGCAGTGACATCGTAGGAGTGGTGGTTGGGGATGGGGTGGGGCGGGGGGAACCCTAGCTATTTTGAACTTCCCGTCCAATTAATAAGATTCCAACCATTTTATATGTAAGGGTAGGCGAAAAATCTAGAAACAGAAATGTGCACAACTCAATTCTCCAGAAAGGTATTAGTTCAGTTTGCCGTCTTAATATCAAAAAAAGTTTTTAAATGCTTTCTGGTGACCTCTGTTTCACATGCAATATTACCAGACTGTTCTAACAGCATGAGTGGTTCGAGAAAAATAATGTATGAGAATATTTGTTCCTGATCATTTATACATCTAAAGCCACGTTTTACAGGGGACGAATACTTGCACTTCCATCTGCCAATCACTACAACTGGCATTCACAACAATCTATTTGCTCACTTTCATGCAAAGTGGCCTGACAGTCAGAAAAATTACAATTCATTTAACGTACAAGCCTAAGTTATCTCCCCAAACCTCATTCTGCTTTCGTTTGCCCTACTGCGCACTTCAGTCGTTTGTTTATGTGTGTACGAACAGTTATTTTGGGAAAAATGGCTTTGTCTCCTAGTAAACTAATAAAACTTCGAAAAGTGTCACAATGTTCTTAAACCTTTTGCTACGAATCTCATTCTTGTCTTCAGAAAATTTTTATAATCACTTATTTGTAAAAAGGCTATGTAACATCATCTGAAGTGATGCAACGTATTCCATGTGTGTTGTAATGAAGAGTGTGCACTTGCTATGCTTGATATTACTGCTGGACAGTCAATATTTTAGAGATATATTAGCTTCAGTATAATGACAATAATCTTTTTGTTTTAGTCAGTGAGGGTAAATATTACGATAAGTGTAAAAAAAAAATGTGCCTTCACAGGTTAAAAGCTACGGTCCTATTAATCAAAAATCCATGTAAACACATTAGCTTTCATATTAACAGATTCACTAAGTAATGACTATTCTGTACAGTAAAACAAAGGAAACTGAAGTAAAGGAAAAAGAATTAAATGATCTGCTGAACGGAATGAACAGTCTAATGAGTACACAGTACGGTTTGAGAGTAAATCGGAGAAAGACGAAGGTAATGAGAAGTAGTAGAAATGAGAACAGCGAGAAATTTAACGTCAGGATTGATGGTCACGAAGTCAATGAAGTTAAGGCATTCTGCTACCTAGGCAGTAAAATAACCAGTCACGGATGGAGCAAGGAGGACATCGAAAGCAGACTCGCTATGGCAAAAAAGGCATTTCTGGCCAAGAGAAGTCTACTAATATCAAATATCGGCCTTAATTTGAGGAAGAAATTTCTGAGGATGTACGTCTGGAGTGCGGCATTGTATGGTAATGAAACATGGACTGTGGGAAAACAGGAACAGAAGAGAATCGAAGCATTTGAGATGTGGTGCTATAGAAGAATGTTGAAAATTAGGTGGACTGATAAGGTAAAGAATAAGGAGGTTCTACGCAGAATCGGAGAGGAAAGGAATATGTGGAGAACACTGATAAGGGGAAGGGACAGGATGATAGGACATCTGCTAAGACATGAGGGAATGACTTCCATGGTACTAGAGGGAGCTGTAGAGGGCAAAAACTGTAGAGGAAGAAAGAGATTGGAATAAGTCAAGCAAATAATTGAGGACGTAGGTTGCAAGTGCTACTCTGAGATGAAGAGGTTAGCACAGGAAAGGAATTCGTGGCGGCCCGCATCAAACCAGTCAGTAGACTGATGAATAAAAAAAAAAAAAAAAGCAGCGTTAGGTCAGCAAAACAGCAACAACAACGCCACTCACATCAGAGACTGCAGAGAGCATGCCTGTAGCAGTCAAAGTGTTAATAAAATCCCGATAACTATTACTATTTTACTAACCATCAAAAAGTCCTGACTTGGCTCACTGAAACCTGACCAATCAGAACAGGTAAATTCGTGTCTATTAATATACGCAAAAAGGTATCAGTGAGTAATCTCATCACTACCAAGTAACTATTTTATCACTCGCATAAACTGCTCTCAGTTCTATACCAGGAATTTTTCTAATTAACCTCGGGTCTGAATCGCAACACCATACTTCGTGACCATTCAACCCAAGCAGTCTTCCATTTCCAAATTATTAATCAATGCTAGCAGAATTCAGACTCAACATCGCTACATTTTATGGTGACAAATACGGCAGTTCACCATTTAAGGTCCCTAACTTGATCTAAGTTTCAGTACAGTAAGTTTCAAAACAATATTGAAGAAGAAATTCACAGCTTAAGCTTGGCGCTGTAAAGAGAGTACATGACACATGACCAAATCCTACATGTCACTTTTTTTTAAATATTTTGTGTAGGCCTAAGTACAATCTTCGGCCGTAGCGATTACGTTCCCTTTGCACTTTCAGCTACCGCTTTATCAAACATAACTTACAGGCGAACATGTCTCACGGTCGGCTTACAGAGTAAATTACCACGGTCGCGGTAATCGCTCCTTTATATGATGTCAGAGACTGTCTAACGACCCAGTATGGCCTAAGACGATTAGGTCAAACACAGCCTATACCTTGGCTTCTAAGGTGAAGCGACAATTTTTTTTTTCTTTCGTCTCGGTTCATCATCTCAGCACTCCCATTATCAAGATTTTAAGAACTGGAGAAGATTTATGAGATGATCTGAGGAGAGGGAGGGTGGAGGTACTTGGGAAATAAGTGACAGTTCACTGAGAAGACGAGTGCACTATCGCAATAGAGCGCATCCCCAAATGTTTGGACGACACCTGGAACATCTACTTTAACAGGTACGAGTGTACTGTGTCTTGGGTCATGTAACTTACTGAAATAGTGGTGTATGTAATGCTAAGGTAGGCATACAGAGCTTCTCGGTATGCGGTGAAAACATCATACGGCAAGAAAAATCTGTCACGGAATGCCAAATGGCGACATTACACAGAAACTATAAGAAATGCTGCTCTATATGCATCAGAAACGATCACACTCGGCAAGAGAGCTTGTACGCTGCTGCAAAAAGAGGAGCGGAAAGTTCTTAGAGACATATGAGGTACCAAAAACATGGGGATATCTGGATACACAGAAAACGACAGGAACGGTATGAAAATATAGAACCCATATCGAGCGAGATACGGGAGAGGAGGTTACGATTTGTTGGACACAGCATGAGGTTGGACACGAAGAGGTTGACTAAGAAGATGTGGAATGCAATATGTCATACGGGAAACAACTGCGTGAAGGCAGTCAGAGATGAGTGGAAGGCTGTATGAATATGAAAAGGAATCTGCAGGCAATGAAACAGGCAGCGAGAAGTATAAAGGGTTGATGGATGATCACAGGTCGCCGGACACCAAAATCAAAGTTGTCTTAGCATAAGAAGAAAGAAACAGAAGAAGTGAAAGAATGAAGAGGTATTGGAAAGAAAGAAGACGTGCAAAACAAGCCACACATGATCCTGAAGGGTCCTGAGGAAGCAGAAGAAGAAGACGAAGGTAGGGCTTGGGTGAAATTTCAGCCAGTTATTTGAGGATGTAACTGCAAAGTTTACATTCCCAGCGCATTTGTACCAGGACATTATTTCATATTGAAGTTAATGGCGGCTCGCAACCTCTCATTATCCCTCTACTTTCCGCCTCTACGAGTACTGTCGCATACTTTCAGCTGTGCCACTTTCCGCTACTAATTATTACTCACCCTGTACACTGGTTCTGCACCAGAGTGCCTCTGGCGTCCCTCTCAGCTTCGCGCCCCAAGCGGCCACTTACGTCGTTGAGGCCTTAAACTGGCGAAATGAAGTTGGTCCAGATATTTTCCATTATCACGGGTACCTTGATCGTTTTTCTAATTTTATGATCTGAAAATGTCATCTTCTCCATTGAGAATAGTGTCAGTGATATGGAACGGATCCTTTTGGTTACTGTTTCAGTTCTGTATTTTCATACTATCGTGGTGAAGATACAGAATCTACATCTACACTCTGCAAATCACATTTAAGTGCCTGGCAGAGAGTTGATCGAACCACCTTCACAATTCTCTATTATTCCCGTCGCGAATAGCGCACCTATATTTTTCAGTACGTACTCTGATTTCCCTTATTTTTTCATGGTGATCCTTTCTCCCTGTGTAGGTAAGCATCAACAAAATATTTTCGCATTCGGAGGAGAAAGTTGGTGATTGAAATATCGTGAGAAGATTTCTCCGCAGAGAAAAACGCCCTTGTTTTAAAGATGTCCATCCTAAACCCTGTATCATTTCTCTGACACTCTCTCCCCTATTTTGCGATAGTATAAAACGTGCTGCCGTTCTTTGAAGTTTTTCGATGTACTCCGTCACTCTTATCTGGTAAAGATGTTCTAAAAGAGGACGGACAAGCGTAGTGTAGCCAGTCTCCTTAGTAGATCTGTTGCATTTTCTAGGTGTCCTGCCAATAAAACGCAATCTTTGGTTAGTCTTTCCCACAACATCTTGTATGTCTTCCATACCCACATAAGTGGTTCGTAATTGAAATTCCTAGGTGTTTAGTTGAATTTAAGACTTTTAGATATGACTGATTTATCGGGTAACCAAAGTTTAACGGATTACTTTTAGCACTCACGTGGATGACCCCATGCTTTTCGTTATTTAGGATCAAGTACCAATTTTTGCACCATACAGATATCTTTCCTAAATCGTTTGGCAATTTGTTTTGATGATCTGATGACTGTACTAGTCGATAAACGACAGCGTCATCTGCAAACATCCTGAAACGGCTGCTCACATTTCCTCCCAAATCATTTATGTAGATAAGAAACAGCTAAGGGCCTACAACACTACCTTGGGGATCGCCAGAAATCGCTTCTGTTTACTGCATGACTTGCCGTCAATTACAATGAACTGGCAGGAACTCACGAATCCAGTCACACAACTGAGACGATATTCCATAAGGATCCAATTTCACTACAAGCCGCTTGTGTGGGACAGTGTCAAAAGCCTTCCGGAAATCCAGGAATATGGAATCAATTTGAAATCCCTTGTCAATAGCACACAGAACTTCATGCGAGTAAAGAACTAGTTTTGTTTCACAAGAACGATGTTTTCTAAATCAGTGTTGACTGCGTATCAACAGACCATTTTCTTCTAGGTAAAAGTCAGAAAATCGGTTACTTTCCTGTTGCTGTGTCTGTCTCGGCCGACTGCCGCTGCTACACTAACGCCAACAAGCGATCACTAGATTTCAAAACAAACAAACGACTGAACGTACACCTACGGCAGTTCCCCAACGTAGGTTGAATCCCCGCCTACTTCTCCTAGGGCTGTCAGTACAGATTTCACTGAAAGTGACTGAGGGTCTTTCTCAAAGTACAAAACGAAATACGTTTGCTTTTGATGGTGGATTTTATGGACACACGATGAAAAACCTTGCTTTAGATGTTTACCGTCGTCGTCATAGTCAAACTGAAACGAGAAATTATGTTAGGAATTACAGTTGAATTACAGTTGACATCATATTCTGTTAGACATCTTCGATCTTCCTTCCGACACTAACGACGCTACTACGCCAAAGTCTGGAGGAACTGGTAATCAGTAACTGCGTTAGGGAATTAATGTGTTGTACTTTACTGGTACCTGAACTTACGGTTGCCGGAAAGTTATTGATAATGTGTTCCTGAATAATGCACACTTTTGTGGACAGAGGAATCTTTCGTATTGTTATGTTGTTGATCTGAGAAGAGTAACACTTTGTGATGAAATCATCTCGGGTTGACAGCTGAGTCAATGCGTTGTTCTCCATTACCAATATGCATATTTCTGGATACCTTAGGAAGCGTCCATTCAGCCGAGCCCTTGTTTTAATCAAGTTGTGCTGTAAAAATACTTTTCCCCAAGCTCTGTTCGATGCCTCCTTTTCATTTATACGCTCTATCTTTGTAATCTTCAATATCCTTCTGTAGCAACAGACTTCTAAAACTTTTCTTCTGGCCTGTACTGTTTGTCGTCTACGTTTCATTGACTCAAATGGTGTAAACCAGAGAAATACTTCTAGTAAAAAACGTCCTAAGCCTTAAATTTGTTCACGATCCATACAGGCAATCACCAGTTACTTATCTGGCCACGCACCAAATCTCGTTTCAGTGTCTCATTTCCCAACCTAATTCCCCCTGCATCGCTTCAGTTACTTCGAGTACACTAGATTGTAGGTGGTTCACTTTAGTTGATATTCGTTTTCAAGACACTTTTAATTCCGTTCACAGAAAACTGCTCTTCCAAGTTCTTTCCTGTCTCTGACAGAATTTTAGAACGCAAACCTCAAATTTTCTTTTCTTGTCCCTGAACATAAATTCTCTCCCACGTTTCTCATTAGTTTCCTTTACTGCTTGCTCACTGTATACGCTGAATAAAATGGAGGGTGGGCTACAAGTATGTCTCACTTCTTTCTCACTTACTGCTTCCCCGTCATCTCTTATAACACATCTCTTATCTTTATATAGAGCATTGTAGTACTGATCCTGTGAAGTGAGTTGATGACTTGAATAAGATTTTAGCCAGTGCGAATTTAAATATTAAAGAATAGCGTTTACGAGGAGGTTCCAGGGAGAAACTACAATAATTTTGATTATGTTTATTCAATTTTTAAATAAAAGAATACAGTTCGCTGACACCAGTACACTTGCTTAATGTTTCATTCCATTTTAAACATTTCTCCTGTGGTGCACAGCATCGCCTTCTTTCTGTCTTCACCTGAGCAGAGCTGGAAAACGCTTTGCTTTTATGTCTCATTTCATTTGAGAAAATAAAAAAAAGATCGTAAGGTGCAAGATCGGGCGAATAGGGTACTGGGGCACAGAGGCCTTGCCATTATTCATCAGAAATTGTTGCAGAGACTGGGCTGTGTGAGCACGGGAGTTGTTGGTTTTGGAAAACCAGTAGCATTACCCACCGCAAATATTTGCGCAGTCTTTTCAATACACCCAAGAATGGAGCCTCGTAAGTTGCTGACTATGTGCAACAAACTCTGAATGTATGTTTACAATCTAATCGGTAAAAGATATCAACATGGTTTTTAACGTCTGACTTTACCTGAAACGTTTATTGGAGCGAGATGAAGTGTTCTACTAGCCTGGTTGTTTGTTATTTCAGGTCTGTAATTGCAAAATCTTAATTCTTCATCTGTGATTCATTTTAGAGCTCATGTTTCACGAGACGTTGACTGTGGTCAGCAGTCGAAGCATGGATTTGGCAGCCACCCTTTACATCCCCAAATATTGCGTCAATATCCGCTGAAGTGCACTCAAAGTCACTACACATAGTTCAATAACTTCTTCAACGATCCGTCGTCGACATTTAAGGTTGACATCACGCTTTTTAAACATTTCATCGGTTCGAGCCGTGGAAGGACGACCGGAGCGAGATTTGCATCCAGTTGACATTTCACCTCTTTTGAAAAAGGGGAGCAGAAACGTTAAGTTTTTCCAATTGCATCTTCCTTTTAGGCCGACTTTAACATTTCATGAGTTTCTGTGCTTCTTTCCGAGGATGAAGCAAAGCTTTACGGCTGCGTGCTGCTTACGAGAAACAGCCATTAGGAAAACGACGAACACTCCAAGCAGCTGTCACTAAATAATTCACGCAAGTCGAACGGAACTTTCTTTAGTGACAAAGCTTGGGTTATTGACTTGTGAATTGTAGTTTCATTCTTCTACAGGTAGGACGCAGTACTGCAAAAACTCTGTCCACCACACCTTCTGTTTGGTTTATTACGGATACTCCCCTCATATACAGACACTTAAGCAGGCGTCTACACAACGCTCGTGAATTCACATTCACTAATACACTGAAGAGCCAAAGAAAATGGTACACCTGTCTAATAACGTGTACAGTCGCCGCGTCCACGCGTAAGTGCCGCAACACGACGTGGCATGGACTCGACTAATCTCTGAAGTAGTGCTGGAGGGAATTGACGCCACGAATCCTGCAGGGCTGTCCACAAATCCTTCAGAGAACCAGGGGGTGGAGATCTCTTCTGAACAGCACGATGCAAGACATCCCAGATATGCTCGATGATGTTCATGTCTGGGGAGTATGGTGATCATCGATATATTTAAACACAGAAGAGTGTTCTTGGAGCCACTCTGTGGCAATTCTGGACGTGTGAGGTGTCGCATAGTCCTGCAGAAATTGCCCAAAGCCGTCTGAATCCACAGTGGACATGAATGTCTGCAGGTGATCATACAGGTTGCTTACGTACGTGTCACCTTTCAGAACCATAACTAGACATATCAGAGGTCGCATATCATTCCAGTCCCCTGCTGACATGCAGAGTCCATCGATTCACGAAGTTGTTGTTATGGTGGAAGAGCCAACACCGTGTTAGAAGTGGAGACCGAAATGCACGCGTTTTAGCTCACGCAGGCTGGCGCGAGGAGGGAAGAACTGTACTGACGTGTGGTCTGGAACATGCCAAGACATTAGAATTCAGAAAGCGGACGTAATTAGTTTCATTCTTAACTTTAATCCATTAATGATGAACGTCGCTCTTGACGGTACATGAGTCACAATATTATCTGTTCAGATTATAGTAACTGAATATGGCGCCTTGCTAGGTCGTAGCAAATGACGTAGGTGAAGGCTATGCTAAACTGTCGTCTCTGCAAATGAGAGCGTATGTATGCAGTGAGCCATCGCTAGCAAAGTCGGCTCTACAACTGGGGCGAGTGCTATGGAGTCTCTCTAGACTAGACCTGCCGTGTGGCGGCGCTCGGTCGGCAATCACTGATAGTGGCGACACGCGGGTCCGACGTATACTAACGGACCGCGGCCGATTTAAAGGCTACCACCTAGGAAGTGTGGTGTCTGGCGGTGACACCACAGTTGTCTCCATATCCGTGCTCGTCCATCCGCTCGATACAATTTGAAGCGACCAGGCAACATGTTCGAATTATCAACAGTCCAATGTCGGTGTTGACGGGCCCAGGCGAGGCGTAAAGCTCTGTGTCGTGCAGTCATCAAGGGTACACGAGTGGGCCTTGGGCTCCGAAAGCCGATATCAATGACGTTTCGTTGAATAGTTCGCGCTATGACACTTCTGGATTGCCCAGCATTGAAATTTGCAGCAATTTGCGGAAGGATTGCACTTCTGCCACGTTGAACGATTCTCTTTAGTCGTCGTTGGTCCCCTTCTTGTAGGATCTTTTTCCGGCAGCAGCGATAACGGAGATTTGATGTTTTACCATATTCCTCATATTCACGGTACACTCGTGAAATGGTCGTACGGGAAAATACCCACTTCATTGCTACCTCGCAGATGCTGTGTCCCATCGCTTGTGTACCGACTATAACACCGCATTCTAACTCACTTAAATTTTGTGTGATCTTAGGCTTTCCCGGCGAATTAACTGTTTGTGCTGTTCTCGGGTCTGCAACAGCGTGCAGTCGTTTTCAAACCACGATATTTCGACAGCGTTCCTTGCCGTCATGTTCAGGTGATACTTGCAGATTGAGCGTCTCTGCTGAATCTCCTCCCCTTTATACACTGATCGCTTCCCACCTCTTTCCCCGTGGCCTGCCGCACACGGAGCTGCGTGGAGTGGTTGTGGGGAGGGACGGGCCGCTGGCTGCTGGATGCGAACTGTGGACCATCAGATGTCCTATGGCCTCCGTCGGGCGCGGAAGTCACTTTGGGTCGGCTGAGTGTTCGGTTCCCAGGCTTTGCTGATGTTGAACCCAGCGTCTCTGTTGATCAGCCCTTCAGAACACAGTCCCAAAAAGACGAGGCCTGCCGTAAAACTTCCGTTTTCTCGTAGTCCATAGTATCTCCAGTAGCCATGCAATGTTCCGCAATCGTAGATTTTGTAGGGTGCTTCAGTTCAGAATGTCTTCTGTGTTCCTGGCATTTTTCTTCGATTGTCCGTACAGTTTGCCCCATCTATGCCTTACCGCATTTACATGGAATACGGTAAACACACAGTTTCCGGAGCCCCAGGCCATCTTTTACTGTACCTAGCAGGGTTAGCGTTTTCGGTGATGTTACACCGAGCCAGAATTCTGCCGATTTTGTTGGATACTTTGCCGGAGTGAAGCAGGTACGCCATTGTCTTCTCGTCCTCTTCGTTCTCTCTCTGCTGGGCTTGTGTATTCTGCCTGAAGGCACGCCGAATTTGACTCTAGCTATAACCGTCCTTCTGGAAAACGTCCATAAGGTGGTTAAGTTTTCCTTGTAGGCATTCCTCGTCCGATATTGCGCAGGCCCTGTGTACCAGTGTTCGAAGTACACCCGCACGCTGTGAAGGATGATGGCAGCTGGTGGCGTGGAGATACAGATCAGTGTGGGTTTCTTTCCTGTATACACTGTGTCCCAAGGTGCCATCCGCTTTGCGCTTGACTAGGACATCCAGAAACGGGAGATCACCATTCTCATCCACCTCCATGGTGAAATTGACGTTAGGATGCAGAAAATTCAGATGTTGGAGTTTCTTCAAACACTTAAATTTTGCTAACCTGCCATTGTAGCAGCAGTAAACGATCTAAAAACTGCGCCAGACACTTGTTGTCTTATATAGGGACTGCCGAACGCAGCGCCGTATTCTTCCTCTTTAGATATCTCTGTATTTGAACACGCATCCCTACACCAGTTTCTCTGGGTTTCGCTGTAATTTGTGTTACCCGCTTTTGTTGGGAAGTTTCAGCTTTATGACTACATGTCCTCCACACGGTCTCGATCCTTGGGCCTGGTGCGGAGTAACTAGGACGAGCAACAGCCTCGCGCAGTGTCCCGACGGCAGCCCGGGCTCCGGCCTCCAGTTATTGCCCGGCTGTTCCATCAGCGCGTCGACCTACCGCCGCTGCTGCCGGCTCCAGGTTTATTGCCGGGGCAGGCAATAAGGTCCCAGAGGCACGGAGAGATCCTCCGCGCGCGCAGTGTTATAGGCTTATAGGATTATACTGCCCCGGCAAGCACGTACTACGCGCAACTTTTCCGCGCGAGAACTAATAACTTATCGCTGTATCCGCCGTAGACCATGGCACAAAATGCATTACACCATGTGAAATACCGTCGCTGTTCTCTCCTTCATAGCTAAGAAGAACGATCTCATCTCACTCTCCCACTTAATCCTTTTGTTTCCCAACTCTGTATTGTTCATATACTGATATACTGGTGAGCCGAAACATTACGATCACCTGCTAAGAACGTATTGATCCATCTCTGGAACGAAGTAAAGCAGTGATACTGCTTGACATAGATTCGAAAAGTCAGTTTTTTGCGGAGGTATCAGCACGTCACAAATGTGAGTGTTGCTTGGTACTCGGTAAGAAGGTTCGGAAAGAAGGGAAATAATCCATTGGCCTAAATCAGGGATCTCCAAACTTTTTAGTCCGCGGGCCACATTGACTCCTCCTCGAAGTCATAAGGGCCAAGATCTACCTAGTGGGATTAAAGCACGCTAGCACTCCATGATCACTGTAATGTAAGGCTAAAGGAAAGATGAAATCGCAAAAATCTAAGGTTGTGGGAATAGCTAGCACTGAAACGAACTACGGTTTTTATTTAATTACATAATTTTGATTGGTGGACGTACCTGACCGAAATTCTGGCGTATTTTATTCTGGCGAATTTCACCGACAAAAAAGTGTGTCACTGCACATTCTTCACGAAAGCGCCCTGCAAAGTTAACGGAATCTCAAAATCATTGTTAGCAACACTGTTACTGCAAGACGTAACACAGGTAGGGCATGTCAACGCATTGCCGGCCGAAGTGGCCGTGCGGTTAAAGGCGCTGCAGTCTGGAACCGCAGGACCGCTACGGTCGCAGGTTCGAATCCTGCCTCGGGCATGGATGTTTGTGATGTCCTTAGGTTAGTTAGGTTTAACTAGTTCTAAGTTCTAGGGGAGTAATGACCTCAGCAGTTGAGTCCCATAGTGCTCAGAGCCATTTGAACCATTTTTTTGTCAACGCATTGTTATTTCAAGCGGCGCAACAATAAGTTTAGTTGTGTAGTCTTGTAGCGAGTAGCACAGCCAATGTCGCGGTGTGTTGGTCGCGATAGGCCTCGAAACTCAATTGTTGCCAGTATAGGTACCACCTCAAATATTTGGCGGGCAGAGTACCGGGGATGTCCGGCCAGCTAACGCGGGCCGGTTTGCCGGCTCTCGCAGACCGGTTTCGGCCCGCGGACCGTAGTTTGGAGACCCCTGTCCTAAATGAACGGAAGCCTTGACCTGACCATATTGTTAAGATTCCCTTATTGTGATAGATAAGACCTGTAACTAGTACTTAAATGACAAATACTATGAGTGATGTACTACTTCTGACTTTAAGCAGAAAAACAGTGTTAACTCCTGATATACTTGAGCGTACTAAAGCTGCAGTAACCCATCCATTACCAGGTGTATTAGCAACATTATTATCCAAAGTAAAATTCAAAACACATCCACAAGAAACTCAAGGACCATGCAAAAACGCCCATTTACACCATTCTCAGTGCTCATCTCGATATTATCTACAGCTTTATACACTGTAAGGCGCGAAAGCCTTCCTCTCCTATAATAACACGGCATCTCTGTAAGTCGTACAACGCTGCTTCAAATGCGGCTGCTCGACGACTGACACCGTCTTTCCAGTGATATAACTCACTATTATAGAAACTTTGCCAAAGGAAAGACTACGTATATACACATCCTGTTAAAATGAAACTGTCAGTACGAACTAAGGCCATACCGCCGACGTATGAGAAGTCCCTAGCTAAACGACTAGGATTCCAACAACTGCACTGTAGCTGCTACAGATAACTTCG
This sequence comes from Schistocerca piceifrons, assembly GCF_021461385.2. Lineage (NCBI taxonomy): Eukaryota > Metazoa > Arthropoda > Insecta > Orthoptera > Acrididae > Schistocerca > Schistocerca piceifrons. The sequence goes on from NC_060139.1 coordinate 66,737,478, forward strand.
CTAATCCCTGCCTAGTTTCTCTCTTCGGCTGCCTCTACACATACAACTACCAACTTCCTACTCTGGTTGCAGCCGACGATCTCGGATCGTCTTGCTACCGAGTTCTTTTACTGTTCCCCTTTTCCTCGAGTGTTGTCGAAGGGCCCTCACCACCTCATGGATCTAATTGTACATTATTCTTCGGAGGCTGAGTGGTGGGAGGGAGAGAGGTGTCCGTCGTTGAATCGTGCCTTACGCCTCCTATAGGCTCTTCATGACGTACATGCGGCCCCTTCAAAGACTCTCTCCCTTGATTCCTCTCTTACACTCTCTCCTTGTCTGAAATTATATCACTCTTGTTTTTACAGGTCATAGTGTTATCGCTAAACAGTCGCGACCCTGGCACCTCTGGTCAGTATGTTTTCCTATTCGTTTAGGATCCTCTGGCACTTTACGTAACTTTCCTCCAAGGTGTGGCTGTTTTCGCTCCCAGACAACCAGTATCTCATGTAATTTCTCCGTTTGTTACGTTTCGTACTCACAACACTTGGTTCTTTAGTAAGTGGCACCACGTTTCTACAAGGAGATCACGCAATTCCCATAATTTACAGGCTGATGGTTTCTGAGGACAGAACTGACAACCAGTAATGTCCCTCATGTGCTCCATCGTTTTCGGATCAGGTGACATTTTTGGTCAAGACATCGACGTGACTTCACTGCTTTGCTGCTCAAGTGATTGTAGCACAATTCTGGCCTTCCGAGACGGACGTGCTAGAAAATGCCATTCCGGCCGGGAAAGACATCAAGCATGAACCGTTACTCTCATTGCTGTCCACACAGTTCTCAGCTGTCGTGGTCCGTTCGAATAGAACCATACGTCCTATGGAAGCCCTGGTAAATGTCCCCCACAGCATAATACTGTCTGCTTCTTTTTTATGGTGAATGTTGTGAACAGAGGTTAGCTAAATGATGCCGTAATCTGAGAAAATCGTCAACCTTATGTATCTGACACATTTCCGTTGATCCATAGTCCATTTTCGATGATACACTGCTCGCTACAGTCGTAACGGACAGTGTTGTCGGTTCAATATGGGCACAGGTAGATGTCGTCTGTTGCAGAGCCCCATGTTCATCTATGTGCGCGAACGATGTGTTGCGAATCATTTGTCCATGCACTAGCACTTTGCTTTGTCATCACATCTGCTACAGATCGCCACGTATCCCTCCGTCCTCAGCAATCTCTGATGAAGCTGGACTTTCAACAATAGCAGTCTGACAGCCCTTCAATCACTTCTCTTATACGCTCACGACAATAGCATGTGAACAGCCGACCAGCTTTGCCGTTTCCTAGATTCTCGTTTTCAGGCGCCCAGCCATACCAATCTGCCCTGTATCAGAGTTAATTAGCTCAGTGGATTTCCCCATATCCGGTCCATATCGGCACTAGAATGTCACCTCATTAGCCCCTGGATCGTTTATACGGGGTGAACACCAACAAAACCTACAAACTGCGGAGGAGGATTCCTGACTGGAAATGTAGGAAAAAAGGCCATGTGAACATGTGTCCGTAAAAGCATCGTTGTCTCGGCAGATGGCACTGACAATAGGTAGTTCCCCTGTACACGTGTCGTGTGTTCCTTGTATGTTGCAGGGTCTGTGATTGACCCAGCGTACTGTGAGTAGCTGAACGGTCCGCTGTACATGTCAGAAACAACCCGAGATGGTGTTTGTGTATGGGCAAGCAGATGGAAGCGGTCGAGAGGCAGGACGACTATACCAAAACAAGTACCCTCAAACCACATCACACAACATTGCAGATTTGGAAATTTGTGGTAAGGCCTTATGGGACCAAACTGCTGAGGTCATCGGTCCCTAAGCCTACACACTACTTAAACTAGCTTACGCTATGAACAACACACACATCCATGCCCGAAGGAGGACTCGAACCTCTGACGGGGGGAGCCGCACTGACCGTAAAATTTCTGTTCCGACACTGACAATGTTGAGTGTTTATGGAAAAAGTTCAAGGCAATCGTAAAATGCATTTTAGACAGGTACGTGCCGAGTAAAACTGTGAGGGACGGGAAAAACCCACCGTGGTACAACAACAAAGTTAGGAAACCACTGCGAAAGCAAAGAGAGCTTCGCTCTAAGTTTAAACGCAGCCAAAACCTCTCAGACAAACAGAAGCTAAACGATGTCAAAGTTAGCGTAAGGAAGGCTATGCGTGAAGCGTTCAGTGAATTCGAAAGTAAAATTCTATGTACCGACTTGACAGAAAATCCTAGGAAGTTCTGGTCTTACGTTAAATCAGCAAGTGGCTCGAAACAGCATATCCAGACACTCCGGGATGATGATGGCATTGAAACAGAGGATGACACGCGTAAAGCTGAAATACTAAATACCGTTTTCCAAAGCTGATTCACAGAGGAAGACCGCACTGCAGTTCCTTCTCTAAATCCTCGCACAAACGAAAAAATGGCTGACATCGAAATAAGTGTCCAAGGAATAGAAAAGCAACTGGAATCACTCAACAGAGGAAAGTCCACTGGACCTGACGGGATACCAATTCGATTCTACACAGAGTACGCCAAAGAACTTCCCCCCTTCTAACATCCGTGTACCGCAAGTCTCTAGAGGAACGGAGGGTTCCAAATGAGTGGAAAAGAGCACAGGTAGTCCCAGTCTTCAAGAAGGGTCGTCGAGCAGATGTGCAAAACTATAGACCTATATCTCTGACGTCGATATGTTGTAGAATTTTAGAACATGTTTTATGCTCGAGTATCATGTCGTTTTTGGAAACCCAGAATCTACTATGTAGGAATCAACATGGATTCCGGAAACAGCGATCGTGTGAGACCCAACTCGCTTTATTTGTTCATGAGACCCAGAAAATATTAGATACAGGCTCCCAGGTAGATGCTATTGTTCTTGACATCCGGAAGGCGTTCGATACAGTTCCGCATTGTCGCCTGATAAACAAAGTAAGAGCCTACGGAATATCAGACCAGCTGTGTGGCTGGATTGAAGAGTTTTTAGCAAACAGAACACAGCATGTTGTTATCAATGGAGAGACGTCTACAGACGTTAAAGTAACCTTTGGCGTGCCACAGGGGAGTGTTATGGGACCATTGCTTTTCACAATATATATAAATTACCTAGTAGATAGTGCTGGAAGTCCCATGCGGCTCTTCGCGGATGATGCTGTAGTATACAGAGAAGTTGCAGCATTAGAAAAATGTAGCGAAATGCAGGAAGATTTGCAGCGGATAGGCACTTGGTGCAGGAAGTGGCAACTGACCCTTAACATAGACAAATGTAATGTATTGCGAATACATAGAAAGAAGGATCCTTTATTGTATGATTATATGATAGCGGAACAAACATTGGTAGCAGTTACTTCTGTAAAATATCTGGGAGTATGCGTGCGGAACGATTTGAAGTGGAATGATCATATAAAATTAATTGTTGGTAAGGCGGGTACCAGGTTGAGATTCATTGGGAGAGTCCTTAGAAAATGTAGTCCATCAACAAAGGAGGTGGCTTACAAAACACTCGTTCGACCTATACTTGAGTATTGCGAATCAGTGTGGGATCCGTACCACATCGGGTTGACGGAGGAGATAGAGAGGATCGAAAGGAGAGCGGCGCGTTTCGTCACAGGGTTATTTGGTAACCGTGATAGCGTTACGGAGATGTTTAATGAACTCAAGTGGCAGACTCTGCAAGAGAGGCGCTCTGCATCGCGGTGTAGCTTGCTCGCCAGGTTTCGAGAGGGTGCGTTTCTCTATGAGGTATCGAATATATTGCTTCCCCCTACTTATACCTCCCGAGGAGATCACGAATGTAAAATTAGAGAGATTAGAGCGCACACGGAGGCTTTCAGACAGTCGTTCTTCCCGCGAACCATACGCGATTGGAACAGGAAAGGGAGGTAATGACAGTGGCACGTAAAGTGCCCTCCACCACATACCGTTGGGTGGCTTGCGGTGTATAAATGTAGATGTAGATGTAGACAAGGCGCCTCATAGCATTTCTAGCCGATTTGGGCGTTTGTGTGATCACGGGGCGTTTCACACAGACGAACGTGTAGAGATGTTGCTGACTGTACGTACACTAGATTTGCCGCTTGTACTAGGGTTCGCCTCGATATCCTGTAGACCCCAGATCTGGTGTACGCACCGTCCACTGCCTCCCGCACGTTCGTCTGTGTGAAAAGAACTGTGATCACACAAGCGCCCAAATTGGTTTGAAATGTTGTGTGATGTGGTTGTAAAGGTATTTGTTTTGGTATAGACGCGCTGCCTCTCGACCCTTTCCGCCTAGTTCACCGTTTTCAAACACCAGCACCATTTGTTCCCGACATTATTACGGGACCATTCTGCTGCTTACAGTACGCTACGTAAATCACAGCCTACGGCACACAAGGAATACACAGCACATGGTCAGGGGAACTGTGGTCAGCGCCTTCTGCCGTGGCAACGATGCATTTACAGACACATATTCACAGGACATTTTTTCCTCCAGTTGCAGTCAGGAAGCCATCCCTGCAATTTCTCGGTTTTGTGTATGTTCACCCTATATACTTTCCTTTATGTGCCACGTGACCCCAGTGCCACTAGGACGCATTCAGTCTCGCAGTGGCGACTTTATGGTCACGGGGTGAGCTGAAATTGGACCTACAGTCTTTCAGACAGCTGTTGTTTCTCAGTTGCTCGTTACAGCGAAATTTTTACATTAGCTCATAAGATTCGCCTTTGACACATTAGTGAAATACGTCTTACCTGTAATGAATCTTTCACTTACCAGTGGATTGTGCCCTGTTTTGAAGGTCACTGGTAGATTAAAATTATAAGCCAGGCCGGACTCCAGTCTGGTACCAAACCTTTAGCCGGTGGTTCTCTTACCAACTGAGCTTGACAGGCACAATTAAGCTCTTCTAGGTATGAAGGAGAACTTCTGTGAAATTTGGAAATTATTTAAAAAAATTCGTTATATGTTTCTCTGGAACACGAATATTTTATTAATTTACTGGTACGTTTCCGCTGCAGGTAATCCCCAAAAGAACATGAAAATAATACAGACTATGTCGTTATTTCTACCGACAACATTGACAAGTGCAAAGTCAGTCTCGTCTTGGAATAACGGTAGCAGGAACGCATTCAAATAAAAACCATATTACAAAGAGCAGAACTCTCAAAAAAATAGCTCTGAGCACTATGGGACTTAACTTCTGAGGTCATCAGTTCCTTAGAACTACTTAAACCTAACTAACCTAAGGACATCACACACACCCATGCCCGAGGCAGGATTCGAACCTGCGACCGCAGCGGTCACGCGGTTCCAGACTGTAGTGCCTAGAACCGCTCGGTCACCCCGGCCGGCCAGAACTCTCATCAGACATTTAATTGATCTACCTTCCGAATCGTCATTTCAAACTTCTGACAGTCCCTAGGGAGTGGCGCCTGCATAATAAAGTAAAATATAGATCTTTTTTCATTTTCAGAATCTGTTTTAATTGATAAAAATCATTCAAAAGTCATGATCACATAATAAGATTTCTTTGTTTAAGACGACAGGTTTCAGCAGTCATCGCTGTCATCTGCAGGTCTTTAACATATTTTCGTTGCAAAACATTATCAGAGTAAAATGAACATATATTACAACAAAAAGATATCAGAGACCTGAAGATGACAGCAATGACTGCTGAAACCGGTCGTCTTAAATAAAGACTTTTTTAATGCGATCTTGGTTTTTGAATGCTTTTCAAAAATTAAATGTAGCTGCCTTAGCGCTCTTTTAAAGTGATATACAAAATCACTCCTTTTGAGTCTGCTTTCCTACACCAGTCTCTCGGACAGTGTGATACACCCCTCCCCTCCAACTCCCCCCCCCCCCCCCCCCCGGGCAACGAACCCTCAATACGGCACGCCAAGTTGCATCCAGAAGGACAGCTGCGTACTTTGCGCTATAAAATGAAAAAGGACTCTGAGGAAAGGCGGCAGAACGTCGGGTGGTATGGAAATGCGCCCGAACAGACCGAGCATCGTTACCCTGGAATTGACCCTCGGCGTAAATGTAGCAGAAGAAATGTCAGCGGTAATATACCGTGAGAGTAGGAGGGGTTTTTCATTAAGTCCCGGGGGTGGGTCATATTTAATAAGACAGGTCTCTGTGGAAGAGCAGGGGGGCGGACAGTAGCGCGGTCTGCAGGTAAGCGGAATTTACGACTGGCGACGCGACGGAATTATGATCAGGCCGTCGGGTCGGCGGGTTGGGGTTTCGGTGGGTTGTGGGCAAGAGGGGGGGGGGGGGGGTGAGGGGGTGAAGGGGACTTTATAGTGCCGGGCGACGTCCTGCCGGCGCAGCACTTCTCGTGCTACGCGCGTTTCATCTGCACGGGACGTCGGGTGTAACTGTGACAAGTGTGGCAGTTAAAAGCGCACCGGACTGGCGAGGAGCAGGTGGCTGCAGATTGCGTGTTTCTCATTTAGCTTACAACTTTTTATCTTTGCGGCCTCTGCACCAGTTAAATCCGACAGTGTTTGAAATGCAACAAATTGTCTGCAACATCAGCACAACCCGTGTTGTTGTAACTGCTTGGGTAGCATTCATTAATAAATCACCTAAGATATTAATGCTCTGTCTTATAAAATGAGTACATCCGATTGACACACTGCAGAGCCGAAGAAATTTTGTTTACGAAAGTGGTAGGGAACAAAAAATTCCTCCTCATTTTCCTCACAAAACTGTTCCGGAATCTCACAAGAAAGTGTTCATTCAACGCAATTACTAAGTGATATCCGTTATACAAAATGTAATGTACCAGCAATATGTTCAGCGCCCTCATTGACAACTTAGTAATTTAATTTGATCCATATTTTGCAGCTTAAAATGTGACTGTATGAGGTGAAATGCATATTCGTACCACAAAAAGGTTTAATGTTAGGTTATACATTTCGTAAGTCGTACGCGGAAAATATGTGCAAAATGTGGGGGCAACAAAAGCTTAAACTACCTGGATCTTAAAATCACCAACCACCAACAAAAAGACAAGTACAGCCTCTTCACAGTGATCACGTGTATTCGTCGTTTTTATATTTTGTTAAGCCAACATATATTGATCTGATTTCTTCTTTTCTGTATTTCTGTATACGTGTAAAATACCTGTTACATAAGGTCTGTCAGAACCACCTGATGATGGCGGAAAGGTTATTCGCCGAAATATCTTGGGTCTTTAACGATCAAATCCGGCTGGTCACCCGATATCCCTGAAAACAACATACATATGAAACCAGAATGAGATTTTCACTCTGCAGCGGAGTGTGCGCTGATATGAAACTTCCTGGCAGATTAAAACTGTGTGACCGACCGAGACTCGAACTCGGGACCTTTGCCTTTCGCGGGCAAGTGGTAGAGCACTTGCCCGCGAAAGGCAAAGGTCCCGAGTTCGAGTCTCGGTCGGGCACACAGTTTTAATCTGCCAGGAAGTTTTAACATACATATGGCTCTGAGCACTATGTGACTTAACAGCTGTGGTCATCAGTCCCCTAGAACTTAGAACTCCTTAAACCTAACTAACCTAAGGACATCACACACATCCATCCCCGAAGCAGGATTCGAACCTGCGACCGTAACAGTCGCGCGGTTCCGGACTGCGCGCCTAGAACCGCGATACCACCGCGGCCGGCCAACATATATAAATATTAAACTTTTGTTTGGACTATATGGAAGGACAGAACATTCATAAGAAGAAATTATGCCGCTTTCCTGGTTCAGAAAATGAGACTTGGAGAGGGATAATACTTTAGTAAAATTAATACTAGCTGACGAAACGGAGAGTAGCGAAAGCTGATACATTATTTTGGTCTTGCCGTAAGCTGCACTTAATTATGTACTAAACAAGGAAATTTCACAGAAACATTACCCTCTTTCGTTAAAGCTTTGCAAATTATTATTATTATTTCTTTCCTTTCTCAGACGTCACATCAGGTTAAAAATGGAAAGTGACGCGGACCTTGATCAAGCGTCACTTCCTTTTAAGTGTACGGTATATGTTACAGTGCATTTAGAAACTTTCGCGTAATTGAACATGTATCAATAATTACAGATTTCTGTAGTTGTATATATTCGTTTGGATGCAGCTGTATTGCGTTGATGTACTGGTGGATATTGTGTGGTATTACTCCTGTAGGTGATAGTATAATTAGTATAATGTCAACTTTAACCTGATGCCACATGTCCTTGACTTCCTCAGCCAGTTGGATGTATTTCTCAATTTTTTTTACTGTTTTCTTCTGTATATTTGTTGTGTTGGGTGTGGATATTTCGATTAGTTGTGTTAATTTCTTCTTTTTATTGGTGAGTATGATGTCAGGTTTGTTATGTGGTGTTGTTTTATCTGTTATAATGGTTCTGTTCCAGTGCAATTTGCATTCATCATTCTCCAGTACATTTTGTGGTGCATACTTGTATGTGGGAACGTGTTGTTTTATGAGTTTTTATTGTATGGTAAGTTGTTGATGTATTATTTTTGCTACATTGTCGTGTCTTCTGGGGTATTCTGTATTTGCTAGTGTTGTACATCCGCTTGTGATGTGATCTACTGTTTCTATTTGTTGTTTGCAAAGTCTGCATATATCTCTTGTGGTATTGGGATCTTTAATAATATGCTTGCTGTAATATCTGGTGTTTATTGTTTGATCCTGTATTGCAATCATGAATCCTTCCGTTTCACTGTGTATATTGCCTTTTCTTAGCCATGTGTTGGATGCGTCTCGATCGATGTGTGGCTCTGTTAGATGATACGAGTGCTTGCCACGTAGTGTTTTCTTTTTCCAATTTACTTTCTTCGTATCTGTTGATGTTATGTGATCTAAAGCGTTTTAGAAGTGGTTATGAAATTGCAGTGGTGTAGCCGATGTATTTATATGAGTGATTGCTTTGTGTATTTTGCTACTTTCTGCTCGTTCTATAAAGTATTTTCTTAAATTGTCTACCTGTCCATGATGTAGGTTTTTTGTGTCGATGAATCCCCTTCCTCCTTCGTTTCTGCTTAATGTGAATCTTTCTGTTGCTGAATGTATGTTATGTATTCTATATTTGTGGCATTTTGATCGTGTAAGTGTGTTGAGTGCTTGTAGGTCTGTGTTACTCCATTTCACTACTCCAAATGAGTAGGTCAATATTGGTATAGCATAAGTATTTATAGCTTTTGTCTTGTTTCTTGCTGTCAATTCTGTTTACAGTATTTTTGTTAGTCTTTGTTTATATTTTTCTTTTAGTTCTTCTTTAATATTTGTATTATGTATTCCTATTTTTTGCCTGTATCCTAGATATTTATAGGGATCTGTTTTTTCCATCGCTTCTATGCAGTCGCTGTGGTTATCCAATATGTAATCTTCTTGTTTAGTGTGTTTTCCCTTGACTATGCTATTTTTCTTACATTTGTCTGTTCCAAAAGCCATATCTATATCATTGCTAAATACTTCTGTTATCTTTAGTAATTGGTTGAGTTGTTGATTTGTTGCTGCCAGTAGCTTTAGATCATCCATGTATTATTATTATTATTATTGGCAGTGGCTGCAGTAGTAAAAATTTGTTCATAATCATAACTATTATACAACAGATGGTAGTTCACACCTTAAAGTTAACACGAATTTAAAAATTTGTGAAAACGCACGAGCCACTGCATGGTGCGTTAGGCCGGCGTGTGCGCGTTTTGTTGGCAGTGGGGTGGCGGCACTCTTCAGATCTCTGTTGTCCGTGTGACAGCAGGCGCACCCCACTTGTTGACGTCGGCGCAGTTGGCAGTGCAACCAGAGCAGCTGGTCCGCACATACGCGCCCTTAGGCAAACACGCCACAATCACCATACGCACACTCAGCCGCAGCTGCCGGCGGTCACCAGCTCTCCGACCCCGCGGGTCACGTGATAACTCGTGGTGACCAACACGACCTTATAATCTGTGCACTACTGCTGATCTCGTGTGTCTGTAGCACACACTACAGAGGATACGTGAACTAAATTTTTTTTCAAATACTTCACACACAGTTAAAGCCGCACGGGATTATCCGAGCGGTCTGAGGCGCTGCAGTCATGGACTGTGCGGCTGGTCCCGGCGGAGGTTCGAGTCCTCCCTGCGGCATGGATGTGTGTGTTTGTCCTTAGAGTAATTTAGGTTAAGTAGTGTGTAAGCTTAGGGACTGATGACCTCAGCAGTTAAGTCCCATAAGATCTCGCACACATTTTGAGCATACCGTTAAAGCCTCGACTCTGAGCATTACGGGAAGTAGATAAAACCAGTAGTTACTCGTACTTCCTTCACATTTATTAATTTGAGGATTATATTTCACGTTCTTATTATTTGTGCTGATACGGTTGTTCGATTTATTGTACATTTTAGCATGCCAAAGGATGAACACCTGTGGCTACTGCGAGGGGGAAGGTTGACTACCATCTATGAAACCATTAATCACATCCCATACATAATTTGTGTCCTACGTATTCTACATTACAAACTGAATTAGATACAGCTGTAGTAATTAATATCAAAAACTGCTTCCAGACAATGGTGTCGTATTTACGTCGACTATGTGCAGATTTAGCAGATGGACAAGTTTTCTGGGCTACTACCGCGCATTTTAATGTCAGGTTTCGTAAGCTTTCCCATATTTTCTAACAACAGACAGCCAATGGGCTGTTTTAAGAAACAGAAATTATTTCTTCAAGTTAATTAATGTCTCTCCAGTAACTCTCACATTTCACAATTTGTTGATTCCTACGTTAAATTTTATTCATAAGCATTTTTTGAATAATTTGTTATCCAATACTATATGATTTTTACGTGTCCTACCCGTCACTTCTAAACAGACACACTACCTGTCATTGACATAACTTAGCTCACCAACATTTCCTTCCGCCATTAGTTCCACGTTCACGAAAAGGAACAGATTCATAAGGCCATCAGTTAAATGGGTACTGTACTAAAAGGAATCAATTAAACTTCGGTAACATGATAAATCAGAAGAAATTAAAGACCGTCAGTTCAGCAAAATATCTTAATATTACAATTAGGAACAACGTAAACTGAAACCATCACAAAAAAATGTTGTTGGAAAGGAGGACGAAAGACTGCATTTCATTGGCAGAAAGCTTAAAAAGTGCAACAGATCTGCTAAAAAATCTGCTTACATTACGATTAGCCGTCCTGTTTTGGACTAGTGCTGCATATTGGATTCTTAGCTGCTATTGAAGGAGGACATCGAAATTATCAAAGAGGAGTGTCTCGTGTTGTACTATCGTGAATTTGGGGTGAGAGTGCCACTGATATGATACGAGAGTTTGGGTGGCTGTCATTAACAGGCACACGTTTTTCGTTGTGACCATGAGTTTTCACGAAATTTCAAAGGGAAACTTTCTCCTCCACTGGCGAAAATATTGTTTTGACTCCCATCCAAATAGAGACAAATCACGATCGCAATAAAAGAAATCAGAACTCGCGTGGAAAATATAGATGCTCGTTTTTACAGCGTTCTGTTCGAGAGTGGAATTGTAGGGAAATAATCTGAAAGTGGTTCGACGAAGTATCTGTGAGGCACTTTAATGTGAATTACAGAGTAATCGTGTACATGTACATAGCTGTGCGAATGCTTATTTCCGCTGTTGTTGTCCTATTCAGTGAATCTTACAGACTGACAGTTATTGAACTATATGAAATAAAATTATCATAACTTCTGAACGGTTTGCGTTAGGACGTTCCAACTCCTCGACTGGTTGCGCGGCATGATGGGAATTATTATGCGCATGCGCCCGCGCCGTGCTGCTGTGGACATTTGCACATGACAATGTCATGGTACAGCGTGCCTGAGCGTATAACGCTTGTGAAGGCCTCTATGCGAGCAATAACTGCCCAACTGCGGCTCAAGGGAAGTTTGTGACCGAGTTCAAACTAAAGACGACCGGTCCATGTCTGCTAAGAATGAAGAATTTGATTCGCAAGTTGAGAGAACGGGTAGTGTTCGTGATGACAGTGTTATCATTGTCGGTCACCCAAACGTCGAGAAGACACGCGCTGTGTTTCAAAGCAGCCCTAGGATTTGGATCAGACAAGCTGCACATCTGATGGAAATCAACCGGAAGACGCAGCGATAAATTTTTATTGAAGAACTGCATCTCTTCCCATACAAAATTCAAACTCATCATCCAGTCAGCCCCAGGGCCATGAAAGAGCGGTTGTGTTTCGCCTGCACTATTGTCCATAGAATTGACGAACAGGACTTTGATGTGAACATGGTTTGGTTTAGTGACGAAGCTCACTTACATTTGGAGGGTCTCGTCAGTAAGCAAAATTGTCGCATTTGAGGGATGAGAATCAGCGTTTCGCAATCGGGAAGTCTCTCCACCATCAGTGGGTGACTGTGTGGTGTGTAGTGTCCAATCACGGAATAACCGGTACGATATCCTTGATGGCACGGTGATTACCTAACGGTACGTGAAAGTTTTGGAAGAGGATTTCATCCCCATTATCCAAAGTGACCCTGATTTCAATAAAATGTGGTTCATGCAACACGGAGTTAGACGCCATCGAAGCAGGAGAGTGTTTGATGTCCTGGAGTAGCACTTAGGGGACCGCATTCTAGCTTTGGTGTACCCAGAGGCCACTGGCATGGGCCTTGATTGGCCGCTGTATTCTCCGGATCTGAACAAATGTGGGGGGGGGGCGGCTATATAAAAGACAAGGTGTACAGCAGTAACCCCAAAACCATTACTCAACTGAGAACAGCCGCTGAAGAGGTCATTGGCCGCATCGATGTTCCGACACTTCAGCGGGTCATTCAGAATTTTGCTGTTTGTCTGCGCCATATCGTAGCCAATGATGGCAGGCATGTCGAACATGTCATCACCTAAATCCGAATATCTGTAGTGACTTTCAAATGTTGGATAAAGTGTGTGCACAACGTAATTTGTAATTAATTTACGTTTTTCATATAGTTCGGTAATTATCCCATGTACCTAGAAATTTACTGCGTTCCCTCGTTGTACTGATGGGCAACGGCCTTGCCGCAGTGGATACACCGGTTCCCATTAGATCACCGAAGTTAAGCGCTGTTGGGCGTGGCCGCCACTTAGATGGGTGACCATCCGGGCTGCCATGCGCTGTTGTCATTTTTCGGGGTGCACACAGCCTCGTGATGCCAATTGAGGCGGTACTCGACCAAATAGTAGCGGCTCCGGTTAAGGAAAACCATCGTAACGACAGGAAGAGCGGTGTGCTGACCACACGACCCTCCTACCCACATCCTTAGCTGAGGAAGACACGGCGGTCGGATGGTCCCGATGGGCCACTTGTGGCTTGAAGACGGAGTGCTCGTTGTACCTAGTACGACGTTATGGCAATTATTGCATGTGGGCATCATGGGGAAATAGCCATTTGCATCTGCGAACAAAACATTCGTCTCCGTAACAGCAGTCGATATAAATTTTTTCTGTGTAGGGTACCCCCAATAACGTAAAAAAAACTGTTTCTGTAGAAACCAACGTTTCGGCCATCGTTACAGTGGCAGTCTTGTGTGTCTGCCAAGAGATCGTGAGCGAAACATTTGTTTCTCTAGTAACAGTGATTTACATACTCGGTACCATGGTCAGATAACTTGTATAGCAGCTGACTCTGGTAGCGGAAACCCAAGCAATTATAAAACATATGAAGTGTTTTCTCGTGCATCGTTTTGCTGGAGCAATAGCTCGCCAGTTTTTCGGTGTAGACATGAGCTTCAAGGATTATTTGTGAGTCTGATTTTATGTAAATCGGATTTGTTTTAAGAATATCACTGTTCTTGAGATTAATAACTTTAGCAGTGAATGGCTTGAAAATGATGTACGTTCGTTAAATCCTGAGTGAGAGCTGCTGCTTTGAAAGGGTTTTAAATTAAATTTTCTGCAATAAGGAATATAATGTTGGATTGATTTTATAAATTCACGAGTCTAGCCTTGTTTGAAAAGTACCTGTTTTCAATAAAATGGAAGAGCTAGAGAAAGAAAGATTATGAGAAAAGGTAGGTCGACGACATTGCTAGGGACCTTTTCAAAGGAAGCAAAACGGCATTTGCTTTCAGAAATTTAGGGAAACCGTGTTGAACGTAATTCAGAGGGGCTCGCAAGCCATTATAACCTCTGCACTCTCCAATACCAGTATGTTGTCTTACCATTTGGCTACCTCACAGTTTAATAATTATTATACCGATAGAAATCTACTATACTTGCAATGTAACAATGTGAAATATTATACAAGAAACTGGAGTTACTGTCCAATTTAGTCTCGCTGTAGGTACGAGTTCTTGGTTAAGATCTTACAAGAGTTCACAAAGTCGTGCATTATGTGAATAAAACTCCATTTATAGTACTCGGTCCTTAATTTTCCATAGTCGCAGGAAAAATGAGCGTGGTATTAGTAAATAAGATGATCATATCTTCAGTCACCTCAGACGTCACCTAGTATTTTTAAATACATCTTTTAAATGTTAATATGAAAATTATATGGAAATTTGCCACTGGACTCGGTGGCTTTTTCGTGTTTTCCTTTGAGTATAAAAGTACCGTGAAACAGGAAATCATTCAGAAACGTATTTTACTCGTCAGTAACGCTTCTTTTGATGCTGTCATGCCTTGCGTGGTGTTCACGTGATCAGAGCGTGACACACAGGTGGAGACACCGCGCTGAAGAGACGCCAGTGTTGCAGTTCCGAAGTTCACAGTCTGGAAAAATAGTAAGGTGGTGATTTTAATGAAGAGATGGATAACAGAACTGCGTCTGGTCACGGTCAGAAGCATGTAAACGGAACTGAAAAGATTAAACGAATATAAAACTGACACTGAAGGTGCAAGAAAGGCTACAGTATCAAGACTGAATAAAAGGCGAAGTGCTGTGTTCATCTGTATGTTAGCCAAAGTATTTAACAATACTGACGTAGATGGTACAGTCAGTCGTAACTCTGAACGATAACGCTTGGTGTCGAGCATCTAAGTGACTAATAATACTTCGTAACTCAGAAATGAATACAATTGTCGGTATCGTGTTTAACATAATCACCTTCAAATACAAACGCCTTTACGGTGGTGTGCCCGTGTTGGGTGCGACAAGCTCAAAACGGGTATGACGCCGTGATATTAAAAAAAAACACGTTATCGACGCGCTTAGGAAAACAGTACGTCTACCATTTCAGCATAACGACAATGTGTTTCAATACTGAAGAATATACATGGTATGTAGCAAACTATTTTATTAATTTTACGCAGTAGGATTGTAGGAAGATTAGATTATTGGGCAACAAAATCTTAATTGAACTTTAGAGGGATATACCGGGTGATCAAAAGGTCAGTATAAATTTGAAAACTGAATAAATCACGAAATAATGTAGATAGAGAGGTACAAATTGACACACATGCTTGGAATGACAAGGGGATTTTATTAGAAAGAAATACAAACGTTCAAAAAATGTCCGACAAATGGCGCTCCATCTGATCAGAATAGCAATAATTAGCATAATAAAGTAAGACAAACCAAAATTGATTTTCTTTACAGGAAATGCTCACTATGTCCACCATCATTCCTCAACAATAGCTGTAGTCGAGGAATAATGTTGTGAACAGCACTGTAATGCATGTCCCTAGTCATGGTGAGGCATTGGCGTCGGATGTTGTCTTTCAGCATCCCTAGAGATGTCGGTCGATCACGATACACTTGCGACTTCAGGTAACCCCAAAGCCAATAATCGGACGTGCTGAGATCTGGGGACCTGGGAGGCCAAGCATGACGGAAGTGGCGGCTGAGCACACGATCATCACGAAACGACGCGCGCAAGAGATCTTTCACGCGTCTAGCAATATGGAGTGTTCCTTTTTTTTTTTTTTTTTTTTTTTGTTCTAATACAACCCCATGTCATTCCAAGCATGTGTGTCAATTTTTACGTCTCTATCTACATTATTCCGTGGTTTGTCAAGTTTTCAAATTCATACTGACTTTTTGATCACCCGGTAGATAGTAAAAACACACTTCTGTACTACAGACTTAATAACCAATGGTTGTACGGTTAATTTATACCTGGCTTATAGTTCCTAACTTACTAACCCAGTAAAAACAGTCGTATTGAAGGACGCTCTAGCATGCGCTACTTCTGCTCTAAATTTCATTACTTTATGACTTCCTCGAAACCGCCTAACGGTGATTTCCATTCTTGACGTAGGGTGGTAAACTGCACGACACATCAATCACACGAAAATGGTGTGTGGCACAGCATGTCCGGGATAGAGAACGGGGCGGGATGGATCCGGAGCCTCCGGCGGAGCACAAACAGCTGACGTCCCGCGATCGCTCCCTAATCGCAGATCAGCTTCCGCCTCGTTGACCCCCCGACAACAGCCGAATTCGATTGTTGACGCAGCTTTAATTGAACACTCGGCTGCGCGGCGAGTCAATACGGAACGCCGGTCCGGAATGGAAATCAGCGTCCGTTGCCTGGCGGGAGGTCGGCCCGTCGCTTCACAGCTCTTCGATGTGTGCCTCTCCCACACAAGTCTCACTGAGTCGATTCCTTAATCACTTTGCTGGAACGACAGATCTGTGGTGGAACAGCGATCACTGTATTCATTTCAAACAGTTAAAGTAAATAAATGAGCTATTAAAACGTCCACAGAATTTTTGAACGGGTCTAAAGAATTTGTTAGTAGTCTATCACACACGAGTTCCTGCCATTGTTAAAGGTTGTTAGTATCTATGAGAATAGTACCTAACGACCTACCTCGTTAAGGAATAAACGAATGTGATGCACGTAATTGACATGAAAAGTGACTACCACAACCGAATACAGCTGTGAGAGACAATGGCCATAATTTGGGGAAGAAATTTCTGACCTGTACATGTGGTGCTCAGCATTGAATGGAAATGAATCATGAACTCTGGGAGAACCGGAAAACAAGTGAATCGTAGCGTCTGTGACTTGGTGCTGTAGAAAAATTGGTGGACTGGTTCAAATGGTTCAAATGGCTCTGAGCACTATGGGACTCAACATCTTAGGTCATAAGTCCCCTAGAACTTAGAACTACTTAAACCTAACTAACCTAAGGACATCACACACACCCATGCCCGAGGCAGGATTCGAACCTGCGACCGTAGCAGTCCCGCGGTTCCGGACTGCAGCGCCAGAACCGCTAGAATTGGTGGACTGTTGAAATAAGAAATGAGAAGGTTCTACGCAAAATCAGCGAGGAGAGAAACATGTAGAAAACTTAGATTAGAAGAAAGGACAGAATGACAGGACCCGTGTTAAGAAATCAAGAAACAACTTCTGTAGTACTTGAGGGGGCTAAATGGGGTAAAATCTGTTGCGGATAACAGACATTGGACTTAAAAAAAAAAAAAAAAAAAACTGAAGACGCAAGGTGCAAGTGCTGCCCTGAGATGAAGAGGTTGGCACAGAAAAGGAATTACTGGCTGGCCGCAGCAGACGAGTCAGAATACTGATGAGTCGGAAAAAATAATGGTAGAGGACGACGCCCCCTAGGTTAACGATGTGGAATCCCTTTCTTTTGGTTCCACTTCGCTCTTTACTGATCTCTGGTGCTCTTGCGGCTACACAAAGTAGTGTCTTCGTTGGTCGGTATTGCGCACAGATTCTTTTAACAGCGTGTAGAAAAATTTCCGCTACCAGTCACAATAAAAGAATATTTTGTCACACGACCGGTTTCGGGCTTATGCCCACCCTCAGGTGTTTATACATTCATGTATAAACATGGGGATGGGCACAAGCCCGAAACCGGTCGTGAGGCAAATAAATAACCTTTTATTGTGACTGGTAGTGGAAATTTTTCTACACCCTATAAGGGAACAGTGACGGAGTTCAGCAGCATCCATTATTAATAAAATTCATCTCTTGTAACACTTAGAGGACGTGACGTACCTGGAGTTCCCTGGTTATTTTTTGTCCTGTGGGGTCTCCGCATTTTAAAACGGAAACTGATACACACGTTGTGGGAATGAGATAGCTCATGGTGAGTCGACCGTAGTACACAAGTGCATAACAATTTTTCATAGGTGTTGATCGTACTTAGATCAAGCACTGAGCAATGCTGAAAGACACCACAACTAGCATTGAAGTAAATAAGGTAAACATCCATTCGGCTACTGTTACCTACCATCTTCATCGGGGACAAAATGAAACCTGATGTTGATCTTATGACAAAGTGGCCGGAAATACTGCCGGTTTTCATCACCACACCACTCAACACATTTAGAAAGCATTTTCCTGAATATGTGAATGCTTATTAGGTTACGCGCACAATAACAATGGACATAGCAATAGGACAGATAGTCAAATGCAAACGAAACAAATGGAGAAAGGTAACTGAACTCATCACTGTTTCAGTAGTAATCGCCATAACCATTTATACATTTATCCCACTGTGAAACAAGACAGCCAGTGTCATCATGGAAAAAAAGTTTGCGGTCAGCTACGGAAACACACTTGTACTCAGATGCGAGTTTCTCTTTGTCCGAAGCGATACAGCGGCCAAGAACATCTTTCTGCAGGGCTCCAAAACGTAGGGAAATCACGTGGGGAGAGCGATCTGGACTGTATAAAGGATGTGTAAGGACTTCCCAGCGAAACTTCTGCAGTGTACTGCAGATAATCTGGGCAACATGTGGACTGCCCTGCATGGTCTCGCAGGCAACCGCAAACGTTTTCCATGAAGACACTGACCCTCTTGTCTCACAGGGGGATGAATTTATTTGCAGTTATGAAGATCACTTTTGAAATAAGTAACAGTTTGCTTACTTTTTTCTATCTGTCTCGTTTCCGTTTGACTGTTCCTTATAGAACGCATAGTGTTTGCAAAACAAACATGACGAATGTATTTTCTTCTGTTCCTACTGTTAATAGCAGCTACGATGACAAAATACACCTGTTTTGTTGTGATTTATCAGAAATTGGAAATTTGTGGTAAGGTCTTATGGGACCAAAGTACTTAGGTCATCTGTCCCTAAGCCTACACACTACTTAATCAAACTATGTTACGCTATGGACAACACACACATCTCCGACGGGGGCAGCAGCACGGACCGTGACAAGACTCCGTAGACCTCGCGGCTACCGCTCGCGGCGGTTTATCGGATGCTAGCGAAGATACCCGGCGTTGCCCAGATATTTATCTGTGACTGTATGTCCACTCTCGCGCCACACAGTGTTTGGCCTTATCACATATCTCCTGAACTGAGAGTCCTACAACGATGTAATATTATAGGTACATTCAGAGGAATATGTAGAAACCGTTTGCGAAATGTATTGCGAATAAGGTTAACAGCAGAGAAGTAATAAATTTAAACGATGCGACAGTTTATCATCCCTCTCATTGTTTATGACGTCATATCTCTCTGAACTATGTGTCGTACAATGATATAATTTTGCGCCTACATTGTGTGGTATGCGTGGGGGTGCACACTGTCTGTAAAATTTGTCGCGAGTCGAGTACAGTTAGCAGTAAGGATGTAATACATTATAACGTCGTGCCTCATGCAGTACTTTTACTGCATGAACAGTAGAAAAGCAGTGAAAGATTTGTCATCGTTTTGTAGTGGTTGTCCGCGAGGAAAAGTTTCGTAGATGTTTGAAATAATGTCTAAAGTTTGTTGGAAGTAACTAAGTGCTCTCATTCTCAGATGCTGAGTGAATGAAGTCCTGGAATTCACACGTCGCTGGCTTCGGTCATTTTTCACCCCCATCCCTTTGATAATAGGTGGTTCTTACCCTCACAGCGATTGTCGCCCGACAGTAAGGCGTATGTGTACTAAGTTCTGTTAAAATCGGTCCATTGGTTTAGGAGGAGACTGAAATTTCGGAGGACACTGGAACACACACACACACACACACACACACACACACACACACACACACAAAAGTACACGCACATAAGGTACATACATACATACATACATGCATACATTTTTATAATATGTTTGGATTCATCTCCTATGCAGAAAACTGTCCTGTTGTCAAAAGGAAAATAAAATACTGTATCGCAAATATCACTGATT
The DNA here is from genome assembly GCF_021461385.2 of Schistocerca piceifrons. NCBI lineage: Eukaryota > Metazoa > Arthropoda > Insecta > Orthoptera > Acrididae > Schistocerca > Schistocerca piceifrons. Next base: position 66,757,543 of record NC_060139.1, read on the forward strand.
TTGTGTAGCGAAGAGCAATAACACAGATAAAATAAAACTAAAACTTTACTGCTTTCACGCAGGCTAACAAGGGTCCAATCATTTACATTTCTCTCCAACTACCATCTCCCATGGAGCCAATAAACTGCAGAGATGTTGATGACGACATTTCATCCACTGTGCTAAATAGTACCAGACATTTACCATGGGGTTGTGATTAATAGTTTAGCGGACAAGTCTAGGTACAATAGGGTACTTGAGTGTTCGTCAAACCAGGAACTTACTTCGTAACCCTGTGACACGTGTGTTGTCATGCTGGAAGACAGGAGTGACCACAGCATACTCATCACGAATATGCTATAGGAATCAGTGAACCCAAGGAATGGTACGAACACCACACCCGAAACGTACAGACCTGAAGTATACCCAGCACACTTACGGTTAAATGCCACTGGTGCAGTTGACGCTCTGCATCATGTGTAAATAGTGACTCGTCGGGTCGTACTACGCGTCTTCGTGCAACTAATGTCCACTTCTGTGTTGTTTGGTCCATTGTAGACGTGCAGGTTTATGAGCAGCAGTGAGCGATGGCCTTTTGCGAGATACGATTCCCCTAGATATCCTAGCATGCAGTTCCCTACCGGTTACCTGGTTCAAATGGATCTGCTTTCACTAATAGCAAACAGTTCGAGGAGTGTTGGAAATCGTATGTCATTCACAAGGAGTGAAAAACGTCTCCGATCCCCGTCACTTAACGTCCTTTCTCACTCACTGTTCTTAGACTGTGTTCAAATGGCTCAGAGCACTATGGGACTTAACTGATGTGGTCATCAGTCCCCTAGAACTCAGAACTACTTAAACCTAACTAACCTAAGGACATTACACACATCCATGCCCGAGGTAGGATTCGAACCTGCGACCGTAGCGGTCGCGCGTTACCAGACTGTAGCACCTAGAACCGCTCGGCCACTCCGGCCGGCTTAGACTGTATGTCATAGCTGGGAGTTGCACACAATTTGTTGTAAACTAGCTCCACAGTCCCTGTAGATTCACCAACCTATGGGACAGCGTGATTAACTGTGTGGTCATGGACACGTCATAGCAAGGTATCTTCCTTCTGCGTTTCTGTCATGGCTCCGCTTCGACCTATAGTACGGACTCATCCAGACTACTACTATCACCTGTGTCAGCGGTGGAGGTTATATTAACACTTGATATTAGTTGTATACAATCTAAAATGCTCTGAAGCAAGCAATGTGCGTTCTCACGAGGTGACCCAATTTATGTCCGGTAAACTTATTGTTTGTCGGTGTGGTGGTGGTCCGGATCATTGCTACGACAACATATGTCACAGTATCGGAGTATTTGACTACAGCAGGTTATCGGAGCTTGTTTCAAGAAAAACGTCATTGTCTAAGATTGCCCTGCCTGAGGTACTTTAGAGCAGTGGCATTTGCCTATGACTTCAGAACGATTTCAAACAACCCCTATTAAATTTGATGTTGTTAGCGGCCGAATAATGTATAGCCTAATCGTTATTTTAATGACCGTGAAATAGTGTATAACCGATACTACTTCAAGGAATAGACATTTTTGCATTGATCAGAGTTGCAGAAGTTTGTACAAAGTACGGTTACATACTCTCTTTGAACACATGTGCAGACGGTCACTAGCATTGTCACACACTTTCCTTCTCCTAACCATATTTAATCTCAACAGATTTCTAAACAATAAAATATCGTCACATGTTATTAACAGTAATCTGTACACGTTTTCTGCGCTGCAATCCAGTGGCCAGCGTGACAGATGAGAACACCCAACAGCGACAATAGGTATTTATAATCACTTTACGGTAAAAACTCTTTCTCGCAATTCGATATGCGCCAACCCACGGCGATGTGGACATACATTCATCCGGTGCGATATGACTCCTCCTTCTCCTCCTCCTCCACTATTACAACAACAACAACAACAATACGTCCAGACCCAACTGCATCTGACGACAATAGTACTCGCTGGACGCACTCCGCACTTCACTGTCGTGTCCGAGTCTTTCCTCTACCAGTGCGAGTAAAATATGCTTATCTTTGTGTAAGAGACCATCGGTACTTCTCAGAGTCTACTGCCACCAACATTCATCTCACGTAAAGACCGTTAGGAGGAGAAAAGAGATATCAGGGCTCATACGGAAGCATATAATCATCTTTTCCCTGCTGCATCTTCCAGTGGAGGGGGAAGGGGAATCGTGACAAAATATAAAAACACCTACAGCCGTCCTTATGATTTTACTTTATTCTGTCGCTACCAGTTTCACCGCTCCATTGTGTCATCTTCAGGCCGTCTTTGATTCGGTACAGGTTGATAAGATCCCCATGATCGTAATGAATGAAGTTAGTGAAGACCAAAGAAGGTCGAGTGTGGGAAATAATCCGTGTAACCTCGGATGTTTGTACAGTGGTAGGAGAGAGAGTCATGAACAACATATCAGAAATCCTGGCCGGCCGTGGCTCAGCGTGAGATCGTGCGGCGGCAAGGTTCTTTCCGTCCCTTTACGACGAACCTGCACCTACCTGTGAACAATGTCTCAGCAGATCATCAGTAGGAAAGCCGAGTGAAACCTACCGTACTTCGACGTGAACCAGGCTGCAATTAAAGTCACAAATCTACGTGTCGGGAGAAACACGAAATGAAAGGTTGGAAGTTTTGTCCTCAATTAATATATTCTGAAACTTAGGTGAACAAGTATCACTGCCAAGCCCGTGCTAGTCTTAACACAGTCACTCACAATCCCTTTCACTCACGTTAGCAAGCTTATGGTGTTTCATTTCCCGAAAACGTAATAGCTACAAAAATACTAATTGTTTTTGATTGAGAACGCTCGCCAAATATTAAGTCTGTCGGTGCCAAATGCAGTCACAGTTTTTAGCCACCGACCCGCTCAATACGCCACGTGGAATATATGTCATCTCACCACACAATTCACTTAAAAATTCCGAAATTTCTACACAAACATCGGAATAATTATGCCGTCATTTTCCAACACTTTTGATGTATCAAACACTGCTAGATCCGGCAACTTATCATTTGCATCGGAACTACTACTGCACACGTCCGATCTCTTTCATGGCTAGGCTTCGACTCTTCTCTAGAATACTCTGTCTTCTCTACCAGCAGAGAAAGGCGTGCGAAGAATATTGCTTTACCACTGGTCAGTTTACTCAACAGCCAATAGCAAAACAACATTCTCCAGCGTCAATCCGCGCTTTTCATCAATAACCAATCGCAAAATATTAAACCTAACGACTGCACATTTTACTGACGTAATTATCTAGTATGCTGATGTTCTCCTTATTCATAAAGTTATTTACACCTGAATTAATTTTCCCTTTACCGTAAACTTAGTTTACAAATCTATTCTACAAAAATCCCCTGTGTTCATATCCATACTTCTTCGAAATGTTTCCACACTAAATCCTACTAGATAACTCGTTAAACAATTATCTTCATACTAACATTAATCCACATTCACGCATCATTCATACTGCTAAAACACATTTATAGCATTTTACATATACAAAAATACATAACAGCTTATGAAAAACATTCTATTACTTTAGTGCACTCTACTGGGCACAATCGAAACTAAATCAGTCCCCTATCCAATACTGTCCTCTATCGGCTGATACATAAACTACGTGCGCATCCATTCTCTCGTCACCATCTGTCACTCTCCAGCTCTGAGACACATCTCCCACTTAACCGCCTCGAAGGCAGGATCGTTATACGGCCCTACGCCTAAAGTGGGGTGAATTTAGAGATAACGTTTCTACGTTTTTCTTGAATAACTCGAACCTAGTGGAAACGTATCCCAGTGTAAATAACTACATTAAATTTCCTACAAAAAGATCCTATTCATTTTGTCCTAAGAGTTTGCGTGTAGCGATCGAGAGAATATGAAAATCTCGCGCGCGGTTTTTTGAGGTCGGATATAGAATTGCGGGTTGCATAAAACGACATTTGTAGGGCCATCTGAGTCACCCTATGTAACACAGACGAGTTTCAGTTATTCCTATGAGGTCTTCTGGGCGGATACGGCTTAAAAATAAACGTCAAGACATGAAGAGGCTTTTGGAATTTTGGGTTTACGTCACGAATCATCGATAGTACATTGTCATGTGCCGAGTTATGACTCATTTGTAGTGTTTACTGACAGCATTTTCAACTGGTGCAGCACGATGGAGTGCACGACAGAAGGTCATATTTCAAAATTTGCGGTTCGACGAGGAGAAGCCTGCGCGCCCAGGGGACGGAAATGAGATATGCAGATAGAGGGCGGCGAATGGCTCCCGTTTCCGGGGCTGGCAGTAAAACCGCGCCGGACTGCTTTACGTCCCGTCGTGGCAAATTACTCCGGCGCTGTGGCCACGTTTACGTGAGGTTTGTCTGCCGTAAAGTACACGCGTGACCGAAGTGACCGCCAGCCGGGAGCACGCAGAATAGGAGGCCCAAACACACGCGTGAGAAAGAGTGAGCCGGCGGCGACTGGTTTTCTTATCTCAATCCAAGTATTACGTTTCTTTGTGTTTGTACATTACTTCTTTACCGTGATGAATTTATTAAAAGGTGGAAGGTGATCTACACGGATTAATAGAGATTGAATGAATAGATTAGTAACGTGAATGTAAGAAAAGATGAATCTGATTGCATAATAAGTCAGAAGCAAATTTTGTTGTTATTGTAGTTTGTTGTGGAGAAAAGAAAGAAACGGTGATATGCAAACATCATCTCTTTCAACAAATGTGAAGGAACTTGAAGAGCCGGCCGCGGTGGTCTAGCGGTTCTAGGCGCGCAGTCGGGAACCGCGCGACTGCTACGGTCGCAGGTTCGAATCCTGCCTCGGGCATGGATGTGTGTGATGTCCTTAGGTTAGTTCGGTTTAAGTAGTTCTAAGTTCTAGGGGACTGATGACCACAGATGTTAAGTCCCATAGTGCTCAGAGCCATTTGAACCATTTTTTTGAACTTGAAAAGTTTCTGAATAAGCTGACAACACTGAAGTTTAAACAATTAGTGGAGAATATACTGCATCAGTTACATTGTTTAGAAGTTAAATCTGGAACGTTCGGAGGTTGGTCAGTATTCAAAATGGTTGAAATGGCTCTGAGCACTGTGAGACTTCACATCTGAGCTCATCAGTCCCCTATAACTTAGAACTACTTAAACCTAACCTAAGGACATCGCACACATCCATGACCGAGGCAGGATTCGAACCTGCGACCGTAGCGGTCGCGCGGTTCCAGATTGAAGCGCCTAGAACCGCTCGGCCACACCGACGGGCTGCTCAGTACTAATATGATGTAATCAGTACATGCTCTGCCGTGATTTGTTCAGTTTGTTATTCCGATACATATTCAATATTACAAGGAATATCACCAGTGTTAGTTATTCTTCATACATTATATCAAAGAGACAAATGGAGTTAGAAACCACATGAACTGTGCTTGTAACGAGTCGTATCACACCAAAAGTTTCTTTCTAAGTACTATTTGGCAAGCAAACTTGATGAACCTATGGAGCTCGCCAGTGTGTTTCAGTCAAACCGATCACAGAGCAAAACAATTGTAAATATTGATAAATTCGCCATAAATACCAGGTGCTTATGATTAAACTGACAGTGTTTCCAGTGATACAGTGCTGGTTGTATACATCACACTACACTGAAACATCATAGGTATGTTCATTAATTGGTGTGTTCATGGACTATACCGGATAAATTTATATTTCCACTTACTATTTTCTGCCACCACGTGAAAATATGATAGTGTAAGCAGTGAGAATGTGAAATGCTTTCCGTTTTGACGCCAGTATGCTGTTCGTCGCTTGGTGACGTGTGCTCATTTCTGTTGCGAAGTAACTTGGTTTAAAGGTTAAAGAAGGTTGAAGTTCTCTCAAGAGCAATGGCTGTTGAGAGAAGACCCTGCACTGCTGATAAAGTCATTTTATCAAAACTGCAGCAGTTACTTTATTGCGGAATTATCGACGACAGAAACAGCTGCGAAAGGCTCCACCTAAATAAATGGGCTAAAGAATATGATGAAGAAAACGTGATAAAGCAGTTTTAAGTAACAGATGAGTTAGGTGGTGCAGCAGGGAGGAGGAGGCGTTCCATTCCAGTGGCAGCTGTTGATGAAATTGCTGTAGCTATAGCCGACCGTACAGCACATTCCTTAAATTCTGCAACAGGCGCTCCAGCCGTATCGCCGGTATTGTCTCTCTCCTGGTCAACAGTTCAAACACAATGCAGCGCATTTTACACCGGTGTCCAAACACATTTCAGAATGTGCATCAAATGAAACCCAAAGAGACACTACAACTCCATGATATTGCCCTTCGATTTTTGGCCCGCATGGAAATGGATGACATGTGGCTGGGGAATATTCTTTGGACGGATGAGACGTATTTTACTCCGCACGATGCCGTGAATGCAGATAACTGTCGCATATAGTGGTCTACTCCGCTATGTGTTGCGCAGGAACATCCACTGCATTCAGGTTATGTGACTGTGTGGTGTAGCTTCTCAAACTCCTTCATTCACTGTCGGTTTCTCTTCGAGGAGATGACACCTAGCAGCCTTTTACGTGTACAGTGACATATCCACCATATAAAGACCTCCTTGTGGAAGACGTGATTCTAGCTTTTCAAGCACCCAGCTGTGTCCACACTATTGCTTTAAAGCAAAATGGGGTGACACCACACGTCGCTTACTAGGTGTAAGATTTGCCCAGAGAAACCTTCGGTGACGGCAGCGTCACCTCTAGGTAATTTCAAGATGTTATACCCCCCCCCCCCTCCCTACCGAACTACATCCATGTGACTTTTTGTTGTGGGTTATCTGACAGATTGCGTCTTTCAGGGATGTATCTGAACTCTTTCTGATCTGAAGGACAGCCTACGACGACATACCGTTTTGATTCCACCGGATATGCCGTGAGAAAATGTGGACGACGCATTGTTACGCATACATCATGTTGATGAATCGGATAGGATGTTGAACACATGTTGTAACTTCCGATCATATCCTAATAAACGTTCCAGAACCACCTTTAATATGTGTCTGATAGTTCCTTACCTTTTCCTGCAGCCATACCACGTTCTGACTGCTTAAAGCTCCATAATTTCAGAGTGTGGTTGAAAGTGGAACTGTTATTTTTTTCAGCATACTTCACGAGTGTAGCGATTAATGAACACACCTACGATGTTTCAGCTTCCTGCAATGTATACAGCCCACACTGCAGCACTCAGAACACAGTCAGTGTAATCATAACCGTCGAGTAAAATAACGCTGTGCACTAGTGTGAGCGAGAAAGTTTTCGTAAAGTTTTGAAATTATGTGTAAAGTCCGTTGCAAGGACTAAGTACTCTTTCTCACACACAAGATGAATATAATCAGGGTGTTTGCACCCAGTGAGTCACGCCCGCGTTTAACTGCTTACCATATACACAGTTTCTAACTGTAACACTTGTCCCAATGCGTTAAATTTCTAACACAGTTATACTTCTCCATGAGTACTTTATGACAGCATTTAAAAATCATATATTAGGTCAATATCTAGGAGAAATATCATAACTTACATTTTTGTTGCACTTGGAAGCCGCTTGTTAGTCAACCTGAAACAGTCATGAACCATGAACGAGGATAGCTGCTTAGTAACTTTTGGTCTTAGTCGAAAGACTGGTTTGATGCAGCTCTCCATTCTACTCTATCCTGTGCAAGCCTCTTTATCTCCGATTAACTACTGCAACCTATATCCCCCTGAATCTGCTTACTGTATTCATGTATTGGTCTCCCTCTACGATTCTTATAACTCACCCCCCCCCCCGTCTCCCCCCCCCCTCCAACACTTCCCACCAGTACTAAATGTCTGATCCCTCGATGTCTCAGAACGTGTCCTATCAACCGATCCCTCCTTTTTGTCAGGTTGTACAACATATTTCTCTTCTCCGCAATTCTGTTCAGTAGCTCCTTATTAGTTACATGATCTACCCATCTACTCTTTAGTATTCTTCTAAAGCACCACATTTCAAAAGCTTTTATTCTCTTCTGGTCTAAACTGTTTAACCCTCCATGTTTCACTTCCATAGATGGATATACTTCATACAAATACTATCAGAAATGAGTGCTTAACATTTAAATCTATATTCAATGTCACCAAATTTCTCATGTTCAGAAACGCTTTTCTTGGTCTTGCCAGTCTACATTTTATGTCCTTCCTACTTCGACCGTCGTTACTCTTCCCAAGTAACAAAACTCATATACTGTAATCAGTGTCTCAGTACCTAATCTAATTCCCTCAGCATCACCTGATTTCATTCGACTACATTCCATTATCCTCGTTCTGCTTTCGTTGATATTCATCATGTATTCTCCTTTCAAGATACTGTCCATTCCGTTAAACTGCTCTTCCAAGTCTTTGTCTGTCTCTGACAAAATTGCAATGTCGTCGGCAAACCTCCGACATTTTTATTTCTTCTCCATGGATTTTAATACCTACTCACAAGTTTTATGTTGTTTTCTTTACTGCTTGCTCAATATGCAGATTGAATAACATCAGGGATAGGCTACAATCCTGTCTCACTCCCTTCTCACCCACTTTTTTCCCTTTCGTGCCCCTCGACTCTTATAACTGCCATCTGGTTTCCGTTCAAACTGTAAACAGCCTTTCGCTCCCTGTATTTTACCACTGCCACCTTTAGAATTTGAAAGAGAGTATTCCAATAAACACTGTCGAAAGCTTAAAGTCTACAAATGCTATAAACATAGGTTTGCCTTTCAAATGGTTCAAATGGCTCTGAGCACTATGGGACATAACAGATGAGGTCATCAGTTCCCTACAACTTAGAACTTCTTAGACCTAAACCTAACTAACCTAAGGACATCCCACACACATCCATGCCCGAGGGAGGATTCGAACCCGCGACCGTAGCTGTCACCAGACTGAAGCTCCTAGAACCGCTCGACGACAGTGGCCGGCGTTTGCCTTTCCTTAACCTATCTTCTATAAGAAGTCGTAGTGTCAGTATTGCCTCGCGTGTTCATACATTTCTTCGGAATCCAAACTGATCTTCCCCGAGGTCGGGTTCTACGAGTTTTGCCCTTTTTATTCTTCTTGATGTCTGAGAGTATTTCGCCTGTGTCTGACATCTTGCTCACCACATGGGAAATTTTTGTCATGGCTGGCTCTTCTAAGGCTATCAGTAGCTCTAATGGACTCTTGTCTACTCCTGGGGCCTTGCTTAGTAATATGGTTGGAGAATTTATTCCTCTTCAGTTTCAGTGTTGATCCAGTTCTGACAAGTTACTTGCGTGAAGCTAACGTTTCATAACGCTATGGTTACCCTAAATGAAATATTAACCATCGCCATGAAGCAGACGAATACATGATAGAGTGCATTTTGTGAGATATTGCGCGTCGTGCTGATTTTGGTAGATCACCGTCAATAAATGGTAACAGCTGAAAGACCCTAGCTAATGTGTTTTATAACATACCAACGTTGTTTTTTTTTTCCAAAAAGTAAGTTCCATCTGCGCTCAGAAACAACATGAACAAACTGTTTCAGACTTTCAGGTGCAAGAGACATAAACCAACAACTGTTTTGTACTCCTGCAATAAAATAACATGTTGTCTCATGACATACGACGAAAATTCAATGGATTTAGTTCGCGTCGTTAATTGTAACGACAGTGTTTTTTGTAACAGAAGTATAGTACAGAACTGAGGCAGATAGTTCTGTCTTTTTCTCAAATGTCAATCCATCCAGAAGGATCTTTATTCAGGCAGTGCTGCACAGCTCTGAGGAGAGTTCCAAAAACTACTTTGTCGCTGATGATTTATTACTGGGGAACTTTAACCATATAGCTTGATGTACTGTGTCAAGCTGATGACAATATATGACTGAAATAGGTAGTAAATAAAATATTATTCACGCAGAAGCCTTTTAGTTTGAAAGATGTCACTCCTAAACGCAGCAAATTATTCCGGGCCCATAACTTTTTTTAGAATCAGATTGCCAAGTTGTCAAAGTTTCAGCAATAGGGGACAGTGCCACTGAGCCATGGAAATGCAGAGATGCTTGTCGATTCTACAGCAACACGGAAACCTCTCTGAAACGCTTCTCGATATCCGGCGACGAATTCCGCCCACATTACACGCTTCGTCGTGTTACATAGAAGGCGATTTCATTTCATCTGCGTACCCGTTCACCCGGATACACTCGAAAGTCAGTTCCTTCCGAAGCGCTTCTCGCGGTGCTGACGCTGGAAGGAAGGGCCACGTGAGCTGATTCGTTCAACAAGAAACTTCTGAGCGATTTCCAGCAGCAAGTTATACCTGACGTCGTTATACATAATACAGCAGTTCCAAAAAGGAAAATAAAACAATTTCACGTACGGAAAATTATTACTAGAGTCAGTATATTTATTCATACTTTCGGAAACATAAAAATTTAAAAAAAGACTAGATACTATGAAACGTCCCCTTAGGAAAATTATACATGACTGTGCTTAAACTGACACACAATACTTTTTACTGCAACGCAATCTGACTTTCAATAGTCCCTACAAGAGAATGCCCCTGACTAAATTAACCTATACGTTTCACAAATCAATTACCTCGCAAAAATCTTCGTTACTCGAACTACTCCAATACAGCGAGCGCCACTTCTGCCAGCTAAATAAAAGATTCAGACTACTGAAGGCACTAACTACTGATAGGCATAGTTAGCAAAAGAAAGATTTTGATAGAGAACAAACAATGTATTTACCTTAATAGTGTTCAAAAGTCATAATATATATATATCAGCCCATGATATCCAATATTACAAATTTACTCTTTCTGATGGACACGCGTCCAGATCGTCCACTCTCAAAATTCCGCCATCTCTCTCCCCACATCCACCACTGCTGGCGGCTCACCTCCAACTGCACTACGCCACGCACTGCCAACAGCCAACCGCCCAACACTACAATAGCAAACTCCAACAATGCCAACCAGCTACAAACTGCACACAGCACAGCCAGTGATTTTCATACAGAGCGCTACGTGGCGTTACCAATATAAAAACCTAAACGGGCTACTTACAACTATGTGAATCAAATACTTTTATCGTATCCGTTTGATTGCAAAGAGCGAACATGGTCCTTATGGGATGTGGGAAACCATTTCATAATGATATGTATCGTACATGATAAATATAGTAATTACTAGTTAGTAGTCCAAAAGATATCTCTCAATTTATGTACTGAGCAATGTCATGTTCATAAACATAAGTATCGAATAAATCAGGTCTTCATTTTAACCCAAAATTAGTAAGAAAAATTACTAAAATAACAAGGAACAAGCGCACTATGTCAGTAATTAGTACCTCCGATATTAGACGCAAGGCTGCAGGAATTAAAAATAAATCGAGACACAGGTCAGCAATCCACAGAACAGGATTAAACACTATTAATTTAACTGGAAAGGCTATAAATGACGAGACACAGGCAGTCGATATGTTTAATAATCATTTCTTTAATGTAGTGGAAAATATAGCGGTAAACAGTTAAAGAGGAAAATCATAAGAGTGTACTGGACAAGGAATTTACACAAAATTCAATCATATACATGTCTCACCAACTTCTCCTTCCGAAATTAAGAAAACGATACATTCTCTCAAAAATGAAACCTTAACTGGATTTGATGGGTTCTCCAACAGAGTACCAAATACTTCCTTACAGTACAATGAGTACTGTCTTTTGTGAAATATATAATGAATCGCTAACATGGGTATCTTTCCAGACAGACTGAATTATGCCATTCTTAAACCCCTTTAAGTAAGGTGATAGCAGATACATCAGTATCTACTGAACTGTTTCACTACTGACATTGTAGAAAATTGTTGAGACCATGTATTCTAGAATGGTATCATACACAGATAGCAATTAACATTTTGCCTGCTCACAGTTTGGATCTCAGAAGACCTGTCAAGCTGAGAGTGACATTTAGACATTCCTTCACCAAATTTTAAAAGCACTAAACAACGAAATAGAAAGAGTTGGTGTTTTTCTGTGACCTATCTTAGGCATTTACTGTGTGACGCACAACATTCTCCTGAACAGAGTGAAGTCTTATGGAACTGATGGTGTAGCAAACAAAGGGCTAGTAATATATCTAACTAAATAAATGCAGAAGGTTGTACTTAATAATTCAACCAAAATATGTAGAGGAGGTTCTTCTGATCGTATTTAATGAGTTGGGCGTTTTGACTACTGCTTCAAGGTACAACCATTCATATATTTTGATGTAAATAATCCACAGCAGTTCAAAAGGAGTTCCATAAGGCTCAATCTTAGATCCACTGCTGTTTCTCAAATAATATGTAAACAACCTACCTTTTAGCATCCAACAAACAAAATTAGTTCTTTCTGCGAATGATACTAGGGTTGTAGTCAGTCTTAACATACATACATACAGCAACAGAAGAAATGGTAAGTAATGTTCGTAAAGGTAATATTGAATTGTTTTCCAAGAATGGTCTCACTCTCAGTTTAGGAAAAGCATGACATATTCAAATCTGCAGGTACAGGTGTACTGCACAAATTATAAGTCCAACACTTGATGAGGAAGTAATAACTATGGTGCAAATGTGAAGATTGTATGTTTCCATATTGATGAGAATTTCAACTGGGGAAACAAGTTTTGGAACTCGTACAACTTCTTAGTTCAGCCAGATTTTCACTTGGAATCATTGCAACTCATGGGGAGAGACAAATAAGTAAGTTGACTTATTGTGCATATTTTCATTCAGTAATATCTTATGGGATTATGTTCTACGATTACTCAACATACGAAAGTGTAAGAATAATATGTAATGCTCGCCCACGCTGATCTTATAGATATCTATTTAATGAGTTAGGCGTTTTGACTACTGCTTCAAGGTACAACCATTCATATATTTTGATGTAAGTAATCCACAGCAGTTCAAAAGGAACAGTGATATACATAATTACAGCACCAGGAAAAGGATGACATTCATTACTCCACATTAAGATTGTCGTTAGCAGAAATAGGAGTGCACAATGACACCACAAAATTTTTTTATCACTTCCCAATGATACAAAACATGTGACAGACAGAAAAGATAAATCTGAAAACAAACAGAAAAATTTTCCATTGATAACTCCTCTTGCACTTCTGTAAAAGACTTACAAATTTTGATTGCGTAAAAGCATAAAAGGTGAATGGTAGCAATTATTACCTAACAACAACACCCAAAAAAAGTTATATATGATCAGCGTGGATCCATATTTACATGTGAGTGTCTAACGGAAATGTAAAATGACTCGTTACTCATCATTGCGATTAGTCTTACAATGAACCACGAACTAACTAATAAAAAGTTACGTTTTAATTAGTGTTATAAGGACTGAGTCTCACGTAATTATTTGGTTGTGTGTGGCAAATACAGGGTGTTGAGGAAAAAAAGTAAACACAGTAGAAAGACGTAGTATAGGGTAATTCGACACGACTTTCCATGCAATGTGTTCCCAGTTTTTTAATGATTACACAGATACAGCTGTTAGAATGTAACTCAAGCAATTAAGTTCAAAGTTGATTTTCATAAACTCCACCTGCGACTTCAATGCAGTTTCGGGTTCTCTTGACAACAGCACACATAGGTCATGGCGTTCTTTCGCTGAGGGTGGTACCACTCGTAATTCGAACGGCCTTTTGGGCACTTTTTTGTTTTACATATTCTTGGTAGACTTCGGATTTAAACCATCCTCACAGGCAAGCATCAATAGAAGTCAAGCCGGAGATTTTTGCGACCAAAAATGTGTCAATTTCTCTTTATTCCGCTAATACCGTTTACATATAAAGCCACTTCCAGTAGTGACAGCATCAAGAACATTCGAAACTCAGAACTATTCTTTGCAAATATGTCGTGAGGCATTACAGGCAATCAGTTTATTGGGAGTGTTGTGTTACCGCATCGCTTTACAGGGTCCATTGATCTAGGATTTCATGGAAACGAGCTTCCAACATTATTGGAGGAGATTCCTTTGGTTTGAAGAACGGTTACGCTCTTTCATCATGATGAGGCTCCAACACACTCTTGTGAGGTGGTGCCCCTAATTCTATGATCACCTGGAAGATAGATCTTCGGAAATGGTCACCTTCCTTAGCCATGAAAGTCCCCAGACCTCACACCCTTAGATTTTTGGCTTTAAGTATGGTGAAAAGTCAGCACAAGAGACGAATTGATCTCTCGGAATATAAGTACTGCTGACGTCATAAAAAGAACGCCTAAAAACCTTAGATGATCTACCCATGCTGTTATTAATATAATTCACAAGTGCATTAAATTTGCTTAAGGAATTTGTGAAGATCAACACTGAACTTCATTTGCCTTTGCCTAACACATTCTACAGCCACATCTACGCTATACACCGCAAGCCACGTAATGGTACTTTCTGCACCACAAACGGAGCCCTCCAGCCCTGTTGCACTCGCGAATGGTGCATGGGAAGAATGATTGTCTATGGCTCTAATTTCTCGTGTTTTCTTCTCGTGGTCATTACAGAAGTGTGTGGATGGAAGTAATATGTTGACGACGGTTTCCGGAAACTGCTCTCTCGAACCTTCAATAATAAATCTCTCCGTGAGGCACAGCGCCTCTCTTGTAACATCAGCCAACGGGGTTTGTTGAGCATCCCCGTAACTCTTTCGCGCCTGTTAGAGAATCCCGTGACGAAATGCTCCGCTCTGCGTTGGATCTTCTCTCTCTCTTCTATCAGTCCAACCTGACAGGGATCCTAGATAGACGAACAAGACTCAAAAATCGGTCGCACAAGCGCCTTTGTAAACCTCTTCCTTCGTCGATTAGTTACATTTACTTAAGATTCTTCCTGTAAATCTGAGTCTGGCATCTGCTTTCTCACTATTCCCACTATTTGTTTTATGTCGTTATTCCTCCTAAGCTCTGGATAGTTACTCATAGATATTTTACGGCAGACACTGTTCTTCCAGTGGGTTTTCAGCAATAGTGTAACTGTACAGTAGTGGATTTCTTTTCCTACGTATGCGCCATAGCCGCGCGGGATTAGCCGAGCGGTCTGTGGCGCTGCAGTCATCGACTGTACGGCTGGTCCCGGCGGATGTGTTTGTCATTGGATAATTTAGGTTAAGTAGTGTGTAAGCTTAGGGACTGATGACCTTAATAATTAGATGCCGTAAGATTTCACACACATTTGAACATTTTGTTATGCGCAATATGTTACATTTATATGTTCAGAGTCAATTGCCAAAGTCTGCACGATTCATAAATTCTCTGGAAGTAGTGCTGCAAATCGTTGCTATCTTCTGGCATTGCTTCTTTGTTATAGACAACCACGTCATCTGTGAACAGCCTTAAAGAGTATCCGACGCGTTCTGCTAGAACACTCACATACTGTACATTGTAAACAGTAACGGACCTATCACACTTCCTTGGGGTACATAGGAAATTATCTTTATATCTGTTGATTTTGTTCCGTTAAGAGCGACTTGTTGAGTTTCGCACGATCTCTGTTTGCGGATCCCATGTTTATTTTTACAAAGGACAATTTCAGTCACCAAAAACGCTATATTTATTGAGCCTAAAACATGTCCCATAATTCTACAACATACTGACGTCAACGATATGGGTCTATAAATATGTGTGTATCTGTCGTGCGGCCCTTATTAAAAACGGGAATGGCCTGCGCTTTCTTCCAGTTGCCAGATACCGTTCGTCCCTCAAGCGATCTACGATAAATCACTGCTAGACGGGAAGAAAGTTCTTTCGCATAATCTCTGCAGAATCTTAATTTCTATCTCACCGGGTACTGACACATTTCCCCTACTAAGCGATTGTAGTTGTTCTATTCCACAACCGGTTGTCTTAATATCTGCCATTTCGAAGTTCATACCACGATTGAAAGGAAGTGATGTGTTTCGATCCTCCGTGATGAAACAATTTTGGAAGACCGAATTCAGTATTTCCGCCTTCTCTCTGTTATCTTTCGTTTCGGTGGCAGTATTGTGACTGAATGAAGTAATAGATTATTTTGAAGCAGTTACTGATTTTACGAAGGACCAAACCCACTTAGGGTTTCTTCTCATACCGGTCGATAAAGTTTTGCTATCAAAGTCACTGAACGCTTCTTTCATTGCTCTTCTTGCGTACATTTTCGCTTCGTTCAGGTTCTGTTTGTCAGCTAGGTTTTTACTTCTCTTGAATCTGAGATTAAGTTCTCTTTGTTTACGTAGCAGTTTTCTAACATAGCTATTAAACCATGTTGGGTCTCTCCCATCCAATAAGGCTTTACTTGGAACATGCTATACTTGTTTAGGATATATTGCACGACGTCTTTGAAATTTTTCCATTTGTTCTCCACATCTTCGTCTTCATCACGGAATATTTGATGCTGACTGCTCAGATACTCTGAAATTTGTTTCCTGTTACTCTAGATAAGCAAAAATATGTCCCTAACATTCGTAAAATTCTTTATAAGGCCCAGTGTCATAGATTCTATCACAGCCTTGTGACCACTGATAACTTCCTCTACGTTAACTAATTGGATAAGTTGAGGTCTGTTTGTTTCCGGAAGATCTAAGACGTTACTCTCACTTGTTGGTTCTCTGACTATCTGCTTAACCTAATCTTCAGACAAGACATCTAGAACAATGCCACACGATTTCTTATATCAGGCTCCAGGTTTGATAAAATGACACTCCCAATCTATACCGTGCAAGTCGAAGTCACCTCCTATTATAACACCATGATCAGGAAGATTATTTATGATATTTTGGAAGTTACGTCTGAAGGGCTCTACCAATAGAGTTCCTGGTCCAGGCGGTCTATGAAACACAATCTGTTATTAAAGTGAAATTTTCACTCTGGAGCGGAGAGTGCGCTGATATGAAACTTACTGGCAGATTAAAACCGTATGCTGGACCGAAACTTGAGCTCTGGACCTTTGCCTTTTCGTGAGCAACTTCTCTACCATCTGAGCTATGCAAGCATGACTTACACCCCGTCCTCACAGCTTTATTTCAACCACTACCTCGTCTCCTGCATTCTAAACTTCACAGAAGCTGGTAGTAGTAAGAAGTATGTTTGGCCCCACTCTCCAATGATGTCACATTTATTCAAGATTATGAATCCAAGGTGATGGTGATAGATTTGGCAATGTCACAATGACATCATGGTGGGAAGTGCAAATTCCATCAGGACAATGCACATACCATGGCTACCTCCACTAACGTAAGAAAATGACGGAAGAAAAGGGCAGTTCGGCTATCTCCACTAACATAAGTCATCCGACCACCACCTCATCCTGTTAACTGGTGGGTAAAATACTCAGCCTGTGCTGGATAGGATAAATATAGGTCTTTATTTAAACTGTCTTTATTTAAACAAATTGAGGCAGGTCTGCCATCAAGTGTGTTCTCCAAAAGGTCCAAAGTCCAACTGACATAGTACACGGTACTGCCACCATAGGCTCCCATCATTCCTCCCGTGACGTAATACGAGATGGCGGTCTGGGCGGGGAAAATGGCAGGTCACGCCGCTGATGAAGGCATGTGAAAGTCACGTCTACAGTTGGAGTTTGTCGGGAGTTATACTGATGTCACATGACCACGTAAATAGGCGCCAAGTCACACAATCTGACTGTCACGTAAGTTCTGTACATGAGCTTATAAAATTTCAAGAACTTCTTCCTGACGTAGAGGAACACACACCAAAAATTTACAGTAAAAATTTAAATAATATCCTTAAGGCAACTATAAAAAATCGCTGCCAACAGACTTCTTTTTTATATTAACCAATGCCCATTATTCCAAGTATAATTTTTATACCCATTACCGAACTTTTTCTTGTGATTCGAATACCTCCTAATTTTGTGGTTTTCATACAGCATGTGTATCTTGCACACTATGGTGCTGTCGTATTCTAGTTTGTTAATGACATAATTAACAAAATTTCTCAGCAACGAGTACAGAAGGTTATTTTTAGCCGCTGGGAAACAGCGTGCTTCAGGCCTGTTCATCAATGATAGCGAGATACTCTTAGGGGATGTCTTTGTAATCAGAGATATTTGCTCTCGGATCCACTTCCAACTATTCATGTGACCACTGAAAGTGTATCTGTCAATTATTGTGTCAACTAGATGGCATTGTTGACATAAATTTGTTTCACAGAGTCCGACTTTGTACAGCCTTTCTTTGGTGCTAACTACGTTGTTGACTATCTTGTACCATGAAATTTTCATATTAGACGTGAGCACATTTGAACTAATGTTTTCCCAAATTTCAGTCCAATCAATGTTTGGGAACTGTCGTTCTATTTTGTTCCTTCCTTCGCTTTTCTTTCGTTCCCGCATTATGCCTCTTGATGGTAAGTGTCATGACTGTCTGATACTTACATAACTGAACTCATCATAGAAAACCCTCACATGCTGTAATCGACTGTTGATATTCTGCACGTCAATCGGAGGAAGCTGACTTCGAGGGTAGTGATCTCGAAAAGTTGGCTGGTTATGCTTTCTCGAGAGTCTCTTTTTAAATTAACTTGCTTTTGATAAAAAGTGCAGAGGCTTTATCCGTTATATCAGTTAATCCTAGTCCACCTTTTCTAGGGTCTAAAGTGGCTACTATAGCAGGTACTCTGAGCACTTCACATTTCCACAACAAGTTTATGATTTTGAACATCATTCGCCTCGCCATGATTCTCGGTATTGGAAACAGCTAAGCAGTATTATAAGATTTAGCAAGGATGCAAGACTTGATACACGTTGTTTTTTGAACTCGGTTCTGCTGCAATTTTCCAATTGAAAGCCGTCATTTACATGAGGCATACTGTCAGGATGATCCCAAGTGTTTTATGCTGTCGGACTAATTTTGCCCACTCGACGTTGATATTACCAAAACCTTTGAAATTCAACATATTAATTCTTTTGCGTTTGCATTGGCTCCAGATGCTCTACAGTGCGTATCAATCACTGTTTCTAGCGTGGTTACCTCTTAATTATTCCTGCATCGTCAGCATAGGCTATTATAACTGTTTTATTTCCTGATAATGTTAAGCCTTTTAATCTAACATGGACATGTCACAGGAAAGGCTTCAGTGAAATGGCGAAGAGCGATATGGACAGAGGACAGAGGACAGAGGACTTCCATGAACACCTCGCTTTATTTGTATCGGTCTTGATTGTTGACAATTCACCGCTTTTTTACATTTATTCCAGTTGCTACGTTCTTCATCAACTGTATGACCCTATCGTTGAAACCTATTTTCTACAACGTCTGTAGAAGATATTCATGATTTACTACATCGAAGGCTTTATAAAAATCTTAAAAAAATAAAGCACACTTTATTTTTGTTACAGAAGTTATTTCAATGATATCTCTGAATCCTGCTAGATTTTGAAAAATGGTTCTGCCGTGCGCGCAGTTCTGATGTTTACTAACAATTTTACCTGTAAGGCATGAAATTCTTTTGTTTACTATTTTAGCTATTAATTTATAATCAGAATTTAGCAGTGAAATTGGATGAAAATTATTTAAATTTTTGTTTCCATTATTTTTTGGAACAAGAACAATTTTACACTCCTTAAACTCAGCCGGAATCATTTTACCCTGAATAACCTCAATTACAGTGTCCTTGATTTTCGCACCCACTATTAGCCAGTAACGGATGTAAAACTCTGCTCGCAGACCATCCGGTCCTGGTGACTTTTTTGGTGGTGAGGTGCACACAGTCTCATACACGGCCTATTCACTGACTACCTCGAGAAAATTTTCGTTGTCATCTTCTGTCAGCTGTGGGGTAGGATATCAAGAAATTATTCCAAGGATGCATCACTACTTTGATTTACAAAATATAGCTCGCAATAATAGCGATAAATCTCGTCCATCATATCCTGCTAAGTTCTGAGAATCGAACCGTTTTTTGTTCAAATTTCATCAATTAAAGTCCTTCTTCCGTTTTTCGTATGCTTCACTAAATGATACAGGGAAGTAGTTTCGTCGTCTGACACCGAATTTGCCTTGGATTTTACTTTCAACCCTTGCAGTTGATTCCTCTTAATATTAAGTAACTTGGCTTTGACTTTTTTAATGTCAGCTATCCGAAGTGAGGAACCTGCTGAGACCTGATCATATAGATCTCTCAAAAGGGAATAGTAACATTCTATGGGGCATTTCATTTCTCTTGCGATCTAGGCACTGAATTAACCCATCAGTCGATAGCAGTGGCATATCTACTACGAGCAGGCAGGCATATTGCCCATGCTTCTTTGATCAGGTCTTCTAAATCATGATTTACTAACAAGGAAATGTTCAAATTCCATTGATTCTTGAATCTACGAACTGGCTGTCTTCTTAGATTTATGAAAGGTAAGACACTTGAATGGTCCGAAAAGTACGTAGGAATGGTTTCTACTTTTGTCACAAAAGTTTCAAGGTTTTTAGAACTATATAATCTATCAATCCTGCTACGATATGTATCTGTGACATAAATGAACTCAACAATGGAGGGGTATTTGATTTCCCATGTATACTTTAATTCCAATCCTGTAACTAGTTGTTTTAGTTCACTTGATAAATTAAAATTAGGTAACTGATCTTTTCGATTTAAAACACAATTAAAATTACCTCAAAATAATAACTGTCTTGGATTTTTCCTTAACAAGTATATCAGTTCATCTTTGAAGAAACGTGCCCTGTCAGCTCGATGAGAACTTCGTGAACGGGCGTACAATTTGATGATCATCACATCATAGATATTTAGTCCTATTCCCCTTCCGGATTCCAGTTGTTCCACGTCACTTATTAGAATCCCTTCCCTCACCAAAATTGCTGTTCCAACATTTGTTTCGTGGGACACAGATTTATGTAACTGACATAACAGGGAATTACTGAAGCCGATATTAGAACTTCTTGTAGCGGGTAATATCAGTCGCAGATTCGCACAAATATTCCTTAGGTGCCGATAGTTTCAAACCTGACGTAATTTTGTTTATGTTTATAGTGGTGACAAAATAAGATTGCGTCATTGGGCTGTCACTATGTAGTTGTTTTGATGAACTAATTCAGTTTCCTATGGTTCAGGGTTCAGTTAAACTATTAACAGTTTTCTCGGAAGGTTGAATATGGAATAATACTTCAGTCAGTTTATTAGTTACTGTCCCGTTTTTCCTACTTCTGAGGTTTTCTCTTGAACAGCTAGTAGACTGATTTCCTTGTAAACTTTGTGATTTTTCCTACAGTGTTCGTGTAGGACCGTTTCGTACCGAACATTCTTTGGGCTTGGTTCGCCATTTCTGGATTTTCCCTTCTCTTGGTTACGAGCTATATTCACATTTGGTTGCGTTTTTATTTTACTTCGCGGCTGATCTGGAGTAGCAGCAGACGCTTTCGCAGTTTCTGTTGCTAGCGCCGGCCCTGCGGTGACGACAGAGATTTCATTTTGGCCATAACTTTCTTGTTCCTTATTAATATCACATACTTCTTGATGGGACCGAGCGAGGTGGCGCAGTGGTTAGCACACTGGACTCGCATTCGGGAGGACGCCGGTTCAATCCCGTCTCCGGCCATACTGATTTAGGTTTTCCGTGATTTCCCTAAATCGTTTCAGGCAAATGCCGGGATGGTTCCTTTGAAAGGGCACGGCCGATTTCCTTCCCAATCCTTCCCTAACCCGAGCTTGCGCTCCGTCTCTAATGACCTCGTTGTCGACGGGACGTTAAAAAACACTAACCACCACCATCTTGATGGAGAGAAACAAATGGAGACGGCAGTTTTGCAACCTCTCCCTGAATTTGTCTACAAACAGATAGCTGCTGAACTTGGCAGTCTGCTACTTCACCTATTGTTTCGTACAAATTAATACTGACTACACCACATTGATTCTCTGGTACCGTATATTTATTATCTTTCTGTTCAACAGTTTCCATTCTCATTCTGCCTTCCGGTTCCTGTACCTCCACATCGCACTGTTTTTGCTTGCAAACTGAGGGAGTCGTACAGGACAGCTCGTCCTCTGAACCACTATCAGTTGTCTCCAGAGGTCGTTTTTCCGGTTGCATTTCAGGTCCACGAGTAGTGGTAACAGTGTTTCCCTTTCTTGTTAACGGGGGAAATTAACTATTATCGTGAAGGGGGAGATCAGCTTGGCCCGTTTCCTTAACATCCTCAATCAGTTGATCTGGGCTATGCTTTGGTAACAGATCATTTAAGGTAGCTTTCTGACTCTACATTAAATTACTTTTAAGAACGACAATTCGCCGCGGACATTCCTGTTTGAAGTGGCCGGTTCAAAAATGGTTCAAATGGCTCTGAGCGTTATGGGACTTAACATCTGAGGTCATCAGTCCCCTAGAACTTAGAACTACTAAAACCTAACCTAACCTAAGGACATCACACAGATCCATGCCCGAGGCAGGATTCGAACCTGCGACCGTAGCAGTTGCGCGGTTCCGGAATGAAGCGCCTAGAACCGCTCGGCCACCGTGGCCGGCTTGAAGTGGCCGGTTTCGTCACATATATGACATGTAGCTTCTTGACCTGTAAAAAGAATTTGTGCCTTCTAGCCCCAAACAGTTATGTGAGACG
This sequence comes from Schistocerca piceifrons, assembly GCF_021461385.2. NCBI lineage: Eukaryota > Metazoa > Arthropoda > Insecta > Orthoptera > Acrididae > Schistocerca > Schistocerca piceifrons. The sequence goes on from NC_060139.1 coordinate 66,780,197, forward strand.
GAATATTTGTCTTAACGTCCATCTTTACACAGCGGACACCGTTGAATCATTGCAGTTTAAAGCGAGGCGAGCATCTTTCATTTCCAATTTATTTAACGTCCCAGTAGTCTGAAAGACCTTCCTTAATCTTATCATTTTCAATTTCAATAGGAAGGATCAATACACGAACGATTTTGTAACCAATGTCAGCTCTATAGATGGAAACCTTACTGTTGTAACGATTTCTATGCACAAAATCTACTTCATACCCCCACATACATCAAAAGTTGCAGCACTGAATAACTTGACAAAAACGCAGTATTTTTCCAGATCCAGTTGCCAGGCATGGACGGCTTCAGAAATGAGACCAATTACCTGTGTACACCAGTCATCTATTTCCAGGGATGTCGGCTAAACAGGACGGAATTCCTTGTCAAAAGCAAATACCGGAGTATTCTTCCTGAGGTTTGTAGCCATGGTTAATCCAGTGACGAAATTTCGGTTAATCAACCGAAATTCGAGTTAGCAGCAGCACGACCAGAAGGAGCGATCAGATCACAATGAACATGAACGAACACGGAGATTAGCGGACGAACAGCACTCGGCGAAGCACAAGTACAGCGATGTAAACACGGAAGTGCAGCGCAGCAGTAAACAACGTACATTCGCCAGCACGGCTGAAACGGAACTGAGTGAGCTACTCCAAGCACGACTCACGCGCCCCGCCCTCACAGCTTTACTTCCGCTGCAGAGCGAAAATTTCATTCTGGAAACATTCCCGAGGCTGTGGCAAAGCCATGTCTCCGCAATATCCTTTCGTCCAGGAGTGCTAGTTCTGAAAGTATCGCCGGAGAGCTTCCGTGAAGTTTGGAAGATAGGAGACGAGGTACTGGAAGAAGTAAAGCTTTGAGGACAGGCTCTGAGTAATGGTTGGCTACCTCACACGGTAGAGCACTTGCCCGTGAAAAGGCAAAGGTCCTGTGTTCGTGTCTCGGCTCGGAACGCAGTTTTAATCTACCAGGAAGTTTTACAATTTGTTTTTGTTTGGTTTACATTCTAACGGCTGTATCTCTGTAACCAAAAATATTGTGCTCACGCTACATGAAACGTTTTATTCGAGGCAGTCTATACTACAGGCTCCTGCAATATTCAGTACCACTCCTGAAACACACGGTGCACATCATGTGATGGAATGTATTCAGCCACCTATTGGTCGCCATTAATATAGGCTGTATACACACATCACCTTTGTGATGACATAAATTTTTCTACAGACGCCTTTCAGTGAGGCATTTAAATATCTGTGGGCAATTGACACCCTATTCTTCCTCAGGATCCCAAACCAGAGAAGGTGGTGAAGTTAGAGGCTGAGTTCTGGATCGAAGTCGACTTTATGACCCTTTCCATAGGTGATCCTTGCGACTTGGCTCAGAATTCTGGGCAGGCCAGTCCTTTTCAGGAATGTTATTGTCCACAACCACTGCCTCAGGGATTCTGCTTTGACAGGGTGCATAGTCACGCTGATAAAATCATAGTCTGAGAGCTGATCCTTTACTGTACGTAGTACGTAGTGCTGTGTTCATATATTTTAAGGAGAATGAGGAGACCACACCTCAAACTCGAAAAACACCTGTAACCTCCCCCTCAGTTATCGACCTTAATGACAGTGAAAAATTAAACAGCGTGTACCTAATGGAAATTTGGGAAAAGCAATCGTCACCGAAGTTAATCTGTTGGTAAAGAGCGAGGAAAGGGTTACATCTAAATGAAAGGAAAAATGCAAATGAAATTGGTGGAAATTAATTTTGAAAAAAGAGTAAAATTAATGAAGCCGGCCGAAGTGGCCGTGCGGTTCTAGGCACTGCAGTCTGGAACCGCGAGACCACTACGGTCGCAGGTTCGAATCCTGCCTCGGGCATGGATGTGTGTGATGTCCTTAGGTTAGTTAGGTTTAAGTAGTTCTAAGTTCTAGGGGACTAATGACCTCAGAAGTTGAGTCTCATAGTGCTCAGAGCCATTTGAACCGTTTTTGAAAGTTAATGAAGAAAGTAAATGTGCGGTCGTTACGTTAACAATTAACTGGCCTTATTTAGATCATTGAGATTTGGGGAAAATTGCGGTCGCCAGTTCTATGGACAACTACTATAATAACTGAAAAAGAAAGGTTATTGCACATATAATTAGCACTAAAAGCGTGGCAACTGAAGGTTGACATGTGTTGTGTGAAATCTGAATGTTTGTCAGAAGTAATAAATTTCTCTACACTCTGACTTAATTTAGCAAAATAATTAATAAAACCGGAAAATTGAAAGTTAATTTAGTGACTGAAATTAACAGTGAACTTTGCTTCTGAAGCAATACGGATTTAAATAAATTAAGGTTAGTCTTGGGCTACCTCAACAATCTTCTCAAAAGCTACTTGAATCTACGCAATTTAGAAATAAGAGATTTAACTTTGAACTTGAATTAAATGATTTCGAACAATTAACAATAGTAACATTTAGTACGTACCAAGCTGAGCTGCAGTCACAGGTAAGCTAAAATATGGTAACAAAACTCGCACTCTTAATTTGTGCTTGTGTGATCTAAATATTGTTGCCAGCTATGAACACTTTAACTGATCTTTGAAATGAAAGCCCTGAAATGGAATGATATTACTTTAATGCTGGCGTTTGAATTTCAACGACACTTGGGTTCATTTCGGAAAAGGAAGGGATCGTGCTTGGTAATGCAATTGGGACAATGAGTAACAAAGGTTCATGCTAAGCTGCTGTATTTTAGTGATGCAAATGGAACAGTTTGAAAAGCTGAGGTCTGCCATACAGTTCTAAAACTTTACGTGCTTTCAGTCTTCCTTGTTGGTTGATTGAAGGTTTGAAGCCGTCGATCGAGGAGGTGGCGACAGTCACTCATTGTCGGCCGTCGCTGTTGCAGAAGCTGGATGTTGGCGCGCCTTCTTCTCGACACGGTCACCAGACGAAACGGGCTCTTGATGTGCGCCAGCTAATGCTTCCCGTCCGCGACACCGTGTCAGAAACTATCAAAGCAAGTCGAGCGCAATTACATGATGCCAAACCCCGAAAGCGCGGCAACTCGCGGGAGCATCACTCAACACACCTGCTCCACCGCCCTACTCCAGCCAGACTCTGCTCTGCCCGCGCTCCACGCGGCAGAGTTAACACTACTCAAGTTCCCAAAAACTTTGGTTCTCCACCCGACATATCGATGTAATCGCTCGATAGCATAGTTTTCCCTAGGCCAGACCCAGCAAAAAAAATTCAAATAATATCTACAAAACAAACCAATTATACATCGACACAAATGCATATATATATATATATATATATATATATATATATATATATATATATATATACAAATAGTAAAACAATTACAATATATAAATATCTTCAGGTAACAAAATATGGAAAAAATTTATAGTACAATAGATGGAAATAGGAGGACATGCATTTCCGGCGTTAGACACCCTCACAACACATAGTTCACCTCCGTACTTCACAGTTGGTACTACAAATGATGGTAAGCAACGTCCTCTAGGCCTGCCCTTCCATCGGATTGCGACAGGGTAAGGCGGGATTCATCACTCCAGTCACTTCTTTCCAGTTACCTCCCGTCCAATGGCGTCGTTCCTTACATTAACTCAAACGGCGCGTAGCATTGGCTGCAGAGATGTATCTCCTAGGAGGAGCTGCTCGATAGTTGCTGTTCATTCTTTTTAACTCCATACCAACAGGCACTGTGCTAGCTGGAGTGCTGGTAGCTACTCGAAACTTACGAGCGCTTCCTTCCGCTGATTTGATACAATATACACTCCTGGAAATGGAAAAAAGAACACATTGACACCGGTGTGTCAGACCCACCATACTTGCTCCGGACACTGCGAGAGGGCTGTACAAGCAATGATCACACGCACGGCACAGCGGACACACCAGGAACCGCGGTGTTGGCCGTCGAATGGCGCTAGCTGCGCAGCATTTGTGTAACGCCGCCGTCAGTGTCAGCCAGTTTGCCGTGCCATACGGAGCTCCATCGCAGTCTTAAACACTGGTAGCATGCCGCGACAGCGTGGACGTGAACCGTATGTGCAGTTGACGGACTTTGAGCGAGGGCGTATAGTGGGCATGCGGGAGGCCGGGTGGACGTACCGCCGAATTGCTGAACACGTGGGACGTGAAGTCTCCACGGTACATCGATGTTGTCGCCAGTGGTCGGCGGAAGGTGCACGTGCCCGTCGACCTGGGACCGGACCGCAGCGATGCACGGATGCACGCCAAGACCGTAGGATCCTACGCAGTGCCGTAGGGGACCGCACCGCCACTTCCCAGCAAATCAGGGACACTGTTGCTCCTGGGGTATCGGCGAGGACCATTCGCAACCGTCTCCATGAAGCTGGGCTACGGTCCCGCACACCGTTAGGCCGTCTTCCGCTCACGCCCCAACATCGTGCAGCCCGCCTCCAGTGGTGTCGCGACAGGCGTGAATGGAGGGACGAATGGAGACGTGTCGTCTTCAGCGATGAGAGTCGCTTCTGCCTTGGTGCCAATGATGGTCGTATGCGTGTTTGGCGCCGTGCAGGTGAGCGCCACAATCAGGACTGCATACGACCTAGGCACACAGGGCCAACACCCGGCATCATGGTGTGGGGAGCGATCTCCTACACTGGCCGTACACCACTGGTGATCGTCGAGGGGACACTGAATAGTGCACGGTACATCCAAACCGTCATCGAACCCATCGTTCTACCATTCCTAGACCGGCAAGGGAACTTGCTGTTCCAACAGGACAATGCACGTCCGCATGTATCCCGTGCCACCCAACGTGCTCTAGAAGGTGTAAGTCAACTACCCTGGCCAGCAAGATCTCCGGATCTGTCCCCCATTGAGCATGTTTGGGACTGGATGAAGCGTCGTCTCACGCGGTCTGCACGTCCAGCACGAACGCTGGTCCAACTGAGGCGCCAGGTGGAAATGGCATGGCAAGCCGTTCCACAGGACTACATCCAGCATCTCTACGATCGTCTCCATGGGAGAATAGCAGCCTGCATTGCTGCGAAAGGTGGATATACACTGTACTAGTGCCGACATTGTGCTTGCTCTGTTGCCTGTGTCTATGTGCCTGTGGTTCTGTCAGTGTGATCATGTGATGTATCTGACCCCAGGAATGTGTCAATAAAGTTTCCCCTTCCTGGGACAATGAATTCACGGTGTTCTTATTTCAATTTCCAGGAGTGTATTACAACAGCCCTATGCAATGTTCGACGATCCCTGTCAATCAGTACTTGACTTCTGTCTGGCCTTGCTTTAGCTGTGGTTGTTCCTTCGTGATTCCACTCCTCAACCACATTACCAGAAGTCTATCTGGGCACCTTTAGAAGGGTTGGTACGTTCCCCATAGATTTGTTACTCAGTTGACAGCCAATGAGAAGTCCCGTTCACTGAGCCGTGCTGACGAACGCATTCTGCTGTTACTGCTTCCGTACAGCCGACATAATACCCTCAGTTATACTGGGAGGTCTGTCCCTGTTCTATCTCATCATTAGTTCCGCTACGCATAATGGCGGCCGGATACTTTTGATCACATAGTGCCACGTATATTGTTTCGATCATCAACCCTAAGGCTGGTCTTACGAAGCTCTCCAGTTTTGCCGCATGCCACTTCAACAAACTCCTGCGTCCGCACTTCATCGACAATCTGCTTTAGATTCTGAGTTATAGTGTTACTCCTACGATCTTTCCTTCCATCTTGCTTTCAACTAAGGTTTCCAGCAATTTCTTAGTATGTACCCAATCAATGACTCTCTTTGTCCCAGTGTGTTCATTATTAATTTTTTTTTTCTCCTCCGTCTCTATGAATGTCTCCATCCCCTACTAGATTAAACCAACTGGTTTACAATAGACTCCCGCAGCACCACTTGTCTAATGTTTCCGATAGTTTCATTTCTGTGATCTCCAAGGTTTATATGTTAAATTACTCCAAACACAGCGCTTCAGGAATATTTTCTTGTTTCTGGAAGTTTTTCTTTTATTTTAAACCTCTCTTTTTCTACCAAGCTTTCAAACTTCCTCCACGTCCTCAAGAATGTGTTGTCGAAACTACCACTAAATAATCCACCGTGCTCACCTACTATGTGCAGCCTTACCTCACTGCAGTTTTTTGTTGTTTGTGTGACTACTATAGCTACGGACATACTCACATTCCGCTTAAATGATCACCCGACTCTCTTCCAATTTCCTTCCAACGACTATCCCATTTCATCGGAGAACCGTATCATGCTAGAACAACGTTAGACCTTTATTCCAAATCTGGACGATTTTATTGACCTTTCCCGGAGTTTTCTTGGACAGTATTTACACTAAACACATTAGTATTAAACTCTTAGAAACTTTATCCGTCGGGATGTAACACGAAGACTGTACCGCGAAAAGCATTGGAGACAATACGAGAGAAGAGAAACGAGCAACTGTAAGAAGTATCTTCCTTTTCTGATTGCAGATAGGAAAAAATTAGGATAAATGTCTGTATTTCTATACAACCTTATTCTTGCAGATTTGGATGATGAAGTGTGAAAGTCTTTCCCGACAAAGTGAACCGAAGACCCGATCGTAACGGCAGCTAAGTAATTAACACGATTGGATACAACCACGTTCTAGTTCGAAGCAGTGGATTTTGTTACCACGAAGCGCAAGCAGGGAAAGTGATTGGAAAATGTTTTCGTCGGCAACCGCGATGGATTTCTGTACGCATCATTAAATTTATGGGGGATGACGTGGAGATATGAGTGATAGTATTTGCAGGCAAAGGTGACGGAGCATGTAGCAAAATTAAAGTTCCGAGTAAGTCAGTTGTGTGCAAATTGCGGCAGGAGGGTACGATTGTAAGCGGAGTTGGATTCACGAACCTACCGCCACAGAAGCAAGACAAAAGTGCACACTGTAAGTATCCCATTGACGATACGGATAAACGAGTCGTTCGGTAGCAATTTCTGCAATATTGTGAACAATACAAAGAAGTAGCAATTTACAGAAAACATCGCAGCTTGTGGTACAGAAATAGACTCCAACGGTGGCAGGAGAACTGCGAGGAAAATTTAATTTAAAGGGGGGCCATGCGTGTGAACGGGACGATGTGGTTTCAAAGCAGACCTTTTGCGAAAAATTAAGCATCAGTGCTAAGGCTATCATTAAGAGATAAATACTATCAAAGAAAAATGCGGAAGAATATTTAAGTGTTGTGAAACATAAGGCATTGTAGCACTGACGCTCCACGTGCAAGTATACTGGAAAGAACACTATTACTACCTTCTCTCTGGGGCGTAAACACTCTGGGTGTACCTTCGGTTTGTCTTGCCGGGCAGTGCAATAGACAGCCTTACACGGGAACCTCCCCATCGCACCCTCCTCAGATTTAGTTATAAATTGGCACAGTGGATAGGCCTTGAAAACCTGAACACAGATCTACCGAGAAAACAGGAAGAAGTTGTGTGGAACTATGAAAAAATAAGCAAAATATACAAACTGAGTAGTCCATGCGCAAGATAGGCAATATCAAGTGTAGTGTGAGTTGAGGAGCGCTCTGGTCCCGTGGTTAACGTGAGCAGCTGTGGAACGAGAGGTCTTTGGTTCAAGTCTTCCGTCGAGTGAAAAGTTTATTTTCGCAAATTTATGATCTGTCCGTTCGTTCATTGACGTCTCTGTTCATTGTAATAAGTTTAGTGTCTGTGTTTTGCGACCGCACCGCAAAACCGTGCGATTAGTAGATGAAAGGACGTACCTCTCCAATGAAGTCACGAGCTATTTTCGCAGGATTCATACTGCCCACGGAATACATCTCACGTATTTAATGCACTCTCGTCCAAAGTAGCGAACAGTCAAGTGCCAGCCAGGGAGCCTCGTTAGCAGGAATACTCTCTCTTCCGTGCGCTGTAGTCGACTGACGTCGTGTGTTTCGATGTTTGTTTACGTGTAGCGTCCCCATACTACGGCACAGTTACCGCGATTCGCACGGACAGATAATAATTGTCTGAAAATAAAAGATTAAACTTTTCACTCGAGGGAAGACTTGAACCACGGTGCTCCTGACCTTACCCTTTCCTTGATGTTGCCTATCATGCGCATGGACTACTCAGTTCGTATATTTTGCTTATTTTTTCATAGTTCCACACAACTACTTCCTGTTTTGTCGATTGATCTATGTTCAGTTTTTCAAGGCCTATCCACTGTGCCAACTTATAAATAAATCTGATGGGGGTGCGATGGGGAGTTTCCCTTGTTAGTAATTTTCGACACAGTTAAGTTCCAAAACATTTCAGCAAAATATTTATACTGTCACTGGAACTGCGGACTGCTTGCGGTGAAATGGTCCGCGTAACCGCTTTATCCTCCGTGCGTGATAGCCAGGCGGATGAACCTGTTTCACAGGGAAATCTGCCGCTAGAATCCACCATCCGGAATGGCAGCGACAGATCAGTAATCCTGTAAAGGAGGCTAATTGACAGCCCCGGTACTCCTCTGTTTTGGCGGAGACAGATGGAGCTGGGCGTACAGCGGCTGGCAGCTGGGGAGCGGCCGGCGAACTAACAGCTTTAAAGGGATCGGCCTCGACCCGGGGGAATAAAACCGGCCCGCATTACCAATGGAGGAGGCTGAGCGACTGCGTGCGTGGGAGAAGTCCGACGGAATAAATCCCCTTTTAAGCCCGCATCTGCTGCTGATTCCGCATGTGTCGCGGCCCCCGTGCATTCTATATTTAATTCCGTTCCTCTTCCTCTCTCTCTGTGCTCACAGACTCCTTTAAGCCTACCCTCATCTCCTATGACTGGAGTTTCGCGTGGAAAAATGAGAGAGGAAAACATAGCCCGCCGTAGCATCCTTTTGTAGCTTGCCTCGGGGCGTGCATTCGAGTGTGTAAGACCTAAACGATGCCGCCGCGTTCACTTACAGTGTGTTACGGTGTAAATTCCAGTCTTTTTATAGAACACAGTAGCTAGCACATGTAGGTGAAAATAGGAGACTTTAACGTAATGGAATTTTGTTTAAGAGATCCACGATTTAATTAAAGCAGTACCTGATGCGAGGTAATAACAGTATTGGATACAGCATATCCGTAATTTCATTTCAGTTATTAAAAGGAAACGTGCCCCTTAAGTCTTAATATTCATGGATGCTACACCATCTATTATTTTTATTAGAATTCCACTGCTGTTGTGGTTTTTATTTTGTTAACTGATCCTTCAGTCACTACTTCTTAGAAAACACCATACTCATAAATTGAAAACGCACGCATATGAGACAGAATGGGAGGGGGACCACAGGAAAGAACATTTACTGGCTGAAAAACGACGGAACAGACTGTATGACAATTTAAATTAAGTAGGCACTTTCAATGACAGAAAATAAATCCAATCTGCACCTGTGTATTTTCAAGCTATTCTCCAATACACTCACTCTTTTTCTTCCTATTGTTAATTCAGTTAAAACTGTTATACATACTCAATTTTGTTGAATTACCAGATGTACATCTTCCTTTCTGCTGAGTGTAATTCATTGCTAATGTTTTCGTCCTCTGTTTCCTTCTCATCCTCGCATACACTCAAGCATTGTTTCTGTTGGTGCTTGGTTTTAATGTTTTCCGGCGTATTCACATCCGCATTTATTTTGTGTTTAGCTCTATCATCTTTATTATGTTAGTATTTTGAATATGTAACATCCTTTCCAATGTTATTCGCCAGCACTGCATTCTTTTGGATGACGAAACTTAGATACACTCTGAAACGGCCTTGTAAGCTGAAAACCAGCTAATTAAATAGTTTGATGCTGTAAAAGGCTCCTATTCAAAAGACGACATACAGATATATCCTGGACCCACAAATATATCGATTTTATCGTATATTTTGCAGTGTTACATGTGAATAGTAGGTTCTAGGCTATAAATAATATTACCATGTCACATCTAAAATTTGAGGCGAACGAAATAGTAACAAAAATACTAGCTGATACACCGATGATCAGGAAATTAATAGTCTGAGTTTTGCTGTAGGCTGATTTTGCCATTTGCCCATTTTTCATACTGTTAAGGATTTGGTAGTGAAACTGACCGAAGTAATTCAATTCGTCTACATAAATGCATTTACACAATCGACAGAACAGTGTGTGTAGCCCTACTTCAATCTAAGCATTACGTACCGCATCACCATAGTTAAGTAAAGTGATAGTCTAAGTCAAGGAACCGTATGAAAAATTTTCGGTACCGAAAACAAAACGGAGTGACGTGGTAAGACAGCAGATCCGCTTTCGGATGGATAACAGTTCAACTTTCCGCCAGGCCATTCAGATTGAGATTTTCTGTTATTTCTTTGGAGCACTTAAGCCAAATGACAAGGAGCCTGCTTTGATACCACACGTATCTTTTCCGTCCCCATCTTTCCTCACTCCGAACTTATGTTTCATATCCCCTGACATTACTTTGTAGACGAGATGTTAAATCCTACTCCTTCCAGCCTGAGACGGCAAGAATACCGTTTCAATCAAACGGAAGCTAATCATGAGCTAAGGCTATTGATTTTCACTTAAAAAAGTTGAGAGAGAGAGAGAGAGAGAGAGAGAACGAAATTTGCAATTACTTGCCGTGACCGTTCAAGTTGTAAGTGGGCTTCTTCTGTTTTGGTAGCGCTGTGTAGCGCTTTACATTGGATCTGTGCTCTGACTGCGCTTTCCTTGTAAGAGACTCTGTGGCTGGTAGGAGTCGTCGTTGGAAGTTAATCACCAGTACTGTTGGGCAGTTGTAAGTTAGTCGCCAGCATTGATGGAGGTACTTCTGGGCAGTTGGAGTTAACAGCCAGCAGTGATGGATGTTAGATGTGAGAAGTTAGCATTGATGGAGGGTATGGGCCTGAAGTGTTAGCGTAGGCTAATGATCTGTACATGTTCGACTTGGAGATTGAATATTATTCATGATTATATACCTTTGTACTAGATGTCATTGACGATTTATATTCATGTTTGAACTGGATGTCACATTATTAAGGTAAAAAATACATTACTTGGTTTGCAACAAAATCTTTGCTTTGCTAACCACATACCTATTAGCAGTTAATGGCTTTAGTAGTTAGAATCTTTTGTTTAGCTGGCAGTATTGACGCACGCTGTATTGCAGTAGTTCATGTAATGAAGCTTTTTGTGAGGTAAGTGCTTAATGAAATGTAGAGGTTATTGTTAAGATTTCTTTTTAGTCAGGGCCATTCTTTTGAATTAATTATTTGAAGTCAGGTTGTAAGTTTTTTGAGCAGTCAGATTGCGTTTGGCTACAATATTGTGGTCAGTGTTGACATGATAAAATAAAGTAAAAAGAAAGTAGGCTCAGTACGTTCAGTTTTAATCAGCTGTTCCAGAATCAAATAACGGAGAAGTTTCATCTTCTCAGTCATTCTGCAATTTAAGTACAGACACACTCATTTAAATAAAGAAGTTTCAAAGTCTTCGGCTATCTGGCACAGACAGAACACAATGTTTCATACCTAAGGAATTTGGTTATATATATACCTAATTCTAAAAGAGACCTATTGACATTTTTAACTGAGTGAGGAGAGCGGCTCTCTAATTAGGCTGTATTTATCTATAAATATTCTTCGGTACACAAGAAGTTAAGGATTTTTACGCCATTATCAGCTGCTAACTTCGTCAACCCTGAGCTTAGGTTTTATGACTGAAAATTTTAAATTGGCGGTCAATACATTGTTCTGGGACAAAATAAGACTGAAATACTAAATTGAAACATGTAAATAATTCAGCAAATTGTTTGGCTATGTTGAAAGTGATTACTATTTTCTATAGAAAATAACAGAAATATGTGCGACAGGAAACTCAGAACTGAACACCTAAAAACTACGAAAACAGTGCTACTGGTAAGAGAAAGTATAGGTCGTTACTGAATAACGATGAAATAAGAAATCAGTTACTGTATTGTGTTGGGATATATTAATATATTACACCATATTCTAAATATGTCATAGTTCAAAATTACTAGAAACAAACCGAAACTGGAACCGCGTGACCGCTACCGTCGCAGGTTCGAATCTTGCCTCTGTTCTGGATGTGTGTGATGCCCTTAGGTTAGTTAGGTTTGAGTAGTTCTAAGTTCTAGGGGACTGATGACCTCAGATAAGTCCCATACTGCTGAGAGCCATTTGAACCAAACCGAAATTAGCTTTATTTCTCCGAGACATACTGACAATGTGATTAACAGCTTTCTTCAAGCAGATACAGTCACCTAGTGGGAACATACAGAAACGAAAACAGTGATCAACAGCAGGTACATGGTATAATATATACAACAAAATCAGGCACAGAGAGTTTTGTGTATTACCTGAGCATATATACAACGTAAAGTTTGAAGAGATCAGGCTAGAGGAAAGTCTCATAGTATGTCATCAATTTCTACCTTTGGTTTTGGTTAACAAATTGTACTGTTCTTGATCGTTGTACAGGGAGCAGGGGCACTCACGTAAATGAGTTAAAAATCCGAAACTGGTTTAGAATGAATTAACACCTGAATAAATACAGCCCAATTAATAAAATCATGCCTTTGAGGCTCAGGATGAGGAAGCTGTAGGTCTCCTTCATTTTTCTCTGAAAATCTGTCGTAACACCCTATGCATGATTCATAAACTTCGGAGATGGAGTACATTTTCTTATTACTTGTAAAGCTACAAGAAATATACAAGATTCGTGAAACCTGTATCTCAACAGATGCAGTGTCCATTTTCTAAACTGAAACTTCAAATGCACTACAGACTTATCTCAGAGTTGACAGATTTTTCTCAAAACTATCCATATTTACGAAATCTTCCGTCGTTTCATCCAGCTGTCTAATAGAAATTTTATCTTCAAACTTTTTCGAGCACTTGGCGTCGGCGATTAATCGAAATATTGTTTGTTTCATGTGGTCGTATCTTCCAGGATATTGGACAAACAGTTTTTTCAACTGAATGTTCCGCTTCGAGGGAAGGTGTTTTGAGAAGAAGCACGTCGTGGCAGGCAGCCTGCGCTTTTGGTTTTTGCCATGGTCGTGTCACAACCGGTGGCCCACGGAGGGCTGCTAACCCAGAGTGATGGATGCTGTGGGGAACCTAGCGCCGGCAGCAATCCCCACCACGCCAACCACAGCATGCGGCCACGCTCAACCCAGCGCACAAATCAAGCGCCTACACACACACACACACACACACACACCACCACCACCACCACCACCACCACCACCACGTGGCTCAATAACAGCTAGTTGCATTTCGAGTTGCTAGTATACCGTTACTTCCATGTAAGTTGACAACCTGAACGAACTGTAAGGAGGTGAACGTCTGCGAACAGGCCAATTCGTCAAACAAAAGCATTGAATGCACAGACAATTAAGCTATACTCTTAAATTCATCCCAACACAGTGCGTCCACATAACAGTACCTACCTCTGCCTAACACACACTGCACCATTCGTCCGAAGTAATATGCAGACGATCAGCTTCCCAACCTCAGCCAACATTTTCCCCTACAACTGACCAGACAATTAGATCTTGAAAATCCGTGTGAGTAATGGCGATATTCAACCTTACGTATTTCCTGCGAATGACCTTCCACTCACAGCTTCATTTCTGACACACAGTCTTTTTTTTGTCACCGTCCACATGGCTAAGCCCGTATCTTCCATCCAACTGCAGAATCTAATTTGTCTCTCCTTCTGCCTACACAATCGATATCTCAAAAAATAAATCAGTTTCTGAAAGTGCAAATTCACTGGTGCACTCCTGATAATCCAAGAATCGTTTAAAGTGTAGCTTCTGTGTCCACAACACGTTTGCCTTTGTGGGCGAAGATCCGGAAAAGATAGAACCATACTTCTTCTTCGGCAGGATATTCTCTTGAAGTTCTAGTGACACTTTACATGAAAATAAAAAAAAAATATGTGACATTAAGATGTGCAACTATTTGTTAAGGATGGTGTGCGGTTAAGTTCATAGAATCACAGCTTTATTTTATTCGTAAGAAGCGTAAGAGGAAATAGAAAATTTCAGGTGGAATAAAAATGCAGTGAGAACAGACATACGAGGATGTTCGCATTCGAAACAGGGGCTCTGTTCGAAAGTGTGTAAGATCTGCTAAATTTAATGGACTCTAGGCTTACTATTAAACGTGAGACGTGGCTCTTGCCGTTTAGTTTCCTACTGTTATGCAACTTTCTCATCGGCATTTTCCCCGTCAAGTAACCTTTACTATCGATTAGATGCTCGTTTGACCTGTTTTACCTCTGTTCGCGTCTCACTACCAGTTTTTAAAAGAAATAAGTGCCAATACGAATGTAACTTGTCTACATCTGGCGGAAATTGAGCTCACCAGATATTAAGAGAGATACACCTCATGCTTTTTAACGAATTTTGTTTATGAACCATCAGTTTCAATGTGGAGCACGTTTGTCAAAAAACATTTGAATGTTTTCATCTTTACCTTGTTAAAAGAAGTATACAGAACTGAGTTATTCTGAAACGAAGGCAAAGATCCTTTCCGCTAATCATGGGTAAATGCTTATTTCAATATTTAATGGTCACAGCTCAGTAACCCCTTCTTCTAAACTTTACCTAATTTTGACATTTTTCTTTTTCTTCAAACACTGTCTGTTCAGTTCTATTTAGCCATTTTCCTCTAGTTAATTGTTTTCTTGTGATCAAGTACTCCAGATATACTGTTGTTTTATAACATGTATATTTCCTGTACAGTGAATAAATTCTTCATGCAGTTGATATATACCTCCACGTACAGTCTCCTTCTGCATCGTAACTGTTCAAGCTAGGTGGCCATCAAGGGTACGACAAGAAACAGTAGCTACATTCTACCGGTGTGCCGTGTCTCCACATCAACCTTTTTACTACTCTATTTCCATGCGCCCGGTCGACACATACACACCTCTGCACGGTCGTGAATTAGGTCGGTGGCGAACGACCACCTGGAACCGGTGTAAGATCATCTACAGCGCTCCTAAGCGGCCACTGTGCCCCTTTAAAGCGGTGACTAATATTTTGTCCGGTGAGATTACGTGGCTGCCACGTGGAGTTTCCGTTTGATGTGATAGTGAGGAGCGACGGTACCTTGCATCGACCGCCGTCCGGAGGCGGCTGGCCGGTTTGCGTGCCGCGCGGCCGTCCCACAGTGGCGGCGGCTGAGTTACGGACCTCCGCCGAGGTCACGGACCTACTCGGGGGCCGTGCGTCCGGAACTTGGGGCCTCTGCCTCGTTAGTAGGCCGGAGCACAAGCGGTGCGTTCAGGCTGCAGACATGACTGTTCTGCATTACTTATTCGCAATATTACTGAGTCATAATGAGCAACATAAAGTGTGGCAATTATGCAAACAACTAATCATTTCACTTCCCGAACATCTTTTGGTGCATTATTGCCCATGGTCAGTATGCATTTTGATTCAGATATTATTCAGTAGAACGGTAGGTCCTCTGCTACGTACTCTTCTTGAATAAGTGGTGTGTTAAATATTGATTGGCGAAGGCTGACAAGGGATAAAGTATTAATAACTTGTAGACTACAGTCTTATGTAATTGGGCTCGAACGTCATGCAATGTCCAAGTGATAGATTAGGGACTGTGATACATACATTTTTGGGCACCGGCATATTTAACTGTTATAAACGAAAAGTATAATGAAACTTCCTGGCAGATTAAAACTGTGTGCCGGACCGAGACTCGAACTCGGGACCTTTGCCATTCGCGGGCAAGTGCTCTACAATCTGAGCTACCCAAGCACGACTCACGCCCCGTCCTCACAGCTTTACTTCTGCCAGTACCTCGTCCCCTACCTTCCAAATTTTGCAGAAGCTCTCCTGCTAACCTTGCAGAACTAGCACTCCTGAAAGAAAGGATATTGCGAAGACATGGCTTAGCCACAGCCTGGGGGATGTTTCCAGAATGAGATTTTCACTGTGCAGCGGAGTGTGCGCTGATATGTAACTTCCTGGCAGATTAAAACTGTGTGCCAGACCGAGACTCGAACTTGGGACCTTTGCCTTTCGCGGGCAAGTGCTCTACCAACTGAGCTACCCAAGCACGACTCATATCAGCGCACACTCCACTGCAGCGTGAAAATCTCATTCTGGAAACATCCCCCGGGCTGTGGCTAAGCCATGTCTTTGCAATATCCTTTCTTTCAGGAGTGCTAGTTCTGCAAAGTTAGCAGGAGAGCTTCTGTAGAGTTTGGATGGTAGGAGACGAGGTACTGGCAGAAGTAAAGCTGTGAGGACGGGGCGTGAGTCGTGCTTGGGTAGCTCAGTTGGTAGAGCACTTGCCCGCCAAAGGCAAAAGTCCCGATTTCGAGTCTCGGTCCGGCACACAGTTTTAATCTGCCAGGAAGTTTCATATCAGCGCACACTCCGCTGCAGAGTGAAAATCTCATTCTCATTCTGGAAAAGTAAAATATTTGAATGTTTGACAGTATTAATTTATTTCGCTAACCGCATTTCGGCTTACAACGCCGTCATCAGAAGGTGAGAATAAGGTAAACAATGGAGGAAACAATGTTATCACAAATGACAGTTAATGGAGATACATTTGGGTCTACGACAAAATACGTACTCCGCAGAGCACCGTACGGTGCGCGGGGGAGGGTATCCCGCACTAATGCTAGTCACTTTTATTTCTGTTCCACTCGCAAATACAGCCGCCGTACGTGCCCGAGCTTCTCTTATATCTTCGAGGTCCTTATGCGAAATGCATTATGGCGGCAGTAAAATCGTTCTGCAGCCAGTTTAAAATGTCGGTTCTTTAAATTTCCTCAATAGCATGGCCTTCCCTCCAAAGTACTCCAATTCGAGCATTTCCGTGTTTTTCAAACCTAGTGGTAACAGATGTAGCATTCCACCTCTGAACTGATTCAATATTTTCCTTCAATCAGACCTGGTCCAAATCCCAAAACCTATAGCATTTGCTCGCGAATGAGTCGCAAGGGTCCTCTATGTCGTCTCCTTTACCCAAAAACAACATTTTCCTAAAATTCTCTCAATAAACATAAGACGATTATTAGCCTTCTCTATTCCAATCCTTACAAGCTCCTTCAGTTTCATATCGTTTTGAAAAGTTAAGACTTATTCCCATAACATTTGTCAAAGTGGGTATAATATCTGTGTATAACAGTGATGAAAATGTAACACATCGACAGTGAGGTACAAACACAGACTAAAACTCATCTTTGACCATGTAGTGGTAATTCAATTGAAAATGTTAAACGATAAAGAAATATAAAGTAAAAAATTAAGAAAACCGTTAACCTTAAATATCAAAACGCGTGAGCGCGCGCGCGCGCTTTGGTGTGTGTGTGTGTGTGTGTGTGTGTGTGTGTGTGTGTGTGTGCATGTGCCTGTGCAGGTGCATGTGTGTTTTTGTGCGCCCATGTGTGTGTGTGTGTGTGTGTGTGTGTGTGTGTGTGTGTGTGTGTGTGTGTCTGTGTTTGTGTATGCGTGCATGCATGTGCCTGTGCAGATGTTTGTGTGTGTGTGTGTGTGTGTGTGTGTGTGTGTATGTGTGTGTGTGCCTGCATGGGTGTATGTGTGTTTTTGTGTACCCACGTGTGTGTGTGTGTGTGTGTGTGTGTGTGTGTGTGTGTGTGAGTGTGTGTGTGTGTGTGTGTGTGTGTGTGTGTGTGTGTGCGCCCGCGTGTGTGCGTGTTCTGGTGTATGTGGGTTTTTGAGCTTCCATGTGTGTGTGTGTGTGTGTGTGTGTGTGTGTGTGTGTGTGTGTGTGTGTGTATATGTGTGTGTATGCGTGCGTGCATGTGCCTGTGTGGTTGTATGTGTGTTCTTGTGCACCCATGTGTGTGTGTGTGTGTGTGTGTGTGTGTGTGTGTGTGGAAAAAACCAAAGGCCTCTAACAAAACTTGAATTAAATTAAAAATGGCAATAAAACAAAATTAGTAATACAAGACCACTGAAAAACACCATCGTCAGACATTACTTATGGAAGGTGATGCACGAATAGGGTGAAAGGAAGAACTGGTAATTGTAAGAACAGATATACAACCTAAGACATACTTTATATCAGTGGTATGAAGAATCTGTTTGAAAGAAAATATAGATATTATAAAACAACAGAATATGTAGTTAGACAATCACAATAAAATAAGTAAATACAGGATGAACTAGAAATAGCCGAATGGACAGTGAGTGAAGAATAAGAGAAATGTGAGGCTTAGGTGTGTAAGGGAAAACTGATCAGTGGTATGAAGATTTTCTCTTACTCTACAGAAAGTATAGGTAACATATAACAACAGGACATGTGAGGTACTTAGACAACCACAGTAAAATAATTAAATACATCAAATTGGAAAAATAGAATTGAACAGACAGCGTGCGAAAAATAAGAGTTATGTTATGTTAACCGGGGAGCTAGAAACGACGGGGAGGCTCCGTCCCCGCCGCAGCCGCAATGGTCCGCAACCCCACGACGACCATCGCAGTCCACTTCACCCCACCGCCGCCCCACACCAAACCCATGGTTACTGTACGGTTCGCCCCCCGGTGGACCCCCCAGGGAACGTCTCACAGGTGACGAGTGTAACCCCCATGTTTGCGTGATAGAGTAGTGGTGGTGTATGCGTGCATGGAGAATTTGTTTGCGCAGCAATCGCCGACATGGTGTAGCTGAGGCGGAATAAGGGGAACCAGCCTGCATTCGGCGAGGCAGATGAAAAACCGCCTAAACACCGTCCACAGACTGGTCGGCTCATTGGACCTCGACAGAAGTCCGCCGGACGGATTCGTGCCGGGGGCCGGCCCTCCTTCTCGCCCGGAAAGCCGTGCGTTAGACCTCATGGCTAAACAGGCGGGCTGCTCCTGACCGTACTCTCATAAACTTATGAGTAGCTTCTCCATTTCTCAAATGAAAAGCACACAATTGAGTCATTAAGGGCTTTAGTTTAATCTCATTTGCTCTGTAGTATCTTGATAGATGGACTAGAGCAATCGTGAGGGTCTTCTCCATTGACTCAGTCTGAGCTCTGAGTGGCAAGAGCAAGGTCATCAGCATTCAAGAAACTACTGGTGTTGGGAGGCTTAGGTTGGTCGTTTGTATACATGTTGAATAGTATTGGAGCTAAAACGTTTCCTTATCTGTAAAAAGTTACATTGGTCTATAAGTTGTGGAATTCGTCCTTTCGTGTTGCAAAAATAAAATGCATATGACATTCCAGCATAAGCCGAATCTTCTCTTCTTTCTCTTGATCCGTATATTTAATAAGAATAGAATATCGAACTCTATCTGAATATACTACATTTTATGCTCTCTGAATTAAATTTGAAAATAAAAAGTTTGAAAAAAACTGTGTTTGTAAAACTATTTCTGTAATAGTAGGAAATAAAATAGGTGAGAGACACATGTATTTCATTTGCTGTACACGATTTCGAGCATCATTTCAAGTAGCATCAAATGATTCTCTAAACTATTTCATTTCTTGCTTGATTTAACAAATGATTTCACCTTTTTTCCTTTTACAATTTTTTATCGATCATCATTCTGTTCGTAGATCTCTGCCCCTGTTAGTGCACTGGCATCTTTTACTTAAATTTGCTTCTGAAAACTGAAACACTTCGTCTATTTCTGCCATTATTGCGTTATGTTCCTTCTCAGCAGAGGCGGAATAAGCTGCACATGGTCCATTGTGCTAGATGCCTGCTCGTAATGCTAAATGCCCAGTGCACTAGCTTGTGACACAGCCTCGTAAACCAGACTCGGAATAGATCCGTGCAGCGGAATAACGACAGTTGTCAGGTACACTGGCAAGCTTTATTGTGTATTTTACTTCGTCTTCCATTCTTGTTGAGGCAATTGCGAAACTGGTCCTCAACCACCCCCTCAGAAAATAGGATACAGAAACAGAACCCAAAATAGAATTTACACCATTCTTCCTAAAACCTGGCATTGTTCGGTGGAGAAGCTACAGCGATCTGTACTTTTTAATGACAGATTTTAAGGGTCTTGATTGCAATACAGTCCAATAGCAACTGGATATTTTTTTGGTGGACTAAGACCCATCTTCAGAGATTTGAAGGTATGATTTTAAGATCTTTGTGGACCAAACCAAACGGGTTATCTTGTTGCTATTAATTTGTATAGTGATCTAGATCGCAATTGGTAATTGACACGATTCATTACGAATGCTGTAAGTAGGCTGTTTATGTTTTCTTATTGGCAACGTTAAGTAGCGCTCTGTATGAAAATCACTGGCTGTGCTGTGTGCAGTCTGTGGCTAGTTTGCATTGTTGTCTGCCATTGTAGTGTTGGGCAGCGGCAGCTGGATGTGAACAGCGCGTAGCGTTGCGCAGTTGGAGGTGAGCCGCCAGCAGTGGTGGATGTGGGAAGGGAAATGGCGGAGGTTTGAAATTTGTAAGACTGGATGTCATGAACTGCTATGTATATTATGATTTTTCAACACTATTAAGGAAAATACATTGTTTGTTCTCTATTAAAATCTTTCATTTGCTAACTATGCCTATCAGTAGTTAGTGCCTTCTGTAGTTTGAATATTTTAGTTAGCTGGCAGTAGTGGCGCTCGCTCTATTGCAGTAGTTCGAGTAACCAAGATTTTTGTGAGGTAAGCGATTTGTGAAACATATAGGTTAATGTTCGTCAGGGCCATTTTTTTGTAGGGATTTTTGAAAGTCAGTTGCGTTGCGCTAAAAATATTGTGTGTCAGTTTAATTGTATAATTGTTCTAAGGGGACGTTTCATAATGCTGCACACGACTCCTTTCCCTTATATATGTGGTACTGTTCTGTCAGACGTGTCCGAAAGAACGGAAACCATTTTGATCCTGCAGCCATTATGAATCAAGACACAAAGGAATTAAAGACATTAGCTGTCGGTGGGCACTGATTAACATCAATGCGGCAAGTTAAAAATTTGTGCCGAATGGGGATTCCAACCTCGATCTCTGCTTACTAGGCAACTGCGTTTACCAGTACGCCATCCGGACACACGGATCACCGCAACCGCATGAACTACCTTAGCACACCTCCCGTCAGACGCCAATTCTCAACTTATATCGCACATTACTGACGTAGTACTCCTACTCATTAGCCTCATTACTCGGGGCATGTCGCCGATTCCTGTAAACGTTCGAGCTAGGTATGCGTCTCTCCGAAAGAACAGACACCACATAAATATTTAAGGCGATGACAGCCAGTGATCCATTCAGATTAGATGCATACCAAGCTCGAATTCTTACGGGAGTCGGCGAGATGCCACGGGTAATGAGCTAATGAGCGGTGGTACTATGCCAGAAGTGTGTGGTTTAAGTTCAAAATTAGGGTTCGACGGGAGGCGTGCTGTGGTGTCGGTGCGGTTGAGGTGAGCACTGTGCCCAGTAAGTAAGAAAATCGGTTTCGAATCCCAAGTCTGCAGCCCGTAGTCTAGTGGCTAGCCCCAGGTTCGATTCCTGGCCGGGTTGGGGATTTTCTCCGTCCGGAGAGTGGGTGTTTGTGTTGTCCTTATCATTTCATCATCATCATTCATGAAAGTGGTGAAATTGGACTGAGTAAAGGTTGTGAATCTGTACGAGCGCTGATAACCGTGAAGTTGAGCGCTCCACAAACCAATCATCATCATCGAATCCCGATCGGCAACAAACTGTCAACTTCCCCCGTTAATATTTATCAGTGCCCACTGGGAGCTAATGTCTAGGAATTAGTATTTCAGCCTTTACGTATCGGACCATAAAGTTATAACAAAATAAAATCACGGATAACCAGCGGTTTTCATGTAGCGAGACCAACGCTACAAAAGTGAGATTTCATTAAGATAATTGTGTGACTATTTGATCGTCAACTTAAATACCTAAGTTCGATTTTACCTTTGTCTTCAGTTCGTAGAAGCTCTTTCTCGCATATTTTAATATTTTTACCGAATAATCTCATCATTCGTTGAAAATGATGTGGGAAGTCGTACAGACGTGCATGTAATTATGGTGGCTCTTGTACTATAATAAGGACCGTATTTCTAGCACACTGAAGCAGTTTGCGTCTAGGTCTCTTCTTAACGCTGTATCGCCAGCTGGTGCTCTTTGTATTAAACTAGTGAGCAGAACGGATAGGCATCACTTCCGCACTGTACACTTAATCTTGTGTCGTATCTGCGAAACTGTTTCCCACCTCTTGTAGAGTGTAACGCGTCGCTACATAAGCTGTCAACCCGCATTGCTATCTTATTTCTCTCAATAACGGTGCCTGGTGTTTATTGCAACTTTCCACGGTTACCAAATGTAATCTAGCAAGATATATGGATACCTTTCCACATGTTATTGAACATTGAGAAGAAACCTGCCACAGATACTTTTGCGTCCCCGATTCGCCATATCGGCAATATGCTAGTAATCCAATGCTGAGCTCAGCGGCTCCATTTTCACCGCGCTACCCGTGTTATTGAATTTCATCGTGTAATCGAAGCGAGAGGAGGCGCCCCGCGTTATTGTTACTTGCGGGTGAAACCAGAGCTCCCAACAGCCGCCGCTTGCGCCTGCAGGCGACGCGAATACTGCCCGCAGCGCACGTAGCTCTGCCTCGCGCGGCTGCCTCTTCACCGCTGGCAAAATTCACGGCGCCTGCTTCCGGATGAAATTTCCAACCCGCGGACGAGTGCAGCCATAAATTACTCAGCATGTAACGTTTCGTCGGACAGGTACAGTTTCCACTGTATACGCCGTGTAACAACATCTGTAGTAGCCCGTTCACCATGCATAAAGACCTTTCCATAAGTTTGTCTTTCGTTTGGAAAAGCTGTCCGTGACTTAGAAATACTTGCCAATGCCTTGTTCCTATCACGGGTTGTAGATTAATTTAAAATTTTGTTTCCGTAAGGATCCACAACCTCTAGAAATATAAATTAAATGTTATTCGTTGGTAAGAGTATCAGCTGGGATTTTTTAATCTTAGTAATGCACTGACTATAGTTTTTAGGGAAAGAAAAATTCAAAGAATTTCCCGGAAAACTGGACAATTCAGGAAACCTGAAAGAGCTTTTTCTATGGGATTTTTGTATGAACTCATGACCGTAAATCACGATTCGAAAGATGGATACGCGTAATTTTTCTTTTGTGTTGCTCATTCTGGTCCTACAAAAGTTTTCGTGAAAAAATTCGGGACTATTACAAAGGAATGTCGTAAAAGTCTCCCCCATCCTCCCCCTTGATCCCTTCCCCTTGTTTTGCGATGGAAATGACTCAGCTGACTGGTCTCAATGTTACACTGAACGAATGATGATGTCAGAGCAGACCGATCGAAGCAAGCAAAGCGTTTGTGTTTTGATTGTTTACTTGACCATCGATGCTGAAGTCGAAAGGAAATGTAAACAATAGATTGAAATTTACTGAAATTTCAAATTTGATACAAGAAAATAGATCATTTAATTGACAGGAAATTCCGACTTAATTCAGTTCACACTTAAATTTTGGAAAAAACAGCATGGTTCCATGTCGATCACATTCCAGACACATTGCCACATCACATATTTTCAGCATTGCAGCCTTGTACTGAGGACCAAATTCATCTCGCACGCAAAATTCCCATTGTAGAACTTCTAGATGTACTCCTCCTCATATTGAATGAGATTTGATTGATTTTATTTCTGCTTATTATAACTATATTTACTTGACAAGCTCTGATCATTGGTGCCAGCATTGTGTAATGTATACAATGGTGTGCGCTGACGGCATACCTTCATTTGACAAGGGCCAAATCGTATCGTGATTTGGATTTCAAATGTAAAGTTTTGTTACGTGTTTTTCGAAAGAAGAAAGGTCTACACCACTCGGAACCATGGTAAAAGGGAATAAACACACTTTTCGTTGTAACTGGTTGGCCGCTTTGAATTCATTTACCGATTAAGAAAGATTCAGCTTCTGCCTATCATATTTCAGCATACAACCACTGATATGACGTAGAATATCAAATTTTCAATACCGTTAAGAAAAGCAGAAGCATGACTCTACTGTAAATACTGGAACGCAATATATGACACAACGCTAGCTTAGAATTAAATGACCAAAATCAATTTCGTTCCTCGCCCTCTGTTAAATTTGGCTAGAAACACTGAACTTAATTTGGAAATACAACTTAATGTTTCATTTGTTGTTAAATGCTTCTCCACGTAAGAAAAATTTGTTACGTTTTTTAGGTAATGTAACTATTTCTGCATGAGAAAAAACGGATAAGCTCGAGTAGGTTCCTTACAAACTTTATTATGTGTATCGGTAGTTTCATCCGCAGTTTTGAAGAATCAGTTTACGAGTATCAAAATATGTGACATAGATGACCTAAGTTTTTGATTGCGTTGACTTACGACCTTGAATATTTTACACTGCCGATAGACCATAGTATTCAGCATATATTTAAACTTGACACCTCTGCCTGTCCCCGAGAAAAACAGACAGACAGTGAGGCAGATAATAAAATGATGCTGTAATGATTCCGTTTTTACCAATTGAGTTACGGAACTCTATTATGAAATACTTTTCTATGTAAACATTCCAGGTATTATCATTTTTATATGTTTAAATAATGTTTGTGTTAGTCACACGTCGTCTTGTCTGTGTTTCTAACATTCAGTCGTCACCTGAAGTTGGCCGAAAAATCCGAAAGCCGAGTCGTGACGAAAGAAACATACTTTTGTGGACCTTTGTTAAATATTGCCGGCCCAAGTGCCGAGCGGTTCTAGGTGCTTCAGTCTGAAACCGCGCGACCGCTACGGTCGCATGTTTGAATCCTGCCTCAGGCTTGGATGTCTGTGACGTCCTTAGTTTAGTTAGGTTTAAGTAGTTCTAAGTTCTAGGGGACGGATGACCTCAGATGTTAAGTCCCATACTGATCAGATCCTTTTGAATAATTTTTGTTTGTTAAATACTCCGACCCTGATGATGTAGTCGCCTACTGATGGTTAAAAGTTAATCCCCCTTCTTTCTTTAACATCTCAATTCAGATACATTTTCTCAGCTGACTTGAAGTTCCACTGTTCTCTGTAACTAGCAACGTGCGGACACTGGCAAAGAAGCAGTTTTTGACTCTCACGTGGGAACTGAAACATAACAAGGACCTATTCATATAAATTATACGATACTTTCCAGAGCGCGGTTTCCGAATGTCTTGTGGTCTAAGAGAATACACGAACTACGCAAGGAATACATACCAAATTTCACACACTAAGAATTATATCGAAACGTGTTTCCTACTTATAGATAGTCCAGATGTTCTTAGGACATTGTGTGTTATATAAACAAAAAGAAAATATGTTAAAGAGGAGGACGATGCGAATCTGCACAACGCCTTGCATCACTTATGAAAGTCAATACAGCGTAACATTGCTAACACGTGGTTTCGCATGGTGATATCACGAATGTGACGTTTAGATTGAAGACGTTCACCGTATTCAGAAATTCTTTGCACCAACATACTATTAAGATTTATATGGGCAGCACTGTAATACAACGTACTTCTATCCATTGTTTCTTCAAGGAAAATACTTTAGTAATAGCTTGTTAACTTATTTCCCACAGGTCGATCATTGTGAGGAGTCCAACCTCGATTTATAGCTTTGCACTTTCGCAACGCTTTAGTAGTGGCGTGTCCTGCACCAAAATAAATATTGCTGTATGACTAACTCATTTCCCGGAAACTGATACTCTGACTCGTGGTTCCATATTTCCTCCTTCTTTTACAGCTTTTCATTTGCGTGACAGTAACCTCTGCTTGTAATAGACCGGTCGTTGTGACTCTGTACGCAGCTCGTGGTCGTGCGGTAGCGTTCTCGCTTCTCGCGTCCGGGTTCCCGGGTTCGATTCCCGGCGGGGTCAGGGATTTTCTCTGCCTCGTGATGACTGGGTGTTGTGTGATGTCCTTAGGTTAGTTCGGTTTAAGTAGTTGTAATTTCTAGGGGACTGATGACCATAGCTGTTAAGTCCGACAGTGCTCAGAGCCATTTGAACCGTTGTGACTCTGTTTTTTTCAAATATGCTTAGACCACGTGCAGCCAACATAAACAAAAAGATTCTCTCTGGTACTCTTAGTTGCTTCATGATGTAATCGCATTGGAAAGCGATACTAGACTGCAAGATGGTGAACTCGTATTACATCAGATTATTGATTCTTTCATTGTTCACCAGTCGTCTCCTATGCCAAAAGTCCAGTAATAGACATAGGCCTTTTTTCAGCCTCGGAAAACAGTGAAACACAGACATATACTGAAAAACAACGTAATACACTCTTGGAAATAAAGCTGTGTACTATTATTGTAAATTATTTAGAAGGCTTACGAGATACGCACCTAAATGGTTTGAAACGATCAGGATATATTTCAGCATACAACCAAACCGCTGCTCTGCCAGTTTGACGATGCTCGTCATAAACTAAACACGTACTCATTTGTTTCCACTGTTGCATGCGTTTTGAAACTCTGAACAACTTTACGAGCAATTTGACTGATTGCTGCAATAGAATAGGACAGTCTGACTTCAAGTTCATATGTAAACATACGAGCCTCACCTGGGTTCTTTGCGTGCTTGCATTTGACACAGGACAGACTTTTGAGATACCACTTTTACTGAAGACAACAGGGTAGTTAGCGGCACCGTTATCTTGTTCCTTTCCGATCAACGTCGGTAGCCGTTATACAGTAAAAGCCTTCTTCGAATTACATTTGGACACCACAGAAAAAAAGTATAGACTTCAACGTAATAAATTAAAAAAGGTGTCCAAAAAGTTGGCATTAACAAACTTTAAAAATTACTTGCGTACATAAGAAAATTCGCTACGTAATGAGCTATCACTTAGTGAAAACCGCACCTCTATATGTGCACACTTTCTGTGCTACACTATCTGATCAAAACTATACAGACACCTGTATGTAAAGCGGAAGTGATAGCTAGATGTTAAGAGCGGCGGAACACCTAGTATAAAAGGAGGCGGGGAGTACTGGGTTGTCAGTATAGAAGAATCAACAGCTGAATGCGCCGATCAGAAAAGGTAACTGACATCGCACGTGGACTAGTCATTGGCTGTCACCTGACTAAGAACTACATCAGGGGCATTTCAACCCATGTAATGCTCTCCAAGTCAACAGCTGATGAAGTGATTATGAAGTGAGAACGTGAAGGAAAAACCATAAATGCTGAATATCTCTGTTGATCCATATTGGACCGGGGACGTCACTGTTTAAGTATTTGTCAATATTAATGAAATTCTCCAACAGCCGTGTAACTAAGATGTTATTTTATTTTGACGACAACCAGTTTCGGCAGTCCACTGTGCCATCTTCAGGGCCCATATGCATCTCTCAAAATAAACGATAATTTGTCACATAGCCCTGGATTTCTTGAATTCAGAATGTTTCACAAGTGCTTCACTCGAAGATTTGATAACAACTGTATGGCACAGTATGGCATTATCGTTTATTTTGAGAGACGCATATGCGGTCTGAAGATGGCATCGTGGAATGCCGAAACTGGTTGTCGTAAAAATAATATAAAATAACATCTTAGTTATACGGCTGTTGGAGAATTTCATTGATTTTGACAATAAACGATGAAGGATGTCAATAGATTTTGCAGCATTGTTTACTGCGTGCAGTAAAGGAACAGTTCTTGACTTGTCAATAGAATGAGCTCTCCCTGCCTCGATACTGTTCTGCATACGGATGTGCTAACTCAATACGTCACTCGCTGTATGAATTGCATATAGAGGGACACGTTGGATAAACTGCAGGACTGAACCGTAACAGTCTGCAGTCGCTAATTCGCTGATAGCTGGAAGAGAGTCCTGCTAACGTGACGTCTTAAAATAATGTTTCGTTTTCCCCATTGAAAATGTTCTCCGCAGATCGTGGCTTGAAAATTAGATACTTATAATGGTGAAAGTAAGTGTGGTCATTTGGTTCTCTGCTATTTTCGCTAAAATAACGTTGAGACACTTTCATTTAAGAAAAATGGACGCCGCCGTATTTGTTTGTAAATATAAATATGTGGTGATAAGGCAAAATCAGAAGGACGTGAAAGACAACGAAAATCTTTAAGTCAATGTTACAATCCTGGTGGCTAATCATCGCATCGAGTACTGTAACCATCATACCTATCACCGCATCAACGATTAGAAAAATTACGGCAATGAGGAAGAATCGAAGGGAAAAGGGTATTCTCGCCGATATTTTTGTATCAAACTCACATTCAAACGGTGTTCTCTTTCCTCGAGTCATTTAAGATCATATTATTTATTTCCAGTGGCACTTCCAAAATTTATTTCACATTTATGTACCAAATGATAACTTATTCAAGTGGTTCAAATGGCTCTGAGCACTATAGGACTTAACATCTGAGGTTACCTAATATCGTATAGGGCCTCCGCGAGCACGCGGAAGTGCCGCAAACGTCGTGGCATGGACTCAACTAATGTCTGAAGTAGTGCTGTAAGGAACTGACACCATGAATCATGTAAGGCTCTCCATAAATCCGTAAGACTACTAGAGGGTGGAGATCTCTTCTTAACAGCACGTTGCAAGGCATCCCAGATATGCTCAATAATGTTCATGTCAGGGGAGTTTGGTGGCCAGTGTAAGTGTTTAATCTCAGAAGAGTGTTCTTGGAGCCACTATGTAGCAACTCCGGACGTTTGGGGTGTCGCTTTGTACTAGGTACGTGTCACCTGTCAGAGTCGTATCTACATGTACATGGATACTCCACAAATCATATTTAAGTGCCTGGCAGAGGGTTCATCGAAGCACCTGCACAATACTCTATTATTCCAATCTCGTATAGCGAGCGGAAAGAATGAACACCTATATCTTTCCTTACGAGCTCTGATTTCCCTTATTGTATCGTGGTGATCGTTCCGCCCTATGTAGGTCGGTGTGAACAAAATATTTTTGCATGCGGAGGAGAAAGTTGGTGATTGGAATTTCTTGAAAAGATTCCGTCGCAACGAAAAACGGCTTTCTTTTAATGATTCCCAGCCCAAGTCCTGTATCATTTCTGTGACACTTTCTCTCATATTTCGCGATGATACAAAACGTGTTGCCATTCTTTGAACTTTTTCGATGTTCTATAGACTATCATGGGTCCCATATCACTCTAATTTAACACGCCAATGTTGTGTGGGAGTTTCTACGGTCTGTCCTAGCTCAAGAACAAAGTCTCCCACCGACTGAAAAGTCACGTACTCCAGATACAGGTGACTTGCCGAACTCTTATTGTGGTGTGGGCAGTCAGCCTAAATCTTCTCACGCGCTCAGCAGTACCAGTGAGTGTAACTCTGTACCGAAAATAAATTTCGCCCGCTGCACGTATTAGCTTCCGTTCCATGAATAAGCCTCGTTGTCTGGCCGGAGTGTGTGTTTCCGCGAAGCGGATGACGCAATGGGTAACACGATATTTGCTATTGAGTGGTGGTGCGCTCGAACAGAGGAGGAGGAACAGAAATCACGGCTTGCCGCTGGCGCCGTGGCCGGTGTAGGGAGAGGCATTACCACGGCGCGCCACCGTGGGCAGGCATTAGTCTCGCCGAGCCGGCTGTAATTGGCGGCAAATGTTTGCGCAGCCTCTGGGCTGGCGTGGCGAGTAATCTCGCCTGCGCTGCCTGCCAGGGGCGGCGCTGCCGGCAGTGCAGAGCCCAGGCGATCTCAACGTGAGAGCCAGCGGCTCCTGACACGTGCCTCCAGCTACTGCCTCCCACCGCAGAACGGGGAAGCCCCCACTACTGCCCGCCATTCTCATAGCCCGATTCTGCGAATTGTGTGTGCATCTTATTTCAAAAAGATTCATCCAATTTCACATATTTGCACTAATGGCCATTAAAATTGCTACACCACGAAGATGTGCTACAGACATGAAATTTAACCGACAGGAAGAAGATACTGTGATATGCAAATGATAACCTTTTCGGAGCATTCACACAAGGTTGGCGCCGGTGGCGACACCTACAACGTGCCGACATGAGGAAAATTTCCAACCGATTTCTCGTGCACAAATAGCAATTGACCGGCGTTGCCTGGTGAAACGCTGTTGTGATGCCTCGTGTAAGCAGGAGGAATGCGTACCATCACGTTTCCGACTTTGATAAAGGTCGGATTGTAGCCTGTCGCGATTGCAGTTTATCATATCGCTACATTGCTGCTCGCGTTGGTCGAGATCCAACGACTGTTAGCAGAATATGGAATCGGTGGATTCATTAGGGTAATACGGAACGCCGCGAAGGATCACAACGGCCTCGTATCACTAGCAGTTGAGATGACAGGTATCTTATCCGCATGGTTGTAACGGATCGTGCAGCCACGTCTCGATCCCTGAGTCAACATATGGGGACCTTTTGCAAGACGACAACCATCTGCACCAACAGTTCGACGACGTTTGCAGCAGTATGGATTATCAGCCCGGAGACCGTGGCTGCGGTTACCCTTGACGCTGCATCACAGACAGGAGCACCTGCGATGATGTACTCAACGGCGAACCTGGGTGCACGAATGGCAAAACGTCATTTTTCCGCATGAATCCAGGTTCTGTTTACAGCATCATGATGGTCGCATCCGCGTTTGGCGACATCGCGGTGAACGCACATTGGAAGCGTCTATTCGTCATCACCATACTGCCGTATCACCCGGCGTGATGGTATGGGGTGCCATTGATTACACGTCTCGGTCACCTCCTGTTCGCATTGACGGCACTTTGAACAGTGGACCCATGGCTCTACCCTTCATTCCATACCTGCGAACCCCTACATTTAAGCAGGATAATGCACGACCGCACGTTGCAGGTCCTGTATGGGCCTTTCTGGATACAGAAAATGTATAACTGCTGCCCTGGCCAGCACATTCTCCAGATCTCTCGCCAATTGAAAACGTCTGGCAATGGTTGCCGAGCAAGTGGCTCGTCACAATACGCCAGTCACTACTCTTGATGAACTGTGGCATCGTGTTGAAGCTGCATGGGCAGCTGTACCTGCACACGCCATCCAAGCTCTGTTTGACTGAATGCCCAGGCGTATCAAGGCCGTTATTACGGCCAGAGGTTCTTGTTCTAGGTACTGATTTCTCAGGATCTATGCACCCAAACTTCGTGAAAATGTTATCACATGTCAGTTCTACTATATTTGTCCAATGAAATGTTCAAATGAGTGTGAAATCTTATGGGACTTAACTGCTAAGGTCATCAGTCCCTAAGCTTACACACTACTTAACCTAAATTAACCTAAGGACAAACACACACACACACACACACACACACACACACACACACACACATACACACACACACACACCCATGCCCGAGGGATGACTCGAACATCCGCCGGGACCAGCCGCACAATCTATGACTGCACCGCCTTAGACCGCTAGGCTAATCTCGCGTGGCCGTCCAATGAATACCCGTTTATCATCTGCATTTCTTCTTTTTGTAGCAATTGTAATGGCCAGTAGTGTAACTTAAGCCGGTGTAATCGTGCAGAAGTTTGTAGCACCACCCCAAGAGTGAACCTCTTGAAATACCAACTTATTCGTTAGGGCTATCATACGATACATATACACTCGGACTGGATTACTTCTCGACAGACGTTTCAGCGAGTGGATTGGTAGGCACCATCTGCCATTCAATCGTAGTTCTTTCTCGAGCATCAAGTGCTTGTTGTGTCGCCTGTTTCGTAGGTGCGTGTAGCGCCTTGTGAAGCGTCGCTTGATGCTCGACCGAACATGGAGCTCAGTGGTTAGCACCCTAGACTCGCATTCGGGAGGACAACGGTTCAAATCCGCGTTCGGCCATCCAGATTTAGATTTTCCGTGATTAACCTACATCGCTCCAGGCAAATGCCGGGATGTTTCCTTTCAAAGGGCGCGGCCGAATTCCTTCCCCATTCTTGACACAATT
Organism: Schistocerca piceifrons; assembly: GCF_021461385.2. Taxonomy (NCBI): domain Eukaryota; kingdom Metazoa; phylum Arthropoda; class Insecta; order Orthoptera; family Acrididae; genus Schistocerca; species Schistocerca piceifrons. Next base: position 66,812,119 of record NC_060139.1, read on the forward strand.
AGAGCTTGTGCTCCGTTTCTAATGACCTCGATGTCGACGGGGCGTTAAAACCAATGTTACTCCTCCGTGATGCGCACCGGCAATACTTATCCCCGCCACTACAATCCGTCAATCACAAGGTAATTTTAATCGGACTGTAGCGCGTAAGTCTGTAACAGCGTCCCAAGGGAACATCTTCGGAACTGCATGGTTGGTAACGACATTTGAGTCGTTGAGTGTGGTAGTTGTGATTTTTGACTAGACTATCACAGGCAGAGAGCGCATTCTTGGCCAAGAGAAGTCGGCTAGTATGAAACTTAGGTCTTTATTTGAGGAAGAAATTTCTGAAAAAATGTGTTGGAGCACATCATTGTATGACAGTGAGACATGGCTTATGGAAAAACCGGAAAAGAAGAGAATCTAACCATTTGAGGTGTTGTGCTACAGACGAATTAGGTGGACAGATAGGGTAAGAAATGAGGGGACTCTCCGCAGAATTGGTGAGGAAAGGAATGTATGGAAAACACTGACAAGAAGAAGGGACAGAATTATAGGACACCTGTTAACACATCAGGTAATAACTTCCATAGTACTAGAAGGAGCTGCAGGGCGTAAAAACTGTAGAGGAATATAGGTATTCGCATACAACCAGCAGATAACTGAAGAGGTGGATTGCAAGTGCTACTCTGAGATGAAAGGTTGGCGCAGGAGAGGAATTAGTGGCGGCCCGCAACAGTCCAGCCAGAAGACTGGATAAAAGGAATTGAAAACAACTGCGTGGAAACAACTGGGTAGAAACAACTGCGCAGTGGGACGCAGTCACGCATTGACATCCATACGACTGAAAAGACACTCGTGCAGGATGTCGCAATAACGTAGATGGTTGAGTTTGGCGTGTTCAAAGATCTGGAGGCCAGTAAGGTTCAAAATGGCTCTGAGCACTATGGGACTCAACAGCTGAGGTCATTAGTCCCCTAGAACTTAGAACTAGTTAAACCTAACTAACCTAAGGACATCACAAACATCCATGCCCGAGGCAGGATTCGAACCTGCGACCGTAGCGGTCGTGCGGATCCAGACTGCAGCGCCTTTAACCGCACGGCCACTTCGGCCGGCAAGGCCAGTAAGGCCATGGAATAATGTGTGTATCGTGTTCGACAATGCAGCACGTATCCTCAAGTGGAGAGAGTCGGCAACGCGTAATGCACTCAGAAACAATATCGAGCCGGAGCATTTCAGTGCTCCAGGTGTTACGGCTTGGGGTGGCGTAATGTGATTTTGGGCATGACCTTCAAATCTTTGAACACTGTGCATTGCAACACTGCACTCGTCCCTCTCATGCAACTTTTCAGCGATGCATTCGGCCTTAACTTCAGGTGAATAGATAACGATGTGCCAACACGTGTGAGACGTATTTCAGCATGTCCACATGCACCAGTGACAACGCGTAGTTGTTTACTGCGGTGGTGGAGGAATGAACGCCCTACTGTGACAACTCTTCATCAACTTTGAGATCAGCGTGGGAGCCCGTTGCAGAGCATTTGCCACGTTACAGAGCATGTATTGCCGTCCGTACTGATGACACTCTTCATTGAGCACCATGTCCTGCTGCTTGTAATGTCCAAGGAACCACAATGAACTGTGGCGACTTCAATGTAATTATTGTTTTGATTAAAAGTGTAATTTGTGTTCGCCTCATTGCTTATTTCTTCCAGTTATCATCTGTACTGTACTGTAGAAGTTTTGTATGGTCCAAGTTTCATCGAGCTATGATACTTGGTTGTGACGCATTATGCGGAAGTTACTTTCATCTTTCAGTTTCGTACCACAGGGTAGTAATAACGGATCCAGCTGACGTAGCTCTCCACATAACAGTCGTGCGGAAATGGACGCGCTGGCACCAGTAGTGGGTCCAGCAAAACACGACACCCTCCTAAAAGCCTGCAATGACGCTATCGTCTGGATGTTTGTCGAATGCCTGATCGGGGGCACAATGAACACATGTAAACAATACATGAAAGTTTTGTTCTTGAAGGTTTTATCTACTCATGTTCAGAAAAAAGAACAGAACATCCTGAATGGCTAAAGATGGGACACTCGTATTCACATGACACGTACATTACCAAATTCTGGAGAAATGATTAATATTTCAGTCGCCTCGATTCAGCATGTGTCGTGTCGCCTAGCATGCACAGGGTTTACCGGCCGGTGTGGCCCAGCGGTTGTAGGCGCTTCAGTCTGGAACAGCGCGACCGCTACGGTCGCAGGCTCGAATCCTGGCTCGGGCATGGATGTGTGTGATGTCCTTAGGTTAGTTAGGTTAAAGTAGTTCTAAGTTCTAGGGGCCTGATGACCTCAGATGTCAAGTCCCATAGTGCTCAGAGCCATTTGAACCATTATTATTATTATTATTATTGTCTTTTTGGACAGGGTTTGCCATGGACCATGATATCTTGTTCCACGCCTGGTGACATCGACCCGCGTAAGGCGCGAATGTCGTCCTGTGGCATAGCCTTCGATGCTGCATTCATCTGGTTCCAAAGTTCATCTGTGGTGGATGGCATTGGGTCACAGCACTGCACCTGTCGTTTCTCCATATCCCACATATTTTCGATTGGTTACAAGTCTGGTGATCTGGCGGGCCAGGGCAAAAGGCTGGCATCGTGTGACACCAAGAAGGCACGTGTTCATGCAGCAAGATGTGGTCGTGCATTGTCTTACTGAAAAATAGCGTCTCTGGTGATGAGCAGAAAGGATATGGCTACGGGTCACAGGATATCATTTATGTAGGTCACACTGGTCACAGTGCCCTGGACACGCACCCACTGTGATTTGTCATTGTACCCAATAGCACCCGGTGGCCGAGCGGTTCTAGGCGCTTCAGTCCGGAACCGCGCTGCTGTTACGGTCACAGGTTCGAATCCTGTCTCGGGCATGGATGTGTGTGATGTCCTTTGGTTAGTTAAGTTTAAGTAGTTCTAAGTCTGGGGGACTGATGACCTCGGATGTTAAGTCCCATAGTGCCTAGAGCCATTTGAACCAATGGCTCCGTACACCATAACGCCTTGAGTTACAGCAGTATCTCTTGCACCAATTCAGTCATTGTGATTCCGCTCCCTCTGTCTGCGGCGAACCAAAATGCGACCATCTTATCTTTGATAACCTTTCACCTTGAATTTCAATGCCAGTCATTAACCTTTCTTTTATTTCCGTTTTGCTTCTTCGATAGATTGTACAGTATCGGCGGAAGACCAAATCTTTGTCTTACACACTTATTAATCCACGCTCTTCGTTCTTGGTCTTAAATTCTTGTGGTTCCTTCTTACTTATTGTGCATACTGCACGTTACCCGTCATTCCCTGGATTTTATTCCTCTTTTCTCAGAATTTCGAACACCTTGCACCATTTTACATTGTCACAAGCGTTTTTCAAGTCAACAAATATTACCAACGGGTCTTTATTTTTCTTCAGTCTTGCTTCCATTATCAACTGCAACGTCACAACTGCCTCTTTAACGCCTTTACCTTTCCTAAAGCCAAGCAGGAAACGTTTCCTCAATACTTTCGTGCACCTCTTCAGAAATATGCTGCTGAATGTCCGTCTCAGATAAGTCATTCACAAATGTTGCTGTAAATACTTTCATCTTTGATTCCTTTTTAAATTTATCATGCAGTTTTGGTTATGGTACTTTACGTTATGTTGCTGTTCTGTAAATGGCTTTTATTGTAAATACCTTTTGCACACCTTGTGTTTGGCGCATAAAGTGTGTTAAGTCCTAAAATAATTTTCTGATAAATGTTAATTTAAAAATTGGAAAGAACTTAATAAATAGAATTATTGAAATAAAATAGCTTGTCAATTATTACTTCATGTTGCTCACAATGCTGTTTAGTTTCACTTCCTTCTTTACTTCTGATGTAAAAAAAGAATTTGTTTTTGTTTTTAGGCTAACTGGATCACTTATTCCTGAAGACCGGCAAATGTCCTGCTTTTATCTTTATCATATCATTTTATATGGTCAAATAGACGTTGCTACAATTAATTAAAAAAGTAACTGTGTAGTAGGACTCACTGTTTCTCAGATATTTGTATTGGCAACTTGAGCAAGAAAAGTTTGACTTTTGAGAAGTATCGGTGATGTGCTCCGGTGAAAAACAGAGGAAATTTCTGATTATCACGGCAAAAACAGACGCAGAGAATAAAAGTTTGCAGTCAACGAAATACTACTGAACAGTGTAGGAATACAACAGAGTAAAGAACAGAGAGATGCTGGTCACACTGCACCTCAAGCAGTTTCAAAATACGGGGTCTTCCTAAAACATCACACGATTTAATGACGATAGGAAGTAAAAGTTTAACAGCACGATAAAAGCACCCTCGGCCAAGGGACGTTACTATCAAGTAATCTCTTTATATGTACTATTGGTAAAAAGCATCTGTGGCCATACGGCAGTGGAACAAAGTGCCCTCAGCTATGCAACCTGGAGTGAAGAACCCTCTGTCACGCAAAATCAGCATAAAGTAACCTCTACCACGCAGCATTAGTACGAATCATCTTAAATAATATTGTTATTAATCGTCTCTGCTGCGCAAAATAGGTACTAAGCACCGTCTGCCAAACATATGGATCACTCTCTGCCTTGCAACATCGGTACGTAGCACCCTCTGCCACCCAAAATCGTTAGGATACACCATCTGCCATGAATACGAAGTACCCTCAGACCTGCAACATCGATACGAAACACCTTCTGCGAATTAACGTAGACGCGAAGAACTCTCTGGCTACGCACAGTGGGTAAACAGCATCCGGTGGACTCAGTTTTACGTACAGAACGCCTACTCCCACGCAACAGTAGTAGCAAACATCTCTTTATATGTAGTATTGGTACAAAGCACTCGCTGCCAGCATGGGGGATATGAATAAGACCTCCCGACGGCATCACCGGGTAGCGGTGGAAGAAGCGAATGAAAACCATCGATTGAGTCAGCTTTTGGAAAACAGTCGGCCCACTCGGTTGTAGTTTCACGTGTCGGCTGAATTATTCATTCATTCTTTTGAGTGAAACTAGTCTGTGGGAGCAGTCGAATGAAAACAATCGATTCAGGCGGCTGTAGTTTCACATGTAAGTTGGTTTATTATTCATTATTTGAGTGAAGCGAGTCTGTGGGGGTAACTGAATGAAAAGTGTCAGTATAGTCTGTTGTAGTTTCGTTCATTGAATTACCCATCCTTTCTTTTCCAGTGATATCACTTTGTAGTCTTTCTGTGAGTTGAACTATGTATTCGTTTTTCCAACAAAAACTACTGTTTAATGTATTGGTTCTGTAGTACTTTCATTCGTTTAACTGATGCAGTGTCTGCAGTATTAATATCCTATCGTAGGAGGGCAGGGTGAAGTGTTACGTAAAGATATACCAGGGGTACGCCGTATTTAAATAAGCGTTATAGATGTCCATTTGATTATGTACTGAACAAATTAATATTTCTTTTAACCGTTAAAAACTGGTTAATATACTGCCGCTTAGTAAGATGATTCAGATGTAATTGACGTGTAAGTAGTTAAGCTACAGTATCGTTGTTGGTACGAAGTCGTGCGTGAAACATCCCTTAGGGACACACGAAAAAGAAAGGAACACTACCATATTTTAGCTAGCGTGCATTCAGGTTTACGGAAAAGGTGCGATGATCTCCAGAAATTTAAAAAAAATCATTTCAGTTTGTCCCTTAATTACTTCTTAAGCCACTTATTTGTGTGTGAAGTAACTTGCTGCGAAGGAAATTACGTCACAGGCTTCATACACAGGTAGAAATCACACGCGTGGGAAAACACCTGTTACATTTCAAAGCCTACGGAAAGTACCGTGTATAGTACCTCACAAGCATAAAAAAAATGTGCTAAAGAGCACTTTCACAGTTAAACCTACATCTAGTCAACATCTTAAGTATTCTATAATCAAGTTGGCACCCGTCTGGAACGCTGGAAGCGACTACTAGACTGCCTGATCTCCGACGCATACAGTTCTGAGCGGAAACCAACAATAATTTTTGTTTTGTGTTGTTAAGACATTATCGTTGACTGAAAACTATCATCCCCTGTGATCTTGTTATTGTCGTTCCGCTATTTACTTTTGATTTAGTGCCAATTAACTTTTAGTTCACTTTTCGTCCATGTTTACCGTTAGTGCATCTACCTAACACTGAAGGTTGCGTCTGGAACTTTATATGCCGAAACGTTCGATAGCATGGGAATGGTATAAATCCTATTGCTGGACAAAAAGTGATCCGTAAGATAAATTCAATGCGGTGTAAATCATGTGCAAGGATGATTCATACTCTGAAGCTGTTTTAATTAAAGAATGTCCAATGAGATTAACGAATGATGACAAACATTTTTCCAGTCGGTACCAAGAGAGAGAGACCGAGCTTCAATAAATTTATATCAAATATTAATGATCCATTTATTTAAATGTATTTAAATTTATAATGTAGCACCAGTAATAAAACTACTAAAACGAATTTAAAATTGAAATTTAATGCCAGAGGCATGAAACTTTTTCTTTAAATAAATAAATACATACATAACTATTAAAATACTCTACTTTTTGAAATATAGTTTTTATTTACCTCACTTTGACATAAAGTAAGTTATTTCTCTTAAAAAAGTTGTCACACTTCATCTCGGTTAATATATAACTGGAAAAGATGGACATGTACGTAAGCAACACCACTCAAATCCGGAGAATGAGCCGGCCGCGGTGGTCTAGCGGTTCTAGGCGCTCAGTCCGGAACCGCGCGGCTGCTACGGTCGCAGGTTCGAATCCTGCCTCGGGCATGGATGTTTGTGATGTCCTTAGGTTAGTTAAGTTTAAGTAGTTCTAAGTTCTAGGGAACTGATGACCACAGATGTTAAGTCCCATAGTGCTCAGAGCCATTTGAACCATTTTTTGAACCGGAGAATGAAAACATTCAAGAGTCTTAACAGTCGTTTGTCTCACATTACGTGAAAACACTCAGACACATACAGTGAGAGACAAACAACCATTCATAGAACTGACGTGGCCGCAGAGACTGTTCGACCATTCAACACTAGATGGCCATGACATTGTTTTCACAGTGGTTGGGGAGTCTAATTCATCATACACTAGTGTGCAAAATTAAAGCAACAAGAGGAAATGTTGCAAGGTTGGGTGTATTTTGCCACAGATCAATACAAACAGGTGGTAGTAAGGTAGACAAAATGTAAAGAATGCAGAACTTAAAGAATTGCAACACGCACGATGGTAAACAAAAATGTTTCTACGTTTTTAACAACCTAACGGATTTGTACACACATTCCGCCAACTGGTTAATGTGTTCAGTATGGGTAAGACGACGTGTGGCAGCAATACAGGCCTGACTACGACGGGGCATGCTGTGAATTATGTCATCAGTCTCATATTGTGGCAATAATGCCCATTCTTGTAGCAGAGCTGCTCACTAGTCTTAGAGAGTGGTGTGTGAATGCGGACAAGATGCAACCCGTCTGCCTACTGCGTCCCAGACATGCTGTATGGTTTTCAAATCGGGAGATCGAGGAGGCCACGACATGCATGCAATATGTTCCGCTTCCAAGAAATCCTCAACCGTGCTCTATGAGATCGAGCATTGTCGATCTTCAGTACGAAGGCTTGGCCCGCAGCACCTCGCAACAACCGCACATGATGTCCGAAGATCTGGTAACGATACCTAACAGAAGTTAAGCCTTGCCAATTCACCCGTACAATTTCATGAAGAGGTGTGAGTGGTCAACTTAATCCCTGCCCACACCATTACGGATCCTCCTCGAGATCGGTCTCCTTCCACAATGTTTGAGTCCCCAAATCGTGTTCTGCGTTCCCTCCAGATGTGAATCCGTCGAGAATCACTCTCCAGACCAAATAGTAACTCATCTGTGAAAAGCACATTGGCCCCTTTTTCGACCGTCCAGGTGACATGTTGACGACTCCACTCCAGACGCCGGCCGCTGTGGCCGAGCGTTTCCAGGCGCTTCAGTCTGGAACCGCGCTGCTGCTATGGTCGCAGGTTCGAATCCTGCCTCGGGCATGGATGTGTGTGTGTTCTTCTTAGGTTAGTGAGGTTTAAGTAGTTCTAAGTCTAGCTGACTGATGACTTCAGATGTTAAGTTCATAGTGCTCAGAGCCATTTGAACCACTCTAGACGTTCCCTTCTGTGAAGACGCGTCACAGTTACACATACAGCGTGTCTCCGACAATAAACTCCAGTCTGTCGAAGCTTTCTGCACAGCGTTTGCCTCGATGTAATCCATTACATGCTGAGAGGTCAGACGCCAGTTGCAGTGCTGTACTGAAGCGGTACCTTTGTACCCTTACAACCAGATAATGTCTCTCTCTTATGATGTCACGTATGGTCGGCGCTACCCTCGTCCGGTGTCTATAATTGCCGCCACATTCGAGAAACAATAGAACGATTCACATGAAGCCGTCAGACCACATCAGTTTGCATCTGTTCTGCTTCCAATTCTTCCTGTGGCCCTCCACTGCAAAGTTTGTTAGGCGTATTCTCTGTGACATACTGCAGCGTTTGTGACTCTGTGTACAGCGATTGAGAATGTGGGACTACCCGGCAAACACTTCTCCGTTTTATAGGTGCGCTGACGTAAATCTCTGGTGTGGTTTTCCCTTGACCGGATTGCCGTCTTCGCTGCAGAACACGATCATACAGAGATCTGTGGTCCTTACGCGAAATTTAAGTTAGTCTGGTTCTGCAGTCAGCCTCAAATGGCGTCGCTCTAAATTTTCTCAATAATGCCTCGCCAGAGGACTTCGTCTTCCCTCCACAGATTCCTAATTGAATTCACTTAGCATCTCCATAATAGTTCGGCATTGATTAACCTAGAGATAAGAAACCTGGGAATCCGTCTGAATTGCTTCGGTGTCTGTCTTTCTTTAATCGGGCCGGGTAGACATCCCACACACTGGAGCAGTATTCAAGACTGTATTGCACGAATGTTCTATACGCTGTCTCCTTTATAGATCAGCTACACTTTCCTAAAATTCCTCCACACACATATACACAAACGATCCTCGTAAAGCGTCTGCTTTCGAAATGTCTAAGAGGACATACACCAAGTATTCATCTAACTTTTTGGCCTCGATATGCGATGATTTCACAATGTTCAGAGCGGATACACGGCATCATTCGACCTCTTTGTGGGAACCTAAAAATAGCTAGCATGGACGACATGCACGGAGCCTGCGGATTGATGTCGCTAGGTGGGTATGGGGGACGGCTGGGGAGCGCGCAGAGATAGTTCGTGCATTGGCGATGAACGATGTGTCCAAATGGCGGAGTCGTTAACGAAACTGTCTAGTAAGCGCCGGCACTGTCGCTCAGAGTGTTCGGTCAGAGCGCCGGTTGGCCTCTGTAATAAAAAAAAAACTGAGTGGAAGGATCAACAGACGAACTTGAACGGATGTCATGTGACGTCCGCAACGACCAAACACAACGATCAACCACGAACAGAATGAAAAAAAAAGTAAGCAGGCAATCCCGGGTTCGAGTCCTGTTCGGCACACATTTTCACTCGGCGCCGCCGATTCCGCAAAAAAAGTCCTGATACAGCTGGTATCATCACTTTATTTTCCTTCCTCACCACCTTCACACTCCACCTTCAGTTAACATAATACGTTAACTTTAAATTTCTGTAGTTTTGTGGCCATAATTATTGTGGCAAGTTGTGAAACCGACATTTTACATTCCACACCTTGAGACCTGAAGCTTGTCACTGTAATGAACGGAGCGTGTGTACGGGAACTGTAAACAAACAATCCTATTTTTCAGAAATAGTTCAAAATCCCATATCCAGAATTTTCTTCTAAACCCCTATCTATTTAACAATGAAATATTAACATCGAAAAGTAAAAGAATTGCTTCTTGAACACAGCGCATGTTGTTGTTGTCGTCGTCAGTCCTGAGACTGCTTTGATGCAGCTCTGCATGCTACTCAATCCTGTGCAAGCTTCATCTCCCAGTGCTTACTGCAGCCTACATCCTTCTCAATCTGCTTAGTGTATTCATCTCTTGGTCTCCCTCTACAAGTTTTACCCTCCACGCTGCCCTCCAATACTAAATTGCTGATCCCTTGATGACTCAGAACATGTCCTACCAACCGATCCCTTCTTCTGGTCAAGTTGTGCCACAAATTTCTCTTCTCTCCAGTTCTGTTCAATACCTCCTCACTAGTTGTGATCTACCCATCTAATCTTCAGCATTCTTCTGTAGCACCACATTTCGAAAGCTTCTATTCTCTTCTTGTCCAAACTACTTATCGTCCATGTTTCACTTCCGTACATGGCTACACTCCATGCAAATACTTTCTGGAAAGACTTCCTGACACTTAAATCTATACTCGATGTTAACAAATTTCTCTTCTTCAGAAACGATTTCCTTGCCATTGCCAGTCTATTTTATATCCTCTCTACTTCGACCATCATCAGTTATTTTGCTCCCCAAACAGGACAACTCTTTTACTACTTTAAGTGTCTTATTTCCTAATCTAATTCCCTCAGCATCACCCGAGTTAACTCGACTACATTCCATTATCCTCGTTTTGCTTTTGTTGATGTTCATCTTGTATCCTCCTTTCAAGACCTATCAATTCCATTCAGCTGCTCTTCCAGGTCCTCTGCCGCCTCTGACAGAATTACAATGTCATCGGCAGACCTCAAAGTTTTTATTTCTTCTCCATGGTTTTTAATACCTACTCCGAATTTTTCTTTTGTTTCCTTTACTACTTGCTCAATATAGAGATTGAATAACATCGGGGATAGGCTACAACCCTGTCTCACTCCCTTCCCAACCACTGCTTCCCTTTCATGCCCCTCGACTCTTATAACTGCCATCTGGTTTCTGTTAAAATTGTACACAGCTTTTCGCTCCCTGTATTTTACCCTTGCTACCTTCAGAATTTGAAAAAGAGTGTTCCAGTCGAAATTGTCAAAAGCTTTCTCTAAGTCTACAAATGCTAGAAACGTACGTTTACCGTTTCTTAATCTGGCTTCTAAGATAAGCCGTAGGGTCAGTATTGCCTCACGTGTTCCAATATTTCTACGGAATCCAAACTGATCTTCCCCGAGGTCGGCTTCTAGCAGTTTTTCCATTCGTCTGTAAAGAAGTCGCGTTAGTATTTTGCAGCTGTGACTTATTAAACTGATAGTTCGGTAATTTTCACATCTGTCAACACCTGCTTTCTTTGGGATTGGAATTATTATACTGTTCTTGAAGTTTGAGGGTATTTCGCCCGCCTCATACATTTTGCTCACCAGATGGTAGAGTTTTGTTAGGACTGGCTCTCCCAAGGCTGTCAGTAGTTCTAACGGAATGTTGTCTACTCCCGGGGCCTTGTTTCGACTTACGTCTTCCAGTGTTCTGTCAAACTCTTCACGCAATATTATATCTCCCATTTCATCTTCATGTACATCCTCCTCCATTTGCGTAATATTGCCCTCAAGTACATCGCCCTTGTATGGAACCTCTATATTCTCCTTCCACCTTTCTGCTTTCCCTTATTTGCTTAGAATTGAGTTTCCATCTGAGCTCTTGATATTCATACAAGTGGTTCTCTTTTACTCACCGTCATAATCAATGCCATTTCGTGGCGTTGCGGGCGTTTAACGCAATCAGAAAATGGTGTGGCATTGTTGAGATGGGCGTAGACAATGACGGCAGCCAGAAATTATGAAATTTCCATATTGTTAACCATAAATGAAACTAAAGTGGAAGACAAGTATTGCCTCATGCTCCAGTGCCGTTGAATGTCCTTCAAGACTGATTACTGCCCGCAGAACTGGGTCGCTATTGACGTCGCTCCCGATATGGCGAAATACTGCAACTGACTCCCCGATTATGTCTCTGGTCTTATGCCGTTACTCTAGAGTCAATTGTTTCGGGGCACACCGCTCACCACATATTACTGAACACGAGGCTCTGCAGTAGATGACCTTTCCATGTTATTACACTGACCCAATGACATCGTCAGTAATGATAGCAGCGGGCACAGGATCATCGAAGTTGGGCTGTGGATCAGTGGAAACCGATCCCTGGTACATGATCATTACAAGGGGCGGTTTCAGGTTGTGAGAACACATTCACCTGGACTTCAACAGGATTTGTGTAGTAATTAAAGGCAACACCACAGCTGTGGATCACGTGGACACTGTTGCGGATCACCTGCTTCATGTTTGACGTCTTCCCCAGCGGTGATAATCGTCCCTGTCAGAAGGCCAGAACCATGCTACAGTGGTCTGAGGAGAACTTTGGTGAATTCACATTGATGCTTTGAGCTCCAAATTGGCTTGATCTGATGTAGATAGGAGGCATGTCGAACGGTATCCGATTCCAGCTCAGTGCCTACGAACCACTGACCCGTTGTATACGGAAATTGTGTGACCTGTATAAATGAAACGGATGTCGTATACCACGGAAAATCCGATAAGGATATGTCCCGGCCACCCTTAATCGCTATTATTTTCCGTTCCAAAGGCGGACCAACACGCTTTTAATTAGGAGGTCATAATTTTTTGGATCATAAGTGTACAGGGATCGGAGAAGAGTGATCAGCAGTATCTGAAGTAGGTTCATTGCCGTTGATCACCCGCTGATGATATTCAGCTGTGAGGGCTACACACGAAGGTAGTTTTGAAGCAGCATAAAGTATAGCCCTTAAACTACTGAACTTGGAATGCCCAACAATACCGACCGGCCGCCGTGTCATCCTCAGCCCACAGGCGTCGCTGGATGCAGAAATTGAGGGTCATGTGGTCAACACACCGCTCTAACGGCCGTATGTCATTTTACGAGACCGGAGCCGCTACTTCTCAATCAAGCAGCTCCTTAGTTTGCCTCCAAAGGAAAGTATAGCCCTTACTGAGGAGAAATATCCTGTAATACCAAAATTCATCCAGCATAGTCTTGATGAAGGATCTACAGGTACACAGGTAGTAAAAGAATGCAGCATTAAGGCATCACAAGTTCACTCTGTCTATTTGAGGTCTACTTACAGTCATTTTTAAATTGCATAATTTAGAACGCCACTTATAACGTAACTTCCCAAATTAACAACTCTCATGTGTGGATGTATTTATCTGCTACTCGTTTGTCGTGAAAGATTGCAGGTCCACGGGTTCATAAGTGTATTTGAGGAGATCGTTTTATTTCACAGACAAAAAGAACTTTGAAAAATCTATGTTAATTATTCTCCTGTACATAAACAACAACATGAGACCAGAGTGCACTGAAATATCTTGCTGCCTCAGACAGTCAGATAGCATTGCAACCAGCACGCTAAGCAAAACCAGCACACCTCCGTCTGAAAAAGATACGCACAATTGTCATCTGCTAAAACACCTGCCTAGAGGTTAACAATCGCCCACAAACACTGCTACTCCCAAAAGGTAAACCCTTCGTCTGAGGCTGCTGTCTTTATTCTAGTCACGAGTGACATCAGCCCCACGGCATAACACTTTCGCTGCAAGACATGATTTCTTTACATTTCGTGATAAACGCGAATTTATTTCTGACTGTACTGCTCACCAAATACTGCTACCTGTACTGAGAGGTGGCTTTCCGGCCACTATAATACGAGGGTAAGTCAATTATTATCCGCAATTTAGCTATCTTTTTGTTTATATTGGTAGTAATGCCGTTTTACGTTGATGACGCATGCTTTGTTTATTTGTTGTTATATTTTTGCAATTTTCAAGCTGCTGGGTTAGTTTCGTTACCGCTACCTTGCTGTTAATCATGGCTGCTCCGCTGCCTATTTGCACCAAAGAGGAACAACGTTCATTAATCCCTTTTTGTGGTCGTAAGGCGTATCAGGGGCCGAAATTCATTGAAGAATTTCTGTACAGTACGATAACAGTGTTTTGCCACAACGGAGTGTCTACGAATGGATTCAAAAATTCCGAAATGGTCGCACAAGTGTTACGCACGATGAAGGAGTCGGACAACCGTTTACCGCCACAAATGAAGAAACCATTGAGCGTTCACGTGACATGATTCTCTTAGACAGATGATTAACTATTGACGAAGTGGCACATCGTCTGCAAATTAGTCACTGTTCGGCCTACGAAATCATCCACAACAGATTTGGGCTTCATAAAGTTTGTGCAAGATGGATCTCAAAGCAACTCACACAGTTGCATAAACAAACGCGCTTGGACATCTGCAAAAAACATTTGGATCGCTATGGTAACGAAGGGGACAACATATTAGACAGGATCATTACTGGTGACGTAACATCGATCCATCATTACGAGCCGGAGAGCAAACGGCAGAGTATGGAATGGAAACATCCAAATTTGCTGCGCAAGTAAAAGTCCAAGACCCAACCGTCCACAGGAAAACTGGTGGTTACGGATTTTTGGGGCGCACAAGGTCCAGTACTGGAACATAATGGGGAAGGGACACAACAATAAACAGTGTTCGTTAGAGTGAGATGCTTCCTGCCAGGCTACATCCTGCAATTTGAAGCAAACGCCGAGGATTGCTGTCAAAAGGTGTTGTGCTGTTGCACGACAATGCCCGTCCGCATACTGGTGCCCACACTGCTGAAACGCTCCAGAAACTCAAATATGAAGTACTGTATCATCTTCCATATAGTCCCGATCTTGCTTCTTCTGACAACCACTTGTTTGGTCCACTCAAACAAGCATTAAGGGCCCGTCGATTTGCCTTGGACGAAGCAGTGAAAGAAGCGGTGCATTCCTGGCTGGTAGCTCAGCCAGAACCTTCTTTTATGAGGGCATCAGGAAGCTTGTACAACGATGGACCAAGTGCGTTGAAACGCAAGAAGACTATGTCGAAAAATGATGTTCTTGTAAGTTTCCTATTTGATTAAAAAAAATTTTATAACTACTTTACAGATAATATTTGACGTACCCTCATCCGATTTTAAGAGAACCATCTGACGAAAAATATTGATTTTTGCATATCTTACTATCCGACATATTCGCTCGATAAAGGACTGACTTTCTTTACGTTATTCATCGTAGCTACTCCGCTGTATCAAATGAAAAAAAAACACTGCACGAAATATTAAGTAATTTGCAGAGTTAAAAACACATTACATAACCTTCGTTGCTGTGTATTAAATGTAGATGAGATATGGAAATTTTATTAAAAATTAAGAGCAGAACAATAGCTCATTTCGTTCCCGACGTATATATATATATATATATATATATATATATATATATATATATATATATATATATATATATATATATGTGTGTGTGTGTGTGTCAGGTGCTCGCATGTGACATGCCCATTACTGTCCGAACGCATGGGGTATCATGTAGTCATAACAATCGCCATGATTCATAAATTGTTCAAGCCATCGAAACGAGGTTTTTTGAAAATGTTAGCACGCAAAGAGCCAGATGTACTAGAGACTTTTTTATTCACCGAGATATATAAGTGACTCGTTCGTAGCATGAGAGGTCAGCAGAACAAAGCACTTAGAAACGTAAATAGCGCTTAAAGGAAAAGCTATAGACTGCATTTAAACACGTTTCATTACCCGGGGAATGGCAGCATGTGACGAGTTATATTACCCACAGCAGGCAAGGGGGTAAGACAAGCCCACATCATAATAATGACTTGTCTTACGACTCCCTGACTCAGTATATTGGGCAATATACCGTATCGCGTGAGGCCGAAATTGTTCAGTAAGCAGAAGCTACTGCCAGGTACCCGTGAGTTACGCACATACAGTCAGCTGGCACAGTGACATCATATAAATATGGATATATTAGGGAAGACAGATGAAGGCACTCATTCTTTGAAGTGCATTCAGGAGAGTTGTTTGGTTTCATATTTAGTATTATCAAGTAATTAGCTGTAGAAACTTTCGACAAAAGTATTTAAGTGCAGGAAAATAACACGACAACTTCTCATTCGTTCGTTTCAAAGATTGAATGCTTTATTTCAGAAAAGCATAACAGCACTACCTACCTTTCCTCTGCAGTAATGTATCTTACTCTTCTTAGGTTTATAGGTCGCTCTAATATTGTGAAAAGTGAGACCCAATGAACATATGAATAGCATATTTCCTGTGTAAATAAGATTTAACGAAGTTAAGCAATTCGTTGGAAAATTCATGGTTCGTCCTTAAAAAATTCCGACAGTCATATGGCTCTGCTACAAGTTGTGTTAGCATGTTAGTACGGCCATGCCTAAAACGCCTTCAATGCGACTTCTTCGGCATTAGCAGTTTCCTCTCCTTTCCCTTTTAGCAATATGTAGCGATCGCAATCGCAATACGCGCGAATACTACATCATCGAGTGCAGACATGTCCGCTACGAAGGCAGAGTTCTGATTGACAGGCCCTGCATCGGAATACCAATGAGCGATTCTTGGCCTCGTACTTTCGCGCAGTATTTTGACAAAATATTATTGCGCAATAAATACTGAGTGTCTGAAAGCCCCTCAATATACGCCGCACGTGAATTCGTACACTATTAGATGTCTGTACGCAGCGGTCACTATCTCTGGCACTGACTTTACCATAACAATGTTAGTAAGAATTGGCCTTAGTTATTTCCTATTCAGTTTAACGAAGCATAATAGGAGCGAAGTTTCAGTGCGCATCACTCTCAATAATGTTCGCAGATTACTCTTATCAACGTAAGACCAGAATGTGTCCATTCATTAGACGAGGACGATTTAGTCAGGGCGACGAAGATAAAATTAACGAACGTTAGTAATTAGGATAAAGTATTTCTTTTAAGTAGCCAAAGATAACACGTCTGTGCTAGAAAAGTGTAAACAATTATTCAACACTGGGAGCTTCCACAGTAAGGTATAGCTTTCATCAATCTGAAAGTTGGTTTGAACACCACAATTCTTTACTAGGCAAGGCCCAGTTAATGTGGCATGGAATTGATTCCCTGTGACCTTCAAATGATCTCCAGTTTTATGTGGATTCCGAACCACGCTGCAATTTGGCACTTTTCGCATTAAGAAATATTGCCAGAGCTGAAAGGATTAATAAGCGACAAGTCAAAACCATATTGTTGGTTTGAGCATCGAATCCAAGACTTCTATATTCAAACTATAGCGCCTAACTACCGAACTACCGAAAATTACAGGTTACGGACAGAATCACGGTAGTAAAACATAGGTCAATAAACAGCTATCACGCCCTTTAAAGTCATTCAAGAGAATAGATTTTCTTAACTTGTTCCACACATTGGCTATGTACAAAGATAATGGTTTGTTAGATTTGTACCTAAATGAATTTACGAACCTTTTCACGGCCGTTAGGTCCGCTAGGAACTAATAAGTAATGGTTTGTTAGCTTCCTACATAAATGAATTCACGAAGCTTCTCACAGTCCTCAAGTCCACTAGAAACTAGTAAATAAGCACATAATGGCAGTATTTACATACTTTTAATATTCTTCCTGCTAATTAATAGTACATTGAAAAGACAATATTGGTAATGTGACATGTTATGTAAATATCTCAACTTTGTTAGTCAACCCTGCAGTTTAGTTTGTGATGAATATTTATAGTCAAAATCATTTTAATTAGAATAAGATATTTTATGAAACTATATTTTAATTTCTTTCGACTTATAGATTCACAGTCCTAAGTGGACTCTGCATTAGTTTGTCCTTAATAGCAGAATGTAGTTCATTTTAAGGACTAATTCAAGAGTTTTCCTCTTGTTTCTGTTTTACTTGTGACCTTCCCTCACTTATCGACCTTAATGACAGTGAAAAATTAAACCACGTGTACCCAATGGAAATCAGGGAAAAGCAATCGTCACCGAAGTTAATCTGTCGGTAAAGAGGGAGGAAAGAGTTACATCTAAATGAAAGGAAAAATGAAAATGAAACTGGTGGAAATTAATTTTGAAAAGGCTAAAGTTAATAAAGAAAGTAAATGTGCGGTCGTTACGTTAACTCCGCTGCAGAGTGAAAGTCTCATTCTGGAAACTAGCGGTAATTAGATATTTGAGATTTGGGGGGAAGTTACGGTCGCCAGTCCTATGGACAATTACTATAGTAACTGAAAAAGAAAGGTTATTATACATATAATTAGCACTAGAGGCATGGCAACTGAAGGTTGACACGTGTAGTGTGAAAACTGAAAGTTTGTCAGAAGTAATAAATTTCGCTACACTCTGACTTAATTTAGCAAAGAATTAATAAAACCGGAAAATTGCAAGTTAATTTCGTGACTGAAATTAATAGTGAGCTTTGTTTCTGAAGCACATCGAAATTCAGAAAAATACGGTTAGTCTTGGGCTACCTCAACAATCATTTCAAAAGCTACTTGAATCTACGCAATTTAGAAATAAGAGATTTAACTTTGAACTTGAATTAAATTATTCTGAACAATTAACAATAGTAAAATTTAGTACGTACCAAGCTGAGCTGCAGTCACAGGTAAGCTAAAATACGGTAACAAAACTCGCACTCTTAATTTGTGCTTGTGTAGTCTAAATATTGTAGCCAGCTATGAATACCTTGACTGAACTTTGAAATTAAAGCAGTGAAATAGAATGATATTACTTTAATGCTGGCGTTTCAATTTCAGCGACACTCGGGTTCATTCAGGAAAAGGAAGGGACCCTGCTTGGTAATGCAATTGGGACAATGATCAACAAAGGTTCATGCTAAGTTGCTGTATTTTTGTGATGCAACAGTTTTTAAAGCTGAGGTCTGCCATACAGTTCTAAAACTTCACGTGCTTCCAGTCTTCCTTGTTGGTTGATTGAAGGTTTGAAGCCGTCGATCGAGGAGGTGGCGACAGTCACTCATTGTCGGCCGTCGCTGTTGCAGAAGCTGGATGTTGGCGCGCCTTCTTCTCGACACGGTCACCAGGCGAAACGGGCTCTTGATGTGCGCCAGCTAATGCTTCCCGTCCGCGACACCGTGTCAGAAACTATCATAGCGATTCGAGCGCAATTAAATGCTGCCCAACCCCGAAAGCGCGGCAACTCGCGGGAGCGTCACACAACACACCTGCTCCACCGCCCTACCCCAGCCAGATTGCCTCTGCCCGCGCTCCACGCGGCAGAGTTAACACTACCAAAGATCCTAAACACATTGGTTCTCACACGACCTATCAATGTATTCGCTCG
Source organism: Schistocerca piceifrons (assembly GCF_021461385.2). Lineage (NCBI taxonomy): Eukaryota > Metazoa > Arthropoda > Insecta > Orthoptera > Acrididae > Schistocerca > Schistocerca piceifrons. The sequence goes on from NC_060139.1 coordinate 66,831,252, forward strand.
GTAGCATAGTTTTCCCTAGGTAAGACCCAGCGTAAATATACAAATAATATTTACAAAACAAACCAATTATACATCGACATAAATGTATATATATATATATACAAATAGTAAAACAATTACAATATACAAAGACACAGGAATGTTATATCTTCAGGTAACAAAATAAGGAAAAAAATTTGCAGTGCAGTAGATGGAAATAGGAGGATATGCATTTCCAGCGTTAAACGTGCCCCACATTGTCTGAGGATGTTCGTGTAACCTAAACAGACTCAGAAAATGTCCCAAAAAGGAAAAAAAACAGCGGAAATTCATATGCTCAAAACACCAAGAAAATGTAGTATTAGGCTAATTAACCATTAACCAATTTTTAGACCATAATAATTGAGTGGAGACAGTCCTAATCTTATTTCACTCTGTCATCTTACACAAAAGAAAACCGGTTGACAACATATTAAAATTCATAGAAAACATAGAAAATGGTTTAGCTATCCAAAAAATCGAAATTCCTAACTGTATCAAGAAATGGCATACTATTTACAAAACTAATCAGAGTACATGGTTATAAAAAGCAGGTATATCAAAATACGCAAATTATTAATTAATTCCATAGAATACACATTTTATATAAACTTTTCATAATTAATACTCTCGCCATGAGAGTCCACTTAACGCTAAACAAGAAAATAATATACAGCAGGTCGACAAAAACATAAATATTGACAGCAGAATTCTCTCACATCAGCAGTCCGGGAAGAAAAACAACTTCGCCTTCCGTACCCGCAAGTAGAAAAAATGCCGACAGCGGCACAAGAGCCGACAGCGGCACAAGAGCCGACAGCGGCTCCGCCTCGCCAGTATTGTTGCGCCCGCCTGTGCGGCACGCTTGATCTCACTCGCCTGTGTAACGGCATTTCCAGAACGTCCGTTTCACTGAATTCCTTCGGAAAAACTCACTCCCGAGTAATTTCAAGGAGTCCATTAACACTATCACAGTGGATAACTCAACACTGTCCATCATCACACGCATGTACTAGCCTGAAACTTAAAACAGCGTCTAAGTACATCGGCAATGACTAGTAAATCACATACTTGTGAAATCTTACAGCTAGTTACAAAATCATATTTACATTCCTTAATCTGCTGTGACTCAGCTGAAAACTTAAACTAGCAGCTTAGATTTTTCAATTGATTATTAATAAATTCCTCTTAAATCATTTAGTCAAAATTAATTACTTATTAATTACAACTTCTTTCATGTCCTCTTCGTCAGGCAAAAGCATGGCAATCTAGCAAACCTTAAATCTTACACTCTATATTTACATACTGTACAAATTACCCATTGTGTGGTATTAATCGATCCTAGGTTGGTACAATTTCAAGTCTACAATGTTCCGTATACCTAATAGTTTTCCAGAGCTTGGATACTCTAAGCAATAAGCATTTGTGTGAGGTACACCAATGACTTTATATGGTCCATTATAAACAAACTTAAATTTAGAGGTTTCATTGTCGATCTCGCTCGATTTCTCATGAGATTTTACAAGTTCTAAGTCTCCGATTGCAAACTTAGCAAAACGCGCTTTAGCGTCATGACGACGTATGCGAGTATCGGCTTTTAGCTTCATTATTTCTCGCAAACGATCTTTTTTCACACCAATACTAATGTCAATCCGTGGAGGGAATTTGATTATCTCTTCCACTAAACTTTTACTGTCATACAACAGGATTTCCTCTGGAGAAAATCCCGTAGATTCATGTCTCAAGGTGTTCATAATTCTCTCAAATTCTGTTACATATTTGCCCCATGCCCTATGGTTGTGATGGCAATAGGTACGGCAAAGTCGGCCTCGTCTTTGTTCGTGTGTTACGTTTGACACACCGTCTGCAATACTTTCCAATTCACTTTTTAAACTATTGTCAATGCCGAGATTCTTCACATTACAGTAGTTCAAATTCATACCTACGTCAATAGCATCCGGCCAGTTAACAATGTGTATAGGCTGGTATTGCCTATGCACACCGTCTCCTGCCTCGTCAAAACTGACTACTATTGTTTTATCTTGTGACGTACATGTCAAAGTTTTGCTTTCGCAATTAATCACTGCACGGTACTTTAATAGCCAATCTAACCCGATAATTACTTCCGTAGTTAAGTCTGGCACGACGAAAAACTCTTGTTCAAATCGTGCCCCACATATCTCGAAGTGGACAAAAATCTGTTTTGTGTCCGGTTTACTGGCCTTCCCAGTAGCACCGATAATTTTCACCCCTGTTACTGGCATAACTACGATGCCAGGTCTGTCTTTCAGTAACTGAAATATTTTCCCAAATACAGCACTCAATTCTGCACCGGTGTCAATCAACACGTTTAGTTGTAGGTCGTGCATATTAACAGACGCTACTATCTGTCTACACTTGTCCTCGACTGTTTCTTTATTTTCCCACAGTAAATCCTCGTCTATATCCAGGTCATTCCAGAAAAAACCATCCGGCTTTGATTGTAAATCCGGCTTATCTGGCGGCTTTTTCAGCCTCTGTTCACATACAGTTTTAATTTGAACGCGTTGTCCTGAGGCTTAGTCTGTAGCTTCGCCTGCAATACCGAAACCTTTTCCTGTAACTCGTCAACTAGTGAGTGTTGCTTTGCTATCAGTTCACTAATTGTCACCGTTGATTCCTCTTTGGTCAGATTGATCTCATCTGCCAATCTACCTGGAGGAATGTGCCCAGTAGTATCTGCAATTACTTCCTCTGGATCTTCGCAACCCACACTGCTACCGTCTGACCGTATAACGTCAGCTCTAACCTCATACACGCTGTAATCTACGTGCTTTTCTACCAATCGTGTCCAGCTATCACTAAAATTTTCGTAATCTTTCTCCTTAATACTCTCGCATTGTTTAAACTGGAGGTTTGCGTCGAATGGGTCGGCTACTTCTACCACTTCAACGTTCTGTAAGGTCTGCCGGTTAGGGCCAGAACTTTCCGTTACTACTTCAACATCTAACTCCTGCGGGACGAAACACGACGAATCTTGCTCGTGCTCCCCATTATCATCAACTATTTCTGGTAAAGTCTGCCGGTTAGGGCCAGAACTTTCTATCACTTCACAAACACTATCTTCCTGCAGGACGAGAAGCGGCAAATCCTGCCCACGCTCCCTATAAACACTTCTCCCGCACAGGCCCCCATAATCTCTTAGTTCGTCGTATAAGCGACCGAAATGCCTTAACCAGACCTCATCCCTCTCTGCATCCCCTCGCTCAATGACGGACGTTTTATCCGACATCTGATCTTCTCTCAACAATTGCGAATCATTCTTAAACTCAATCTCCAGTTCCTCTGTGGGTGTTACAGCTGCCATTTTATAATCGTTTCCCGGAACACTGCTTAAATTGTTCTCACTGACAGTGAATGTATTTTCTGCTGCCGTGTCTACAGCTGATCTACTACTTGTGGGCGCCCTCTTTTCTCCTAACACTGCCACACTCTCCCGCCGTTGATTATTCCACACGGAATTTTCATAACGACGACACCTGGGTTTTCTCCTGTTAATGGGCCGCCAAAACTTCTCCACGCCCGGGCGGCCCCTCACCAGCGCGGCTAATGGTTTCCCTGTCTCGTCCCAGCAGATCTGCTCCCCGGATGCTGCTGAGGCGGCTGATCACACCCTCTGGCGTTATTACTATTCTGCGAAGCCCTTATCACGTTAGTGTGGTAATGGTTTCCGTCATTCCTGTTATTATTTGCATTGTACCGATTGTTATTAGGGTCCGAACCATTATTGTTATTGCTGCCATGGTTGCGGTATGCATTATTCCCATGGTTATCGTTGTTGTGGTTGTTGTGGTACCCGTTGTTGTTACCACGGCCTCTACAACTGTGGCGATTATTGCGCCAATTGTCCTCGTCCTCATCTCTTTCCAGGAAATCATTGATTGTCCTGTAACTGCTTCCTACGTAGCGTTTTTTTATCATCTGGAAGCTTCTTGTAGAGTTCCCAAACTATTTCGGATTCCGTGCGGCGATCACGCAAATATTCCAACTTGCGGATCCAGCCCTCACAAAACTCCTTCATCGAGCCGCGCGAATTCGCATCGAAAGGCCTCGATACGACAAATTCGCGCCAGATACTTTGTTGTTTTTGCTCTGACCAGTATTCAGCCAGAAACAAATTTTTAAACTCGTCGAAAGTCAGGTTCGTAATGTTGAGGTTTAAGCCCCAACGCTTGGCATCACCAGCCAACACGTCAATAACCGCATTAATTTTTCTCTCATAGGCCATGATGTGGGTAAAACTCTTTCACAATATTTAATGAAATCCGTCGCGTGTATACCGCCGTTTTTCAAGGGGTCGAACCGCTCCTCTTTCGTCAACAATTCCGAACTATGTGCACAGATTGGCACATAGCTCTGTTTTTCGTCAAGTTTCTTTTCTAATTCCGACACTCTCGTAATTACGTGACAAGTGGTTGTCGCAAGCGTTTACACTTCCCTCTTTTTCTCTTCGCAGGTATTAGCCTGCTTCCTCACTTTAATATCTACTTTGGATACTAAAGTCTTTAAAGTTTCCAACGTCTGTTGATCCTATTTTTTCACTAATTGAATTTGTTCCGTCACCTTATTCTCGATGATTGGAGCAACTGCTTCTCCTACACTTTTCTCGATTCTGCTAATTTCGGAATAAAAAAGAGTATTTATGCTCGCAATTTCCGCCTGAACGCCTATCATTTCCTGTTTAAGATTACCGATTTCGGTATTAATTACAACAATATCTTCTTTGATTTTATCAACTTTTGTGTTAACAACTCCAACATTGTTGTTAACAACATTAATAGCTTTGTTCTGATTGTCTAGCTTCCGTTCAATTTCTTCAGACTGAGCTTCTTGCTTGGCAGACTGAGCTTCTTGCTTAGCAGCCTGAGCTTTAATTTCTGCCGATTGACTCTTGATTTCGTTAGTCAAAACATTCAATAAATCTGTTAAATTCCCAGAAACTACCGGTTTTAATTCCGTAGCGGCTTCCTCTTTAATTGTCCCCCCGTATTCGTCATCAAGGGGTTCAGATTTGATTTTCACTTCCGATTCCGAAACATTTTCTAAAGTTTGGAATTCCATTTCTGCTATTCGTTGCGTTTCGGCGGTCGGGTCTCTCATGCCCCTGATCAATGGGTACCGCGGTGCGCGTTTCCCACTGTTCGATCGATTGTTCCGTATCCAAGTCTACCAAATTTTGGTAATTGTTGCCTTCATTCATTTTAATAATTTTCAATATAAATGACAAATCTCAAATCTAATTAGGATTCCTCGTACTACTTAATCTCGCTGATGTAACGACCTGTTCGTAACCAATAATTTGTTACGAGATTTGCACCATACAAAATTCGTGTCCAGATCAACCTCAAATCTGAAGATTGTCCTGTCGCCAGGTCGCCACATGTAATCTCCCCCTCACTTATCGACCTTAACGACAGTGAAAAATTAAACCGCGTGTACCCAATGGAAATTTGGGAAAAGCAATCGTCACCGAAGTTAATCTGTCGGTAAAGAGGGAGGAAAGGGTTACATCTAAATGAAAGGAAAAATGCAAATGAAACTGGTGGAAATTAATTTTGAAAAGGGGTAAAGTTAATAAAGAAAGTAAATGTGCGGCCGTTATGTTAACAATTAACTAGCGGTAATTAGATATTTGAGATTTGGGGGGAAGTTACGGTCGCCAGTCCTATGAACAATTACTATAGTAACTGAAAAAGAAAGGTTATTATACATATAATTAGCACTAGAGGTGTGGCAACTGAAGGTTGACACGTGTAGTGTGAAAACTGAAAGTTTGTCAGAAGTAATAAATTTCGCTACACTCTGACTTAATTTAGCAAAAGAATTAATAAAACTGGAAAATTGCAAGTTAATTTCGTGACTGAAATTAATAGTGAGCTTTGTTTCTGAAGTACATCGAAATTCGGTAAAATACGGTTAGTCTTGGGCTACCTCAACAATCATTTCAAAAGCTACTTGAATCTACGCAATTTAGAAATAAGAGATTTAACTTTGAACTTGAATTAAATTATTCTGAACAATTAACAATAGTAAAATTTAGTACGTACCAAGCTGAGCTGCAGTCACAGGTAAGCTAAAATACGGTAACAAAACTCGCACTCTTAATTTGTGCTTGTGTAATCTAAATATTGTAGCCAGCTATGAATACCTTGTCTGAACTTTGAAATTAAAGCAGTGAAATCGAATGATATTACTTTAATGCTGGCCTTTGAATTTCAACGTCTCTCGGGTTCATTCCGGAAAAGGAAGGGACCCTGCTTGGTAATGCAATTGGGACAATGATCAACAAAGGTTCATACTAAGTTGCTGTATTTCTTTGATGCAACGGTTTTAAAAGCTGAGTTCTGCCATACAGTTCTAAAACTTTATGTGCTTCCAGTCTTCCTTGTTGGTTGATTGAAGGTTTGAAGCCGTCGATCGAGGAGGTGGCAACAGTCACTCACTGTCGGCCGTCGCTGTTGCAGAAGCTGGATATTGGCGCGCCTTCTTCTCGACACGGTCACCAGGCGAAACGGGCTCTTGATGTGCGCCAGCTAATGCTTACGTCCGCGACACCGTGTCAGAAACTATCATAGCAAGTCGAGCGCAATTACATGCTGCCCAACCCCGAAAGCGCGGCAACTCGCGGGAGCGTCACACAACACACCTGCTCCACCGCCCTACCCCAGCCAGATTGCCTGTGCCCGCGCTCCACGCGGCAGAGTTAACACTACCAAAGATCCTAAACACATTGGTTCTCACACGACCTGTCAATGTATTCGTTCGGTAGCATAGTTTTCCCTAGGCAAGACCTAGCGTAAAAATACAAATAATATTTACAAATCAAACCAATTATACATCGACATATATATATATATATATATATATATATATATATATATATATATATATATATATATATACAAATAGTAAAACAATTACAATATACAAAGACACAGAAATGTTATATCTTCAGGTAACAAAATAAGGAAAAAAATTTGCAGTGCAATAGATGGAAATAGGAGGATATGCATTTCTGGCGTTACATACTCATCGAGATTCGGTTTAGGAAGTATTGAAAAAATAAAGCAGGTTTTTTTCTGCTATTGTCAGAAATGGCAATAAATTCCAGTCCTGCTGTGGTCAAGTATTCTCATGCATCGCGATGCTATAGCGCTGGGCTAATTACAGCAGTTATCGGCGGAATTCGAGCATTCTGGCTGGCTGAGATTCCATCGATAGCCTCTGTTGTTTGTATCAGACCAAAATACCAAAGGGCTGACGTACTTGAAGTGGCCCTGCGCTAAACCACGGTGGCCTAGGCACTGTATCTCCAAAGCCTACATACCGAAGGGCGCGCCGTTGCCCAGGCAACACACGCAAGAAGCAGCTTTAGGGGCCCCACATAGAGATTTTATCTGTCTGCCGGCGGAAATTTCTTTCGACGGCCCGTCACAGTGACATGGTTATTATGCTGGCTGAGAATTTACCGCGCTCCTACAGCCATGGTGTTACTGGGTATTTATTACTAGATAGCCTTTCCGCTTTTGCGTGATGGAGTCTTACTCTCAGTATCCAACTTCCTGGATAAATGCGGATATACGACTGAAAATTATTTGTGTGGCAGTTTTAAGCAATTCTTGCTGCCAACTGTACGTTAATCACCGGTCTTCCTTCCTTATATAATCGTTTTACTGTTTGGTTAGTTTGATTGTCTTTATAACCAAAATAGTTGGATTCTGTTGTAAATGCAGTGAATATGACTAAGAAATATGTGGCATTCGAGTTATATGTCGAGTTGAGCAATGAACGAAGCAAAAGAACAATAGATCTTACCAGAGCTTGATTTGTAAAAAAATAAAAAACAAGAAAATAAAAGAAAAGGAGGTTCCGGTGCTACGCCCTTACAGGGGCGTTTTTAAAAATTAGAAGTCTTCAAACTTTATTTTAACGCTTTTCTGAGCATTTTAAATGTGTGACTGCAGGAATCGTTTTATATCGAATCAAGCCAGCACAGTTCTATCATACTACACCTCAAAACCTGCGTTTCTGATTTTCTTTTTCGTCATAGGTGCGTACCGTCAAAACTCATGCACTGGATCTTACCATGCTACACGGAAAGCCACTTCATTCATCCACTTTTTGCTTATTTGTCTACTAGTGCACACCTTTCTCGAGAGTTTTAACGTCGTTTTCTTGAGTCTTCACAAAGTTTTAAGAAAACAAAATTTACGGAGACGAGTTCCCAGGTTGTGCTATTCGCCAAAGTATACAGGTCGAATCTCCAATCATTTATGACGTCGATAGTGTTTATAGCTCATAAGATGCACACCTTTATATTTCGTTATTATTCATTCGCGAGTAGAACATTTTTCTGCACACACACTTTTTGTTGATCATTTACTGTACGTTTCTGACGATAGCTAGAAACATTTAGTGTAAGCGTTGGGAATGCATAAATAAAATCTAATTGTAATATATAGTGAAATATTCAGTCTCGTAATTATTAGATGTTTTCTGACAACGTTTCAGTGACTGTTTTTTGATAGCTTATTTCTAAGGAAATAATTTATGAGGAAGCAAATTTGACGAATTTTAAATTACCTCTCTCCATACTGTTGTTGTTGTGGTCTTCAGTCCTGAGACTGGTTTGATGCAGATCTACTTGCTACTCTATTCTGTGCAAGCTGCTTCATCTCCCAATACGTACTGCAGCCTACATCATTCTGAATCTGCTTAGTGTACTCATCTCTTGGTCTTCCTCTACGAGTTTTACCCTCCGCGCTGCCCTCCAATACTAAATTGGTGATCCCTTGATGCTTCAGAACATGTCCTACCAACCGATCCCTTCTTCTAGTCCAGTTGTGCCACAAACTCCTCTTCTCCCCAATTCTATTCAATACCTCCTCATTAGTTACTTGATCTACCCATCTAATCTTCAGCATTATTCTGTAGCACCACATTTCGAAAGCTTCTACTCTTGTTCAAACTATTTATCGTCCATGTTTCCCTTCCTTACATGGCTACACTCCATACAAATTCTTTCATAAACGACTTCCTGACACTTAAATCTACACACGATGTTAACAAATTTCTCTTCTTCAGAAACGCTTTCCTTGTCATTGCCAGTCTACATTTTATATTCTCTCTACTTCGTCCATCATCAGTTATTTTGCTCCACAAATAGCAAAACTCCTTTACTACTTTAAGTGTCTCATTTCCTAATTTAATTCCTTCAGCATCATCCGAGTTAACTCGTTTTGCTTTTGTTGTTATTCATCATATATCCTCCTTTCAAGGCACTGTCCATTCCTTTCAAATGTTCTTCCAGGTCGTTCTCTGTATCTGACAGAATTACAATGTCATCGGCGAATCTTAAAGTTTTTATTTCTTCTCCATGGATTTTAATACCTACCCTGAATTTTTCTTTTGTTTCCTTTAGTGCTAGCTTAATATACAGATTGAATAACATCTGAGATAGGCTACTCCCTTCCCAACCACTGCTTCCCTTTCATGCCCCTCGACTCTTATAACTGCCATCTCTATACTATCTGACACAAATTTCGTACTAGTTTATAAAGTAGGCTACAGCTCCTGTAGAATCGAAATTTTGTTTTCACAAGATGAACAAATGATAAGTGAAGTCGAGTGTATTAAAGTCTTTACTCTGAAGGTGGAGGAAAATGTTCTCTTGGAAGTATCACATTCAATATCTTGTATAGAGAGTAAATGTTGCTACATCCATTATAAAAATAATCAGCACCCTCTCTGACACTGAAACGCAAAAATTTGTTTAATTTACATTTCACTCTGTTATATCCATGATAAATCTTGGAGGAACCGTGTACATTCACATACAGTTGTGTTATATCGTAAGAGGCCATCCAGAGCAACGTACGGTGTCAGCTATACGACGCTGTAGTTAATCAGATGGACTCATTGGAAATGGTGAAGTGCATTGTGAGACCTTAGTTTTTTCCGGGGTATACAATGTCGAAATAACTTACGAAAATGCAGCCATGTGACGTTGTCGAAAAGCGGCGATATTTCGAAAGGCGCACACCCAACCATTTTCAAGGCAAAACTGCAGGTAGTAAGCGCTGTGCAAGCGAATTGAAAACCTCGGTTTCCACGGAAACTCCGTAATGATAACACATACACACACACACACACACACACACACACACACACACACACACTAGCGTCATCGCAAACCAAAGATGACCAACGTCAGACGTTTTTAATAGTGAAATTGATAACCGACAAGTGAGGTAGCATAAACTCTGTCCCTCTGTTTCCGGGTATGTAGACGAAACTTTTGTTGCTTGACCTCATGGCAGAAAGAATTTGAACGAATTTTGAGAACACCTGCATTCAGTTCACACGAATATTTATTTCACAATGGGTAAAAAAGAATGGCTGTCTTCCATTCCTTGATGTGTTGGTCAGAAGTATGGTGGTACGTTGCGACATGCGATTTATAGGAAGCCTACTCACACTGGTTTGTGTCTGCAGGCTGATAGTTGTCACTATGTTTACATGTCCATATCACCTCGGGTCCTGAGAGTTTGGCTGCTGAGTTAGCCAGCCTAGAAGTCACCTTGCCTTGCGTTAGAATGGTAGTCGTGAAAGACAGATCTGACGTGCGTTGCGCTATCGACCAACTGCGCAGGGGGTGACTGATGATAATACCGAGGTAGCTCCGAAGCCTACGGCCTTTTTGAGATACGTAGGGGGCATTTCGAACAGAGTTGGTTGCGTTTTGTGGAAATGTTAAGTGTGTTTTTCGATCGTCATGTAAGGTCAGGGTCCTTTCAAAGTTCCGTAAAGGATGATCTTAGTGTGCCTAAAGCTCATGTCTAACGTTGTAGTTGTGGCATGTCATATGTTGGTCAGACCGTCAGTACTGTGGTCGACCAGTGTACTGTGAATAAGTGGCGCACGCGCTTACAACAGCCGAGGGAATCCGCCGTCGCAGAACGTTGTCCTGGCACCGGTCACCCTATGCTATATAACAACACTTCCAACTATTGGATGATGATGATGATGATGATGATGATAATGTTTGGTTTGTGGGGCGCTCAACTGCGCGGTTATCAGCGCCCGTACAAATTCCCAACTTTTGTTCGGTCCAAACTCGGCACTTTCATGGATCATGATGAAACGATGAGGACAACACAAACACCCAGTCATCTCGAGGCAGGTGAAATCCAGCTGATGGAATTGTGTTATTAAGGAAGCTGTTCGAATTAAATTAGCAAGTAACCTAATAAATAGATACGGTGGTTTTTGTTTAAAGTATGCATTGAATCCTGCTCTCTTCCTCATCAAAGGAGAGGGACAGAATTTGTCTTAACTCACTCGTTGATTATTAATTTCACAATTGATAACTTCTGATGTCGGTCGTCTTTAGTTTCTGATGGAGCATGTGTTTACAGTGTGTGTAAGTGTGTGTTTATGTTTCTTGTGTTTCTCTGAAAATCGGGACTTTAAATTCGCTTGCACAGCGCTCAATTGCGGCAGTTTTGCCTTGAAAATGCCACGATGTGCTCCTATTGAAATATCGGCGCTTGTCGCAGACGTAACGCGGCTGCATTTCAAGAAGTTACTTGAACTGGAAGTACATTACTCATTCTATAATCAAACTTCCTGGCAGATTAAAACTGTGTGCCCGACCGAGACTCGAATTCGGGACCTTTGCCTTTCGCGGGCAAGTGCTCTACCAACTGAGCTACCGAAGCACGATTCACGCCCGGTACTCACAGCTTTACTTCTGCCAGTACCTCGTCTCCTACCTTCCAAACGAGGTACTGGCAGAAGTAAAGCTGTGAGTACCGGGCGTGAGTCGTGCTTCGGTAGCTCAGTTGGTAGAGCACTTGCCCGCGAAAGGCAAAGGTCCCGAGTTCGAGTCTCGGTCGGGCACAAAAAAAAAAAAAAAAAAAAAAAACAGGTTTCTCTCTCATCCAAATGTGTGCGTGATTAAGAACACTACACTGCTGGTTTCAGTTTAAACAGGCATCGTGCGGAAATTGTTCAAATGGCTCTAAGCACTATGCGACTTAACATCTGAGGTCATCAGTCCCCTAGACTTAGAACTACTTAAACCTAACTAATCTCAGGACATCACACACAACCATGCCCGAGGCAGAATTCGAACCTGAGACCGTAGCAGCCGCGTGGATCCGGACTGAAGTGCCTAGAACCGCTCGGCCACAGCGGCCGGCCCGTGCAGAAATGAAAGATTTCAATGATGAACCAAAGATTTTCACATTTAAGTTCAATTTCTTCCATACGGTACCCATTTTTAATATGTAAAAGAGCTTCAAGAACTAATTTCTAATCTTGCCGTCTAACGTGCTATTCACAAAAGAAACAAAATCGTTCATTAATAGAAACCGCTCAACTGGAAAATTAGTTTGTAATAATTTGTCTGTACCAGCCATTTATTCGTCTTTTCATTACAGGTTATCCTATCATCAAGATTACTGTACATCAATGACTCTGCATTAATCAGCAGTTCGCTTTGATAGCAACTAACTCATTTCAATACACTTCATTTGTATTTAAGTGTAACAATATAATGAAAAGGATAGTTGCTACTCACCATATAGCGGAAATGCTGAGTCACAGAAAGGCTTAACAATACACTGTCGGAAAGTTACCTTTGGCCAAGAAGGTCTTTGCCAAAAATAGACAACATAAACACAGGCATGCACTTTTGCAAACTCAACTCAGACATACATGAACACTGTCTCTGGTAGTTGGAGCCAGACTGCGAGCAACAGGGCTTTATGGGTGAGGCAACTGTGCGGGGATAAGGAGGAGGTTGGTGCAGAGAGGGGAAGGTATAGCAGGGTAGGGGTGAGGGGACGGTAAAGTGCTGCTGGGAGAGTGCAGGGACAGGGTGGAGAGTGGAGAGTGGGGCAGTTGGGCACAACGGGAGGTTACATACAGGGCACAGTAGGGGGTGGGGTTGAGGGAGGGGGGGGGGGGGGTTGGACGAAAAGGAGAGAAGTATAAAGACTGGGTATGTAGATGGGATAGAGCGCCGTGTGATGCTGGAATGGGTACAGGGAAGGGGTAGATAGATAAGGACAATGATTAACGAAGGTTGCGGCCAGAAGGGTTACCAGAACGTAGGATATATAGCAGCAAGAGTTAGGACCTGCGCAGGTTAGAAGAAGAATCCAAATGGCACAGGCTGTGAACCAGTCATTGAAATGAAGGACGTCGTGTTGGGCTGCGTGCTCAGCAACAGAGTGATCCAGTTGTTTCCTGGCCACAGTTTGTCGGTGGCCACAGTTTGTCGGTGACCATTGATGCGGACAAACAGCCTGTTGGTTGTCATGCACATGTAGAATGCAGCACTGTGGTTGCAGCTTAGCTTGTAGATCACATGACTGGTTTTACGGGCAGTCCTGAATTTGATGGGATAGGTGATGTTTGTGACAGGACTGGAGCAGGTAGTGGTGGGAGGATTTATGGGGACAGGTCTTGCATCTAGGTCCATTACAGGGATATGAGCCATGAGGCAAGGGGTTAGAAGCAGGAGTTGCGGAGGGATAGACAAGAATGTTGTGTAGGTTCGGTGAGCGGCGGAATACCTCGTGGGAGGAGTGGGAAGAATAGTGGGTACGACGAGAGTTAGTCGACACCCTAGTGGAGAATGTAATTGAGTTGTTCCAGTAGTGCATCACGAGGGGAATCCTGCAAGAACTAAGAATAACTGCACCACTTTGTCAGGATCCTGTAAACACAGTGTAGCAACTGGAGTTTGTTCCTTTCACGTAAATACAAAGAGGAATTACCGTGATTATTACAGTCGGTGCGTATGCGGCGACTGAGATCAAATTTGGTGAAGTACTTCACATCCTTTCCGTATCCGTCAAAGAGGTTTTCACTCACCTGCTGACATACTGCCTGTTGACGTCGTAAGCTGTCGGATTCTTCATCTGCTTGCAGGAGGTGTATTTGTCTAGTTGCTAACAGGTTAGTTGAAGAGGGGCAGTGGAAAGCTACAGAAAACGAGTGGCCCTTATAGAAATTAAATTGCAAATATACAGGGTGAAAATTATTTAAACCGACAACTTCTGGCGGGTTGTAGAGCACATAAAAACAAATATTTTTCCCTAATGTCATTTTTTCCTATGAGAATTATTTAAACCGGTGGAGGCCGTATTATGTACTACGTAGCGCGCCACAACGGACGAGCTGCACAGCGGGTTTATCAACAACAATATCCTAATCGCCGTATCCCGCATCATACGACCTTTGATGCTGTGCACCAACGTTTGCGTGAGACCGGGCCATTTAGCACATTTTCTGGACAGGGACGCCGTCGCACGGTATGAACGCTGCAATTTGAGGAAGCTGTCATGCAGCATGTGGAGCGGGATCCTTCAATCAGCACTCGTGCAATTGCACGTAACATGGGGATGAATCAGATGAATGTAAGGACAGTCTTTCGAGAGCAATTGTTACGTCCATTTCACTTACAGCGTGCCCACAACCTGGAACCAGTTATTATCCACCCAGAGCACAGTTTTCGCAGTGGTACATGGAACACTGTGAAATGCATTCTAAATTTCCATCCTCTGTGTTGTTTACCGATGAAGCAACGTTCTGGCGTGATGGAGTCTTCAACATGCAAAATTCGCATGTTTCGAGTGAGGGTAACACACATGCCACAGTTACTAGCGCTGGCCAAGTGCGATTCTTCATTAATGTGTGGGTCGGTGTTGTTGGGGACTGTTTGATTGGGCCGTATCTGCTACCTAGGCCATTAAATGGCAGGCACTATTACAATTTTCTCGCCAGTGCATTGGCAGAATTGCTGAAAGACGTCCCGCTCCCTACAAGACAACGCATGTGGTTCCAATATGACGGGGCGCCGCACATTTCAATCGTCGTGTGCTTCCATTCCTGGACCGACTATTCCCAGAAACGTGCAGTGGCAGAGGTGATCCTGTACCATGGCCTGCTCGATCCCCAGATATGTCCCCTCTGGACTTTTTTGTGTGGGGAGAGATGCGCAACCTTGTTTACGCAACTCCTGTTGCATCAGAATAGGATCTGGTTGCCCGGATAGTAGCAGCAGCAGGAACAATTCAGGACACTCCTGTGGTTTTTGCCCGTGTCAGACAGAACATGATCCGACGGTGTAACCTTTGTTTACATGTCAATGGAGGCATTTCTGAAAAATCTACTGTAATAGAAATTGGGTTGTGTTAATGTGTTGTCTCTTGGTCATAAAAAAATGGAAAAGTGATTGGTGGTTTAAGTAATTTGCCACCAGAGAAATGTTCCTCTACCGGTTTTTAAATACTCATCATCGGAAAAAATGACATTAGGGAAAAGGGTTTGTTTTGATGTCCCCTACAACCTCCCAGAGTTTGTCGGTTTAAATACTTTTCACCCAGTATTTATATGCATAATAAGGCAAAGAGGCAGCCTTGTTACAAACAAAAATGACAGTATCAACATGGATGTCAACGTAAATGGCGAGCTTGTATCTTGCTTTAACGCAATAAACGACAAAAGCACAAAATTCTAAGAAGCCATAAAATTGAGATTTGGCCCCAGGAGAGAGAGAGAGAGAGATCAATAGAGAGAGAGGTAACGCTAGCGGGAATTTTATCTCCATACTATTAACGGCCTATCACGAAAGCTGAGGTGAAACAGTGAGAGGCGGCAAGGTGTAGCTGCCTGCACTACCGCCGACGTATTCGTGAACCTCGGCGCGAGCACGAAACTTCACGTAAAGGCGCGTAAGCAAACCAGTTAATCTCTACAATATACCGAGTGGTATTTACTATACATCATAACATCCGAACGGTACGCGAGACTACTTCCACGTGTTGAAGGGACAGTCTGGACTGGAATGGTGGCTACTTCCGCCTTACTGCGACCTAACGAAAAGCAGCACGTCTTGCATCTCCGAACATCTGAGTAAAACTGGAGTGAGATTTGGCGTCCTTGGAGTTTTGTTAAGGCGAGCAATTCCACAAATTGCATTTCTGCGGTACGCGGAAAGGTGCCACGTACCAATTTAACTGGACGGGGAGAAGTTGACGGTCCTTGTGGTTCGGGGTGGAAACGTGGCTTAGCAGACTGAAGTTTAGGTCACCAGGGCCGTATGGATGCCACCTCCTCCCGGGTCACACCGTGTTGGTGTTGCTGTGTGACTGCGTCCCTGCTGGACATGTTTGAACCTAACAGCTAGAAAATTCGATCAGCCCGCCACACTGATGAACTAAAATGTTAATTAATCGTCGAACTGTAAAATTATTTAACTCTCTGCACCCGACTTCGGTGTTGTGCGTGGTCGTAGAAAATTAGGCTTCACATGTTTCAATTAACCAATTTTGAAATTAACCGGCTAACGGGCCCTTGCTCAGTACCAATCAACTCTTTATCTCGCCAACACTGTAATAACTAATCACATTATCCGAAATGGTTTCCTCTCACTCTGTCTCTTTGTTTCTGAACGTGGAGAAGACAGTCTTTGTGTTTACGCCACGTGCTCGAACTGCACACGAAATGTTTATGCATAACACGCACGTGAAATATGAAAAAGAACACATATGTATGAATAAATTTAACTGGTGGCAAAATAGATTCTAGTACGGTATTAAATTGCAAAAGTCTGCGTGACTCCGCTCAGGCACAGCCTTTGGGATGTTACCAGAATGAGATTTTTACTCTGCAGCGAAGTGTGCGCTGATAAGAAACTTCCTGGAAGATTAAGCCATGTCTCCGCAATATACTTTCTTTCAGGAGTGCTAATACTGCATGGTTCGCACGAGAGCTTCTGTAAAATTTGGACGGTAGGAGACGAGGTACTGGCAAAAGTAAAGCTGTGAGGACGGGGCGTGAGTCTTGCTTGGGTAGCTCAGTTGGTAGAGCACTTGCCCGCGATAGGCAAAGGTCCCATGTTCGAGGCTCGGTCCGGCACACAGTTCTAATCTGCCAGGAAGTTTCATATCAGCGCACACTCCGCTGCAGAGTGAAAATCTCATTCTGGATCCCCGTGATTGTTAGACTATGTAGTATTGCCATCTTAACCGCCAGTTTTGGCTTTCACTGGATTTATAAATATTCTTATATTCTGTGGTTCGTCATTTATGAATTACGTCGTTTTAACCCTCGCAGTACCATGGGAGAACAGAGGTGAGGATGCTTTATACCCAAACCGAGCGAGGTGGCGCAGTGGTTAGCACATTGAACTCGCTTTCAGGAGGACGGTGGTTGAAACCCGCGTCCGGCCATCTTGATTTTGGTTTACGGTGCTTTGCCTAAATCGCTTCTGGCCAGTGCCGGGAAGGTCTTTTGAAAGACACAGCTGACCTCCTTCCACAGCCCTCCCTGATCTGGTGGGACTGATGACCTCGCTGTTTGGTTCCCTCCCCCAAATCAACCAACAACTACTTTATGCCCGGATTTTGAAAGTGTTGTAACCTAGTCAATTCCTTTACATTTTAAAATTCTGAAAAAAAATTTATTATTTCTAATGAATTCCTCTACCTGATTTCGTGAAGGTTTTAAAATTTTCAGTTGAACTGAACCTAGTGGTAGTAGTCAAATTCCCCAAGGAGAGTTATACACAATATTTCCAAATTCAGGACCTTAATTACAAATCAGTATCCGTTTAAAACGTGTTTTATGAGTAAAAGTCAACAACAGTTAACAAAATTTGCGTTTTTAATTTTTTTTGCGGGGGCGTCAGACACCCTCACCTGCTCGGTAGTAGAAATGATTGACAGTGCGTTGACGACCGTAAGACTGTGTTAAAAGATACTTTCATGTTCTGGACCTTACCAACACACCAGCACTTTAAAAAGTATGTTGTTACTATAATTAAACAATTGAAGAATTTTTCTTCGTTTTAAATTTTTTGGAATGGGCACTATGGTGTGCGTTCTGTAAGACCTTCGGTACACACACACCTTCAGATTGACTTGTCGCTCTAACGAAGTAGGCGAGTGTCAGCAATATGTCTCGTGGTCTTATCGTGGCGTGTTTATCTTCTGCCGTTAGGTCAGACGATAGAAAGGCCACTTGCACTCTTAGAGTAGCAGATTGACGGTGACAAACTTTAAACAGAACTTGATTAATTTTCACACACATTTATTAAAATAATAACAAGCATAAAAATTACTTATCTCGGTTCTGGATGCTATTTACAATTGACAATCTGAATTTCCTTTGGTATTGGTACATTAATCTTATTCTCTCATATATCTCTGATACTTGACAAAAGCGTCTATACATTTATCTTCATGGCTATGTACAGGAATATGGTAATCTTATAAGGCGCAGACTGAAACTTGACTATAGACTGGTACAGACAAATGTAGAACTCGTACAGACTGGCACAGACTAATGCAGACTGGTAGAGACTGGTGCAGACAAATGCAGACAGACTAATTGGAGGTCTGTACGCTCGTTATAATACCTCGCGCGTTCCCGTATCACTGCGCGAGTGTGATCCGCGAGGAGAAAAGGTTCTACGTTAGCAGCAATCTCATTGTCTGCGTTACATATTAATACGTGGATCGGCGGAAGCAGAATTTGGTCCGTCTCTATGGCAGCGCCGTCTCGTAGTGCGGAGATGTACGAGCGCTGCGCTTGCGCTGTTGTGCTTAGCGGGACGCGCTCTAGTGGGAAAGTTGTGTACGCGCTGACTACGTGGAACCATGTCCACAAAAGGGAAAAAGGACCACTCCCTCGGCTCCGTTATGGAAAATGCCTTAATACTGCTAGGCTTAATTGTCTTAATATGTATTTATTTAATTTGTTAGTGAAATAAAGTAGTGGTGTGGGAATTGAATCTTTGAGTGGAGAATCTGTGACGGAGAAGGGCAAACCTGAACAAAGGTAATGAATGCAAAATAGAGGCAGGGATGGACAGGGGGAGATATAGAACTGAAATTCTTTTAATAAATATGGATGCTATGGCCACAAAAAATAAGGAATTCAGAGTGCACTTGTGAGGGATTGCTAATAATTGGACCGGTGAACTTACTGTTGACAAGGACCGGAGACGGAAAAGCTGACCTCTAAGATCCTGGTTCACTGAGCGTTCGTTAGGCGGCTGTCGCTCCCCCCCCCCCCCCCCCCCCCACCCCGCCATACCCCGCCGTCCCCCTCCTGTCACTGTCGTCTGCGCTCCAGCGCGCCTCTCCAGCCTGAAAAATGGCGGCGCCGTCGCTTAGGCCACGTCGCGGCGTGACGCGCCAATCCGGAGAGCGGCGTCGTCCACGCAGGAGGCGCTGCGGGTTGCGGGCTGCCGGCGCTGCCAAGTCAATTAAAGTGCCGCTTTGTAGTCCTAACGAGTTAGTTCGCCTCGCGGAACTGTAAATCAAACCGGCGTGTCGGGAACAATGAGCCGATCTAATTATAGCGGCGTCGCCACGCGGCCGGGTAGGGGCCTCGCCGCCATCCACCCTGCCTCCCTGCCATTGTTCTGCACCACGACAATGCCGGGCCCTCTTTGATTGGAGGTAAAGTTTGGTCATTCTTTATCTCGTTCAAATTCCACGCTGCCTCCGCAGTCGGGCCGAAGAAAATCTTAGGTATTTAATTTCAGATGTACTGCTAACACACGCTTTCCATGGTGAAATGTATTCTCATTATCTTATTTTCGAAGAAAATGCTGTGTTTCCAGTTGCCGACTCGTGGCGATAACATATTAGACCTTCTGGTGACAAATGGACCCGAACTATTTGAAACAGTTAACGCAGAACAGGGAATCAGCGATCATAAAGCGGTTACTGCATCGATGATTTCAGCCGTAAATTGAAATATTAAAAAAGGTTGGAAGATTTTTCTGTTTAGCTAAAGTGACAAAAAGCAGATTACAGAGTACCTGACGGCTCTAACACAAAAGTTTTGTCTCAAGTACGGATAGTGTTGAGGATCAGTGGACAAAGCTCAAAACCATCGTACAATATGTGTTAGAAGAGTATGTGCCAAGCAAGATCGTAAGAGATGGAAAAGAGCCACCGTGGTACAACAACCGAGTTAGAAAACTGCTGCGGAAGCAAAGGGAACTTCACACCAAATATAAACATAGCCAAAGCCTTGCAGACAAAAAAAAATTACGCGAAGCGAAATGTAGTGTGAGGAGGGCTATCCGAGAGTCGTTCAATGAATTCGAAAGTGAAGTTCTATGTACTGACTTGGGAGAAAATCCTAAGGAATTTTGGCCTTATGTCAAAGCGGTAGGTGGATCAAAACAAAATGTCCAATCACTCTGTGACCAAAATTGTACTGAAACAGAGGATGACAGACTAAAGGCCGAAATACTAAATGTCTTTTTCCAAAGCTGTTTCACAGAGGAAGACTGCACTGTAGTTCCTTCTCTAGATTGTCGCACAGATGACAAAATGGTAGATATCGAAATCGATGACAGAGGGATAGAGAAACAATTAAAATCGCTCAAAAGAGGAAAGGCCGCTGGACCTGGTGGGATACCAGTTCGATTTTACCGAGTACGCGATGGAACTTGCCCCCCTTCTTGCAGCGGTGTACCGTAGGTCTCTAGAAGAGCGTAGCGTTCAAAAGGATTGGAAAAGGGCACAGGTCATCCCCGTTTTCAAGAAGGGACGACGAACAGATGTGCAGAACTATAACCCTACATCTCTAACGTCGATCAGTTGTAGAATTTTGGAACACGTATTATGTTCGAGTATAATGACTTTTCTGGAGACTAGAAATCTACTCTGTAGGAATCAGCATGGGTTTCGAATAAGACGGCGTCTGAAACACTGTGCCGGGTAAAATTCGAAATCTGTGTGCTGCATCGTATACACTACAGGTACATGTTAACAATCGATGACGAAGAGTCCAATTCTTGCCCAAGTTCCTTGGTGTGTGGTTTACACCCACTATTGCTTTAGACCGTCTGGCCTAGTGGTCTAGTGGTAAAACGAGCGCATGGAAACCAAGGTATCACGGGGTTGAAACCTCGTATGACGACGAAAATTTTCAGCCTCCCTGTAACCTAACTCTCGTCTCAAAACAATGACAGCAAGGCAGGAATGACACATACTTTGGACTCCACATTAAACTGCAGGATCCCTTTCCCCAGTGAGACATGCAAGGCTCCGAAGTGGCGTCCAGTAAAATCATTTGCACTCAGCCATCGAGCCACACGATTTTTTTATTGGTCTTCCTTCAGAATTTGTTGTCTTTCACTACATCTCCTCTAGGTTTGTCTTAAGTCGCGTAGACCGGACAGTTATGTTACTGTTGGGTTTTAGTGCACAAGTTGCCCTAAATATAGTGGAATTTGTTAAGAATGTTGTTTATGAATTTTACTATATTAATTTTGATGTGTTTCTTCCGCAAGCAGGTTTTTATAGGCAAGGTAACTTTTTATCCTACACGACTACCATTATGGTATAATGATTTGAGAAGCTCAAATAATTAATCTCGTAAGGGCCAACGACCTGTTCTGGGATGCCGCAGAGCACCTGCTGCGTGTTCAAAAACCACTTCGTTATAAACTACCGCAAAAGCTTTTAAAAACTTATTGCCGCACTCGACCGTCAAAATTATTTCTTTACAAAAATCGCAATTATAGCTTCAGCCATTACCAACTGTCAAGAGGAATAGAGTAAATAAATAAATAAAAGAGAGACTAATGTGTGTGAGAAAGTAGAGTATACATAAACACTGATATACTTAGTGTCATACAGATTGTAACTATTTTGTATATCAGCATATCACACACATTTCTTCCTTTAGCACGAATCAAACTTCAGACGTGTCTACAATGGCTATATATCATCTTGACACATTTAACATTATGTGTTGCTAACAATTCACAAGAATTTAGCATCAGTGATAAGGACAAAAACAAAAAAATAATAATAACAATAATAATTTAAACTGAATTAGCAGAATGTAGGAGATTTTGAGACAGCAGTTGGTATAAGAAAAATGTTGTAAATAATAAAAAAATAGTAATAATAAGCAATAGTGACAAGCCGCGCTGCCTGAGGCGCCTTGCTACGGTTCGATCCGCTCCCCCCCCCCCCCCCCCCCGTCGGAAGTTCGAGTCCTCCCCTCTCGGGCGTGGGTGTGCGTGTTGTCCATAGCTTATCTTAGTTTAAGTTAGACTAAGTAGTGTGTAAGCCTAGGGAACGCTGACCTCAGCAGTTTGGTCCCATAGGAACTTACCACCAGCACAAATAGTGGCAGTGATAATAGAATAAGGGGGATTTTGATTATGGCCTACAAAGCGGAAAATCATGAAGAAGACAAAAGTAACAAGTGAAGAAAACAAGCTACAGTGATTCGAAGTGATACAGAAAAATCAATCGGATTGCAGAGATAAGAGATACTGCGTAGCTGATGCGGAAGTCGGAAATTTGATTGAGGATGTTGTTCTCTGACCAAATGTGAAAAAAATTGTTTTCATCAATAGTGAGACGAAGTTAGGACCATATAGCATCGAATTGGTGTGGCTTTGTGTTAAAAGCAACGTCGTGCTACGTTATATACATGAAACACGGTAATGGAGCCTCCTTGTACGAGAACATGGTACGATAACACAATTTCTAGTAGTCGAGTGTACTGTCCGGTAACATTCAACTTAATTAAGCGAGTTAGGTGGTGAAACTGTGAATCAGCCAAATGTGGCAGACATTCAGTCGTGGTTACTACGAGTGGACCGGCGCTTGAACTGCAGTTTTATGTTTTACTACATCAACTGGGTTGGCAAAGTATTGTATAAATCTCTGTGTTTTGTGGAAAGATACTTCAAGATAACTGCAGGTCTGCAGTGCAGCAGAATCGCATTAAAGGGAAAGATTTATACATAATTTACAAATAACGATTTTGAATTGTTTTGGTAATGTGTTTAAAAAACACCTAGTGACACTAAATCACAGAATTATTCATCATCACTACCAGTGCTGAACTCAAACAATTCATTTGCTTATGGTTGTAGTACAGTTATCGAGAGGCCTTGTTATACTTTAGTGAAATATTTTTAATGTTGTGATGAAACACAACAGCAGCCTACTCAAAGCAATGTAAGGTGGAAATGAAAATGAACCTCAGTACAGTGTGAAACATGTAAATGTAGGGCTCTTATACTGTAATCGAAACGTACCTATATTTTCTGAATTATTTGTGAAATACTTATGCACAAATAGTTATGGCCGTCATTATCCTTTTCAATTTACATAATTTAAATTTAGTTTTCGCTGTAGGTTAAGACACCACTTGAAAAAAAGGCTACAAAAGTATCAGTTACAGAAGTGCACATCAGCTGTTAGAAGATGACTGTCTTAATTAGGTTCGATTCCCGGCGGGGTTAGGGATTTTCTCTGCCTCGTGATGACTGGGTGTTGTGTGATGCCCTTAGGTTAGTTAGGTTTAAGTAGTTCTAAGTTCAAGGGGACTGATGACCATATATGTTAAGTCCCATAGTGCTCAGAGCCATTTGAACCATTTTTGTCTTAATTAGAATATTATGTAGAATAGAAAATAAAATGAACTAAATATTTCATAAGTTTAGTGGCTGTTATAACATTAATGAAAACTTATATTACTATACTGGGTGTTAGGGGTACAGGTACAGATATTTCGATCATTAGTATCTTAGTACTTCAGGGTATCACGCGTTTTTTTCTGTGTCCAAATGTCTTCCCATAAACACGTCACATAATTCACTACCTGGTGTTTTCTGTATCGTCGTAACTGCACTCTGAAGTGTACTACACCTATCAGTATAGTCTTTCTGTACTGATCCATGCATCCTTGAATAACTGACTGGGTACCAAGGGAAAAGTAAGTATCAATTGCTTACTTGTACCATACCTACCCGGAGGCACTAACGAACATAAAAACGCACAATTTGTAATGGCTATTATTTTTATTCTGTGAATTAAGTAAATACTGACGTAGTGTTCTGAACATTGTCCTCAGGCATCAACACCCCTACCATAGTTGCCACAGTATGTCATGTGTGTGGTTACAGTTTTCCACGACACGTTTTAAAGGAATCGCCGGCCGCGGTGGCTGAGGGGTTCTAGGCGCTTCAGTCTGGAACCATCCTGCAGCTACAGTCGCAAGTTCGAATCCTGCCCGGGCATGGATGTGTGTGATGTCCTTAGGTCAGTTAGATTTAAGTAGTTCTAAGTTCTAGGGGATTGATAACCTGAGATGTTAAGTCCCATAGTGCTCAGAGCCATCTGAACCATCTGAAGTCTGATCTGATACACCATAGGCCTACTAGTCTATCCTGCTCAAGTCTTTTCAGTTAAGAACAGATATCGCAAACCACCTCCATTAGAACGTGATTATTGTGACGATGCCTTGGTCCTCTCTCTAACTTTTTGCCTCTCACGTTTCCACCCATTTCCAACTTAATCTATTTTTAGATTGTCTTCTATCAATTTATCCGTTCATATAGTGGAGTAGTACAATAAGTCTCTTATCCTCGATTCCATTCATTATACCGTTGTTAGTTACAAGATCTACCCATCTATTCTGCAGCACTTTTTCTAACATCGCGGTTTACATCTTGTCTGATCGGCTCATCGTTCACGTTTTACTTCCTTAAGACTACATTGTAGACACTTTCTGAGAACACTAAAATTTATATTCTGCACTAGAATCTGTGTGTTTTTCATAAAAATTTCCTTAAGACTACATTGTAGACACTTTCTGAGAACACTGAAACTTACATTCAGCTGAAGCATTTGTGTGTTTTTCTTAAAAACATTTCTTCCTGTATTCATAAGCACAGAGGTTTGATTACATACGAGGTGTAACTGAAATGTAACAGAAATTTTTTAATTCTGCGGGATTTACAATGCGATTTCAAAACTTTTCTATGTTGTTGGTACACATGTACCTGATGTTTGTTTACATTTTCAGCTGTTTTGAATATTTAGTTTAGTGTTGAAACTCGAAAAGGTTATACGTGTTCTCGAGGGCTCAGTGAATTTTCACACATGAAAAAGATGAGTCCGAGAAGCTGCATAACATTTTGCTTGAAAACTGTAATTAAGTGTAGCACCACATTCGAAATGTTGACAGTGGCTTTTGCCGAATATACTAGGAGTAAGACAAGAATCTGGGAGTGACATTAACATTTCGAAGAGGTTTCAGAAGTCACTGAAGAGTACAACCACCTTGGTCGCCCTAGCACATGAATTAGTGATGACAACGTGGAAGAACCGAAGAAAGTTCTTCTGGAAAATCGCCGAAACACTATCAGAGAGGCTGCTGTTGAGTTGGCATGTCGTTTGGCTCATGCCAAGCAGTATTTTTGGGATGTTTTGAGCATGAAATGCGTAGCAGCAAAGTTTGTTTTGAAATTGTTGTATTTCGACCAAAAACGACGTCTCGTAGCCATCACTTAGGAATTTCTGAATGAAGCCGACAACGATCCAGAACTTGTAAAGAAGGCTGTAACAGGTGGAAAAACATGGATACACCGGTATTACGCCAAAACCAAGGCCTATTCGTTCCAATGGAATCTGCATGAAGACCCAAGAACGAGAAAAAAAAATCGACAATTTCTATCTATTATTGTCATAGTTTTCTTCCATTGCAATGAGATAGGGCATCATGTGTTCCTGGCTTACGATCAATAAGCTATACTGCCTGGAAGTTAGCGCAGTTTCCATGAAGCATTCCGAAAAAATAATCGACCAGAACTGTATCACAACCACTCGTGGAACTTGCTTCACGATAATGCTACAGTTCACAGTTCAATAATTGTTTGTGATTTTTTGAGGAAAAAAAAAACAAAACAAAACCGTTATGTTGCCTCAGCCACCGTATTCATCGATTAATTTCTATTCCCCAGGCAGAAGATAACCATGAAAGGAGGTCGTTTTGCCAGAATTGATGGGATAAAAACAGAATCGCTGAAAAAGCTGAACACCATAAGGAAGTATGAAATACAGAAGAGCTTCCTAGATTTGAAAAAGCGCTGGCACAAGTTTATTGTATCTCAGGGGGTTACGTTTTGAATAAATAAATTTAAAGAAGTTGCCCTTACAGTAATATCACAAATTGAGTCCGCCTTGATGCAAAACACCTTGTTATTCGTTTATTTCTTTATTACCCCAAACTAGTTTCGCCGACAAATACCACCATTATCGGTGTTTTTTTATCTAAAACATGCAGAAAATGGTATGGTTGTACAAACACAGTAAAACATTATTAAAGTTTTACAAATCGTCATTTTTAAATATAGTTTTGTATTGATACTTTCATACTACCTTATTTATTGTATGCTACAGCATGTTTTAAGCAATTATTGGCGCTGTTTGTGACATATTTTCTGTGCTTTTTTTTTCTGTTGCCGTCTTTGTTCTTAGCGAACATCATGTCATCTGCATCCATGTGAGCGGCTGTTAGTAAACAAATACTGAAATGTGACACAGAACACAGAACAGAAAGCACACACACGCAAAAGAACCACTTCCCCATCACACACAGAGACAAAATAATGAACAGAAGTCGTCGTAATTCGCGCTACAGTTTTTTCACAGCCTTTCTCGCCACATGCGATATGCCTCTCGCGACATACGCTAACAGCAAGATGGCGTAATATTCTGAATCAGAAACGAAGTGGAAAAGTTTTATTGTTCTGTGTAAAAACAGCCACAAAGCATCCAACGAACGTGACTACACGAGTAGCTAAGCATTAGCTAAATACACACCAAAATAACTGGTTATCACAACACTACCACAATCCCAAGTATATACTGCTGACATACGAAGTTCACATTTGAGTATTTGTTTGCTAACAGCCACTCACATGGTTGCAGATGACATAATGTTCGCTAAGTAAAAAGACGGCAAAAAAGAGCACAGAAAATATGTCAGAAACAGCGCCAATAATTGCTTAAAACATGCTGTAACATATAATAAATAAGGTAGAATGAAAGTATCAATATAAAACTATATTTCAAAAGACGATTTGTATAAATTTAATAATGTTTTACTGTGTTTTTACAACCATACCATTTTCTGCGTGTTTTGGATAAAAAAAGAACACTGAAGACGGTGATATTTGTCGCCGAAACTAGTTTGGGAGAATAAAGAAATAAACGAATAACAAGGTGTTTTGCATCAAGGCGGACTCAATTTGTGATATTACTGTTTTTGTATGCAAACACGGACCAAATGGAAGTGTTCCAAGATAATATGAAAGTTGCCGTTACTTTTTGATCACATGTCGTATGCGGAAATAGTGGCGAGTGCTGTAAGCATCTTCATAAACTTTCCTAAGAGAAATGAATTGTTAGTTCATGGAAGGATTTTACTGACGAATATTTTCTACATATACATCTACATCCATACTCCACAAGCCACATGACGGTGTGTGGCGGAGGGTACCCTGAGTACCTTTATCGGTTCTCCCTTCTATTCCAGTCTCGTATTGTTCGTGGAAAGAAGGATTGTCAGTATGCTTCTGTGTGGGCTCTAATCTCTCTGATTTTATCCACATGGTCTCTTCGCGAGATATACGTAGGAGGGAAGGTATGTTCTCGAAACTTTAACAAAAGCCCGTACCGAGCTACTGAGCGTCTCTCCTGCAGAGTCTTCCATTGGAATTTATCTATCATCTCCGTAACGCTTTCGCGATTACTAAATGATCCAGTAACGAAGCGCGCTGCTCTCCGTTGGATCTTCTCTATCTCTTCTATCAACCCTATCTGGCACGGATCCCACACTGCTGAGCAGTATTCAAGCAGTGGGCGAACAAACGTACTGTAACCTACTTCCTTTGTTTTCGGATTGCATTTGCTTAGGATTCTTCCAATGAATCTTAGTCTGGCATCTGCTTTACCGACGATCAACATTATATGATCATTCCATTTTAAATCACTCCTAATGCGTACTCCCAGATAATTTATGGAATTAACTGCTTCCAGTTGCTGACCTGCTATTTTGTAGCTAAATGATAAGGGATCTATCTTTCTATGTATTCCCAGCACTTTACACTTGTCTACATTGAAATTGAATTGCCATTCCCTGCTCCATGCGTCAATTCGCTGCAGATCCTCCTGCATTTCAGTACAATTTTCCATTGTTACAACATCTCGATAGACCACAGCATCATCTGCAAAAAGCCTCAGTGAACTTCCGATGTCATCCACAAGGTCATTTATGTATATTGTGAATAGCAACGGTCCTATGACACTCACCTGCGGCACACCTGAAATCACTCTTACTTCGGAAGACTTCTCTCCATTGAGAATGACATTTTGTTTCCTGTTATCTAGGAACTCTTCAATCCAATCACACAATTGGTCTGATAGTGCATATGCCCTTGCTTTGTTCGTTAAACGACTGTGGGGAACTGTATCGAACGCCTTGCGGAAGTGAAGAAACTTTTGTAATTTTGTACGCGCCTCTCCTTGTCTCGTCCATGCCTAGAAAAATCTCATTTGTAGAGATTTACACCCACTGAATGTTCATACATTACCACTACTTGGCATAATGTGCAATGGAGGAAACAAAGATCATTGTGAATAAACCGGGCAAGTGCTAGTAGAACTCGCGCTTGTAGGGTTCCGTACAAACATAGTTATGTGTATTGATGACAATAATAATAATAATAATAATAATAATAATAATGATGATGATGATTTTGTGTGGCTCAGTTACCTGGTGCAAAGTTTTCAGTTTAGCGTGGAATCCTAACGACATATCAGTCTGGAGACTCCCCACAAAGTTCAGAGCTGAAGGCTTCGCTAAATGAGGACTGAAAAGCCTTTGGCCCGACCGAGATTCGAAATCTCGGCTTCTAGTACAGCTGTCGGTTTTGATAAGAGAGTTTGCGTGTATCAAAATATGTGGCATTTTTACACTGCCAAGGCACCGTATTCCTTAGTATTTGACATACATTTGACCTTGATATCTCTACCCCTTCCTAATAAAAAGTGTCATAGTGGATGGACAGGCAGGCGGACGATAAAATGGTCCTCTAAGGGTTCCGTTTTTGCCGATTTACTTATGGAACTCTAAGACAATCTATCGAATCGTCAAAATGTACATGATAGGAACGCCATGTATCCAGAAGATGATCTTTCATCTGCTACAATTTAATGGTATTTCAGAACAACTCTTGAAGGTGAATTTTAGAATTTTATTAATGAAACTGCTCAGTACAACACTGCACTGGTATGTTAACCATCTGTTAGGGGATGAATCACAAACGTTATGACTGAATGACGACATAGACCCACTAGCTGAAGAGAGGAAGACAACAAATAGAGCCACATTGCTGAAGAGACTAAGAAGTCTGTTTAGTCTATTCAGCACAGAATTCTCCCTGACGGAAAACACAGTAACGACGAGAGAGATGCATTGTAGCGGCAACGAAAATAGCTACCTGGTAAAAGTCAGAAATGGTGGAAGAGAGAAGTATCGTTGTAAATGGAACTTTTATCCAACAAACAAGAGTAGATATGACGACTGAACCAAGGGAGAAGTCACTAGCTAGGTAACGCAGTCGAAGATTTCGTTTTTCACAAAAGGCACCGGTAGGTATATGATGTAGACACCACCGAAACATTGTTTGATTACAGCATGGTATGGTAATGTAAAAGGTAGAAGATATTACAACCATTTAAAATTTGGTGCCACAGGCGAATGATAAAAATGAAGGGTCGTAGATGTAACGAGGAAAGCGCTGCATTTTAAGATGAGACGGCGCTGGTTATTGACGCCCATGCTTGGATAAGAAGGTATAGTTAACCTGGCACTGCAGGGAGGAGTGGGGGTGTAACATACGAGAGTGTACAGAGAACTGGTACTCATAGTAGTTCGAAACGGAATGAAAATTCAACGAGAAGCAGAACAAACTTTGAAGTATGCCACTGACATCGTAATTGTCAGAGGTGGCAGAAGTCTTGGAAGATAACTTGAATGGAATGGAAGTATATTGAATAGAAGACGAATATGAAGAAATACAAAACAGTGATAATGGAATATAGTAGAATTAAATTAAACGTTGCTCATAGTGTTAGACTAGAAATGAGACATTAACTTAACTTTGTGTTCTGCCCTACGGCAGATCCTGTCATGGGGGAAGCATCGTCAGAGAGGTCTACCGCATGAGCGTCTAGGGAAGTGACTCCAGTGGTGGTTTCCCGTTGCCTCCCACTGATGATGATGAAATGATAATGAGGACAACACAGCTCCCAGTCTTTGAGCGGAGAAAAGCTCCAACCCAGCCGGGAATCGAACCCGGGCCCCTTGGCGTGACCGGCTGCCGCGCTGACCACCGGACAAATGAGACATTAAAAGTAGAAAATAAATTTTGACATTCGGCAAGCAAAATGACTGACGCTATCAGAATCAGAGAGTATACAAAATGCACGATTCCGATAACAACAAACACGTATCTTAAAACAGAGAACTTTGATAACATCGAATATAAATGTAAGTTTTGCGAAGTCTTTATCCGTCGGCGTTTGTCTAAAGTGTGACCTTGCATGAATATGTGTACGATAATCAGTTCTTCCAAGAGGAGAACAGTTGTGCTTGGCAATTATTTGAATAACAATTAAATTTAAATGTACCGAGATTTACAGCTGGCTAGAAGGTATAAAATAATTTCTCCTATCATCATACAGATTCCTGAACTCACTTAGATAATCCTGAAAATTTATGATAGTGAATTTTTAAAGGCTACAAAATAGTTACAAGATTTAAACTGAAAAACTTGATAATAGTTAGGAGGTGAAGTATTTATGTATCTGTTAGTAAGTAATCTAACAGTAAGGCGGTGAACTAGTCACTCGAAGATTATGGATATCGTGCGCCCCACGTTTTTCGTTTTAAATCTCTCAAGAACATCCATAACTATTAAAATTTCACAATCACAATTTTCAAGACTATTTGTGTGGCGATAGAATCTGTTTGGGCTAAGAAAAAATACTTTATATGTTCAAAATGTTCAAATGTGTGTGAAATCTTATGGGACTTAACTGCTAAGGTCATCAGTCCCTAAGCTTACACACTACTTAACCTAAATTATCCTAAGGACAAACACACACACCCATGCCCGAGGTAGGACCTGAACCTCCGCCGGGACGAGCTGCACAGTCCCTGACTGCAGTGCCTAAGACCGCTCGGCCAATCCCGCGCGGCTCGGCTAATCCCGCGCGGCAATAATTTATACGTTTTAGTCCCAATGAAAACGTGGTTTATGAAAAATCCATTTTTATTTAAATAATTATATTTTGCTTCTTAACCTTGTGTGTGTACTAGACAAGAAAGCAAGTTAATACAGCACTGTCACTCAGTTGGGACCTATATTTAAAATTTCTAGCCTTTAGATCTTCTAGAAATTAGTTTAAAATCAGTCGCATAACATGTACCGGACACACACACAGAAACCTAATTAAAACTTGGTAAATAGACGTGGCTTTACAGGAGAATTCTGAAGAACATAGGGTCGATCTATAGCTAATGGAGAGGCAGCGAATCGAATTGAGGGAAAATAAATCAATGGTACCACTTGACCAAAACAAGGGGTCGATTGTGATGACACGCCCTGATACATCAAGGAATGGCCAGTTCGGTAAGAGAATTGTGCGGGGTAAGAATTGCAGAGGAAGACCAAGGCTTGACTACGGTAGGCGTATTCAAGTGGGCCTGGGTTGTTGTAGTGGAGCTAAGATGAAGAGGCCTAACACGATAGACTAGTGCCAACAAGGAACATTCAGAGTGAATATCAAAATTTTCTCGGCGAACTTGATGTTCAAACAAATTTCGGACTTGCAGTCGTATGTCGTTCAGTTCATTCCACGATATTTTAATTGATCACCTGCCAGTCATTCTCAGGTGAGCCATCGAACTATTTAAACAAATTTCTGGCCTTGCAGTCGGTAGTCGTTCAATACAACTCACAATGTTTCAACTGGACACCTGCCAGTCAACCTTCAGGTGAGACATCGGAGACATCGACCGCTCATCTGCGGATAACTGACAGGTGCCCACTTGAACTATCGTGGGATGAATTGGACGATAGCGGCTGCAAGTCCAAAATTTGTCTGAACAACATTCAGAGTGTTTTCAATATTAAAACTTCCAAAGTTTCTAGACGAGCTGCTGCCACAGGAAGTTTTGTTGATATTTGCTTTCACAAAACAAGTGGCGTTCTTTAACGGGGGAGTGTTTCTCTTCGATCGGCCACACACTGGGAGAAAGTCCAGCCGAGTGCAAACGCGGCACAGGAAAGCGGCAGCTGGCGGGGGCGGCGCGGCGCGCCATCAAGTATTCATCGCATCGGCCGGCCCGGTTCCGGCCTTCTGCCAGCTGCCCGCCCGCCACCGGAGTGCCACGTGGCTGGCCCACAGCACTGGACTCTGCTCCACTGATTTGCAGGCCTAGTGTAGCTGAAAGCAGCGCTGATCTACTGTTGGATTGGTGCGTAATTTCATAGCGCCTTTCATTAAGTATAATAAACATACCAGATAATGAGAGGTACAGCCCACATGGAGGCACCTTACTTTGGGAATGGACGCAGCCGGTAGCGCAGAGTTTGTCATGCTCTCTGTGACAGTTATCGAAGCGTGAGCTCGCGTTTGACATAAGATGAGGCGGTAGAGTCCGCGCAGAATACCGTGCCCGGCAGATGCGTAATCGGCAGGAAGCGCGTGGGGAGAGCGGTAGTTGTGAAGGTTATGGGCAGACGCTTTAGGGAAAATGCCGAGCTCTGGAGGGGAAGTGTGGTTACAAAATCAAACCTATGTGAAAGTTTTCGTAAATATTTACTGGAGGTCCTCCATGCCCACACTTTCATGATGATCATTCAAAAAGATCTGTCACACCTGGTATGGTTAATACCTAAAAGGAATTATGCTGAAAATGTAGCGATTTATTTGTGCTTGGCATGTTAGCCAATTGTAGCATTTAGAGAAGTGATATGAATATCGAATCTTGAGTAAAACCTACAATGATGATCATAAATTAAGGATAATGCTGATACATGGTGAAACAACGCTCTGGTGGGCGGTATGCGGGTTTAAATCACCTCGGGGTATGACCATGCGGTGGATTTGACTTGCGGTCGTCGCACGGTGGCCCTGGCAGCTGTCCACATACGCAGAGGTGTGTTGGTGCATGTCAGAGTACGGTGCAGCGAGTAAGTGTGCAGATGTTTTCGGACTTGCTAATGGTGACTGTGTATTGAAAATGGCTCAAAGAACAAATATTGATGGTGTTATGATTGTTAGAATACTAGGGCGACTGGAGGCTGGTCAAACACAGCAGGTTGTAGCACGGGCCCTCTGTGTGCCACAAAGTGTGATCTCAAGATTATGGCAGTTATTCCAGCAGACAGGAAACGTGTCCAGGAGCTACAGTACGGGAATTCCACACTGTACAACATTACAAGAAGACCGGTATTTCACCATCGGTGCCCTTAGATGGCCACGGAGTACTGCAGGTAGCCTTGCTCGCGACCTTACCGCAGCCACTGGAACAGTTGTCTCCGGACACACAGTCTACAGACGACTGAACAGACACCTGCAAGGTGCATTTCACTGACCCCTGGTCACAGGAGAGCCCGTAAAGCGTGGTGTCAGGAACACAGTACATGGTCATTGGAGCAGTGGTCCCATGTTATGTTCACGGACGAGTCCAGGTATAGTCTGAACAATGATTCTCGCAGGGTTTCCATCTGACGTGAACCAGGAACCAGATGCCAATCCCTTAATGTCCTTGAAAGTGACCTGTATGGAGGTCGTCATTTGCTGGTTTGGGGTGGGATTGTCATTGATGCACGTGCACCCCTGCATGCCTTTGACAGAGGAACTGCAACAGGTCAGGTGTATCGGAATGTCATTTTGCACCAGTATGTCCACCTTTTCCCACCTTCCTGCTGATGGATGATAACATAACGCACGGCCCCACCGAGCTGCCATCGTGGAGGAGTACCTTGAAACAGAAGATATCAGGCGAATGGAGTGGCCTGCCTGTTTTCCAGACCTAAACCCCATTGAGCACGTCTGGGATGCTCTCGGTCGACGTATCGCTGTACGTCTTCACACCCCTAGGACACTTCAGGAGCTCCGACTGGCACTGGTGCAAGAATGGGAGACTATACCACAGCAGCTGCTCCACACATGATCCAGAGTATGCCAACCCGTTGTGCGGCCTGTATACATGTGCATGGTGATCATATCCCATATTTATGTCGGGGTACAAGCGCAGGATACAGTGGCGTTTTGTAGCACATGTGTTTCGGGACGGGTTTCTTAACTTATCACCAATACCGTGGACTTACAGATCTGTGTCGTGTGTGTTCCCTTTGTGCCTATGCTATTAGCGCTAGTTTCGTGTAGTGCCACGTTGTGTGGCACCACATTCTGCAATTATTCTTAATTTATGAGAATGAGTGTACATAATTCTCTTGCTCCTATTTTAAAATGCGCTTCTTTTGTCACAGCACAGCAGACTTTGGACAGTGTCACCTCACTAACACGTTGTGTAAATGCAACTGCGAGAGAATTCTAAAACTGAGGTTTGTTAAGCTTATTAAGTGAGGAACTGAGGGAAAGTGAGATCATTATTTTATGGAAAATCATATTCACTTATGTTGTTCCAAATCCAATAGCAGTTCTTGTTTATGGCCACTGAAATGGTTCAAATGGCTCTGAGCACTATGGGACTTAACATCTATGGTCATCAGTCCCCTAGAACTTAGAACTACTTAAACCTAACTAACCTAAGGACAGCACACAACACCCAGCCATCACGAGGCAGGGAAAATCCCCGACCCCGCCGATGGCCACTGAAGATTACATTCTTTCATCGAAACAGTTTGTGGTTGATGAAGCAACACTGTTGATAATGAATTTTTGCCTAATAACCATATGACAATATATTATTTTATTTTATTTTATTTTTTCATTTATAGGCCCTTGTTCTCTGAATGTTAATCCACGAATGTTTATTATCAAATTAGGGGATACAAGGGCGTCGTGTTAATTGTAAAATTACAAACGG
This sequence comes from Schistocerca piceifrons, assembly GCF_021461385.2. Classification (NCBI taxonomy): domain Eukaryota; kingdom Metazoa; phylum Arthropoda; class Insecta; order Orthoptera; family Acrididae; genus Schistocerca; species Schistocerca piceifrons. The sequence continues at coordinate 66,866,289 of NC_060139.1, forward strand.
GCTTGACTGAAAGCGAAATAGACATAGTATATATGTGTGCATGGCATTTTCTTGTGTTATAATCTATTCTCATATTCTTATATGTCATTCTTATATTGTTAATCCTGATACCCATTCTGATATTTTATTCTTATGTTCATAGTTCATGAAGATTTGGTGCATACTCTTGGATGATACAGGTCGTAGAAACATTCGACAGACAAAAATTCCGAACACAACGAGCATCGCACGAAGGCTAGTTTGACTTAATGGCATTTTTCCGTATCAGTCTCCGTCAGGACAGAAATGTCATTACCATTGCCGAAGATTTCACGCATTGACAATGATTTCGCGGAAAACACATAACGGATCACTTTTCCGAAACCTGGCGCTTGCAGTTCATTGTGATCAAGAGACACTACAGGAATACTACCGAAAACTATTTCAGATATCTTTTTCATTCATTTATTGTTTTTTTAGATTAATTCACCAGACGTACAATTAGTAGTCGAATACTGGCAAAATGAGGCGGTATTGAATAGAATTGGGGAGAAGAGAAATTTGTGGCACAACTTGACTAGAAGAAGGGATCGGTTGGTAGGACATATTCTGAGGCATCAAGGGGTCACCAATTTAGTATTGGAGGGCAGCGTGGAGGGTAAAAGTCGAAGAGGGACCCCAAGAGATGAATAAACTAAACACATTCAGAAGAATGTAGGTTGCAGTAGGTACTCGGAGATGAAGAGGCTTGCACAGGATAGAGTAGCAAGGAGAGCTGCATCAAACCAGTCTCTGGACTGAAGACCACAGCAACAACAACGTACTGAAATACAATCGCTTGTAATTTTCTACGGCCATGAGTAGATAGAGTAAAATAAAAATAATACTAGGGTTTCGAACACGAGGCGCAAAGTGCTATGGCGCGATTTTAGTTGTTCTGCCACATTTTTCAAATGTGTGTGAATTCCTAAGGGACCAAACTAGTCAGCTCATCGGTCCCTACACGTACACACTACTTCAACTAACTTCTAGATCTGCATCCACACTCCGAAAGCCACCTGACGGTGTGTGACGGAGGGTACCTTGAGTACCTCTATCGGTTCTCCCTTCTATTCAAGTCTCGTATTGTTCGTGGATAGAAGGATTGTCGGTATGCCTCTGTGTGGGTTCTAATTTCTCTAATTTTATCCTCATGGTCTCTTCGCGAGAGATACGTAGGAGGGAGCAATATACTGCTTTACTCCTCAGTGAAGGTATGTTCTCGAAACTTCAACAAAAGCCCGTACCGAGCTACTGAGCGTCTCTCCTGCAGAGTCTTCCACTGGAGTTTATCTATCATCTCCGTAACGCTTTGGCGATTACTAAATGATCCTGTAACGAAGCGCGCTGCTCTCCGTTGGTTCTTCTCTATCTCTTATATCAACCCTATCTGGTGCGGATCCCACACTGCTGAGCACTATTAGTGCAGTGGGTGAACAAGTGAACTGTAACCTACTTCCTTTGTTTTCGGATTACTTTTCCTTAGGAATCTTCCAATGAATCTCAGTCTGGCATCTGCTTTACCGACGATCAGTGTATAATCATTCCATTTTAAATCACTGCTAATGCCTACTCCCAGATAATTTTTGGAATTAACTGCTTCCAGTTGCTGACCTGCTATGTTGTTGTTGTGGTCTTCAGTCCTGAGACTGGTTTGATGCAGCTCTCCATGCTACTCTATCCTGTGCAAGCTTTTTCATCTCCCAGTACCTACTGCAACCTACATCCTTCTGAATCTGCTTAGTGTATTCATCTCTTGGTCTCCCTCTACGATTTTTACCCTCCACGCTGCCCTCCAATACTAAATTGGTGCTCCCTTGATGCCTCAGAACATGTCCTACCAACCGATCCCTTCTTCTGGTCAAGTTGTGCCACAAACTTCTCTTCTCCCCAATCCTATTCAATACTTCCTCATTAGTTATGTGATCTACCTATGAAACGTCCCTTTGAACAATTCTTACACGACTGTGCTTAACCTGACACACAATATTTTTAGCGCAACGCAATCTGACTTTCAGAATTCTCTACAAAAGAATGGCCCTGACTAACATTAAACTATACCTTTCACAAATCACTTACCTCACAAAAATCTTCGCTGCTCAAGCTACTGCAATACAGCAAGCGCCACTACTGCCAGCTAAATAAAAGATTCAAACTACTGAAGGCACTAACTACTGATAGGGATAGTTAGCAAATGAAAGATATTAATAGAGAACAAACAATGTATTTACCTTAATATCATCACAAGTCATAATATATATATCAGTTCATGACAAATTGCAAACCTCCGCCATCTCTCTCCCCACATCCACCACTGCTGGCGGCTCACCTCCAACTGCGCAACGCTACGCGCTGTTCACAGCCAGCTGCCGCTGCCCAACACTACAATGGCAGACAACAATGCAAACTAGCCACAGACTGCACACAGCACAGCCAGTGATTTTCATATTGAGCGCTACGTAACGTTGCCAATAAGAAAACATAAACAGCCTACTTACATAGAGAAAACATAAACAGCCTACTTACATAGAGAAAACATAAACAGCCTACTTACATAGAGAAAACATAAACAGCCTACTTACATAGCCCCCATGCTCCCCACAAAAATTTTTACAAATGGTGTTGGGCACTGGCCAATACAGATTTGACAAAAATTTTTCACAATTACAGTAACAAAGATATAAAATGCGCACACTTATTGATACATTGTTGGTCAAAAGCTAAAAATTTCTCACAGTCCATAAAGACAGTCCACATTGTTCATCACAGTGAAACTGCCGTTTCTTTTCTCAAAGTCTGAGCAGTAAAAGACAATGCACACAGAAGTAGTGGACTTCCATGCAGTCTTGAAGAAGTAGTGTTGTCCTTCCAATGGAAAGACACTGCTGACTCTTGACATGCTGACAGGTAATGGGCCACAATGGAGCAAACCCACAGCAGAGTCATTCGAAGTTTTGAAGAATATTGGTAGGTAGGTCATCACAGAGCAGATCCACTGGAGTCCTGGTAGAGATTGTGGTATTGGTGGGCCACCAGAGGTGCAGACCCACTGTAGTCCTTGTAGAGATTACGGTATTGGTGGGCCATCAAAGATGCAGACCCACTGTAGTCCTTGTAGAAATTACGGTATTGGTGGGCCATCAAAGATGCAGACCCACTGTAGTCCTTGTAGAAATTACGGTATTGGTGGGCCATCAAAGATGCAGACCCACTGTAGTCCTTGTAGAGATGGCCAGCAGCCATCTGTTGTGACTGTGCAGGTGCACAATCACCATTGAAGAGTCTTGCGGATAATATAGCAAGTCCATAAACCACCACTTGTGCACTCACAAAGTTTTTGAAATTGTCCTTAGAACCAGCAATGCTGTTATCCAGTCCCTTGCTGAGTTATTAACACATGTGCAAACACTAACAGTCCCTACTTCTCACATATTGTCCACATACTATGACCAACAGAAACGTGTGCAGTGAAATGTAACTAACAAGTTAATAATGTCATGAACTGGTGACAATTACAATTTTATAACATAAGAATACAATTACAAAGGTACAAAATACATCATTAAAAACATAATAATACAGATAACCTTTGTAGTACAGGCTTTACAAAAGAATAGAAATAAACATATACATCAGTGTTACAAAAATAGTGACATAAGTACATACATAAAATAATGAGAATAGTTTCCGAAACATTAATTTCACACATGAACATTGAAACAGAACAGAATTGTAAACAACTTTACAAAGAAAATAACATATTATTAATGCAACTTATATTTGAGGATAACAGTATTCCTCCTCATAGTGAATGTAGCTTAATATTAAAAGAAAAAAAATTCTATGAAACTACACAGAGACAGGAAGAAAACAAATACACAAGGGTACACAAACACATAGTGGGATAACACCAATAGGAAAAGACAGGGTTCGTTTTCAGTGTAACATGTGGTACTGCAGTCCAACCCAAAACTTCATATATCTTTCCTCTTATTTCATCCTTTGTTTCCACCCAAAAAATTCTATCTAAGCATGCTTTCTGTATTTATATGTTCATACATTTCTTACCTCAACATTTATTTTCCATTATCTTACCTCATCATTTATTTCCAAGAAAATCCTACCTAAACCTGTTTTCTCAATGCATTTCTTCCAATTCATCGCAACTCATTCTCTTAGAGGCTACCCCCTCTTAAGCTAACTTAAATCTACTGAGCTCAGATGCTAAACTAAGGAACGAGGCAATGCATCAGCACAAAACAATCAACACAAGCAGCAATGACAAAAAATGCAAATTGGCAAAGCTAGCAGCATAAATGAGCAAAAGTCAAATTCAATAACACTATGCCTGGCAAACAGCAGCAACTTATACCTAAACATGACATAGCGCAAGCAGAAAAAATATTACACTAAACAACAATGCAGATAAGGGAAATGTATATTCACATCTTAATGTCTATGTAATTAAAGTGGTGCACCACAAGAAGTTATTCTACAAAAAGTTACCAATTACTTGAAAAGAAAATTATGAATGCAGTTACTAGTTCCTTCTTATTGTTCTTTCCTTTCCAAGTGCTCCTTTTTTAAAGAATGTGGATCATAAAATAATTATTTAATAGATCTGTTGACAGAAAGTGTTCACATTAGCAAATGCATTTTATTTTATTAAAGCAATGCTGCAACACAGCTGGAAAACAGATGTCAAATGAAATAAGCAACTATGAAAAGCAAAGCATAAAAATATCATTCAGTAGTCATGTGACATTTCGTAAGTTAGTAGAAATTCTCTCAACTCTCATAGAAAGACGCTTGTCATAATCAGGTGTGCAGATGTAAAAATATTGCTTGTCATTTTATTAGGCATTTCAGTAAATATCGTAAATTAAGAGCTAGTGTAATCATATGTTTTCAAGTTCGACCGTGTCGTTTTTGCGATGCTTTCTCTAAAGGAATGACAATGGCCAGGATAATGGCCTTCCCTTTCTTTTTTTTTCTTCCTGTGCTCTGAAAGGCACGCGCTAATGACTTTTTCTCCAGGCGTCTGACACAGCTGGGTGCCCGCGACGCATTACGTGCAGGTGGTCACTTAACTTTCGTACGGAAATATTTACGACAGCAATTTTCGCTAAAGTGACAGTCTCACATAAAAATACTTCACAGGTCAAGAATTAGCGTTGCAAATCTGTAGAAACAAAATCCTATGAATATAACAGTGTCCAAAAAATGTTCAGTGGCATTGTGATACATTCACACATGATTCACACATGTCATAACTCTTAAAGTACGATTCTTGGTTTCCAACATCCTTTTTCACAAGTCAAGAGTCCCTACCCACTATTCATTACTCCTTACCTTATTACACATATACGTATCCATCGACACTCGTCAATATTTCGTCATTATAAATATGAAGCATAATCAAATAACTCATATAGTAGCCTCAGCCTATTAATCGTAAACATACCTCAGCAGCATAATACACATCGTCGTCGTAAAAATAACATCATAACACCTCAGTCAAATCTCAAAATCGTCGTAGCTTCCTCCAATAATTAAAAAAAAATTCTCTGCTCATGTCAAAAGTGTCATCTGCCTCAAACGTACTTTAAAAATCATAATCCCTTTACCAAATACATCATTCAAAGCTCTCATAGTATCACAATGGTTCCGAAAAAATATGAGCATTTCACAAAGTACAGACAAAATACAATTTCATAAGTGTGAAGTTATCCAACTGTGTAATTGCGTAAACATCTGTCACTGATGTAATAAAAAAGTTTATCTCTCAGTTAAATGATCAGATAGCTGTGTAATTTGTGTGTTAGAGAAATATGGTACCGATGTGTAAAGTTGTATAAGCAAATACCATATTAGCTAGGGTTCCTTGTGGTTGCCACACACATGGTACACAAAGTAAGCGTGTACCCCCCTGAGGATTTATGTAATTATACCCTCAGGTGTTACAGATTACAGCAATGAAATGAAATATATCACGGAAAACTTTCTTTGTAATTCAAAAATCTTTAAAAATAAATGTTTTAAGTATAAAATTGATCACTGGAATGCGTGTCCTGTAGCGCTAAATGTGCATCTTGTTGTAAGATAATCTCTGTGGAAGTGTCGTAGTTATTTTCCTCCGAAAGCTAAGTTCTGCAGAAGCCAATGTACTTACCTCATGATAAACAAAAGTGAAATGCTTTGCGTATAGATATCGTAGTTATTATGCTTATTGGCGTGATGAAGAAAGTACTGTACAGTAACGTATTGTTGTGCCACGAAAAAAGGCTGTCTCATTGTTGCTATACCACAAAAGTTACTACTAAAACATGTTTTTCTTTCCAGAAGAATTCAGAAAACTGTGCAGATATAAAACAGATACACCGCAAAAGCAACATTGTAAATTGTCACTCATTAGTAGCGTCGTGATAAAAATCGTGTAGCTGTCACATAAACTAACCTCTGTGTCATCTGGTATCTCTCAGAAAGCACTTTAAATACAGAATGTATTTTCAGGTAACCAAAATGTTGCATTAAAATCTCATTAGCAGTACTGGTAAATGTTCTAAGTATGTGAGCCTTATAGTCGTTACGTAATCGTACAACTAACAAGCAAGAATGTACACACACAATAACACTGTGACGTCTGTTCACTATAACAATGCATTCGTCATTTCTGTTTAAATAAGTTCTCTTGGTTCTTGATTGGATATTTAACTTCAAACATTGTTGTATGTTAACAGTTTCTAAGTCTGACAAAGCATATTAGTAATGTGAAGCGAAAAATTTTATGACAAAGACTAAGTTAAAAAGCAGATTATCTTTCAATAAACGGTTTTACATGTGAAATGTGGTGTAAACCTTTACTCTTCCTAGTACGCAGAGTTTCAACTTCAACGCAATTATCATGTGGTATACGTCGGATTCTGTAAGGTCCATTGTAAACTAGAAAGAATTTGTGACTCAAGTGTTTCTTCTTATGTGACAATGAATGAGCTTTAATGAGAACTTTCTGACCAATATACAACTTCTTTGCATTTGCTTTACCGTGTAGTTTTCTCCTTTTGTCTGCTCCAGATTTTATATTTTTAAGAGCCAAATCAATTATGTCTTTGTGTCGAAGTTTACGTGTATTCGGGAAAGGTACAAGCTCTCTGATTCTGTTCGGTGGTTCTTCATTCTTCAGTACAAGAGTAGGTGGTAAAGCAGTGGAGTCGTGAGGCATTTCATTCAGCACGTTTTGAAATAAGTGTAAATATCTGTCCCAATGCTGATGCTTTCTGTGACAATAAAGTCTACAAAGCTTATTGATTTCTTTCATAATCCGTTCGGAGGGGTTACAATGTGGTGAGTACAATGAAATAAAAACAGGTTTGATTTTATGGTTGCGAAGCATGCGTGACCAAACAGCAGATCTGAATTGCGGTCCGTTATCTGAAATGACTTTACTAACGTGTCCAACTTCACGTAAGAAATTTTTAACAAAGGCGTTGGATACAGACCGTCCTGTGGCTTTACGTAACGGTGTGAAAGAAACAAATTTTGAAGTAAGTTCAACAGCGACTAGAACGTACGAAAATCCATTGGATGTTCTGACAAGCGGTCCCAAAAGATCAACAGCCGCAAATTCTTTTAATTTAGAAGGAATAATAGGAAACAACGGAGCACGATGTGAGACAGTAGATGGTTTCGCCTTTTGACAAAGTTTACAAATAGACAAGACTCTTCGAATTCTTTTTTCCATATTGTTAAAATAACAAGTCGTTCGAAGAATATGATAACATTTTCGTGGACTAAAATGTGCGTAGCTGAAATGAATGTACCAAATGAGCTTATTAACAAAATCGTCTGGAATGCAAAGTACCCATAGCTTGTCATCAACAGTGCAGCGTTTGAAGAGTATGTTGTTTCTAACCAGGTAATAATGCCGAATCTGTGTGTATGTCTTTTCATGCCATTTGCTCTTGATGTCCTTCCAAATCGGATCTTTATCTTGTTCATGAGCAATGTCCTTTAATGATGTGGTGATGAAGTTTTCAAAGGCGACTTTCTGAATGTAAAGAATACTGAAATTTTTCTCGAGGTTGCCTTCTGTGTTACTTTTCTCAAGCCCAGCCGGTGCGCGTGACAGTGCATCCGCAACAATGTTCTCCTTGCCGGGAATGTAGACTATTGTGAAGCGGAATTCTTGTAGAAACAATGCCCAACGTTTTAACCTGTCATGATTTAATTTTGAAGACATAAGAAATTGTAATGCACGATGATCACTGTACACTTTTACGTGCTTACCAGAAAGAAAGAAACGGAATTTGTTAAATGCCCAAACGATAGCTAAAGCTTCTAATTCAGTAACGGAATAAATTTTTTTCAGATTTTGTTAGCACTCGGCTAGCAAAAGCAATGGTTTTCTGAACGGTAGTGTCATTTTCTATGGCTTCTTGAAATAAATGGGCACCAAGACCGACTTTAGAAGAATCCGTGCTAAGGCAGAAATCTTGTGACAGATCTGGATGAGCTAAGATTGGCGCGTGAAGTAACGCTTCTTTCAAAGAATTGAATTCCAACTGTGCTTGTTCGTCCCAGTTCCAAATAGTATTTTTTCCAGTGAGAGAACAAAGTTTTGGTGTAACAAGAATTTGCATATTCAGAAAACGACGGTAAAAATTTACGAGACCTAGAAAACTGCGGACTTGTCTTTTTGTGGATGGAACTGGAATGGCTCTGATTGCTTCTAACTTTTCAGGATCCGGCTGAATGCCTTCAGAAGAAATAATATGTCCCAAAAACCTCACCTTTGACCTACCGAATTCAGACTTTTCCAAGTTAACTGTAATTCCAGATTCTGCAAAAATATGTAACACGCTGTTGAGGATGCGATTGTGTTGTTCCCATGAGGCTTCTGCTATCAGAATATCGTCTACATATAAGGTGATATGACGTTTTAAGAATTCAGGTAATATGGAATTTAGCCCACGAATGAATGCTGCCGAAGAAATGTTCAAACCAAAGGGAAGTTTCCGAAACTGATAACAAACGCCGAAACAAAGGATAGCTGTGTATTTTCTACATTCTGGATGAAGTTCGATCTGATAAAAGCTGGATCTGAGATCAATGGAAGACAACACTTTTACACCATTAAAATTTTGAAGAAGTTCTTCTAACGTTTGCGGCCTGTCTGTTTCAGGAATAATGATCGTATTGATTTGTCTCGAATCTAAGACAAGCCTGATCGATCCATTTTTCTTCTCAACAACATGTAATGGATTGTTGTATGAGCTTACTGCAGGCTCAATAATGCCCTCATTAAGCATAGATTGTATTTCTGTTCTAACACGGTCCCTATAATGCGCCGGAATTACGTATGGTCTAACACAAAATTTAGTATGCTCACGAACACAAAATTGGTATTGAAATCCCTTGATTGTTCCTGTTTTGTGAGTAAAAACTGTGGAATGTGCTTGTAAAATCTCAAAAAGGTCTTGCCTATCATTGTCATTACAATTCTCAATTGTTTGAATTTTATTCTGAATTAACTTATTAGTGTCAAATGCGCCGTCGATATCATCCCTGTCAGTACTTGCAGAGTGATTGTTAGTGTCTAGTTCCGTAGAAAAGTCCGAACTGTTGTCTAACAGAAGGTAAAGCCGATTAATTTCCTTGTCATGGTTTGAGAGCCAATCTTCAAATTTCAAAGCTATTGACTTACCTTCTTTCTCTAAACTTATTTCAGCATCGTGAAAGCTTAAGATTGCTTTGTATTCATTCAAAAAGTCTACTCCCAATATAATTTCCGTCGACAATAGTGGAACAATGAGAAAGTTCATAGAGAAGCTGTGGCTTTGACAAAAGAATTCTAAATTGGTTTGTTGGCGTACATCTACACTTTTTCCAAAGATTGCACCTTGTAATTTAATCTTACGTAACGGAAGTGTGGGGCAATCGTTCGATTTGTTGCATTTGCTAAAGGCTGTTTCACTAATTACTGAGATGGGACTGCCAGAGTCAAGTACTGCCGTAAATTTTACGTCATTTACAGTAATGTGAATCACAGGATATGCAATGTTGTTAAGTTTTACGTCGTGTTCCTGGAGTAAGATGTCCCTAATGTCTTCCATTTTTACGTAATTACTAGCTACGGCAGCTCCGTCATCAATTTCATAAGTACGTTTTGTTGCTGCCAGCGGTGTGAGTCATTGCCTATTGTCTCTTTGTTGGCGCGCGTCGTTATTGGGATTTGGAGACCTAACTTCTACAAATTCACCGTGACGAGAGGGCCCTGCTCTGTTTGAATCCCGCCAGTTCTGATGCAATTCAGGTCTGTCGTTACGATCATATCGTCTGTCGTCATGTCGGTAGATTCCATAGTTTCTTTCTTGTCGGTCACATGGTGGAGAATTTCTCCCTGAATCGTAACTGCGCGCTGGTCCGTTGCGTCTAAAGTTATTCTGTCTCCCTTGATAGTATTTATTTTGGTTCCTATATTGTCTGTTTCTCTTATTGTCTCTGTGATAGTCATTACCACGGAGAGGTGATCTTTCCCTGTAGTTATTACTACTCTGCCAACGGTTGTCATACGGGTGGTGTCTATTTTGGTCACGATTTGTGTTGTGAGAATAGCCTTGTCGCGTCCAGTTATTATTTCTTTCATCGCGGAATTGCGACTGATGTGATCTGTAATTGTTGTGCTCCTGCGTTCCGCGATTGTCAGTGTCACTTTCCAGTTCTTGTAACAGTCCCTGAAAAGCTTCAATGTCGTCTTTGCAACGTCCTGCCAAAATAATATGTCGTAAATGTTCAGGTAATTTGATTAAGCAAATGCGGATGAGTTCTGAGGGGCTGTATGGATTTGACAGGTACTGATTCTTGTGCAACATGTCTTCAAAATATTTCACAAGACTGGAGAATTCAGATTGTTCGAAATGTTTCATCATTATGATGCCATGTTTTACACGGTCTTGTGTAGCTTGCGACCAATATGCTGAGAGGAAGGCATGGTAAAATTCTCCTTCACTGTGGCAATCGTGAATGACCGATCGCATTCTCACAGCTGGTTCATTCTCTAAGTAGCCACACATAAATTCTAATCTGTGCTCCAATGACCAGTTGGGAGGAAAACAATGAGAAAATTGATGGAGCCATGCTTGTGGATGAATGTCGTTGCCAGAATTCTTAAATGTTTTGAATTTACGTGTAGTAATGAACAGCTTATAGTCAAAATCGTCATGTCGGCGAGTCGCATATCGGTCATTGTTAGGTCGTGTCGGCCGTTCCATCTCAAAATTCGGTGCACATTGCCAATTTCTTTCATAATTTCCGAAATGCCCTGTGTTATTATTTTGCGGCTTTTCCGTGTTTCTAAGTCCCTCTTCCCGTGTTGGAGCGCGAGTGTCCTCTGAAATACGTAATTCTTGTATTACCTGTGTCAGCTGATCTTGTACTTCCCGGATTTCTCTTTGGTGTTGTGTATTAATTTGATTCTGATTTTGTTTGAATTTTCTTATTTGTTCATACTCTTCTGTGTCAGTGAAGGCTACGGGTCTTGTGTCATTCAGATCATCATCTACCTTTGTAGATAAGTTAGTGACCTGATCCGAAAGTTCGGCTACTTTCTCCGATAGTGTACTTATTTCTTCAGTGTGTTTTTCTGAACCAAGTTTCAGAGTATCTACTGTGTCCTTAAAGTTTTCCTGAGTTTTTGCAAGTTGCGTAACCGAATCGGTAGATGCAACTGAGTCAAATTTAGCTTGCAAGGTCTCATGATTTTCATGAACAATAATTTGCAGTTCTTTTATGGCTGCTTCGTGATTCTGTAATGCATTTTCATGCCGCGAAAAAATAGGTTGAAAATGCTCACAAATTTGTGTTTTTACGTCATTACAGACTTTTTGACATTTAGATTCAATGTTATGTAACTCAGTAGTTAAATCTTCACGTGTTTGTTCAAGAGTTTGCTCCAATGAGTCTAACTTTTTAAGATTTTGTTCCACTGTGTCTAACTTTTGAAGCTTTTGCTGTGTTTGTCTCTGATTTTGTTCCACTGTGTCTAACTGTTGCTGTGTTTGTCTCTGATTTTGTTCCATTTGTTGCATTAATTGCAATAATAATGTATTAGTGTCTGGAATCTGTTTCTCTACGCTGTTCGGCAGTGCATTTGCACCGGCAACATTCACATTTTGACAAGCAGAAAATGTGTCTTGACTTATTTGAGAAAACGGTGAGGATCCAAAACCTGAATCTACAGTATTTGCGAGATTGTTTCCTGTCATTTCGGATTCCTGAGGCGAGCTGTTGCCGACCGATCGATCGATAATGCTTCCCTGTTCTCTACATGTTTCAATGTCTACACCATTATTTGACGCCCGCTCCATTTCCCTATGCACAGTTACCAAATTACTACTTTGAATATTTGTTAATTCATTACATGGTGGCGTTAACACACTGCTTTCGTCTTCACTGTCATTTCTCAGTTTACTTTGGAGCCTAGTATTACGTTTTTCACACGCCATTATTGTCAGAGTATTTCACACGATAACAAAGAAAAGCACAATTTGAAGATCAAAAATAAGAGAACACATTAACATAGCACTGAAAATAATATCTAGTTAATTACCAGCGCAGCTGCGAAATACTTGGTGCAAATCTACATGCATGCCACAACTGTTTTACAGTACAACAATGAAAGACTGCAACTACAAAGGAGATTCTCTCTACAATTACGCGCTAGCAATAAACAAAAGCTACACTAAATACACAAACTACAAGAAAAAATCAGAAGATTCCAGTGAGGTATCCTAAGCTAAGGGTCGCCATATGAAACGTACCCTTTGAACAATTCTTACACGACTGTGCTTAACCTGACACACAATATTTTTAGCGCAACGCAATCTGACTTTCAGAATTCTCTACAAAAGAATGGCCCTGACTAACATTAAACTATACCTTTCACAAATCACTTACCTCACAAAAATCTTCGCTGCTCAAGCTACTGCAATACAGCAAGCGCCACTACTGCCAGCTAAATAAAAGATTCAAACTACTGAAGGCACTAACTACTGATAGGGATAGTTAGCAAATGAAAGATATTAATAGAGAACAAACAATGTATTTACCTTAATATCATCACAAGTCATAATATATATATCAGTTCATGACAAATTGCAAACCTCCGCCATCTCTCTCCCCACATCCACCACTGCTGGCGGCTCACCTCCAACTGCGCAACGCTACGCGCTGTTCACAGCCAGCTGCCGCTGCCCAACACTACAATGGCAGACAACAATGCAAACTAGCCACAGACTGCACACAGCACAGCCAGTGATTTTCATATTGAGCGCTACGTAACGTTGCCAATAAGAAAACATAAACAGCCTACTTACATAGAGAAAACATAAACAGCCTACTTACATAGAGAAAACATAAACAGCCTACTTACATACCCATCTAATCTTCAGCATTCTTCTGTAGCACCACATTTCGAAAGCTTCTATTCTCTTCTTGTCCAAACTATTTATCGTCCATGTTTCACTTCCATACATGGCTACACTCCATACGAATACTTTCAGAAATGACTTCCTGACACTTATATCAATACTGGATGTTAACAAATTTCTCTTCTTCAGAAACGCTTTCCTTGCCATTTCCAGCCTACATTTTATATCCTCTCTACTTGGGCCATCATCAGTTATTTTGCTCCCCAAATAGCAAAACTCCTTTACTACTTTAAGTGCCTCATTTCCTAGTCTAATTCCCTAGGCATCACCCGACTTAATTAGACTACATTCCATTATCCTTGTTTTGCTTTTGTTGATGTTCATCTTATATCCTCCTTTCAAGACACTGTCCATTCCATTCAACTGCTCTTCCAAGTCCTTTGCTGTCTCTGACAGAATTACAATGTCATCGGCGAACCTCAAAATTTTTATTTCTTCTCCATGAATTTTAATACCTACTCCGAATTTTTCTTTTGTTTCCTTTACTGCTTGCTCAATATACAGATTGAACAACATCGGGGAGAGGCTACAACCCTGTCTTACTCCCTTCCCAACCACTGCTTCCCTTTCATGTCCCTCGACTCTTATAACTCCCATCTGGTTTCTGTACAAATTGTAAATAGCCTTTCGCTCCCTATATTTTACCCCTGCCACCTTTAGAATTTGAAAGAGAGTATTCCAGTCAATGACCTGCTATATTGTAGCTAAATGATACAGGATTTTTCTTTCTGTGTATTCGCAGCACATTATACTTGTCTACATTGAGATTCAATTGCTAAGAACAACACACACATACACGCACACCCACGCCCGAGGGAGGATTCGAACCTCTGGTGGGAGTGGCCGCGCAATTAGCAACATGGCGCCTCTAACCGTGCGGCCACTCCGCGCAGGGCCACATTTTTGGTTGAACCATTTACGCGCTACAAGGCACATATTTACCTTGAAAACTTTGATCGTCGTTTTCTCAGAAATGATTGAGTATCCAAGGATTAACCGAGACTCCTTTTCCCTTATTTTGACCTCTCTTCCACTGAACGAATTTTCTGGGTAATCAGGTTACGGCACTTAATATGTTTTCCTCATAAGCTTATCGTAAATCCTTTATGTCAACGTCTTCCATCTCAGAACTAGTAATGCAATACCTGCAGCATTACTTGATATTTCGCACCACTGGACGCAGATTTGCAGCAGCCGGGCTAGATAGGTACCGTCCTGTGACTAGCTGGTCAAATGTACACCCACTAGGAGTCAGCTTTTAAACTCTGTCAGATGCTGATAACACTGTCACACACGTATACTCGACATCTCCGCATCCTACACAGTAATTACTCAACATCTGGCGATGTTCTGGCACCTCATGCGTCGTACCAGACAGATGCTACACGAAGCACGAACAACCCTACAACACTAACGACGGCGTTTGGAGTGCTGCCGTATCACGATGAATGGAGGCTCTGCACTGCCCCAGAGGACCATCGTCGGGGAGCGATGCGCGATCTCCGGAATGGTCTTAATCTTCCTCGGGTTCGGAGAGGCACATCATTATAAATCCTGGAGTCATGGTGTAGAGAGCCACTGAGTATGCCTTCAGCACACAGCCAGTACTCTTTGAGGCAGCTCTGACAGTACAGTGGTACGTAATGGACACTCTGCATCTCATTTGTTACTCCTAATGCAACAGTATCGTTGTGCCATTTTCCAACACGATAGTGTTCGTCCACACATGGTACCTGTACATGTGTTTTTAATCTGCCTGCATGATGCTGAAGTACTCCCGTTGCCAGTAAGATACCAACAACTGTTTCTAAAGCAAATGGGTGGGGCTGGGTAGACGTCTAATCCAAAAAAGTGCCGTTACCCATGATATCAAGGACCACACACAACTGTGGGCCATCTTGCCTCAGGTGAGCATTCAACAGCCTCAGCACCACTCTCAACCGATGCATCCAGGCTAGAGGGCGCGTAGCATCTTACTGTCCATGGTGCCAAGTTCTTAGTAAGTTTGACTCGGTTTCGTGATCACTGAAATAACATCACATAGCGTCTCAGTCCGTAAAGTTTTGATTCGTTCGCCCGCATCTCGCGGTCGTGCGGTTGCGTTCTCGCTTCCCACGCCCGGGTTCGATT
This sequence comes from Schistocerca piceifrons, assembly GCF_021461385.2. NCBI lineage: Eukaryota > Metazoa > Arthropoda > Insecta > Orthoptera > Acrididae > Schistocerca > Schistocerca piceifrons. The sequence goes on from NC_060139.1 coordinate 66,881,924, forward strand.
CCCGGCGGGGTCAGGGATTTTCTCTGCCTCGTGATGGCTGGGTGTTGTGTGCTGTCCTTAGGTTAGTTAGGTTTAAGTAGTTCTAAGTTCTAGGGGACTGCTGACCATAGCTGTTAAGTCCCATAGTGCTCAGAGCCATTTTTGATTCGTTCTCCTCCTCTTCTGGGTGATTCAGTTTTATTGATGTTATTGTTAGGCGGTATATATACACTACTGGCCATTAAAATTACTACACCAGGAAGATGACGTGCTACAGATGCGCAATTTAACCGACAGGATATGCAAATGATTAGCATTTCGGAGCATTCACACAAGGTTGCCGCCGGTGGCGACACCTATAACGTGCTGACATGAGGAAAGTTTCCAACCGATTTCTCATATACAAACAGCAGTTGACCGGCGTTGCCTGGTGAAACGTTGTTGTGATGCCTCGTGCAAGTAGGAGGAATGCATACCATCACGTTTCCGACTTTGATAAAAGTCGTATTGTAGCCTAAAGCGATTGCGGTTTATCGTATCGTGACATTGCTGCTCGCGTTGGTCGAGATCCAATGCCTGTTAGCAGAATGTGGAATCGGTGGGTTCAGGAGGGTAATACTGAACGCCGTGCTGGATCCCAACGGCCTCGTATCACTAGCAGTCGAAATGACAGGCATCTTATCCACGTGGCTGTAACGCATCGTGCAGCCTTGCCTCGATCTCTGAGTCAACATATGGGGACGTTTGCAAGACAACAACCATCTGTACCAACAGTTCGACGACATTTGCAGCAGCATGGACTATCGGCTCGGACACCATGTCTGCGGTTACCCTTGACGCTGCATCACAGACAGGAGCGCCTGCGATGGTGTACTCAACGACGAACCTGGGTGCACGAATGGCAAAACGTCATCTTTCCGGATGAATCCAGGTTCTGTTTACAGAATCATGATGGTCGCATCCGCGTTTGGCGACATCGCGGTGAACGCACTTTGGAAACGTGTATTCGTCATCGCCATACTGGCGTATCACCCGGCGTGATGATATGGGGTGCCAATGGTTACACGTCTCGGTCACCTCTTGTTCGCACTGACGGCACTTTGAACAGTGGACCCATGGCTCTACCCTTCATTCCATACCTGCGAAACCCTACATTTCAGCAGGATAGTGCACGACCGCACGTTGCAGGTCCTGTATGGGCCTTTCTGGATACAGAAAATGTATGACTGCTGCCCTGGCCAGCACATTCTCCAGATCTCTCGCCAATTGAAAACGTCTGGCAATGGTTGCCGAGCAACTGGCTCGTCACAATACGCCAGTCACTACTCTTGATGAACTGTGGTATCGTGTTGAAGCTGCATGGGCAACTGTACCTGGACACACCATCCAAGTTCTGTTTTAATCAATGCCCAGGCGTATCAAGGCCGTTATTACGGCCAGAGGTGGTTGTTCCTGGTACTGATTTCTCAGGATCTATGTACAAAAATTGCGTGAAAATATAATCACATGTCAGTTCTAGTGTAATATATTTGCCCAATTAATACCCGTTTATCATCTGCATTTCATCTTGGTGTAGCAATTTTAATGGCCAGTAGTGTAGCAATATGTTAGTGAATTTCTTTCGTAGACTGATTGTGCTAAATACAGAGTGCGTCTGAAAGACTGATCCGACTTCACAGTAAATATTCCACATCATATATCCGCGTCCGTAACATTGTCGTCCCGGGTTCAATTCCGAGTACAATCACGGATTTTTCCTCTGCAAGAGGAGTGGAAATGGGATCCACAACGTCTCGTGACGCCAACAAGTGTACTAGTTTAATCAGAGGTAGTGCCTCCAAGTCTGGATAGCCGATAACTGCCGGAGGCGATGCGCTGAATCCACGGCTGCTCCTTACTGTATAGTGCCACACGGCAGAATATGACAAAGCGGCCGGTCGGCATAGTGCGGTATTCTGGACCTGATCGCGAAGTTCAGTTTCACACACTTAAAATCTCATTTCTTATAACCCTTTGTAAGGAGGCCAGTTGCTTAGTTTGTAGATACGGGAAGCCAATACAATCCTCTTGGTGCACAATATTACCGCTTATGTCATGAGGAAATTTTCGCAGTAATGTGCATAGCTTCATTTGCAAAGAAATTGTTTAACAGTATCCAAGATAGAAACGAAAACAAAGTACATTTTTGTCCACTACTGCCGGCCCGTGTGGCCGTGCGGTTCTCGGCGCTTCAGTCTGGAACCGCGTGACCGCTACGGTCGCAGGTTCCAATCCTGCCTCGGGCATGGATGTGTGTGATGTCCTTAGGTTAGTTAGGTTTAATTAGTTCTAAGTTCTAAGCGACTGATGACCTCAGAAGTTAAGTCGCATAGTTCTCAGAGCCATTTGTCCACTAATATTTGCTTTTTACGAATTGGCTTTGGACTTATTAGGACATTTTTGGTAACAACTGCCTAACATCCACAAGAGCCTCTATTGTGCAAGAAACAAAGCCGTGAGAGCTAAAGATGTTGCCGCGCGGGATTAGACGAGCGGTTTGAGGCGCTGAAGTCATGGACTGTGCGGCTCGTCCCTGTGGAGGTTCGAGCCCTCCCTCGGGCATGGGTGTATGTGTTTGTCCTTAGGATAATTATGGTTAAGTAGTGTGTAAGCTTAGGGACTGATGACCTTAGCAGGTAAGTCTCATAAGTTTTCACACACATTGAACACAGCAAAAGATGTTCCCAGTGCAAGGAATCTTTGGTTATAGCATTAGCCAGTAAATGACAAATCGACCCTTCTTCATGCGTGGTATTTATCATGTATGCTACAAATATAGTAGTCACTTAGTTTGTGTCGTACATGTACACTCGTGGAAATGGAAAAAAGAACACATTGACACCGGTGTGTCAGACCCACCATACTTGCTCCGGACACTGCGAGAGGGCTGTACAACCAATGATCACACGCACGGCACAGCGGACACCCCAGGAACCGCGGTATTGGCCGTCGAATGGCGCTAGCTGTGCAGCATTTGTGCACCGCCGCCGTCAGTGTCAGCCAGTTTGCCGTGGCATACGGAGCTCCATCGCAGTCTTTAATACTGGTAGCATGCCGCGACAGCGTGGACGTGAACCGTATGTGCAGTTGACGGACTTTGAGCGAGGGCGTATAGTGGGCATGCGGGAGGCCGGGTGGACGTACCGCCGAATTGCTCAACACGTGGGGCGTGAGGTCTCCACAGTACATCGATGTTGTCGCCAGTGGTCGGCGGAAGGTGCACGTGCCCGTCGACATGGGACCCGACCGCAGCGACGCACGGATGCACGCCAAGACCGTAGGATCCTACGCAGTGCCGTAGGGGACCGCACCGCCACTTCCCAGCAAATTAGGGACACTGTTGCTCCTGGGGTATCGGCGAGGACCATTCGCAACCGTCTCCATGAAGCTGGGCTACGGTCCCGCACACCGTTAGGCCGTCTTCCACTCACGCCCCAACATCGTGCAGCCCGCCTCCAGTGTTGTCGCGACAGGCGCGAATGGAGGGACGAATGGAGACGTGTCGTCTTCAGCGATGAGAGTCGCTTCTGCCTTGGTGCCAATGATGGTCGTATGCGTGTTTGGCGCCGTGCAGGTGAGCGCCACAATCAGGACTGCATACGACCGAGGCACACAGGGCCAACACCCGGCATCATGGTGTGGGGAGCGATCTCCTACACTGGCCGTACACCACTGGTGATCGTCGAGGGGACACTGAATAGTGCACGGTACATCCAAACCGTCATCGAGCCCATCGTTCTACCATTCCTAGACCGGCAAGGGAACTTGCTGTTCCAACAGGACAATGCACGTCCGCATGTATCCCGTGCCACCCAACGTGCTCTAGAAGGTGTAAGTCAACTACCCTGGCCAGCAAGATCTCCGGATCTGTCCCCCATTGAGCATGTTTGGGACTGGATGAAGCGTCGTCTCACGCGGTCTGCACGTCCAGCACGAACGCTGGTCCAACTGAGGCGCCAGGTGGAAATGGCATGGCAAGCCGTTCCACAGGACTACATCCAGCATCTCTACGATCGCCTCCATGGGAGAATAGCAGCCTGCATTGCTGCAAAGGTGGATATACACTGTACTAGTGCCGACATTGTGCATGCTCTGTTGCCTGTGTCTATGTGCCTGTGGTTCTGTCAGTGTGATCATGTGACGTATCTGACCCCAGGAATGTGTCAATAAAGTTTCCCCTTCCTGGGACGATGAATTCACGGTGTTCATATTTCAATTTCCAGGAGTGTATATAGGAGAAATAACTGTAGAATGGGTAAATAGCAGTGCCAATAGTTCCCATATTCCGAGATACACATCTCGGTACAAATATCTTGTGTTGCCTCATTCTTATTAATACATAAACAATGATATGATTGTTGTTCAGACCCTGGTATATACACGTTTCTGTACGCTTCGGGGCCAGAACGTTGTATCCACTGCCCACCACGGTAATGAATGCATGTAGTGCGTTGTCGGAAACGCTTTCCTGGTACGATTGTGGCGACACAAAACACGACAAAAGGGAGAACACGAAGAGGGTGAGAAAACATGTTTATTGTTTTCATTACAGCAGAAGTCAAGAAAATAAGAACAAAAACAGACAACGATGTTCATCAAAGAAGGTGTTCGAAATTACGACTTCTCCTCTCCTCGCCTCTCTGCTGCACTTATTTCTTAGTTTCTGCTGTACGTAAACGTAAGAAACAAGTATTTCTCATCCTGTTCCTGTCCTTCCTTTCTTGTGTTTTGTGTCGTCACAACGACGCCAGGAAAGCATTCCCGACTGCTACGTGATTCTCCATCGACTTGGTGTATTCTATCTCTCCTGAAAGTTCGTAACCGCTGTGTTGAAATATTCTGTATGTGAACATGGATGTCAGAGTAAGGATTCAGAGACATCTGAATAGCCGCCTACACGAAGTACGCGAACTAACACCGCAAATCGATCTAACCGCTCTGTTCCACGCTAGGATTACTCTTGGCGAGTGCATAGATGTGCTCCAAAATATAACACTATACCAGGAGATGGACTAAAGGTAAGAAAAGTAAACAAGCGTTACCGCTTCAATGTCAGTGCAACAGTGGAAGTTACTCTTTCAGTAAAAAAGGCAGCATTCGGTTTCAGCACGAGAGCTTCCACGTAAACTTCCAAGAAAACTTTCCCTCTCTCCCAAGAACTTCAAATGGTCAACTTCACTGAGACAGTAAAATTTCGGATTTACGGGAGTTCTATGTCAGAAACGGTATTTTGTAAATTGAAGATGGAGGTGGGAGGAAGGAAAGGAAAGGAATTAATGATACCAACTGCATTTGGACTTAATGCAAAATCAGTGACAACGAGTTAAAATGTGATTCGAATCCAGGACTCTAGGCAGCTGCCTTAACTACTGCACCACGGGAAACAGTGTTTATCGCTAATGCACCGACTATGTCGGTAGGCTCGCGGCTCGCCTCACACCTATTCCCACCTATTCGCAGTCCCTCGCTAATTTTAGGTTCCCGCTGGAGGTCGAACGTAAATTGCATCCGCTCTGGAGGTTGTGGATTCATTGCCCATCGAGGCGAATGAATCAGTAGTGTCTGTTCTTTCGAACATGTGCGCAAGAACAAATAAGAAACTGTATTCATAGAGTATTGTGCGGTTAAGCGTTAGCATGTTCTCTGAAAGCCACGTCTTTATGATACTCGCTGCTCTTTTAGCCACAGCACAATATAATCTTCCATGGCTTTTACAATAACACTAATGGTATCCGGAAAGGAAAAAATTATTGAGTCATGTTTACGGAATATCGTCGATATATAAACCAGAAATCGTTAAACATATCGATGCGAATCATCCCGATCTTAAAGATGGATTCTTTCATAACAGGTTTAGTAAAGATATAGTTCAAAGCACCGAATCTATGGCGCTCCTAAAAGTGGTCTAATACTTATGGAAACAAAGGCAGGACAAACTGACTAGGTGAATAAGTTCACTTGCCGAGATCAAAGTAAACAGGAGAGTTGACTAACTGCTCGAGAGCCAGTCCTAAAATGAAAAAGAAAGTGTGGAGTAACTAGAAGTATCGACAACAAGAGGAAAATCTCATGAAATTCGAAAGTAAAACACTGTAACGACGTCATAGAAAAATCGCTTCTATATGCAAGTGAATACGTCCCAATGAGCAGCCTATATAAGCTAGAGGTCTTGAAAAGGAGCATTCTAAGAAAAAATGATGGATGCAGATCGGACTGAAGAAGGATGGAATCGTCAGAGAATCCTACTAGAACTTGGGACAAAATTTCCAAGAGTATGACGAGGGGAATCGTAGGTTCCTTTTACACCTACATATACTGAAAGACAAATTGATTAACTAAAATTATACTTAAATATCTCTGGAAAGAAAACAACACTTCATCATGGAATAAGCAGATACAAACATAAGAGAGTCCCAGATATTACCTTTAAGCGCATTTAGGGATTACTTACAGATGTGACGTATTTCAGGCTGACGGAAGACCTGAGAGAAGTGGACAAACTAGAAAAAAAGAAAGCATAAAGGACTGCTTGAAACAGAAGGTATTCCTGACGAAGGAAAAGAAAAAGATAAAAAGTTTTAGCCTTAGCTTAATTAGCAAATTCACTTGTAGAAAAATACTCGCAGCCAAACGGATTTTTAATATATTAATCGACGTACACCAGCGCATAAATGAAGATCCGCCATTCATCTGTTACTCTACAACAGGGATGAGGTAATAACGTCGGGTTCTAAGAACCCTCCGTTATGTTCCTCATATGTTAGCTACTTTCTCAAATCTATCACTAGTTATATCGGGGGTACTGTTACCTTCTGGTTTGGGTTCTTGCAGACTGAAGTTCGTTAATTCCGGATTTCGTCTTTCTGTATGTTCCGCATAATTTTTATGCTACTATTCAAGACAGTATCCTATGCACCAGCACAGATCAGATCTGCTTTCACTGTTTGCATAAATATTTATTTACTGACTCATTTCTAACAGTGTAACACCGACATGACGTACTTCAAAAGCAAGTCACTGCAGGAAAAGAAGCAACGCAGATTAAGCTAGAGAATACCGAAGGTGCGAATCATCAGTGAGAATGATGCCATTAACTCGCCGGAAGAAATTTAGGGAAACTGCGAAAAAATAAATGTAGGTCGTCAGTAAAATATTTATAAGCTGTTTATTCGGAATATAGTCATTACTAATCAGACCTATTACTGACAGACCAATAGCTACACAGCGACGAGTGTCACGAAAATATTTAATAACATATTGTGAATAAGCATTCTTAGTTCCTCTAAGTTACTAGCTCCAGCTCTTTTTAGGATATGGCCTAAAAAAAGGATACCTCTATTACGTGTTGGTTAACTACAGTATACTAGTTCTCCGATCTCCGAATTTTGAGCAGCAAAGTCCGTCAAAAGTTGACTAAATCGCGCGGGCTCTGCCAGCATTCTGTGGCTCAATTATAATTACATTACGCAGCGAACAATTTTAATTTTAATTTCGTCGGTGGCTCACTTTGGAATATATTCATTATAACGTTCCAGTCCACTACGCGTTTGTTTTAACTTTGCTGCTCGTAATTAGCTGCAGAATTGAGGCTAATTAGAAGAGTTTACAGGGCAGAAACGTTTTGCAGAAGCATCGCCTGTGGTTATTAAGTATTAATGCGAGGGAAAACTAATTTAACGGGTGTTGTCCCGTCGACGAAAATGATCTTAGTTTGTAACAGTTTCGCAGAGTCAAATTAAGTCTACCTCCCCTTACGGAAACAGATCCCGCAGAATATTTGTAAAATGGACGCAGCATCTGAAGTGAGACTACAATAATCATATGTAAAAAAAAAATTCGGTGTACTTGCTAACCAAAGAAAGCCAAGAGATGCACCTGCTTTTGTGGGAATATGTCACCTTCTTTATTAACAGTCGACCTGTGTTCGAAGCAGTTGAAGAGTTTCAACGATTGTAAAGCTCCATTTCATGAAAGGACGATTTTCTGTGTACTGTCACATGAGTATGAAATATTACTACTTAACTAACAATTTTCCGTAGCTACGACAAAGTGAAAATTTTGAAACCTATCTGGGCTTTCACTACTAACACAGTACGTACCGAAACTCCCATGAATTCGCTACGGTTCACACATGCTTGTAACTTTCAGTGTCACGTATGCGATGAGAAGAGGATGTATAAGTTAGTGCAACAGATAACCACGATTTATTCCATACGAGTTGTGTGGACAACGCCACGCTCATTGCACAGTATTATTTGATTCCGGAAGTAATGTTAAAATTCGTCGCAGCAGCGTGATGGAAGAAAATGAATCTCAAAGAATTTCTGTTGCAGGAAAACGACTCCGGGAGACTTTCTGTTTGATTTCCCCATAATACCGTGTGATCAAAAAGTCAGTTTAAATTTGAAAACTTAATAAACCGCGGAATAATGTAGATAGAGAGGTAAAAATTGACACACATGCTTGGAATGACGTGGGGTTTTATTAGAACAAAACAAAATACAAACTTCACAAAATGTCCGACAGATGGCGCTGGACAGCAAAACGTCAGTGACTGCGCACGACAATCGTGTATAAAAGAGGCTGTAATTAGAGAGAGAATCAGATGCGCCAGCATTAGCAGCATGTTGACGTTACCTGAAAAGGCGCTTTTAGTGAAACTGTATTATCAGAATGGGGAATGTGCTAGTTCAGCGTTACGATCCTATCGCCATAGGAAGGGGATTCGAACAGGTTAAGGTCCATTGACAAATGCAGCTGTGGCGAGAATTATTTCGAAGTTAGAAGCCACGGGTTGTTTAGACGATTGACCCCGTAGTGGCCGACGGAGCACAAGGCGTAATGCTGCTGAGACAGTTCAGGAAGAAATGGAGACTGTAGCGGGTTCGTCTATGCACGGGGAAGTCAGCGCTCGTGCAGTCGCACGTCGCACCGGCATTCCATACACTACTGTTTGGTTGGCACTTACGCGTACCGTCCGATGCTATCCGTACAAAATCCATCGGCATCATGAACTGTTACCTGGCGATTTAGTCAAGCGGAGGGCATTTGAGGTGTGAGCGTTTCAAAAGATGGCGGAAGATAAAGATTGGTTGAGTAACGTGTTGTGGACCGACGAAGCTCATTTCACGCTCCGAGGGTCTGTCAACGCCCACAACTGCAGAATTTAGGCTACCGAAAATCCTAGAACTGTCGTGTAATCTCCATTGCACGAGGAGAAGGTCACGGTATGGGTTGGATTTACCACATCTTCCGTTATCGGGCCTTTTTTCTTCGAGGAAATGCGTGATTCTGGTTTTGTAACTGCTACTGTGACGGGTAAGAGGTACGTTGATATGTTACAGAATCGCATTATCCCCCGCCTGGCTGATAAACACCTGCTGGAAAGTACGATGTTTATGCAGGATGGCGCTCCACCCCATATTGCTAGACGCGTGAAAGATCTCTTGCGCGCATCGTTTGGTGGTGATCGTGTGCTCAGCCGCCACTTTCGTCATGCTTGGCCTCCCAAGTCCCCAGACTTCAGTCCGTGCGATTATTGGCTTTGGGGCTACCTGAAGTCGCAAGTGTATCGTGATCGACCGACATCTCTAGGGATGCTGAAAGACAACATCCGACGCCAATGCTTCACCATAACTCCGGACATGCTTTACAGTGCTGTTCACAACATTATTCTTCGACTACTGCTATTGTTGAGGAATGATGGTGGACATATTGAGCATTTCCTGTAAAGAACATCATCTTTGCTTTGTCTTACTTTGTTATGCTAATTATTGCTATTCTGATCAGATGAAGCGCCATCTGTCGGACATTTTTAGAACTTTTGTACTTTTTTGGTTCTAATAAAACCCCATGTCATTCCAAGCATGTGTGTCAATTTGTACCCCTCTATCTACATTATTCCTTGATTTATTCAGTTTCCAAATTTATACTGACTTTTTGATCACCCGGTACATTACCATACCGTGTTACCTTGGGACATCAGGGAAGCCATGATGCATTGATGACATGCCGCCAGTCCGCGTCTGAACACGCCAGTCAGGTACCCATCCCATAATACTAACTGCGAAATGCGCAGCCACCCCACTTTTTTGCAGCCACTTCCCACACATGAAACAAACTGTGGAGCGCCGAGCAAATAATCTAAATGGTCGTTGTTTTCGTTATAGGACGCACTTAAATTGCCTGTGCATGCTTTGCACCTACCTTCGCCGTTTACGAAAGCCTGAAAACTCTTTTTGAAGGCAGCCAAAAGTGATACTGACCATAATTTCGAATCTGAAAGTCCACATTACTCTTTGCACTCACAGAAATAATATGTTGCTCTTTGCTATTTACTCAGCAGGAACAGAAACTAAGTAAAAGTTTTGAGTTCTGATCGATATATTCTTTAAAAGTTCATTTGAATATAATATAATGCTATCCTCAACAATAATTATAATATCCAACTGCATTATCAACAGTTCAGAGATGATCTTTATGGAAAGTTCGAAGTGAAATGGTCTATCACCCTGACTTCTAATCACCAAAGTTAACTGCTCGCCATGTGGAAAATAATCTCGCCACTTTCCACGCAGCTTTGTCAACATTATGGACGGTACACAAAGGTACTTCCGTGCAATCTAAGTGATCCAGGACAATGTAGAGTCCTCGTGAGTTCACTCCCACCTTGTACTGAAAATAATTTTGGTAGGTGGGCTGCTTTGACCTCGTCCGAGGTACAGCGCACGCAGGCGTTTGACTGACGGCGACAGCAAATGGCCCCTTTCTCAAAAATGATTCAAATTGCTCTGAGCACTTTATGACTTAACACCTGACTTCATCAGTCCCATGGACTTAGAACCACTTAAACCTAACTAACCTAAGGACATCACACACATCCATGCCCGAGGTAGGATGCGAACCTGCGACTGTAGCAGCAGCGCGGTATCGGACTGAGGGGCCTAGAACCGCTCGGTCACAACGGCCGGCGCCCCTTTCTCGGACACGTGTTAATTAATATCTCTGTCGTTTAACTGCTTACAATCCCCTTAATTTTTTATAAATAGAGTTAAATGTGTTTTAGTTACTGAAAAAGTTTTAGCTCTACTGCGTTTGAACATTACGAAAAAAAATTTTTGGAATGGGACCGCTGTTCCAAGATACAAATGATACTTAATCTATCATGAATAAGGATATGTTCGTTACAATATAGTTTTTAGCAAATATCTTGAAAACTGGTAGAAGTAGGTTATAGGTGTCACATATATAATGGTTTTGCATGTAACTAAGGTTACACACCAATTTTTACCTTCCTGAGTCTAATATTTGGCACTTCAGTTTGGGTAAAAACGCCGATTTTGATCAAAATATTGCTGTGGTCAAATTGAGACTTTATCATGTTAACAGTAATATACTTTAGCATTTGCTGACGAAGTTAGGAGAAGTTATTTTGCTTTTTAATTTCACTCTTAGATTATGGTGCAATCCTTACCACAGGAGCGTTATGATGACGTGGCGCTGATACTAGTGAACCGGTGTAAGCCACTGTACCTCTTGCGATACAGTGCTTGTTTAGCCTCAAAACGTAAGTTCGTCTTTCTAAGGAAATGAATATTTCTATGCTTACTCCCTCTGACGCTAGCCGTTGACAACAAGAAAAAGAGCGTACAACGCAGTTACGTGGTCGCAGGGAGTAACGGGATTATGGAGCACCCTGTAGATTTCAGAATGCCTTATAAAGTACTCCTAGAAGAATCTAAATGTAATTATAACTTATTAGAAGCCTTAAGTACAAGTTCTATTAAATATTCTATCCGTAACTTGTCGTAAATGCCACTATCACATCTACTAATATTTATGTTCGTGGTCATTTTGCTTCAGTATTTGACTTTCTGTTCGAAGTTAGCATGCATCGCAGCAGCGTTCCAACACTGAGGATATGAAAGTCCTCTACAAAGTACATAAGTTTATTAATACTGTTTCTGGTATTTTCTGTTGCACATGAATTTGCACAAAGCAGTAGTATATTTCCAGCTGCATTACGATTTTCTTCTCCTGAATACGATGAGTGAGAGAAGCGTTTGAAGTGTTTCTTTGGCACTGCATTCTGAATTATATTTAATCGAAGTGTAAAGTCCATCGATTTTGCTTCCTAGAACAAAAAAATTACTGTATTGGCAAAAATCTTTCTAAGGTACATTCGTGAAAAACGCCACGTGGGGCCAACTAGCAGCCAAGATCATAAGCAATAGGATTGTACATTCACAGCAACCTGTGATCGGTAGTTTATGTGTTGAAATATATATTGAGATGTGTACTGAGAAGACGGTGTGGTTTGTGCTCCGTTAGTGCTGAGAAAAAGCAATTCGTTCCTCAAACGTTCACAAATGCGTATAGAAGAGATTAACGATGTTGTACATAGTTCATTCCTCCATCACATCCGGCTGTTACGCTGTACTGTACTAAAAATGTATTCAGACAGAATAAGTTTCTGATCCATACATGGCCAATACTGTAACTAAAAGTATATTCTTGCTTCATTACGGTAAGAAAGGAAGATACAGGAAAGTTACGTTATTGAGGATCGTTCAGGAACTAGAATGAGATTTTCACTCTGCAGTGGAGTGTGCGCTGATATGAAACTTCCTGGCAGATTAAAACTGTGTGTCCGACCGAGACTCGAACTCGGGGCCTTTGCCTTTCGCGGGCAAGTAGGAGATGAGGTACTGGCAGAAGTAAAGCTGTGAGTACCGGGCGTGAGTCGTGCTTCGGTAGCTCAGTTGGTAGAGCACTTGCCCGCGAATGGCAAAAGTCCCGAGTTCGAGTCCCGGTCGGGAACACAGTTTTAATCTGCCAGGAAGTTTCGTTCAGGAACTGTCTCTTACGGAAATCAGCTAGTGGCATCCAAAAGCATGCATTATAATATCAGAACACGATTCACGAAAACTTATGTTTTAAGCAGAGTTCTTTATGGATGTGAAACATAGTGAGGAGTACAGGGATGTGTCGCAAGTAGGAGCGCTGGAAGAAGTTGTTATGTCATTCTGTTGAAGACAATGAGGATTCATCGAGTATGGAATGAAGAGGTCCTACGACAACTGAGGGGGAAAAAAGTGCCCTGAACAATAAGAGCCGTTGCTGGAAATTATAGGCGAGGATAAGGTGGGCTAAAAGAACCACCAGGACTTGCCTAAATATCAAAGAAATTGATATGGTGTAGTAGTTGTCACGGGAATGGAGAGCAGATTTTTATTAAGCTTAAAGTCCATTATTGATTCACGTTTTCCGTTTCTTTCCCTTCCTTACAGCACCTGTATCTTTTTTTCCCTTCATTTCTCTTTCTTACAGCACCAGTTTCTTATTTTTATGAATATCTATTTCTAACTATTTACAATGAGCTATGATGGATTCGTAGACCACCCGATTATACGAGAGGTTGCGTTACACTATCAGCCTATGGCGCCCCAAAGAAGATGACAGATACGCTTCCTCACATTGTAGATCAGTAGCCACATTACACACTGAAGACGATACGTGCAAGGTTTCCTGATATATTATGTACAGTTCTGTTAGCAACCAACGACTGCAACATAATTGTTATAATACTTTATGATTACAGTCCTGCATGACCATTTTCAAATCTGTAGTGGATGAAAGTACTCCGTACATGAGACCTCACCCGTTGCTACAAAAACTTCTTCGTTAGACGGCCTTCTACAGTCGGATGTGATGGATCTGACCCCGTAACAGATCTCTCCTCAGGGCACGATGTTAATTAATAAAGTTGTGCAGAGGAGTTTATCGTAACACGACTTTGTGTTAAGTGCCTTAATCAATATATGCTGCAGTTAAAATTTCCTGGGTTGATAGGTCGCGTCAAACTTCTTCAAACGATCGACCTTTCGACCTCTGTGCTGGGATCTTCTTCAGAATCTTGTGCTGTTCACAGTAAATTGAGCACTCCTGAAGAAGTTGCCAGCAGAGGGGTCGAAACAACGATCGTGTGAAGAAATGAGCTGCGGCGTAACAGCGCAGAAGATTTTAACTTCAGTGACAGTCGCCACGAAAGCCTGCAGACTTACCTAATATTTCCTGACTGTGGTCGCTTTAACTCTTCTGTAACTCTTTACAATGACAGGCGATTTAATAGCTTTGAAATCAGACTCAGTAATTACAATTTCTAGAGTTTATTCCAATAATAAAGTTATACTTTGCAAGAGTTAAGTTTTGGTTCAGAACCGCAAATCAGTTACTAAACAAAAGTTCACACAACTAGTCAACACTATACAGTGGCAAAGTTTGGTGACGAGCAAGAACATTGTGGAGGATGTGCTGCGAGCTATCATTCAGAGACCTGCGAAGTTGTACGGTACATAAGCAGTGGTGGCATGGCGTTGAACTGTCAGTGAATGAAGGTAATTTTATTGTAGATTCAGAACGACCACTGTGGAGACCGCCGCTTCGCATCGAACTAATGGCTCGTGGCAGCTATCTGTCCTATGTATGACTCTGCCCCAATGTGTTCTTACAATGAGCTGCATCACCTTCCATGGGGTTGTAGGTCTCGTGACGTCACTGCCGTCTGGCACGGATTCTGTTGATCCCTGCTCTTTCGTGGCGAATGTTAATCTCAACTACCGCGCCGTTCTCCACTCTCAGATCGAGTACTGAATCTCTAAACTTCGAGCCCCGACGGTATGTCTTTTGTGTCCACAGACCGCGCCGTTCCCAGCTCCTTTGCGCTTCTTCCAACTCCAGTCCGGTCTCCTCTCGCTTTGCCGTTGATATCCGACGATAGCATAAACTTCCTCCCTACTTCAGCTCCTTATTCACACCTTTTAAAGTCCATTTCTTTAGAGTGGTTTTGCGCTCAAAAAGTGGAATATGAGACCTACGTAAAAACTCCTTAACCAATAACAAGACTTTTCTTCCCGCCGACGCGATTTCGCCACAGTGGAAATACAAACGGAAAAAAGTAAGTTCTCTTTCTTTAGCATTACGTGGGAATCACCTGCACCGAAATACCGCCGCAGCTCGCAGTGTTCTGTAGTCAGCTTTCTAAGACGTTATCTCCCCTCACAGCGGATATTCCTTTGTGGGAGAAGAATATACACTACTGGCCATTAATATTGATACACCAAGAAGAAATGCAGATGATAAACGGGTATTCATTGGACAAATATATTATACTAGAACTGACATGTTATTACACTTTCACGCAATTTGGGTGCATAGATCCTGAAAATCAGTACCCAGAACAACCACCTCTGGCCGCAATAACGGCCTTAATACACGTGGGCATTGAGTCAAACTGAGCTTGGATGGCGTGTACAGGTACAGCTGCCCATGCAGCTTCAACACGATACCACTGTTCATCAAGTGTAGTGACTGGCGTATTGTGATGAGCCAGTTGCTCGGCCACCATTGACCAGACGTTTTCAGTTGGTGAGAGATCTGGAGAATGTGCTGGCAAGGGCATCAGTCGAACATTTTCTGTATCTAGAAAGGCCGATACAGGACCTGCAACATGCGGTCGTGCATTATCCTGCTGAAATGAAGGGTTTCGCAGGGATCGAATGAAGCTTAGAGCCACGGGTCGTTAACACGTCAGAAATGTAACGTCCACTGTTCAAAGTGCCGTCAATGCGAACAAGAGGTGACCGATACGTGTAACCAATGGCACCCCGTACCATCACGTCGGGTGATACGCCAGTATGGCGACGATGAATACACACTTCCTATGTGCGTTCACCGTGATGTAGTCAAAAATGGATGCGACCATCATGATGCTGTAAAGAGAACCTGGATTCATCCGAAAAAAATGAAGTTTTGCCATTCGTACACCCAGGTGAGTACACCATTGCCGGCGCTCCTGTCTGTGATGCAGCGTCAAGGGTAACCGCAGCCATGGTCTCCAAGCTGATAGTCCATGCTGCTGCAAACGTCGTCGAACTGTTCGTGCAGATGGTTGTTGTCTTGCAAACGTCCCCATCTGTTGACTCAGGGATCGAGACGTGGCTGTACGATCCGTTACAGCCATGCGGATAAGATGCCTGTCATCTCCACTGCTAGTGATACGAGGCCGTTGGGATCCAGCACAGCGTTCCGTATTACCCTCCTGAACCCACCGATTCCATATTCTGCTAACAGTCATTGGATCTCGACCAACGTGAACAGCAATGTCGCGATACGATTAACCGCAATCGCGATAGGCTGCAATCCGACTTTTATCAAAGTCGGTAACGTGACGGTTCGCATTTCTTCTCCTTACACGAAGCATCGCAACAACGTTTTATCAGGCAATGACGGTCAACTGCTGTTTGTGTATGAGTAATCGGTTGGAAACTTTTCTCATGTCAGCACGTTGCAGGTGTCGCCACGGGCGCCAACCCTGTGTGAATGCTGTGTAAAGCTAATCATTTGCATATCACAGCATCTTGTTCCTGTCGGTTAAATTTCCTGTCTGTAGCACGTCATCTTCGTAGCGTAGCAATTTTAATGGCCAGTAGTGTATCTACCCAACTGCCGTACAATTTCCCTGCGTTTTGTGCGGCAAGAGCTGATCGAAACGGTGGGGGTTCGTGTCTAGTACCACGGTAGCCTCGTCTTGACGCGTTGACCTGTGTCAGGTGTGTCTTGTCGAGCGTCAGTCCAGAGCGCCACAAAGAGCTGTGGCGCACAGCCGTGCTCTGGAAGACACCGTTGCTCACAAGGGTCCCGAGGGAGCGCCCGTTGCAGTATGACCGTCCTGAGTCATAACCATCTGCCCCGAACGGAAAAACAAGAGGTGCAGCGCCTCCACGTCCATACCGGCATGATGGTCAGCTCAAAAGTTCTACTGCCATCTCTGCATAAGGGTTAGTTTTCACGAAAATGATGTGTCACAGGTTGTGGGTACTGCGATGTTTGCGTACGTCTCGTTAAGTTTAACCATTAATACGCGCTCATCTGGAGATAGATTGTGTCGAAAGTCGAACGAAGGGTAGCCGTTTGAAGGGCAGAGGAAAAAAATGCCAAGGCAAGAGCCAAGGGAAAAAACGTCTGCGATAGTTAGGTCGGGTTGTAAGAGCAGTACCGGGTGTCTGGCTGCCTGCGACAGGTCATGCAAGGGTAGGCTTTCTTTGCAGTGAGTATCATTCATGTCGATACTTTTGACGTTGTGCGGTGCTGTTACTCGGCGGCTGCAGCTGGGTGCTGGTGTTGATATCTCTGTCAGCGTCAGAAAACCTGTAACAGTTACGTTCATCATCGTTTTGTGTCCTATAGGTCATATATCAGATGCACAGTGCAGGATGATGTTGGAATTTTGTTTGTGTGTCAGTGGGCAAGCTCGTCGGTTTCTCTGCTGTAGCCTGTTGGTCGGCTTTAATATCAGCTGGTGTATCCGGTCAACGTTGTTAATATGCAGGGGCTTTCCGACGTTTGTCGCTTGTTGGTGTATGTTAGCCTGCCGTAGGTGGTTATGCCCTAGTATCAGTGCCCCTAACGACCGACTGTTCATCTTTTTACACCTCCAGAGTCTCGTTATATAAAGAGCATGCACAGATGGTTATTACTGCCTCTGCAATCATTATTATCTCCGAGCTTATGATTAATGTGTATTTGCTACAGCCTGTCTGTCATATGCATATTCCAGGGTGAGATGTGGCTAGCCGGCCAGGGCAGCCAACTCTCACATAATTCGTCAAAAGCATGCGCTACTTTGACAAATTATTTCTCCAAGGGCATACAGTGTGCCTACATTCGTTTTTAGCTTGAGTGATCTGTTTTCGAAATAGTACGATGCAGCCGCCATGGTTACCTCTGCGCCTGTTCTACATCTACACACATACTACCACAGTACGGTCCGTGGCGAAGGGTACCCTACACCATTACTAGTAACTTCCTTTCTTGTTCCACTCACAAATAAAGTGAGGGAAAAGAGACTGGCTATACGCATCCGTAGGAGCCCTAATATACCTTCCCTTATTTTCCTGGTCCTCACACGAAACGTGTGTTGACGGCAGTACAATTGTTCTGCAGTCAGCTTCAAATTCCGATGCTCTAAATTTTCTCAGTAGTGTTCCTAGAAAAGAACGTCGCCTTTCATCCAGGGATTCCCATTTGAGCACCAGAAGTATCTCCGTCACATTCGCCTGTTGTTCGAACCTACCTGTACGGAATCTAACAGCCGGCCTCTGAATTGCTTCGATGTCTTCCTTTAATCCGACCTTGTGCGCATCCCAAAAGCTCGAAGAGTGACATGAATAGGTCGCCCGAATAAACCGAAGTCGACCATTCCTCTTCCCTATCACATTTTTCACATGTTCGTTCCATTTCGTATCAATTTCGATCTTTAAGCCCAGATATTTAAACGACGTGACTTTGTCAAATGGCTCTGAGCACTGTGGGACTTAACATCTGAGGTCATCAGTCCCCTAGAACTTAAAACTACTTAAACCTAACTAATCTAACGACATCACACACATCCATTCCCGAGGCACGATTCGAACCTGCGACCGTAGCGGTCGCGCGGTTCCAGACTGAAGCGCCTAGAACCGCTCGGCCACACCGGCTTTCGTGACTGTGTCAAGCCGGTCCATACTAATGCTGTATCCGTACATTATGGGTTTGTTTTTCCTACTCATCCGCATTCAGTTACATTTTTCTACAATTAGATCTAGCTGCCTTTAATCGCACCAAATAGAAATTTTGTCTAAGTCATCTGTTCCTGTACCCTCCTACCGTCGCTCATCTTCTACACCTTACCGTACACCACAGCGTTATCTGTAAACAACCGCAGATTGCTCTTCACCCTGTCCGTTGGATCATTTATGTATATCGATAACAATAGCTGTCCTATCACACTTCCCTTGGACACTCCTGACAATACTGTTGTCTCTGATGAACAATCGCAGTCGAGGACATCATACTGGGTTCTATGTCTTAACAAGTCTTCGAACCACTGAGCTAGCTGGGAACCTATTCGACATGCTCGTAGCTTCGTTCATTTTGTGGTGGTCACCGTGACAAATGCTTTCCGGAAATCAATAAATACCGAATCGGCCTGTTGCCGTTCATCCATAGTTCTCAGTATATCATTTGAGAAAAGGGCAAGCTGAGTTTCGCTTTCTAAAACGTGTTGGTTTGTGGACTTAAGCTTCTCGATCTCAAGAAAATCTACACTCCTGGAAATGGAAAAAAGAACACATTGACACCGGTGTGTCAGACCCACCATACTTGCTCCGGACACTGCGAGAGGGCTGTACAAGCAATGATCACACGCACGGCACAGCGGACACACCAGGAACCGCGGTGTTGGCCGTCGAATGGCGCTAGCTGCGCAGCATTTGTGCACCGCCGCCGTCAGTGTCAGCCAGTTTGCCGTGGCATACGGAGCTCCATCGCAGTCTTTAACACTGGTAGCATGCCGCGACAGCGTGGACGTGAACCGTATGTGCTGTTGACGGACTTTGAGCGAGGGCGTATAGTGAGCATGCGGGCGGCCGGGTGGACGTACCGCCGAATTGCTCAACACGTGGGGCGTGAGGTCTCCACAGTACATCGATGTTGTCGCCAGTGGTCGGCGGAAGGTGCACGTGCCCGTCGACCTGGGACCGGACCGCAGCGACGCACGGATGCACGCCAAGACCGTAGGATCCTACGCAGTGCCGTAGGGGACAACACCGCCACTTCCCAGCAAATTAGGGACACTGTTGCTCCTGGGGTATCGGCGAGGACCATTCGCAACCGTCTCCATGAAGCTGGGCTACGGTCCCGCACACCGTTAGGCCGTCTTCTGCTCACGCCCCAACATCGTGCAGCCCGCCTCCAGTGGTGTCGCGACAGGCGTGAATGGAGGGACGAATGGAGACGTGTCGTCTTCAGCGATGAGAGTCGCTTCTGCCTTGGTGCCAATGATGGTCGTATGCGTGTTTGGCGCCGTGCAGGTGAGCGTCACAATCAGGACTGCATACGACCGAGGCACACAGGGCCAACACCCGGCATCATGGTGTGGGGAGCGATCTCCTACACTGGCCGTACACCACTGGTGATCGTCGAGGGGACACTGAATAGTGCACGGTACATCCAAACCGTCATCGAACCCATCGTTCTACCATTCCTAGACCGGCAAGGGAACTTGCTGTTCCAACAGGACAATGCACGTCCGCACGTATCCCGAGCCACCCAACGTGCTCTAGAAGGTGTAAGTCAACTACCCTGGCCAGCAAGATCTCCGGATCTGTCCCCCATTGAGCATGTTTGGGACTGTATGAAGCGTCGTCTCACGCGGTCTGCACGTCCAGCACAAACGCTGGTCCAACTGAGGCGCCAGGTGGAAATGTCACGGCAAGCCGTTCCACAGGACTACATCCAGCATCTCTACGATCGTCTCCATGGGAGAATAGCAGCCTGCATTGCTGCGAAAGGTGGATATACACTGTACTAGTGCCGACATTGTGCATGCTCTGTTGCCTGTGTCTATGTGCCTGTGGTTCTGTCAGTGTGATCATGTGATGTATCTGACCCCAGGAATGTGTCAATAAAGTTTCCCCTTCCTGGGACAATGAATTCACGGTGTTCTTATTTCAATTTCCAGGAGTGTATTATATTCGAATGGAGAAAATTTTCTCGGATTCTGCAGCAAACTGATGTTAGGGATATTGATCTGTAACTTTGCAGGTAAGTTCTTTTACCCTTTTTGTATACTGGAGTCAACTGCGCTTTTTTCCAGTCGCTTGAGACGTTGCGCTGGTGGGGAGATTCGCGATACATGCAAGCTCGGCAAGGGGCGAGTGCCGTAGAGTACTCTCTGTAAAATCTAACCGCGATTCCATCCGGATCTGGCGGTATATTTCCTTTTAATTCTTTCAGTTGTTTCTACAGGTCAGGGATGCTTATTCCTATGTCGCCCTTACTAGTGTCTATTCGATGGTCAAACGACGGTATGTTTGTACGCGGTACGTTTTTACGACTCTCCTGCGTGAGTGATTATTTAAAGGGGAAATTTAAAACCTCCGCCAACCTGTTCTGCAGTGAGTACCTCTCACATCCATCGCCATAAGTTTTGTGTTTGATATATTCCAGTCGCTGTGATCCCTACACTTCTTCGCCTCTTTTGCCACAGAAGTTATCCCAAGGAATGCCCTCTTCGCCTGTGGTGGTCTTCTTCCTAGTGTCTGCTCGAATCGTCCGTCCCCCATTGTTTTACATCCAGTTCTGATGTTAATTTATCGCTAATTCCGTTCATGCTACTCCTCAATAATTTCTCCTTTCTTAGGTATTTTATTTAGGTATATTACCAGTCTACAATCGATGCTTCTTTAACTGTGCCTCTCTGTCAAGAGGACGTATTCCAGTGTTACTATGGAATCTTATCACTGACATCCGCTTCCGAGAAAATTTTTGTTTTAAAACCTCGTTTCGATATCTTCAGTTTTTCATGAAAATAGGGATGTTACGTATGACACAACTTACTCTGTAACTTTTTCTTCTTTAGCTGAGCTGGTTACCCTTCTCAAATAGGATAATACCCTTTGAGAATCATCCCTCAGAGTAAGTATCATTATCTCGGAATCACCCCAGCAATAGTTAGTTACTAGTCTACAGAGTTACTAAGAGCTCCACGACCAATTACCTATTTCAACAACAATTTCTTACCTCCCACCTTGAGAGGCCATGGTTTCCCTCCACAGATTACTTTTCTGGACTCAGATTGCACTTTTCGTGTTCTTACTACTGATCGCTGTTAAAAACACGAATGTTGTTGTTGTGGTTGTTGTTGTGCTCTTCAGTCATAAGACTGGTTTGATGCAGCTCTCCATGTTACTCTATCCTGTGCAAGCTGCTTCATCTCCCAGTACCTACTGCAACCTACATCCTTCTGAATCTCCTTAGTGTATTCATCTCTTGGTCTCCCTCTACGATTTTTACCCTCCACGCTGCCCTCCAATGCTAAATTTGTGATCCCTTGATGCCGCAGACCATGTCCTACCAACCGGTCCCTTCTTCTTGTCAAGTTGTGCCACAAACGCCTCTTCTCCCCAATTCTATTCAATACCTCCTCGTTATTTATGTGATCTACCCATCTAATCTTTAGCATTCTCCTGTAGCACCACATTTCGAAAGCTTCTATTCTCTTCTTGTCCAAACTATTTATCGTCCATGTTTCACTTCCATACATGGCTACTCTCCATACAAATACTTCCAGAAACGACTTCCTGACACTTAAATCTATACTCGATGTTAACAAGTTTCTTTTCTTCAGAAACGCTTTCCTTGCCATTGCCAGTCTACATTTTATATTCTCTCTACTTCGACCATCATCAGTTATTTTGCTCCCCAAATAGCAAAACACCTTTACTACTTTAAGTGTCTTATTTCCTTATCTAATTCCCTCAACATCACCCGACTTCATTCGACTACATTCCATTATCCTCGTTTTGCTTTTGCTGATGTTTATCTTATATCCTCCTTTCAAGACACTGTCCTTTCCGTTCAACTGCTCTTCCAAGTCCTTTGCTGTCTCTGACTGAATTACAATGTCATCGGCGAACCTCAAAGTTTTTATTTCTTCTCCATGGATTTTAATACCTATTCCCAATTTTTCTTTTGTTTCCTTTACTTCTTGCTCAGTAAACAGATTTAATAACATCGGGGAGAGGCTAAACCCTGTCTCATTCCTTTCCCAACCACTGCTTCCCTTTCATGCCCCTCGACTCTAATAACTGCCATCTGGTTTCTGTACAAATTGTAAATAGCCTTTCGCTCCCTGCATTTTACCCCTTCCACCTTCAGAATTTGAAAGAGAGTATTCCAGTCAAAACTGTCAAAAACTTTCTCTAAGCCTACAAATGCTAGAAACGTAGGTTTGCCTTTCCTTAATCTTTCTTCTAAGACAAGTCGTAAGGTCAGTATTACCTCACGTGTTCCAACATTTTTATGGAATCCGGACTGATCTTTCCCGAGGTCGGCTTCTACCAGTTTTTCCATTCGTCTGTAAAGAATTCGCGTTAGTATTTTGCAGCCGTGACTTATTAAACTGATAGTTGGGTAATTTTCACATGTGTCAACACCTGCTGTCTTTGGGGTTGGACTTATTATCTTCTTCTTGAAGTCTGAGGGTATTTTGCCTGTCTCATACATCTTGCTCACCAGATGGTAATAGTACAGGTGTAAAACGATAAAATATGATAAACGTAGTTGAGCTGCTGTAGTGCAACCTCTCGTGGTTGGGGCGGTGGCACACAGTGGGGACTCCATACCTGTCCATTATCTTGACTGACTGCCCTGTCTGCCGATTTGCGATGCTAGTCACCCTACGAGCCGTTACCAATCCACTCGACTGACTGCCGTGCGCAGAGCTGGATGCTGCGGAATAATTGAAGAGCAGACGGACACTGAGAGGTTTCGCTTGTTCACAGGCGACAGGAGCCGAGCTATGTGGGCGTAGCGGCGGCAGGCCGATAGGCTAAGATCTCCCCAGTGTGTTTCAGCTCCAATCAGTGTCGCTCATTCTCATCATAATTTCCGATCTGAGCAGGCGTCAAATAGTGGCGTTGCTCGCCGGGGAGGAAGCCGCAATTTACCAAATCTGTAGTCTAAAAGACGAAATCTCCTGGAATGTTAGCATGAAAAAAACAGGTTTTATTTACCACTCACATTCATTCAAATACAGAATGACGCTGAGGCTATTTCAACACTATGAGAAGAACCTATGAAGTATGTTAGAGATGAAACGTATTTGTGGCTCTAAACAGGTAGCTGTGAGGAAAGCTTCCAGTTGACTCCAAATAAAAAAAGAACAACAAACGCACACTACAAGAGCAAATAATTTTCTGTACCTTTCACTAGGTTCCTACAAAATTTTCTCGATTTTCGTGATAGTTTTGCTGTCCCATTTTTTGAACATTTGCCAAGATAATTAACTTGCTGTGGTTCGCTCATTAAATATCCGAATACTCTGAAACAAGTTTCATAGTCAAGGATACAATGAGCAGTGTACCAATGAAGTGCATCAGTATATTCTCTTAAGGAGCTCTTTCACTCTGCACTGGAAACGTTGAGGCTTGATAAGTCATTCAGAATTAGCAGTGAGAGTCCGCAGCTCGTGGTCGTTCGGTAGCGTTCTCGCTTCCCGCGCCCGGGTTCCCGGGTTCGATTCCCGGCGGGGTCAGGGATTTTGTCTGCCTCGTGATGACTGGGTGTTGTGTGCTGTCCTTAGGTTAGTTAGGTTTAAGTAATTCTAAGTTCTAGGGGACTGATGACCATAGATGCTAAGTGCTCAGAGCCAATTAGCAGTGAGAGGGTCAGTAAATAGGAAAACTACTCAGAGCAGACAAAGATTATAACGTATGAAAGAGACCTCCAAGTGGTAGTTGTTAGTGTAAATGTAAAGCTAAATGCTGCATATGAAGGTTTAAAGAATAGCCTGCACCAACGCTGCTGAAAGTTGCCTTTAAAAGATTTTGTCTCACCACGGCTCTATATAATCTTAATAATATTAATTTATTTTGGATGTTTGCTAGCTTGATGAACTTCTAAGCTTGTTGTCATCAGAAAAGATTTTGTAATCATTGTAGGATTTATAAAGGCGAACATTGCTACCAGGATTTAAAACATATATGCTCTCTACCACTAAAATCAAGAGCGTTTCTGGTCACTTTATTCTACGAACATTTTACTAATCTGACCTTTGATACTGGACAATTCTATACATGTGCAGTATTCATCTGAACAGTGAGTACCTGAATAATTTATTTTTCAAATGTATTACACCTAACATCTGTTCAAAAAATGGCTCTGAGCACTATGGGACTCAACTGCTGAGGTCATTAGTCCCCTAGAACTTAGAACTAGTTAAACCTAACTAACCTAAGGACACCACAAACATCCATGCCCGAGGCAGGATTCGAACCTGCGACCGTAGCGGTCTCGCGGTTCCAGACTGCAGCGCCTTTAACCGCACGGCCACTTCGGCCGGCTAACATCTGTTACACATGTAGTAATGAGAATAATAATAATAATGATAATTCTTCAATCAACTATTAAGTTTCGTGTATCACACTTGCAAAACCTTTATGAAGTCTGTGACAATCACTATCTTATAACAGCACTGGCTACTGCTGAATTTATATTAATTTAGTAAGTTATAAAAGGTAGTATGATTTACAGATACATCCCTCTTGTGGTCGAACTCTAATAACATTAGTATGATTCACAGATACATCTCTCTTGCTGTCGAATTCTAATAACATTAGTACTCCATGTTGTGAATATGGATGTGGTCAGAGGAACTTTTAAACCGTATAAATGGCTAAAGTTCCTCTTTCTCATATGGATGGCCCACCATATTTTACGTCATTTAAAGACAGCCTATTTGAGCGGTCACTTTAGCATTTGCCGGCCGCTGTGGCCGCTTCAGTCCAGAACCGCGCTGCTGCTACGGTCGCAGGTTCGAATCCTGCCTCAGGCATAGATGTGTGCGATACCCTTAGGTTAGTTAGGTTTAAGTAGTTCTAAGTCTAGGAGACTGATCACCTCATATGATAAGCCCCACAGTGCTTAGAGCCATTTGAACCACTTTAGTATTCACTTTTGCTTAAGATTTATCCTCCCACCCAATCATTCAGAGTGATCAATCATTATCTACAAATAATTACACACTTTTTGAAGACAACAATTTTATTTACCATGAGAATAGCATATTGCAAAAAGGGCTGAACTATAAGGTAGTTTAATTTTTTTACTTTTGAGACATTTACTTTTTTATGATACAGTCATAACCATCTTCGGATGCTATACTAGAGAACAGAAAATCTTAAATTAAGAAACGGAAACAAATGCAATTATTTTAACTATGTCTACTTGTGAGTCTAGTAAAGCGTAATTAACATGCATATGGTCGCATCTATGGGCGGCATCTGATGAACAAATGTTAATGCGTTGTCAACTAAACACAAAATCAGACATCGCGAAATTATATACGTACAACCGAGTGTAGTTTTCCTTCCCTACTCGCTGGATACGCGCATGCTCTATCAGGCAATCTTCAATCAGAAAACCATACAATATGATAATTATTACAATAATGTATCAGTCAGCTGTTCATAAAATTTGAAAGAAATTTGGAGGTCATAATTTTAGCTTTTCTATTCTCTATTGTTGTATCTGAAGATGGTCTTCTAATGCCGAAACCGGTTATGGTTGTACCATAGAAAGTGATTGTGCCAAAGAAGAACTATAATAATAGCGTACAATATGTCAGTCACGATCTTCGCAGACGGATTGTCAAAAGTCCTAATGCTTTTCGTAGCTGTCAACAAACGACGTCCATTTTCCCCTCTTAACCATATTGTGTATTGTACTTTACAAACTTGTAGCGCAGTTCTTAGAAATCTCATTTGAAAAATTTGAAAGAAAGGTGAATGTACATTTCACTCCGGTGGAGTGTGTGCTAATATTTAAAATTCTGGTAGATTAAAACTGTGTGCCACAATGGAACTCGAAACCTAAGCTGTGCAAATCATGTCGTCCATGTCATCTAGTGACATCTTCCTTGTCGGCGTTCCCGTTTCAGTTCTCCTGCTTTTCAAGATCTTTCTTCCTTATTTCGTAAACAACGTTTTAGGAAAATCGTCCAAACCAAACGCAGATGCTTAGCGAATCTCGACGACATTTCTGTGCACGCGTATGTACAAATTTAATGCTGGTATGTAAGAAAAGCACACTAACTGAAAGATCAAACAAAGTCACTACGTCGGGTTATGCGGTTGATTGGTTATTTTTACATCTTAATGAAATACTTTGTGTCTGTCGTCGTGACAGTGTTGGATTGGATTGGATATGATATACTTTTCATTGCACCCACAGTGAGGAAATATTCTAATATGTAGAAGATGCCTTAAAACATGAATACATAATAGACTTTATCAGAAAAAAGGGACACGATTTTCTTCTTCTTCTACAGGTCCTGAGTTAAATGGTACTCATGTATGTGATGTACTATAAGAAATTCAGAAATAATACCAAACTTGTCACAAACAATTAAATGTGTGTACACTGAGATCTATAGTACGAGTGCGTGCTGAAAAGTGAGGCCTCCGTATTTTTGGTATGAACACTTATTTAAAATAAAACAAACATTATTAACAGATTATATCTTTATTCTTCATGTCTACATATTTATTTCCGGAAACAGATTTATCCCAACGGGAGGCCGTTATTGCAAAATATTTGACATCGTTGCCGGAGCCACCACCTATCCTCTGCTTGCACCACTTCATCACTATCAAAGTAAAGTCCTCGAAGGTGTTCTTTAAGTTTTCTAAACAAGTCGAAAGGTATATAATGGGTAAATTAATTCACGTTTTGAAAGGGAATATTATATTAATCCAGAGACGGTCATATATAGAGTCGATTGTGTAGTAGCGTCGCTGCTCAACAGCGATCACTGATTCAAGGCGTTATGGGTAATATTTTAGAGTAACTTTAGATCGGACGATGGATGAAGTACTCGCAAGTGTAAAGGCTTGTCGTATCTGATGTGTGGTGGATATATGGGGCAGTAATGATATGTTTCATTTGCAAGATATTCTCATGTCTGATAACTGTAAAATGAATCTCAACAGAAGCTGGAAATAATTAAGGTAAAGAAATCTGTTTTGTTACTAATGCAATGCGCGTATCCATACATCATAGTATCTTGAAAATAAAGAATCATTACTGGCCGTAGCGAGGAATTCAGAAGGAAGCAGAAGGGTTATGAAAGGTGTATACACAAGGTGCATTAACTCAAGTTTTGTAAAGAGGCCCATTCGGGACTGTATGGAGGAACGTCGATGACATTGAACGCATGGGGTCGGATTGTTCCAGATGTCGCAACGTTCGTAAGGGGTCTGGCACTGTCATGCTGAAAGGGAGTATACTCCACAAGTTGACGAATTTCTCGAATCCGAAGCCCGATTACAGCACGCTGCCTCTCACGCACTGCCATAGTTAAGTTACACGCCGCCAAGTTACACGCTACAGTTCAGAGCCCTCTAGCGGCAGAGTGCTGGAAATATGGTAGACATGAAACAGAAAGACGTAGAATGTTAGTAACGTTCGTTTTATTTACAAAGCTTTAAGATCTGGCACGTGAAAAAATCTGAAGCATTACTTTTCAGCACAGCCTCACAGAGAACAAAATACGGATTTACTTTGACCCGATTACTGCACTGTAGATATGTAGAAGCCAGACGTTACGTAACGCTCACGTCGTTTGGTAATTATTGAATAATACATATACATTTACTGGTTCTACTAAGACAACACCAACTCCCATATCCAGAATGGTTCGCAGGAGAGCTTCTGTAAAGTTTGGAGGGTAGGAGACGAGGTATCGGCAGAAGTAAAGCTGTGAGGACGGGGCGTGTGTCGTGCTTGGGTAGCTCAGTTGATAGAGCACTTGCCCACGAAAGGCAAAGGTCCCGAGTTCGAGTCTCGGCCCGGCACACAGTTTTAATCTGCCAGGAAGTTTCAACTCCCATATCTTTTGTCTGACTGCTGACATCCCCCAGGGCTCTGTCCTCTCCCCTCTCCTCTTTCTCCAGTTTTTTTTTTTTGGTCATCAGTGTACTGACTGGTTTGATGTGGCCCGCCACGAATCCCTTTCCTGTGCTAACCTCTTCATCTCAGAGTAGCACTTGCAACCTACGTCCTCAATTATTTGCTTGACGTATTCCAATCTCTGGTACACCGCCAATATGCCCAAGCCACCCTCACCTGTCCACTTTCTCCAATATACTGATGAAGAACCTTCCTGGTTCTCTATCCCACCCTTCAGCGGTCCCAACGCACCCTCCAAACTCACCTTCACTAGTTCACCACTTTGTGTAAGCAGTGGTTCCTTCATTTCAACCAGAACCCAGGCCATCGTCATAGGCCACCACCACCTACCCCTATGTCTCCATGATTTCTACCTCACAATTTATGGTCGTCCCATCTAGCTCACCCCCACTCTGAGACACCTTTTCCTCACCCTCGAAGATCACGTTACCTGGGCCTCTCACCTCCTGACCATCCAGCAGAAAGCCCATTCCCGCCTCTGCCTACTGAAACTCCTGTCTGGCTGGACACGAGGATTGCATTGCCTGGATCTCGACTCCCACTCACTTTTACAATGCCCTCCACATCCTCAGACGCCATGTACTCAGCCTCGCCCTCTGTATTCGCCTTCCTTCCCCCACATGGCCCCTGTATGATCTCATTCCCTTCCCCCACCTCCTCCTTTTTCTCCAACATCTCTGCATCCTTTACACTGTCCACAGGCTTGATCCCCCCACCCCCTGGTTTCCTCCTTCTTCTCCACTTCCAACCCATTTCCACGCCTCTATCGCTGTATCCCTCCCTCTCTCCATCTCCACACCCTCCATCTCCTTCACCAGGGCAGTTTCCAGCACCTCCCCCTCCAAGATGTGGAACTTTGCCGTGACATCTACCCTTCCTTCCACCTGTAACCTGGCTTTGTCCCGCCCCTCTTCCGAGGGCCGCCTCTTACTCTCCCCTCATTCTCCGAGAGCGGAATTTTCTCCTTCACTCCCTGAGTCCCTGCACCTGCTCCTCAGCTGTTTTCCTCTCCCGTCCCTTCCCTCCCCAGCCCTCCTTCGGCGTGGACCCCACCTCATCCCCCTTTTTCACCGCTCCTCCTCGTCTCGTTTCCCCTCCTTCTCATTTCCCTTGCAGATCCACCCTGGTTTTTAATGGTTATCAGTGCGCTGCGTTAGTGCTGTGTTGTGGCGCCGTTCTAGAGTGTCTTCTAGTGATTTGGTTTTAATTGTGTGCTCGCCTGTTTTCCGTCCAAGACTGTTCCTTGCTACTCCGTCCGTCATGTGGCTTTTTTACTCGTTCTACGAACTGTTATGCTCCGGCTGTACTTTGCCTGGTGTCTTTTAATGTAGTGAGTGGTTTTTTTGTGTACCATACATTTTTAATTTTTATCTGCGATTTACAGTCACCGCTTTGTATGCCTTCTTTTCTTCTGTTCAGCCTTTTTTGTTTGTATATTCCGCCATGTGATCTTCTTTATATTGTTTTTAAATATCTTCCTGTCTGTTTATGTCTCTCCACTGAAGAGCAGCGCTTATGCTGCTGCCAGCCCGCCTGATTGTGAAAGGAAATGACAATAAAAAAAATTCTACTAATAAATTGTTCACTAGAGGATAATTTGTTGACCACCAAGAAATCCATTAGATTCCTCTTAAACAAGTGTCGTCATAAGACGTCACCCAGCCGCAGCAACTTGAAAAAAATCACTCCAGCAAGCTTCTGGCCGCTACAGTGCGACTCTTTGGGGCCGCTGTCTGGGAGCTCACCGCTAACACCAGCGCCGGCGCTGGGGCGGCGAGCGATACCAGCTGGGCAGAAAAGTGGAGAATAGGTTGCAGCACCGAAGTAGTACAGTCCGCGCAAAATGCCGTGGCCGCTAGATGGGCAGTCGGTTGGGGATGGATGGGGACAGCGGCAGTGGTGGGTGGTTGTTCAGAGCGCTGTAGGGGAAATGTCGAGCGCTGGAAGGGAAGTGCCGTTCTAATTTGAAGCCTACGCTCACATTTTCTGCAAATATTAAGTTAAGCCCACCCAGTTAGCCGAGCGGTCCAACGCACGGCTTTCCGGTGTGGGAAGGAGCACTTAGTCCCCGGCACGAATCCGCCCGGCGGACTTGTGTCGAGGTCCGGTGAGCCAGCCAGTCTGTCGATGGTTTTTAGGCGGTTTTCCATCTGCCTCGGCGAATGCGGGCTTGTTCCCCTTACTCCGCCTCACCTACACTATGTCGCCGATTGCTGCGCAAACAAGCACTCCACGTACGCGTAAACCACCATTATTCTACCACGCAAACATAGGGGTTACACTCGTCTGGCGTGAGACGCTCCCAGGGTGGCGGCGGGGGTCCACTAAGGGCCGAACCGCACAATAACACTGGGTTCGGTGTGGGGCGGCGGAGGAGTGAAGTGGACTGCGGTAGTCGTCGTGGGGTTGCGGACCACTGCGGCTGCGGCAGGGACGGAGCTTCTCCGTCGTATCTAGGTCCCCAGTTAACATACAGTACAATACAAATATTAAGTGGGCCCCCTCCACGCCTACACGTGCATGGTGACCATTCAAGAAGATGTAGTACAACTTCTGCTTTCGTTAGTATCTAAAAGTTTCCCCCGAAAATGAGGTGATTTATTTTCACCTGTCTTGTTAACCATTAGTAACTTTCAGGCAAGCGTCAAGAGTGGTGAATTTTGATTACAACGTACACATTTCTTTGGCTGACCTGTCAAAATTTGCTTCTTTTGCCAAAACACAGCGTAGTTTACACTGTCTCACATCACCAACATCTTGTGCATACACAGTTGCGAGAGAATTCTGAAACATGGTTTATTAAGTTTATTAAATGAAGAACTGAGGAAAAGTAAAGTCAGAAGCTTATAAGAAAGCACATCCTCTGCACAAAAAAATCTGTAAATGTCTTCATATATGTTGCTTCAAAACCAGAGCATTTCCACTTCACCAGCCATCGATAGCCCTTAGAATTACATTCTTTCACCAAAAAAGTATGTAGTTATAGGAATAACATGTTAGATAATGAAGTTTTATATTACAACGATATGCTAAAATACTCTCCTCTTTGCGTGCTACCATTTGCCAAAATCTCATTTCGATTTCTGAAACCGTTTCTGAAATATGAGGAATATTGTGGATATTTCACTCTGGCTTTATTACTGGCGCGACAAGATTGGAAAGATCACATAGATAATATTGTGGGTAGAGCAAACCAAAGACTGCGATTCATTGGCAGAAAACTTAGAAGGTGCCACAAGTCTACTAAAGAGACTACTTACATCACGCTTGTCCGCCCTATTCTGGAGTATTGCTGTGTGATGTGGGATCCGCATCATGTTGGACTGACGGATGACATCGAAAAAGTACAAAGAAGGGCAGCTCGTTTCGTATTATCGCGATATAGGGGAGATAGTGTCACAGACGTGATATGTGAACTGGAGTGGCAATCATTAAAACAAAGGCGTTTCTCATTGCGACGGGATCTTCTCATGAAATTTCAATCACCAGTTGTCTCCTCCGAGTGTGGAAACATTCTGTTTGCACCCACCTACATAGGGAGAAATGATCATCCTCGAATGTTCTAATAGTCACCCTCACGTAAAACATGCTACATTCACGATTTCCATACGTGTCTACCAGTCGTTCTGGATACTGATACAAAAATAAGATAAGCCCTTCTTGGCTTCCCCTTCTCTCAGCCTCAAACTCTTTCTCACGCGTTCTCTGCCCGCCTCCATAGCTGAGCGGTGAGTGTGGTTGAATGCAATGCGAGGGGCCCGAGTTTGATTTCCGGCTAGTTGGGACATTGTTCGGAGACTGGGTGAGGAACTGTCCTCATCATAATTTCATCATCATCGACACGAAAGTCGCCGAAATGGCCTCAAATATAGAGGCTTGGGTCGGGTGAACGAACTCTCCAAAAGGGGACTCCCGGCCAAATATGCCAACGCTCATTTCATTTCTCAGGCATTCTGTATTTTGACCACATCTTCCACCAATTTTGATGATCTGAGGTCTCATTCCTTCGGAACAATATTCGTAGGTTTGTTGCAATTGTATGGCATGGTGCTTGTCTGAAAGTGTTAGAGTTCTATGGAGTATAGTGTTTATCACCGAATGTCGCTGTGACAGAAGCTCATGGCTTGAGGCGTGGAAACTGATGCCAGTGGGAGCGGGTTTTTATATTTGCTGTGATGCAGGTATACGTCTACTCTTCCTGTTGCGGCCGAGCGGTTCTAGGCGCTACAGTCTGGAACCGCGCGACCGCTACGGTCGCAGGTTCGAATCCTGCCACGGGCATGGTTGTGTGTGATGTCCTTAGGTTAGTTAGGTTTAAGTAGTTCTAAGTTCTAGGGGACTGATGACCTCAGAAGTTGAGTCCCATAGTGCTCTGAGCCATTTGAACCATCTTCCTGTTGCTAACAAACCGATTAAATGTAGTTGTCCCTATTTTTCTAGTTTCTATCGTGAATATTATGTTAGGATGGACGGAGTTCAAATGTTAGAGGAACTTTTTAGTCCGATATGGCCGCACCACAACCGTGTCGCCACCGTATCTATACATGGTGCTTTGTACTTGGTGGGTTAAAATCAACTGTTTTTCTGTGGTGCTGGCTGTATCATAAGTGTGAATCGAAGTAAGAGAACAGTTTCAAAACCCTTGCCAATAAAGTTGAAACAGAACTTTGTGGCGTGATTTCCCAGATTGTGTAAACGTTTAGCAACATTGATTTTGTAACTTTCTCTGTTTTTCGTAAACGCTGCTAATACTGATTGCTTGTCTTTCCGAGTGCAGTTAATGAATCTGCTTTAGACAATATACGATGGCGCCATGATAAGTTCATGTTTCATAGACCTCTTTGCTGAAGTTAGCTCTGCGATAAAATTACTTTGCGAAGTGCTGCTTTTAGCTAGAAACAAGATCTCGCCTCTTAAAGTTCTCACTCGTAACTTTCTCTTGCCGCCATCCTAAAACAATCTATAAACTGAAACACAATTATGTTCTTAGAGTGGAGTATTTGCCCGGCAATGTCATAATAAAGGGGCGTATCATTATACAGGGTGGTCAATTGAACGTGACCGGGCCAAATACACTCCTGGAAATGGAAAAACGAACACATTGACACCGGTGTGTCAGACCCACCATACTTGCTCCGGACACTGCGAGAGGGCTGTACAAGCAATGATCATAAGCACGGCACAGCGGACACACCAGGAACCGCGGTGTTGGCCGTCGAATGGCGCTAGCTGCGCAGCATTTGTGCACCGCCGCCGTCAGTGTCAGCCAGTTTGCCGTGGCATACGGAGCTCCATCGCAGTCTTTAACACTGGTAGCATGCCGCGACAACGTGGACGTGAACCGTATGTGCAGTTGACGGACTTTGAGCGAGGGCGTATAGTGGGCATGCGGGAGGCCGGGTGGACGTACCGCCGAATTGCTCAACACGTGGGGCGTGAGGTCTCCACAGTACATCGATGTTGTCGCCAGTGGTCGGCGGAAGGTGCACGTGCCCGTCGACCTGGGACCGGACCGCAGCGATGCACGGATGCACGCCAAGACCGTAGGATCCTACGCAGTGCCGTAGGGGACCGCACCGCCACTTCCCAGCAAATTAGGGACACTGTTGCTCCTGGGGTATCGGCGAGGACCATTCGCAACCGTCTCCATGAAGCTGGGCTACGGTCCCGCACACCGTTAGGCCGTCTTCCGCTCACGACCCAACATCGTGCAGCCCGCCTCCAGTGGTGTCGCGACAGGCGTGAATGGAGGGACGAATGGAGACGTGTCGTCTTCAGCGATGAGAGTCGCTTCTGCCTTGGTGCCAACGATGGTCGTATGCGTGTTTGGCGCCGTGCAGGTGAGCGCCACAATCAGGACTGCATACGACCGAGGCACACAGGGCCAAAACCCGGCATCATGGTGTGGGGAGCGATCTCCTACACTGGCCGTACACCACTGGTGATCGTCGAGGGGACACTGAATAGTGCACGGTACATCCAAACCGTCATCGAACCCATCGTTCTACCATTCCTAGACCGGCAAGGGAACTTGCTGTTCCAACAGGACAATGCACGTCCGCATGTATCCTGTGCCACCCAACGTGCTCTAGAAAATGTAAGTCAACTACCGTGGCCAGCAAGATCTCCGGATCTGTCCCCCATTGAGCATGTTTGGGACTGGATGAAGTGTCGTCTCACGCGGTCTGCACGTCCAGCACGAACGCTGGTCCAACTGAGGCGAGGTGGAAATGGCATGGCAAGCCGTTCCACAGGACTACATCCAGCATCTCTACGATCGTCTCCATGGGAGAATAGCAGCCTGCATTGCTGCGAAAGGTGTATATACACTGTACTAGTGCCGACATTGTGCATGCTCTGTTGCCTGTGTCTATGTGCCTGTGGTTCTGTCAGTGTGATCATGTGATGTATCTGACCCCAGGAATGTGTCAATAAAGTTTCCCCTTCCTGGGACAATGAATTCACGGTGTTCTTATTTCAATTTCCAGGAGTATATCTGACGAAATAAGCGTCAGACGGAAAAACTACAAAGAACGAAGCTCGTCTAGCTTGAAGGGGGAAACCAGGTGGCGCTATAGCTGGCCCGCTAGATGGCACTGCTAGAGGTCAAACGGATATCAACTGCGTCTTTTTTAAGTAGGAATCCCCATTTTTTTATTACGTATTCGTGTAGTGCGTAAAGAAATATGAATGTTTTAGTTGTATCACTTTTTTTGCTTTGTGGTAGATGGCGCTGTAATAATCACAAACATATGGCTCACAATATTAGACGAACTAGACGAACAGTTGGTAACAGGTAGGTTTTTCAAATTAAAATACAGAACGTAGGTACGTGCGAACATTTTATTTTGGTTGTTCCAATGTGATACATGTACCTTTGTGAACTTATCATTTCTGAGAACGCATTTTGTTACAGCGTGATTACTTGTAAATGCCACATTAATGCAATAAATGCTCAAAATGATGTCCGTCAACGTCAATGCATGTGGCAATACGTGTAACGGCATTCTTCTCAACAGCGAGTAGTTCGCCTTCCGTAATGTTCGCACATGCATTGACAATGCGCTGACGCATGTTGTCAGGTGTTGTCGGTGGATCACGATAGTTAATATCCTTCAACTTCCCCCACAGAAAGAAATCCGGGGACGTCAGATAAGGTGAACGAGCGGGCCACGGTATGGTGATTCGACGACCAATCCACCTGTCATGAAATGTGCTAATTAATACCGCTTCAACCGCACGCGAGCTATGTGCCCGACATCCATCATTTTGGAAGTACATCGCCATTTTGCCATGCAGTAAAACATCTTATATTAACATCGGTAGAACATTATGTAGAAAATCAGCATACATTGCACTATTTAGATTGCCATCGATAAAATGGGGGCCAATTATCCTTCCCCCCATAATGCCGCACCATACATTAACCCGTCAAGATCGCTGACGTTCCACTTATCGCAGCCATCGTGGATTTTCCGTTGCCCAATAGTGCATATTATGCCGGTTTGCGTTAACTCTGTTACTGAATGACACCTCGTCGCTAAGTAGAACGCGTGCAAAAATTCTGTCATCGTCCCGTAATTTTTCTTGTGCCCAGTGGCAGAACTGTACACGACGTTCAAAGCCGTCGCCATGCAATTCCTGGAGCATAGAAATATTGTACGGGCGCAATCGGTGTTGATATAGTATTCTCAACACCGGGTAATGTATCACGCAGCAAATTCCGTCCGCAGTGGCGGAATGTTACGTGATACCACGTACTTATACGTTTGTGACTATTACTGCGCCATATATCACAAAGCGAAAAAAGTGGTCCAACTAAAACATTCATATTTCTTTACGTACTCCACGAATAT
This sequence comes from Schistocerca piceifrons, assembly GCF_021461385.2. Lineage (NCBI taxonomy): Eukaryota > Metazoa > Arthropoda > Insecta > Orthoptera > Acrididae > Schistocerca > Schistocerca piceifrons. The sequence continues at coordinate 66,918,367 of NC_060139.1, forward strand.
ATAATAAAAAATGGAGGTTCCTCTTTTTAAAAAAAACTCTGTTGATATCCGTTTGACCTATGGCAGAGCCATCTAGCGCGCCAACCATAGCGCCATCTTGTTTCCCCCTTCAAGCTAGACGAGTATCGTTCTTTGTAGTTTTTTGGTTTGATACTTATTTCTTGAGATATTTGGCCCGGTCACGATCAATGGACCACCCTGTATACACAGGTTACATCCGTGTGATTCTTTCGGTCTCTGTAACCAGTTATTAAAAATGCCATCGAATAAATGTTCTTCAACTGTACTTCTTAAACAGCCTGTAGAGCGAATTGCCTCAGATACATTTCTTTAAGATGCAATGCTGGTGGGCGACAAAAAACACATCTATGGTCCCAGTCTACAAAAAGTTCTTTGTCGTTTCACATAATTAACGCAGAGTATCTCTACAAAAGACTAAAATAATACCGTCCTCGTAAATGTCGGGAGACTGTTAAGGAATGATATTTTCATACACCACTAATGCCTTCCAACTAACGTCAGAAGTATTTTGACTCGTGTTTCACAGAACTTTTCTATACATATTTTGTAGCGTGTATTACACCAAAAAAACCTGTTCATTACGATTTTTATGAAACTACCAGTATCACGGAAGACATTAGTTTATTCTAACTTATAAATAAAAGGTTTTTTAAAAAATTGATGTAGTCGTATCCATATTATTCGCAAATTAATCTGTTTAATAGAGGGGTGTACGATCACTGTGAGTTCCTAGAGGGAAGTAATTTTCCTGCGTAGGCTGTTTTGTTCTTTAAATCACCACATTATTTCATGATTTAGTTATTAGATAATTTCGGCCCCCACCCACTTCGGCATCGTCAAGCAACTTCACAGTAAAAAGTTGTAAGCATATTGTGCAGTGCCAACATATCGACTGCACACAGACCAGAGCAGCGCCACGAGACGGCATTAAGAAGGCGCTGACCCGCTCACCAATGGAAAGAGCGGGAAGCGCAACTCCTCGATTAAGACAGAGTTCATCGCCCTCTTTCAGCGCTGACTTAACCAGCCGCCCATCGCTGGTCGATTCAGTTTGGTCACAGTCTTAGAGACCATCGATACTCGGCAATCGGGAGCGATTCTTAGTCCGCGTTCTGCGAGTAGCAATAGTATGTCAAAGTAATTGCATGTAGGAGACACAGGAAGCCACTCCATGACAAGAAGTTGAATTATATTTCTTTCCTTTTTGGAAATACTTCTAATGTTGAATGTACACATCATTTGGGATTCCTACCGACTGCCATCGCAAGGTCTCTGGTCCTTTTTTTTTGGGTCGGTGCTGACTCCCACAGTAGCCGACACAACCACATATGGTATGATACACTGAACCGCGAAAGAAAGTGATACAAGCATGCGTATTCAAATACATAGGCACGTAAACAGGCAGAATACGACGCTGCATTCGGCGACGCCTATATGAGACAACAAGAATCTATAGCATTTGTTAGATCGATTACTGTTGTTACAATGGCAGGTTATCAAAATTGAAGTAAGTTTCAACGTAGTGTTACAGTCGGCGCGCGAGCGATGGGACACGTCATCTCAGAGGTAGCTACGAAGTGGGAATTTTCCCTTAAGGCCATTTCACGAGTGTACCATGAATATCAGGAAACCGGTAAAGCATCAAATCTCCGGCATCGCTGCGACCGGAAAAATCCTGCAAGAACGGAACCAACGATGACTGAATAGAATCGTTCAGCGTGACGGAAGTGCAATTCTTCCTCAAATTGCTGCAGATTTCAATGCTGGGCCGTCATCGAGTGCCAGCGTGCGAACCATTCAACGAAACATCATCGATATGGGCTTTCGGTGCCGAAGGCTCACTCGTGTGCCCTTGCTGAATGCACGACACAAAGCCTTACGCCTCGCCTGAGCCCGTTAACACCGACTGTGGACTGTTGGTGACTGGAAACATGTTGCCTGGTCGGACGAGTCTCGTTTCAAATTGTATCGAGAGGTAGGACGTGTACAGGTATGCACACAACTTCATAAATCCATGGACCCTGCACGTCAGCAAGGGACTGTTCAAGCTGGTGGAAGCTCTGTAATGATGTGGGGAGTGTGCAGTTGGAGTGATATGGGACCCCTGATACGTCTAGATACGACTCTGATAGGTGACACGTACGTAAACATCCTGTAAACATCCTGTCTGATCACCTGCACCCATTCACGTGCATTTTGCATTCCGACGGACTTCGGCAATTCCAGCAGGACAATGCGACACCAAGATGTCCAGAATTGCTACAGTGTGACTCCATAAACACTCTTCTGAGTTTAAACACTTGCGCTGGCCATCATACTCCCCAGACACGGGCCGTGCGGGGTAGCCGCTCCGTCTTGGGAGCCTCGCCACGGTTCGCGCACCTTCCTCCGTCTGAGGCTGGAGTCTTCCTTCGGGCATGGGTGTGTGTGTTGTCCTTAGTGTAAGTTAGTTTAAGTTGCAACGTGCTGTTCAGGAGAGATATCCACTCCCCTCCCCTGTACTGACACAATCGAATTCTTTTGTTTTTACCCCTTAGAAAATTTCGTTCTACCCCTCAGGGGGTAATTACCGCCAGGTTGAGAATGACTGCTGTGCGGAGTCGGCGTGGGTTGCGGCTATGCTACTGGCAATGATGCCACACTACCTCCGGAATGACACCTGCATGATTCATGGCGTCAGTTACCTCCAGCAATAGTTTAGACGAGTCCATGCCACGTCTTGTTGCGCACTTCTGAGTGGTCACGGACGCCCTACACTATATTAGGTAGGTGTACCAGTTTCTTTGGCTCTACAGAGTATATTATGTATATACATGTCTTCAACAAGCAGGGGAGCGTGAATCGTTGACTATGTTATTTACTACTGCTAGCGAAACGCCAGAAAAACCATAAAACTGTCGTCGGCTGAATATTCTAAAGCGAGGGCCAAAGAGCAACACGTAAGTTGTGGCAACAAACGTCTCAACAGTTTTGTGTTACGTATCGTGTTTTGGCATTCCTGCAGGTGTCACATCTAATCCCATTGATTAATAATGTAACTGCTACTGTCACATTCAAGTTATATTACACTATAATTAAGCAGCGTAATTAACATTAATCGATGCAGATATCCGAACGCATTAACGAGGCGCTTCCCGAATTGGGGGAGGCGAGCTTGTCGCGAGTCGAATACGCCTCGTGGTTTAACGGCGAGGCCTGTTGGACTGGCCAGTGTGGATGCGGCTTTTTGGTAGCGTCCCCAGATCCAACTAGATAAATGCCAGACTGATACCCACGTCACGCTTCAGATTCATGTTACGCATACATTTAGAAATTTTCTCATGGCTGAAGATGAGATTTAGTCTAGACACACACTTCAGGTACACAGGTATCATCCCGGAGGTAGTGTGGCGTCATTGTCAGTAGCATAGCCGCAACCCACGCCGACTCCGCACAGCATTCATTCTCAACCTGGCGGTAATTACCCCATGAGGGGTAGAACGAAATTTTCTAAGGGGTAAAAACAAAATAATTCGATTGTGTTACGGTTACGAAACTAAAGTATTTTATTAAATATCACCATTATTGTTACTATTTCGTAAGACTGTAATACTGATTACTAAGTTGCCAGTCCTTATCTTTTTTTTTTCATACACGAGCATTAAACCGTGACACAGTTTGGTTGAGGTTAAAGCTTATGAAAGTAATGCATGAACATCTTCCACGCAAATAGTCCAGTTTTTATACACAAACATTTTACTTTTCCATGCGTTTCCTGACAGTAAAACTGAAATGTATAGATCACATATGCTTTAATATCTCGTCAAAATGCTTGCTCTAAGTTGTAAGTAGTTCTTGTAATGGATCACAAATTGCTTCATTGTTCATCTGTCAGCAGATAATCCATCTAACTGATGGAACGACACAACAGTAACTACGTAGTTATTACGAAATTGCTACAGGGCTTTCACAGTGCAATTATTATTAGTAGTGGTTGTCAGACATAAAGCTTTGGCAAACTAACGTCTTTCAATTTCTGCCAGTTCAGAAGTAAGGAGTCCAGCAATCAAATAATTTACAAACAATATGTGTAACACACGCATTTTAATTCGGTTGCTTTTAATTGGGGATGGGGGGAGGGGTTGTAGGGTGTGGGTGAAGCACGAGTCACTATGGGGAGGAGTGATGAAGAGGAAGCATATTTTATAACAAGTGTCTTTCCTCAATGTGGATAGTTAGCTTTCTTTTCTGAAGAGGAGCTGTAGACAGCATTCGTGACGCACTGCTAAGGCTTTCGCCATTCAATAAAGAAGGTTGTTAGAAATATACAGTTAGTTCATACTATAATAAAATACCTAGACCTTTCGTCATTTCAAAAATAAGTGTTTAAATAGAATTTTTTTATAGTTAAGTTTAGTTAGGCACTTATGATGATGACGTTAGTGGTGGGTGGCACTGGGTCATATCTGATTCCATGTAGGGGTAATGGCCTCAGAAAGGTTGAGGAACACTGCCATAGAGGAGCAGGAGAAGGCAGGGAGAAGAGGAAGAAGAAGAAGAAGATGATGATGATGACGATGATGAAGAAAAATGTTCAATAGTCTGGTAAACGTGATGCCCTACTAAAACACAACAGTTACTACAAAGTCATCTCAGAAATACTATTTCTAGCACTATTCCCTTGACCGTACTTCAGCGTGACATGTCACCCTTCATATCGTACGAGGAAACGTCACCATCTTGACCTCATACTTCAAGGAGAAGAAAATCACAATACCAAGAAATCAACCGCAGCAATCAATCCCCCGCGCAAATTTGGTCAGAAAATCTGATGGTATGGCGTAGTGACCTTCTGGGTGCACAGCACTCAAACGTTCGCACGCACCGGTTGTTTATCATTTGCTCCGCCTCACAGCAGACAGCTAATGCTCGAGCGCGAAGTACTGTGCAATGGAGTGACAACCAGCGCCCTGCTATTCGCAGTATGTTGAAGGCATGGAAGAGGAATTGGTAGAGAGTTACGATTGCCCGACGCGTTCCGACATGTTGTTTTAAGCGAAAGAGAAGTACGTAATGTGGTTACCTTATGTACATATAAGTTGAATATATATTCTAAATAAACAAACCTAACCAACTGAAACATTGCTATGAAATGAACATAATGATTATCTGTTTTCAGTTTAATCATGCGAATCACACAGAAGTATAGCGCAGCTCCTGCATATGTGCTTCACGTTAACAGTGTCAGCATTCCTATGCAAATAAAATAACGCCAAATAGCGATGTTACTTATGAAACAGCGTTACGGTACTTCTATAACAACAAACTCATCCATTTCATTGATTTACACTGCATTTGTGAATCGAAAAATACACGTGTTCTAAGCGGAGAGTTCTCTGGTACCAGCTACATGTTAGAAACCGCGCAGTTTCACACGATGAACAAAGCGGTATATCTTCTTGGTTGATTGACAGTAGAAACACGTACTCAGTCCCTTATACAATACTCGCGCTCGGATATTAGGCGGCTGCAGAGATACGGAACACTGCGCGTGGTAACAGGTGGATGCAGATATTTAAAAGGTGCATGTTCGGAAGGCCTAACTGCGTACTGTCAGAATTACGGCCCTAATTTTCACCCTGGATCGATTGCTGGAGCTTTTATCTTCAAAGTGTGGTTTTATTGGTGTGGAATACAAAGCCAAAGTTGATGCTTTTTCTTGACAACCGTTACGTCCAGAACTCCTGCAACCACAGCTGTTGCCCAGTAGTTATGCCACCTGTAGGGAAATAGCACGAATACAGTGGACGACGTATTGGGGCTCGGAGTAGAGCTGGTGAGAACTTTACACCATATTGAAGTCGAGGAGCATGTGCACTTTAGTAATTCTAAAGACAGCTTGTCACTTGCGAGCAACATGCACTCGAATTGCTCATGAGAAGTTCGACTCGCAAATGTATATGCAGCGTGGCAACCACACTATTGTGCGAAACTTTAGGAGAGATGTAACTCTTGCATAATGTGCCACTACCAAGTAACGTACGTATGCATGTATTAAACCGGGGACCTAGAAACGACGTAGAGGCTTCGTCCTGCCGGAGCCCTAAGTGGTTCACAACCCCACAACTAGCTACAGTCCACCCACCCCACCGCCGCCCCACACCGAACCCAGGGTTATTGTGCGGTTCGGCCTCCAGTGGAACCTCCATCCACCAGCCCCCCCCCCCCCCCCCCCCCCCCGGGAATGTCTCTTCTCTCATACCAGACGAGTGTAACCCAGATGTTTGCGTGGAAGAATAATTATGGTGTACGCATTCGTGGAAACCGTCTTTGCGCAGCAGTCGCCGACACAGTGTAGCGGAGGCGGAATAAGAGGAACCAGCCCGCATTCGCCGAGGTAGATGGAAAACCGCCTTAGAAACCATCCACAGACTGGCCGGCACACCGGACCTCGACACTTATCTGCCGGGAGGATTCGTGCCGGGGACCGGCACGCCTTCCCGCTCGGGAAGCAGCGCGTTAGACCACGCGGCTAGCTGGGGGAGTACCACGTAACATAACTCGATGAAACTTGAAAGATACAGAGAAAGAGATGTTGCAGTATTATACTGAAGGCGACTAAAGGACAAAAATTCAAAGACAACAATTACACTGAAGTGAGCGCGATTCATGGTGGTTGCCTGGAAATTACAAACGGCGGGACGTGGTTCTAAACATTGTCTGTGATCACCGCGGACGGCAGTTGAAGCATCCCCAACTCTCTTTTGGTTCCGTTTTTAGGTACTCCACGTCGACGTCTGCTCGTAGATACGTATCGTCAGTAGGTTTTCCGGCTTTACTTCCCGACGTGACAGCGACGACTCTCCGATGGGGTGCGGGCCTTGTGTTTTGCTATTACTGCGAGTCTTGTAAATATAGATTTTGTTTAGTAATTTGCCCGGCTAAAACTCTCCCCCTTTTTTGATTAAGACAGCCTGCGCCACCTTTCGGAGGGAGTGGTGACGTCAAAGAGTCAGAAAAGTTCACATTAAGCAGTCCGTAAAACACGTAAACGTTCACTTCAGTTAGCGTGCTAGTTGGTGCCCACGCTTTCCGCTAGATGGTGCTGACTTACTGCTGAATAGCTTTGGTTCCGTAAAACCTTCACTGATTAGTACTAGATAAATGAAATAAGTACAAAACTCTTGTATTTCACGTTCAATCCATATTCAGGTTTCTACCCTGGAGGAATTTAAATAGTCCGCAAATGCCGATATGCACGCCCTCTACGTCCAGATTCGCAACTAACGGCACACGACACTTTCAAAAGTCCACACGTTAATATCTGAATACCGGTACTACTGAATTCACTCGTATCAGCAGATAATTTGAGTTTCTGTCGTCTATATGTCCGTAAAGTTCCAAACTAGCACTAAAGTCCTAAAATCACCTTAATACTCCGTTGCTACCAACAGTCAGAGATCATACACTACATCACTTTTAATCTCCGTAATATTCTAACAGTTTATCATGAATCGTAACACGATAAAGTCCAATCTAATTATTGTCTCGCTGACTGACACGGGTTCCCCGCCCTCTAACGAAACAATCAAGGAAAAAAGGCGGCAATAATGACGAACAGGCCTTTTTATAGGTTTTTCATCACAAGAGTTTAACGTCACTGCCTTCTCCATGACGGAGCTTCCGTGGCTTTGCTGTACTTAGACGTTAAACTACTTGCTGTTATACTATAATTTTGGTCTGCAATTACCGAACTCTGATTGTACACTATTTTCCCCTCTAAAAATTCTATTCTTAATTTTAAATTATTCTTTCTATAGCTTTTATCATTGTAAACTGAACAGAGGTGTTACACAGACCATACTCTCCAGCGTGCTCCCGTGTTGGCCATCAGCTTCATAAGAAGCTCTGCTGGCAGGACGTTGCATTCCTCCACCAGCGTGGTCCACAACTTCTGGATAGTCTCTGGTGCATGTGGACGCGCTACAATACGTTTCCTCAACGCATCCCACACGTGTGCTTGGGGGCTGAAGTCGGGGAACGGAGAGGCCGCTCTATTCGCCGATTATCTCCACGTTCCAAGAGTTCCTCCACCTGCGCTGTTCGTCCTTAACTCGTGGTCTCGCGGTCGCGTTCTCGCTTCCAGAGCACAGGGTCCCGGGTTCGATTCCCGGCGTCACCAGGGATTTTCACCTGCCTCTAGATGACTGGGAGGTGTGTTGTCCTCATCATTTCATCATCATTCATGAAAGTGGCGAGACTGGGCTGAGCAAAGTTTCGGACTTTGTACGGGCGCTGATAACCGCACAGTTGAGCGCCCCACAAACCAGACATCAGCATCATCCTGCGCTGGACGAGCGGTTCTAGGCGCTACTGTCTGGAACCACGCGACCGCTACGGTCGCAGGTTCGAATCCTGCCTCGGGCATGGGTGTCTGTGTTGTCCTTAGGTTAGTTAGGTTTAGGTAGTTCTAATTTCTAGGGGACTGATGACTTCAGATGTTAAGTCCCATAGTGCTCAGAGCCATTTGAACCATCATCCTGCGCTGTTCGAAGCGGTCGCGGATTTTGATTCGTACAAAGGGGTCGAATTTACCCGTGAACAGGGAAGGAGTTAGGGTTAGAATAACGGCGACAGTTACGTGCATCGAGTTCAAAGATTTGGAGGGCACTAAACCCATGCAACGCAATGCGTCTCCACCCGACAACAGTTGAAACACCAAATCGACAATGTTCGACAATGCTTATGGGTGCTTTTCGTGTCCCCAGCTCTCGTCACGTGACGGTACGTTCAGAATCGCTACTCAGATCGAACCCGCTCTCATTGGAGGAGAGCGACCACATTCGTCGTTATTCCAGTCCCTACACTCTTGGCAGCATCGAAAACAGTGTCGCCGATGTGCGTGGTTCAACGGAGCACGAAGAATTTGACGTCGCACGAGACACCACTCAAGGGCAGTAGTGAGATTTCATGCCTCTGAGTCATGTGGTTGCATTTGAGCCCGCTGTGTGACATGAGTGTCTTCTTTCCTACTGCATAATTTAGCGGTGCTTATGTAGTTGAGCGTTGTCCGCCACTTTCTGTCCTTCAGTCAGCAGTGGCTGTACTTTGGAACCCCCCGCAGGCGCGAGAAAGAATGCTGTGAGCAGTGACATACTCTCGGGCTACACTCGTCACTTCGACCTTCTTATACACTACTGACCATTAAAATTGTTACAGTACGAAGATGACGTGCTACAGACGCGAAATTTAACCAACAGGACGAAGATGCTATGAAATGCAAATGATTAGCTATTCAGAGCATTCACACAAGGATGGCGCCGGTGGCGACACCTACAACGTGCTGAAATGAGGAAATTTTCCAACCGATTTCTCATACACAAACAGCAGTTGACCGGCGTTGCCTGGTGAAACGTTGTTGTGATGCCTCGTGTAAGGAGGAGAAATGCGTACCATCACGTTTCCGACTTTCATGAAGGTCGGATTCTAGCCTATCGCGATTGTGGTTTTTCGTATCGCGACATTGCTGCTCGCATTGCTCGAGATCCAATGACTGTTAGCAGAATATGGAATCGGTGGGTTCAGGAGGGTAATACGGAACGCCGTGCTGGAGCCCAACGGCCTCGTATGACTAGCACTCTAGATGACAGGCATCTTATCCGCATGGCATTAACGGATCGTGCAGCCACGTCTCGATCCCTGAGCCAACACATGGGGACGTTTGCAAGACAAGAACCATCTGTACGAACAGTTGGACTACGTTTACAGCATCATGGACTATCAGCTCGAAGACGATGGCTGCGGTTACCCTTGACGCTGCATCACAGACAGGAGCGCCTGCAATGGTGTACTCAACGACGAACCTGGGTGTACGAATGGCAAAACTACATTTTTTTCCGATGAATCCAGGTTCTCTTTACAGCATCATGATGGTCGGTGTTTGGTGACATCGCGGTGAACAGACATTGGAAGCGTGCATTCGTTATCGCCATACTGGCGTATGACCCGGCATGGTGGTTTGGGGTTCCATTGGTTACACGTCTCGGTCACCTCTTGTTCGCATTGACGGCACTTTGAACAGTGGACGTTACATTGCAGATGTGTTACAACCCGTGACTCCACCCTTCATTCGATCCCTGCGAAACCCTACATTTCAGCAGGATAATGTACGACCGCATGTTGCAGGTCCTGTACGGACCTTTCTGGATACAGGAAACGTTCGACTGCTGCCCTGGCCAGCACATTCTCCAGTTCTCTCACCAACTGAAAACGTCTGGTCAATGGTGGCCGAGCAACAGACTCGTTACAATACGCCAGTCACTACTGTTGATGAACCGTGGTATCGTGTTGAAGCTGCATGGGCAGCTGTACCTGTACACGGCATCCAAGCTCTGTTTGACTCAATGCCCAGGCGTATCAAGCCATTATTACGGCCAGAGGTGGTTGATCTGGGTACTGATTTCTCAGGATCTATGCACCGAAATTGCGTGAAAATGTAATGACATGTTAGTTCTAGTATATTTGTGCAATGAATACCCGTTTATCATTTGCATTTCTTCTTGGTGTAGCAAATTTAATGGCCAGTAGTGTAGTTCTTCGATGATTAGTCCCAGTGTGAAGCGATCCAAATGATGTCTACAGGCCACCAAACTATATCGTAACTGCTGGCTGACGCACTGAGTTTCCCCTGTATCTTCTTCTTCCTCATTTTGTGGCCTAGCCCCATTTGGCACCTTAGCCACACTGACGTCACGCCATGTGACTTCCAGCATGTCCTCACACTTTGATTCATTCCCAGCGAATCTTTAATATATTATGTTACTGTATCTTAAGTTTTGCAGCGCGCCATATTTTCGTGTACGTAGCTACTCTTAAGTTGCCAGGTGCTCTCCCTGACGGCGGGTGCTGTGGCCTGCGCAGAGCCCGTGAGGCGCAGGATGGGGATGTGGCGGTGGCGCGTGAGCGTGGCGCTGGTGGCGTGGCTGGTGGCGGGCGGCGGCAGCGCTCGCGGCCGCCACCACCTGTCGGCGCTGCGGCAGCGCGACGCCAGCGCCAGCGGCGAGGACCTGCACCTCGACCTTGACCTCGACCCGCAGCCGCCGCAGGCGCCGCAGCAGCCGCTGTCGGGCAGCGCGCGCCGGCACCCCGAGGACGACCCGCTCGTCGTGCAGACCACCAAGGGCAAGGTGCGCCGCTCCGCATACTCTCACCCGCACCACAGGCCTTGCCAACATTTCGTCAACCATACATGCCACCGTGTGGCACATGCCGGAAGGTGCCCTGCACCAACACTACTGTCAGCCCCCTTACTTGACGGTCAGCGGATTTGACTGCCATGCAGCAGGCCCAGTTTTACTCACGGATGGGTTGGAGATTTTCTCCACTCGGGGAATGCGTCTTGTGTTGTCCTCATCATCATTTCATCATCATCATCGACACTCAGGTCACTCAGCGTGGCGTCAGCTGAAAAGACCTGCAACTCGGCAGTCGAACTTCCTCAGGTGGGGACTCGCGGCTATCGATCCCACACGAGCATTTCATTTCACCATTCTGTGCCACTCCCAAACAAAACGAGGGAAAGATGACTCTCTGTCCTCCATAAGAGCCCTAATTTTTCGACCTCAAATTTCTGTAATCTTCGTGGTCGTTACGCGAAGTTTATATTGGCAGCATTAGAATCGTTCTGCCGTCAGCTTCAAATAACAGTTCTCCAAGATTTTGCTCAATAGTTGTTGTTGTTGCAGGTCTTCAGTCCTGAGACTGGTTTGATGCAGCTCTCCATGCTACTCTATCCTGTGCAAGCTGCTTCATCTCACAGTACCTACTGCAGCCTACATCCTTCTGAATCTGCTTAGTGTATTCATCTCTTGGTCTCCCACTACGATTTTTACACTCCACGCTGCCCTCCAATACTGAATTGGTGACCCCTTGGTGCCTCAGAACATGTCCTACCAACCGGTCCCTTCTTCTAGTCAATTTCTCTTCTCCTCAATTCTATTCAGTACCTTCTCATTAGTTACGCGAACCACCCATCTAATCTTCAGCATTCTTCTGTAGCATCACATTTCGAAAGCTTCCATTCTCTTCTTGTCCAAACTACTTATCGTCCATGTTTCACTTCCATACATGGCTACACTCCATACAAATACTTTCAGAAACGACTTCCTGGCACTTAAATCTATACTCGATGTTAACAAATTTCTTTTTCTTCAGAAACGCTTTCCTTGCCATTGCCAGTCTACATTTTATATCCCCTCTACTTCGACCATCATCAGTTATTTTGCTCTCCAAATAGAAAAACTCCTTTGCTGCTTTAAGTGTCTCATTTCCTAATCTAATTCTCTCAGCATTACCCGACTTAATTCTACTACATTCCATTATCCTCGTTTTGCTTTTGTTGATGTTCGTCTTATATCCTCCTTTCAAGACACTGTCCATTCCGTTCAACTGCTCTTCCAAGTCCTTTGCTGTCTCTGACAGAATCACAATGTCATCGGCGAACCTGAAAGTTTTAATTCCTTCTCCATGGATTTTAATACCTACTCCGAATTTTTCTTTTGTCTCCTTTACTGCTAGCTCAATATACAAATTGAATAACATCGGGGAGAGGATACAACCCTGTCTCACTCCCTTCCCAACCATTACATCCCTTTCATGCCGCTCGACTCTTATAATTGCGATCTTGTTTCTGTACAAACTGTAAATAGCCTTTCGCTCCCTGTATTTTACCCCTGCCTATGAAAGAGATTATTCCAATCAACGTTGTCAAAAGCTTTCTTTAAGTCTACAAATGCTAGAAACGTAGGTTTGCCTCTCCTTAATCTTTCTTCTAAGATAAGTCGTAAGGTCAGTATTGCCTCACGTGTTCCAACATTTCTGCGGAATCCAAACTGATCTTCCCCGAGGTCTGCTTCTACCAGTTTTTCCATTCGTCTTTAATGAATTCATGATAGTGTTTTGCAGCCGTGACGTATTAAACTGACAGTTCGGTAATTTTCACATCTGTCAAAACCTGCTTTCTTTGGGATTGGAATTAATATATTCTTCTTGAAGTCTGAGGGTATTTAGACTGTCTCATACATCTTGCTCACCAGATGGTAGAGTTTTGTCATGACTGGCTCTCCCAAGGCTGTCAGTAGTTCTAATGGAATGTTGTCTACTCCCGGGGCCTTGTTTCGACTTAGGTCTTTCAGTGCTATGTCAAACTCTTCACGCAGTATCATATCTCCCAAATAGTAATCCATGAAAAGAACGTCTTCCCTCCTGCGGATTCCCGCTTGATTTCCCTAAGCATCTTCGTAATACTCGAGTGCTGATTGAACCTACCAGTAACAAAGCGAGACCCCTGCCTATCAATCGCTTCGATGTCCTCCTTTAATCCCACCTGATGGGGATTCCAAACACTCGCGAAACAAGAACTGGCCGCACTAGTGTTGTATGTGAGTCACATTTATCGATGACCGACACTTTCCTAAAATTCTTCTAATGAACTGAAGTCGATCGCTCGCCTTCCCTGCTACTCACCTCACGTACTCCTTCCATTTCATATCACTTTCCAGTTTTACACCTACATATTTAATCGCCATAATTGTGCCAAGCTGCACACTACTAATGCTATGTTCGAACATTACGGGATGGTCTTTTCCTGCTCATCGGCAGTAACCTACATTTTTCTACGTTTATAGCCAGCTGCCATTCATCATACCAGTTAAAAATTTAGTCCAAGTCATCTTGTATCCTCCTACAGTCACTCAACGATGATACATTCCCGTACGCTACAGCATCATCAGGAAACATCCGCAGATCGCTACTCATCCTTTACTCGGAATATTTGTCTGTATACAAGGTGTTTCCGTAAGAGTGTGCAAATATTTTAACGGGACATAGAGGATGCACCACTGAACAATTTGAGGGGGGGAACCTTGGGTTGGTAGGCCAAGCTTAAGGAGACATGGAAATAAACTTTTCTACCGAACTGTCTAGCATTATTGTTTTCCAGCTTATTTGCATACAAGTTACACGTACTATGATGTTCCTTTACATGCATATTCTTGATTTTCTCCAAAGAAAAAAAGGAGGACAAGGCATATCTTCTACCTGGCCATCCGTACTTGAGTTTCTTGCAAAGAGTTTTACCTGAGTTTTTGGAGAACATAGCCCTGGCTGTTCCTGAGAGGACATGGATACAACATGACGGTACCCCGTCTCACTTCAGTGTGGATGTCCGCAACCATCTCAATCCTGTATTTCCTGGTTCCTGGATTCAAAGGGGAGGCTCTGTTCCATAGGCTGCGAGGTCACCTGACTTGCGTAGTCTTGGTTGTTTCCTAAAGGGATATCTAAAGTCACTTGAGACGCCATTGGATACGGTGTTGGAATTACTTGCCGGAATTGTAGCTGCCTGCGATGTGATTCGAAACACACCAGGGATATTCGGCAGCGTGCGTCAGAATCATTTTTGCCAATGTTATTCTTGCATTGACGTGGATGGCCGTCAGTTTCAGCGAATTTTGTAAAATACGGTACACATGATTCGTTCATTGTGTCAGTGACGGTATTAAAAGTTAACTGTAACTAATGGAAATAAAGAAGCACACAATAATGCCATTTTATTCCTGTTATCTCCCTAAGCTGCCTACTCCAACCCCAGGTTCTCTCCCTCAAATTGTTCAGTGGAGCATCTTCTGTGCCCTAGTTAATTTTTGCACGCTCTTGCGGAAACCCCCAGTATAGAGTAAGAACAACTGGATCACACGTCCTTCAGCACTCCTGACGGTCCCCATGTCTCTGATGAACACTCACCGTTGACGACAACGTACTGGGTTCTATTACGTTTAAGAAGTTATATAGACACTCACATATCTGAGAACCTAGTTCGGTTTCAGTTACAGAGTAAGATGGCGTGTCACGATATTCCTTCTAAAACACTATTTAACAGTATCAAGTTTCCAGTATAAAATGTATGCAACAAGTGGCGGAGAAACACCTTACAAGTGTCTTCCAAGCAGGAAATTAAAACATGGTACAAGTAAGTCAAGTTCTAAAGTTACTGCATCAGCTGTGTAAAAGATTAAATGAATTTATGAGAAATTATTGAACCGACAGGGCGATATAGGGAAATCGGGAAGCTTACAAAGAAAGAACTGTAAAACAGCAAAGATCATGAAAGCCCACATTGAAGAGATACAACATAGAGATCTATACCACAAAAGGGAGAATTACATTATAATACGGTTACTGCAACAAATGCTCATTAAGCTTATGGAACCGTTATATGTAGTAGTAGATCGCAAAAAAGAAACATTAAAGAAACAAGAAATAAAATTTTCACAACATTCTTAGGACCAAAATGCGTAAATGAAACTTGGATGAAAAAGAAATCATACAAGATCTTGTAGCTACAGTATAAAATCACATATGACATTAGTATTATGCTTATCTATATAGAGTGGACAACGTCAGGCTCATAAATATAATTCTGAACTTAGCCTCATCAGTGGAAAAACCACAACTGACAGATAGACGTTAATGAGCACCTGAAAGAAATGGGCAGCCACGAAAAAATCATTCAGCATAGAGCAAAATTTAGAGCCACAACTCACAAACACAAATTTCCTCAGAAGACACTTCAGTTCATTGGGAGCAGTCTGGGAAAGTATAGCTCAGTTATAAAGCAAAATACGTACTGAACACCTGTATCATCGGTCCTTCAGTACTACACCAGGATTAAATTCCAAAGTCTCGCAAGTTGGAAGCCGTAGGAGTAAACTGCTTTTGTTTATGTGATTTACAAACAAATTACATGATCTAATGATTCCTTCTTAATGTACGTCATTGGAGCTTCCCTTCCAAACATTAGAATTTTCTCAACAGATTTTACTCCTGAAACTTTTTGATTTCCACTCCAAGTTCAGCAAGTACATAGGCCTACTTTGGAAGTGACTAGTTAACTCAAATATTGTGAAGCTATATATCATTATTTATTTAACATCTGGACACGTTTCTGGCATCAACAGTTCCAACAAGAAAATGGGTCTCAGAGTGGGTCACAGAGAAAACAAAATTCTTTAATGATGCGTCTCGAAATGAAAAGACTAAACAAGAAACTCCGCTTTGTGGTATCTGAGAACGTAAGCAAGAAGCGGTTCAGGGTTCCCCCTCTCATTTCTGCCATCAATAAATTCTCTAGTACTGTACTTTAATCCCATGAATTACTCGGCTACACATAACAGTTACACTTATACAATAATACTACACCAAGAGAAGGTGCTAAAGTGCGCGTCACAAGAATATACTTGCACTTACACCCTTGAACACCACCAATGGCCTGCGAGGCACGATGACATGCGACTGCAGTATTCTGATTACAGGTTCGCGGCGTAACGCTGGCTGCGACGACGGGAAAGCTGGTGGACGTGTGGATGGGAATCCCATACGCGCAGAAACCCGTGGGACCACTCAGGTTCCGCCATCCTAGGCCCGTGGACCGCTGGGACACCAACGGCGAGATCCTCAACACCACCACTCCTCCAAACAGCTGCGTCCAGATCATCGACACGGTCAGTGCTTCTTACTCTCTACGTACAGATGTCATTAATTTTCAACACTTTTCATACTGCGAAAGTCTATAAACAACAAAACTGAATATCAAGTAGAAAAATAGCTCTAATTATAAAGAAAAAGGCCCTCTCAGCATTTTTCTAATGTTTCCACTGAGTTCAAATTGAAATAGTCATCAATTATTTCAAACTTCTACATTAACTAATGTCTACCAATACTATTATGTACAGTCCATTTACTTCAAGCATTTCAGCACTACAATGAGGTGACAAAAGTCGAAGGATACATGCTAATATCGTGTCGATCGTGCTGCTCGTCATAGTGTCATGCACTCAAAAAGTCGTTGGAAATCCCCTGCAGAAATATTGAGCCATGTTGCCTCCTTATCCGTACATAGCAGCGAAATTATTGCTGGTGCAGGGTTTATGTACGAACTGACCTCCCGATTATGTCCCATAAGTGTTCAGTTGGTGGCCAAACCATTCCCTCGAACTGTCCGAAATGTTCTTGAAACCCATCGCGAACGATTGTGGCCTGGTGATATGGCACACGTCAATCCATAAAAATTCCATCGTTGTTTTGGAAAACGGCTGAAAATGGACTTCAAGTAGCCGAACATAATCATTTCCAGTCAATGATCGGTTCATCTGGACCAGGGACCCAGTACATTCCACGTAAACACAGTCCACACATTATGGAGCCACAACAAGCTTGTACAGTGCCTTTTTGGCAACATGGGCCCAATGTTTCATGAGGGTGCGACACACTCGGACCCTACCATTAGCTCTTACCAACTGTAATCGGGACTCAATGACCAGGTCACGGCTTTTCATTCATCTAGGGCCCAACCGACATGATCACGAACCTAAAACAGGCTCTTCAGGCGATGTCGTGGCTATTAGCTACGCCACTGACGTCGGTGGTCTGCTGTCATAGCCCATGAAAGTCGAAAATTTCGCCTCTCTCTCTTAACGTATGCCTTCGGTGTACGCCCCACATTGATTTCTGCGGTTAGTTCACTCAGTGGTGTTTGTCTGTTAGCATTGACAACTCAACGCAAACGCGGCTCCTCTCTGTCGTTAAGTGAAGGCCTTCGGTCGCTGCGTTGTTCAAGGTGAAAGGCAATGCCAGAAATTTGGTATACCCGGCACACTTTTGACCCTGTGGATCGCGGAATACTGAATTCCCTAACAGTTTCAAAAATGGAATGCCCAATGCGTCTAGGTCCAGCTACCATTGGACGTTCAAAGTCTTACTTCCGGTCGTGCGGCCAGAATCACGTCGGAAACCTTTTCACGTGAATCACCTGCATGCTAACGACAGCTCCACCGATGCACTGCCCTTTTCTACCCTGTGTACGCGATACTACCACTGCTTAGGTTGTGCATATCGCTATCCCATGACTTTTTGTCTCCTCAGTGTATCTCTCTAAAAATTTGTCTTTAAATATAAGAGAGTGCCTGAAGGTACTAATCTTGGCAGGTGAATTAAATGCATAAATAAGAATGTACCGGTCTACATAAATTCATTACATATGTTGAATTATTTTGGAGAATAACGTAGACGTATTAGTGTACGTTATGACGCTGCAAACTAGAAGAGTTACATAAACTAATAAGGTATAGAGGAAAATAGTTTGCATTAGTTGTAAAACGCTGCATACATTTACATTCTCAAGAGTTTCCAGTTTCAGATTATGCCAGCTCCTAGTTGCAGGCAACTGTTATGTGATTCTGTGCAAAAGATCACGGTAATTATCATTGCAACCGTTGGTAAAATTGATTCCCTTTCTTTCAAAAACATACAAGTAATATTTTGAATGAGAAAACGTGCATATCAACACCATGTACGATGGGGTTCTAGCAGAGGGAAAAGCGTGCTCTAATTTAATTTACAGAGGTAGCAGTGCCTCGGAGTTTTGGCCGTTCTCTCTACTCTCTCTAAGAGGGCGACCGTGGACTTTGGTGCTGAAGCGTGCTTCAAGGCTGAATGTAATGAGTGTGGCTCATCTTCATTTGGAACCGTGGATCACATGGCGTTACTGTTAGAGCCCTCTCAACGAATTCAAATAACTGACTGAATTACTGAATGGGAGCGAACCTCGCCATTCAAAATCTGTCGTTGAGTTAAGCTTCGAGCACAGTCGGTCGTATCCACAAGTAACTGTCACAGATTTTATTGTAAATATCTTCTCAAAACTCAGGGGATATCAGTTGATGTAGTGGACTATCTAGTGAGTTTACTAGATTCCTGGGTACGCACCGCGGCGATGAATAATTAATTGATTGTAGTTGAGTGTTTGATTACTAAGATAATATCTAAACTGATCTTCAAAAAGTAGGGTACACATTATTACGGCAAGCCAAGCAATTTTTTATTGAACGGTGCAGTTCATTTCAAAGTTGCATGAATATATCACATTATTTTTAAACATAGTCACCTTAGTCTCTGTGGACAGCCGTGGAAACTTTCAACCAATCGTTTAATTCCTCACGATAGAAATCCGCACTTTCTTCACGGAGCCATGCGAGAACTGCTGTGTTAACGTCCTCATCGATGGAAAATATCCTCCAGACGTTCTTTCAGCTTGCCGAAAAGATGCAAATAACATGGTAGAAGAAGAACTTAACTGCCCGGTCGGCATCACGCACGTCTGTGCGGCTTTGTCCAAATTGTTGACATCAATTCATTACGGCTCGACGTGACATAGCATTTGCTCAACATACCGCCAGAAACTCAATCTGGCTCCGTGTGGTAATTCAGACGAGCCGTCCTCAAGAATCGTACATTTCACATACTTCAGTTCTGGTGGACGTTTCCAGTTCCACTTCAGTCGTACGCTGTAATGCACTTGTTACCCGTACCGACTCAGAATTCTGTCTGCGGCAAACCCGGAACACGTAGGCCTACTCTCTTCTGACAGTGTGCCACTCGTGTGCGCAATGTTCTTAGCGGTGAACGACACGTGTAATTTGCTCTCTGAAGTCACAACGATACATTTACTCATATTAAAAGATCCTTCACTCAATACTCATTCATTCCTCTTTGTTTCATCATACTACCACATAGCATGCAGAGGTTGTGCCATATTCCTGATAGGAAGGCAGCTCCAGTCCCACAACACACGTCTACATCTACATAAATACTCCGCAATCCACCATACGGTGCGTAGCGGAAGGTACCTCGTACCACAACTAGCATCTTCTCTCCCTGTTCCACTCCCAAACAGAATGAGGGAAAAGTGGCAGCCTATAAGCCTCTGTACGAGCCCTAGTCTCTCTTATCTTATCTTCGTGGTCTTTCCGCGAAATATAAGTTGGCGGCAGTAAAATTGTACTGCAGTCAGCCTCAAATGCTGGTTCTCTAAATTTCCTCAGTAGTGATTCACGAAAAGAACGCCTTCTTTCCTCCAGGGACTTCCACCCGAGTTCCTGAAGCACTTCCGTCACACTCGCGTGATGATCAAACCTATCAGTAACAAATCTAGCAGCCCGCCTCTGAATTGCTTCTATGTCCTCCTTTAATCCGACCTGATAGGGATCCCAAACGCTCGAGCAGTGCTCAAGAATAGGTCGTATTAGTGTTTTATAAGCGATCTCCTTTGCAGATGAACCACATCTTCGCAGAAATCTTCCAATGAACCGAAGACGACTATCCGCCTTCCCCCCCAACTGCCATTACATGCTTGTCCCACTTCAAATTGCTCTGCAATGTTACGCCCAAATATTTAATCGACGTGACTGTGTCAAGCGCTACACTACTAATGGAGTATTCAAACATTACGGGATTCTTTTTCCAATTCATCTGCATTAATTTACATTTATCTATATTTAGCGTTAGCTGCCATTCTTTACACCAATCACAAATCCTGTCCAAGTAATCTTGTAACATCCCACAGTCACTCGACGACGACACCTTCCCGCACACCACAGCATCATCAGCAGACAGCCGCACATTGCTATCCACCCTATCCAGAAGATCATTTATGTAGATAGAAAACAACAGCGGACCTACCACACTTCCCTGGGGCTCTCCAGGTGATACCCTCACCTCCGATGAACACTCACCATCGAGGACAACGTACTGGATTGCATTACTTAAGAAGTCTTCGAGCCACTCACATACTTGGGAACTAATCCCATATGCTCGTACCTTAGTTAGGAGTCTGCAGTGGCGCGCACAGTCAAACACTTTCCGTAAGTCAAGGAATGTGGCATCTGTCTGATACCCTTCATCCGTGGTTCGCAAGATATCACGTGAAAAAAGGGCAAGTTGCGTTTCGCAGAAGAGATACTTTCTAAAGCCGTGCTGATGCATGGACAGCAACTTCTCTGTCTCAAGGAAATTCATTATATTCGATCTGAGAATATGTTCGAGAATCCTGCACCAAACCGATGTTAAGGACATTGGTCTGTAATTTTGAGGATCCGTCCTTCTACCCTTCTTATATACAGGCGTCACCAACGCCTTTTTCCAGTCGCTCGGGACTTTACGTTGGGCGAGAGATTCGGGATAAATGCAAGCTAAGTAAGAAGCCAATGCAGTAGAGTACTCTCTGTAAAACCGAATTGGAATCCCATCAGGACCTGGCGGTTTATTTATTTTCAACCCATTCAGCTGCTTCACAACCCTAGGGATGTCCATCACTATGTCCTCTCTACGGCAATCTGTACGAGACTCATACGGCGGTAAGTTTGTAGGATCCTCCTGCGTGAAGGATTTCTCAAATGCTAAAGTTAAAATTTCAGCTATCGTTTTGCTGTCTTCCGTTGCCAGGGCAGACTGATCAGTGAGTGACTGGATGGAAGCCCTCGACCCGCTTACCGATTTTACGTAAGATCAGAATTTCCTTGGGTTTTCAGCAAGATCCTTTGCTAAGGTATGACGGTGGTAGTGGTTTTATGCTTCGCGGACCGCTCTTTTTACAGCAGCGCGAATCTCTACTAACTTTTGCCTGGCCTCATTCTCCCGATCTTTCTTGTACTGCGAGTGCAACTGCCTTTGCTTCCTGAGCATTCTCCGAATTGCGCTGTTAAACCACTGTGTGTCTTTTCCGTGCGTAACCCACTTTCTCGGCACATACTTGTCCAATGCGTGATTTACAATGTGTTTAAAATTTGCCCATAATTCTTCCACGTCCGTCGTACCGGAAGTAAATGAAGTCGATTCATTTACTAAGTGGGATGCTAACAACTACTTATCTGCTCTTTCTAGTAAAAATACTCCCCTAACCTTCTTGACCGACTTTTTAACTTTCGTAACCATAGTCGTAATGATAACATCATGATCACTAATCCCTATTCAACACTGACACCGTCGATGAGGTCTGGTCTGTTGGTGGCTACCGGATCCAAAATATTTCCATTAGGCGTTGGCTGTCGATTTAGCTGCTCAAGACAGTTTTCGGATAATGTGTTCAAAAGTAATTCAGACGACGGCTTGTCTGTACCACCTGTAAAGAATCCATAGACATCCCAGTCTATACTAGGTAGGTTGAAGTCGCCTCCGACTAATATAGCATGATCCGGGTACTTTTGTGATACAGAGTGTAGACTCCCTTTGAATGATTGTAGAACTGTCACGGTGGAACCTGGTGTCCGGTAATGACACCCAAAAATTAACTGTATTCCTCCTAACCCTGTTAAACGTGTCCAGGTAACTTCACAATCACACTCTACTTCGGCCTCAGTAGACACAATATTTTTGTCAACTGCAATGAGTACACCACCTCCTACGCTGTCTAATCTGTCTTTCCGATACACGTTCCAACCCTCACTAAATATTTCAGAACTTCCTATCTCATGGTTCAGCCAGGTCTCAGTCCCGAGAATAATTTGCGCGCCGCACGCTTCCTGGAGGGCAGTAAAACGATGTGCTACATCCTGTTGAAGTAATTTGACGTCAGTTAAATATCGCTCTCGCTCCGCCTGCGCTGTACGGACTTTGTGCTCCGCAGGTGTTCGGTGACTTCCCGGGCTCGGTCATCTGGAACCCCAACACGCAGCTGTCGGAGGACTGCCTCTACATCAACGTGGTGGCGCCCAAGCCGCGGCCGCGCAACGCCGCCGTCATGGTGTGGATCTTCGGCGGCGGCTTCTACTCGGGCACGGCCACGCTCGACGTGTACGACCACAAGACGCTCGTGTCCGAGGAGAACGTGATCCTCGTGTCGATGCAGTACCGCGTCGCGTCGCTGGGCTTCCTCTTCTTCGACACGAGCGACGTGCCGGGCAACGCGGGGCTCTTCGACCAGCTGATGGCGCTCCAGTGGGTGCACGACAACATCCACTACTTCGGCGGCAACCCGCACAACGTGACGTTGTTCGGCGAGTCGGCCGGCGCAGTCTCCGTCAGCATCCACCTGCTGAGCCCCCTCAGCAGAAACCTCTTCTCACAGGTGCGCGCCCAGTCTTCAGCACAGCGCAGCTCGTTCTTCGAAATCAGTAATTTATTTCTCCAAGGAACAATTAACAAGGCGCCATCACCTTAAGACAAGGAAATATTAGCTACATATTCCTTTTCTATGCATTTTATGTAAGTCTATACGGGGTTTTACAAAAAGGTACGGCCAAACTTTCAGGAAACATTCCTCACACACAAAGAAAGAAAATATGTTATGTGGACATGTGTCCGGAAACGCTTACTTTCCATGTTAGAGCTCATTTTATTACTTCTCTTCAAATCACATTAATCATGGAATGGAAACACACAGAGTGACTTCACTCACTTTCATACAGAAAATGTTCAAAATGTCCTCTTTCACAGAGGATACATGCATCCATCCTCCGTCGAATGGAATCCCTGATGCGCTGATGCAGCCCTGGAGAATGGCGTATTGTATCAGAACCGTCCACAATACGAGCACGAAGAGTCTCTACATTTGTTACCGGGTTTGCGTAGACAAGAGCTTTCAAATGCCCCCATAAATGAAAGTCAAGGGGGTTGAGGTCAGGAGAGCGTGGAGGCCATGGAATTGGTCCGCCTCTACCAATCCATCGGTCACCGAATCTGTTGTTGAGAAGCGTACGAACACTTCGACTGAAATGTGCAGGAGCTCCATCGTGCATGAACCACATATTGTGTCGTACTTGTAAAGTTCTAGCAGCACAGGTAGAGAACATGGTGGAAGAACATGGGGCCCAAATAAGACATCACCAACAATGCCTGCCCAAACGTTCACAGAAAATCTGTGTTGATGTGATTGCACAATTGCGTACGGATTCTCGTCAGCCCACACATGTTGTTTGTGAAAATTTACAATTTGATCACGTTGGAAAAAAGCCTCATCCGTAAACAGAACATTTGCACTGAAATGAGGATTGACACATTGTTGGATGAACCATTCGCAGAAGTGTACCCGTGGAGGCCAATCAGCTGCTGATAGTGCCTGCACACGCTGTACATGGTACGGAAACAACTCGTTCTCCCGTAGCACTCTCCATACAGTGACGTGGTCAACGTTACCTTGTACAGCAGCAACTTCTCTGACGCTGACATTAGTGTTATCGTCAACTGCACGAAGAACTGCCTCGTCCATTGCAGGTGTCCTCGTCGTTCTAGGTCTTCCCCAGTCGCGAGTCATAGGCTGGAATGTTCCGTGCTCCCTAAGACGCCGATCAATTGCTTCGAACGTCTTCCTGTCGGGACACCTTCGTTCTGGAAATCTGTCTCGATACAAACATACCGCGCCACGGCTATTGCCCCGTGCTAATCCATACATCAAATGGGCATCTGCCAACTCCGCATTTGTAAACATTGCACTGACTGTAAAACCACGTTCGTGATGACCACTAACCTGTTGATGCTACGTACTGATGTGCTTGATGCTAGTACTGTAGGACAATGAGCCGCATGTCAACACAAGCACCGAAGTCAACATTACCTTCCTCCAATTGGACCAACTGGCGGTGAATCGAGGAAGAACAGTACATAATGACGTAACTAAAATGAGCTCTAACGTGGAAATTAAACGTTTCCGGACACATGTCCACATAACCTTTTCTTTATTTGTGTGTGAGGACTGTTTCCTGAAAGTGTGGCCGTACCTTTTTGTAACACCCTGTATACAGGGTGGAGGAAAATTGTGTCACGAAATTTTAACCCTTCGTAGCTGATGAAACCGCTCGGTCTCGTTCCCGCAACGTCACGTCGGCCGGTCTCGTTCCAGCCTCGGTCCCGTTCCCGTCTGTCTCGGTCTCGGTCTCGGTCTCGCTCAGCCGGACTCGTCCTTCATCGCGTGGCCACTCGTCGCAGTTCCACTGCCGACTGCTCCTAGTTAGTTCAGTATCAAGTTGTTGTTGTTCGTTTCGTTCGCTTCGCACATCCATTCTAGATCTGTTTGAAACCTTTTTTGAGCTCTGAACTTCTGGTTCTTTTTGTATTCTATTCAGGGTCCACTAAAGCTAATGAAAATGTATTTTATAACTACGTAAACTACGAAAAAATTACGTGGTATGTAATACATACACCTTTTCTGGTAACAAAACGGCGTATCAGCTTACTTCACTATTTCGATAAACAGCAGAAGAAATACTTGTAAAAAGGCCAGTCTTTTGGTTATTACATATGCAAAGGACGTCAGCATGGCACACACGAAAGGCCATTTTCCGTCTTTTTTTGATCCAAGGTAAAACAGCATGTTCATTGTTATGGAAGGCAGATCGACTTACAACCGAATCAAACCGATGCTTCGTAATCCAGTGTCTGGTGTCACATTTTGTAAAGAGAATATGATAACTCCTACAATGTTATTTCAGTGGTACAGGGTGGCGCACGAAAAATCGGCCCCGAGCACTAGACTACTCATTGTCTCTTACCAATCGTCATCTCTTGTTTCGAAGTTGTTTGCATTGGCTTCTTATTTCTCCACTGCCTAATTATTACATGTGCATCTATTCTGATCGTATCGGTCAACGAATGGTGCGAAATTGGCGAGCAGTCCGTACTCGGGGCCGGTTTTTCATGCGCCACCTTACATTATTTTACTTCGGTCAGCCACGTAAAGCTAAAGTTGGCTAAACGAGATGTTTTGCAGATTCACGAAAATTATAAGGGTGTGAAAATTCTGTTGTGAATAAAAATTCTGTACTCCAGGGGGAGGCAAGTGCCCCCTCTTGGCTCCTTCCATCCTTCAGTCACCTATGCTATTAATTTTCAATTTCTCGTAAGAACCATACAGAACAATGAACGGTGAACGAGTAAAAATTAACGTTTCCCAAAAAAGAGCGATCACCAGTGCACTAGTTCCCAAGGATGAATGACTTTTCTCATCTTTAGTAGGAACCAAAATATCTAATGTTCTGTAGGTCGACAATGCACAATTTTTAAACTACGAAAATTTGGCGCTACGCGCTCCGATTGGCCACGGGATTGCCCTGATGCCGGATGCTCTGGAAAACGCATAACCGCGAATGCTCTGCCTGCCGCAGATAGAGATGCACCCAAGGCGGCCCCCACGCTCGATGGTAGCGTGCCAGCCTTCCACTCTGGGGACGAATCCTCATGGGTCCCGACACATCCATTGTAGTTTCATGATGAGACGTACCTGGAACAAACCCGTCAACAGCTCTTAGTTCGCGTACATAAAGTATTTTACGAACTGTGTCGACCTTGAAAACCGCCTGTTTTGTAGCTAGGACACTGTTTATTTAAAGCAGGTGCTCGAACTGGCGACCCTCTAACGCGACACAAGCTCGGTAACGTCGAACGGTGTTTTGCTGTACTCTTTCAAAGATTCCTGGCGTTGCCGTGATGTAACTGGTGGCATGTTGAATGCGATCCATTAATTCCCCTTCATTTCTAGGTGGTTCACGTCCGGGTGGGCGAACTATAACCTTGAAGAATCCCCACAGGGAAAAGTCCGTTGGCGTGAAGTCTGGTGATCGCTGGGGCCATGTCCTACAAGCACCTCTGCCAATTGCCTGGCCGTCGAAGAGTTCATTTAACTATCCGCGCGCAGCACGACTGTTATGTGCGGACGCCCCATCATGCTGCAACCACATGCATACCGTATATCCAGGGGATCATCTTCCAGCAGACCGGGTAGAGTTTCTTGCAAAAAGTGAAGGTAATTTGCTCCGGTAAGTCGAGGAGGTAGACGCACCGGCCGAATTATATGGTCACCCACAAGGCCTGCCCAAATGTTGAGCGAAAATCGTTCCTTGTGTCCGTGGACGTATGTGACGTGAGGGTTTCCCATTGCCCAGAAATGAACGTTTCGCTTGTTGTAAAGGCCATTCCGATGGAAGGTGCACTCCTCCACAAACAACACAATAGCTGGGAAGTTGGGATCTCGTGCAACACGTCGCAGAAACCACCGGCAAAACCCTAGCCTATGCTCATAGTCCGCCACAGGACTCAGCTCTTGGACAGAGTGGAAACTAAATAGATGCTGGCCGTCATCTCTCAAAACCTCCCAGGCTAACCGACAAGTGACCCCAATGTCATGTCCAGCCGCTCAAGTACTTGTAGTAGGTGCTTCCTCGAAGAGCTCGAGAACAGTCTGTTCAAGTGCAGCATCCCGTCGTGTTCGAGGTCTCCCAGCACCACCATGATATCCCGCTGACGAGCCTGTTTCGCTAAGTCGCCGGTGAATTGCTGTAAACGTTTGCCGGTGTGGGTGGCGTCTTACTTTCTCAAACAACCGTCGAACTTCATGCGCATTACCGTCGGCTAGTCCATAAACAAAAACCACACCTCGTTGTTCTTCAAACGAATCCTATGACGACATGCTTACTGTATGACTAAATCGCAGGTGAAGTGTGTACTCCGAAGCGAAGCTTACGTCTGAATGCCTCTGACGTGAGGTGGAGACAAAAAGCAATATGTATTCGACACATTTGCGTATCACTTTGGGCAGTGGCGGGGTGAGGGACGTTTGTATCGTTCGTATGTGTGAACCGACACCCATAGCGCTGCCTGTCAACCGATGAACGGAAACGGGGCAATCACGCGGCCAATCGGAGCGCTTGGCGCCAAGTTTCCGTAGTTTAAAAATGGTGCGTTGTCGACATACACATCATTTGGTTCCTATTGGCATCAGCTATCCAGGATTAAAATTTCGTGACACAGTTTTTCTCCATCCTATATATTACTTACTTGAAACAGCTATAAACATTTAAGAGACTCTTCTGTGGTTTCTGCCGCCTCATTGTATCGATTATGTATTATCTAGTGACAGGCGTGATAAACCACTTGCGCCGGTTTCTTGATCGTGGTCTGTAGCTTGTTGTGAAATGTTTCCCTGTGATAGACATCCTGCACGATTCGATAATATTGGCCGTCAGTAATCTACAGGGAGAACTATTCCGAGAATTTAGCACCTCGGTTCTCAATAATGTAGGTGGCTGTGTCGTACGTCCGATCATCCATAGAGCTGTTTAGCAATCGGGTATCGCGTGCTGTCAGGCCACGTCAGTTCCCTAACGTGTAGGTAGCGTGCGATCGCTCTATCAGTGATGGCTAGTAAGTGACTGACAGAATAATACGTTTCTTCCGTTGCTCCACAAACAAATCTGTGCGTGAGCGAGTCAACGCTTCCTTATTGTGGCAGGCGGCTGTTGTACTGAGATGCATTCTATGCAATTTGCTGTTCGTAGGAATTTTATCACTGTCAATCAGATATCGTTGTGAACAAATCCCTGAGGGCAGGAACGTTTGGTGAATGTCTTGCCTCGGTGATGTCCAATTCACTTGTTGATACCGACCTCTGACGGATTGTAGCTTACTAATTGGACTGCAGAGATCTTATTCTCAAAAGAACCATCCGATTTTAAAAAGTATAACTTTTACATACGTTGACGAACAGCCTTGGGGGTACCTTCATTACCTACGTTTAGGGAGACAGTTTTCATTTACCCTCCACAGATTTTCAAGCTGTCCTCCACCGTAAGCAAAGATAACATCTGGAGGGTATTCAAACTAGTCTCAGTTATCTGCGAGCATGTCTGGAGTTAATGCGTTCACTATTGTGACTATTGTTGCAATGCGACTAACTCTCCTATAGCATAAAGAGTGGACTAATGTCAAAGTCACACTATTCTCATACTCAGGAAATGGTCACATGGGAGAAGATGCAAGAATCGTGCATCACTGCTCTTCTCAAGGTTCTAGTGGAGGTACTTTCCCTATGCTTTCCTCCGACCTGTTATGAAGTGTACTGCATATAACTGTGCCTTGAGTATAGTGTTGTGTTCGTGTTGCTATGGGTGTAGGGAAGGTAGAAGGTGAAACGCAAAGCCAGTACATATTCGCAGCTCACTCCTCTCGAAGAGTACCGAGGGATCCGCCGAAATCTACGTCCTCCTCCGACGGACAGATCACCATTAACAGTGTGACATGCCTTCGGTTCATGAGACACTGCGTAGAGGTTTGAAGTTTAACCCAGGACATTGGCGCAGAGACTGGCGGACAGGAACTTCACATCACCACTGCTCCTCCCCCTGCCGGCCTAAGTGAAGGTGTAGCTCCAATTCGAGTGCCATCGCTGGTGCGAGCATTAGCGACCTTGGTCAGAGCCGGCTTAGACGTCTACGAACTACGTGAAGAACGTAGTTGAATCGTACATCAATGACGATTGTCAAGAAACTGCTGGCGCCATAGTCGAATATAGTCGAATACTTTGCCGTATAAGTTGTTCAGTGGTGTACTCTTTGGTCGGAACCAATGCTGCACATTTGTAACTTAATCATACCTGTGTAAGCGAAGAACACGAAACACCTTTCTTTCTATGTTACATCGACTCGACGCACCTTCGGGTATGAGCGAGCGAGTGATTTGCACCACGGCGACCACTACAGACGAATACGCGAACCAACAAACTGACGCCAAAGTAATCTTCTAAGTGGCGACAAGTAATTCACTATTTGCCCCAAGTTTCTATCAGCGTTCATGCAGAAAACATAGTCTTCTTAAATCAAATAAAACTTTCGGGAACATCTCGTAGACTGGAATATCAGAACGGAAGCCTCGATAACACATGAAACTGTATGCGTTGAATCGCACAGACAGCAAAGAGATAGTCCAATTTTTGTAATATGTGTAACATCGTTGATATGGCTCCACAGGGTAGATCACTTTATACATACCTAAAGCGAAGTTCGTAATTTTAATCATTTGAAAAGACATTTTTCTTTCGTGGAGTTACTTAATATTCTATTGCACGTTGCACCCGGCAGAATACTTCTCACACTAACGTCAGAATGCAGTTTGCTTAGCTGTATTTTTATGCTGTTTATCTCCTACTAATTTTGACCAAACAAGATTATCGAACAAAACAGTCAATATATGTATAATTGTAGAGAGTAAGATTACATAAATGTTGTAACAGAAGAAATGGCAAGCTGACCTGTACGATATTTTTATTGAGTTGCAAGGATATCCCAACCAACGTCCATTTATACATCTACCTGTTGTTGGTGGGTATCTCATCTTGCTATCAGTGCTACAGTACACATGCATGCACTTCTCGTTCTATACGGTATGTTCCTCCATCATCTGATCTATTTATTTAATAAAATAGTGATATAAATAAATTTTCTCCCCATAATTAGATATGATACATCTCCATTCGTTGTCTGATCTACAGATCAAATCTGAAGCACTTCTGTCGCAACGTATTTCTAAATCTTCGACTCTCTCTTCTCTGAACACTTTCTCGACCACATTTCACTTCCAAACAAAGATACACTGCAAAAAAACTTCAGAAAAGACTTCGCGAATTTAAATTTGTCTTCTTTAGAGAGGTTTATCTTGATATTACCAGTTTGTCAGTGTTAACAATTTGTTTCTTTAGAAACGTTTATCTTGATATTTCCAGTTTGTACTTTACACCTCGTCTGCTTCGACCATCGACAGTCAACTGGCTGACAAAAAGCAAGCCATAACCACTAATTTTAGTGTCTCATTTCCTAACTCAGCATCAACTGATTTAATTCGACCATATAACGCTTCCCTTGTTTTTCTTTTGTTGATGTTTATCTCGAACCCGTGATATATGGGTACTGCCCTTGATTAGTAATCAAAAAGTCATGGTCCTGGGTTCATATTCATCCATAGGATAAATTCTGAATAAAATTTATCAGAAATAGCGGCCGTAAATTTACGGCGTAAAAAGTAACCCTCGCTTGCCAATGGTATTGTCAAAGAGGACGTAGGAGCGAACGGAGGTTCAGGGTACAATCTTGCGCTTGGAGTGGGAAACTGCTCCAACAAGGTCGAGGAATCAACAATGATGAAAGGCTTGAGGATGCAGGATGCAATGGAGACCACTGCATTTAAGACACATGATGTATATTTACAGGACATGTGGCCTGTAATTCACAAAGTGTCCTGATAATTTCTCCATTGGCAGAAGAATCCGGACTAGTCCCCCATTCGGATCTTCAGGAGGGGACTGCCAAGGAGACAGTGAGGTAAACATCCAACAATCAGGGAAAAGATAACGTTCTTCGAGTCGGGGCATGGAATGTCAGAAATTCGAACGTGATGAGAAGGCTAGGAAATCTGAAAAGGGAAATTCTAAGTCGCAGTCTAGATAAAGTTGGGATCAAAGAAGTGAAATGGAAAGAAAATAGGAATTTCGGGGCCGACGAGTATAGGCAAATCTCAACAGCTATAGGAAACAGTATAACGGGAGGAGGATTCGTCATGAACAGGGAAGTAAGGCAGAGAGTGAGTTACTGTGAGCAGTTCAGTGATAGGGTTGTTCTCACCAAAGTTGACAGGAAACCGACGCCAACAGCTGTTGTTCCGATGGCTTGGCTCTGAGCACTATGGGACCTAACATCTGAGGTCATCAGTCCCCTAGAATTAGAACTACTTAAACCTAACTAACCTAAGGACATCACACACATCCATGCCCGAGGCAGGATTCGAACCTGCGACCGTAACGGTCGCGCGGTTCCAGACTGAAGCGCCTAGAACCGCTCGGCCACAGCGGCCGGCTGTTGTTCAGATGCTGTAGTCTTAATCAGAAAATGAAAAGAGAGAGAAAGTGTATGAGGATATTGAGCGGGTAATTCAGTATGTTAAGAGAAATCATAATCTATTAATCGTGTAGGATTGGAAAGCGTTTGTAGGGGAAGGAATATGTTATTGGGGAATACAGGATAGGCAGTAGGGATAAGAGAGGAGAAACGCTAATTGGGTTCTGCAATAAATTTGAAATGGTAATAGCGAATACCATGTTTAAGAATCACAAGAGGAGGAGATATACTTCGAAAAGGCTCGGAGGCACGAGAAGATTCCAGTTGGGTTACATCCCGGTCAAAAAAAGATTCCGAAATCAGATTTCGGTTGTAAGGTGTGCCCAGGAGAACATACATACTCAGATCACAATTTAGTAATGATGAAGAGTAAACAATACCCCAGAATAATCAATTTGGAGGGAAGTGGGATACTGAAGTAATGAGGAATGACGAGATGCGTTTGATGTTCGCTAAGAATGTGGATACTGCGATGGTAAGGAGTATCACGGTAAGCATTTCAATTCAGGAGGAGAGGACATCTGTAAAAATAGTAGTCACATGTGTTGTAATATAGATCGAGGGAAGGTAACTGCCAAGAAATCTATAATAACAGAGGAATTACTATAACTGATCGACGAAAGTAAGTGGTACAAAAATGTTCAAGTAAATATAGGAATACAGCAATAGAAATCCATTAGAAATGAAATTAATAAGAAGTGGAATCAGTCAAGGGGAAATGGCTGCAGGAAATGTTTAAAGAAATCGGAGAAGAAATGATCTTCGGAAAGACTGACTTGGCATATAGAAAAGTCAAACGAACCTTGGGTGAAATTATAAGCACCGGTGGTAACATTAAGACTGCAATGGGAAAGCCCCTGCTAACGCAGAGGAGAGATCGGATACGTGGAATGTGTATTCTGAAGGTCTCTGTGAGCGGAGGACTTACCTGATAACGAGATAGGATATGAAAGGGGGGTCGGTATGGAAGACATGGAGGATCCAGTTGAAGTTTCCCGGCTTGGGGCACTTTCACAGTTCAGTTAATTACGCTCAAAAGTCAAGTTATTGAACCCTCAGTTTATGTTCACAGATATAAGTTCTGGGTCCGTTAACAGTCCAAAACAAATAAGAAAAGTCCTTGAAAATAAAGGAATGACTTCTTTGACAACTTAAAGTTTTTCGAAAACAACAGAAGTAAATCTCTGCCTGGCACTGTCTTCTGAACAGTTCCCTTGCAAACGAAACAGTCTGTCTTCTTAGACGTCAGTAGTAGGTAGAAAATTAAACTGCCTGCTGCTCACCGGGCGAGGGTAGTTATATCCGCATGGCGGATGACTGCCAGGTGGCTATTGGTCTAGCGATGTGCCCTCGGACTGTCTGAAGAAAATAGATTGGCGGATGCAGCAAATTGTGCAGAGATGTGGCGGCTTCTACAGCTCTTGCGCGCCCTCTGAACTAACCTGCTTGATGCAGATCAGGCGAAGTTCGGCTGACTTCGGCCGGTGCGCCTGCGGAACTGAAGCGACGACCCGCATAGCGGTGCTACGTTGCGGGTTGTCGGCTTCGCGGGAGACCCCGGAAACACGCCACCAGTGTTAGAATTTAAAAGGGTCTGGTAGATTATTTCTAAAGGGCCGTGTAGATCACACATAACTTTTACAATTCTCTATTACCGAATTCGGCAACTGCCGTATTCAGATCTGTTACAAACAAAGCATGGTGGTGTAACCAACTAAGTTCAGTTATCTGAAGCAAAATCTGTAGCGGGTCTGATGATACATACGAAAAATAAAAAAAAAATATTTACATGATTAACAGACACGCTCATCAGCGATACATACAATAAAATAATCTGACTGGGGTATCAACGTCAATATTATACATGTGTTATAGAGTAAGCACTGGTGATGGCCTGAAAATTCTGATATTTATTCAAATAACTGAGGTCAGCAGAGGGCACTGTAGTTAGGATATATGAGTAATCTGTATTGTCAGTTTAATAGTTAAAATGCAGTATACGTAGTTATTAATTAAAATAACTTCAGATAGGATAGTGAGTGTCTGACAATGAAACATGTACTCACCAGCTGCGACGTAGTAGCGTATATGAACAGTGATCCAATACTGTCAAATGTTTTGTATTCCAGTCTTTGATCACAATATCAATTCTTTTGACGATGACCGATTTCAGTCAGTAATGAACATTCTCAGATCTACAATATAAAAATATATACAACTAGAGAGCAGTGTGTCTTTCAACGGCATACAGCATTACGTATCACAATATACTATCATATAACCAGGGAAATGTTCAGATAAAATACGGTGAAACGTACCTTTACGACAGCACGTCTTAAAGTGAATAAGACCCGTAATGGCATCGTCAAAACATACACTCCTGGAAATGGAAAAAAGAACACATTGACACCGGTGTGTCAGACCCACCATACTTGCTCCGGACACTGCGAGAGGGCTGTACAAGCAATGATCACACGCACGGCACAGCGGACACACCAGGAACCGCGGTGTTGGCCGTCGAATGGCGCTAGCTGCGCAGCATTTGTGCACCGCCGCCGTCAGTGTCAGCCAGTTTGCCGTGGCATACGGAACCCCATCGCAGTCTTTAACACTGGTAGCATGCCGCGACAGCGTGGACGTGAACCGTATGTGCAGTTGACGGACTTTGAGCGAGGGCGTATAGTGGGCATGCGGGAGGCCGGGTGGACGTACCGCCGAATTGCTCAACACGTGTGGCGTGAGGTCTCCACAGTACATCGATGTTGTCGCCAGTGGTCGGCGGAAGGTGCACGTGCCCGTCGACCTGGGACCGGACCGCAGCGACGCACGGATGCACGCCAAGACCGTAGGATCCTACGCAGTGCCGTAGGGGACCGCACTGCCACTTCCCAGCAAATTAGGGACACTGTTGCTCCTGGGGTATCGGCGAGGACCATTCGCAACCGTCTCCATGAAGCTGGGCTACGGTCCCGCACACCGTTTTGCCGTCTTCCGCTCACGCCCCAACATCGTGCAGCCCGCCTCCAGTGGTGTCGCGACAGGCGTGAATGGAGGGACGAATGGAGACGTGTCGTCTTCAGCGATGAGAGTCGCTTCTGCCTTGGTGCCAATGATGGTCGTATGCGTGTTTGGCGCCGTGCAGGTGAGCGCCACAATCAGGACTGCATACGACCGAGGCATACAGGGCCAACACCCGGCATCATGGTGTGGGGAGCGATCTCCTACACTGGCCGTACACCACTGGTGATCATCGAGGGGACACTGAATAGTGCACGGTACATCCAAACCGTCATCGAACCCATCGTTCTACCATTCCTAGACCGGCAAGGGAACTTGCTGTTCCAACAGGACAATGCACGTCCGCATGTATCCCGTGCCACCCAACGTGCTCTAGAAGGTGTAGGTCAACTACCCTGGCCAGCAAGATCTCCGGATCTGTCCCCCATTGAGCATGTTTGGGACTGGATGAAGCGTCGTCTCACGCGGTCTGCACGTCCAGCACGAACGCTGGTCCAACTGAGGCGCCAGGTGGAAATGGCATGGCAAGCCGTTCCACAGGACTACATCCAGCATCTCTACGATCGTCTCCATGGGAGAATAGCAGCCTACATTGCTGCGAATGGTGGATATACACTGTACTAGTGCCGGCATTGTGCATGCTCTGTTGCCTGTGTCTATGTGCCTGTGGTTCTGTCAGTGTGATCATGTGATGTATCTGACCCCAGGAATGTGTCAATAAAGTTTCCCCTTCCTGGGACAATGAATTCACGGTGTTCTTATTTCAATTTCCAGGAGTGTATAAATATACTCAGCACAGCATCGTCACATAGATATGAAATGAGGTGTAGAATAGGTCACATCGTCCACACGGTAATTTCTGCAACTGACTACTAAAGCACAGTAGCTACCAGAAATAAATTTGCTTACATCGTACATAGACGTCGCTACTGTGGGGTTAGATGAAGTCATCATTTACGTAAGAAACATAATTTGATAAAAACACATTAGGTCAAATACATGTAGCAGACTTTTAAATACAGATAACTATTATAGAAACCAACTGCGATACCGTATGGGTAACTGTATTCGTCTTTTACTGTATCACAATTGGTTTCTATAATATTTATCTATATTTAAATGTCTGCTACATGTATATATTTTTATATTGTCGATCTGAGGATGGTCATTACTGACTGAAACCGGTCATCGTCAAAAGAATTGATATTGTGATCAAAGACTGGAATAAAAAACATTTAAATGTGCTGACATATAATCGGTTGAATTAGATCCACCCTTAAGATCCACATAGAAGGCGCTAATAATAATAATTGGAAGCTTCTCTCCTGGTAAAGTAAACCACACAGTTGTGTAAAAGCCAGTATGAAAAGTTTGAAAATAACATCACATTTATAAATCGAAACCTTCCAGCATGACAAAGCAATTAAATAATAACCGTAAGTGTAGGTAATTAACGAAATAGTGACAGTTAGTTAAAAAGTCGATAGTTGGTAACACGCCCGTAGAGGAATTTCAATGGCGCTACCCAGTGGCTTTTGTGTACGAAGGCCGCGCGGAGTAGCCGTGCGGTCTATGGCGCCTTGTCACGGTTCGCAAGGCTCCGCCCCATCGGAGCTTCGAGTCCTCCCTCGGGCATGGGTGTGTGTGTTGTCCTTAGCGTTAGTTAGTTTAAGTTAGTTTAATTAGTGTGTAAGCCTAGGGAACGATGACCTCAGCAGTCTGGTCCTATAGAACCTTACCACAAATTTCCAATTTTCTGTACGAAGTTCTTGTTTTCTTGTGGCTGAACTTGCGTCAGGAGGCCCAGTCTCCTCGCCGCTGGTGGACGGCGCACACAACCGCACGCCAAGCTGCTAGGCGCTCGGCGCTGCTCAAACTAGGTGGTTTACGAATACATCAAAATCAGCATTCAGGTTAAAAACATTCTGTTCATTCAGCAATGACTCCGATTACCGTTTTCTGTGTACATAAGTTTCCGTATCTTCGAGTAGGTTCAGTAGTTGTCCCATTGGTGCCTTACGCAACACTTTCATCTTATCCGCTGTTTCCTGCAGCATGTTTTTCTTTATCCAAAAGTGTACTGAAAGCGCTGTTATTTCGGCAATATTTATTCCCTCTAAAGCGAGCCTCGAAATTACTTCTCTTCCGACTTATAGACTTTGTCACAGTCCCGACTGTTTATCTTGTAAACACCAGATTCTAAATATTTGTTACTGTTGTTGCCACCTTCGTGCGTAGCCTAGGACCAACTGTAACTTCCGTTTGAAATCCAATTTTTACCTTTTTTTTCTGAAAGCTTGTGCAATTCTGTCGATTATAAATGTGAAATCCTGCCACTCTAAGGAGCAGAAATGGGCATACTCAGAGCCATGATCAACGGAATGTTAGAACTACCACTCACCCCTAACGACGAAGTGGAAGAATCAAATGCGCTTACATAAGTAGCCAGGGTAAACGGGTGTGAGGAACGTGATGTAATGAATCTTTATAATAAACTGCAATCTCCAAATACTGACAAGGAGGAAACGGCAGATCTAACGGGCAAGATGTTAGTTGCTGTACCATACAATGGTGCATTTTCCGACGGCATTGCACAAATATTTAGAATCTGGTGTCTAGAACATCAACTGCAAAGAGAGTGACAAGTTTTATATGGGTCAGACAGGAAGGAATTCAAGACTCATTTTAGAGAGCATACATATAGTCAAAATAAGAATTTTTGGATAAAGAAAAAACGTACCGCGGAAAACGTAGAGTATAATGTGGAAGTGTTGCATAAAGTACCAAAGGAGCAATTACTCAACCTACTTGTAGAAATGG
Organism: Schistocerca piceifrons; assembly: GCF_021461385.2. Lineage (NCBI taxonomy): Eukaryota > Metazoa > Arthropoda > Insecta > Orthoptera > Acrididae > Schistocerca > Schistocerca piceifrons. The sequence goes on from NC_060139.1 coordinate 66,955,749, forward strand.
AGATTTATGTACACAGAAAACGGCAACCGGAATTACTGCTGAGTGAACCGAACGAGTTCAACCTGAACGCTTATTTTGATGTATTCAGAAACGTACTAGTTTGAGCAACATCGATCGCCGCAGAAGCTTTTCGTGCGGTTGCGTCTTCCGGCCACCAACGGCGAGAGACTGGTCCTCCTTCAGCAAGTTCCGCTACAGGAAAAGAAGGACTTCGTGTAGAGAAGACACGAGGCAGTGCCGTTGAGATCTCATTCCGAACGTGTTATCGATTATCGACATTTTAACTGACAGTCACTGTTTCGTTAATTACCTATACTTATGGCTGTGGTTTAATTGTTTTGTCATGCTGGAAGGTTTCGATTTTTGGATGTAATTTTATTTTTAAACTTTTCATACTGCTTTTGCACAATTGTGTGGTTTCTTTGCCAGGCGAAAAGCTTCCCATTAGTATTATTTGAACTTTTTATGTGGATTATAAGCATGCATCTAAATCCACCTATCGTATGTAAGCACGTTTCGTTGTCAGGTGCTCATTTTCGTGTGTGAAGAAATTTTTTATTAATGACTACGCATACTGCATTTTAACCATTAAACTGACATTACTGATTAATCATGTACCATAACAACAGTGCCCTCTGCTGGACTCTGTTATTTGTATAAACATCATACGCATCCAGGCCATCACCAGCGATTGCTATGTGACACATGTATAATTTTGACGTTGATACTTCAATCAGAATATCTTACGGTGTGTAAGTCTGATATCCATGAGTGTTAATGATATATATATATATATATATATATATATATATATATATATATATATATATATATATATATAATTTTTCTCGTGCATCACGAGACCTGTTATGGATATTCCTTCAGCTTACTGAACTTAGTTGGCTACACCACTATTTTTTATTTGTGACGGACCTGAGGACGGCAGTAGCAGAAATCGGTAATAGTGAATTATAAAAGTTTTGTGTGATCAAGACAAACCTTTACAAATAAAGTGCCACAAAATGATCGCAGGCTCATTTGCAGACTTTATGTCTTCAGTTGATAGCTCTGGTAGGCCTGTGATCAAATAAAGCAGAATGGGTAGATAACATTCCATCTGAATTTATCAAATCATTGGCGGGAACGGCAACCTAACGACTAGTGAAGCTGGTGTGTAAGATCTATAAGAGTTTTATCCATAATGGGTGTAGCTCAACTCCATGACTGTTTCTTTATAGGGTGCAGAATAATAATCGCTATCACTCACCTGGTAGAAATTATTATTCTACACTCTATGAAACTGGTGACATAGCATCAGCTTTTCGGAAAGACATCATATATATAATTTCGAAGATGGTCAGCACAGATAGGTGCGGAAATTATCGCACGATCAGCTTAATATCTCATGCATCCAAGCTGCTGACAAGGAAAACGTAGAGAAGAATGAAAAGGAAAACTGAAGATCTGTTAGATGACGATCAGATTCACTCTAGGAAACGTAAGGACACGAGAGAGGCAGTCCTGACTTTCATTTGATAGTGGAAGTAAGAACAAAGAAAAATTAAGATACTTTCATAGGATTTGTCGATTTAAAAAATTTATTCGAAAATATGAAATGATGAAAATGTTCGAAATGTTCAGAAAACTAGAAGCAAAATACGGGAAAAGACGGGTAATATATGTACAAGAGCTGGGAGGGAACAATGGGATTAGAAACCCAGGAACTAAGTGCTCGTATTAAAAAGTATGTAAGACAGAGATCCAGTCTTTCGCCCTATCTCTTTAGTTCATATGTCGATGCAGGAGCGACGGAAATTAAAAAGAGAAAAGTTCAAGAGTGCCACTGAAATTCAGGTTGAAATGAAATCTGAGATAAGATTGCCTAATGACATAGCTATCCTCAGTGAAAGTGAAGAAAAATTAGAGGAGCCGATGAATCTAATATTCGGTCTAATCAATACAGAATGTGGATTGCAAGTAAACCGGAAGGAGACAAAAGTAATGAGAAGTAGCAGAAATGAAAATAGCTAGAAACCTACAATCATATTTGGTGGTCACAAAGTAGACGAAATTAAACAATTCAGCTACCTCGGGAGCAAAATAACCATGACGGACGAACAAAGGACGACATAAAAAGCGGGAAATGACATGAAAAGCAGGCATTTCTGGCCGAGAGAAGTCTGCTGGTATCAAAAATAGGCATTAACTTCAGCAAGAGGTTTCTGAGAATGTAAGTTTGGAGGACAGGGTTGTATACTAGTGAATCATAGTCAGTGCGAAAACCGAAGCCGAAGAGAATCGAAACTTGTGCGACGTAGGGCTGCGGAAGAATGTTGAAAATTTGGTGAACTGGCAAGGAATGAAGACGTTCTCCGCAGAATCGGCGAAGAAAGGAAAATTGGGAGAACACTGACAAGAAGAACAAACAGAATGACAGGACATGTGTTAAGGCATCAAGACATAACCTCCTTATTACTAGAGGGAACTGTGGACGGTGAAAATTGTAGGGAATACAGAGATTGGAATACATCCAACAGATAATTGAGGACGTTTCGTGCAAGTGATACTCTAGAATGAAGACGTTGTAGCGGGAGACGGGAAAAAAGAAACGTACCTATTACGTTCAACTGCTTCTCTAAAACTCTCGCCACCTCCGAAAAATTTCATATTTCTGTTCCCTGATCGTTAATTCAGTTTCCAGATTTCTCATAGGTTTCCCTCACAGCTTGCTCAGTGAACAAATTGAATAACATCCCTGACTTGTACTCCCTTCCCGTCTTCCCCTTCACTATTTGCTGATAGCTATTCGCCGTGCATGTTAATGTTCAGGTACATAGGTTGTCGCAGTACGCTCAGCCGCAGGCTCGTAATTGACCATTAGCGTTTGTCCCTGTAATAAATTTGAGTATGGAAATTTCAAACGTTCTAAGTGCAAAATCACAAATTTTCCAAGGGAATCAAATACAATTTATGATTTTCACGTAACTTATTCGTATCCAAGAGACTCAGAAGGTATTCTGATACCATAGAATATACCGCCAGCCTCGTCACTGCATAAAATAATAAGGCACATTAGAAAATAAGTAAGGCATTGTGAACGATCTAGGCACTAAACCAGGGAAAGCCCACCCGGATACTAGTGCGTGTTGAAACACCCGCCTTCCGAACGGCGAGGCGGCCGGCCCCGGTTCGAATCCGCCCGGCGGAATAACCGGGAGACCCGGTATGCCAACCGGATTGGACGTGATTTTTAGGCGGTTTCCCAATCTCACTGGGTCAATACCGGAGTTCTACCCACGACCCTCCTCAGTAGCACGACACGTAAATGTTTAGAAAACTTTCTTACACTTATCAGCAGAATTAACTCAAAGAGCAGACAGATGGTGTTCATTATTTCAGTCCTAAGGAGTGAACAGGAGGCTGATGACCTTAGACGTTTAGTGTCCTTAAACACATAATCACTAGCAGCAGCGGTACCTCTTTACTGACTGATTGTAAGTGACGGTTAGGAAGTTTTTGTTTCAGCTGCCATTAATTCTGAAGCTCTACATTTGATTTGTGATTATACAAATCAAGAGATACAGCAATAATGTTTTAAATGGTGGAACTGTGGTCTACAAAAATGTTTTCTGTCCCCTTAAATTTTTTACAGGAGTATAATAACACTAAATTCAATAGAAACATCTTTCGCTGTTGACTTCTGTTCTTAGTACAACTCCCTTTTCGGGATCAGACGTTGCGAGGTTCACTGCAGAGCTCCGTGTGCTATTGAGGAAGAAAAGACTTTTCATAATATTTCCCAGAAAAATGTCTTTCGTCTGCACACTTCTTCAACTTCTTTTTACAATTTTTGAAACACACTTCATCTTCTTCCATTCCTATTATGTTTCACTGACACAATCAAAGCATTACATGATCTCTGCCTACCACCCAGTTAGTGCATCAACTAAATGGAGGAGGTTTTGACGCACGCGACGTGATATTTTGATCAGACAGAATTGGCATATTATAAGCGAGGCGGAACAGTTCAAGTTCCTAGGCGTTCGGATAGATAATAAGCTTTTGTGGAAAGCCCATGGTCAGGATCTTGTTCAGAAACTAAATGCTGCTTTATTTACCATTAGAGCAGTATCTGAAATAAGGGACATTTCAACACGAAAAGTAGTTTACTTCGCATATTTTCATGCGCTTATGTCGTATGGTATTATTTTTTGGGGCAATTCTTCTGAGTCAAAAAGGGTATTTTTGGCTCAAAAACGGGCAGTTCGAGCTATATGTGGTGTAAGTTCGAGAACGTCTTGTCGACCCCTATTCAATAGACTTGGAATTCTGACATTGCCCTCATAGTATATATTTTCTTTAATGTCGTTTGTTGTTAGCAATATTAGCTTATTCCCAAGAGTTAGCAACTTTCACTCAGTTAATACTAGGCAGAAATCAAATCTGCATGTGGAATGCACTTCCTTGACTCTTGTGCGGAAAGGAGTGCACTATTCTGCTGCATCCATTTTCAATAAGCTACCACAAGAACTCAAAAATCTTAGCAGTAGCCCAAACGCTTTTAAGTCTCAACTGAAGAGTTTCCTCATGGCTCACTCCTTCTATTCTGTCGAGGAGCTCCTGGAAGAGCTGAAAAATTAAGCAAATTCCAGTGTTACATTGTTGATTTTCCTTATTTAAACTTACGAATTGTCGCCTGGATACGTCTCTTGTATTTCATTTCATCTGTTTCTACTGTCGTGTTATAATTTCATGTATTGACTCGTTCCATGACCATGGAGACTTCTCCTTAATTTGGTCCCACGGAACAATAAATAAATAAATAAATTTCAGAGGGAAGAATCGCTTGACACAAACGTCATACACCATCTAGTGATGAATGTTTTAAACATTTTCTCCACGATTTAGGATTTGGAACAGGTCTAGGGGCATGAAACTGAGTGCCAAAAACACAATAGCACAGAAAACGAATTTTGTGAAAGGCGGAGTGTGTGACATTTCCACTCTTCAGTTAATGTCTACAATGCTGGAGAAGGACACGCTGGAACCACTGACACGAGAATCTCGTAGAATTTATATATTCATACGATAAAAATATTCTTAAAATGTGGGCTGCACTCCAATTAGTCTATTATTATCCGAACTCGTACTTTAATTGTTGACTAACACAGTTTTGCAATAGTTTAATGTTTTTCGTCCCATTGTACATGATTGCATGACACTCAGTTCCTGTCCACGTGTACGAGCGTGAAGTCGAGACGCGGATGTACGTAGTCTCGACGACACGATTAAAAAAGTGAATGTTTAGCCACTAGTGAAATATTTTTATTTAGCCTATACTTTTTCTTGCATTACTGTTTCGTATTAAAGCACCAAGTCTACGCGTGTTCACATCTCCCAAAAATCACCATGATACAGGTAGGAATATGAGTCAGTAAATAAGTCGCAAACATGAGAATGCCGCAAGTCGCAAACATCAGAACGCCGCATATAGTTTTAAATGGTTCAAATGTCTCTGAGCACTATAGGACGTAACATCTGAGGTCATCAGTCCCCTAGACTTAGAACTACTTGAAACTAACTAACCGTAGGACATCACACACATCAATGTCCGAGGCAGGATTCGAACCTGCTACCGTAGCGGTCGATCGGTTCCAGACCGAAGTGCCTAGAACCGCTAGGCCACACAGGCCGGCATAATTTTAAATTTCGCACCTATACGTATCTTGAAGGCTGCAGCTTATGTCGCGTGGAACGTAGCCTATACACATTGTTCCGCGGCCAATGATTCCTCTACATCTACATATGTACTACGCTAGGCACCAAGCGGTGTGTGCCGTATGGTACAATAAGCGCCAAAGTCGTATTTCCCCCCGTCTGTTCCATTCGCGGATCGCGCGAGGGAAAAAACGCTGTCTGAACGTCCCAGCACTAGCTCCAATTTCCCTTATCTTTGAATGGTGATCACTGCGCGAGTTGGAAGTTGGTGGTAATAATATATGGTCTACATCCTCGGCGAAAATCGGATTTCGGAATTTAGTGAGCAGCCCCTTCCGCTTAGCACGCCGTCTATCTGCAAGTGTGTCCCACTTCAAACTTTCTATGAGATCTGTAACACTCTCGCGGTGGCTAAATGTACCAGTCACGATCTTGCCGCTCTTCTTTGGACCTTCTCAATCTCTTGAATCAGATCCAACTGGTAGGGGTCCCATACAGAAGGCTCTGAGCACTATGGGACTTAACATCTGAGGTCATCAGTCCCCTAGAACTTAGAACTACTTAAACCTAACTAACCTAAGAACATCACACACATCCATGCCCGAGGCAGGATTCGAACCTGCGACCGTAGCAGTCTCACGGTTCCGGACTGAAGCGCCCATACAGAAGAACAATACTCTAAGACTGTAGTAACTAACGTATTGTAAGCTATTTCCTTTGTTGAAGGACAGCATCGCTTCAGGATTCTACCAATAAACCGCAATCTAGAGTTCGCCTAGCCCGTTACTTGTGTAATCTGATCATTCCATTTGAGATAATTTCGAATAGTCACAGCCAGATACTTGACGGATGTTACCACTTCCAAAGACTGGGCATTTATTTTGTACTCGTACATTGGGAATTTTCGCCTTGTTATACGCAGTAGGTTACACTTACTGATATTGAGAGATAACTGCCAGTCATTACACGAAGCATTTATTTTCTGCAAATCCTCATTGATTTGTTCACAACTTAAGTGTGATACTATTTTCCTGTAGACTCCAGCATCATCTGCAAACAGTGTTATTCCGCTGTCAGTACTATCAACCAGATCGTTTATGTAAACTGTAAAAAGCAGCGGACCTATTACACTGTCCTGGGGCACACCTGAAGTTACGCTTGTTTCTGTTGAAGTCACCCCTTTCAGGACGACATACTGCTCCCTGTCTGTTAGGGAACTATCTATCCAACCACATATGTCATCGGATAGGTCGTAAGCAAGCACGTTTTGGAGCAAGCGACAGTGCGGAAATGAGTCGAACGTCTTTCGAAAGTCGAGAATTCCTCATCTGCAGTCAGGTCATCTAGAACTCTATTTGGTTATAATTTGTATTCACCTGGACATAGGAATTGAACAAAGTACAAGAGACTCACAGATAAGGAGCGTCGTAGCCGCCTTGCTTATACAGTGATGGCACACTGTTTTCCCGTTGCAATAATTTAAGGAACCAAATAAACTTGTTATTTTCCGGGAGGTCACTCGTTATACGCAAACGCTGCCACAAGATTTCTATTCTGCAGTCTTTTAAGGCCTTTTCCAATGAGATTATAAGTGTTTAATTTTACAAAGGGAGTATGCTGAAAAGAAAGGTTAATTTCAGACTGGTAGACGCGGTTCTGGGCTCTAGATCCCAGTTTGTGGCTTACTTATTTACTCATTCTCGTAATTATTAATCGGCAATACACGACACGCATATTCGAAAGGCTACATTATTTATGTAACATTTAACACACAATATTCGTGATCGAACGTATACATCTGACATCTCAATAACGTCTTTTAGCATGATTAGGACTTCATTATTCAGACGCGAGCACATCTCAACTCTCACTACTTTGGAACCGTAGCTCCTGTCTTCGACAATTACAATTCGCGCTTTCAGATGGAGAACGGATTGAGGAGTGGAGCAGGCTGAGATGTGACCATACGCTTACGAATGCCTCCAAAACTTGATAATAATAAGAAAACGTAAGCTGCGCCAGATTTTTTGCGTGCTACGCGACTGGAAGCGAATGAGCAGTAATGGTAGCGACCCATTTGCAGGCCATAATGCAGTCCGGCTCGCCGACCGCGCCGTGGGCCATAATCGACCGCGAGGAGTCGATTCTGCGCGGGCTGCGGCTGGCCGAGGCGGTGGGCTGCCCGCACACCAAGGCGGAGATGCCGTCCGTCATCGACTGCCTGCGCCGCAAGAACGCCACTGAGCTCGTCAACAACGAGTGGGGCACGCTCGGCATCTGCGAGTTCCCCTTCGTGCCCATCATCGACGGCGCCATCCTCGACGAGACTCCCCAGCGCTCGCTGGCCGCCAAGAACTTCAAGAAGACCAACATCATGATGGGCAGCAACACCGAAGAGGGGTAACAACCAGCTACTACTCCCTACACTTTTACCATCAAATTGCAAGATCTCTGTGAGTGACGTGTCTGGGGCATTGCTCTGGGCACCGTTTCCATACGGGCGGAGTTCTTACATTTGTGCCGGCCGGAGTGGCCGTGTGGTTAAAGGCGCTGCAGTCTGGAACCGCCAGACCGCTACGGTCGCAGGTTCGAATCCTGCCTCGGGCATGGATGTTTGTGATGTCCTTAGGTTAGTTAGGTTTAACTAGTTCTAAGTTCTAGGGGACTGATGACCACAGCAGTTAAGTCCCATAGTGCTCAGAGCCATTTGAACCATTTTTTTCTTACATTTGTGGTATGCGAAAACAGTGGGGGACGGTTACAGAAGTAGGCAAGAGAGAGAAAGAGGTAGGAGGTTGGCGAGAGAGGAAAAAGTAAAGCAAGAAGTGTTAGGGGTCACTAAATCGGGAAGGGTCGGATATGTGTGAAGGAAAATTACAAAATCAAGATTGGAATGTGTTGAACAATTGTTCCACAAGTTCTGCTTCCCTGTGGTACGAAAGACTTAAGACTTGTTTATGACTACTAGGTTAAGGTAAATGAGCCAACGCAACTAAAGCGTATGCACTACATTTTATGTTCGTAGTTGACGGTGCATTTTCATAGATCCAATATAAAGAAATGAAAGTTGAATGACATTGCTGCAAGCAATGCCGGTTTGGACTACTGTTTACTGTATTTGAAAACAACATAATACACTATAGATTTACTGAATGTTTATTCGAACAATACCACCACTTGAAAAGTGGATTAGAAATCAGATTAATAATGTTGCTCACGCAGCATATGTTCGCTTTATCGGGCAACGACAAAACTATTGACTGTGGATGGTATCGTCAGAATCGAAATAATGAGGTCACTGTAAAGAAGTCATTAATTTGGCACTTATCTTGAATGGATTCCCACGTAGATTTCATCGAAGTCGTTACGGCTCATCTTGTTGATTCTAGGGTGATTCCACTTTGGCTGCTAGAAGGTCCGGATCTGTATTTTAGCAGTGTTTGAAGACCTAACAAATGCGTTTTTCAGGAAGTTCTTAGTGATCAAACAGTACCAGATCAGAACAATGGCATGGTAGAAATAATTTTTGACTTGGTGTTTACGATCCACATTTTTAATAAACTTCTTGTAAATTCACATATACTTCTTCTTAATTGTCACTTCATCAAGAAAACAGTTTTGTATCAATCTTCACATATTTAATTTCCACTTTAACCAAACACAAGACTTGACTGTTCTTTTACAAAGCGAAATAACAACATAACTTCTACAAAGTGAAACAAAGACTGCTCTGTGCGCATTCACGCCAAAACGATTACAAGTAAGTCAAAGATTATGAAAGTCTCACAGAAATGAATACACACAAGAACAATGTCACTGTAATATATCGATACATCGGAGTACCTATACATTAATAAAACCAAATGTGAATATTGTCACAAAAATATGTCTGCTACTTCGCAGAAAAGTAGTTCGATATTACTGGTATCGAGAACTGGGGTTGGGGTGCCGTAATGGTCACGTAAAAAAAGAACCATTACACAATCTTTCACTGAATTGTAAAGTAATATTGATCTCAATAAACGAAAAAAAACAGGCCAAACATCAATGTGGTGTTAACTAAACCGATCGTGGTTGGGGGGATGGGGTAGTTTTCCGCTCGGAAGGTAGCGATTCTCAGAATCGTAGTTTCACTGGGCGGCAGTTACCCGATGTAAGCTACTGAATCTACAGAATAAATACCGACACTCCATTCATTATTACATGGTCTGTTTACATTAATTAAGTGTTAACTTCACAGTATTTCACGGTAACCTTGGCGGTAAACAGTATGCCTCAATTGCGTTCCTGCCTTAGCTACAACGTAAGGGGGAAGGCGCGTCTCCATGCCCGTTATTATTCCACGAGACAGTGGTATAGCTGCTGAGAGTATCAGAAAAGTGTAATGGTTGGGATCATATACACTAACCTGCAACGGTCAGAGTTACGTAAGTCAGGGGGCGAAATTCGAGACAATGTAACTATATATGATCCATGGTAAAGCCAAGAAGCGTGTTTAATAATTGGTCGCTTGAACTGTAGAAAGCGTACGCCGTCACTTTCAGTTCGCAAGGCTTCAAATGGCTCTGAGCACTATGGGACTTAATATCTGTGGTCATCAGCACCCTAGAACTTAGAGCTACTTAAACCTAACCAACCTAAGGACATCACACACATCCATGCCCGAGGCAGGATTCGAACCTGCGACCGTAGCAGTCGCACGGTTCCGGACTGCGCACCTAGAACCGCTAGACCAGCAAGGCTTCAATACAAACTGTCTTTCACTGAAGTAAGCACGAGCTACTAGTACACTTAGAGATTTCAGGCTCTAATACACTCCTGGAAATTGAAATAAGAACACCGTGAATTCATTGTCCCAGGAAGGGGAAACTTTATTGACACATTCTTGGGGTCAGATACATCACATGATCACACTGACAGAACCACAGGCACATAGACACAGGCAACAGAGCATGCACAATGTCGGCACTAGTACAGTGTATATCCACCTTTCGCAGCAATGCAGGCTGCTATTCTCCCATGGAGACGATCGTAGAGATGCTGGATGTAGTCCTGTGGAACGGCTTGCCATGCCATTTCCACCTGGCGCCTCAGTTGGACCAGCGTTCGTGCTGGACGTGCAGACCGCGTGAGACGACGCTTCATCCAGTCCCAAACATGCTCAATGGGGGACAGATCCGGAGATCTTGCTGGCCAGGGTAGTTGACTTACACCTTCTAGAGCACGTTGGGTGGCACGGGATACATGCGGACGTGCATTGTCCCGTTGGAACAGCACGTTCCCTTGCCGTTCTAGGAATGGTAGAACGATGGGTTCGATGACGGTTTGGATGTACCGTGCACTATTCAGTGTCCCCTCGACGATCACCAGTGGTGTACGGCCAGTGTAGGAGATCGCTCCCCACACCATGATGCCGGGTGTTGGCCCTGTGTGCCTCGGTCGTATGCGGTCCTGATTGTGGTGCTCACCTGCACGGCGCCAAACACGCATACGACCATCATTGGCACCAAGGCAGAAGCGACTCTCATCGCTGAAGACGACACGTCTCCATTCGTCCCTCCATTCACGCCTGTCGCGACACCACTGGAGGCGGGCTGCACGATGTTGGGGCGTGAGCGGAAGACGGCCTAACGGTGTGCGGGACCGTAGCCCAGCTTCATGGAGACGGTTGCGAATGGTCCTCGCCGATACCCCAGGAGCAACAGTGTCCCTAATTTGCTGGGAAGTGGCGGTGCGGTCTCCTACGGCACTGCGTAGGATCCTACGGTCTTGGCGTGCATCCGTGCGTCGCTGCGGTCCGGTCCCAGGTCGACGGGCACGTGCACCTTCCGCCGACCACTGCCGACAACATCGATGTACTGTGGAGACCTCACGCCCCACGTGTTGAGCAATTCGGCGGTACGTCCACCCGGCCTCCCGCATGCCCACTATACGCCCTCGCTCAAAGTCCGTCAACTGCACATACGGTTTACGTCCACGCTGTCGCGGCATGCTACCAGTGTTAAAGACTGCGATGGAGCTCCGTATGCCACGGCAAACTGGCTGACACTAACGGCGGCGGTGCACAAATGCTGCGCAGCTAGCGCCATTCGACGGCCAACACCGCGGTTCCTGGTGTGTCCGCTGTGCCGTGCGTGTGATCATTGCTTGTACAGCCCTCTCGCAGTGTCCGGAGCAAGTATGGTGGGTCTGACACACCGGTGTCAATGTGTTCTTTTTTCCATTTCCAGGAGTGTACATTTGAATGGTAATATACTTTCCAAGGTCTCTTCCTGACAAAAGCAAACCTAGGCATTACTCGAGGGTGCGCTTACACTTGTGTGCCTTGCGGCTAGTCGTCGTGCGGCTGTGCTTTCCCCACGCGCAAGGAGAGAGACGTATCTCCCTGTCTGGTGGGGAGAAAAAATGGTTCAAATGGCTCTGAGCACTATGGGACTTAACTTCTGAGGTCATCAGTCCCCTAGAACTTAGAACTACTTAAACCTAACTAACCTAAGGACATCACACACATCCATGCCCGAGGCAGGATTCGAACCTGCGACCGTAGCGGTCGCGCGGTTCCAGACTGTAGCGCCCAGAACCGCTCGACCACTGGTGGGGAGACCCCTGCGCATCTGAGCGCACAGTTCAGAGGCCTGGACAACTTTACACCGGTGGATGCACCGCCGCCTCTACGTGCAATGGTTGCGCATACCTCGTGCCCACAGAAAGTGGCACAACTGTAAATATACCTTTAATGCCGACGTGGAGGTGCCCGCATAATCTTCCTGATGTGAGAGAATAGCCCCAAACATCAGCTGATTGTTAATTTTTAGTGGCTGAGGTTCAAAGTTAATGTTAGATCCACAATTCCAGTTTTCGATGTTTAACAATTTTGAACTGGACGTCAGCGGAACACGCTGTAGTATATGTAAGGAATGACAAAATAACTGACATATTTATGTGTCATCATCAGATCCATAGATTGTGTATTTAACGTTGTTGGCACTTGTGAAAGAGTTGCCAAGGACGTTAATTTCTCAACCCATGGATCTGATGACATATATACAGGAAAGAATTTTTCATGAAATTATAATGAAATCCAGACCTTTAGCTGGTTACAGGATTCGATAAATATCAACGGGTACAGTTGAAAAACGTATACCCCGACCGGGACTCGAATCCGGGACCTCCTGCTTACATGGCAGACGCTCTATAGCACGCTCCCCGTGAGACCCATATTTCCAACTTTGTCCACAAACTACATTTGTAGCGCCCCTGCCCACTATACTCATTACTAGCAGCATTGTAATTTCATTCTTCGAGAGTCCAAGATCACCAACGGTATCTGTACAGATACCAGCATCATATAGAATTTTTCATATTTTTGCGTGAACTGGAGCACAAAACTTTCCTTGTATACCACTTCAAAATGGCTAACCGGCAGGCAATGCATTGGTGATAGCTTGTTTTAATAGTAAAATGTGACGATGATGCGAAGATGTCTTTAGAAAGAATAGCCGGTCAAATTATACACCACATGTACGCTGCCTAAATGTGTTGACCGAAAACTTTCGTTCATGAAGTATACGGGGCTGCTGAGTGCCATGATTCCATCACGTTCATAAAGAATAAGGTAATAAACTATACAACTACAGGCAACAGTCAATCAAATCAAACCTATTTTAATGTCTCTTTAGAGTAACTGTGTAATTTGAGTTACCTGTTTTTGTGTTCATTATCCGCCACAGATTATTGTCCGAAGATTAGATTTATGCATCTCTCCACTGTAGCCTTTCCTCTGAAAGCATTTTCGTCTTGGCCTTTTCTACAACATACATCGATTTGAACTTGCTGACTGTGTCCAAGGCTTGTTCTACCTCTCAAATTTTTAGCCAACCACTTGCCTCTACTACCAACTGACGATTCCTTGGTGCCTCAGGATGTGTTCTCGCAAGCGATACCTACTTTTAATTATATTTTACCGTAAACTTCATTTCTACACAATGCCATTCAATGTCTCCTCATTGAGCATTCGATCTACCCATCTAATCTTCAACGTTTGTCTGTAGCTCCCAGTTTCGAAAATGTGTATTCCCTTCTTGGTCCACATTGCACTACTGTAGAAGGCTGCAGTTCAAGCAGAGATACTTCAGAAAAGACTTTCAACACTTAAATTTATGCTGCACATTATAACATTTGTGTTTTTCAGAAACTCCATTCCAGCTCTTCCTAATCTGCGTTTTACATCCTCCTTTACGTTGTACACTAGTAGCGATATTCGTCTACTACTTTTACTGTCTCATCACCTGATTTAATTCGACTACATTCCTGTGTCCTTATTTTCTACATCTACATCTACATCTACATCTACATTTATGACCCACAAGCTACCGAAAGGTGTGTGGCGGAGGGCACTTTACGTGCCACTGTCATTACCTCTCTTTCCTTTTCCAGTCGCATATGGTTCGCGGGAAGAACAACTGCCGGAAAGCCTCCGTGCGCACTCGAATCTCTCTAATTTTACAATCGTGATCTCCTCGGGAGTTATAAATAGGGGGAAGCAATATATTCGATATGCTCATCCAGAAACGCACCCTATCGAAACCTGGACAGCAAGCTACACCACGATGCAGAGCGCCTCTCTTAACAGAGTCTGCCACTTGAGTTTGCTAAACATCTCCGTAACGCTATCACTCTTACCAAATAACCCTGTGACGAAACGTGCCGCTCTTGTTTGGATGTTCTCTTATCTTCTCCGTCAACCCGATCTGGTACGGATCCCACACTGATGAGCAATTTTCAAGTATAGGTCGAACGAGTGTTTTGTAAGCCACCTCCTTTGTTGATGGACTACATTTTGTAAGGACTCTCCCAATGAATCTCAACCTGGCAGCCGCCTTACCAACAATTAATTTTATATGATCATTCCACGACAAATCGTTCCGTACGCATACTCCCAAATATTTTACAGAAGTAACTGCTACCAGTGTTTGTTCCGCTATCATATAATGATGCAATAAGGGATCCTTCTTTCTATGTATTCGCAATACATTACATTTGTCTGTGTTAAGGGTCAGTTGCCACTCCCTGCACCACTTCCTGCATTTCGCTGCAATTTTCTGATGCTGCAACTTCTCTGTATACTACAGCATTATCCGCGAAAAGCCGCATAGAATTTCCGATACTATCTACTAGGTCATTTATATATATTGTGGAAAGCTATGGTCCCATAACACCCCCCTGTGGCATGCCAGAGGATACTTCAACGTCTGTAGACGTCTCTCCATTGATAACAACATGCTGTGTTCTGTTTGCTAAAAACTTTTCAATCCAGCCACACAGCTGGTCTGATATTCCGTAGGCTCTTACTTTGTTTATCAGGCGACAGTGCGGAACTGTATCGAACGCCTTCCGGAAGTCAAGGAAAATGGCATCTACCTGGGAGCCTGCATCTAATATTTTCCGGGTCTCATGAACAAATAAAGCGAGTTGAGTCTCACACGGTCGCTGTTTCCGGAATCCATGTTAATTCCTACAGAGTAGATTCTGGGTTTCCAGAAGCGACATGATACGCGAGCAAGAAACATGTTCCAAAATTCTACAACAGATCGACGTCAGAGATATAGGTCTATAGTTTTGCGCATCTGCTCGACGACTGTTCTTGAAGACTGGAACTAGCTGTGCTCTTTTCTAATCATTTGGAACCTTCCGTTCATCTAGAGACTTGCAGTTATTTCTGTTGATAATCAACTTACAACTTTTTTTCAAGACACTATATTGCGGTCAACTAATGTTGCAGCCTTTGCAGTTTCTGACAGTATTACAGCGTCTTTGCCATTGCCGACAGTATTACAGCAACAGCGGCATGCCTCAGTCTTTTTTTTATATTATTTCTTGCCGTGAACTTAACATCCAGTTCACTTCGATTTCGTTTACTGCTAACGCAGTGTGGCAACGGGAATATGTTACAGTCAACTCTCACCCCTGTCCCGAACAAATCTTTCCTCTCTTGTTATTTTTCACTTGTAACTCCAGCCTGGCTTCGGTACGAGTTGTAGACACCCTGACGCTCCCGCAGGTACTACTTCATCATCTACTACCTGACGGAGCTGTTCCGCAAGGAGGAGGACGTGTACGTGAGCCGCGACGAGTACCTCAAGGCGGTGCGGGAGCTCAACCCGTACGTCAACAACGTGGCGCGCCAGGCCATCGTCTTCGAGTACACCGACTGGGCCAACCCGGACGACCCGATCGGCAACCGCGACGCCCTGGACAAGATGGTGGGCGACTACCACTTCACGTGCAACGTGAACGAGTTCGCGCACCGCTACGCGGAGACGGGCAACAACGTGTACATGTACTACTTCAAGCACCGCTCCGCCGGCAACCCGTGGCCGTCGTGGACGGGCGTGATGCACGGCGACGAGATCAACTACGTGTTCGGCGAGCCGCTCGACCCGCGCAAGGGCTACACGCCGCACGAGGTGGAGCTGAGCCGCCGCATGATGCGCTACTGGGCCAACTTCGCCAAGACGGGGTGAGTACCCGGCGTAGCGGTATTTAGCTGTCTAATAGCTTCAAGTGATGCACGCCACTCAGCGAATCGACTGATAAAATAGTATGCTGACCCTTTGTCGCCGGCCATAGCCGCACGTTGTGGAATCCTAACACCGCACAAAGAAAGAGAATGATATATGAACATATTACGATTTTCATTTTTATCCTGGTGTGTTAGTTGAACTGTTATACTGGGGTCGCTAACGAATAATTATGCGATTTCCTGAGATGCGAAAAGGAATCTCATAAACTACACTACTGGCCATTAAAATTGCTACACCACGAAGATGACGCGCTACAGACGCGAAATTTAACCGACAGGAAGAAGATGCTATGATATGCAAATGATTAGCTTTTCAGAGCATTCACACAAGGTTGTCGCCGGTGACGACACCTACAACGTGCTGACATGAGAAAAGTTTCCAACCGATTTCTCATACACAAGCAGCAGTTGACCGGCGTTGCCTGGTGAAACGTTGTGATGACTCGAGTAAGGAGGAAAAATGAGTTCCATCACGTTTACAACTTTGATGAAGGTCGGATTGTACCCCATCGCCATTGCGGTTTATCGTATCGCGACATTGCTGCTCGTATTGGTCGAGATCCAATGACTGTTAGCAGAATACGGAATCGGTGGGTTCAGGAGGGTAATACGGAACGCCTTGCTGGATGCCAACGGGCTCGTGTCACTAGCAGTCGAGATGACAGGCATCTTATGCGCATGGCTGTAACGGATCGTGCAGCCACGTCTCGATCCCTGAGTCAGCTGATAGGGACGTTTGCAAGACAACAACCATATGCACGAACAGTTCGACGACGTATGCAGCAGAATAGACTATCAGCTCGGAGACCATGGCTGCGGTTTATCAGCTCGGAGACCATGGCTGCGGTTACCCTTGACGCTGCATCACAGGCAGGAGCGCCTGCGATGGTATACTCAACGACGAACCTGGATGCACGAATCGCAAAACGCCATTTTTTCGGTTGAATCCAGGTTCTGTTTACAGCATCCTGATAGTTGCATCCGTGTTTGGCGACATCGCGTTGAACTCACTTTGGAAGCGTGTATTCATCGCCATACTGGCTTATCACCCGGCGTGATGGTATGGGGTGCCATTGGTTACACGTTTCGGTCGCCTCTTGTTTGCATTGGCGGCACTTTCAACAGTGTACGTTACATTTCAGATGTGTTACTACCCGTGGCTCTACCCTTCATTCGATCCCTGCGAAACCATACATTTCAGTAGCATAAAGCACGACCGCATGTTGCAGGTCCTGTACGGTCCTTTCTGGATGCATAAAATGTTCGACTGCTGCCTTGGGCAACACATTTTCGAGCTCTCACCAACTGAAAACGTCTGGTCAATGGTAGCCGAGCAGCTGACTCGTCACAATACGCCAGTCACTACTCTTGATGAACTGTGGTATCGTCTTGAAGCTGCATGGGCAGCTGTACCTGTACACACCATCCAAGCTCTGTTTGACTCAATGCACATGCGTATCAAAGCCGTTATTACTGCCAGAGGTGGTTGTTCTGGGTACTGATTTCTCAGGATCTATGCACCCAAATTGGGTGAAAATGTAATCACATGTCAGTTTTAGTGTAATTTATTTGTCCAATGAATACCCGTTTATCATCTGCATTTCCTCTTGGTGTAGCAATTTTAATGGTCAGTGGTGTATCTTTCCATTGGTCAAACAGTTATGAGACGATTCTACGGTAACAGCGTGGACCAACTGTAGCAAAATATACGCGAACAAAGGTAAGGTTTGGCAAGGAATAAAATCATCTTTCATCAAAACAGTGCTCACCCACATACACAACTCTTGTTTCTGTGGCAAAAATACGTGATCTAAGACATGAATTGTTGCCAGACCCATCTTATCCCGCCTACTTCGACTGATTTGGTTCCATCAACTTTCCATCTCGTCCCCAAGTTCGAAATTTTCCTCGGTGGACAGACATTTCGTTCAAACGAAGAACTAACACCCGAAGACAAGTGCTTTGGAAGCCTGGAGGAATCTAATTTGCGATATGGAATCCATGCATCGGAACATCGCTTGACCAAGTGCATTAGTGTTCAGAGGGACTACACTGAATATTCGTTTGTTTCTATTCTGTTCCGAGAATTTTTCAGTCTACCCTCGTACATTGTCTCTAGATTCGGAAGAAGCCCGTTCGGATACACTTGGTGAAAGGATTATTATTGCCAGTATTTGGCTCGCAAGGGGACTAGAGGCATTTTCATATCAAACAGTATACTAAGATCCTGAGTCTGATTATAAGACACTCATCGCAGTGTCTCGTGGAGTGAGGGAATGTGACACTGACCTAAGGCAAATAAAACGAACTGCAGTGAGTCATTCAGACTTGGCGAAGCGGCTTTAGGTGGAGGAATTATCTTGTATTCTACTAATCACCAAGATCCTTTTTAATCGTAAATGTGCAGAAACCTACGGCGTTGTTAAGTTCACTGGTATGTTATTGTGGAAAGAGAGTTTACTGGAGTGACAAGCTGTGAAGTTTGCCCCATTATTGAAATTTTCGTTTCTGTAGTACTTCCAAAACAACAGCTACCCACCCTAGGACTCCTTAGTTGAATATCTTTCTTTTATGATTTTCCAGGACGGCCGTGAAAGGGATATGTTGGTTTCAACTGCCGTACGGTGGCAGAGATATAGGGAAAGGCCAGAAGTCTTTACCATGACGGAGAATTAGTAACCTTGATCTTCGGACAACATCACACTGTACTTCTATTATACATTGCTAGTGTCCTTGATATTGCGATTAATTTTGTGCAGATCATTTTCTGCAGCGAGATACAAGAGGGAAGACATGCAAGTGTTTTGGTATGTAGTATTTCACTATCACAACCAGCAGAGCACCAGCGGCATTATTATTTGAAGCTAGAGGACGCTGCAAATAATTTGGTAATCAAAGCCCCGTCACGTACCAATTGTTAACTGTGGGAGCCGAGCAGACTGGTTGTGTCATATACTGAATACAGTTATTGGTAAATAGGGATTTCAGACAGCATCTCTTCTTAATTTATGGTACACAATTCAAATGCACCATCTCTTGTTGCAACATTGCAATTATCACAGTAATAACAGAACAGGTGAGAAGTAAAGTGAGATGTGGTCGTCTACCAACGTAACTCAAGCAACGTAACTTAGCAAAAAATAATAGACATTTTAAACCGTGGCAGAGGTTTGTCACCACGAACCGAGGTCGGCTTGCTTGAGAACGACGTGAACTGCCATGCTGTGCTAAGTTCACGATAGAGCGTGGTGTGGCACCTTGAAAAATTTACAGTAGTTTCACTTCGGTTCTGTAAAGTAAATGTCAGCGACATCGTACGTTGATAGGTAGCAATTTGCGTTATCACATGGAATGTCTGATGAAAATAGAAGGGTTACTTATCGAGTTTAAGAGTACGGGCACACCACAAATTGCCTTGAAGTTTTTGAAGATTTCATTTCACCTCTGGAAGAGGACTTCTCCAGACACCTAGAGTGGTTCAACAGAATTTTCTCTGTGTAAGAAACAACGTGCTAGGAGTTATAAAGTACCCCTCTTTGTTATCTCACTACGCGCGAAGTTCATTACACAGGCAATTGCAAAATTGCGGATGGGCAACGATCGACCTGATTCACTCGCACTTCTGCGCGTGCAGATGCTTCACGTACTAATTATCCCAGGAATCTAGTGTTCTTCCAGCACTGTTACTCACTATCACAAAATTCTAATTATTACACGTTGTTGGTTACGAATATTTGTTGCGATCACTACGTACACATCTTCAGCGTGTAAGGAACAATTGCCATCTGCCATCAGCGTCATTTTTTGTTAAATATTTGATGCAACATTCATTATAACTCTTTAGTTATTGTGCTGCTTTGCATAATACTTTGGTGTAGACCCGTTGAAATTATTTTTTTCACACTTATTTTCACTACTTTATTCCACATCAGCCAGAATGCCAACATCCAAACAAGTACTCCAATTAGACTTTTCCTCCGCAAGAAATCAATAATGATCGCAGACTCACACAAGGAATTTATTGATTTATTAATAAACGTTTAAGATCTGTAGCCTTTTGTATATGGCGATTTCATATTAATTTTTTTTTTACCTTTCGTACTTCATGGATACATGAGACTATGGCAGGTGAGGCTACACTATTGTTGAAACTTTTTTTAAATACTTGCGTAATCCGTGGCATGCTAATTAATTTCTACTTAATAAACAGCAGAAGACAAAGGACGTGCGACAATGTGTACAAATAAACAACAGATTGAGAGGAACACATCTGACGCCTCGCAACTAGCAATTAGGTTTTAAACTCTGGGTTTTGTCTTGGAGAACCTGAAAAGTGGTACACAGTCTTTGTACACATGCTGCACGACAATGTTAGGAATGTACAGTTTCTTTTGCTGGCCAGTGATCATCGTGTGAATGCTGCAGATGTATTTGAATCGATTCGTGTCATTGGCCACAAAGACCAAGATGAAATATATTTACAGTACAGGGGTGTGTGTATGTTAAGTGCTCCTACACCTTTAAACAACGTCTTTCACGAATACTGCGATGTAATATGACAATTCTGACCGCCCTTTCCGAAACAAGAAATATCCTTATTCTTTGTGGATCTCTGCATTCTCCCTAAAACGTAACACCCCAAGGGATCATACAGTGCAGTGAACGACAGTAAAGAAGCCTTCGAGTGGAAAGTAACTTCACAGTTTCACAATTATGTCTCTGAAAATACCGTATTACGATTCAGTGATTCTGTAAATTATACAGTTCGTAGGAACAATTGTTATTTCTGAAACCTTGAAAGTGGCCAAAGGTGTACATTAGAACTACACAAGCTACAGTTTTCATGCCCCGTTTTTAAACAATCATAGTCTTCATGAAGATTTTGGATAATTTGATGAACGACAATATATACACAGAAGATAAGCAACAGTACAATACATAATGCTATATGCGATTGGGCTTGGATCATGTTCATAATTTTGGATTACAATGTCCAACACACACATACGGCATTTACTAGAACAACCCAGAAAATTTTCTTGAGGTGGAGATTATAAAGTCAAACTTAAACAGTGAGGAATATTAATACGAGATTCCGTGAATAGATAAATAATGATGAAAATAATCCATCAGACTTCTGTAGATATATTACAGAACAAAATCATGAAGTGACAGACACATCACAGTGAATGTCAGTTTTACCTCAAAGAAATGGAAATTAGTAGTCACATCAAACAAAGATCGGAGTAATATTCTAAACGAATAAACCTACCTAAAATACAAAGAAACATTTGTAAAAATATACACATGTCCACGTCCAAAAGCGAAAGAACCTCCTTTTCTTAACACAGCAGAATTGAGAGGTAAAATTTCCAAAATCATCTGCTCCATCATTCCTGCAAGTTTGTACCATCGTCCCAGAATTACCCTATACTACCATGAAATCTGCCAGAAGTTACGAATGTACAGCATTTTGTAGGATATAATATTTGTCTGCATGCCAGTGATACAGTATTTTCTTAATCAAAGACTCAGTCTGTTACCTTTTCTGTTGCCGGCCGTTGTGGCCGAGCGGTTCTAGGCGCTTCAGTCCAGAACCGCACTGCTGCTACGGTCGCAGGTTCGAATCCTGCCTGGGGCATGGATGTGTGTGATGTCGTTAGGTTAGTTAGGTTTAAGTAGTTCTAAGTCTAGGGGCCTGATGACCTCAGATGTTATTTCCCATAGTGCTTAGAGCCATTTGAACCTTTCCTGTTTGTGTTATGTCCTACATGCGCCAAACCTATTGAGACCAACGACGGGACATTTTATGCTAACGCTCCTGACTACGAAGCATCCTGGCCACAGCAGTCGTCGTTTACTACGTGACCGAAACAACAATGGTACACGTATAGGTGTATATAAGAAAAAGTAGGAATAAAGCGTTGCCCGGAAATGCTTGTACCTCTTACGGCTGCATTCCGCTGCCACTCACTGTTTGTTGCACAGGTACACGGATCGTCATAACGCCCTCGGTTTGTGATGTATGGACGTCGAACTGCATCCCATCATCTCCCTTAACTCTCAAAAGCACGGATGAAACGTGAGGGGGGGGGGGGGGGGGAGTGGAGGAGGTAACGGAGATCATGACTCCCTTCCCCCACCCCTAAGGACATTATTTACATACATTTATTTCCACGTTTTTCAGTTAGCTTTCGGAGACTAAAGTAGCGTGAAAGCTAAGGCTCTCGAAATTTCTAGATAATGTGCTATGTTTAACACGGGATATTTAATAGTTGTTGGACTGAGAGCTAGCCATTGTGAATCGGCTTGCACCCTTGTCAACATTTCACGCTGGTAAAGGTGACCAGTCATGTGTTGCCCATATTGTCAACAAGAAGTCCGATTCCATTCGTGAACGCAAAGGTGATACCAGCAACCCACAGAAAATCGAGAAAGGAAAGAGAGAGGGGAAAAGATGCTTACCTAACGAAAAGAAAGACTAATTTTTCCCGAATATAGGCAGTAACGACTGAAGGAGGTCTCATTCCATCCCCCTTCCAGTTACTCGTTTGCATTAGCGTAGTTTCCAGACATGTGTTCAGAAAAATTGTGTCGAGTAAACTATGATGTAGCATTTACAGCCCTTAAGTCACTTGCGTCACACATGCAGTGTACACGACGCAGTCACGTCAATGTGTCCACTCTACGTGCAGTAACCACTCACAGACGGTAGGAAGCAGCAATGGCAGTGGACGCTACATAAAGCATGTCGGTGGATGCGGAAATAGTACAGTCATCGCCGCAATGCGGAAAAGGAGCCATTTATCCCACGTCCAAAAGAGCACGATGATTGTGGCTTTATGACCAACAGTGGAAGCATTACCGCAACGTTTAAGTCTGTAAACTGTTGGCGTGCCGTAATGGTTAAAGTACACCGTGCATGGCAAAATGGCGCTATCCGGAAACGGCGCCGAGGCCACTGCGATCAGGAACGGGCTGTAGATAACACGTGTGAAAGACGACTACGGAGATGTGAAAGGGCGAATAGTCGTGCAGGTGTTGAGCAGCTGACCGCCCTGATGAAGCAAGTGGCTGCAATAGCGTCTCCTCCACGACCGTTCAGCAAATCTTGCTGCGTATGTGTCCGCGCAGCAGGCGCCAAGTTCGTGCACCCACGCTGACAGGTGTTCATCGGCGACGAAGGCTGGAATTGGCGCGCCAGCACCACTACTGGATGTCCACTGAGTATCGACAGGTGGCCGTTTCACATAAACGACGTTTCATGCTCCATCGCACAGATGGCCACTGGCGTATACAGCCAGTGCAAACACCCTGCAACAGTTATGGTCTGCGGAATATTTTCGTGGCATTCCCTGGATAATCACGTCATCCTGAACGGCAAAATGGATCAGCATAAGTATGAATCTATCCTTCGAGACCATATCCTACCTGCATGCTGTCTGTTTTCCTCTGCACGATGGCATCTACCAGCGGGGCTGTGTAACGTGTCACACAGCACGCAGTGTACGCGCATGGTTCAAAGGGTATCAGGATGGGTTCACTGTACTCCCCTGGCCACAAACTTGCCTTGCTTTAAACTCAATCGAGAACCTGTGGGGCAACCTCGATTGGGCTGTTGGTGCCATGGAACCTCAACCGAGAAACATAGCGCAGCTGATTTTGCCACTGGAGGCTTCCAGAAACTCATTAACTCTTCCTGCATGTCTCGCAACGGATCGCGCTGGAAAACCTGGTTATTTAGGCTTTCGACAGGTGCTCACACAATAGCGATGGGACAGTGTATTTCTCTGAATTGTGGGAAACAAATTATAATTCCACAGATTGTTGTCAAAATCTTATGCATCTGTGACTCATGAAAGTGGGGGTGACTGAAAATTACATTGGTGGTAGTGGAGTGGTGGGATGTCGGGGAGGGGATGGCAGTAATAAACAGTGACCTTCGTTACACAAAATCGAATGCTGTAACCTCGCCTGGAGTTTAATTCGTCTTAATAACTATATGCACTACTGAATATACACGTCGACAACTGACGGACATCGTTTAAGTCCGTAAACTGTTCGCGTGCCGTAATGGTTAAAGTACACCGTGCATGGCAAAATGGCGCTATCCGGAAACGGCGCCGAGGCCACTGCGATCAGGAACGGGCTGTAGATAACACGTGTGAAAGACGACTACACATAGTTCAAGTCAAACAAAATGACTTTTGTGAAAATCATCATAAACGTACAATATTTGTCATGCACTGTTGATTAAAGGCCTCCTTGAGGTATATTCGTGAGTTACTTGTCTACGCAATGTTAAACTATTACGTAGCCAAGTTTATCTTTAATTTTTCCTAATATCATCTACTCACCTTTCCTTATCTAGTTATCTCAGAATTTTTCTTTCTCTCTGAATCCCGTAAAGAAAATCCTTATCGTTCCGTGTTGCCCGTGAAATGCATAGATTATGATTCTAATGGCCGTTCAGTGAACAGCATCATCGCCAGCAAAATTCGTTACAAGTGTGTACAAATTTAGTCGGTGATACCTAATCATCCCATTGAAAAATATTGTTTAATTAGCTAATTACATTTTTATTAATTGATTTCCTTCCCAGATGACATATTTCTTCCATTCTGTATAGTACGAACGCGTCATTGTTATTATCTTCATATAAGAAATCTTTATTTTCAACAGTACAAAATAAAGCATTAAGCATTTTAAAGGATACCATGAAAGCTGAGCTTCACTGTTAAGTGTCAGTCGATGCAGATAGGTAATAAACTTAATAATGGTCGTGAGCTCTGAACATATTTCTGCCATATAAAATAAATTGTAATTTCACATATTATGCAGAATAAAGCTCTTGCATGCTTTATATGCTTCATGACCGGACATACTTTCCGATTAACGAGTTTTGCACCCTTTTTCAAATATCCGTTCCAGTGACAGATTGCTTTCTTATTTTATTTGACGCGATGTGAGCCAGAACAAACTTGTGTAACACTATGAAGTAGCAATATATCTAGGAAACTGACAGGAACGGTGGTTTTTATGTAAATTAAGAGATTGGTATTTGCGTATAAGACAATTGATTATGTTCTTTTCTGGCACAGTTAATGGCAGTTACACCTTTGTTTTGTTTTATTTGTTAGAAAAATAAAATAAAAAGTTTTTAAACGCAAAGAAGAAAAGGTAATTATTGTAATTTCATACCATATCCTCCGTCATTGTTCTTCCACGCACAATCTCATGGACCTGTTGGGTAGATGGCTGTATCAACTATCACACAGTGAAACTAAGACGAGGGCGCGATTGTAGCAGTGTGTAATTACGAGGTACACTGTACGTAGTTTCCCTCATAACACAGTCGTAAATGTAGATTATTCGTGGTGCTGAGGCACGCAGAAGAAACTTGCAAAAATTGTAGGAAAGATTAATTTCGTCTCGACTACCGATGTTATACAAAGAAGTGTTGAAAAGTAAAGCCTATGCATTTTTAATTGAGAGCTCTTAAAGTTTTTTAAATAAAACAAACTTTATAAACATTCTACATCTTAATCTTCATATCTGCATATTTATTTCTAAGTTTAGGCACCATGGCGAAGATCACATTTCCCCACATGAAAGACCAGTTTGTCACTATAGCATTTTTGACTTTATTGGTGGAGCCACGACTCACTTCTGCTTCCACCGCTTCATGGCAATGCAAATGAAGTCCTCGCTGGTGTTCTTTATTAATTCTGCAGACAGATAAAGATCGGATGGGACCAAGTCGGGACTGTATGGAGTTGATCGATGGTAGTGAACCGAAGGCATTGTTGCAGGTGTCGCAACATTCGTGTGTGGTCTGGCATTGTCGAGCTGAAGTGGAGGATGCTTTGTGGATGCTTTGTATGGACGAACTCTTCGAATTCGAACTCGATTACAATTCCTCACGCACCGCCACAGTTATGTTACACGCCTTTATGTTACCGTCTACAATTCGGAGACCTCTAGCGGCAGGAGTTCCAACCCGGGTGAACGAAGCGGGAAAGTCGACACAGTAATATGGATGACATGCAAAACACCAGTCAATATTTAAAACAGAATAAAAAATTCGGAGCCTTTACTTTTCAGTACATCCTCCTGTATTCTTTCTACACAAAAAAAAAAAAAAAAGAAACAGAAAACGTAGTTCTTACCACGACCAGAGTGAAACGACAGAAAATTGAAAAGGGAACTGTATACAAAAAAGTGGTAACAAGGGGAGTGGGGACTAGGAAGAGCACAAGACCTCTACTGGCAGATATTAACACATTTCAACATCTATGCTTAGAGACCAGTGGACCAAGCGTTCTAGGAAGGAAGAGGCTAGCCATGGAAGAAACAAGAATGAGGGAAATTAATTATGCAGATGATCAAGCAGTGTTGGCCGAATCTGAAAAAACTACAGTTTATAATAGAGAGTATCGTAAAAAAGGGAAAACAGAATGGGCTTAAGTTATATGTAAGGGAGACCAAAATGCTGAGAATCGTCAAAAATGTAGGTTAAATAAAATTTCAGTCGAAGTAATGATCTAACCTGTCTGGCAAAAAAAAAAAAAAAGTGGAGCACACAGAAGACATGGGAAAATGTCAGTGTAACTTCGTACATGTACACACCACTGGCGGGTGTGTAAGTGAGTAGCGTTGCAATTCTATGAGGCAGATAGATGCTTTTGTGTTAGACTGCTCACCAAGATGCGTTTGTGTTGTTACTAGCCTGGCAGTGTGTATAAGGGGCGCCAAGTCTTACTGATCACTTTGCAGTCGTGTTAGATGGCGTTATGAGCACCTGACAGAGTTTATAAGGAGTCTCTTGATGGACCTCCATTTGTCTAGCTAGTCGAATCGTACAAAATCCATATTTGTGGGTCATTCGGATGTTGTGACATTGGTCCGATGTTGGACCCAATGGTAACATGAGGCTTACTCCTCGTCAAGGTTCCAATCGACCACGTCCGACTACATCAAGGAAGGCTCGTCTTGTGGCGCACCAAGCTCAGTGTATGTCCTTCACCTCTGCACCTGCCATCCGAGAACAAGAAATAGACTGCCTGGAACATTTTGGATCCCGCACCATTATTCGAGTACTAGCAGCAGCCATACCAGGGAATTATCGTCCTATCTGTAGGCTGGCGTCAACACAAAACAACACAAACGGCAGCAGTTAGAGCGGTGCAGTGACCGAAAGGCATGGACTGCGGCTCTTCACTACCTCGGATAACCATCGTCAGCGAGCATTGTGGCGACCTCGGGAGAGGTCCCATTCTTCAAGTCCTTTGAAGAGGCGCAGCGACCACGATGTGGACAACCGCAAGTATTACTTCAGGTTACAGTTGGTAGTGATTAAGGGAACTCTGATACCGCAGTGAAACATCACGGACATCTTACATCTTCATGCATTACCTCCCATGAGACAGTCTATTGGTGCCATTTTTCAACAAGATATGGCTAGTCTACACAGGGTTTTTGCATCCATGGTGTCCTTTATGTTAAGGTACTACTGTAGCCAGCGAGATCCTCAGATCTGTCCCCTAAAGGACACATCCTCTTTCAACCCATCAAATTTCATTTCGTTTCTCCTCCCTTTTGCGTGCTTTACCTTTCAGTCAGGCGGTGTAGTAAGAAGCAAAATGTTTCACATACTTAAAATGTCGGTTGAAAAGGGAAGCCGTGTGGAGAAAATTAGCACTAGTACATCTATATGGTTCAAATCGCTCTGAGCAGTATGGGACTTAACATCTGAGGTCATCAGTCCCCTAGAACTTAGAACTACTTAAACCTAACTAACCTAAGGACATCACACACATCCATGCCTGAGGCAGGATTCGAACCTGCGACCATAGCGGTCTCGCGGTTCCAAACTGAAGCGCCTAGAACCGCTTGGCCACTCCGGCCGGCCATCTATGTGTACAAATCTTTTGACGAGGTGAGAGGATTGTTGACGGCTAAAGTGGTTCCGATAAATTAAAAATTGAGATTCGCTAAGTGTTTTAGCCGGTAAGGAATTATGGGCAACCAAAAACAATTAGGAAAATATTGTTGAGGAGAAGAATTGTAAAAGTGGAGTGCGCTGCATGAATGACGAAATGGCATTTCTATAAACAGGGGAAGAAAGAAAAAACAGTGGAAGTCATAAAAATGAGCAAAACATCTTAGTTGGGACATGCATTGCGAAGAAGTTACCAGTAATAAAGAGTCATTCAAGGAAAATGGCAGATAAAAAGAGAAAGGGGCCGGCCGCTGTGGCCGAGTGGTTCTAGGCGCTTCAGTCCCGAACCGCGCTGTTGCTACGGTCACAGGTTCGAATCCTGCCTCGGGCGTGTATGTGTGTGATGTTCTTAGGTTAGTTAGGTTTAAGTAGTTCTAATTCTAGGGGACTGATGACCTCAGATGTTAAGTCCCATAGTGTTTGGAGCCATTTTTGAGAGAGAAAGGGGAAAACGGCGATTTTCAATGCTGCGTGACATTAAAAACGTGCGAAGTTGCCATCGGATTATCGAAGAGACTCAGTGAAAAGCAAAGTGGGAATCATTTATCGGATACCTGTTCTCAGATAGATACTCGGAAAAGGAAAACCACGACCAACTTACTGTGACGAAACATGGGCTGTTTTCATGACCAGTGTCTTGCACGTGGCATGGCTTTTTCCGCCACTCAGAATATCCGGCCCCTGGCTGCCGCCTTTTTGTGTTAACTGGCTTGCGTGACCAACCTCACTAATGTCAGCGGGAAGCCGTAACTCAGGGTATGGCGACAGCCAGCTGGGGAACTGCCGCAGCTGGGTTCGTGACTCCAGAAGTTTGTGTTACTGGCTTAACTAGGTGTCATTGAAACAGATATATTGCCTATTGGATGAGGGAGGCCGTAACGACCAGTAAGTGAACATTAGGAAGATACGGATGACGTACAACGCAAAAAATTCTTTGAAACTTCAATATGCAATAAAGCATGCTTATTGTATGTGACAACTTAAATCTCCGTCCCGGCACGATACTCGTACGCGGATAGCTAGCATTAGCTAAGAGTGTACTCTTAATACCACGAGAAGGCCGTCTCTACGCTTGAACATATACGAAGTTCTCTTCCGTTTCTTCCAAATAACTTAGGTTCCCCTATCAGTCGTTCCGTGAGCCATTCTCGGAAGCTTACACTGATAGAACACTACCATTCAGTCCCTCGGAAGTACCACAATGCAGGTCATCTATTATTCCGACTTCGTGTACTACACAGGCGATGAAGTCAGAGATATAAAAAGCGCTATCTAAGTTGAACGAAAAGAGCACTTAGGCTGATTTTGATTAAGAGTAAGAAAACAAGTTATAAAGGTACACAGATGGTAATTTTGATTTCTGCAGGCTTCCGCATCTTGTAACTGATTTGTATGATCTTATTGTGGTATACTTGAATGTATGCGTAAGCATTTGGTCACATTCTAATGGTCATTAATGCTGGATATGTCCGCCCTACGCTTTAATAGCGGCTTGAACTGTGGTACGGACACACTCAATAAGACGCGAGATTATCTGTGGAGGAATGGTAGCCTATTATTCCTCAGGAGTCGCAACCAGAGATGTTGGACGCTGGGGTCTGGAGATAAACCGAAAAATGCGGATTACCTCATGGACACGACGACAGGCGTAGCGGCGCAGAACAGGGCCTCGCACGCAAACTGTAAACACACTCGTTCACTACAACGTCCCCAGAGGGCCGTCCGTATCCATATAGTACGTACACATGAGCGATGGGAAGTCATGCAAAATACTGGACCAGTAGTAATGGCAGTGGCCCTGCGTGTTGCCGTCGGGTGTGCTGTGTGATAACGGCGGGCGTAAAATTCAGAGAGTAGTGACATTACTACTAGCCCAATATTTTGCGTGAGCTTCTGTCACTCATAAGCATGCACTAGGTGAATACGGGCGGGCCTCTGGGGCCGTTGTAGCGTACGGTTGTGTTTACAGTTTGCTTGCGAGGTCTTATTCTGCGCTGCTATTCCTGGCTTCGTCTCCATGATATAATACATATTTTCTATTCCTCCTTCGTTCTCTGCTCATGCCAGACCCTGTGATTTTATTTCATTAATTTTTCAATATTTTTTTCCGTGTAGGTTGTCTTTTAGTACGTTTGATTTGGTATCATGCCTTGTTGATGGATGCTTTTTGGCAGAAGATTTCTAATATTTTTTAACGTGAGTTACAGTACGTCTTTCTGTGTAATTTTATTCGGCCGGTTTTTGAAGCTCATTTTGCTTTTTATACAGGGTGAACATCAGTAAAACCGACAAACTGCAGAGACGGATTCCTGACTCAAAATGGAGGAAAAAGGCCCTATGGACATTTGTACGGAAATGCATCGTTGCCACGGTGGATGGCGCTGACAAATAAAAGTTCCTATAATCATGTGCCGTCTATGTAACCCACAGATGACGAATATGCAGACTGCTGATGCCAGTTACGGTAAAGGTTGCTTCATCGATAAAGAGTACTGATGACAGAAATCCAGTAATTGTGGTGGTCTGCTACAAAAACCGTCGACAAAATCCTTCACGTAGAGGGAAATTGACCGCCTGCCGATAATCCTTACACTCGCTGCAGGTGATAGCGATAGCAGCGGTTTTCATGCAGGATACACAAAACCGTACTTAGGCTTACAACAAGTTGGCGAGCCACTTACCTGGAACCTGCACTAGGTTCAAATGGCTCTAAGCGCTATGGGACTTAACCCTACATTTCAGCAGGATAATGCACGAACGCAAATTGCAGGTCCTGTACGGGCCTTTCTGGAAACAGAGAATGTTCGACTCCTGCCCTGGCCAGCACATTCTCCAGATCTCTCACCAATTGAAAACGTCTGGTTAATGGTGGACGAGAAACAACAATACGCCCGTCACTACTCTTGATGAACTGTGGTATCGTGTTGAAGCTGCATGTGCAGCTGTACCTGTAAACACCATCCAAGCTCTGTTTGACTCAATGCCCAGGCGTATCAAGGCGTTATTACGGCCAGAGGTGGTTGTTCTGGGTACTGATTTCTCAGAATCTACGCACCCAAATTGCGTGAAAATGTAATCACGTATCAGTTGTAGTATAATATATTTGTCCAATGAATACCCGTTTATCATCTGTATTTCTTCTTGGTGTAGCAATTTTAATGACATACACAACATCAGTTAAGTATTTGCTTACAAACTATTTTATGTATGATCCAGTTAATATAATACAAACATACAAAGTGACAGAATATACTGTGTTGTAAAATTACACGGTGACTGCCGACCTTTGCGACAGTACATGATGCGCACAGTATTTAGTACACCCGGCAATAGCAGCATAACCGTCAGACTGCTCCTTCAGCGGTCGAGCTGCAGCAGTTGCCAGAGTCAATCGATAACGTCTCGGCCGTAAGCTGCTGAGCAGTTCCAGCGACAATTGGTTTACAACTTTTCCAGATAACAGTCGTCGTCTGCAGGTTGTTACCGCTAGCCGTACAGCGGGCAGTTCCAGCATAAAAGTACGTTAAGGGCACTTTTATGCCGCACACTAAGCTGCTGGCACCTCGTTATTCGCTGCTGGCACATCGCATCTCGTTGCTCGCTGGGGGCCTTGTTACGTTTAAGCTGCAGCCTGGGTGTCGGCACATGTCTGGTCGTGCAGGTATCGCGCTTCTTGCCGGGTGCCTTTACAATCCATCCGTTCACATCACTTGTTGAGCGGATTACGACGACAGTAATAGTGGTTTCTTCATGTCAAAAAAAGTCATAATTGTCAACAAGAAAGAAGAAGATATACGCATGCACCCTTGGAACGTCCACCACCGTAGATACTTTCACCAGTTCCAACGTCACCTCAGAAATTATCCAGAGCACTTACTCAGGCAGTTACGAATGCTTATTTTAAATGTTATTGGACCAGAATAGTGGAATGTATGAGGATTCGACCGAGCACTACTAACGTGATCAATGTGAATAGTGACCCGTAGGCCTATTCACACTAAGGTAATATTTCATCAGTTTTTCTCCACATTTCTCCGTGTACTGCGCCTGCCACATTTAGATTTTCGTGCTGGTTTCTGATGAAACACTGCTCAGTGTGTGGCACCCATACAAAATAGGAGTATTACGAGATTTTGAAAGTATAAAAAGGACAGCACCAAAAGTGGCAGGTTTCAAATTTAAAAAGTCTAAGTTGCAAAGTTATTTAATTACAAAAAAGTTGGCCCTTTTGGGGCCCTCATCAGGTTATACAAAAGTAACTGAATATAAGACTAATCTGTGATAGTATGAATATCAAGAGCTCAGATGGAAACCCAGTTCTAAGCAAAGAATGGAAAGCAGAAAGGTGGAAGGAGTATATAGAGGGTCTATACAACGGCGATGTACTTGAGGACAATATTATGGAAATGGAAGCGGATGTAGATGAAGATGAAATGGGAGATATGATACTGCGTGAAGAGTTTGACAGAGCACTGAAAGACCTGAGTCGAAACAAGGCCCCCGGAGTAGACAACATTCCATTGGAACTACTGACGGCCTTGGGAGAGCCAGTCCTGACAAAACTCTACCATCTGGTGAGCAAGATGTATGAAACAGGCGAAATACGCTCAGACTTCAAGAAGAATACAATAATTCCAATCCCAAAGAAAGCAGGTGTTGACAGATGTGAGAATTACCGAACTATCAGTTTAATAAGTCACAGCTGCAAAATACTAACACGAATTCTTTACAGACGAATGGAAAAACTAGTAGAAGCCAACCTCGGGGAAGATCAGTTTGGATTCCGTAGAAACACTGGAACACGTGAAGCAGTACTGACCTTACGACTTATCTTAGAAGAAAGATTAAGGAAAGGCAAACCTACGTTTCTAGCATTTGTAGACTTAGAGAAAGCTTTTGACAATGTTGACTGGAATACTCTCTTTCAAATTCTAAAGGTGGCAGGGGTAAAATAGAGGGAGCAAATGGCTATTTACAATTTGTACAGAAACCAGATGGCAGTTATAAGAGTCGAGGGACATGAAAGAGAAGCAGTGGTTGGGAAGGGAGTAAGACAGGGTTGTAGCCTCTCCCCGATGTTGTTCAATCTGTATATTGATCAAGCAGTAAAGGAAACAAAAGGAAAATTCGGAGTAGGTATTAAAATTCATGGAGAAGAAATAAAAACTTTGAGGTTCGCCGATGACATTGTAATTCTGTCAGGGACAGCAAAGGACTTGGAAGAGCTGTTGAACGGAATGGAAAGTGTCTTGAAAGGAGGATATAAGATGAACATCAACAAAAGCAAAACGAGGATAGTGGAATGTAGTCGAATTAAGTCGGGTGATGCTGAGGGAATTAGATTAGGAAATGAGACACTTAAAGTAGTAAAGGAGTTAGCTATTTGATGAGCAAAATAACTGATGTCGGTCGAAGTAGAGAGGATATAAAATGTAGAATGGCAATGGAAAGAAAAGGGTTTCTGAAGAAGATAAATTTGTTAACATCGAGTATAGATTTAAGTGTCAGGAAGTCATTTCTGAAAGTATTTGTATGGAGTGTAGCCATGTATGGAAGTGAAACATGGACGATAAATAGTTTGGACAAGAAGATAATAGAAGCTTTCGAAATGTGGTGCTACAGAAGAATGCTGAAGATTAGATGGGTAGATCACATAACTAATGAGGAAGTATTGAATAGGATTGGGGAGAAGAGAAGTTTGTGGCACAACTCGACCAGAAGAAGGGATCGGTTGGTAGGACATGTTCTGAGGCATCAAGGGATCACCAATTTAGTATTGGAGGGCAGCGTGGAGGGTAAAAATCGTAGAGGGAGAGCAAGAGATGAATACACTAAGCAGATTCAGAAGGATGTAGGTTGCAGTAGGTACTGGGAGATGAAGAAGCTTGCACAGGATAGAGTAGCATGGAGAGCTGCATCAAACCAGTCTCAGGACTGAAGACCACAACAACAACTGTGATAGTTATAAAGAATAAGCCATGGTCCTTAAGTACACTAGTAAACAGGCCACAGCAGGACACCATAGGAGCACACTTACAAAATTATGAACACGGAACCAGCTGCGCACGGCATAATAGGTCTGATCAGAGTGTGCAGGGTGTTCGGAAATACTTCTAGGTCCTGTAGACGGGACTAAGCCCATAAAAAAAGGTGAATGATTTGAAAAGGTGTCCGACGTGATTATGGGTGCAAGACGGGTATTAGCAGAATTTGAACGAGGAATGGTAGATGGAGTTAGACACAGGATACATTCCACTTTCGAAATCGATAGAGCCCATCGCTAGGCGCTTCAGTCTGGAACCGCGCGACCGCTACGGCCGCAGGTTCGAATCTTGCCTCGGGCATGGATGTGTGTGATGTCCTTAGGTTAGTTAGGTTTAATTAGTTCTAAGTTCTAGGAGACTGATGACCTCAGATGTTAAGTCCCATAGTGCTCAGAGCCATTTGAACCATTTTTTGTCTGACAGTAACGCTAATCTTTGTCCATGCACTCAGCGCTTAATTCGTTTGTCTGCAAGGTGGGGCACAAGGTTGGATACACTCCTATGAAAATCGGTGTGAAAAATCGTAATGGCGTCTGGTATGAGGTATCTGTAGGTGGGGTTGCAGCTTATAGGAGCTTATAGGAGCTATGGCGACAACGGCGGCCATCTTGCAATCCGCCATCTTGAATTTAGTTTACATATTTCAACTGGGAACCGCGTCATTTTGAATTGCCTTTCTCTCGCGAATAGAAACGTGAAAGATGTTTCAAGATATCTTTATTTGTGTACGAGTTATGACCTGTTAAAGATTAGGACACTTGTCAGAATTGGCATTATACCATATGCTGAATATGACCTCTGTTGTGCTGGACACACAATCGGATTCTTTTTTGCCAGTCCTGATGCACACGTCGCAGGATCAATGGATCAACAGAGGTAAACGCCTCGTCAGTACGTCGGCAAAGATGGACTACATCAAGAATTTTTTACCTCATACGCTGTTGGTTTCAAATGACCCCAGAGACAGAAGTCAAGAGGTGTAAGATAAGGGGACCTTGGTGGCCATTAGATAGGACCCCTCCTCCTTTATAGTGACCTCCAAACTTGTTCACTGAGAAACTGTATGACTTAAGTATAATAATGGGAGGTGCACCGCTCGTTGGCAGAAGATTGGGAAATCACCCTGCTTCGGAAGCACATAATCACGGAGCATATTAAGATAACTCTCCCCATTAAAGGTTACATCAATAAACACCCGACCTATGACTCTTGTGTCCCAAATTCCACACAAAGGGATGCACCTACGAGGGTGTTACATCTGACCAGTAACGATGATTCTGTTTGTTTACTTCTCCTTGCACATAAAAATTAACATCGCCACTGAACAACGCCTGTCGTATGAAGTTTGCTTTTCTGTTACACTGACCCAAAGCCCATTCTGCAAACTGCATCCGTCGATCGGAATCATCTTCCAAGAGATGATGTTGCAACTGTAAGTTGTACAGGTGACTTCGGTGAGCCTGAAACACACACAGGATTGAAAGCTGACTCACACCGGTTGCCAGTCAGCAGCAATCACTCTGGTACTTTGTCCACCACTCGTCAACACAGCCTCATTGCGTTCCTGCAGTGTAAGTGCCACTATGGATCATCTGCAATAATAAGTAGAGTTGATCACCTCCTTGGAATCTCAAGCTTTAAAAGGCCACAACTCTACCACAAATAACAATAACTTAGCACAGGTTTCACATGCATATTCCCAAGAAAGAGGGAGTTCAAAACGATGCGCTACATGACCGCCTTTCCATCTGAAACACGTAACACGAATCCAAAACGGTGGATTTCAAGATGGTTGTTGATGTCGTCATAACTCCCGTAAGTTGCGTTCCCTTCTACAGACACACCATACCAGACGCCATTATGATTCGTCACAGCGTTCGACATTTATAGGGGTGTATCCAGCCTTTTGCCTCATCCTGTCTATAAACTAAACTCCGGCCGAACAGACCATGCTGCCCAAGGGCACCGACCGGCCGCCGTGTCATCCTCAGCCTACACGGATCACTGGATGAGGATACGGAGGGGCATATGGTCAGCACACCGCTCTCCCGGCCGTATGTCAGTTTATGAGAAGGGAGCCGCTACTTCTCAATCAAGTAGCTCCGCACTTTGCCTCACAAGGGCTGAATGCAGCCCGCTTGCCACAAGCGCTCGGTAAGCCGGATGATCCCGTCCAAGTGCTATCTCAGCCCGGCGGCACTTAACTTCGGCGATCCGACGGGAACCGGTGCTACCACTGCGGCAGAGCAGTTGGCCATCCTGTATATAGTTCTATTTAATAAAATTCAAACAATTATACACTGCTGGCCATTAAAGTTACTACACCAAGAAGAAATGCAGATCATAAACGGGTATTCATTGGACAAATATATTACATCAGAACTGACATTTGATTACATTTTCACGCAACTTGGGTGCATAGATCCTGAGAAATCAGTAGCGAGAACAACCACCTCTGGCCGTAATAACGGCCTTCTTACGCCTGGGCATTGAATCAAACAGAGCTTGGATGGCGTGTACAGGTACAGCTGCTCATGCAGCTTCAACACGATACCACAGTTCATCAAGAGTAGTGACGGGTGTATTGTTGTTTCTCGGCCACCATTGACCAGACGTTTTCAATTGGTGAGAGTTCTGGAGAATGTGCTGGCTAGGGCTGGAGTCAAACATTCTCTGTTTCCAGAAAGGCCCGTACAGGACCTGCAATTTGCGTTCGTGCATTATCCTGCTGAAATGTAGGGTTTCGCAGGGATTGAATGAAGGGTAGAGCCACGGGTCGTAACATATCTGCAATGTAACGTCCAACGTGCGTTCACCGCGATGTCGCCAAACACGGATGCGACCATCATGATGCTGTAAACAGAACCTGGATTCATCCGAAAAAATGACGTTTTGCCATTCGTGCACTCAGGTTCGTCGTTGAGTACGCCGTCGCAGGCGCTCCTGTCTGTGATGCAGCGTCAAGGTAACCGCAGCCATGGTGTCCGAGCTGATAGTCCATGCTGCCGCAAACGTCTTCGTTCGTGCAGATGTTTGTTGTCTTGCAAATGTCCCCATCTGTTGACTCAGGGATCGAGACGTGGCTGCACGATCCGTTACAGCCATGCGGATCAGATGCCTGTCATCTCGACTGCTAGTGATACGAGGCCGTTGGGATCCAGCACGGCGGTCCGTATTACCCTCCTGAACTCACCGCTTCCATATTCTGCTAACAGTCATTGGATCTTGGCCAACGCGAGCAGCAATGTCGCGATGCGATAAACCGCCATGGCGACAGGCTACAATCCGACCTTTATCGAAATCGGAAACGTGATGGTACGCGTATCTCCTCCTCCTTACACCTGGCATCACAATAACGTTTCACCATGTAACGCCGGTCAACTGCTGTTTGTGTATGAGAAATCGGTTGGAAACTTTCCTCACGTCAGCACGTTGTAGGTGTCGCCACCGGCGCCGACCTTGTGTGAATGCTCTGAAAAGCTAAGCATTTGCATATCACAGCATCCTCTTCCTGTCGCTTAAATTTCGCATCTGTAGCACGTCATCTTCGTGGTGTAGCAATTTTAATGGCCACTAGTGTAAATGGTTCAAATGGCTCTGAGCACTATGGGACTTAACATCTGTGGTTATCAGTCCCGTAGAACTTAGAACTACTTAAACCCAACTAACCTAAGGACATCACACACATCCATGCCCGAGGCAAGATTCGAACCTGCGACCGTAGCGATCACGCGGATCCAAACTGAAGCACCTAGAACTGCTTGGCCGCTCCGGCCGGCGCCAGTAGTGTATTTCATGACAGTTGAATCATATGCGAGTATATGTTATTACACTCAACTGTGTGCAGCGTTACCAATCAATTGATATAAACGATTGTACTGTCACTACGTGATGTCTGAAGGAAAACTGAAAGCTCATATCGAACGCTTTAACTACAGGGTGTTTCAAAAATGACCGGTATATTTGAAACGGCATTAAAAATTAAACGAGCAGCGATAGAAATACACCATTTGTTGCAATATGCTTGGGACAACAGTACATTTTCTGGCAGACAAACTTTCGAAATTACAGTAGTTACAATTTTCAACAACAGATGGCGCTGCGGTCTGGGAAACTCTATAGTACGATATTTTCCACATATCCACCATGCGTAGCAATAATATGGCGTAGTCTCTGAATGAAATTACCCGATACCTTTGACAACGTGTCTGGCGGAATGGCTTCACATGCAGATGAGATGTACTGCTTCAGCTGTTCAATTGTTTCTGGATTCTGGCGGTACACCTGGTCTTTCAAGTGTCCCCACAGAAAGAAGTCACAGGGGTTAATGTCCGGCGAATAGGGAGGCCAATCCACGCCGCCCCCTGTATGTTTCGGATAGCCTAAAGCAATCACACGATCATCGAAATATTCATTCAGGAAATTAAAGACGTCGGCCTGCGATGTGGCCGGGCACCATCTTGCATAAACCACGAGGTGTTCGCAGTGTTGTCTAAGGCAGTTTGTACCGCCACAAATTCACGAAGAATGTCCAGATAGCGTGATGCAGTAATCGTTTCGGATCTGAAAAATGGGCCAATGATTCCTTTGGAAGAAATGGCGGCCCAGACCAGTACTTTTTGAGGATGCAGGGACGATGGGACTGCAACATGGGGCTTTTCGGTTCCCCATATGCGCCAGTTCTGTTTATTGACGAAGCCGTCCAGGTAAAAATAAGCTTCGTCAGTAAACCAAATGCTGCCCACATGCATATCGCCGTCATCAATCCTGTGCACTATATCGTTAGCGAATGTCTCTTGTGCAGCAATGGTAGCGGCGCTGAGGGGTTGCCGCGTTTGAATTTTGTATGGATAGAGGTGTAAAATCTGGCGCATGAGACGATACGTGGACGTTGGCGTCATTTGGACCGCAGCTGCAACACGGCGAACGGAAACCCGAGGCCGCTGTTAGATCACCTGCTGCACCAGCTGCGCGTTGCCCTCTGTGGTTGCCGTACGCGGTCGCCCTACCTTTCCAGCACGTTCATCCGTCGCGTTCCCAGTCCGTTGAAATTTTTCAAACAGATCCTTTATTGTATCGCTTTTCGGTCCTTTGGTTACATTAAACCTCCGTTGAAAATTCGTCTTGTTGCAACAACACTGTGTTCTAGGCGGTGGAATTCCAACACCAGAAAAATCCTCTGTTCTAAGGAATAAACCATGTTGTCTACAGCACACTTGCACGTTGTGAACAGCACACGCTTACAGCAGAAAGACGACGTACAGAATGGCGCACCCACAGACTGCGTTGTCTTCTATATCTTTCACATCACTTGCAGCGCCATCTGTTGTTGAAAAATTGTAACTACTGTAATTTCGAAAGTTTGGCTCTGAGCACTATGGGACTCAACTGCTGAGGTCATTAGTCCCCTAGAACTTAGAACTAGTTAAACCTAACTAACCTAAGGACATCACAAACATCCATGCCCGAGGCAGGATTCGAACCTGCGACCGTAGCGGTCTTGCGGTTCCAGACTGCAGCGCCTTTAACCGCACGGCCACTTCGGCCGGCAATTTCGAAAGTTTGTCCGCCTGAAAATGTACTGTTGTCCCAAGCATATTGCAACAAACGGTGTATTTCTATCGCTGCTCGTTTAGTTTTTATTGCCGTTTCAAAGATACTGGTCATTTTTGAAACACCCTGTACATAGTGCATGGGCTTTATTGAGAAGCAGCAGCGTTCACGACGAGAGGCAGCGGCCGGGATCTATTGAGGACGCGAGCGGCTGCGGCAGTATTTACAGCGACTGCTGCTGCTGCTGCTGCTGCTGCTGGGGTGATTAATGCTCCACGGGGCGCGGGCGCCGCCGTATACGTCATTAGCGCCCGCGGCGTCGCACTCGGCACGCACTAAATCACCTGCTGGCGCGCGCGCGGCCGGTGCCCTCTTTTCTGCGCCGCCGGGTTAGACAGCCGGCAGCCACGCGAGCGACTCGCCTTATTTACAGGGCTGGTAACCACGCACCGGCTTTGACGGCTACGGGACGGGCGCGCTGGCATTTGGAAGCTGCAGCCGCGCGCTGTACCTTCCACCAGATGGAGTGCAGTGCAAACTGCGTCGCGCTCCCGTATGCCGGAAACGCGCACGCGCATCGCGCTGTGAAAGAGGACTCTCGCCGGGCAATCTCCGTGATTGGCCGCCCCCGCGCACTGCACAGCCTGGCACGGGTACGGTAGATGGGACAGCGGAGCGTATCGGCATTTACATAAATGGAGTGCCTACGGCCCTGACTCTGTAACTCAGTGGTATAGGATCACATTTTCCAATATTGCAACAATCACGTTGTGGAATACAATAAAAGAACTACAGTGAGTGAAGATGCATTATTTAGTCTTACGAGGATGAGAAAAAAGAAAACCTTAACTTTGTAATATTGTTGTTGTGGTCTTCAGTCCTGAGACTGGTTTGATGCAGCTTTCCATGCTACTCTATCCTGTGCAAGCTTCTTCATCTCCCAGTACCTACTGCAACCTACATCCTTCTGAATCTGCTTAGTGTATTCATGTCTTGGTCTCCCTCTACGATTTTTACCCTCCACGCTGCCCTCCAATACTAAATTTGTGATCCCTTGTTGCCTCAAAACATGTCCTACCAACCGATCCCTTCTTCTAGTTAAGTTGTCCCACAAACTTCTCTTCTCCCCAATCCTATTCAATACCTCCTCATTAGTTACATGATCTACCCACCTTATCTTCAGCATTCTTCTGTAGCACCACATTTCGAAAGCTTCTATTCTCTTCTTGTCCAAACTGTTTATCGTCCATGTTTCACTTCCATACATGGCTACACTCCATACAAATACTTTCAGAAACGACTTCCTGACTCTTAAATCTATACTCGATGTTAACAAATTTCTCTTCTTCAGAAACGATGTCCTTGCCATTGCCAGTCTACATCTTATATCCTCTCTACTTCGACCATCATTAGTTATTTTACTCCCTAAACAGCAAAACTCCTTTACTACTTTAAGTGTCTCATTTCCTAATCTAATCCCCTCAGCATCACCCGATTTAATGTGACTACATTCCATTATCCTCGTTTTGCTTTTGTTGATGTTCATCTTATATCCTCCTTTCAAGACACTGTCCATTCCGTTCAACTGCTCTTCCAAGTCCTTTGCTGTCTCTGACAGAATTACAATGTCATCGGCGAACCTCAAAGTTTTTACTTCTTCTCCATGAATTTTAATACCTACTCCGAATTTTTCTTTTGTTTCCTTTACTACTTGCTCAATATACAGATTGAATAACATCGGGGAGAGGCTACAACCCTGTCTCACTCCTTTCCCAACCACTGCTTTCCTTTCATGCCCCTCGACTCTTATAACTGCCATCTGGTTTCTGTACAAATTGTTAATAGCCTTTCGCTCCCTGTATTTTACCCCCGCCACCTTCAGAATTTGAAAGAGAGTATTCCAGTTAACGTTGTCAAAAGCTTTCTCTAAGTCTACAAATGCTAGAAACGTAGGTTTGCCTTTCCTTAATCTTTCTTCTAAGATAAGTCATAAGGTTAGTATTGCCTCACGTGTTCCAACATTTCTACGGAATCCAACTGTAATAACAAATCGAAATTTTGCGCTGTTACCCTGTAAGTTCGTAAGCGTGCTAGAAAAAGCGTGCAGAATGGCCTGTAGGTGGCAGCATAGTGCAGATGCACACATACGGTCGCAGTATCAGTATAAAGATGGCCGCCCCACTTGCTACTAGCAAGAGGGAAGAACAGCGTTCTGTTATTCGGTTCTCGCGCAGTGAAGGTGTGAAATCAATTGAAATTTATCGACGAATGAAGGTTCAGTACGGTGACGCATGTTTGTCCCAGCAGCAAGTCTACGAATGGAGTAAGAAGTTCGCAAATGGTGTGACTTCAATGGAAGATGCTCCTCGTCCCGGTCAGGCACAATGAGTTGTGACTCCACAGAACATCGCTGCAGTTGGAGCCATAGTGAAGGAAAACCGCAGAGTGATACTGAATGACATTGCAGCATGTTTACAGATTAGTCATGGGTCAGCACACCACATTGTGCATGATGTGCTCCACTTCCACTAAGTGTCTGCAAGATGATTGCCACGGCAGCTGACTCCTGAAATGAGATAACTAAGTGTTGATGCTTGTGAAGAACTTCTTCGGTGCTTTGAACGAGAAGCTGATGGCTTCCTTGCACGAATCGTTATAGCAACGAAACCTGGGTTCACTTCCACCAACCGGAAACGAAGAGAGCGAGTAAGGAATGGCGCCATTCCACATCACCACAACCAAAGAAGTTTCGAACAGAACCATCAGCAGGGAAGGTTATGCTGACTCTCTTTTGGGACGAGAAAGGAGCCATTTTGGAGTATTACATGCCTAGAGGGACCCCTGTCACCAGTGAATCATACACAGATCTCCTAAAAAATCATCTGCGGCCAGCAATCAAATCAAAGCGACGTGTATTGCTGTCAGCAGGTGTCCTTTTGCAACATGACAATGCAAGGCCCCACACTGCCCGTACAACAGTTGCAACATTCACAGACCTGCATTTTGAGTGTCTTCCTCATCCACCATACTCACCAGAGTTTGCCCCAACTGATTTCCATATGTTTGGACCACTCAAAGACGCAATGGGAGGAAAGAAGTTCCGTTGTGATGAAGAGGTACGCCACGCGGTGCATGAGTGTTTGCGCGGACTACCAAATGAATTTTTTTCTAAACGAATTTAAGCACTTTGTCAGCGCTGGAGGACTTTCATTGAGCGTGGGGGAGATTATTTTGAAAAGTGATACAGCTTTGTTCCACTTCTGCACCATAAATAATATTTAAAAAATATATTTAAGGTTTTCATTTGACTCACCCTTGTATTTCATGCGTTTAGCAGTTACTCAGATTGTTGCGGTTTTAGAGCGCAAAGCAACTGAAGTCGAAATCTGAGTCGGTCGGGAGCCGTATCCGGAAGACCAAATTGGTTCAGGCAACTGCTCATGAGAAACGATAACTCGCGTTCGAGTTCCGGTCCCGTATAAATTTTCAGCTTTCACCAGTGCGTTGCCGCAATGCCACGTGCGGCGGGAATTTACGAATTCACACCCATCGCTTCCCGCACTTTCCCCATTCTATTTTTCATATAAATGTATGTAGCAGCCGCGTTATCAGGAGTCGTGTCTCTTCTGTCGGACTTGTGCATCGAAGCAGACACCGCATAAACAGTGAGAGCACTTAGCGATTCTTGACGTTAGCTGAGAAATGCGAGCCTGAACGACATTCGTATTTAGCTAAAATTATAATGACAATATACCTGCATCGCTAGTTGAATAACAACAAACCTAGTGAAAGGTGTTGGCTGTATCCTGGGCCACGCCTACTCTGCAGTCAACATCTATTACATGCCGGCCGCGGTGGTCTAGCGGTTCTAGGCGCTCAGTCAGGAACCGCGCGACTGCTACGGTCGCAGGTTCGAATCCTGCCTCGGGCATGGATGTGTGTGATGTCCTTAGGTTAGTTAGGTTTAAGTAGTTCTAAGTTCTAGGGGACTTATGACCACAGATGTTGAGTCCCATAGTGCTCAGAGCCATTTGAACCATTTGAACCTATTACATAGTGTTACGCAGGCAGTCAGCTCTCTAGCAAACGACAGACGTGGGCGGCGATGCCACACACAGCCAACAGACGGAGATTTAAGCGTCGACAATGGTCTCTGAACCCACAGACCCCTTTCTCACTGCAGCCACTTGACAGGAAGCACGACCGACTGTACTCATGTTGTGGCGCTAGGGGCTGTACTTGGCCAGCGCACGGGCCCTCGGAGGCGAGTTCACTCCGAGGAAGCTTCCTGGACCAAGCGCAGAATGCACTCACATTTCATCTAACAGGAACTCACGCGGAGCCAGCGCTACACCGTCACAACTACCCACGCCAGTCTCCGTAACCCGGAACCTCCGACTTGGCTTTTCTTGACTCTTGGTAGCCGTCCCTGGTCAAAGCGTACATTTCTTACTGATTGTGCTAGTGTGGTATTCTTACTCGATGTCCTTGCATGCAGAGTTCACAATGAGGAATTTTCTACGGTAGTGTGACAGTCTCGGTCGCAACAACTTTAATTGTGTTCTTTAACTGTACTAGAAGTCTTCTCAGTTCATATGTATTTAACCACAATGTTAGATGAAGATATTTGCACGCTTACAGCCTGCTGTTCTGTTTTTAAGGTTACACAATTAACTTGTTCAACTCAGTTTGTTCGTTAAATATTGTGACCCCTACTACTGCTGCCTGCTGGCACTTCCACGATCGGCGAATGTGTAATATCCTTTTTCTATTCCCAGGCAGTGCTCTTCACCTTGTCGAGATACGTGAAAGCGAGGCGACACAACACTGTCTGTTATTTATATATTTGTTGATAATGTCCGCTCTTTGCACTAGTTTGAGTCTACATACGGGGTTGCACAAATCTTTTAAAGTCTCTTCCTCAATAACTTCAGATTCAAATTATTACTATTGGCTACCTGGGTTGTTTAGCGGTTGCCACCAAAGATGCTCATTAACAGTTACTAGACCGCCGATTTGCGTTTCAGAATGAATTGATA
Source organism: Schistocerca piceifrons (assembly GCF_021461385.2). NCBI lineage: Eukaryota > Metazoa > Arthropoda > Insecta > Orthoptera > Acrididae > Schistocerca > Schistocerca piceifrons. Next base: position 67,000,686 of record NC_060139.1, read on the forward strand.
CCTTTGATTAGCGTAGCACATGTACACCGAATATCTCCTTCAAAAGACACAGGGTTCGTTTAACACAGTACGATGTTTTGTCCGTTGAAAATTACTCCCTTTAATATTAATGTGGAATAAACTATTTTATTATTATTATTATTATAGTTATTATTATTATTATTACTGTCCAGAGATAATCGAATACACGGTTCGCTTGTCGTGATACACAGTTCCAATTACTAAGACACTATAGTTTTTCCTTAACTCGGTTTTTATTAACACAGTTTCTTGGATATCTTTCGCTACTATGTTTTGTCGCACATTTTTCCTCGGTAATAGTCAAGCTGCGGCGCGATGTTTGAATAGTACCTTCGACAACAGCTGAAGTTCTTAAATTGGAACGAATGATATCAATCTTTTATCCACTTGGATGTTGGCCTTATCTCAGTTCTGCCAGTTTTCGTACTTGTGACAATAAATTCAAAGAACGGAAAATTACTTTTAAGTAGCCCGGCTTACAATTAAGTTAATTATTTCATTCAATGGCGCATGGGCTTAAGTGTAACACTTCTGTCACTAAATGTAATTGAGTTTTCTCTTTTAATGCTAGTCAGTTGTCAGGATGAGCATTACTGCAAAGGGCATTTGATTCTAAAGCATTATGTCAAGGTGAAAATACTAAATAAATTAATTTTTCTCTCTTAACACAACGGTTAGTCCCTCAACCAATAGAGATAAAACTCAATGGGACCCAGGGCAAGTAAGGCTAGCAACCCACTTCCCTGGTACTTTAAATATGATGCTGGCAACAGTCAGAGCAAGATGCCTCGGACCTTTGGAGGTGACGGAGTCCCACCTCTAATTGACAAACCAGGGACCCCTAAGATACGACTCGGCAAACGAATGGTAACTAGATGGGGAGCTATTAATATCAATGGGGGCTACTCTGGGAAGAAGGTAGAGCTGGCAGAGGCTGCAAGTAAGATGAGGTTGGACGTTTTAGCTGTTAGTGACATTCGGGTAAGGGGTGAGAAAGAAGAGGAAGTGGGAGAATACAAGGTCTACCTGTCAGGAGTCAAAGCAGGAATAGTACAATGGGGTGTAGGGCTTTTCATCAGGAAAGAAATGGAACCCAGCGTAGTTGCAATAAGATATGTAAACGAACGACTGATGTGGATAGATTTGACAGTGTCTAGCAAGAAAATTAGGATTTTGTCAGTACATTCGCATTGTGAAGGGACAGATCAAGATAAGATGGATAGTCTTTATGACGCACTCAGTGTTGTAGTTTTTAGAGTAAAGGACAAGGACAGTGTTCTGCTCATAGGTGATTTTAATGCCAGGACTGAAAATTGAACACAAGGATATGAAAAGGTTATGGGTAAATTTGGAGAGGATATGGAGGCCAACAGGAACGGGAAACAACTCTTGGATTTCTGTGCCTGTATGGGCTTAGTAATCACAAACTCCTTTTTTAAACATAAGAACATTCACCGGTATACTTGAGAAGGCAGGGGAACCAGATCTGTCATTGACTATATAATAACAGATCAGGAATTCAGGAAGGCTGTGAAGGACACACGTGTATTCAGGGGATTCTTTGATGACACTGATCACTATTTAATCTGCAGTGAATTTGGTACTGTGAGGCCGAAAGTGCAGGTGGTCAGGTCCATATGTAGGAGGATAAGAGTGGAGAAACTTCAGGATAAGGAAATCAGACACAAGTACATAACAGTGATCTCAGAAAGGTACCAGTTAGTTGAATGTAGTCAATTGCAGTCACTGGAAAAGGAATGGACAAGGTACAGGGACGCAGTACTAGAAGTGGCTAAAGAATGTCTTGGAACAGTAGTGTGTAAAGGTAGGATGAAGCAAACAGCTTGGTGGAATGACACAGTCAAGGCAGCCTGTGAAAGGAAAAAGAAGGCATATCAAAAATGGCTACATAATAGAACTCAGGTAGACAGAGAAAGTTATGTTGAAGAAAGAAACAAAGCCAAACAGATAACTACAGCATCCAAGAAGAAATCTTGGGAAGACTTTGGAAACAGGTTGGAGACTTTGGGTCAAGCTGCTGGAAAACCATTCTGGAGTGTAATTAGCAGTCTTCGAAAAGGAGGTAAGAAGGAAATGACAAGTATTGTGGACAGGTCAGGAAAACTGCTGGCGAATCCTGTTGATGCCTTGGGCAGATAGAGGGAATATTTTGAAGAGTTGCTCAATGTAGGTGAAAATACGATCAGTAATGTTTCAGATTTCGATGTACAATGAGATAGGAATGATGATGGAAATAGGATCACATTTGAGGAAGTGGAGAAAATGGTCAATAGATTGCAGTGCAATAAAGCGTCTGGGGTGAATGAAATTAAGTCGGAACTCATCAAATACAGTGGAATGTCAGGTCTTAAATGGCTACACAGGATAATTGAAATGGCGTGGTAGTCGGGACAGGTTCCATCAGACTGGAAGAAAGCAGTAATCACACAAATCTTTAAACATGGAAACAGAAAAGATTGTAACAACTACAGAGGTATCTCTTTCATCACCGTTGTGGGTAAAATCTTCTCAGGTATTGTTGAACGGAAAGTGCGAGTATTAGTTGAGGACAAATTGGATGAAAATCAGTGTGGGTTTAGCCCTCTTAGAGGTTGTCAGGACCAGATCTTTAGCTTACGGCAAATAATGGAGAAGTGTTACGAGTGGAACAGGGAATTGTGTCTATGTTTTATAGATCTAGAAAGTTATTGTCTGTTCTACGTGATTATGGAATAGGAGGCAAAGTTTTGCAAGCAATTAAAGGTCTTTACATGGATATTCAGGCAGCAGTTAAAGTTGAAGGTAAATTGAGTCCATGGTTCAGAGTAGTTTCAGGGGTAAGACAAGGCTGCAACCTGTCTCCAATGTTGTTCATATTATTTATGGATCATATGTTGAAAACAATAGACTGGCTGGGTGAGATCAAGATAGGTGAACACAAAATAAGCAGTCTCGCATATGCGAATGACTTAGTTGTGATGGCAGGTTCTATTGAAAGTTTGCAAAGTAATATTTCAGAGCTTGATCAGAAACGTAAGGACTATGGTATGAAGATTAGCATCTCCAAAACGAAAGTAATGTCAGTGGGAAAGAGATATAAACGGATTGAGTGCCAAATAGGAGGAACAAAGTTAGAACAGGTGCACGGTTTCAAGTACTTAGGATGCATATTCTCACAGGAGGGCAACATAGTGAAAGAACTGGAAGCGAGGTATAGCAAAGCTAATGCAGTGAGCGCTCAGCTACGATCTACTCTCTTCTGCAAGAAGGAAGTCAGTACCAAGACTAAGTTATCTGTGCACCGTTCAATCTTTCGACCAACTTTGTTGTATGGGAGTGAAAGCTGGGTGGATTCAGGTTACCTTATCAATAAGGCTGAGGTTACGGATATGAAAGTAGATAGGATGATTGCAGGTACTAGTAGATGGTAACAATGGCAGGAGGGTGTGCACAATGAGGAAATCAAAGAAAACTGGGAATAAACTCTATAGATGTAGCAGTCAGGGCGAACAGGCTTAGATGGTGGGGTCATGTTACACGCATGGGAGAAGCAAGGTTACCCTAGAGACTCATGGGTTCAGCAGTAGAGGGTAGGAGGAGTCGGGGCAGACCAAGGAGAGGGTACCTGGATTCGGTTAAGAATGATTTTGAAGTAATAGGCTTAACATCAGAAGAGGCACCAATGTTAGCACTGAATAGGGGATCATGGAGGAATTTTATAAGGGGGACTATGCTCCAGACTGAACGCTGAAAGGCATAATCAGTCTTAAATGATGATGATGATGATGATGATCTTAACAATATGTGGGCAGGGTGGGTTCTTCCTTGGCTCGGGTATGAGGTAGAATAAAACAGCATTTTTACATAAGAAAACTTTTAATGAAAGTTTTGTACAACTGTTCCCTTACTCAATTGTTCTTGCTGGGAGAGCGGCAGCTGTGTCGTTTGCGAAGCCTCTGCTGCGGCAGCGGCCGCGTCTGATTACGCCTGGCGGTGTGCATCTCGTGTCGCCGTCTCGCCCAGTTGACTGGAGACGCGCCTCGTGGGGTGGCCCGTTTAATTATTGAGAGCCAAATCGTGCATCGGGTGGTGATACCCTGGATGTGGCGTCCCAATGTTTCTCTTCTCTAAGCGGCCGCGTGTTTTGTGCGTCGGCCAGCGGAGTGGCGCGGCGGGGGAACGCCAGTGTCCCGGACTCGAACAACGGACTTCCGCTTGCCAGTCTTCGTCTGTCAGATCTTCATCCCAGCTCACAGGTGACTGCTGATGTGAGGCAGTCTCCTTCCCGTCCTCACAAGTCACACGGTTACGTAAAAATCAGACTTCAAATACCTTTTAACTTCTGTCTTCTGGCGCCGAGGCTGCTGCTTCTTATTCCATTACATCGACGGACTTGGTGCGTCTGTGTATGATGTAGTCTCTTCTTGCATGACGGTCTTCAGCACCGAAACTGACTGAAAACTACTGCTACTCTTCTGTTGTCGGGCCCACTGCGTCTCGCGTATTTATTCACTTCATTTCACTGGAGGTGAACGACTTCACGGTCATTGCCTCTTCTGTCACTCTGAAAAGCTTCTAGAAGAATCTTCTTAACGGCGGTCATTGGCTCTAGGAATGTAGGCGAGGGACATTGATCACATGTGACAACTGAGAAACACATGAGCCGGTCGGCCGATGCATGACGGCTGAATCGACAGCGTCCGCTTATGTGGGGAGGGCGATGGCTTCTTCTGTCACGTTGAAAGCTTGTCGGAGAATCTTCTTGACGTGAGCCGGTTGGGCGATGCCCTGACGGCTGAATCGACAGTTTCCGCTTCTCTCCTGAACGTGCTGACTTCAAGCGCCGGCCGTTGCCACTGCTGCATTGTCCGCTGTTTCCCAGTGTGTAATTCTTCTAAACTTAACTAAGTTTTTTTATTTATTTTCTAATTTCTACTTCACTTCACATTAATTTCACTAATTTATTTACCTATCTTAAGTACCACCCAACATAAGATATGAGGATACACAGGGCTCAAACGCTAGGATCTCGTACACTAAAATCTCGAACTCAAACACTCCCTAACGCAAAAGATTCCCAAATGCCACAGACGTCAACAATACGTGTGTAGCGTTTATATGAAAATGAAGTCCCATGCTTCTTGACAGAGCTTAGGGGAACGATTCGAGACCCACACCGCCGTACTAGGCAAGGTCCTAATGAATGTGATTTGCCGTTGCCTCCCTCCGACCGTAATGGGGATAAATGATGACGATGATGATGATGAAGACGACACAACAACACCCAGTCATCTCGAGGCAGGTGAATATCCTTGACCCCGCCGGGAATCTAACCCAGGACCTCGTGCTAGGGAAATGAGAACGCTACCGTGAAGCCAAGAGCAGCGGACTAGGTTTATATAGTGGTTATAAAACAAAAGGGACGTTCGTTAGCAACCCTTTGAATAAATCCCATTGCTCCCTTGCATTTAATACTCTGTTCCGTTGGTTCTTATCAGCCTCTTATTTCATTTTCTCTACTTTAAAACGGAAATTCATGATTTTATCTGTAAAATGGAAACTGTTCATGGCCAGTTCAAACAAATTTTAGTTTCAACAAAGAGCAGATATGTAAGGAGGGCTTGCAATATTCAAGTCTTAAAAAATCAAAGTCATGATGTTTTCTGTGTTCGATAAATATTCAAAACTTGACCTTAGTCATGTCTGTGTGTTTGACAATCCTTCCTGTAGGAGTTGACTGTTTAAGTTTAATAAAGTTTTAAGCGTATTTTACCTAGGTGTGTTTCACTGGTGGTTGATTCATTAGTGTTATTATGGTCTTCAGTTTAAAGAGTGTTTTGGTGCAGCTCTCCACGATAGTCTCTCTTGTGCGAGACTGTTCGTCTCCAAATTACTGCTACAATTCACAACCATTTTAGACCTGCTTACTGTACTCGTGTCATGGTCTTCCTCTACAGTTTTTTAAACCCACACTTCCATCCAGTACTAAACTGACGATTTCTTGATGTCTCGAAACATTTACTTGTCAACTGATTCCTTCTTTTAATCAAGTTACGCCACAAACATCTACTCATTTCTAGTCGGTATTTTTTTTTTAAAGAATCCGTTCCTTAACAGTTTCTAGGACAATCAGTGTCCACGGATGAAACTTAATTCTCCTTCACGACGCTGCTACGGCGAGAAAAGAGTAGATCGCGTTCCACAGCTTGTGCTATATCTGCTAAAACCTGGGATAGCTCAGATGACGAATCCGCATTAAAGCGCAAAGGGTTAGTAAACTGACACCGGCTTAGAAAGTGGCGCGCTGCTAGTGATTCCTCATAGTGATAATATAGTGGTGTGGTTTTGTCACTTAACAGCTGATGATGGCTGAAAAGACATTGCTCTGCACGTATAACAGTTAACCCATAGACAGGGATGTTCGTTGTGCCGCTGTCTGCTCACATCCGTATTCCCGTATCACGTGGTGCTTTCTTGCAGCTCGGCGTACTCTGGCACGTTTCGGTGCATTTTTTCCAAGTAGAGTGATTGTTAAATCGTATGGTGTCAGCAATTCGAAACTTTCGGCAGCAGGAATCTATACTGCGAAAATAAGCAAGTTACAATTGATTCATTTTGACAATCTCGTGAAGGTTTTTACTGGAATAGCGAACACATACAGAATACTTCTCGGAAAATAAGCCGGCCGCGGTGGCCGAGCGGTTCTACGCCCTTCAAGCTGGAACCGCGTGATCGTTACGGTCGCAGGTTCGAATCCTGTCGCGGGCATGGATGTGTGTGATGTCCTTAGGTTAGTTAGGTTTCAGTAGTTCTAAGTTATAGGGAACTGATGACCGTAGATGTTAAGTCCCATAGTTTAAAAAAAATTAAGAATTTTTTCCCTTGTATAACACATTTCAAAATCCGATTTCTGAATTATACCTTGTAGGAACAACATTTCGAACAAAAAGTAGAAAACTCAGTTGTTGATTTGTACCCATCTGTGTAAATGCGATTGTTGTCTCAGTCTACCCACATGTGAACTTAACAAAATGTTCAGCATATTTGTTCGTCTGATTAACCATTATTTTTAACAAGCTAGCGTCAAAACTGAATGCGAAAATATCAAGTGGGCCCTAGCAGCTGGTGTAAAATTCTAAAAATACTTTCTAGACCCTCCCGAATGTTGCCAAATGCGGGCCGAGATCTTTTCGTCGAGGACTCGGCGCAATGCCGCCAGGCAGCCCGAACTCAGTTCGTCGAGCACGTTCGGGGGGTTAAATGTATCACCTTGCGAAGGGACGGACGATAGGTAGTCGCCCAATCAGCAGGAACTGCTTTCACTCCCTGATCTTGTTCCCGCGGAAACACAACCAATGTTCGTACCAGAGCGACTGTGTGCCTCTACGTCTAGAGACGCTGAGTCCTTTCGAGGGGATAGAACTGCTAAAAGTACTAGGTAACAGAGTTTCAGCCTCATTTTCCCCGTCCTGCCGGGAAGTCCAGCAACCCATATGAACAGCACATTGGTCCCAGCGTCAGCGACCTAGTTACAGGCGTTTCTGTACCCCTGTTCTAAAGCGTGTTACGTGTACAGCTCACAGAGGCCTCTGGAGAAAACCTTGGGAATCAGAACGTACAATAGATTTAGAAATTGCTTGTTACCGGCTGTACAAGGTGGGCTGAAGAAGGGCAAAAAGCTCTACAATAAAAGTAGAGTGTTGCTCTAAAAACTGCTGTCTAAATAGCTCTTCAACCACCACAAATGCGCATCCCATGCCATGGTCATCCTTTGCAGCCACCGATGTAAATGAAGGCGTTCGCCCAAACCGCATGCGAAGTACCAGAAATGTAGAGCGAATCATCGAAGCCGGAGTAGTGTTCCTAGGAAACAAAATAAGTCTAAATTGGGCACTGACTTGTGCGTGGAGTTAAGGGAGCCAAAGATTGTCAAGACCTCAGAAACGCAGCAGGGAACATGAGCTGAAGCTTCCGTGACAGAATACAAAAGCTAACTCCGGGGGTTAACAAGGCAGCAGACCTTCTCTCCTATAGGCGGTCGAAGGAATGGAAGAATAATACGGGTAAAGAGATTTTCAGGACAATCGGAGAACTTAATTGCAGAGTACATCTCACCGGAAAAACTCTCCACATTTGAAAAACTCTCCACATTTTAGGGAGTATATTATTATATTAAACACATATTGGATCGTTTGAAGAATATTTAAAGTCTTGCATTGAGTTCTATTGTTCATTTAATATTTTGGAAGTTGTCACAATGAGATGGAACGTAATGTTTGTACCGACACAGAGCTGTAGCTGAAAAACATCTTGTGTCTGGCGAAAATACATAACAATGGAGACTGGTAGGAGTAACAAGGAATTCGATAATAAGAGACAGTGTTCAACTTAATTTTCGACAAATATCTGAAAGTTGTGGGACACCAACTAGATAAGACCAATAAAACCATTAGCCTATATTAATGATCTACCGTGTTACTGGGCTCAGGAGGCAGAATTAGTTATACTTTTCGAGATAAGTGTTATTGTAAATCAGAACATAGAATCATCAAGAAGAAAATAGTAAACTTTGTTTTTATAGAGTCTCTAATTAGTTTTGCTTTAAATTTTGAAGAAACGTTGGTGTGTCCAGCTTTTTACTATCAGAAATACTTGCCGTTCTGTTAATCTAGGGGACCAGCGTGAAGTAATGGAGAGACTAGAACGATCTACCTTCCACTGTGGCGTATATGCATAACGCAGGACTGTGCAGTGGTACTGGTTCGGAGGTAACTGGTTCGAATAGCGATGATACCGTTAATATTTTGTAGAGGTGGTGGCGCCAAGCTCTGCTCCTATGTCGTGGGCTAACTTCAGTCCCCTCCCCAGTATGAAAAACTTCTACGATACTCGGTATGCGTATTGATAAAATGTTAATCTGCTAAAACCAGCTCCTGAAGCGGGCAGTTTTATCCACTTAAAATAATTGCAAACTTCGTGGACGAGAAGTCTGCAAGTGGATATATTTTACATACTTTGCACATTTTCAGCCACTTATGTCGTGCGAGATAATGTTCCGGTGTAGCTCCTCATTTAGACGAAAATATCGATAGTAAAATGCAAAGTAATTATAAGCATCAGTGGGAGTGACATAGGCACATCTTGCAGGTGTCGCAGTTCAAGAAATTGTGAATATTAATCACACCTCCCCGGACATTCATATAGCCATGAAATTTGTTGTGAATAATGCTTTACAGTTTGAAAGTGTTAGAAGTATCCTCAAACACGACAATAACAGGGAAAATTATCTGTAGTTTCCTCCAGTGAATATATGTCACATAGAGGAGAGAAAAAGAAAGCTGCTAAACTCTGACAATCTGCTATTGTAAATAAAACGTCTGCCAAAGAACACAAGTATTTGCAAATTTAATTAATGTCGACATATCTTGATAAATAAAGAACCGCAACTACTGTTAATGAACCTTTGTTGAAACGATCGGTTTCATGGATTATAGCTGCATTCTCAGGTGTACATCTGAGTAGAAAAAACGCGTAAAATATATAATAAACAGTATTGTCTATTTGCCTACTTAAAAAGGAGGTAATAAACAACCTGACTACCTTTCCTTCGGCAGCTGCATCCTCACGCAAACATCTGAGTAGGGGGAAAAAAAAGAAAAAAAAACGAGAAAAAAGAAAAAATAAACAGTATTGGTTATTCCTCGAGTAGTAAATAATCTGACTACTGTACCTTATACAGAAGTCTTATTTTGATTTGGATCATAATGATGGGTGGTCCAGTTAACCCTAATCTGGATTTTATATGATGTAATTGTGAGTGCACTTAACCGTTATTTCGTGATGACTGGGTGTTGTGTGCTGTCCTTAGGTTAGTTACGTTTAAGTAGTTCTAAGTTCTAGGGGACTGATGACCATAGATGTTAATTAAGTCCCATAGTGCTCAGAGCCATTTGAACCATTTTACCCGTTATTTACTACATCCTTATTAATTTGGGGAATATAGAGCATTGTTCATTTTATTTTCTACCTGTGAATGCCGATATATGCTGTGAAACCGGCCCTTTCAACAAAAGAACGTTTAACAGCTGTTGTTGTTCTTCATTTATCCACTCTGTGTATTTCCACTCTGTGGCTGTTCGGAGAATACTGTGTTTGTAATGTTGATATTTCTTAGCAACTCGTTCTCTAACGCAAAGGAATTCTTGAGAAAGAAATAAGTAGTATATTTCAAACTATTCATAGACAAACACGTGATTATTTAGGTCTTTTGCCCAATTACAAAGCTACGTGGCTCTAGACACGTATTCGGAGAAAGGCGGCTCAAATGGCTGTCCAGTCATTCTGATCTAGCTTTTCCGTGATTTCTGTAAATCACCTGAGGAAATTGCCGGCGTGGCTCATTTTCAAAAGGGCTCTAATGATTCTCTTTTCAGCTTTCCCCCGAGCCTATGCCCCGTTGCTAATGATCTCGTTGTCGAAGGGGCGTTAAAATGAAATTTTCTTTCCTTCCTTTTGTTGAATTGTCACGTTCCACATTATAGCATTTATCTTGAGCACTTTATACGAACCACGAAAGTAACTCATGTTTCTTCTCCCAAAGACGTACTGCCGCATATCGCTTACCAAGCCAATCGTTCTTCTTTAGATGGAAACAAACGTCATACTGTCACAATGTACGTCATTGTAGAATGACAAACTATCGCAGCAGGCCTAGGATTGGACTAAAGAAGACTGTTAAGGGGACATGCTGGCAATCAGTTTCAGATATCTCTGGGACGCTGTTGAAGACCTTAATCATTTGTTGCTGTAGCGAATTTGGGTCTTTTTCCTCACAACGTACGTGGATGAGACAATAAGTAAGTCCCAAACGCCAGAATACCGCATATCATTTTAAATTTCGTGGTTATACGTGTTCTAAAAGTGGCAGCAGATGTCACGTGGAAGGCAGCCGGTACTCACAAGAGAACCTCCCCATCGCACCCCCGTCAGATTTAGTTATAAGTTGGCACTGTGGATAGGCCTTGATAAACTGAACACAGATCAATCGAGAAAACAGGAAGAAGTTGTGTGGAACTATGAAAAAAATAAGCAAAATATAGAAACTAGGTAGTCCATGCCCATGATAGGCAACATCAAGGATAGTGTGAACTCAGGAGCTCCGTGTTCCCGTGGTTACCGTGAGCAGCCGTGGGACGAGAGCTCCTTGGTTCAAGTCTTCCCTCGAGTGAAAAGTTTACTTTTTTATTTTCAGACAATTATTATCTGTCCGTCCGCCCGATGGATTTGACGATCTACACACGGAAAAATTTAAAAACGTTAAAAACATATGTTTTGACAGAGCACGGGGAAAACTGTGCGACTGTGAAACTTGCATTCATTTGTTGCAGTTTATGTCCCAAACTCTTATGTTTTCATCACTTTTTTGGGAGTGATTATCACATCCACAAGAAAACCTAAATAGGGCAAGGTAGAAGAATCTTTTTAGCCATTCGCCAAGTGTACAAGTTAGGTGGGTCGACAACATATTCCTGTCATGTGACGCACATACCGCCACCAGTGTCGTATAGAATATATCAGACGTGTTTTCCTGTGGAGGAATCACTTTTTTGGGAGTGATTATCCCATCCACAAGAAAACCTAAATAGGGCAAGGTAGAAGAATCTTTTTAGCCATTCGCCAAGTGTACAAGTTAGGTGGGTCGACAACATATTCCTGTCATGTGACGCACATACCGCCACCAGTGTCGTATAGAATATATCAGACGTGTTTTCCTGTGGAGGAATCGGTTGACCTATGACCTTGCGATCAAATGTTTTCGGTTCCCATTGTAGAGGCACGGTTTTGCGGTGCGGTCGCAAAACACAGACTCTAAACTTATTACAGTGAACAGAGACGTCAGTGAACGAACGGACAGATCATAACTTTGCGAAAATAAACAAAGGAAACTTTTCAGTCGAGGAAAGACTTGAACCAAGGACCTCTCGTTTCGCCGCTGCTCACGCTAACCACGGGACCACGGCGCTCCTGGGCTCACATTGACCTAGATGTTGCCTATGTTGCGAATGGACTACTCATTTTGTATATTTTGCTTATTTTTTTCATAGTTCCACACAACTTCTTTCTGTTTTCTCGACTGATCTGTGTTCAGTTTTTCAAGGCCTACCCACTGTGCCAACTTATAACTAAATCTGAGGGGGGTGCGATGGGGAGGTTCCCTTGTCAGTATTACGCGGCGTTATTAATGATCTGCAGTCACACCAAGACAGGTGTGCTACGAGCGCGTGCGCGACTACAACAACGCAATTTTTGTGAGCCGAGGGGCTGACTGCAGAGCACGTCGATAGCGAAATTCGTCCCTGTTTAGTCAGAGATGTATTTCATGGATATTTGGGTTCATAGGAGACAGGAACTCAACAAAGGCCAAAAACGTCACAAACATATAGCATCCTGGCCGCCCTGGTTACCTGGTGATGGCACATAGTTCCTGTTTCCAGGGTTATATCGTTATCTCCAGGACACATTGGTCTGGTGGGTTGCAGCAAGTTAAGGAACCAAATAAAGTGGTTATATTTCGAGAGGTCACTCGTTAGATGCGAAAGCTGCCACAAGAATTCTTTGCTGCGAGTTACTAACTCCTTGTCGACCGATGGGATAAGTCTTCATATTTACAAGGGGTGTATGTTGAAAAGTAAAATATATTACAAGCTCGAAAATGTGGCTGTGTTGTCTCTATCTCAGTCTGCGACTTATTTATTGACTACCCCTCGAACAAATTCGCCACTTGACCAGTACGCTATCTCTCTCGGTGACAGCACGTGCTATTTCAAAAAGAGTTATCCACTTCCACGTATCTTACACGTGAATAAAGATAGAAATTTGCGGTATGTTTTCCTTTACTATCAGAAAGCTATTGGACTTGCGTTGGCTGGGCTTATTGAGACTGAGTGCGTCCTATGAAGTCTACCACTAAATTAACAGCTGTTGCGCAACAGATTTGATAGTAACATCCGGTGGCCCTTGCAACTGTATTGGTCTTTACAATATCAGTGAAATACACTTGTAACGCTGCGCGTGGGGCACACGATACTCATTAAAGCCTGTACTATGGTAAGTTGACGGGCTTCACCTTGTGAGAAAGGATTTTTGTATATATATTGACCGCGTGTACCTGAATGGAGGCAAATCAGACTTACATCCACTCTGTAATCACAATGATACGTCAAGCAAGTCCGAAATGCAACTACACGTCAGGACGGACAAGAAACAACACAGAAGATGATACCAATTTGTTAACAATACGGTCGCCAGCCTAATTAGGCATTAACTGAGTTTCTTCCCTGTACAAGTTGATGTACGTTCGTGCAAAACAACACGTAGTAATACTGCATAATATGGTAAATTTTAAAACCAGAAAATCTACTGAACTGATAGTTTCACTTTCTGTACTGATATGGAAAAACCATGAATACATAACACTACACTATAATGTATACTACCAAACTTCGTACTGTCTATTGATCTGATTAAAATCGGGCATAGGTTACCCTAGAAATAGCACTTTGAGGCCACACACAAAATGTCAGTTTTGATAAAGATAAAACACTGATAACTTTTGACATATATATTGACTTTAACTTTTGCTAGTCAAATCAATTTAGAACACTCCAGAATTCAAATGAATAAAAAAAAGGGGGGGGGGGACCCTGAAACTGTTATGATCACTGTATTAAAAAAATTAATTACTGACACCATTATGCGCTCAAGATTTCCAATATATGAGTTATTACTCTCTTTATCTTATTTCTTACTCATTTAAATACCTTTATATCTGTATCGAAATAATTAAACTTCATTACTAAATCAATATTAAAGTTATCTTCCAACTTTATCAGACCTTCGTTATTCATTTACTGGTTCATTAACAGAACAGTTCTTTAAACACCATTCTAACATAGCTAGGTCTGCAGGTAATTATTATTAACACAAACTTTAATTTTTCATCTCGGGACACTCGGATTGCACAACATTTGGAAAGGACTCTGTCTAGGTTAGTTGTGAGAATAATTAAATGATAGGAAAGTTCTGGTAAAATTTAAGTTGTTATTAAGTTGTTATTGAACAGTATGGAACAAAAGTAACACTGGTCCCCACGAATACAGTACTAAAAGTTTCAACCTGTTTGTATCGATGTGGCGGTTGGCAGGCGGCGAGATGGCGAGGCACAGAGCGCACATACAACCACAGCAATGGCTGTTGATGTATCGGCACTTTACTTCTTCATAGCGTCGCAATACTTTTCCATTTAGTGCCTATGGAATTTTGCCATGCTGTATAGGCGTCGGAACGGCATATCCGAGGCTCAATGAAACTACGTCTTCCAGGAGAGCCTCCTCGATCCCGAACGTGTTGCTCAGACCAATGCCCAACTCCGACTACTACTGCTGAGCCCGTTATGCCGTGCAGCGCCCGTGTGCATTTTCCCGCGCTCGCCTGCCATCCACCTTTTACCGCTCCCCTACAGACAGCGTATTCACCAGAGGTTTTGCATTCTACACATCCTAACACATTGCCTACGTATGGACCAGACGCACAATTACAATTTTAACATCTTACAGCAGTCTCAACATTTGTTAAACTTCAATTTTATTACAATATTGCTTGAAATTTGACATAAACATTAATATTCACATCGAAATTTGTTTACAGTTTTCTTAACACAATGGCAAGAAACAAAAAAAAAAGAAATGAAATCAGAACATCACTTACACTAATTTATCGAAGAATCAGAAGAGAAAAAAAAACATAAATTTATATGTACAATAGTACAGCGTTGTTGTTGTTACACACTGAATGAAAAAGAGTTTCACTAACTACTAAGTTAGCCGGCCGGTGTGACCGAGTGGTTCTATGCCATTCAGTCTAGAACCGCGCGACCGCTACGGTCGCAGGTTCGAACCCTGCCTCGGGCATGGATGTGTGTGATGTCCTTAGGTTAGTTGGGTTTAAGTAGTTCTGAGTTCTAGGGGACTGATGACCTCATATGTTAAGTCCCATAGTGCTCAGAGCCATTTGAACCATTAACAACATAGTATTTAAATCCGCACATAATGTAAGAAACATCTAATAAGAAAATATAAAAGGGAGACGGGGATCAAAAGCAATCAGCATCTTAGAATATTAACTTTATGAAAAGAAATCATAGTGAACATGCAGTAATTGTAACACTGTGCCAAAAATTACGAGAAAATAACATGCAACTACCTCTGCTCACTCGGACCTAAAGAACAGACAACTTCCAAGCTCACTCCTTCCGGAACAGTCGATGCCACTCAACATCCTCACCGTAGTTTTTGTGTTGAAATGTTGATTGTAGTTCGTGTAGATGGCTGCCGCTGGAACTCGGCAGACATCCCTCCTTGTCCCCAAGGGAAAAGTCTGCTCTAATCTGGAATCGAAATGAAATGCACTAAACCTGAGAAAGAAGTGACGACTGAAAACTGTGTCTTCTGTCCCTGCTCAGCAACGACTGCATTCCAAAATATTTTTACACCAATGTAAAATAGTTTTACACAACATTAACCAATGATATAATTGTCAAGCAGCTGTAATTCTGTCACCGAAAAACTGCAAATAACGCTCTCCAGTCAGCCAGCTTCCCACATATGTTGATTCCAGAATATTCTGGATTGTTAACATATATTACCTCACTTCATAGCCCATCAATCAGCGGTCTTCATGGGGCACGTTCATCACAGTTTCTACTGTCTAAGGCCATATCACGCTTATCTCTAAGTACCTCAGCCCCAATTTCAATTTTTTGGAGAGGATTTACTAGCGATATTTGACCAGTTTGAGAAAATCTTGATGTGACGTGACCTCAGTGCAAAGCACTTCGCATTGCACTCTCAACGCAACAACCAGAGGGGTCCAACACTATGCTTTGAAAGAAAGTCTTGGCACTATCACGTTCCAACGCACATTCCGTCGAACGCCCATCATAGAACAAATGTTCTCGACGTGGAAATGTTTTAGAGCCTGAGGTTGGACTTGCAATTGCAGACGATCACGACTTGACTTCCAACCACCAACCTGTCTTGGGCGTAATCACAGAGGTTTGACACACGATGCGATATCCATCACAAACGTCCACGAATTGGAACCTGTTTGAGCGGTGGCTCAAAATAATGTCCAGCCTACTGCAGACGTTTCATCTGCAGCCCCTATTGATGACGCCATTGACAAACTAACTCCCAAATTTGAAGAGCATACAAACAGGCATCACTCACCACGAACTGCCTTATGCCTTATCGAGAGTACCTCTGCCCGCTCATGCACAATTTTGAAACTCTCAATGATAGGATCAGGGTCTATCGAAACCTAGAAATCGGAGGGAGATGAAACGCCTCCCACGCGAATTTCACCGACGTGTCTTAGAACATCGATCTGAGGTGTGGGAAGACAAAATTTCAACCCTCCCGCTCCACTTCCAAAATGAATGGAGTCTCGTCCACATCCTACGGAATCCACGACCACTGAACCGAGCGATTCAGTGTCCTGTGGGACCGTCGTACGATCCACTCGCCAAAGCAGAACTTTTCGCTTCGATTTACGAAGCCCTCCAAAGGGTGTGGGACAGGAAGAGAGCACAAATAATCAGAGAGACTGTCCAGCAAGGCAGAACCACTTCTCACGACCCTGTAGGAAATCCGACGGATAATTAGCAACCTTGGGGTTCACTCCGCTCCGGGACCAGATGGCGTTACGCATAACCAACTTAAGTACATCCCCCGGAAGCCACTTGCTGTGCTCACACATCTACCACAGCTGCATGTCGTTGGGGTACTTCCAACAACCTTGGAAGATTGCTCAAGAGATATAAGCCAGCCCTCGAATAATCAGCCAATAAGTCTCTGGTAAACAATGTCCAAAATACTTGAACGGTTGATACTCTGCAGGATACGACCTGTAATCCTCGACCAGGATATGATGAAACCGGATTCGTTCGCCTTACACTATCGGCTTTCGGCAGAATTACAACTTCTGCGTCTCTCAGAATATGTAGCTTGTAATATGAATGTATTTCATTATACCGCCGTCATTTTTTTGTTTGGTGTGACAAACTGATCACCAAATTGTATGACCTTCACGTCCTTCCTGAAGAATGTATCAAGTCGACCATCAGCTTTCTTCAGTACAGGAAGATATTAGTTAAGATATAAGAACAATGTATCAGTCTCAAACACCTTCTGGAAGGCATTCCACAGGGATCGGTTTTGTCACCAATTATCTTTGTCATCTATGTTGACTGTTCAGTTCTCATGGGAATGGTGCTTAGTCAAGTTGCTGTTGGCACAGCTTTGTTGACCAGTAGCCGACGAGTCACTGCCGTTATCAACCGCCTCCAGCGACAGCTGACGTTAACTGAACAATGGGCGGTGCAAAACTGTATTAAACTCAAAGCAAAAAAGACAAAGGCTGTGATGCTTACACGACGATGCCCCAATATCCGTGATCGCCGCATTCTGCACAGTCGGTCACTCAACTGGACAGACAGAGTTAAATATCTTAGTATTATCCTGGACAGGAAGTTACTTTTTAACACATATGTGCGAGACAAACGACTCAAGCTGCTACACCTTCTACACTAGGTCTACCCTATACTAGCCAGCACAGATTTAGGGACCAGTTCCAATCTTGGCCTTTATTCTGCAACAATCCTCTCAGCACTTCTGTATGGCTGCTCGACAAGGGACACAGTTTGTCCCTCATCCTTAGATCTCCTCCAGGCAGTCCAGAATTGAGGCTTATGGTCCATACTCCGTGCACCTCATTGGGCCCGGATCTAGGACTTTGACCATGTGTTTGACATGCCACTCCTGAGGGAACAGTTTCGGATATGCTCCATGAAACTCCTCAACAAGTTTGAAGCACTGAATCTGACATCCAGGCACCTTGAGTATGTCAGCTTTGTGGAACCTGCACAGTGGTGCAGGGTCAAGGTACTGTGGACCCAGAGCCCAAGATCGTGCTTCAGACTAATAAAGATGAACGAGCCATCTACCTTCACACCCCAGAATTCCAGCCACGTGGATGGTAGTACTTTGGAAACACCACAAAAAGAAAGGCCTTCATACATTCAACTTGCATAAAGATGGCACCAAATCTCCCACTCTCAACAGTGTTATTTAAGAGTGTCCTATAAGCTCCTTTGTAGCACGTCAGTGGTAGACTCCCTCATCTGACCATCGCTTGGCCTCAAATGGACACATAGCGCTTTCACCCACTGGCGAAGAAACACTGGAAACAATGGAAAATAGCGTTGCTTTTTGTGTCTGGCAGGGATATAAGAAGCTGCTCACGTAGTTTCTTCAACCACTCTGCCTTGCAAGGAGTCACCAAAATATGCACAGTTACAACTGCAGATCGCTTTGGAGCACCTGGATGTAATTGTTATACTGGCTATTTATGTACTAAAGGCATGTCTCCATGGTTCATCGTGTTAACGTTTTGATTGGACTTGTGCATTTTGCATTGAGTTTCTATAGCTCATAGAACAAGTTTGTGGCGGCCGACAGACGGGCACCAAACTGATCAGTAAAGGCGTCCATACAATGGCTGACCGGTCCACCGACCACTCATGCTGAGCATGTCTGCCCCAACTTGTTCATCTGTGTGTGGGCGATTCTGTAGTGGTCGGGTCCATGGGTTGCATATGTAGGTTTGCTTGCAGATCTCTACCTGCACCCCCAACCGCTACCTGTCAGTCCACAATCGGTCAATGCAACCACCCATTCACAGCCCAATCGATGCACCAACCCGCTCATTAGCCCATCTGACTTTGTGTCAGCAACAGCAATTGCTTGGCGGACAGTACATGTCTTCACTGACGGAATATGGGATGGCAGGTAGCGTTCGTATATAGCAGACAGAGGTCCTCCGGCAAACCAAAGCACCCAGAGCACGGACCTGACCACTATAAAATTGCCCAAACTCAAATAAATGGGTTGGAGTAGATCCACTCGGCAAGGGGTTGGTCAGTGGCTCATCCTGTGTATCGAGGCGTTTAAGAATCTGCAGATTAGCTAGACCAAAGGTCCAGAGATATCACCTGTCCCTTCTCGGTGGGATCATAAGTTTGGGAGCCCTTGTGTGTCTCGCTATGAGTATCTCGTCCAGGCGTCCCAGATGCATTTAACTGCTGGTTTGCCGGACCTCAGCTGTAGACCTCAAAAACTAATGGTACACATGCACGTATACCCATTCAGAATAAGTATGGCTAATAAGTGGAAGAAGATGGAGTGACCCTTATAATCACTGATAACATTACTTTAATTATGAAATTAAATGGATTGCTCGATGTATGACTCTTAATAGTGATAGAATTAGCGTTATAAAATTGGGATGTGTCAGGCTTGAGATGGACTGACGCCTCTGGATCTCGGGGCACGAGGTAAGTTGAGGCTAGTGTTGGCTGGGGTCTCCCCGGTATTGCTAGCTCACTCGCTCATTTCCCCATTCATTCGTTCATTACCTAGGGTACATCGTACCTAAACAGCCAGTACTCGGCAAAAATAAGGATTTTACGTCCTCTGCTTCAACAGCCACAGTTTGGTTAAAACTGTGCAACGTGATTTTCTTAACAACGAGCTGCTTCACTGATGCAGTGGCTCTAAGGTGCATACAGCTCTTGCATTACACAGTACAATATGTTTTTCTTACGTCAAGTGGATGGCACATTGCACATCTGCGGAATGCTGAAAACAATATTCGTCTGTGAAATTAGAATTGTATATTAATACCTTCAGCTGCTGACGGGCGTTGAAATATATCAACGGGGACAGGTGAAAATGTGTGGCCCTACCGGGACACGAACCCTTGGTCTCCTGCTTACATAGAAGACCCTCTATTCCAGAGGATAGTGTGACTGCAGGGACTGTCTCACGCACTTCTCCCGCGAGACCCACATTCTCACCTTATATGTCCACACACCACATTCGTCGTGTCCCTACCCAACACACTCATTACTCGTGGAAGACATTCTTACCAAGTCCCGTGAGAGTTCAGGTAATATGTGGGCATCCGCACAGAAGAGGAAGGTCATGGCCAGTATTGCCAGAACTATATGCTTATATGGATATGGTGTCGCCATATCCATGTAAGTATATATTCGTCTATAGATGCGCCCCAACACTGAGGCGTTGTCACAGAGACATTACAACGTCACGTTACATGATTGGGTTTGATAGCCGCGCGAAGCCCTCTTCACCTTGCAGGGCTCTTATTTCGTAGTGTGGATCGTAGCTATACATCAGTCCACTGAGTAGTTGGGTGGTAGCCACTGCTAGTGATGTACGGAAACCACGGTGATGGGAGGAAGGCAGGCAGGCCCGCAGGTCACCCCACGCTGCTCGGTCCTCCGGGTCAGCCCCAGGAGTTTGGAAGTCCACCTGGCCCGCCGCCTCGCTGTTCGCCTCTAATTGGATCCACTTATCTTCCTTAGCCGGGTGCGCGCTGATAGGGCGTCGCCGCCGCCCCTGCAACCATTTCATTACTCCGCCTTATCACGAACGGCCGCTCTGTCCCTCTCCCGCGCAGCTTCGTTAAAAATAACGGGGTTGGGCCAGTCGCGGCGGCTCCTGCTAAATACCCCCGCCGCTGCCTAACTAGCCCGCCATTGGCGTCTTCTCAGCTCATTCTGCCAGTTTTTTTTTTTTTTTTTTGCGAGGGAAAAGAGAAGAGTACTGCGGGCAGCATTAGCAGTAACGGTACGGTGACGTAACTTCACGAGAGAGCTCAAATCACGACTCTCTCAGGTATTCCGCGGGCTGTGCCGTAATCGTGAGAGTTGTTTGTGAAAACAGTTGACCACACATATGTAACTCTCTGGTGGCTTCTGCCTTTCAGACTTTCTCCCAGTAGCTAAACTTCACCACTGTTGTCCATTTTTATTGAAGGAAAATCATTGTAAATGTGATGTAGATGGAATTAAAGTAGTCCTAATTATAACATTAATCCTTCATTTCACAGATACAAGAGCGTCGCTATATTTCTTAAGGATCTTCGTCGTTTCCACTGAGATTTTATTCCAAATCAGTTCTATACCTCGCTCTAAGCGCTTGTTTCGAGCGTATGCTCAGTTTCGAGTCAGCAGCACCGTATGTGGATAAACCATCCTCGTACATAGAACAAAATACAGGTATGAAACGTCCCCTTAGAAAAATTTATGAATGACTGTGCTGATAAACCTCTTACATTATTTGACACTCAAACAGCTGAGCAGAACTCAACGCACTCAGACATTTCGCTCTTTACCTGTTCTGATCAACACTAAACTGACACACAATATTTTTAGCGCAACACAATCTGACTTTCGATAATCCCTACAAAAGAATGGCCCTGACTAACTGTAAGTCTCTTGCAGCGGTCTCTCCGCGATATTTTCAGAAATTTTATAAATTATATAACTCAGTACATATCTCGAAATATCTCTTCATATCTTACCGATTCCTAAACTTTAATATACGATAATTATCAATGCAAAGTAATTCCAAGCCCTATTATTCCTTGGAGCGTCCACTTACTCCATGGAATAGCTTCTTTGCTATCTATGTTTTCTCTTATGAAAAGAATGATTGAGTGCTTGCCGATTAGCCGTGAAAGAAGGAGGAAGTATATGTATGTATTATTGAGCTAGTCGCCATCTTGATGAGATTCTGTATGAGAAGGAATTTAATACATGAACTAAACTAAAGTGTGTTCGCGTATTATTTAACTGATTATTATTGACAGTGTCTGCTTACTACGCTGTGTTGCACGGGATCACTGGGGAACGTCTGATTTACACTGGACGAACCTGCCGTTTTGTATGCTCAAGATATCCAGTTACTTCAAATAAATAGGCTAACACGGTCTTACCAGCACATCTCCGGTCTTCCCCATGTGATCACCGAAAGTTAATAATTGTTAGAAATGTTTTCAGGAGATCGACTGACAATTTTCGTCGCACCGAGACTTCGAAATTGCTTCATTTCCTTATGGAATTTAAGTTAAACTCAATTTAATCGGGACAGAACAGTATTGAACTGTTTGAATGTGATAAACCTGCTTTGTGAATGAAAATTCCCGTAACATTCGCATGTTTTTACTATTCTGATCAGTGAAGCTAAATCAGGCCGGTGTGAAAGAGGTTTTTTAAATTTTTGAATACCACCAAAAAATATTAAATAACAATAACCTATAACTTTCATGAATCACTTACCTCACAAAAATCTTCGTTACTCGAACTACTGCAATACAGCGAGCGCCACTACTGCCAGCTAAATAAAAGATTCTAACTACTTAAGGCACTAACTACTGATAGGCACAGTCAGCAAATGAAAGATTTTGATAGAGAACAAACAGTGTATTTACCTTAATAATGTTCCAAAGTCATCATATATATATATATATATCAGTTCATGATATCCAATATTACAAATTTACTCTTTCTGATGGACACACGTCCGGATCGTGCGCTCTCAAAATTCTGCCATTTCTCTCCCCACATCCACCACTGCTGGCGGCTCACCTCCAACTGCGCAACGCTACGCGTTGTTCAAATCCAACTGCCCAACACTACAATGGCGAATATTCCAACAATGCCGACCAGCCACAGACTGCACGCAGCACATCCAGTGATTTTCATACAGAGCGCTAGCTGGCGTTACCAACATAAAAACCTAAACAGCCTACTTACTCAGGGTTCCATAAATTATCTTTATAATTTAAGACTTTAATACCTTTAAAACTATACTAGTTATTAACAAATGGTTTTCAACATGTGATAAAGTAACTCATTAATTATTGTTTCCTCATTCATACAGATCTATGTTTTCACCTTTAATGGCACGGATAGTGTCTAGTCTGAATTCCGTTTCTCTCCAAGTGCGAGTCCAAGTCTCCACTGTGACATTTTCAGATACATGACGAATGAGTACTTTCAAGCCTTGTAGGTCTCGAAACTTGGTCTGGTACACGAGATCCTTCACAAAACCCCTCAGGAAGAAGTCTAGTGGTGTGAGGTCAGGAAATCGTGGCGGCCATCGAATTGGACCATCTCGTCCAATCCATCTATCTGGAAATTTGCGGCCATTTTGCTGGAATTTGACATCAGATATCAGGTGTTCCAATTGTGGCACACCAAACGCTTCCAACATGTCCGTATAAACACCACTGCTGACGGCGGACTCGATGAAAAAGAAGTAAGCGCCAAGCATTGCTGTTGGGACTGCCTCTTCCCATTTCACGGTAACATGAGTTTGCTGTGATCGCCATACACAAACGATATGACGATTCCGTTTGCCGGACACACGAAACGTCGCCTCATCTGAGAAACAAATCGTTTCCAAAAGTTACTGTTTGGGTCAGTCTCTCTAGCATATGGACAGCAAGCTTTTCACGCTGAGGTTTGTCCGTAGCCTTTAATGTTTGAAGCAGATGGACCTTGTAGGGATATAGCCCTAACCTCTTATGCAAGACATTATGCACTGTTAATAATCTCATTTCCAGCTCTCTGTCCGCCATCCTCAACGATTTCGCCGGACTCCTTGAAAATGCCTGCCGTTGATTGTCCACGTTGGCATCTGAGACAGATGGGCCATCCGTCCCGTTGTTATGGAGAACACTCCCTGTTCCCATAAATGACGTATGCTAAGCCCGAATAGGTGGTCGAGACGATGGTTGCCTTCCATACATTGTTCGAACGTTTCGATGCACTTGGATTTCGGACGTCATCTGTGTGAACCAGGGCACGCAGCGGTTTCTCCTCTGACGCCCACATTTTATGTTAAGTCCCATAGTGCACAGAGCCATTTGAACCATTTTGAGCCCACATTTTATCAGGTTTTCAAGGTCAACTCTGTGTCAATTTGAAGGTAAAAAAAGCTCTGAGTTACATTATTACTTTGTAAAGATAATTAATGAACACCCTGTATAAATCACAAGCCATCCACAGTTACGAAGAGGATTGTCTTTCTGTACACAGTTTCGAAATAACTATCGACAAACAGTGGTTCACGCGTCGTTTATTGATATGGAGGGTGTTTCAGAAGTGATGGTCAATGATTCATACATGGATAATACAAAGGGGACAGGCGAAAAGTAGCTGCAATAAACATGAGTCCTCAAATCAACCGTTGCCGAGGTATCGCATTAACTCGAGTTGGGAACCAACTGTAAACGCATCTGGATGTCGACGTATTTACGTTGGTATCCGAAGGTTTGGGATGGCCTATCAATTTGCTTACGCATGCGCAACTACTGCTTTCCCCCTCCCTGCATCGTGACGTAGCAGCTTCACAATCAGTTACGAACGTGAAGGTACCACGGACAGAGGTTACACCAACGAAAAGTACGCTCACATGCACTTCATGTATGGCAAAGCGAATGGCAGTGCTCTTGAGGCGGCACGATTGTAAGAATGTGGACCCAGATGCATAACACCCGTTGTTGAGGAAAGGGTGTTACACATTGCACACGAACGTCAGCAAGGACGATTACTACCCGAGAGCGTGGCCTGAGTCATTGGAATGTGTGGCGGATTTTGCATCAGCAAGTACTCTATCCGTATCATTACCTGCTAGTGCAAGCACTCAACAATGCAGACCTCCCTGCTAAAGAGAGAATTTCTGCCAGTGGGTGCATCAACAACCTACCCTGAATCCCCTGTCTGAAAGCAGTATTCTGTTCACGGATGAGGCTGGATTTACCCGTGAGGGTATTTTTGACTACCATAACTGTCACATTTGGGCCTATGTCAGTCCTAATGCAACAGACCCCATCACTACATCGTTGAACGTCTGCACAGGGCTACTCAGAGACCATATTTTTGGACCACACTTACTACAAAAGAGACTAACCAGACAGCAGTACATGCGGTTTCTGCGGACTGTACTTCCAGATGTACATGATGATGTGCCACGGTGGTTCATGCATGACGGTGCTCCAGGACATTTTCATTTACGAATGCGCCGACTTCCAACTCGGACGTATGGTCAACATTGGATAGGTAGAGGAGCACCTGTGCCATCGCCCCCTAGTTCTCCGGATTTAAATCCCATGGATTTATGTGTGCGGAGTCATGTCAAAATCCTGGTCTACGCTACCGAAGTCAACTCTCTTGAGCAATTACGCTTGCGGATTGAAGCAGCCCTCCAGCATTTACGGAATTCGCCAGCGAGGATTCGCAACTCATTTCAGAGACGAATTCAATTTAGCATTCAGACCCTGGACAACATTTCGAACACCTACTTTAGCGTTTAAAGATGTCATGTGTTCCTAGATACTGATGAACCGATACAGAATATGTATTCAGTCTCGACATCGGTTGATTTCTGGACCCATGTTTATTAGAACTTTTTAGCTACTTTTGGCCTGTACTTTCCATGTGTGAATTATTGACTATCAATACTGAAACACCTTGTACATTCCCAGCTCGTGTACATAAGGACCTCCTACGCTGAAGTGTGCCTGGTATTTTACTTTATTTTGTACTACTTACGAGAAGGATGCATCCACATCTGTTGAGCACTTGAGAGTGCCCACATGTTCGAAACTTGCTAGCAGTGCTAAATACAATACTGATTTGGAATAACTTCTCAGTGGAAAAGATGTATACTGTGTTAATAATTACACTTTCGTTGCTTGAGACAACGTAGACGGAAACCTATTTACCGCACGGGTACCCAACTTTACAAGACTGATGTTCAGACTGTGCGCTGTCGTTGGTGGTTCTGTTAGTGTCGTGACGCCTTTAGGCGCCAGTACTGATACGGCGACGTAGGGAAGAAACACAAGCATCGGTGTACACTACAGTTGCAGACAGTCAACATGGATGTGGACAAAATTAGCAGGGCTTTACTCGTAAAACACTTTTATCAGAACAACAGAAAATGTGCTGTTGTTCTCCGGGAGTGTCGACACATTAATGGAATACGGAGAGGTCTCCTTTCGGAAGAAACGTGATTCAGAATTTCGAATTAAGTGGTGATTTGGGAATTGCTCCTGGGAGAAGCTGACGACCAATGCCACCACAAATTCTTGGAGAACTTACTATTACCACTGCTCACGATAACTCAACAGTCCATGGTCCACCGTTCGAAATGTACTGCTAACAACTGTGAAGTGAATCGTCCTGGATAATTGAAACCATGTGCCAGTCAGAGACTCGAACTCGCGGCCTTTGCGTTTTGCGGGCAAGTGTTCTACCGAGTGAGCTACCCAAGAACGACTCGCGCCCCGTCCTCACAACTTTACTTTCACGGCCATCTCATCTCCTGTCTTAAACACAGCACAGGTAGAGCACTTGCCTGCGAAATGCAAAGGTCCCGAGTTCAAGTCCCGTTTCGGCAAACAGTTTTAATCCTGAATGAGATTTTCACTCTGCAGCGGAGCGCGCGCTGATATGAAACTTCCTGGCAGACCACCTGTAGTTTAAGCATGGTACATAATTAACAAATGCTACCCTTTCAGGTGTCCGCCCCTCGTGGTCTCGCGGGCGCTTCCCCGCGAAGGGCAAGGGTCCCGAGTTCGAGTCTCGGTCGGGCGCACAGTTTTGGTCTGCCAGGAAGTTTCATATCAGCGCGCGCTCCGCTGCAGAGTGAAAATCTCATTCTGGAAACATTCCCCAGGCTGTGGCTAAGCCATGTCTCCGCAATATCCTTTCTTTCAGGAGTGCTAGTTCTGCATGGTTCGCAGGAGAGCTTATGTAAAGTTTGGAAGGTGGGAGGCGAGGTACTGCCAGAAGTAAAGCTGTGAGTACCGGGCGTGAGTCGTGCTTCGGTGGCTCAGTTGGTGGGGCGCTTGTCCGCAAAGGGCAAGGGTCCCGAGTTCGAGTCTCGGTCGGGCGCACAGTTTTGGTCTGCCAGGAAGTTTCAGTTTTAATCCTCCACAAAGCTTCATATCAGTGCACCCTCCGCTGCGGAGTAAAAATCTCGTTCTGGAATTGCGAAGTGGTACCTATAGTGCGGCTCCACGCTGTCGTGGACACTGATGGTCGTCACAATGAGCACCTGTAGTTTAAGCATGGTACATAATTAACAAATGCTACCCTTTCAGGTGTCCGCCCCTCGTGGTCTCGCGGTAGCGTTCTCGCTTCCCGAGCACGGGGTCCCGGGTTCGATTCCTGGCGGGGTCAGGAATTTTTCCTGCCTCGAGATGACTGGGTGTTGTTGTGTCGTCTTCATCATTATCATTCATCCCCATTACGGTCGGAGGAAGGCAATGGCAAACCACCTCCACTAGGACCTTGCCTAGTAAGGCGGCGCGGTTCTCCCGCGTCGCTCCCCTACGCTCTGTAAAGAAGTATGGGACTCATCATCATCATCACCACCCTTTCAGGTGGAAATTAAAACGTGTTTCTGTCCATGGGTTATTCGTTATTTCTCTTCTGCATGTCCTCACAAAAAGTTCCACAATATTTCATTCTATTACGATCACCACTTTGCCATGGGAGCCACTCAAGCGGCGAAAGTTTAGTGACGACCACCTTGTAGATCTTTAAATTCGTCGAGACTGCAGTTCCCACCCAAAGTAAGTCAGTCTTGAAATTCGTATAACGTGACAACGCTCTGTAATATATTATTTCCCATGCATCACTCAGTGTGTATCCTGTGTCTTCCTGCATTTGAGATATCACGTCCCTGTCTTACTTAATACAATGTACAAAGACAGTGGCTTTGTACATTTCTATTCTACAAAAATAGTGCATAAGCTGTTGTTGCATATGTTATCTCAACAAAATTTGTCATCTAATTTCAGATATTTCTTGTACTTCTAAGCAATCCGCTAATGAGAGAGGAAAGAGTATAGAAGACTGAAACGAATTGTGAAACATGTAGCACATCTCCTCACGTCCCTCTGTATGTGCAGGCTAATGTCAGGAGCTGCTGCTGGGATTTTGGTCCGGTTTTCATTGACAGATACGTTGGTTCACAAGGAATGTTTTCATATATAATTTATAAAACGACGCCATATCCATCTGACAGCTGTTATATCTGGAGAAAGCAGCACTGCCGTGAAAGGGCAGGAAGCGTTACCAAATTCCCATCAGCTGAGGTGATCCAGCAGTAAAGCTTCTGGCAAGGAACCGAATGGTTGTAGGATCGTATCCCAGTTAAGTCACTTTTTCTTCCTTTGTCTTTTAAGCCAGCCTTCACCTCACAATGACGTGAATATACGCCAGAAACTGAAGTGGTTATGAATCTACGTTACACTCTACCTTCCCATCGCCCGACTGGGTAACTGGTTTCAGGGACATGCAACTCGCGTACGTGAGATCCAGTTGATTGCAATGGTTTCAGAACAACTGCGTAGCAAAAAGAACATGCGAATCCCAAACCTGAGGTTTTCGTTACTTTATACATAAAGCAAAATGCAGCATGGGACGCAGCTTTGCTTCGTTTATATAAACAAAGTTTTGCAGCAGCGCAGCATACCACTCAAATTTCATCCTTCTGATTTCCTTGGGTCGTAGATGCGAACGCGATTCTCTTCATGGTGGGGCGAAAGATTTTGGTTGTTCCTATACTTTCAAATTACACAGAAAATTGGTAAACGAATCTCCATTGATGAGAAAGAGATTTGGGCCTTCTAAAGACAGTAAAAAAATAGGCACGATCTGTTTCTAGGAGATTCAGAATTTTTTTCCGGATGAATACACAAGATTTCGAAAATTTTGAACAAATGGTCAATAGACTTAATATGAAATACGACAGTTTCAGAAGGTCTAGTTTGCTACCCTCACATTAGCAGTAGCTATTCGAACTCTTAATCCACCGCAAATTCTTCGAACAACGAGGAGTGTGTTACTTCACTTTGAAGTATTGTAACAAATTTTACCAATAACGAGGATATAACCACCTCATCTTGAGACGTGAGGCTTATAATTTGAAATAATCAAATATTTTTGACTAAGACCTCACCTGCAACCGTTTGAGGAGAACCACGTAGCGAAAAACTTACAAAGCCAAAATAATGGCGCTTTATTTTGTATGCTTAAAGTGAAACGTTTCCGAAAAGCTACTTCAGCAACTTTGCTTCGTTTACGTACAGTATGTTCTTTCACAAGAGATTTGCTGTAACACTACCTAAACATCTATATCAAGCCACCTCCGTCGGTTTCTGATACACATTGAATTACTAACACACACACATACACCCTTGATTCGCATATAATATTTGCACCTATTCTAAACGTGTTACTTTCATCACGGTGTTCTCCCATCATTGTCATGAGATGTCACTCCAAACGCCAATTCTTTACGGAACACGTAACATTCATGCTTCCACACAACTTTCCTGCCGTGAGCTACTTATTTACGTCACGTAAGTGTTATGAAAGCGATGATATTGACAGAGTTGTTCTCTGAATTTTCTTTGTGGCCAGTAAACAAAATACGCTAACCCGAGTGAAGTGGGCTTGCCGTAGATACTTAATGCTTCTCGTGCGAAGCCGGACCAAGTCGCCAGTAACTAAAACAAAAATTCTGAACTGACTAACATTGTTTGATGCCATCCCAGAATTAACACACTACGTCTGGTAAGATTCGGCAATCTCTTCTAAATTGATGCAACGAGTTTCGAACTTTGATATAATTTTCCTTTCACATGATTTCTAGAGACGAAGAGCCCATAACCATCAGATTTATAACAACTTAACTATGACCTGCGTTTCACACATGGTATTTCATGCTCAGAGAGCTGAATATACTCTGTTTATCCATTTCTGGAGTTACATCATTAATGGCTACAATGTTTGTGTTGATGCAGTAACTGCAGTTGTTACAGTACAATGTCCTCGTGGCACACATGCATTTCTGAAGGCCTTTGTATTGTAATAAACGCAGTCACTGCGACAGCATAGACAGTGTCGCCATTAGAGATTTAATTGTATGTGGCGAGGCTTTTGGATTGTGACGTATAGAGTTTTGGACAGGCCCCGGGGTCGACCTCGGGTAGCCGAAGTGGTTAAGGCGACCGCTAATTCCAAGCGGGA
This sequence comes from Schistocerca piceifrons, assembly GCF_021461385.2. Lineage (NCBI taxonomy): Eukaryota > Metazoa > Arthropoda > Insecta > Orthoptera > Acrididae > Schistocerca > Schistocerca piceifrons. Next base: position 67,030,738 of record NC_060139.1, read on the forward strand.
AATCCGGCTTGGAGTTCAGGTCAAGCACAAATTTTCATCTGTCGCAAGTACCTGACACTTTTACATAATCACCGTATGCATATCCATTTCGTGCTTTCTGGAATTGTCCCCAAAATTTAATCGAATTATTTTGCTCAGATAGCGCTCTTGTATAACATTGTCATTTAAACATATTCTCAGGTGATACTGTAGCTGTCGCAGGTAGGTATTACACCTGGTGTCATAGTTCTTTTCACACTCTTAACTTTGTAAAAGAAACTGTAACAGATATGAAATTATTTTGTACCTCGATCGTGGTTTCAGCGAAGTTATCCTGACCGCTTCTGGTCTTTTAAAGCTTTGTCCTTTGAATGAATGGAAGAGAATTACTGTTTCCTGCAGCCGTAGGAAACCTCCCGAAAACATTTGTCAGCACTGAGGGACTAGCAATTTTTAAAGTATTTCTGACAAGGGATAATGTTGTCCATTTTGGTTCAAATGGCTCTGAGCACTGTGGGACTCAACTGCTGTGGTCATCAGTCCCCTAGAACTTAGAACTACTTAAACCTAACTAACCTAAGGACATCACACACATCCATGCCCGAGGCAGGATTCGAACCTGCGACCGTAGCGGTCGCACGGTTCCGGACTGCGCGCCTAGAACCGCGAGACCACCGCGGCCGGCATTGTCCATTTTCCCAGAGGAAGAAAAGTTTGTTTTGACCTAGTTACTGAAAGTCGGGTGTAGAACAATGAAGATCTTAATAAAACAACGACTACCTTCCACAATGATTTTCCAAAACACAAATCGCATAGACGTGGCAGCAGGTCATCGATTAGTGAAATCTACGTTCGCTTCCGCGGTGTTTCCTAGCATCACGATATTCTTGATACTGACGGATTTATAGTCATATATTTACATTGACACATCTTGAATCTATTGAGTTAGAACTGGCTCAAGATAGTTGGAGAATTTTGAGTTTTTGAATTCGGTTATCTCCATGCTTTGTATTATGTATGAGAATTTTCATGTCTTCCACACTTTTAATTTTTCCTACTTTGTGTAAAATTTAGAGGTTGTCTTCGATTTTCAAAGGGTGGCCTGTGTCTTTAATGGGAGTGGCACAGCTGATTTGTTACATTTATTACGTCTGTAGGAGTCTAAATGTTCTTTGAATCGACTTCTGAGATTTCTGCCTGTTTGGCCGATATAATATTTATTACATTGGCTGCATGTAATTTTGTAAATGCGAGATGCATCAAGACTTGTCTCTAGTGGTTTTATATTGTCAATAAGCTTTCTTTTTAGGTTGTTGTTGGTGCTGAAGCTGATTTTTACTTCTTTGTTTTTGAATAGTCTTGTTAATTTGCCGGATAATATTTCAAGATATGGAATTTTTACATATTTGACTGCTGGGGCACTGTCAGTTGTGAGTGGAGTTTGATGTTGTTTGTTGGGTTTATTATTTTTATCTGTAGTGACATGGTATTAATTAGAAAAGGATCATATCCATTGTTTATTGAAATATATGTTATGGTTCCTATTTCTTTTTGGAGTTCTGTATGTTGAAGTGGAAATTTGTGTACAGCATTGATCTATAAGCAGCTCTTTTGTGTGAGGACGGATGTGTAAGGAGTTTGGTATAGTGGTGTTAGTGCCAGTATGTTTTCTGTAAACACTGGAAGCTATCTTCTGGTTCTGTTTTGATATTCTTATGTCAAGAAAAGGTATGATTTCGGCTATTTCTGCTCAAGGGTGAATTGAATATTTTCGAGTAGGTTATCGAATTTGTTAAAAAGATTTGTCACTTCATCCTCTGTGCCGTAAAATTGAATGAAGAATGTGGGTGTCATCTACATATCTCTTATAGAATTTAACTTTGCTTGTGATGTTATCATTTAGTATCAGTATTTTATTTTCGTTATAGTTGAAATATTTCAACTATTAGGCCACTAAGAGGGCTTCCCATTTCTAATCCTCGATCCTGCTTGTAAATTTTATCGTTAAAGGAGAAGTAGTTATGTGAGAGAACTTAAATACGTACATAAATGAATTATATGATTTCTGGTTCGCTAATTGTCTTATTTCTCAGTAAGGTCATTCTTACTATCTCAACTGTTTCATCTACAGGTATACTGCTGTAGAGGTTTCCAATATCGAGGGATAGAAGTTTAGATTGAGCTGTTACCGTCAAATCTTTCAAACTGTTAATAATATTCAGAGCTGTTCTTTAGGGAATATGATTTTTCGAATGTGTATTATTCTACAAGTATGTCATTTAGTTTTCTCATTAATTTGTAGGCTGGACTGTTAATTGCGTTCACAATAGGCCTGACAGGTGTGTTGATTTTATGGACTTTTGGTTGTGCTCTGAGTTTAGGGGCTATTGGGCTCATCACAGTAAGATCTCGTACTATGTTCTTAGCAAAAAGAAAGTTACTGATGTTAAGGCATTTTCTTATTTTATCTTGAAACTTTGGTGTGAGGTAAACGTGGACTTCATGTATGTGCGTGTTTGCAAAGAATTCGAATGTTTTAACTATATAATCATCATTGAACACAATGTTGTGGAACCTTTATCAGATTTTACTGCCAGGGAATTATGGTTTTGAAGTTTCTTATTTATTGATTGAAGTTCATTTATTTCAAAGTTAGTTGTCTTGTTACTTTAGTGGTTATATGTTTTTGTATAATTTTATTGGCCTTGTGGCCTAGTGGTGTTTGTACAGTGTCGTTAAGTTCTGCAAAGTCACTGGCTATCTTTAGTAAGCATATGGTGTCTTTTATGTTGTTGTGATTGATGGTTGGATTTATATTTCGCTTCGAACTCTTATTTAGTAGTGTCATTTCTATCTGATTGATTTGAATGTTTGATGAATTTACAACTCTTGGGAAAAATTTGTGGGGGTTACTGTTCTTGTACAATTTATGAAAATTTCCATTTGATCTATGATATACATTCTTTTACTACCACCAGATACAGGTCTTGCTGCATCTCGCATTTACAAAATTACATGCATCCAATGTAATAAATATTATATCGGCCAAACAGGCAGAAATTTCAAAAGTCGATTCAAAGAACATTTAGACTCCTACAGACGTAATAAATGTAACAAATCAGCAGTGCAACATTAAAGTTAAAGCCCACCCTTTGCAAATCGAAGACAACCTCGAAATTTTACACAAAATAGGAAAAATTAAAAGTGTGGAAGACATGAAAATTTTCGTATGTAATACAAAGCACGGAGATAACATTCTTAATGAGATAACCGAATTCAAAAACTCAAAATTCTTCATCAGTCGTAAGTCTGTTCTAACTCAATTGATTCAAGATGTGTCAATGTAAATATATGACTGCAACTCTGTCAGTACCAAGAATATCGATACAAAACTTCGATAATCGTTACTGACTCACATGCTGCAAGACCGTCATCTTGTATTACGTGCTTGATGTTTACATGTGTGTCGAATTAATTTGTGCAGTCAATTACGTCGGAAATCAGTGACAGAATGCAGTGTGAAATAGTGTAATGCTAGGCAAGAGCTCCGTCATTACAGCAGTGCTGCAAGGTGATGAAATCGTAAGTGATCAACTGTTATATAAAAGCCTTTCACGCTATTTTCGCTACACGCAACTGATGCAAAACTATCTGCCTCCTATACAGGCTGTGTTATCATACATAATCAACCACAAGTAAGAAAACCGGCAGAAGACATCACTGACAGCGATTTCTGGCCATCCACGGTCTCCCTCTCCGCCCCCCCCCCCCCATTCCCCAAATGCCACACCAGCGACCACAGTAACAAACAATGGACAAAGCGTTCTAGGTTAATCTAGTTTAAGACGGTTTATTTTTGAGTAACATGTCTCTGTATGTATGTATGTATAAGCGCCTGAAGATGGACAGAACATGTTCGAAACGCGTTGTATTATAATAGATTAAACATAAAACAAGAGATAAAAGAGTGGCTGGTAGCAGAAATTACAAATAAATAAGCAAATACTTACTGAAGAATGTACAAGTATCCAATTTTAATTTGCTATGTTAGTTTTAGGTCTGAATTTTACAAATAAGCTGCTGCTAAAGTCTCCAGCTGTTTTCTACTACTATACACCGTACAAGGTAAAGTATGTGCGCGAACGCAATTCCTTTAATTTACGTTTCCCCATAGGAGAACAACAGCTTTAAAAACGTCCTAGATAATTTACAAGAGTCATTCCATAACAAAGCGCACCTTCCTTGCTTTTCGAAATTCCATTAACAGGAAACTGTAATTTAATGTTGCCGATCACAGAGGGGCGTGGAGGGAGGGAGGGAGGGAGAGAGAGAGAGAGTAAGGGGAGAAGGGAGAGATGTTGAGATTGGGGTAGGAGAGGTTGTAATTGGAAGTGAAAGGACAACTGACGAACCTCGCCGCATATACATCACGCAACAAGAATCAATTACTCTCTGCCAATAATACAGCTGTGTAAACTTCATTTTAATTCCGATACAGGGACTCGATACGAAAATTTCATTCGTATCCGCATATGGGAAGGGACTGTCCCTTCAGTCGTCACATCGCTGGGAGGCAACCTTCATGAGGCAGTATCCACCTATCCTATCGCACATCTATATGCAATTTACTATCGGGCTCGGTGATATATCGATAAAGTGCTTACCTGAAGACAGAGAGGTCGTGGGATCGAATCGTAGTCGGCCACGGATGTTTTCAGTCTAGTTTCACTTTTCAAGGGTGTGGGCAGCTGCCAGGAATGCGATGTGATTGGAATTACACGCCAAACTGTAGCGACCCTTCTTGAAATACTTGCACTCGACCATTGAGAGACTTGCAGTTGTAGTAGCAGTAGTACTTGTTGTTGTTGCTACTGTCATCGTCACCATCACATAATGTTGTATCAACGCTCAGTGTGCTGAAATTCTTAGTAGCACGGTACTAAGAATATTCGTAAGCTATTGAAGTGGAACCTGTGTGACGCAACTGCGGCGACGCATAATACCATGTACTCCAAGAATTGTCAAAGAGGACGGACAGCATCCTGTTCTAACTACTGCACGCAACGCACAGAAACTGGTCCCAGGTGCACACACGTTGTTGGTTGTAGAATGTGCTTACTGGAGTTTAGACCAATAGAACATAGATAGAGAGAGGCAGAGAGATTGCCTCTGATGTATCCCAAAGTCCGTGTAGTATTCCCCAAATCACTCTGGCATAGTTCAGGATTTATGGGGTGATGCGTTATCTAGTTGAGCGAGCAAGTCTTATGCTGCGATCTGTAGGCAAAAACAGTGAATATATTTAGTTACATTAACCACCTGTACCTGGCGAGAAAGGAATTCGGAAAAATCCGGAACATCATTTCGTTCTATGTAAACCTTACAAAAGAAGATCTATAGCGTCTACCTGAATGATGGGCCATACATTGCCTCATGTGATCTACAACATGGACAATGTTCACCAAGACTTCGTCAATCAAGGAGACATCCTGCACCTTTTCGCGCCCAGCAGCGTACTGTGCGTAGATGAAAACATGTCTGATAGTGAGACGGTTATTTTGACTAGTAAGCCTGAAATGTGGTGCTCATCCATTGAACTAACAAAATGCTCTTCACACTAGCTCATCCATCCGCTGTTACAATGAATGACAATCGACAACAGTACGCGTCGTGGTTGCAGGCGGAAGCTCATTTTGATGGCAGCTATTTTTCCTCGAGGTAGGAGCTAACGGTGCACCCTTAACATTGTGGCAAAAGAGAAGTATAGTGCCTTCACCATATGGGAGATGATGAATCGTCTGCGTCGCTCACGCGTGGTCTGGTATCGATAAAATGCGATGACAGTGCCAGATTTATGCCACGTTAGATATACCATCAATATGAAGGAAATGCTATGACCACTCTATTGATAATATTTTTAGGATCATAGTCAGTAAATTATTCCCGGGCATTGTGCTGTGATCGGATGCGTTTTTACAGAAATCCGACGTTTCTTCGCCATTTGCGGAGAACATCTGCAATGAGGGCTGTCGCTTCTCTTGGATGCTGTTATCTCTAGCAAGCTATTAACGCCTTATACTTTCGAATTTGCGCAAATGTTTTGTGAAATTATTTATTTTAAAATAAGAAGTGAGATACATGATGTCTGAAATATTTTGGGTCAAGTTGAAATAGGTAATAAAGATACCGCAACCGATTGTATGAGATAGGGAACCAATGGGCGGAAACGCACTTTTATTGTATTGTGGACATACACTGCGTACACCGCATAACAACAAAGTAGCTCATAATAATAGTTTAACTCGAGGACCGCCATTCTCATTGCATGTATTGTATGAGTGGTCAGACTACAATCCACACGCAGCCCACACTGATGGCCACTAGTAACAATTCTTTGTCAACCTATGGGCTGTCACTGTCCAAGATGACCCAATAGGGATTTATTTGTTGCCTTCCCGTTTGACTGGTCCACGTTACCTGCGTGATTTTCTGCCACAGTTCTTGAGGACTTTACCTCTTTTTGTCCCCAAAAGGATGTGGTTTCAACACGACAGTCCACCAGCCCACTTCTGTATTAATGTCCACGAGCACCTGAACGACACATACCCTCATCGTTCGACTGGAAGGGACGTCCTGTCTCATGGCCAGCGCCATCGCCGGATCTCAACCTGCGGAGTTTTTCTCTGCGATTACATCAAGACTTTGATGTACGAAATGCCGGAGAAACGGATGAAGCTTGCCTGCTTGCGGTCCAAGCTGCCCGTCTCCTGGCTCAGTAGACACCAGAAATATTTGAGAGTGTGTGGCCGATCTTCAAGCGCCGTGGCCATGCATGCACTGAGACTGTCGATTGTCACTTCGAACAATTACTATGAGCTACGTTGTTGACATGCAGTATGCGCTACATATGCCGATAACACATTAAATAAGCGTTTCCGCCCACTGTTCCGTCATCTCACAAGGGGAGGCCGCCAATTGTGAAATTCAAATTCGATTCATACTGCGCATAATAAAAGCTCATGGCCAGAGGTGTAATGTGGCAAAGCACCAAGATGCACTTCTCAGCCGTTGTCGAGAAAATCGACAGTTAAAAGAAACCGTTGCGGTGAAATTCTGTCTACGATTAATAATTTTCTCCAGCGTCGTGGCGCAGCGGTAAGCGCTCGGGTTCGTAATTCGAAGGTCGCCGGTTCGAATCTCGCGCCATGAATTTTTTTTATTATTAGTTTTTTGTAATTCAAATATATATATATATATATATATATATATATATATGTATATATAAACTGTTAATGAATTGCTTATGCATGTTGGTGAAGGCGGATCGCTCTCCAATTGTACCGCCTCCATTTTTCCGTTTGTTTAACAGGGTGTACCAAAGCTCTCCCGTCCGCACTGATTTTCGACGATGTTATAAGTTGCGCTAGGGACCGCATCTACATTCTTTCGAAGTTAGCAGTCAACTACGCTGTTATGCGGCGGCTCGTTTCGGCCCATTCATCATCTGTCCTTCAAGTGTAACGAGCGAGTAACGGAGTTTATATTTCATACCTGCCACAGCAAGTTTGTGTTCGTGGGGTCTCTATTCTAATTACGCTATACGTATTCGTTTCGGAATATCGTTTCTACGTCTTCCGTTAACTATACGTGGTTAACATTATGAAGATTATTAATAACATTTGTGAAATACAACTTTGTTTACGAAAACATAATGATGTTCCAAGTCCGAAGTCGCCAGTTTTTCCACGACAAACGACTTTCAACAACTTATTATATGCATAATTGTTGCAACTGCTTGCCGGGAATTATATATATATATATATATATATATATATATATATATATATATATATATATATATATATATATTTGAATTACAAAAAACAAATACTAAAAAAAAAAGGTAGCATGGCGCGAGAATCGATCCGACGACCTTCGGTTTACGAATCCGACCGCTTACCGCTGCACCACGACGGTGTAGAAAATTAGTAATCGTAGAGAGTATTTCATCGCAACGGTTTCTTTTAACTGTCGATTTTCTCGACAACGGCTGAGAAGTGCATCTTGGTGCTTTGCCACATTATACCTCTGGCCATGAGCTTTTATTATGCGCAGTATGAATCGAATCTGAATTTCACAATTGGCGGCCTCCCCTTGTCAGCACAATCAGTTCTGGACCCACTATCACCTGTTTCAATTTGAGCCAAAAGGTTTGAGGTACTCTGCAGATTATAGGAACGTTTGATGCGCCTTTGAATGATGCCCGAAATCTTGTACGACAAATGATGTGCGTCAAATGTTACTCTAAGCTATTTTATTTCTTACATTTGGACAAGTCGTTTCAAACCGTGTTTAACCGATGATTTTTTCGATTTTTTTGTAAGTATAATTTTTAATAAATAGCCCTAGACAGTCACACATACGTATCGTCAGAATGTGTAATATTTTTCACTGAGGAAGTCTACTATAATCAGAAAACTAACTCGATCCCCATCGTTGTGAGAGATCAAAACTACGAGACATGGACTATTAAAATAACTAACTAAAATTACCAGTGGCAAACTTGGGCTAGTCTTACATTTAACGACATCGCGGAAGAAGGATGCTGCGGCGCAAAATCAGTTCGTTATCAGGAGCTGTAGTTATGATGAAGACTGGTGGCCCCATTACACGTGGACAACGCCGTGGCGTGACCGCTGGGCGTTAAGGGCCAGCCGCCTGCCAAGTAGATGCGCCGCGTCCTCTATCCATAGAAGGGGTAGGCGTGGTGGAGTGGGGAGGGGAGGGAAGGGAAGTTCCTGCTCGCTCCTTAATTGAACACTGACCCAATTTAGCCAGTACGCCTTACCGAGGTACCACAATGTCACATCAGTGTAATGTCTTCCGGGAATAAGAAGAAGAGCTCACTTTCAGACCTGTCGCTTTTTGCATTTCCCTTTATTATTTCGCATTTTGTTTCGGCCTTAATATAAATTAGAAAACCATAGCTTCTACTACCGGCTTGTGAGGTCTGTATATTTTTTCCTACGGCTTGATAAGAGCCACTGACTCTGTTCACAGTTCCATTCTACATTGGTCACTTCATGAACCTGTTGAAGAAGCTGGCAGGTAGTATGCCTCTAAGCAAATACATCAGTTTTCCTTTTAGTGCTCTTGCGTTGGTATACTCTGCAGTAGAATATTGCGCAGTCAAATCTACACGTACATGCAGTCTCCCGACACCATCGAACATGTCCAGCTCATCTCCTTCGGAAGGTGGCTCTCTACAATATTCCCCAGCAAGTTTCAAGAAATGAGTCATTTCCTCTTCACTAAGATTTATTTCCACTGGCAAAGGAAGAGCCTTAAATCCAGATGAGCAGAATATGAAGCAGAACTAAAAACTCTCTCCACGGTATTCATCTGGAACGCTGAATGAAAAATTTACAGCTAAACCATGAAAACGAGGATCTACGTATTTATTGATGACCCAATAGTTACAGTTCAAGGTTTTCATTATTCTCGTGAGGTGTGGGTGCAGCAGACTGGAGTAGGTTTGTAGAAATAAACCATGGATAGCTGCGGCTTTTGCACTCAAAGTATGTGTGACTGTGGTGGTGCACTACTGGCCATTAAAATTGCAACACCAACAAGAAATGCAGATGATAAACGGGCAGTCATTGGACAAGTTTATTATACTAGAACTGACATGTGATTACATTTTCACACAGTTTGGTTGCAGAGATCCTGAGAAATCAGTACCCAGAACAACCACCTCTGGCCGTAATAACTGCCGCGATACGCCTCGGTATTGAGTCAAACAGAGCTTGGATGGCGTGTACAGGTACAACTGCTCATGCAGCTTCAACACGATACCACAGTTCATCAAGAGTAGTGACTGGCGTATTGTGACGAGCCAGTTGCTCGGCCACCATTGACCAGACGTTTTCGATTGGTGAGAGATCTGGAGAAATTGCTGGCCAGGGCAGCAGTCGAACATTTTCTGTATCCAGAAAGGTCCGTACAGGACCTGCAACATGCGGTCGTGCATTATCCTGGTGAAACGTAGGGTTTCGCAGGGATCGAATGAAGGGTGGAGCCACGGCTCGTATCATATCTTAAGTGTAACGTCCACTGTTCAAAGTGCCGTCAATGCGAACACGAGGTGACCGAGACGTGTAACCAATGGCACCCCATACCACCACGCCGGGTGATACGCCAGTATGGCGATGACGAATACACGATTTCAGTGTGTCTTCAGCGCGATGTCGCCAGAAACGGATGCGACCATCATGATGCTGTAAGCAGAACGTGGATTCATCCGAAGAAATGACGTTTTGCCATTCGTGCACCCACGTTCGTCGTGGAGTACACCATCGCAGACGCTCCTGTCTGCGATGCAGCGTCAAGGGTAACCGCAGCCATGGTCTCCGAACTGAAAGTCCAAGCTCCTGCAAACGTCGTCGAACTGTTCGTGCAGATGGTTGTTGTCTTGCAAACGTCCCCATGTGTTGACTCAGGGATCGAGACGTGGCTGCACGATCCGTTACAGCCATGCGGATAAGATGCCTGTCATCTCGACTGCTAGCGATGCGAAGCCGTTGGGATCCAGGACGGCGTTCCGTATTACCCTTCTGAACCCATCGATTCCATACTCTGCTAACAGTCATTGAATTTCGACCAACGCGAGCTGCAATTGTGCGATACGATAAACCGCAATCGCGATAGGCTACAATCCGACCTTTATCAAAGTCAGAAACGTGATGGTACGCATTTCTCCTACTTACACGAGTCATCACGACAACGTTTCACCAGGCAACGCCGGGTTGGGTTGGGTTGTTTGTGGGAAGAGACCAAACTGCGAGGTCATCGGTCTCGTCGGATCGGGGAAGGACGGGGAAGGAAGTCGGCAATGCCCTTTCAGAGGAACCTTCCCGGCATTTGCCTGGAGCGATTTAGGGAAATCACGGAAAAATTTAAATCAGAATGGCCGGACGCGGGATTGAACCGTCATCCTCACGAATGCGAGTCCAGTGTGCTAACCACTGTGCCACCTCGCTCGGTGAGTATGAGAAATCGATGGGAAACTTTCCTCATTTCAGCACGTTGTATGTGTCGCCACCGGCGCCAACCTTTTGTGAATGCTCTGAAAATCTAATCATTTGTATATCATAGCACGTTCTTCCTGTCGGTTAAATTTCGCGTCTGTAGCACGTCATCTTCGTGGTGTAGCAATTTTAATGGCCCGTAGTGTATTTAGACGGAACCGATTTGTAGATGAGTGTCCTGACTGAAGTTTCCCCGGTGTGATAGGGGGTCCACGTGAAGCATCTGACGAGGCGACTTCAGAAACCAGCTTTAACGAGCGTCCCAGCACGCCCAAGACCATTCACGCCGACGTGCTGGAGCAGACTGCCCTGCTCAGTAACTGTTTTTTCTTCTTGCATTATTGCAGAAGTTCCCACGACAACTTTTAGCTTGAGAAGTATCATTCACTGAAAACTGTTCGAAACTACACCCTAATAAAAGCTTACAAGGCAACCTCCCCATCGCACCCCCCTCAGATTTAGTTATAAATTGACACAGTGGATAGGCCTTGAACAACTGAACACAGATCAATCGAGAAAACAGGAAGAAGTTGTGTGGAACTATGAAAAAATAAGCAAAATGTACAAACTGAGTAGTCCATGTGTAAGACAGGCAACATAAAGGACAATGTTAGTTGATGAGTGCCGCGGTCTCGTGGTTAGAGTGAGCAACTGCGGAACGAAAGGTCCTCCTTCGAGTGAAAAATTTTACTTTCTTTATTTTCGCAAAGTTACGAACTGTCTGTTCATTCATTGACGTCTCTGTTCACTGTAATAAGTTTAATGTCTGTGTTTTGCGACCGCACCGCAAAACCGTGCGATTAGTAGACGAAAGGACGTGCCTCTCCAATAGAAACAGAAAACATTTGATCGCAAGGTCATAAGTCAACCGATTCCTCCACAGGAAAACACGTCTGATATATTCTTTACGACACTGGTGACGGCATGTGCGTCACATGACAGGAATATGTTGTCGACCCACCTAACTTGCACACTTGGCGAATGGGTAAAAAGATTCTTCTACCTTGCCCGATTTAGATTTTCTTGTGGATGTGATAATCACTCCAAAAAAAGTGATGAAAACATAAGAGTTTGTCACATAAACTGCATCAAATGAATGCAACAGTTACAGAGTCGCACAGTTTTCCCTGTGCTCCGTCAAAACATATGTTTTTTACAATGTTTCCGTGCGTAGACCGTCAAATTCTGTATATGTCCAAGCAAATCTGAACATGTCCCGGAATTTTGGGGAGCGAAGTTGATTATGTGTGAGAGCCTGAACTTTAATAATTATCTGAAAATAAAAAATTAAAATTTCACCCGAGAGAAGATTTGAACCAAGGACCTTTCGTTCCACAGCTGCCCACTCTAACCACGGGACCACGGCGCTCCTGAGCTCACACTATCCTTGATGTTGCCTACCTTGGGCATGGACTACTCAGTTTGTATATTTTGCTTATTTTTTTCATAGTTCCACACAACTTCTTCCTGTTTTCTCGATTGATCTGTGTTCAGTTTTTCAAGGCCTATCCACTGTGCCAACTTATAACTAAATCTGAGGGGGCTGCGATGGGGAGGTTCCCTTGTTAGTGTTCACTGTAGATGTTACGGGAACCTCACAAGGCCGTATTAAATACACTCCTGGAAATGGAAAAAAGAACACATTGACATCGGTGTGTCAGACCCACCATACTTGCTCCGGACACTGCGAGAGGGCTGTACAAGCAATGATCACACACACGGCACAGCGGACACACCAGGAACCGCGGTGTTGGCCGTCGAATGGCGCTAGCTGCGCAGCATTTGTGCACCGCCGCCGTCAGTGTGAGCCAGTTTGCCGTGGCATACGGAGCTCCATCGCAGTCTTTATCACTGGTTGCATGCCGCGACATCGTGGACGTGAACCGTATGTGCAGTTGACGGACTTTGAGCGAGGGCGTATAGTGGGCATGCGGGAGGCCGGGTGGACGTGCCGCCGAATTGCTCAACACGTGGGGCGTGAGGTCTCCACAGTACATCGATGTTGTCGCCAGTGGTCGGCGGAAGGTGCACGTGCCCGTCGACCTGGGACCGGACCGCAGCGACGCACGGATGCACGCCAAGACCGTAGGATCCTACGCAGTGCCGTAGGGGACCGCACCGCCACTTCCCAGCAAATTAGGGACACTGTTGCTCCTGGGGTATCGGCGAGGACCATTCGCAACCGTCTCCATGAAGCTGGGCTACGGTCCCGCACACCGTTAGGCCGTCTTCCGCTCGCGCCCCAACATCGTGCAGCCCGCCTTCAGTGGTGTCGCGACAGGCGTGAATGGAGGGACGAATGGAGACGTGTCGTCTTCAGCGATGAGAGTCGCTTCTGCCTTGGTGCCAATGATGGTCGTATGCGTGTTTGGCGCCGTGCAGGTGAGCGCCACAATCAGGACTGCATACAACCGAGGCACACAGGGCCAACACCCGGCATCATGGTGTGGGGAGCGATCTCCTACACTGGCCGTGCACCACTGGTGATCGTCGAGGGGACACTGAATAGTGCACGGTACATCCAAACCGTCATCGAACCCATCGTTCTACCATTCCTAGACCGGCAAGGGAACTTGCTGTTCCAACAGGACAATGCACGTCCGCATGTATCCCGTGCCACCCAACGTGCTCTAGAAGGTGTAAGTCAACTACCCTGGCCAGCAAGATCTCCGGATCTGTCCCCCATTGAGCATGTTTGGGACTGGATGAAGCTTCGTCTCACGCAGTCTGCACGTCCAGCACGAACGCTGGTCCAACTGAGGCGCCAGGTGGAAATGGCATGGCAAGCCGTTCCACAGGACTACATCCAGCATCTCTACGATCGTCTCCATGGGAGAATAGCAGCCTGCATTGCTGCGAAAGGTGGATATACACTGTACTAGTGCCGACATTGTGCATGCTCTGTTGCCTGTGTCTATGTGCCTGTGGTTCTGTCAGTGTGATCATGTGATGTATCTGACCCCAGGAATGTGTCAATAAAGTTTCCCCTTCCTGGGACCATGAATTCACGGTGTTCTTATTTCAATTTCCAGGAGTGTAGATTAATTTTCAGTAGACGCGGACGCACAGTCGCAAGGAGCTTGCGCGAAGCCCCCACCCACTTTCAGTGTTAATGTCCCTTGTAGTTTTTGACGTAATGTTTTCACGTTTATTATTTCTGTATCGATACATAATGGAACAGACCAGTCACTACGGTCTCATGTATTTCAAACCTATGATGTAGTTTCGGTTGTCTTTTTCGTATTATCGAAATACAATAAACAAACAAAAACAATAGTATTAATTCCAGTGGACCGTTAACTTATTGAAACACATCAATTTGCTTCTCTCCGGTTATCAAACTGAAGTTGAGGATGTTCAGTGTAACAAAACTCGAAAGTCGTCGAACTGAATAAACTATTGTCACTCTTCAATGTAACCGATAATTTTACCACGACTATTAAGAATTTGCAGATCGATGAGAGAGCTAGCCTTAAAAGTCTGCTTTGGCATTGTGCATGTGTGTGTATTGAATCGGGGACCTAGAAACGTCGGAGAGGCTTCGTCCCGCCGTAACCCTCAGTGGTTCAGAACCCCACAGCAGTCCACCCACCCCACCGCCGCCGCACTGCCTTTGACATCGTACTTAGTGAACTTGTTCTGGTTCCATCTGTCATCAATTCGTTGTCGTCCTGTAGAACTACTTCCATACGTTTATAAACAGTTTGCCACACAAACAGTATTTCAGCAACGACAACAAGGAATAAATGTAATAAGTGCGAACTGAATCTTACTGGATGCGACAATAAAGGGGCAAGTGGAACGGTGAGGGTTTTGTAGGATATTCTAGTTAATACAATAGGACAAAGTAGAGGTATAAATTTAACGTACACCCCTCTATAATGAGTACTGAAACATAATCAAATATCAAAAAAGAGACTAACAATGGTACTGATTCCTCGTAGGTCTTTCTCAAAGACTAAACAGATTATCGTAACAAGGGCGTTGAAAAAGCAGAAGCGTTGTTTTTCAGGTATTCTGTGAGAAGCAGCTATCTGCTTTAATCAAACAGACAGGGTAGATTTGGACGCTTCCATAAAGATAATTTACTGGGCGTTGCGTAGGATGGTACCACATAAACTGCACAATTTTCCAGGAATCAGCTGTTCGTCATCTTCAGATGTGACTAAGACCCCAAAATCACATCCACGGCTGGCCTAAGCTCCTGTTTTAACAATTACCAGACGCAAGGTCAGTGAGGGAAACAGGGGATCAAAGAGGAAATTTCGACAAGTAAAAATTAAAGCAAAATCAAATTTCAGTCTGCAAAACGTCATGATGCCAGTAAGGGATACGACTTCCGAGTTTGATTTAACGACGAGATAATTGTTCCGCTGTAGAAGGCTCTGAGCTAACCTTTAAAAAAATGTTTGAATTCTTAAGGGACTAAAGTGCTGAGGTCATCAGTCCATAGACTTACACACTACTTCAATTACCTTATACTAAGTTATGCTAAGAACAACACACACACACACACACACACACACACACACACACACACATGCTCGAGGGAGGACTCGAACCTCCGGCGAGAGAGGCCACGCAATCCATGACATGGCGCCTCAAACCGCATGGCCACTCCGCGCTGCAAAACTATCCTTCAATAAGAACAAAATGGAGAAGTCTTGGAGAGGTAAAACTAGCGAATACAGTAAAATACGAATATCTTGGAGTGAGGTGGAGCGCCCCATTCTGCTGTCTCACGATGTCTAATGACTACTGAGGTCGCTGATATGGAGTATCTGGCAGTAGATGGCAGCACAATGCCCCTAATATGGAAAATGTATGTTTTCGGGAATACCCGGATACTTTTTATCACATGGTGTATATTACGACAGAAATAGTAGTTGTTCTCCGATACTGCGAAAGAATCAACGTGAAGAGCGGAGAAATAGTACGTTTCATCCCTACATTTGGGTCAGAACAGGAGTGTCTACGGTTTATGTCACATACACACATACCTCTTCCTCGAATAAAAAACGACATCGGTGACATATGGCGGAGAGTATAGTTGGCCATCGCGGTAATAATGCAACGCTGTTTCTCGGGAAGCCAGCGGTAGGAGAGGCATGGAAATAATAATAACAACAGAAATTAAAAATTTGAGTAACACAATTACTACCTCTTCCGCAACTTTTTTAATTTACAAGCAGACGGGCAATGAGATTTACGTTTGTGGCGAGGCACGACAAAAAGTCCTTGTACTGGGGAGCCAGCTGTGTTTTATTTACAGTCTGCTGCCAGAGACAAAAAAGGGAACACTTGGCAGTATTACGCTGCATAATTGAAGGAGCAAAAATTGTGAGAGCCGTGATTTAGAGCTCCGATTGTTGCGGCGAACGGCCACGCCGCTTCGTGCCGTTAATGCTTTTATTCTCTGCTGCAATCTGCAGAGGACTCGGAAAATTTCACTGATCCGATTACGCGCCGCAGAATAAAACAATGCGTAAATCTACGACACGGACATGCGCTCTAGCCAACACGAAATGCTCCGTTCTGAGAATTCTATTCAGTGCCAATGTGAGCTTCCTGTGTTCGCCGCAGATTTTTATTATATATTTTTTCTGGCTCTTAACCTTATTGTAATTCTATGTGCAGATGCCAAAAAGGACTCCACAGCGTATTCAGCATAGCCGTTGATGTCTGCTTGTTTATTCCAAGTCTTTACTTGTGAAACTGTTCATATACGAATCATCATCAGTACGGTCGAACTTATTTTTGCGTGAACAACCAATTTTGTGCCAACTTTAGTTCTTGGATATCGATTTTCTTATCTTCAATGTTAGGTGTGTGTGGCGCACGTCGCCGCTACGTGTTGAAATTAATGTCATAGCTACCCTCTGTGAACTCTGTTTTTAACATACAGCAGCACTACAGTATATTAGATTCGTTGTGTACACGATTACTGACACATTGACCTCAAAAAAGCTCCGTAATTCTGTGAAAGACTAAAAGAATGGCAGTGACGTATGCTACAGAACTGCCGAAACGTACAAACACGAAAGCTTCACGAGAAACGGGATCCCCAATTACAGGTGTGTGTATGCAACACACCCCAAAAATTGCACCACGTATTGAACTACAACTTTCCTTTCTTTCAGACGTTAAGATCATTTTCTGTAACGAAACAGAAAAATACGTAATACTATTTCGACTTGAAACGAAGGTGTTTGTTGAACAACTTACAAGGGAACCTCCCCATCGCAACCCCCTCAGATTTAGTTATAAATTGACACAGTGGATAGGCCTTGAAAAACTGAACACAGATAAATCGAGAAAACAGAAAGAAGTTGTGTGGAACTATGAAAAAATAAGCAAAATGTACAAACTGAGTAGTCCATGTGTAAGATAGGCAACATAAAGGACAATGTTAGTTGATGAGTGCCGTGGTCTCGTGATTAGAGTGAGCAACTGCGGAACGAAAAACTCCTTGGTTCGAGTCCTCCCTCGAGTGGAAATTTTACTTTCTTTATTTTCGCAAAGTTACGATCTGTCCGTTCATTCATTGACGTCTCTGTTCACTGTAATAAGTGTAGTGTCTGTGGTTTGCGACCGCACCGCAAAACCGTGCGATTAGTAGACGAAAGGACGTGCCTCTCCAATAGGAACAGAAAACATTTGATCGCAAGATCATAGGTCAACCGATTCCTCCACAGGAAAACACGTCTGATATATTCTTTACGACACTGGTGACGGCATGTGCGTCACATGACAGGAATATGTTGTCGACCCACCTAACTTGCACACTTGGTGGATGGGTAAACAGATTATTCTACCTTTCCCGATTTAGGTTTTCTTGTGGATGTGATAATCACTCCAAAAAAAGTGATGAAAACATATGAGTTTGTCACATAAACTGCATCAAATGAATGCAACAGTTTCAGAGTCGCACAGTTTTCCCTGTGTTCTGTCAAAACATATGTTTTTTTTCCGTTTTCAAATGTTTCCGTGCGTAGACCGTCAAATTCTGTATAGGTCCAAGCAAATCTGAACATGTCTGGAATTTTGGAAAGCGAAGTTAATTATGTGTGAGTGCCTGAACTTTGATAATTATCTCAAAATAAAAAATTAAAGTTTTCATCCAAGAGAAGATTTGAAACAAGGACCTGTCGTTCCACAGCTGCTCGCGCTAACCACGGGAACACGGCGCTCGTAAGCTAACAAACTCCTTGATGTTGCATACGTTGCGCATGGACTACTCAGTTTGTATATTTTGCTTATTTTTTTCATAGTTCCACACAACTTCTTCCTGTTTTCTTGATTGATCTGTGTTCAGTTTTTCAAGGCCTATCCCTGTGCCAACTTATAACTAAATCTGAGGGGGGGGGGGATGGGGAGGTTCCCTTGTTAGTAACAAAATAATTGATCTCTTGAATAGTGTGAGAACTGAAGAAACATATTAAAGTAGGGGAAACCTGAAACGTTTCTAGTGACAGGAGTACAATGTAAAGTGTATGTCATTTTTGGAGTAACCAAAACGCAAAATTTTGTACATGGCTGCTCGTTCAGGGACCGCGAATAGTTACCACTGAAAGAAAAACAGCCCTCGGTCACTATTTGTAACGAATTAACCGTGTTTCAACACTGCTAGGAGTGTCTTCCTAAGAATTTAAATCAAAGAATGGTCTATATTCGATAACATGGTCACAGAATTATGACTAAAA
The DNA here is from genome assembly GCF_021461385.2 of Schistocerca piceifrons. Taxonomy (NCBI): domain Eukaryota; kingdom Metazoa; phylum Arthropoda; class Insecta; order Orthoptera; family Acrididae; genus Schistocerca; species Schistocerca piceifrons. The sequence continues at coordinate 67,049,507 of NC_060139.1, forward strand.
ACGTATGATAGAGTATAAGTACAGAATCATCGTGAAAGACTGGCAGTACTTATGTCATTTATAACGTAATAAATATGCCAAAAGGGCATTAGTCACAAAGATGCTTAGGATGAAGAAAACTGTGATGGTGAGCCACTAAGGGCTGCTCATTACTTGCGTGGTGCAGGATCGTCTCAAAGATCTTGAAATAGTCTGTATGTACTGCAAAGGCTGAAGGTTATTCGTAGATTCTGCTCTGAAACAATGTTCTAAAAGCTTGCAAAGATGTTTCTTGCAATATTTGCGGTATCTTCCTTTGAGATGCAATCACTTTACACGAAGGTGATAAAAGTCATGAGATAGCATTATGCGCATATACAGATGGCGGTAGTATCATGTACACAAGGTATAAAACGGCAGTGCACGGACGAAGCTGTTATTTGTACTCGTGTGGTTGATGTGGAAAGGTTTCCGACCTGATGATGGTCGCATGACGGGGATTAAAAGACTTCGAACGCGGAATGATAGTTATAGCTAGACGTATGGAATATTCCATTTCGGAAATCATTAGCGAATTCAGTATACCGAGAACCACAGAGTTAAGAGGTCAAGAGTGTGCCGAAAATACGAGCGTTTTACGCGGTACGTCGTTCTTTTTAGTTCTAAGCACACGGGGAGCACATAAAGATACCTAGAACAATAGTAATTGATGGAAAGTCATCGAGTAAAACAGAAGTTATTTCTGGCGTTCCTCAAGGTAGTGTCATAGGCCCTTTGCTGTTCCTTATCTATATAAATGATTTGGGAGAAAATCTGAGCAGCCGTCTTAGGTTGTTTGCAGATGACGCTGTCGTTTATCGAGTAATAAAGTTATCAGAAGATCAAAACAAATTGCGAAACGATTTAGAAAAGATATCTGAATGGTGCGAAAATTGGCAGTTGACCATAAATAACGAAAAATGTGAGGTCATCCACATGAGTGCTAAAAGAAATTCGTTAAACTTCGGTTACACGATAATCTAAAAGCCGTAAATTCAACTAAATACCTAGGTATTACAGTTACGAACTACTTCAATTGGAAGGGACACATAGAAAATGTTGTGGGGAAGGCTAACCAAAGACTGCGTTTTATTGGCAAGACAATAGAAAATGTAACAGATCTACGAAGGAGACTGCCTACACTACGCGTGTCCGTCCTCTTTTAGAATACTGCTGCGCGGTGCGGGATTCTTACCAGATAAGACTGACGGAGTACATCGAAAAAGTTCAGAAAGGGGGCAACATGTTTTGTATTATGGCGAAATAGGGGAGATAGTATCACTGAAATGATATAGTATTTGGGATGGACATCATTAAAACAAAGGAGTTTTTCGTTACGGAGGAATCTTCTCACGAAAATCCAATCACCTACTTTCTCCTCAGAATGCGAAAATATTTTGTTGGCACAGACCAACATACGGAGAAACGACCACCACGATATACTAAGGGAAACCATGGAACGTACGGAAACATATAGGTGTTCGTTCTTTCCGTGCGCTATACGAGATTGAAATAATAGAGAATTGAGAAGTTTGTTCGATGAATCCTCTGCCAGGCACTTAAATGTGATTTTCAGAGTATCGATGTAGATGTAGAACAATAGTGTTTCCCGCCTAGTACGAGAGCCTGGTGAGAAGTTTCACCTGAAGCTATGCATCCAACATTACATAACTGTCATGCGTTTCCTTCTTCAAGACAATTCTCAGCCGCATTCTTCACGGGCAATGAAGATGCTCGTGCGTCGTTTTGTATTGTAAATGTTTGATTACCCAAAATGCAGCCCGTAATTGTCTCCCTCTAAGCTTCATCTCTACTCACATGAACTGCTGGCTATGAAGACCACATTTTGGCACAGACAACCAGCTGTAGACCAGCGTAGAGAATTGGCGGAAAGCGATGGGGCTGCCTTCTATAACGAGGGTATTGGAAGGTTGGTACAACGCTACGACGCCGGCCGGTGTGGCCGTGCGGTTAAAGGCGCTTCAGTCTGGAACCCCGTGACCGCTACGGTCGCAGGTTCGAATCCTGCCTCGGGCACGGATGTGTGTGATGTCCTTAGGTTAGTTAGGTTTAAGTAGTTCTAAGTTCTAGGGGACTGATGACCACAGCAGTTAAGTCCCATAGTGCTTAGAGCCATTTGAACCATTTTTGAACGCTATGACAAATGTCTAAGTCGGATCGGCGACTATGGAGATAAGTAGCTGGAAGTTGTAGCTAACTGTTGCAAATAAAACAGTTTTGATTTTCACTGTGGTTTCCATTTCGCGACCTATCGTCGCTGACTTTCCGAATAGCCTTCGTATCTACTTTCAAGCATTACCCCCCACCACGGACAACACAGTGGCTGACGATTTTCATTAACCACCGAGGGCAGCGGAATTTCCGTAGAGTTGTCACTGCTGACAGACAAGCAACACGAAGTGAAATAACCGCAGAAACGAATGCGAGATATACCATGTACGTATCCGTGAGAATAGTGCTGCGATATCTGGCGTTTACTGGCTCTGGCAGCAGACGACCGACACTGGTGCCTTTGCTAACAGCACGACATAGCCTGTAGCGCCCCTCAAGGGCTCAAGACCAGATCTGCTGAATCCTAGACGACCGTAAAACAGCATCCTCTTCAGATGAGTCCTGATTTCAGTTGGTAAGGGATGATGGTAGGGTTCAGAAGTGACTCAGGCCGACTGAAGCCATGAATCCAGGTTGTTAACAAGACAATGTGAAAGTTTCAAATAACTTCCGGGAATTCAGCCAGGTAACACTTTCAGCGACCGCCGATATTTCGGCGGGAGAACACCCCGCCATTTTCAAGGCAAACTGCAACGGACAGGCGACGTACATGCAAATTTAATACCTCGGTTCTCGGGCCCAAGCAGGAAAGATAACACACACACACTGAACACTAGTGCCACCAAAGATGGCCAAAGTCAGAGCTGTCGATAGTGAGACTATGAATTCGCAGGTGAGGTAGCATTGAGTCTGTCCCTCTGTTTCTTGACAAGGGAGAGAGCCGGATTCCAAACAGAGTTTAAACAGAAACCTCCATCCCTGTTAACAAGGTTGCTCGCTAATTTAATCTCAACTGCCTCCCGAATCACACTGTCCCAATAGCTGGACGTGCATGCCAATATCTCGGTGTTATTATATAACATGGAGTGACCAGTATCCAAGCAATGTTCGGCAATAGCAGATCTATTTGGCTGCTGTAATCGTGTGTGCCGTTTATGCTCAGTACATCTGTCCTCCACGGTCCTCATAGTTTGACCAATATATGCCATGCCGCAGCTACAAGGGACACGATATACACCCGCCTTACGCAGTCCAAGATCATCCTTAACGGAACTCAAAAGTGCTCTAATTTTAGATGGAGGTCGGAAAACACATTTCACATCGTATTTCCGTAAAATACGACCGATCTTATTGGACGTGTTTCCTACGTAAGGCAAGAAGGCAGTAGACTTAGGTGTTGACTCAGAATTATCATCAATCACCTGATGTACAGTTGGTCGATAGCGCAACGCACGTTCAATCTGTCTATCACTGTAACCATTTTGACGAAATGTAACTTCAAGATGGGACAGCTCAGCTGGCAAAGTCTCAGCGTCAGAAACGATATGTGCCCTGTGTACCAAGGTACGAAGTACCCCTTCACGCTGAGCCAATGGTGACAACTATTAGCTTGTAAGTACAAGTCGGTGTGAGTACGTTTCCTGTAGACTGCATGTCCCAATGATCCATCATCCTTCCTCCTAACCAACACGTGTTGGTTAGGAGGAAGGATGATGGATCATTGGGACATGCAGTCTACAGGAAACGTACTCACACCGACTTGTACTTACAAGCTAATAGTTGTCACCATTCGGCTCAGCGTGAAGGGGTACTTCGTACCTTGGTACACAGGGCACATATCGTTTCTGACGCTGAGACTTTGCCAGCTGAGCTGTCCCATCTTGAAGTTACATTTCGTCAAAATGGTTACAGTGATAGACAGATTGAACGTGCGTTGCGCTATCGACCAACTGTACATCAGGTGATTGATGATAATTCTGAGTCAACACCTAAGTCTACTGCCTTCTTGCCTTACGTAGGAAACACGTCCAATAAGATCGGTCGTATTTTACGGAAATACGATGTGAAATGTGTTTTCCGACCTCCATCTAAAATTAGAGCACTTTTGAGTTCCGTTAAGGATGATCTTGGACTGCGTAAGGCGGGTGTATATCGTGTCCCTTGTAGCTGCGGCATGGCATATATTGGTCAAACTATGAGGACCGTGGAGGACAGATGTACTGAGCATAAACGGCACACACGATTACAGCAGCCAAATAGATCTGCTATTGCCGAACATTGCTTGGATACTGGTCACTCCATGTTATATAATAACACCGAGATATTGGCATGCACGTCCAGCTATTGGGACAGTGTGATTCGGGAGGCAGTTGAGATTAAATTAGCGAGCAACCTTGTTAACAGGGATGGAGGTTTCTGTTTAAACTCTGTTTGGAATCCGGCTCTCTCCCTTGTCAAGAAACAGAGGGACAGACTCAATGCTACCTCACCTGCGAATTCATAGTCTCACTATCGACAGCTCTGACTTTGGCCATCTTTGGTGGCACTAGTGTTCAGTGTGTGTGTGTTATCTTTCCTGCTTGGGCCCGAGAACCGAGGTATTAAATTTGCATGTACGTCGCCTGTCCGTTGCAGTTTGCCTTGAAAATGGCGGGGTGTTCTCCCGCCGAAATATCGGCGGTCGCTGAAAGTGTTACCTGGCTGAATTCCCGGAAGTTATTTGAAAGTTGTATACGCCAGGAGAAACTCAGGTCTCACAATGTGGAAGTTGGTGGTGGCTCCAAAATGGTTCCAATGGCTCTGAGCATTATGGGACTTAATCTCTGAGGTCACCAGTCTCCTAGACTTTCAACTACTTGAACCTAACTAACCTTAGGACATCACACACATCCATGCCGGAGGCAGGATTAGAATCTGCGACCGCAGCAGCAGCGCGGTTCCAGACTGAAGCGCCTAGAACCGCTCGGTCACAGCACCCGACACTCCACAATGGCGTGGGTTGTGTTTACAGACAATTGACTGGGTACTCTGATCAAACTGAACCTATCAGTGACAGGAAATGGTTATGTTCGGCTACTTGGTGACCATTCGCAGCCATTCATGGACTTCATGCTCCCAAACAACGATGGAATTTTTATGGATGACAATACGCCATGTCATCGGTCCACAATTGTTCACGATTGGTTTTTAAGAACATTCTGGACAATTAGAGCGAATGTTTAGCTACCCAAATCACCCGACATGAATGCCATAGATCATTCATGGACATAGTCGAGAGGTTAGGTCGTGCGCGTAATTCTGTACCATCAACGCTTTCGCAATTATTGATGGCTGTAGAGGAAGTATGACTCAATATTTCTGCAGGGGACTTCCAACGATATGTCAGGTCCACGCCACGTCGAGCTGCTACACTAAGATATTACGAGGTGTACCATGACTTTTGTCACCACCGTGTAAATGTCACCATGACACTCGAATTTGTGATCCAAAATGAAAGCAAACGTATTTCAACAGGGCTGTATTGACACAGAAAAACTGAATATGAATTAAAGTCAGTTATATGTTGATAAAAATTAACAAATTGAATTAAAACATATGGTGAGTATCGTAATTATGTTGTCAACAGACATGAGAGCAGAGCGTTACTCATTACAGTGGATAAATTATTCCTATACTGCTCTGTGCCGGCCGCGGTGGCCGTGCGGTTCTAGGCGCTGCAGTCCGGAACCGTGGGACTGCTACGGTCGCAGGTTCGAATCCTGCCTCGGGCATGAATGTGTGTGATGTCCTTAGGTTAGTTAGGTTTAAGTAGTTCTGAGTTCTAGGGGACTGATGACCTCAGAAGTTAAGTCCCATAGTGCTCAGAGCCATTTGAACCATTTTTATACTGCTCTGTAGAGTCCTACACTCTGCTGATGTCCTTTTGTCAAAGTGCACCGACAAAATTGCATTAACACGATATTTTTACTTAAAAGCGCCGTCTGCCATTCGTGCCAGGAACTGCCCTCTATTGATAGCCCTAGCTAATAATAATTACATTTAGATAATTGTTTATTGAGATATAGGAAAGAAATAATGTCACCAGTATTTCAAATTGGTCTTTGCATTTACTAAAAACGCTTATATTCTGCAAAAATGGAGGCTTGTTTTGCTCATTAAAACATCGTCAGTGGTTTCATTTTCCGATGTTTCCTGTTTACATCAGGAAGAGTGTTCATAGACCTACACATTTTTTTTCTTCGGCATGTCACTATTATAATCGACCTGTTTTTCTCCTGTACTGTTGCACGTCACAGTGAAACACTAATAAATGTTGCTTTGTTAACATTTACATTTTAAATGAATAAAACGACACTCATCTCCTGGTAAAAATGTGCGTTTTTAATAATTTAAAAGACATATTTAAAATGCCTTAAGTAATTGAGCAATAGCTACGGTTATCATTCACGCAAATCAAGAAAATAATGTAATGTTTTACTTTGACGTTGAATGGAATAACACGCTGACCAAAATATTTGTTAAACATTGTATACAACTACAAAACGTTTGCATTAAGAAGCTAATTGCTTCATTTTTCTCTCAGATTAGTACAACGTAAATTCGACTGTATTCGTTCTGCTATTTGAATGACAGACCAGTCTCATTCTGCGATATGCGATTGAAATGTTCGAGCGCACAGTGACACGAACTGAAATACAAAAACGGAACTACCAAACGTTTCAGATATACTCACTCGTCAGTCAAGGAGTATCTTTTTGAGACGTGAGACATTGTGCTGAAACAGTCGGAAAATATTATGCTCACCTCTTATAGTTCAGCGTGAAGGGCGCTGGCTTGGGAGACAAAGAGGCAGAATATACCCTGATACGACTGAAATGTCAGAATGGCTACCATTGCTCCGCTCCACTGACCAGCCTACGTACGATGTTAAGTGGTTTCTCCACGCATATGTAGGATAATGGGAACAACACCTTAGCGATCAACAAACAAGCAGGAATACACAGACAGTAGAGAAACACGACTGGCGTAGAGGTGACACATACGGATTACTCCTCTTAAGCCAACTGATGATTACGGGTACATGAAGAATGTACAGTTACTAACAGAAAAAGAGGAAATGTCAGATCATGGGTGCGTGATAGCCTTACACAAGCGGGCCCCGTCGCAGGAGAGGTAGCCACCGAAGAAAATGAGGACAACGAGAAGAAATGTAATCAGAAAAGCTCTACTCCTTAGCGTCCTCGGTTAGTGACGTGCACGTTCTAGTCTAGATTCTGAGTTATCCAGTGGCGTTTCTTGGCTATGGCGATCGAGGCGCCTGTTTTGGGTGGCAGTTCTGTGGTAGCAATGTTTTTTGGTTGTCAATGCGGAAGTCTAAAGGGTGTATTTGGTGTGTGATCCTAGGTTTTCCAGTAGAATCAACTGTCTGTACTGTTACCGGGTGTCCAGACGGGTGCAGCCGTTTTCCTAACATGATACTTCAACAGTGCGGCTGGCCATCATCCTTAGGTGATACCGGCAGAATGAAAAACTTAGCTACATCCCACCTCCTTTATACTCTTTCCGCTCCCGTGGCCTTCCTCTACTGCCTGGAGGAGGAGGGGGCGGGGGCGGCACTGCCGGATTCTGGGAGCGAATCCTGGTCTCTCAGTACACCTTTGGTCTACATCGGCCACGAAAGACGCACTCGGCCGACGCTGCGATTTTAATTGGCTGAGTGTCGTGACCCAGGGTCTCTGTTGACCAGTCTGTCAGCCACTCGCATTTCAATAGCCTCCTTCAGAACTCAGTCCCAAAATGACGAGGTCTGCCTTAGCATTTCCTTCTCTTCGTACTTCAAAGAGCCATGCAGTGTACTGCAACCGAACATGAGCAACCAACAAAGGTTGCACAACATGTTCCATCCATAACCGCTCCATGGTGTTAGCGGAAAAACGCATATGCATTCTAAACTTAAACCCCATCCCTCACCTCCAACCTTTAGCACGTCTCGGGACCCGCCACACATCAAAACACATCTCAGCGTGCGGGACAGGAGACATTTTAACGACATTTTAGTGTGCTCCAGACCAGCACAAAAATCGAGAGGAGAAACTTTCAGCTGGCAATTCGGGCGCCAGAGCGCTCCGAAGCGAGAGTGAGCGCATTTGAGACTCGCATCCACAGAGCCGTGAGAGAACTTGGAGAGCCGGGCGGCGCGGGGCGTTTATAACGAGCTTCGCCGGCGACGCCCCCGCTTAGACGCGCCTCCGCTGAACACCTGTCGAGGCAGCCGCCCGGGCCAACTTCCCGTCGACGCTTCCTCAAGCGCTGCGCTGCGTAACGAGAACAGCGGAAATGTGCCGGCGGGCGGACCGATCACTATGCAGACACCTGAACCCCTTTGATAGCGCGCGTAGAATGGGCTGCCAACGTCTCGGCAATTTATTACGCCGCATTTAATAAGGGGGTAATAGACGTCAGTGATGCGTGTTCGCACAAAAGGGATTGAATTATTACTCCGGTCGGAATGTTAATGGGTCTTCTTGCTACTCGTGGACGCTCTTCACTTCTTGCAGCAGATACAACATTAATCATTCGAAACACGGCGAAGCTCTGCTTTGCTGTCGTTGCCTGGACGTAAATTGTACTTCGAGTGGCGTTCTGAAGTCTGCGATTCGATTACTTGGTTTTGTAGCTGAGATAGCGCTCTCTCTCTCTCTCTCTCTCTCTCTCTCTCTCTCTCTCCTCTCCCACTGTGTCTGTGTGGAGGGGGCAGGGGGGGGGGATACTGTTGCTGCTACAAGAAGCTCTCTCTCTTTCAGTCTTCCTTCTTATTTATTTGTGATTCGTTTAACAAATGGCTCCTTCAGTCTTCTTTCCGAAACAGAAGAAGCTCCCGATTATCCTGGGTAATGCGGACCTGAGGCAATGCGCTTAACCGAAACACGTGTTTTCACAGCAAACAGCAATTTACATTATTTACTAAACAGGCCGCACGTCACATTTGAAAGGCCACTGCATTACTTACGCGTTAGTAGCGAGAACTTGATAGCATTCAATGTGACACTATTGAACTACACTACGGGCCATTAAAATTGCTACACCAAGAAGAAATGCAGATGATAAACGGGTGTTCATTGGACAAATGTATTATACTAGCACTGATTAGTGATTACATTTTCACGCAGTTTGGGTGCATGGATTCTGACAAATCAGTACCCACAACAACCACCTCTGGACATAATAACAGCCTTGATACGCTTGGGCATTGAGTCAAACAGAGCGTGGATGGCGTGTCGAGGTACAACTGCCCATGCAGCTTCAAAACCATACGACAGTTCATCAATAGTAGTGACTGGCGTATTGTGACGAGCTAGTCGCTCGGCCACCATTGACCAGGCGTTTTCAATTCGTGAGAGATCTGGAGAATGTGCTGGCCAGGGCAGCAGTCGAACATTTTCTGTATCCAGAATGGCCTGTACAGGACCTGTATCAGCGGTCGTACATTATCCTGCTGAAATGTAGGGTTTCGCAGGGATCAAATGAAGGGTAGAGCCACGGGTCATAACACATCTGAAATGTAGTGTCCACTGTTGAAAACGCCGCCAAAGCGAACAAGAGGTGACCGAGACGTGTAACCAATAGCCCCCATACGATCACGCCGGGTGGTACGCCAGTATGGCGATTACGAGTACACGCTTCAAACGTGCGTTCACCTCGATGTCGCCAAACACGGATGCGACCGTCATGATGCTGTAAACAGAACCTGGATTCATACGAAAAAATGACGTTTTGCACATTCGTGCACCCAGGTTCTTCGTCAAGTACACCATCGCAGGCGCTCCTGTCTGTGATGCAGCGTCATGGGTAACCGCAGCCATGCTCTCCGAGCTGATAGTCCATGCTGCTGCAAACGTCGTCGAACTGTTCGTGCAGATGGTTGTTGTCTTGCAAACGTCCCCATGTGTTGACTCAGGGATCGAGACGTGGCTGCACGATCCGTTACAGCCATGCGGATAAGATGCCTATCATCTCGACTGCTAGTGATACGATGCCGTTGGGATCCAGCACCGCGTTCCGTATTACCCTCCTCAGCCCACCGGTTCCATATTCTGCTAACAGTCATTGGATCTCGACCAACGCGAGCAGCAATGTCGCGATACGACAAACCTCAATCGCGATAGGCTACAATCCGACCTTTATCAAAGTCGGAAACGTGATGGTACACATTTCTCCTCCTTACACGAGACATCACTACAACGTTTCACCAGGCATCGCCGGTCAACTGCTGTTTGTGCCTGAGAAATCGGTTGGAAACTTTCCTCATGTCAGCACGTTGTAGGTGACGCCACCGGCGCCAACCTTCTGTGAATGCTCTGAAAAGCTAATCATTTGCATATCACAGCATCTTCTTCCTGTCTGTTAAATTTCGCGTCTGTAGCACGTCATCTTGGTGGTGATAAAGGCCAGTAGTGTACATGAAAAAAAACGTAAATTAGTTACAAACTACGCCGTGCAATCACTTTATTTAAATTTTAAACGTCACTACAGATGTTCGTATTTAGGATATGACATGTTCGATATGCCTGCCATCATTGGCGATGATGTGGCGCAGACGAATAGCGAAATTCTGCATGACCCTCTGAAGTGTGCGAACATCGAGGCTATAATGGCCTCCTTAACGGCTGTTTTCTGTTCAGTAATGGTTTTGGAACTATTGCCGCACACCTTGTCTTTAACATACCCCCTCAAAAACGTCACATGTGTTCAGATCCGGGGAATATGGTGTTCAATCGAGACCTATGCCAGTGGCCTCTGGGTACCCCAGGGCCAGAATTCTGTCCACAAAGTGCTCCTCCAAGACATCAAATGTTCTCCTGCCTCGATGGGATCGAGCCCCGTCTTCCATGAACCACACCACGTCGAAATCAGTGTCGCTTTGGACTATGGGGATGAAATCATCTTACAAAACCTTCACGTACCGTTCGGTAGTCATCGTGCCATCAGGGAATATCGCACCGATTATTCAGTGACAGGACATTTCACACCATGCAGTCACTCGATGAGGGGTAGAGAGTCTTTTAGATCGCGAATTGCAGGTTCTCAGTGCCCCAAATGCTGCAGTTCCGCTTATTGACGAACCCATCCAAATTAAAGTGGATTTCGTCACTAAACCAAATAGCAGTACGCATACCAATTCCCATTTTGCCTCGCAGCCAACCGTGCAGTTTGAGCTTCCTAATATAAACTATTCAGACGTTATAACGATTTTATAGCAAAGAGTTCAATAACTGTCACTTTTATGTACAAAATTTCACGTAAAACACACTATACGTCGTATAAATTTCACTCAGTTCACTTTAGAAAAATAACGTCTGGTTTTTCTATTTCTGATGTTCATTCACTTACTTACAGAGGTCGGTTTTCATTTCCGGGGAGTCATCGATATGATATGACGAATTTTGTCCTGAAGATTGGAATTTTCTGACCCCAATTCTATACGGAAGAACAGAAACCAAATTTGAACATAGATTTGGCTTCAGGAAAAGTGAAGGCACCAGGAACATAGTTATGAAGTCACTTTTAACTTTGGAAGCGGGACTTGTGAAACATCTAGTCACATAGGACTTGTCGAACTATAAAAATATTTCGGCACTGTAAAGTGCTGGACGGTGGCTGAAATCCCCTCCAAAATAAGTATAAGTCATAGTGAAGGACGGGTAATGTATAATATATATTATAATCATGAAGGAAGGAACAACGTAAAACCAAAAGAGAAATGCTCGAATTAAAAAGGGCAATAGGCATACAGTCTTTCCCCCACCTTCAAGAAAATGAGCGATTCAGAAGTGTGATTATAAATCAGCGTCAGTTATATGTATATTAAGATATCCTTACGACATAGTTGTTCTCTGTGAACGGGGGGAAAAGTTACTGGTATTGTTGTATGAAAAGTACATTTAAATGGGCAAAGAATAAGAATGAAAAGAAAGTACAAAAATTAGCAAATGTATTAAGGAGCAGCGGAAGTAAGACTAATGGCAACGCATGACAGGCGGTTGAAATAGGATATAAGAAGCACAGCAGCAAGAAATTCCTGACTGAAAGTGTACTAGTATTAGACATATACCTTAAAGTGGAAAAGACAATTCCGAGAAAACGTCGGGAGCACAACATACTATTGAGGCAATAATGGGCAGTGAGAAAATCAGACCAGAAGAGCATCGAAACGCCTGAGATGTGGTGTTAAGCAAGTATTCCGAGTGTTAGGTGAACTCATAAGACAATAAACAAGTACGTTCGCTTCAGAATAGATCAGCAACGCAGGTGTGGAAAAGTTCAATTTGATGAAGATCCGACATGTGTTCAGACATCGTGAGTATCTTCGGTGGTACTACAGACAGGCGTAGAAAGCGAAACACAGAGAAAGAAAGAGAGAAAAGTCAAAGGCTGCGGATATGTAGAATAACTAATTGAGGACTGCACAGCAGTTCCCATAACAATACGGGCGACGTTACCGTTTTCGTCAAGTTAGTAGATAGTGCACACCATATGACAAAAAAAAACAGGTGTAGTCCAAATAACTGTGTCCTACGTGGCGCGGCAGACTACTGGACAAAAATTACGAACAGTGGATTCAGGAACTCGGATTGATCTTCAGAGTATGACTTACCCAGTCTGTTTTCCATCTCTCTCGTACCACTTGCCTGCAGACAACCTCCGTTCCTAGGTTTGAGATAGCGCTCTGGGTCATTACTGTGCGTTCGACAACACGACCTAGGCATCCAGTGGCGCTCCTCGAAGTTGCAGCGAAGCTCACTCTGTGGGAATGGCGTAGGGCTGTTACTGGCTGTGGAAGCCGGAATTCTGTTACTGGCAACTGTAAATGATAGTACGCTCGTAAATTCTGCGATATTCATAGTTTGTAACAAATATTGTATGTTAATTGTGTTGCGAACTTTTAAAGATTTATGTAACACTATGTGAACAAATACATCATACTAAATGTGTTGTTGTTATTGTGACCCTTAGTCAAAAGGTTGTGTTTGATGCAACTCTCCAAGCGACTGTATCCTTTGCAAGCGTCTTCATCTCAGAATAACTACTGCAGCATACATTCTTTTGAATCTGCTTACTATATTCATCCATTGGTCTACCCCTACAATGTTTACTCCCTAGAATTCTCTGCAGTTCTAAATGTTGATGCCTTGATGTCTCAGAATGTGTCTTTACAATCGATCTCTTCTTTCAGTCAAGTTGCCACAAATTTCTGTTCCTTACTATTCCGTCTAGTACCTCCTCATTGGTTACATGATCTATCTACCTAACCATTACTTTTCTTCTATAGAAATGAATTTCAAAACCTTCTGTTCGCTTCTTGTCTGAACTGTTTATCGCCCGCGTTTCACTTTCCACAAGGCTAAACTCCAACAAATACCATCAGAAAGGACTTCCTAAACCTTTTAACAATATTCAATGTTAACGAATTTCTCTTCCTTGGAAATGTTTTTCGTAGCATTGTCAGTCTAAATTTTACGTACATTCAGCAAAACTCGGGTAACTGAAATTTAAAGGATTCGTTTTAGTTCAAATGGCTCTGAGCACTATGGAACTCAACTTCTGAGGCCATTAGCCCCTAGAACTTAGAACTACTTAAACCTAACTAACCTAAGGACATCACACACATCCATGCCCGAAGCAGGATTCGAACCTGCGACCGTAGCGGCCTCGCGGTTCCAGACTGCAGCGCCTAGAACCGCACGGCCACTTCGGACGGCCAATTCGTTTTAGTGCTCACGTGGACGACTTCATACTTTTCACTATTTAGAGCAAATTGCCTCTTTTCACATCATACAGATGTCATGTGTAAATCACTTTGCACCTGCTTTTGATCATCTGGCGACTTAACAAGATTGTAAATGACAGCATCATCTGATTACAATCAGAGACCTGCCAAGATAGCTATCTAAAACGTTGCTCTAGATAAACAACAGCATAGAGCTTATAACAGTTCCTGGGAACCATCATATATCACTTCTGTTTTACTCAATGACTTTCCATCAGTTACTATAAACTGCGATCATTTTCACAGGAAATCACCAATCTAGTCGCATATTTTATGGTCTAACGACACGAAAGCTGATTAGAAGTCGCTTGTGACGAACGGTGTTAAAAACCTTATAGAAATCTAAAAAATATGAAATCATTTTGAGATTACACGTCGACAGCACTCAGCACTTTGTGAGAATAAAGAGCTGGTTGTGTTTCACAAGGACGATGTTTTCTAAATTTCTTTGGGCTATTTGTCAATAAATCGTTTTCCTAAAAGCTATTCATAATGTTCGAACAAAATATGTGTTCAAAAATCGTACTGCAAATCAGTGTTGGTTATGGATCTCTAATTGAGGGGTTTAGTTCTCTTTCCTTTCTTGAGTATTGGTGTAATCTTTGAAACTTAGGTATGGATCTTTCGTCGAACGATCGGTTGTAAGTGATGGCGAAGTATGGGGCTATTGTATGGGCATACTCCGAAAGGAACGGAAGTGGATCGGAAGAACGTAACTGGATTTGAAGCCTTGCCTTTAGTAAGGGATTTAAGCTGCTTCGCTACACCGGGGATAAATAACTACGCCTGTGTTACTCGTGTTTGCAGTTGTTGTTGAATATTTTCTTCGTCTTCTTTGGTGAATGATTTTCGGGAAATTTTGTTTAGTAATCCTGCTTTATTGGCACTGACAACAGTAACATTCCCATTGCTATCGTGCAGTGAAGACACTGAATGCGTCTTGTCGCTAGTGTACTTCACGTACGACAGGAATATGTTAAGTTTTCTGTCACATTTTACGACAGGCTTTCGTTTTGGAAACTACTAAAGCCATTACCCATTGCCGCGCTAGATTCCGAGCTTCTGTAAATCTTAGGCAACGTTGGGTTTTCTGCGTTCTTTTAAATTTGGCACGCTTTTTTCGTTGCTTCTGAAACAGTGTTCCGACCTATTTTCTTCTACTGTATTCCTTTCCTTTGTTTCAGTCAATTGGTGCCTAATCCTCCCTCTGAAACACCGAACAACCTCTGATTCTTTCAACTTAGCCAGGTCCCATCTCCGTGATATCCCGCCATTCTGCAATTCTTAAGTTTTAATCTACCAGTTTATAACCAATAAACTGTGGTAAGTGTTCACATCTGCCCCTGGAAATGTCTTACAGTTCAAAATCTGGTTCCGCAATCTCTGTCTTACCGTTACGTAATCTGTTTGACACCTTCCGATGTCTCCAGGTATACAACCTCCTTTCATAATTCTTAAGACAGATGTTAAGGCTGATTAAATCATGGTCTGTGCAAAACTGTACCAGGAGGCTTTCTCTTTCATACCTTTCCCCAATCTACATTCGCTACCTGTTTTTCCTCTCTTTCCTTTCCTTTTTATCGAACTCCAGGCCCCCAACTTATAAATTTACCTCTCCGTTAACTATCTTAATAATTTCTTTTATCTCATCATGCATCGTTTCAGTATATTCTTCATCTGTGAAGCTAGTTGGCATACATATTTGTACTACAGTGTTGGAGGACGGTTTCATGTCTGTTCTGTCCATAATAAGGAGTTCTTAGTTGCTTACCTGCATTCCTGTTTTCTTATTCATTATTAGACCTACTCCTGCATCACTTCTGTCTGATTTTGTTTTTCTAACCTTATTCATACATAACCATAAGTTGTGTTCATCTTGCCACCGAACTTCGCTAATCAGCACTATATCAAACATCAATCTACCCGTTTCCCGTTTTAAATTTTCTAACTGACCTGCTCGATTAAGTGATCCAACCTTCCGACACGTAGATTGCCAATTTCGTTTTTGCTGATAACATACTCCTGAGTAGTCCCTGCCTGGAGATCCAAGTGGGGGGCTGTTATACCTCCGAAATATTTCACCCAGGAGAAGGCGATCGTACAATTGAGCTGTATATCCTGCAGTTTCCCTTGTTTTCTGCCCTTCGCAGTACGAGTATTGTGAGGCTGTGTTGACTGATGCTGAAAGGCAACATCAGTCAGTCATGCGGCCTGCTGCTCCTGCAACTACTGAAAAGGCTGCTGCCCCTTTTCGGGAAGCACCCGTCTGTCTGACCTCTCAACAGATGACGCCCCCGTTGTTGCACCTATGATACGGCTATCTATGTCTTTGAGACACGCAAGTCACCCACCATTTGAAGATACCTGGATCATTAGGGGGCAGGGGGGAATATTAAATTTAGTGGATGAAACTTTTTGTGACCATTGATCCAAAAGCAAAATAATTACATTGTCATTTTAAGAACGAAGATCATTTTTCATGTATAATGTGTTCCAACTGAAACATAATAGTTTTCGGACGATATTATGTTAATGTAAAAACCTTAATCTTAAGATATTAACAGAGGGTAGATACCATCAATAAATCTAAAATTACCACGCTCATATCGTAGTATGAACAGAACTATGAAAATACACTCCTGGAAATGGAAAAAAGAACACATTGACACCGGTGTGTCGGACCCACCATACTTGCTCCTGACACTGCGAGAGGGCTGTACAAGCAATGTTCACACGCACGGCACAGCGGACACACCAGGAACCGCGGTGTTGGCCGTCGAATGGCGCTAGCCGCGCAGCATTTGTGCACCGCCGCCGTCAGTGTCAGCCAGTTTGCCGTGGCATACGGAGCTCCATCGCAGTTTTTAACACTGGTAGCATGCCACGACAGCGTGGACGTGAACCGTATGTGCAGTTGACGGACTTTGAGCGAGGGCGTATAGTGGGCATGCGGGAGGCCGGGTGGGCGTACCGCCGAATTGCTCAACACGTGGGGCGTGAGATCTCCACAGTACATCGATGTTGTCGCCAGTGGTCGGCGGAAGGTGCACGTGCCCGTCGACCTGGAACCGGACCGCAGCGACGCACGGATGCACGCCAAGACCGTAGGATCCTACGCAGTGCCGTAGGGGACCGCACCGCCATTTCCCAGCAAATTAGGGACATTGCTGCTCCTGGGGTATCGGCGAGGACCATTCGCAACCGTCTCCATGAAGCTGGGCTACGGTCCCGCACACCGTTAGGCCGTCTTCCGCTCACGCCCCAACATCGTGCAGCCCGCCTCCAGTGGTGTCGCGACAGGCGTGAATGGAGGGACGAATGGAGACGTGTCGTCTTCAGCGATGAGAGTCGCTTCTGCCTTGGTGCCAATGATGGTCGTACGCGTGTATGGCGCCGTGCAGGTGAGCGCCACAATCAGGACTGCATACGACCCAGGCACACAGGGCCAACACCCGGCATCATGGTGTGGGGAGCGATCTCCTACACTGGCCGTACACCACTGGTGATCGTCGAGGGGACACTGAATAGTGCACGGTACATCCAAACCGTCATCGAACCCATCGTTCTACCATTCCTAGACCGGCAAGGGAACTTGCTGTTCCAACAGGACAATGCACGTCCGCATGTATCCCGTGCCACCCAACGTGCTCTAGAAGGTGTAAGTCAACTACCCTGGCCAGCAAGATCTCCGGATCTGTCCCCCATTGAGCATGTTTGGGACTGGATGAAGCGTCGTCTCACGCGGTCTGCACGTCCAGTACGAACGCTGGTCCAACTGAGGCACAGGACTACATCCAGCATCTCTACGATCGTCTCCATGGGAGAATAGCAGCCTGCATTGCTGCGAAAGGTGGATATACACTGTACTAGTGCCGACATTGTGCATGCTCTGTTGCCTGTGTCTATGTGCCTGTGGTTCTGTCAGTGTGATCATGTGATGTATCTGACCCCAGGAATGTGGCAATAAAGTTTCCCCTTCCTGGGACAATGAATTCACGGTGTTCTTATTTCAATTTCCAGGAGTGTATTTATAACGCGTTACTGTACGTATTGGAGAAATACACGTACATCATCAGACGGAATGTTTTATCCCACTTCTGTAGAAATATATGTGCCAGATCGTCTTTCTAATTTTTTCAGAAGCTTGTTTGTACCTCTAACGGCATCTATTGTCTAAAATGACTGACTGCATTTGGATGCTAGTATTTCACACTAGTTCTTCCCAGACTGTTCTGTATGTGTGACGATTGGTACTGTCCACAATTTCATTAAAAAAAGTCCTACGTTCCCCCTATACGAGTCTGATTACGTTCCACCTGCAATGCCTATAGTTTCAAGTGGAACATTACAAAATTTTATATCCCAGTTGTAATGCGAAAATGGCTAAAAATTTCAAAGTTTTCAAAGCGTATTTCTAATGCGATCAGATTCACCCATCGACAAGAAACCGCTACTTTTCCATTCCTTCGGAAACTGTTTTACAGATATGAATTTTATCCATAGTGGATGCTGTTGAACTGCGTGACTGTTCCTTTATAGGTTGCCGAAAAATGTCCGCTACCAGTCACAATAAAAGGTTATTTATTAGTCAGACGACCTGTTTCGAGTTGCGCCTATCCTCAGGTGTTTATACATTCATGTACATGTTTTTTGGAGATCACAGTATAAATACAAAAAAGTTATTTGCTGGTGACTAAACAGATACAGGTGGGACAATTGTAAGTGGAAAGGCAGCATTTGTGCAACTAAGTGTAAAAACTGTCACCACAGCGTAACTATAGTGATGATGCTTCATCTTTATGTAAATACAGATATATTTTTGACAAACGCTGATTGTCCCACTTGTATCTGTTTAGTCACCAGCAATTAACTTTTTTGTATTTATACAGTGATCTCCAGCAAACATGTACATGAGTGTATAAACACCCGAGGATGGGCGAAAGCCCGAAATCGGTCATGCGACTAATAAATAACCTTTTACTGTGACTGGCAGTGGAAATTTTTCTACAACCTATGTTATACAGATATTTGTGAGAAATGTTGCTACAGGAATGAGCTGATTGTGAAACTGTTTTATAGATATTTGTGATAAATTTTTCTACAGGAATGAGCTGACTGTCCGCAGATATGGGCTATTAAGAAGGGTAACGCCAATACCTCTTTTAGCGACAAACTCTAGAACTAATTGCATTGCCTGTGACAGTCCTAGTCTCTCTCCAGCAACAGCATTTTAGCGCAGTTCTGTATTCCAGTCAACTCCCCCCAATAGAGAACGCTATTTTAAAGCGCAGTATATGGTAAAACGGGAATCTGGTGATTGGAAAATCTCGGGAAATAAAATATAAATACTGCCCCGTGTGCGTATTTGAGAGTGCTGACGCCGAGAGAAAATAAAATATAAAAAGCACGGAGTGGTGATTGATGAGGACTGAACCAGCGCAGTTTTGGAAAAAGGCGATATTCCGTTTGAGCCGCTAATGCAATGCGATTAAGAGCTTACCTGTCGCATTAATTATCGCATTAGCTGCGCGCTGACCCACACCTCGCTCCCGGATACTCCTATAGACCTGGCTCGGCAGTAAAAATTATTTTTTAAAATAAATCCTGCTTTATTTTATTGACTGAGAGACTGGTCGCCTCTACAGCCATCCACCCATGCAGCTTGAGAGGAGGTGCTTTTCCTGGGAACGTTTTCATTAACAGTAACTCGTTTGAAAAAATAATGGAACAACAAATCACGCTTGTTTGTGTGTCCGCCTGTTTATCTCAGCAGTTAGCGTGCCGGGTGCTACGCAGAAGGCGCAGGATCGATTCCAGGTACTGCCAAGAGTTTCTCCTTGGTTGGACGGCTTTAACGGTGTCCACTCAGCCTCCTGAAGCCAACTGAATAGCTGCTTTGTTAAGAAGCAGCGCCTCCAATGTCAAGAGAACCGACAGCCGGCTGGTCCCGGCGGATGTTCGAGTCCTCCCTCAGGCATGGGTGTGTGTGTTTGTCCTTAGGATAATTTGGGTAAAGTAGTGTGTAAGCTTAAGGACTGATGACCTTAGGAGTTAAGTCTCATAAGATTTCACAGACATTTAATGTTTTGAACCGACAGCGGCCAGAATAGCAGTGTGCCAACCCCATCCCTCATCATACCGCAACCGCATCCAATAGACGCCATTGGCAGAGGAGGACGCGGTGGTCGGTTGGTCCCGGTTAGCCAGCCTGAACCAGAAAGCGGAGCGTTACTTTTTTGCTCATATGTGTACATATCTTGTCTAGGTTATGCGTAACTTAGGCTGAAGGGATAACATTTCTCAGGCGTACTACAGGACCAATAAAACTGTTGTCGTCGCCCTACGCTACGCAGTTATTTGTTTTCGGAATGGACATTTAAATATGGAGCAGAGTGTATGCTATCTACATCTACATGATTCCTCTGTAACTGACAATGAAGTGCCTGGCAGAAGGCACGTCGACCCACCTTCAAGCTATTTCTCTATCGTACCTCTCTCTAGAGCGCGCGGCTAAAACGAACACTTAAATCGTTCTGTACTAGCTCTGATTTCTCTTATTTTATTAGGATCATTCCTCTGTATGTGGTTGGGTGCCAACAAAGCACGTTTTCGAACAGCAAAGACTTTCTAAAGAATGAGTTACCTCAGAACACTACTGAATGAAAATATTCAAAATATGTCATCTTACTGATTTGCTCTCCCAAAGATTTGCAATCATTCTAAGTGATGACGTGGCTGAACTAAGTTGTTGTAGGAGTTCCAAAATATGCTTTATCTAATTTAAACTCTCATCAGTGTAGGCATCTAAGAATTTTGTAGTTTCCTACCTGGTTCTTATTTCCTCACCGTGTTTCACACTTATTGATGTAGTAGCCGTAGACGCGCAGAACTGAATATGTGTTGTCTTGAAAATTAGGGGTGAGACAATTCACAGGAAACCAGTAAATGATACTTTAAAAAGCGCTGTTTACAATTTCTTGAATTTCTACATGTTTGCTAGAAATGATACTATGAATCACACAGTCAAATGCCTAAGACAGGTTGCAAAAATAGCAACCGGCGCCATTTTATTATTTAATGTTCGTAAAATTTGGTACGTGAGCGTGTAAACGGTATACTCAGTAGAGCATCTCTTCTGTAACCGAAACTATGATTTGCTGAGGATATTACTGTTGCTAAGTTGAGATACTCTCCTATAATACATAACCTTCCCAAAAATTTTTTGAAAATTGTGTCAGCAGTGAAACATGTCGGTAGTTTTTGAAAGCTTCTCTATAACCTTCATTAACAAGGGGTTTGAAAACTGTATATTTTAGTCTCTCTGGAAAAATACCCTGAGTTAGTGATGCATTACGTATCTCGGATAAGACTGGACTTCCTACATAGGAATAAATGTTTAGATTTCTATTGGAAACGCCATCAAAACCAGATGAGCTTTTATTTTTGAGAGTGTCTAATTTTCTTAACTTCGGACCATATTTTTAGGCTACGTATACCATAAACAAAAAAAATGCGATGTTTGGTTTGCAAATACAAAGATTTTCTTGTGATAAAGCAATTATTTACTAGCTGCTTAACCTGTCAGGTGGCCCAGCGAATAATTTCCAAGTCAAGACAGCCTTTATAGGTGTGAAGAGCGCATTATACACAGACAGCGCGTCATAAACTTTTGTTTAGGGAAAAATGGTGACTAAAAACGTAGTTTGATGACTTCAAAATCTTGCGATAACCCGTGAATCGTCGATATATAGTTAAGACATGGGTTAAAGCTACATTTATGCCTTACACCTGGAATTAAGTGCACATATTACTTGGGTAACAGTGGTGCCAGAAGTACCTTAGGTGGCTTGCGGAGTATGATTTGGATGCTGAAGACATATACAAAGTTCCCACTGTAATACTTAAGCAGTGTTGTACTCTCAGCGTAACATTCCACCTCTTGATGAGTAAATTATTATATAATTTTAACTTTCTTATTCAGTCAGGAATTAAATGAAATATCGATAAACAAATTTTTATTGACTCTCGGAGCCTTAGGCAAGCTGAGCTGTGACTGTAAACCATGAACAGTCAACTGGGTTAGTCGCTATGTGATATAGATGACACCTAATTTTTTCTCGTTGAGAAAAGATAAAAGTTTGTGCTACCAAGCATCGCTCCAGCAGCAGCCGCTTGTGTCCAGACGACGCACGAATGGCAGGCGTGAGGTTGCCCAGGCTAGCGTAATAACAAGCTACGCTGCCCTCGGGGCTTTCTCGTTTACTGAGGTTGGCTCCCCTGGCCCCTGCGCGCTGCTAGTTGAAATTACTCGTTTTAATTGAATTCGGCCTGCGGACCGAGCATGTAATAATTATCACAGTCCAGCTTCGCCCCACGTCCCAGTTATTACCGTAAGCAGTTCGTCCGCTCCATTGCGCTGACGGCACAGTTTCGGACGTGCGCGCAAATCCTCCAGAGCGCGATGTGGTGTAGCGAGCATAGCAACTGCCCAAACTAAATCGAACGAACAGAGGAACTAGTAATCTAACAGTAACTGGAGTAGCAAGTCGGCAACCGCAATCGGTAACAACAGTGCCCGCAGCGAAGGCTGCATAAAGAAGATGGGCCTATCTTCAGAGAATAGTTTAGAAACATCCTTCGTTAACGTACAGTATAACGAAAAAAGCGACAGTGGTCGAGTATTAACAACTAACAATTCTAAAATACGCGGCAAAAGGATTAAAACACAAAACCGGTTAACATCAAGGAGTAGCGATGTACCGGCAAAATACTGTATAATTTCACACAACTTTTTTTTTAATTTTGACCCACAACAAAAATGGTTCAACCCGAAAATATTTCTGTTTTGAGACGTAGAAACACTTTTGACCATAGTGAGGGACCCAAACATTTTTACACGTTAAAAGGATTTCGTGTCAAACGATCAATGGGAAGAAAATGCTGTATTTTAAATCTCGTCAAATTTTACAGTACAGTAATTGTCTGCTTGGTTCAAAGAGCGTAGCTTTCAGAATGCTCCCGTATGATAAAATTAACTGCTAGAAGAAGTTATTAAATTGCAGAACAAATGAGTATTGAGCTATCTAGGAAGTAAAGGCTGATTGTAACATTACAGGAAAAGACACGGCATAGTTTAAAAATCTTCGTGATGAAGTTCTCTATGTTTTGCCGACTGTCATTCCTGAATTGTTGTAGTCTACTTTGCTTTTGACACATTAACAATATTAAGCGAACGATGTCTTCACTGGAGACGACAATGCCTCTTTCTTGTCGATGCATATCTAATAAACTTTAGTTGTTCAATGGCAAATCGCTTTCAGTGGAAGAACACCTCTAAATAAAGCATAGCTGCAGTGGTAGAATACAGCTACACGAAATACTGAACGAAATGTAGTCGTCTGAACGCAGAGTATGAACTGCGACTAAACTGAAGAAAGGCGAAAGTGAGCAGTAGCAGAAACAATATTAGTGACAAAATTAACATCAAAACTGGGGACCACCAAGTAGTCCGAGTGAAGTTATTCTGCCACATTGTAAACAAAATAAAATATGATGGAGGAAGCAAGACGGACATACAATGCTAATTAGCACAAAGAAAGACAGTTTTCCGGGGAAAAAGAAACCTATTAGCATCGAACGGCGGCCTTAATCTGAGAAAAAATTTCTGAAAACGGACTCGTGTAGCACAGCGTTACGCGGAAGTAAGTCATGGACTGTGGAGGAAGTTGAGAAAAAGACAAGCGGGGCGCTTGAGGTGTGAGTCATAGAAGTATGCCGAAAATTTGGTGGAGAGATAAGAAATGAATCATGACAAGAAGAAGTGACAGGATGGTAGGTAAAGTGCTAAGACATCAGGGAATAACCATCATGGTACTAGAAGGAGCTGTGGGGTGGGGGGTGGGGGAATGTAGGGGAATACTTAGACAGGAAAATATATCCAACAATAATCGAGGACGTAATGTATAAGTGCTTACCTTGGGTGCAAAGGTTGGAACACCAAAGGAAGTTGAGACGGGCCGCTTCAAACCAACCAAAAATAGATGACTCAAAAAAAAGATACTCTAAAAAACATCCTTACTTATCGTTGAGAAATCATCAAAACCACGTTGTTCTAAAAATATAAGAACGTTACCAGTCGATTAAACGACGAACATGGAGTGTGAATGGTGATCGTTGTGTTTTCTGATTGGGTTCTCAGCTGGGATAAGAGATTTTTTTACGAGAAAAAGGTACGGTCACTGTTATTATTGATTATTGTCCAGCATACCTCGACATTAAATTAAAAACTATAAAAGTTAAGTTTTTGCCTCACAACACCACAACTGTTTGACAAGAGCCCGATCAAGGCATTGTATAAAAATTAAACATTGCTGCGTACTGCAATTTTTCCGGAAATGCAAGATGCGTCTGAAAAATTAGGTGCATGGTCTCAGAAAATAATACCTTTACTGACTTTCAAAGCAATCACCATTAGCAACAAAGCCATTCTGACATAGGTTGTAAATCAGTTGGAAAACTCTCAGCAGCCGCTTCCTAAGGAAATCCTCGAAGCGCCACGGTAATGCGTTGTTGGATATCCGCAACGTCTGCGAAGCGCAAGTTCTTCAGAGGTACTTTAAGACGAAAAAAAAAACCAACGAAGTTTACCGGCGCCAACTCTGGAGAATAAAGAGGGTGATGGACAGTCACCTCAAGTTGAGCGAGAAGGTTGAGCGCACTGATTACGCAATAGTCCACTCCAGCGCAGTTCTGATCGAACTAACCGGATGCGTTGGAGCGGCCGTTTCAAAACTTCATCGTAAACTTCAGCGTTGACAGTTTTATTTTCAATTAAAAACTCAAGATCTATCAAGCCCTTGCTGGTGGAAAAAGGGATCAACATTGTCTTAATCTTGGATGTCAGACGATTCCATGCCATTGACTGTCGACTGGTCTTCTGATGCTATTTGTAGCACAACGCATCATTTCCTGTAATGATTATTTCCAAAAGTCGGTCACACATATTGATAAAATCTCCAGAAGTTTCCATCAGAGTTCGCTTCTGTCCATGTTCAGCATGCGCGGCACAAGCCGGGCAGCGATCTTCCACTTTTTTATGTGTCAGTGAACAACAGTGCTTCCAGTATCATTGCTTGTCTTAAACTCTTCCGTTATCATTGTCAAAGACAACCGACGATCATCAGCAAGTAACCGGCGCACCAGTTCGAAATCGTCTTTGGCTGTGAGTATTGATGGCGATCAGAGTGCGGCTCTTACTTGACACTTCCCTTTCCATCTCCTTCAACACCGTACACAGCCGCTAAAATCCAAGAGTCTCCGTCGCCATTTCCCCTAATATGAAGCAAAATTTCGTGTTAACGCATTGCTCCATTTTCCAATGACACAATTTCTCACGCAACACATCAGTCTGATCGCAGCGTGCTCTACTGCTTCGCTTCGGCGATTTGCACGAGGGGGCACGTGTTGATATGTCTCCCAGCGCGTAAACGCGGGGGCCTCATCATAGCGGTTTTTAAAATTCCAGCAACCGAAGAAAAAGAAGATTTCTCCAATAATTCATAACAAAGATAAGTGACATTTGTGACCTTCCGCATGGAAGCTGGTGAAACCAAAGACGACGTGAAATGTTTTTCGCCTTTCACAAGTTCCCGAAGTACCTAATTTGTTAGCACCTCAAAGATAAATTTATGTTCAAACTGAGTCGACATGTAATGAAATGATTGACCAAGTTCTTACATTATTAGCGTGTCCTACAGTATAACAGGATGAATAAGTTACAATTGAAGATGATGATGATGATGACCATATGTATATTGTGGTGATTACGACATGTGAAGATATTTTGGTGATCGTTAATATCTCAAAACATGAGAAGTACGGCAACCATTTCGCTCTGCATTGAAATGGGGAAAAAGTGATGGGTAATATCGAACAGATGGTAGAAAATTTGGAAAAAAAGGTGTTGTGAATTGGCAGGAGCCAATTCACGGAGTTTGGAGGAAGCCGAAAGGCACGCGTTTAAGCTCACGCAGGCTGGCGTGAGGTCTGGAAAATGACAAGGATTTATAGTAGCCAAAAATAGTACATAGCTTCTGGAATACTTAACTTTAATCCATAATTGGAGAACATCGCTCTTGATGATACATAATTACAATCTCAATATGAACTGGTAATGGCGCCTTGCTAGCTCGCAGCAAATGACGTAGCTGAAGGCTATTCCAACTATCGTCTCGGCAAATGAGCGTAATTTGTCAGTGAACCATTCCTATCAACGTCGGCTGTACAACTGGGGCGAGTGCTAGGAAGTCTCTCTAGACCTGCCGTGTGGCGGCGCTCGGTCTGCAATCACTGACAGTGGCGACACGCGGGTCTGACGTATACTAACGGACCGCGGCCGATTTAAAGGCTACCACCTAGAAAGTGTAGTGTCTGGCGGTGACACCACAAAAAGTCTTTCTAGAATTTCGTTTTCATGCAGCTTAATGTTTATGTTGCCATATCTCCTGAACTAGGTGTCACTCAGTGCATATTGTTGACAAAATGGCTCTGAGCGCTATGGGACTCAACTTCTGAGGTCATTAGTCCCCTAGAACTTAGAACTACTTAAACCTAACTAACCTAAGGACATCACACACATCCATGCCCGAGGCAGGATTCGAACCTGTGACCGTAGCGGTCTCGCGGTTCCAGACTGCAACCCCAGAACCGGATGGCCACTTTGGCCGGCCATATTGTTGACAATTACATTCAATAGTGTGTATGTGAATACCGTCTGCTAAATACAATGAGAACCGAAGAAACTGGTACACCTGCCGAATATCGTATAGAGCCTCCACGAGCACGCAGAAGTGCCGTAGCACGACGTGGCATGGAGTCGACTGATGTCTGAAGTGGTGCTGGAGGGAACGGACACCATGAATCCTGCAGGGATGTCCATAAACCCATAAGAGTACGAGAGGGTGGAGATCTGTTCTGAATAGCACATCGCAAGGCAACCCAGATATGCTCAATAATGTTCAAGTCTGAGGATTACGGTGGCCAGCAGAAGGGTTTAAACTCAAAAGAGTGTTCCTGGAGCCACTATGTAGCAATTCTGGACGTGTGGGTGTCGCTTTGTCCTGCTGGATTGTCCACGTCCGTCGGAATGCACAATGGACATGAATGGATTTAGATGACCAGACAGGTTGCTTACGAACGTGTCACCAGTCAGATTCGTATCCAGACATATGAGGGGTTCCATACTACTCCAACTGCACACGCCCGACACCATTACAGAACCTCCACCAACATGAACAGTCCCCTGCTGACATGCAGGGTCCATGAATTCATGAGGTTATCTCCATACCCGTAGACGTCAATTCGCTCGATACAATTTGAAACGAGACTCGTCGGTCCAGGCAACATGTTTCAAGTCATCAACAGTCCAATGGCGGTGTTAACGAGCCCAGGCGAGGCGTAAAAGCTTTGTGTCGTGCAGTCATCAAGGGTTCACGAGTGGGCCTTCGGCCCATATCCGTGATGTTTCTTTGAATGACTCGCACGCTGACACTTGTTGATGGCCCAGCAATGAAATCCACAGCAATTTGCGGAAGGGTTGAACTTCTGTTACACTGAACGATTCTCTTCAGTCGTCGTTGCTACCGTTCTTTGAAGGATCTTTCTCCGGCCATAGCGATGTCGGAGATTTGATGTTTTAGCGGATCTCTGATATTCACGGTTCACTCGTGAAACCGTCGTACGGCTAAATCTCCACTTTATCGCTACCTCGGAGACGCTGTTTTCCACTGCTCGTGCGCTGGTTATAACACCACGTTCAAACTCACTTAAATCTTGATAATCTGCCATTGTGCCATGCGGGGTAGCCGTGCGGTCTTAGGCGTCTTGCCACGGTTCGCGCGGCTCCCGCCGTCGGAGGTTCGTGTCCTTCCTCGGGCATGGGTGTGTGTGTTGGCCTTAGCGTAAGTTAGTTTAAGTTAGATTAAGTAGTGCGTAAGCCTAGGGACCGATGACCTCCGCAGTTTGGTCCCATAGTCCTTACCACAAATTTCCAAAATGTTTTCTGCCATTGTAGCAGCAGTAACGGATCTAACAACTACTCCAGACATTTGTCTTATGTAAGCGTTGCAGACCGCAGCGCCGTATTCTGGGTGTTTACATATGTCTGTATTTCAATACCCATGCCTATACCAGTTTATTTGGCGCTTCAATATATATTGCAAATATGAGCCAGTAGTAAAGAAGTAATACAAAGGTAATGCCCGATGCCACAGTTTTACTGCATAAACAGCGAAAATGTAGTAAGCGATAAACAGTTTTCCTTTCATCACTCTGAGGAACATCGGCAAGAAAAATTCTCGTACAGCTTTCAGATGGTGTGTAAAGTTGGTTGCAAGTCAGTAAGTCCTTTCAGTCTCAAACCGGATGAATATAGTTTGGCTATTTACGCATTGTGTGCAACGCTCCTTTCAAACCCCCAACAGAACCCTCACCCCTTTGACAGGTAGCTGGTCCTTACCCCCGTAGTGGTTCTTTCCAGACAGCAAGTAAGACATGTACCAAGTTTGGTTTTAATCGATCCAGTGGCTTAAGAGGAAATGTGGATCATACATACATACATTTTTCTCGTATGTATGGATCATTTATTACACGTTATTTATAATGGACGATGTGTCAGTCGCGTGATAATTTTAATAATCACTTCTTAATGAAGGTAGGCCAATTTTTTATATACACGTACCTTCTGATTATCAGGGTGCTTATTCCCATGTTTGTAGATTATCCGCGCATAGTTAGTCGAAGATTGGCGAAAATCAGACAACTGAAATCGAAGGGTGCAGTATTCTGTTACAACTCCAACAATTATTTTCGTGTGGAAAACGCTATTGCGTCTGTGATACTGCTATACATGTGACCAATTTTGTGAAACATATTTCTGATTGTGAAGACGGACATGACGAAAATATCCGCGGGTAGATAAATGCCGATGCGATTGACTTGGAATTTCAGCAGGTAAGTGATGCAGATACTGTAAACATGGTGTGCAGAGGAATAAAATGAAGACGAGGAGGTCGAAGAGCACGTTATCACACACCTCGAGGCATTGAAATGCGTTGATCTGTCGTCAGAGTATTGAGGATAAAATTTATTTGACTATGCCGATCTTCGAACTCTGCACAATACGGAAACCGTCGTCAGGAAAAAAGTGAATTAAAATAGGAACACAATAAACTGGACGATTATTTCCTGAAAGTGAACTGAACGCAAGGGATACTAACACAGTCTGGCCAGGAATTAATATCAATTTTGTAAACGAAAAAAATTAAGTTTTAGCCCGAAGAGAGCTGTGCTGGCAAAACTGCAAGCAACAGCTATTACCTCAAACATACTCGCATTCCCGAGCGTATCAGAAGTCGATGAAACCAGTTTGTTGTCGTTTATGAACATTTTAACAAGTGGACTCGTCGTCTGACAGCAAAACAAATAAAATTCCGAAGCCAGAAAAGAAATATATCTGAAATTAAAAATCAGCTTTAGTAATGAGTTATGTAAGCTTTACTAATGTCAGAAGGAAAGATAAAGGTTGTAATGCTCACTGTACTCTATGCCTCACATATTTGAGTTTGTCAGGGAGGAGAAACTGACAAAAAAGGGAGGAAGAACTGCAAGGAGAGAACCTCAGTTCATTATTCGATCTCGAAAACCATAAATCAGTATTGTTAGGCTGTGTGTTCAATTTTAGAAATGCGTATGTTGAATCTAGCTTTAGAAGCGTCAGTTCCGAAGAAATCCCGTGTTTTTTTCAGTTTAGAAGCGTCAGGTTCTAAAAAATAATAGCGAATTTCGTTAGGAAAAAACTTGTAACTCTGCTTCTAGACTATAATGCAGACAGGAGATTATCTTTGGTTTGTTTATTCTGTCCTGTTGTCATAATCTGCTGGGTAGACTGAGAATGTTAGCTATAATTAATATTTCGTAGATAATTGTACCGATACAGATGTAAAAACACTTACAGTTTTTACAGAAACGCCGGCAATGTAACGTTCAGTGGTGTCAGGAAGTTTCAATGAAACGAGATCTTACATGAAATTCGGCTTTCAAATTATCTTACTGCGGGCGTCAGATTTTAAGGTAAGGGGATTAATAGACTAATAAGTGTCAAAAACAGATTTTTTTAAGTCTGTCTTACAAAATTCTCTCATGTTTTCTGAACAAGAAAAAGTTTATTTCATGGAAAGTTCATCGAAGAGAATTCCTCATGCAGACAGCGCTACTGAAAACAGAATGATGTTCTCGTAATAAGTGTTATTTACCACTTGCTATAATGGAATTTGTAAAACCTGCACATAGGGATCTCAGTGACACAAACCCCAAATGAGGATTTTAGCAACAGTGTATAAGAACGGACAACTATAGCTCTTCTGGTAGTACTAAAGAGTTTGATAATTGCTGTACTCGATGCTGTGCTATGTTTTAATGACGGTGAGAGGAAGAACAAAAGTAGAAACAGAGTAAATATTGACCTGGGCTCCATTGGTGTTACGCAAGCCAGATGGAGACACGAGTTTTAACTTTAACATCAATTTCTCGAAACTTAACTATTTTATGTTCTGGCACACAAGGATTATTATTTATTAAAGTTAGATGGCTAAAATTTTGCGTACCATCTTAATCCGTACTTAATGTTAAATGCAGATTATTCTTATGACTTAAATTTTAAAATTAATGAATTCTTAAAGGAATACAATAGTTAAGTACTGTATTTATTACAACAATTGTTTGAAAAATTTCGAACCGTAATTTATGTCTGCAACATTTTAAAAGTCTGCTTTGAAAGTAAGTGGAAAAAAGTTCCAGAAGAAAATACATCTTCTAGTTTATTTTCATTTTGAGATATTTGTACCTATGCTGCACATAAACAATTAATGTGCTTTACGTCTCTTGCTACACAAAATAAAATTAAGAAAAAAGCGTGACACCTAAAGCATCGAAATGTTCCCAAAGGGTCTGGTAAAAAACAGTCTTATAATTCTTATTCTTTGAGCTACGCTATATAGGAAACTGATAAATATTTAACATTTTCCCGTGTGTTCATCAACCAGTCCTCGGGCACAGTTGTCCCGTAAGGTATTTTCTGACTGTGAAACGAATTAAAGATATGCTTTTGCGGGAGCTTCAAGAAGACGAGTAAAAGTTTCTGCTGCCTGAAGTAAGTGACGCAAGACTTTCGTAGGAGCTCTGAAGAATGCGGATAGCGGCCGAGGTGAGAAGGTGCTGGGCAGCCCCAGTAGGCTTCACGCAATATCGGCGGCGCCCTTATTCCGGCCTTATTGCCGGGGGAAGGCGCATATAACACAGAGCCCTCAGGCAGGGGACTCGGGCCGCTATGCGAAGGGAGCGGTACCGCGATCCAGGACTCACGTCTACATTCTTGCTTCGTCACCTCCTTATTTGCTCCTCCAAGAAAATTATTTCGTGTAAAGTACTCTGTTCTTGTAACTTAATACACAAGCATTCACACGCTCATTAGCATGTTAGAACCATAAAGTCGAGTCATCTATATTATTACAGTAAGCCGCTATCCCGCTACCCAAAACCAGTAGCAAGATGCTTCCAAGGTGTAATGGTACTTGAATTACATAACCATTACGGCGCCTCACCTCAACCTCTAGATACCAGCAATATTCTACTGTGTTTCTGTAAAATAGTTAACATATTTCTGTGACAACACTCAGATTTTATTTCATTAATGTAGAGGAACTTCGATACATCGATATGTATTATTGAAATGATATTATTCTTATGTGTATTCTTTCTTTTGTCACTATGATCACTTACGTACTTGTAACTCTGATTTTTCGGCGCGTAAGCGGTTATTGGAGAGTCAAGCTTTGGTCGTCATGTTAAAAAGACGCAAATTGTAGTCAGTTTATGAAATGTGATCTTTAACAGTAAGGAAGATATTTTGAAGTATGTTTTATATTGTGAAGTGATGTTTTGGAACGAGATACGTGATATTGCAACAAAAGTAATAAAAAAGAAGTGTAACTTAAATTCGGGGTGCTGATTATTTTTTTTACATCACCATTGTCCTAACTTCCAAAAGTTTAATCTTCAAGACTGGTGTATGAAACACATCTATAAAACTTTTGAATATCGCAGAATAACACCTAGGCCTCTTTGCATCCGAGATTGGAATCATCACTACCTAGATTTTCGACGATTGAGCCATGAGTTCACAACGAGACCAGCGTGAGAAACACGAAAAGATGAGTGCCTAGTTTATCCATTATTTCAAGAAATGACTTTATTAACTTGGCTCTAATGACACCTGCCACATGATATAACTTTGTTGTTGCCCGAAAATGCAATATTTAGCAGCTTGAGCAACACTACGATCATAATTAATTTTTGACCTTTGTTGTGGTAGGGTTGTTAGAAGGGGCAACCAAAATTTGCTGTATTCCATTGAAGTCAGTCGTTGTATGGAGATATACACCATACTAAGCGTATTGTGAAGAACTGTCAATAAACCAACGGAGAAGATATTCACTGTGAAAAGTAGAACCTGCTGTCGAAGATTTTTTTTTTTTTTTAAGTGGGCGTGCTTGAAGCTGGTTATCAAAACTGATCCATGATCCTAATCAGCAAGAAAGAAAGACGACAATCATATGACTACTCCGGTTCTTTGCTTAAAAACTTGATTAATTTCTTCTCGTCTACAGTGGGAATAATTAAAGTTAGTCTGAAGGTTCTTGACATTTTGACGGTTACGTTACAAATGGTTCAAATGGCTCTAAGCACTACGGGATTTAACATCTGAGGTCATCAGAACCCTAGAACTCAGAACTACTTAAACCCAACTAAGCTAAGGACATCACACACATCCATGCCCGAGGCAGGATTAGAACCTGCAACCGTAGCAGCATCGCGGTTCCGGACTGAAGCGCGTAGACCTGCTCGGCCACAGCGGCCGGCGGTTACGTTACACAAATCAGAGATATGCTTAACACTATTGCGCGCTTGACTGTTCAGTAATACACGCCAACATCTCTGTTTGTTTTGACAACAGAAACTAAATTCAATATATTAGAATACGAAAAGTAGCTTGAAATTGATATTTACAACATGAATCTTTACAAGAGTAAAAACTATTAGTGCTCGTTTGTGCTTTTTGAAAATACACACCTGCAAAATATACAGAATAATTCTTTGCAAGAGACGACGTTAAATATGGGCCCATTCAGTATAAGTGATAGCACGGTCGGGCTGATCTGTGGATAGATTTCTGTGGCCTGTAAGTAACCAGGTGTCCACACGTTGTAACTAGCCTAGTTTAAAAATTTAAATTGCTGTCCTAATCGACTCATTAAGAGGTTAAACCTGTGTTAAAAGTTCAGCGCAACAAGACGAGTACTATAGTTAGAACCTATGTGTTTGTCTTGACGAAGCGCAAATACCTGGACTTTATTGACCCAGTATTTGATATGAGAGCACTTAGCGGTTTGCAACAAAGTTTAAACATAATTTCGAATTTTTACCACACTTTTTCTCGCTTACATCAACTTCAAACGTCTGATTAGTTTACAAATGAGTTAATACGTATAACATTTACTTCATATATATATATATATATATATATATATATATATATATATATATATATATATATATATATAATGTTTCGATGTATACCCAGTACTTATCAGTGATGTCTTTTTGGAACAAGGACACAACAAAACGCCTAATGCTCTAACTGTACAAGAGAACCACAACAATAACAGCTAAAACCAATAATCAGATTCATAGTAAGAGCCTGTTTAAAGAAATCAGGATCCCAACTCCATCATCTGGGTACATCTAGCAACGCATTGTTCTCGATGAGAAGAAAATTAGTACTGCAGAACCAATGTTTCGCTCTACAGCGTAGAGCTCTTGAGCGTAGATCTCTTAAGAGACTTACTGCAAATCAAATTTGTCAGCCAGACCGTTAATAAAACCCAAAATCTTGCCTTTCTCGAGTCCTGACCTACCCCACAGTTTTAATATCAGAAAATTTTAATGTTAGTACTTTTTCCACTGAGAACTGTTTTCTTGCTAATGGAACAGGAGCCAGACTTCAATTTTCATGTGCTGAAAAAAATGAAATGAAATATATTTCTACCAGTAAATACAGAGGTACTATAAACTGCCCTGAGACTTCCAACGATAACTAAAACCATGACTGAAATGGCAGTTAAAGCTTACCTCTTCCGTATTACATGCTGAACTGTAAAGGATTATTTAAAGAGCACAGAGTACAGGTTAGTAAAAATAAAGAAAAATAAACATATCCGTAATTCTAAAATATACTTTAAAACTATAATGCATGTTACTGGAAATGCTAATTTCTTCTCATCTTACTGAGCTCAAAGCTGCCTTCATTGTGAGGGCATGTTGACTCAGTTTTATAGACATGTGTATTGCATATTTTCTTGAATAGCGCACCTGGAGGAGTACAGAAAGACGTAAACCTTAGCATAAGATACTAAGCATCCTACAGAGGCATTCATGCAGTTAAAATTTACATACGAAAAAAATAACACAATCTGAAAATCTCTTCCAAACAGAGATTACTGCGTTCTTTTCTCTTGTCTGAGGAGAATAAGCGAAATTGGTGACAGCTAACGGACTGTAGTCCATCTTCCCAACGCACCAGACAGTCACCGTAGGAATCATATTCGCTGACTACAATGGTCAGGCCCATGTGGGTACTTTGTGTGATTACGTTTTAATCTTCACCAAGATACTGCTCTCTGCTATCGAATAAAACAAAAACACAACGCAGACATGTCAGGATGGGAGTAGCTGTATCTTTATAAATCCCACTCGTTGGGTTTAGTTCGATGAATATTCTTGGTGACTGCAAAACTGCTTAGGAAACTAATCACTTGGTGATAGTTGTAGCTTCTTTTGCGCACTGAACATGTTATGCTGTAAATGTTAGGGGTTCCCTAATTATTACTGAAGGATTAAAATCAAAATACATATAAGTCGTTTCTAATGTTGATGCGCGAAACACACACTCAAAAAGAACGCCCATCACACTTAATTCCATGCTGTTGGAAAACTGATCGACGACTTTTTTAACGCATTGTTTTCAGAGCCATTCCGTTGTAAATTACATAGTTGCTACTCACATAATATAAGGTTTGCGATGATAGTTCTTTTACTCAAGCAAAAAGTGAAACATCTGAGACAGGTCGTGAATCTTTCATTTGTCAAGTACTTTCATACGTGCGGTACATAATAACCGGAAAAAACATTTAGCGTCCTCAGATATGTCGCTTCACTCATCAAAATTCTAAATTCTCAGAACGAGCACACCTCCAATAGTCCTTTCCTTGTTGAGGTACACGTTTGATAGTTTTCTTTTTACTGTTAAAAAAAGTCATCTTTAGTCCACACACTCTTAAATAAGGACTGCATAAACATAGTAGGTACACTACGTTTTTCACCAACAGTCAAAATTTGTTACTATAATTTTCAACACGATATGAAACCAAAACTATGGATGACATGAAATGGAATAAACGAGACACGGGGATTGGGAACTGAGAATTTTCGGAGTAAGGGTACCCAAGTAAAACTCGCGTGAAGATATTTAGAATTAGCACGGGAGGAAGTAGTGGACAATACAAATCTCAGATGTTAAAATGTTTGTATACCTAACACACATTACTGAGGACGTTGTATTTAGCAGGTCACTAAGCATGAAAAATATGTAAAGAAATCACTGTTTCAAATCATTCTTAAAAGAAGAAAATAAAATATATCGATGATCTAGGTTTATTAACGACAAGTTTTTCCACCGACATTCACATGTCTTTCCAACAAAACAAAGAAACAATATCCTGGCCTATTCGTGTTAACAGAGAGAGGGAAGGGCCTCTATAACACAATATCTGAACTTGTGTCACTCTCTGAATACTGTTCACTTTTCCAATTCAACAATATCATATTACAAGCATTAGCAGCACGCTGCTTTGGTTACATACAGCGGCAGTAACCGAATAACTGCAGAACCGAGCTGCGGGATTATCTCACTTTATTGTGGCATCGGGTTGCGGACGGCAAATGAATCTGGAATGTGATAACTGATGGACTGCTAAATGGAATTGTATACGGTTTCGCAGCAATCCAATGTGGGTAAACAAGCACCCATTGTTCAGGAGTAACAAGCCTGATTATCACATAATGCTAAAATTGGGGAACATGGCAGTTTACCAGTAATTTCGGCGGACATATGAAACATAATAGGATATTCCATCAAAGGCCTAAGAGTTCACGAAGCTAAGTATAAAGATATTTCCATCCGAATTTTACAAAGTTTTTTTACCAGCGTGGAACTTCACGTCATTTAAATTCTAGTTCTGCAAGATTTATTGTAAAGGAAAACTGATTACCTTAAAGGGAATAAGATGCACAGATTTAAATGATAGTGAAGTTCATTTATACATGTACACAGGTAGTTAGCCACTGTACATTTTGTCGAGGGAGTTACCACGTACACATAGCTGATCAAAAGAATCCGGCCACTTATTAGTTGACATTAATATGGGGTGTGTCCAGGCTTCCCCATTATGACGCCTTGAACTATGTTGTGGATTATACCAACGATGTGTCAATGTCTGTGGAGGATTGGTGGTGGTGGTGGTGGTGGTGGTGGTGGTGGTGTGGTTTTAAGTCCGAAGACTGGGTGATGCAGGTCTTCGTGCTACTGTGTCCTGTGGAAGCCTCTTCACTTCTGAATAACTACTGCAACCCACATACTTCTCAGTCTGGTTACGCTATTCATCTGCTCAAATTGCTCAAGTTGTGCCACAAATTTCTTCTTCCTCCAGTTCTATTCAGTACCTCCTCATCAGTTACGTAATCAACCCATCTGATCTTCAACATTCTTTTGTATCACCACATTTGGAAAGATTCTGTCCTCTATTTGTATAAACTGTTTATCGTCCAAGCTTCACTTTCGTATATGGCTTCACTCCAGACAAATAGCTTCAGAAAAGATTTCCAAACACTTAAATCTATATTTGATGTTAACAAATTTCTCTCTTTCAGAAGTGCGTTTCTTGCCGTTATCAGTCTGCATTTTATATCGTCTGTACCTCGGCCATCATCAGTTATTTTGATGCCCAAATAGCAAAGCAAAACTCACCTACTACTTTAAGCGATTCGTTTCCTAATCTAATTCCCTTAGCATCTACTGGTTTTATTCGACTACATTCCATTACCTTTGTTTTGATTTTGTTGATGTCCGTTTTATATTTTCCTTTCAAGGCACTGTTCATTCCGCTCCACTGCTCTTCCAAGTCCTTTGCCGTCTCTGATAGACTTAGAATGTCATCGGCCTACCTTAAAATTTTTATTTCTTCTGCCTGATCTTTAATTCCTACTCCAATTTTTCTTTGGAGGAATGACTGCCCACTCTTCCTCAGGAACCTGAAACGGTAGAGATAATGTACCCTCGGGTCTTGATCGAAGTCGACGTTCTGGCTCGTCCCAGAGGTGTTGCATTGGGTCCAGGTCGGGACCCTCAGCAGGCTAGTCTACTTCACTAATGTTATTGCCCACAAACCATTGCTTCGTAAATTCTGGTTTATGACAAAGTGCAGTTTTATGCTGATACAATCGATCAAGTGAAATCAGGCTGTAAAGTCTTACACAGTCCTTCGACTTACTACCAAATTAGTTAACCCGTCAACGACTGCTCCCAGAGCAGTGACATATCAGGAGGCACACAATGGCGTAACAGCTCATAAACAAATGATACTCACTGTTATTAATTACTTATCACCGACTGAAACACAGCATTAAGCAATGACGAATAATTGTGCTATCAGGTCCACTGAGTGCAGTATCCTTGGATCGCCAAAGCTAGCAGCGAGAGGCATCGAAATATTAGCAGCCCAAATTCGAGCGGTTTCTACCTATTCAGTACTAGTGACATAAAACGAAAAGAAAGAAGAGCGTACTTTGCTAGGTTTGAGGATACGACCCGCACTAGCATAAAGACGGAAGCAGACACACCTTCTTTAATTACACGTACGCAAAAAAAGTTACAGTTCGCATCTCATTCTGTTTATAACACACCTATGATTCACTAGACAGATTGCTTTTCTGACAAAATTACAACTTGATGTTTGAAATTTAGTCTCTAATCGTTACAAATTCCAATAAAAATGTGCTATTTCTAATA
This sequence comes from Schistocerca piceifrons, assembly GCF_021461385.2. Taxonomy (NCBI): domain Eukaryota; kingdom Metazoa; phylum Arthropoda; class Insecta; order Orthoptera; family Acrididae; genus Schistocerca; species Schistocerca piceifrons. The sequence goes on from NC_060139.1 coordinate 67,087,663, forward strand.
TGTGCATGGAAAACTTGTGATGTGGTCGTCACAGTGACACCACTCGGTTTATCGAACAATTTCTGTACGGGGATATACAGATATCATTTACCAAATAGGTAATTTCCAAGAATGATTGTCTATCGAAGTCGCTGGGTCCAAAAATACATATGAACGTGCGACTCTGGTGGCGGGCGTTATGAGTATGTTTATGTTGGTCACTACAGCAACGACAAAAGAAGAGCGTTACAAAAATGCTTGTAATTGCAAAGGAGAAGACTTACCTTCTTCGTCGTCGGGGTTGTCGTCATTTGAAAGTCCATTACGGTGGTCTGAGTGGATAATTTGGAAGTGTCGAACAATGTATTCTTCCTGATACATGTTCGTTTTTTGCATTGTCCGCAATGAAATTGTAAAAGGTATTTCAGCTTCGAAACTGTTCTTACGAAGTTTTACACACTTCGCACCACCACAGTCTACACAGTCCCTTCTTCCCTCGTCTGGTAGTACTCCATATTTGCGACAAGAAGCCGAACAATTTTCAGTGCTGGATAAACATAGAATTAGATTCTTCCATGTGAGAGAATCCGCCAAGAAACGTCAAGAACACCAAACATCTCACTCACTAACGACATAAATCGTCTGGGTCAAAATGGTTCAAATCGCTCTGAGCACTATGGGACTTAACTTCTGAGGTCATCAGTCCCCTAGAAATTAGAACTATTTAAACCTAATTAACCTAAGGACATCACACACATCCATGCCCGATGCAGGATTCGAACCTGCGACCGTAACGGTCGCGCGGCTCCAGACTGTATCGCCTAGAACCGCTCGGTCAAATCGTCTGGGTTTCCCTAACAACTCACAAATAATTTACGGAGGTATGTAATTTACAGCAAGTAAGGGAACGACGGAAAACAGATAAAAATGACGATCACAAATAATTGATCACAACGCCCGCCACCCGGGTAGCATGATAGATTTCCAATCACACGTTCGATATATATTGTTTCGACCCAGAAAATCGATAGGCAATCATTCTTCGAAATTACCAAAGTAAAGAAAAATTAGTAGTTTTTCAATGTTCCTTTAATTACAATATTTATTAAATGCACACTTTTTAACACAAACTGCCTCAGTGAAACACTGGTAAACAATCTGGGTGACTGATTCCCAACACAAAGTTACTGTGTATATAACTATAGTGAGGAGGATTCTCTTATTCATGAAATAACACGCCTGTGAGAATTTATGTTTTGGATTTACAGAAAGGTGTAATGGATTTGACGCCTGTGATTGCTTGCCACTAATTGGTAGAGTTCAAATGCTTCTAGATGGCTTACCTTTTGACCGCTACAGTCGCTCCACGCTCTCACTGCATTTCACGGTTTCCGTAAGATTCTGCTGACTGTAGACAGACACGGTCATGCTGCTTGCCAGCCGCCTCGTCTCAAAACTGATGCTCAGCAACGGCTTTGATCGCTGTAGAGAAGCCCTGCATTGTTGAGAAGTGGTAATCCCCTGATGTCTCAAAATGTGTGTATTACTGTAAAAGGATTTGCCGAAAATAATCTCCGCTCTATTGAGAAAACAGTCCAGCGATAATAGTGCGGGCGTAACTAGGGGCGCAGGACCCAAGCCTTTCGTCGTCACAAAAATAGGACTCATGGCTCCCGGACCCTTACAGGGTGCGCTTGGGATACAGAATCCGAGTTTCTCGCGGTCAAGAAAAGGCCTCACACCTGCTTTCGAAGGAGGTAGTAACATACATACTTCTAGTTGAAGCTGTACTACGAGGAATGAACTGTTTCAGTTTTTACTTCATAGGAAACTAATTTCACATGTTGCATTGTTGTAAGCTATGCGTGTTTGAAGTTTTCCAAATATTCCTTCGTGAACTTTAAAACCCACACAAGGGCTTTCCTTCAGTTTTCTTCTATATCTCAAGAAATTTACATGTTGTAGATCTGGGCTGCAGAAGTAGAAATGACTATTCTACGTGCTGTGGGTACTTGTGCAATCATTATTATTTTCTATCTATTACAACTTAGTTCTGCCCATACGGATGGAGGAAAGAGATTGTTTTTGTCTATATAAGTATGTTACAAGGAGTCGCGGAACGTTTGTAATTTTTCACAGACAGGCCTCGCTGACATTATATCCTGAACAAAACTATCACCAAACGTATCAGAATACAATATTGGCAAACCAAATATGTAATACTGAAACTTCCCGATTTCATTTCTGGAATACCAGTCATGTGCGAGTCACAATGTTTATATTTTTCACCACCAGTTCTATGTCAAAGTTACAACCTTGGATTCTTACATTAGTCCACACTTCACTTCCAGCTTTCATTGTGGTTTCTTCAAAGACTGAAAACATGATTGACAGAGAGAATTTCAGACATAGATTATCACATTTATCAAAACGTGTTGAAAAGGCATACTGGTAACTTGTCGTTCAATAAAAAAAAACCCATTGGCATATAATGTCCATTAACTCGCCCACGGATCGCAGATGGCTGACAAGAAACATTGTCCAATACTTGAAATTCGCATCAACATATATTGCGTCACACTAAGTATTTCACGGTTTTAAGCTTGACATAATATTACGATGCTCTTGGCAGCATCACTATGTAACAGCAAATCCACCCCATCTGTAGGTTTGACACTGAATAGGTTCAGAACGACGTGAGTATCCTGAAAAGTTACGGGCATTTTCGTTAGAATTTTCCATCTACCTTTGTAAACGGATTTATGAAAGCTGTTGACCTTTTCAGTGGTTATTATTCTGTTACTCTCCTTTCCCTTGATTATACAGGGTGAATCACCTAATCACCTACTGCTTGCACAGCGAATATTGCGGAAATCGTAAGTGCCACTGATGAGCGGTTTTCACAGAATGGATTGGTGGTCAGGGGCTCGTACAGTTGGTCAATCAACACATTGTAATAATACTTAGAAAGTGAATTTTTGAGTAAACATACACTTTTTGAAATGTAAAAATGCCTATTGACATGAAAAAACTAAAAGAAGGGTAAATTAGGATGTCAGTGGTGTTTGTTGCAGGATTCTAGTGCGGGTCGTTTATGAAATTTTGAAAATTTCCCACATCGACACTTCTATAATATCTGTGGTAGGACACGTTAGAGAACAACACAAGTCGATATATCAGTTATGTGGATTCTGACCAGTAGGGAGACAACTGACCATCACAGGTTGTGTTCAAAATGACCACCGGCAGTGGAAACACACTCTTCCAATCTGGTACGGAACGACTGCTGCACACGTGCTAGCATGTCAGCGGAGATGTCCGAGCAGAGCGCAGTAATACGTTTCATATCATCGGGTTTAGTTGACATGTCCTTGTAGACAGTGTCTTTCACCATCCCCTACAGAAAAAAGTCTGCAGGCGTCAAATGCGGAGAACGGATCGGCCAAGGTACAGGCCTTCTACGTCCATTCCCACGATTTGGAAACAATTCGTGAAGACATGCTGTAGTACTTCGTGCACTATGGGCTGGCCACCCACCATGTTGGTACCATAAGTTCCTTCTAGGCTGCAGAGGAATGTCTTCTAACATCCGCGGAAGATGGTCCGCTATGAGGCTGCGACACTTCTGCCTGTTTAGTGTACCGTCTATTGAAAACGGGCCTGTGGCCTGATGCTTCACTATCCCACATCACATGTTTACACGCCATGGAAGCTGACGTTCCAGCAGACGAAGCCAACGGGGATTGTCAACAAACCAATAGCAGATATTTAGGAGGTTTATCTGGCCATGATTTGTAAATGTGACTTCACCACTAAGCAAGTTACATTATACATCTGGAGTATTCTGTCTTAAAGCCCTTGGGAAGTATCCTGTCTTGAAAACCCACGTACAGAATTTAACACGAGGGTCATAACCTTTACCACACAGCACTTGATGGAGAGAGGTGTGATACGATTGAAACTATGTCCATGGAGAATGCGTAGAACACTTGCTTGACCCATGCCACTTCCTCGTGCGATTGCGAAGGAACTAACATGCGGATCAACAGCAACAACACTGAAAACAATAATTCCCCCCTATTCTGTCATCATTTTCTTCATTGTGTCCCGTAGCCTAGTTGTTACACTACGACTTTCAGGTAATTGGTTGAAGATGTTATTAATTATTTGCCGAGATGGTTGACGTCTATTGGAATGTCTTGCCGCATACACCGTACAAGAACGAGCTGCATTCTTCCTACATTCCCCATACACCGTGGGCATGTCGGCTCTTCCTACATTGGTAAATCCTGTCGTCCACTCACGATCTGCTGCTTAGACTGTCACACACTAATTAACTAGCACGTCACAGTGCGTTCAAGTAACACACAAGCACACTGTAACCAATCGTAAGAGCATTGTACCCAGCAACTCCCTCTCTCTCTCCGTCCGAACAGGCCTCGATAAACCTTAACCGTACTGACCGACCGCCGTGTCATCCTCAACCTATGGCGTCAAATGGCTCTGAGCACTATGGGGCTTAACATCTGAGGTCATCAGTCCCCTAGAACCTAGAACTACTTAAACCTAACTAACCTAAGGACATCACGCACATCCATGCCCGAGGCAGGATTCGAACCTGCGACCGTAGCGGTCACGCAGTTCCAGACAAGCGCCTCGAACCGCACGGCCACACCGGCCGGCTATGGCGTCACTGGATGCGAATATGGAGGGGCGTTTGGTCAGCGCACTGCTCTTCCGGCCGTTATCACTTTTCGTAACCGGAGCCGCTACTCCCCAATCAAGGAGCTCCTCAATTTGCCTCACCAGGGCTGGTGCATCCCGCTTGCCAACAGCGCCCAGAAGACCGAACGGTCACCCATCAAAGTGGTAGCCAAGCCCGACAGCGCTTAACTTCGGTGACCTGACGGGAACCGGTGTTACCACTACGGGAAGACCGTTGGCGTACCTAGCGACTACGAAGATTCAATGGCACAAACAAGAACCGGTGTAGAAACTTTTCAAAATACGATACCTCGTCAACGACTCGCACTAGAATCAGGCATACCACTGACATTCTTATTTACGCTACATTTTGTTTGTTAGCGTTAATATGCATTGTTTCATTTTAAAAAAGTGTATGTTTACAAAAAAAATGCGCTTTCTAAGTATTATCACAATCTGTTCATTGGCTAACAGTGCAAGCCTTTTCCTACCAATCCATTCTGTGAAAACAGCACATCAGTAGCACGTTCCATTACCGCAATATTTGCGGTGTAAGTTTTAGGTGATTCACCCTGTATATAAGTTTTTATGGTCTATCACTTACGTATTCTGTAGTTTCTCTCTTGACATCGGCTGCCGGGGTGGCCGAGCGGTTCTAGGCGCTACACTCTGGAACTACGCGACCGCTGTGGTCACAGCTACTAATCCTGCCTCCGGCATGGATGTGTATGATGTCCTTCGGTTAGTTAGGTTAAGGTAGTTCTAAGTTCTAGGGGACTGATGACCTCAGAAGTTAAGTCCCTTAGTGCTCAGAGCCATTTGAAGCATTTGAACCTCTTGACATCGTATACTATTTTCTGCCGCAGCATGATCGCCAGCTGCTGTTGCGTTGTTGTGGTCGCCTTGAGACTCGAGCACATCGCTATCTTCGATGGAGGCAGTTTTAATAAAGCTTTCCAATTCTAAATGTTGCTCTCTATCGCGGTATACCACATTTCAATTTTTAGAATCCGAAAGCGTATCCTTTCTGAAGTGGTATTCCCGCTCCCATTCTACTGAGAGTAACTTCAACACCGCCGGAGGACATGTTCACTATGAAGCTATCTGCTGTAGACAAAACCTGAACCCACAAAATACCATCCTGAGGGTGCACAAAGGACTGGGAGCTATTACCTGGTGGTACTTGTTCGGGAGGCGTGAGTGCTGCTGCCTGCGAAGCATATTTCTTTAAGAGAGTCTTGGTTCCTACGTCCGTCAATAGGCTAGTAGGAACGGAGAAATGGTCGTGAGAGTAACGTGCAACTGGATAAAAAATCTATACAATGAGGGCAGATGAAAATGGGAATGAAAAGTGAGGAAATTAGTAAAATCGATCAAGTGAAGTCTTTCCCTATGTTAAAATAATGAAAGGCTATATTGGAAAACATTCTGACACAGATACGAGAATCATTTGCCTCATTTAGCCAGGTCAAAGATCAGTCTGAATTAGGATGCGAATATCAGTTAATTGACTATACAGAACGGAAGAAACTAGAAGTGGGCAAATATTTCGAACAGTGCTGTGACGGGGTAATAGCTGAGAACAGCTACAAATTTTTGGCGACTACATACTACGGTGGTATTATTTAAAAACCTGTTCCATAAGTGCTTCAACGATAATGTTAAAGCCGGAAAATCCATCGCGTTGGGCTGTCAGGTAAGAAACCATTTATACAGTTAAAATAAAATTCATTTACTTTCTTATAAAAAAATGCATAAGAGCAATAAATGTAATGATCGAAATGTAGCAGTACGTCATACTAATACCATCTTACTCTTTTTAGATTCTATATCTAATGCATTAGAAGGAATTAATAAATCGGCTAAGGCCTTGCAGTCTTGAGAGTACGTCACTTTTTGATTCGAGAGAGAGAGCTTGAGAGTGAGAGAGAGGATAGTGCCTGGGGTAGGATGTAATGTACTTAATGTATTGTGTCTCTGTGTGTGGGGGGGAGGGGGGGAGGGGGTCATAGAATGGGGTAGAGTGAGGACAGGCTTGTAGAAGAGGGAGTGGAGTTCTCTATATGTACTTGCAGCAGGACCCGTATGGCTGTACTTCTGCCCTGACGAAACTAACGTCGGTTGTGCAGCAGGGAAGCCTAACTGGGTTACTGATGTTCTCAATGTTTTTGAAACAATTATTAGTGTATCAGCAGTATGATATTGTCACTCAGGATGAAAAAAGAAGGAAGAATGATTGGTGTTTAACGTCCTGACGACTGTGCTCTCATTACAGACGGAGCACAAGCTCCGATTTCTAAGGGTTGGGCAGGGAAACAGACTGTCCCGTAATTTACGTGGAGTGAATTATGGAACTCACGGGAAACCTAAAATTGGATGGCGGGACAGGGATTTGAACCGCCGTCCTCAGTGAAGATGCTGTTGTCTACAGCACAGTGTCACCATCAGAAACTACCATTTGACGTAGTAGAAGGTACCTCTCTTGAAATCCTCCGTCTTCAAACACTCCCGTTCGAAATTCCCATGCACGATGTTCAGAGTAATCTAAGAGTAACATCTCTGATTTCTATTCGGAATTCCATGTTTCCCGTTTCTATTCCAGCCACTGCTTAGATTTTCAATGAAAAACGTAAGCAAATGGGGCCAACGTCTTCCGATAGACATAACCACCGTCGTTCTGCCAATGACACTGTAAAATAGCGTGAAGGGGCGGGTAGAGTTTCAGGGCTCCCTTTTGCCCGTGTGATTGGAAACTATGGTTAAAGGCAGAAGACTGTGCAATGACTAGCGAGGTTAGGTTACACAAGCCAGTGAAGACCACGGAATTAATGCGAAAGTTACATTGTGCCCGAGGAAAAAATTGCTTACCAGTTAGCTGAGAGAAGAATCTGTCGAAATTCTCCAGATTACCAATATACGACGTTACTTTTAGCTATGTATTATTGGGTTCAGTGTGTCGCACCAGACTTATTGTTTTTTTTTTACACAATTAGCACTTAATTATCAACAAAATGCTATACATCGTGTTAAGGAAGAATAGTTAAATAAATAATAATGGATGCTAGCGATGTGATATTGAACGACTTCTATGCTCGTTTTTCAGTCAGTGTCAGTGCATAGAGCAGTATAGTCGTATTCCCCAAGCCGTCTCACTGTCAGATTGTATCACTTCACAACTAAGTATTATAACGCCCTCATGAGACAAGTTAAACGTTGGTACAGATACAATTGCTACTGAGATACAGCACAAATGTTTTGTAGCGTCCTCCATATCTTGCGGGTTTTGACATATTCTTTAGTGAATGATTGTGTAAATAATGACATAATAATATAACTGATAATAAATAGCGTTGGGATAAAGTAAACAAGTGTGTTCTCACTGCTAATTAATAATTAATGAAGTAGAAGATAGTAGTAAGTAAATTTATGTAAATTCTGACATTCACTGTTTCTCATAATTTTCTAATAATGATAAAGAATGCTGTTCTTCACGTGAAAATTATTGTTGTACATAATCATATAAATCGATACTATTACTAAACTTTGCCCATACAACTACAGTATTTTATAATCAAATATATTACACTATATCAGCTATAAAATTTATTTTCTAAATTTATATTAGGTTGGTGCATAAGTTCGTAGCGTTTTCCATAAGTTTAGTAAACACAAAGGATACATAAAACAGTAACTTTAGTCATCAGTGATATATCCACATTCACATAGGCAACAGAGTTCCAACGGTGGGGTAAGTTTCGGTTGCACGACTGCATGGTTTTGAGGCGATGTTCGGATCGCATTTTCATCCGGAAGTTAAGTTCCTTGAACGTTGTATGATAGAGAGTGGAAAAGGTGAAAATCAGAGGGCGCGAGATCGGGTCAATAAGGTGGATGCGAAATGACTTCCCAGTCCAAATCCTTTAGGGTCTAGCAGAATTCACGCGGGCGTAATCGTGGAGTAGCATCACATTATGCAGTGTTCATCATCATCATCATCATCATCAACATCATCACCATCGTCGTCGTCGTCGTTTTCCAGCTCCAGTTTCCCGGGTATGGTGACTTCATGTACTGTTCCTGGTCGTTATTCGTCGATTTCGTCTGCAAGGCTTCTCAGTTGTTGACAGTAAATGGCAGCAGTGGTGGTTACACCTTCGTTAAGCAATTTGTAGTACATGACACCGTCGATGTCCAGCCAAATGTGTAATACGAGGGCTATCCACAAAGTACATTACGTTTTGGAATTAAAAATAAATAAGGTATTGGAATTTTTTTTTATTATATACAGATAGAGATGAGAGATGTCGTGTGGCTAGGGCCTCCCGTCGGGTAGACCGTTCAAATGAAAGCCACACTTAAATACTACTTTTCTACATAGTTGCCATTTAAATTAAGGCACTTATCGTAGCGATGGACGAGCTTGGAAATTCCTTCGTCGTAAAATTCGGCCGCCTGCGCCTTCAACCACGTGGCGACTGTCTTTTGGGACAGAAAAGGTGTGATTTTTGTGGATTTCCTGGAAAGAGGCACTACAATAAACTCTCAAAGGTATTGCCAAACTCTGCACAACCTCAGAAGAGCAGTACAAAACAAGCGCAGGGGAAAGTTGGGCTCAAAGATCTTGCTGATTCACGACAACGCCCGGGCCCACACGGCAAATGCCTCTCGTGAAGTTCTCGAATTTTTTAAGTGGGAGTTGTTTCCTCATCCGCCTTACAGTCCCGACCTGTCACTCAGCGACTTCCACTTATTCCCAGCAATGAAGAAGTGGTTGGCTATGCAGCGTTTTGATGACGACGCACAGCTTCAAGAAGAGGTAACCACGTGGTTGAAGGCGCAGGCGGCCGAATTTTACGACGAAGGAATTTCCAAGCTCGTCCATCGCTACGATAAGTACCTTAATTTAAATGGCAACTATCTAGAAAAGTAGTATTTAAGTGTGGCTTTCATCTGTATATAATAAAAAAAATTCCAATACTTTATTTATTTTCAATTCCAAAACGTAATGTACTTTGTGGATAGCCCTCGTATTATCTTTTGTGCTGCACGCAGGTCTTTGTAAGGGGAGATGCTGCTTCGTTTTGGCTCAGTCGTTCCTTTCTTTTCCTTATGTTAGCATAAGATACCATTTCTCGTCAACAGTAACGATACATTATAGGAATGGTCGATGGTGTTCACGCACCAGTTGATGCTTAGCGAGCAGAAATGTGCTTTTAGCCAACCGCTGATTTTTGTGATTTTGTCTTGGAGCTCGCGGTACCATTACACCCGATTTTTAACCTTCCTCATTGCAAGCAAATGTTGCACTATGGTGAAATGATCACAGATCATCACATTTTACAGTTTTCGAGTAACTGATATGGATCATTTTTTATTAATGGTTTAAACGACCTTCCTCAAACCGCAAAGGTCTTCCTGAATGTGGAGACTCACTAATGTCAAAACGGTCCTCCTTAAAACGAGAAAACCTTTTTCTTACAGTGCTGTGTCCAATTGCGTTAACCTTAAATACGGCGCAGATATTTTTGGCTGTCTCCGCTGAAGTCACCCCTTTATTGAACTCGAACAGAAGAGTATGTTGGAAATGTTCCGATTTCTCCACTCTATTTTCTAGGGTCCACAGCTCCATTCACTGTCTCCACATGAAAAAATCACACCATGTAAACTCAAATAGCGACAGTGAACTACATATAAAATGCAAACGATAGATAAACACATAGCAACCGGAATACCAACATGCAAAACAAATACCTAATAGATAATTTTCAGCGATTGTCTCTCCTACATGAGGATGGGATAGTAATGCCCGATCTCTTCCACCCGCAGTCTGGATGTTTTTTAACTTTTTAATTCTGTGACAGTGCATTTCTTCCCGTCACCAATGGCGGTTTCTCAAAGGGAGGAATGCTATGTGTGCCAATTGCTTCTGACGAGGGTAGCCAACATTTTACCTAGACAGTTGTGAAAAACTGCCTAATATCTCGCTCAGGCTTACCTAAGAAAAGAACAACAATAGCAACAATAGATAACTCGCGGAATCTATCACGTTCATCTCATGCCCATGTCGCGAACCAGCTCTCCATGAGCTTAACTGTTCAACAAAAGGTATTTGTGGGGAATTTATAAATAATTATTATCGATTTTTGCACTTGTTTACCATGTAGGCATTTCAAAGAGCATTTCGCTCTAAACTGCAAAGCACGCAGTGCGTATTTAATACGCGGTTTGCAATGTGCGGTCCCGTATTTGATAGAGAAATCTGACAACCTGACGTCCTACATACGTCATCAAGCCACAAGCCTGCAACTGCATGCCATTAATCTGATGCCGGAACGCTAATCGCCCAAACCACCAATTACCACATCGTTCCGCACCATTTAGCCAACATTTACGACTCGCATGATGACAGTTGCGATCAGATGCCACGCATTTCAGAGTAATTGGCGTTAATAAGCTGCCCACTTTCGTGTGGCATCGTAGTATGATACGTGGAACCTGCATTTCATATCGCTGCACAATAAAACTGGACAAAATATTCAAATTTCTGGCCGCAGCCTCGTGCGAGAAAGAGATTTTTTAAATTCTTGTGGAGAGTGTGAGAGCACAATGGCGGGAAACGTTTTGATATGCTAAATTCTGAATTTATGACGTTCCTATTGCACAGCAGTAATGCTGTAGGGAATGGATGCTGCATAGGATATCCGGTCAACGCCTTTATTCACGTGTCAGAAAAGGGCGATGAAGAATTCCTGAGTACCTAAAGTAAGTACCGCATCACAGTATCTCTACAGGATGTTGAATTGTGCATTTAATGATAACTGGTGGGTTTTCAGTATACATATACCACACACAAGAGCAAGTGTAGATCATATGACACAGAAACGGGGGTATGAGTTTACTTTGATTGAGAGAAACTTGTACACTACCTTGAACGTTCATTTCTGAGGAAGAGGATGTGGAACAAAAATGGAAAAAAATTCAGAAACATCGTCCAGTACGCCTTAGATAAGTTCGTACCGACTAAGGTCCAAAGCGAGGGGAAAGATCCACCGTGGTATAACAATCATATACGAAAGGTACTACGGAAACAAAGAAAGCTTCATCATAGGTTTAAGAGTAGTCGAATCATAGCTGATAAGGAAAAGCTGAACGAAGCGAAAAAGAGCGTAAAGAGAGCAATGAGAGAAGCATTCAACGAATTCGAACATAAAACATTGGCAAACAATCTAAACAAGAACCCTAAAAAGTTTTGGTCATATGTAAAATCGGTAAGCGGATCTAAATCCCCTATTCAGTCACTCGTTGACCACGATGGCACCGAAACAGAGGACGACCGAAGAAAGGCAGAAATACTGAATTCAGTGTTCCGAAACTGTTTCACTGCGGAAAATCGTAACACGGTCCCTGACTTCAGCCGTCGCACGGACGCCAAAATGGAAAATATTGAAATAAACGATATCGGAATTGAAAAACAACTGCTATCACTTAGTAGCGGAAAAGCATCCGGACCAGACGAGATACCCTTAAGATTCTACAGTGATTATGCTAAAGAACTTGCCCCCTTTCTATCAGCAATTTATCGTAGATCGCTGGAAGAACGTAAAGTACCTAGCGACTGGAAGAAAGCGCAGGTCGTTCCCATTTTCAAGAAGGGTCATAAATCAGATGCGAATAATTATAGGCCTATTTCGCTTACGTCAATCTGTTGTAGAATAATGGAACATGTTTTGTGTTCTCGTATTATGACGTTCTTAGATAATACAAATCTCCTTCATCATAACCAACATGGATTCCGCAAACAGAGATCATGTGAAACTCAGCTCGCCCTATTTGCCCAAGAAATTCACAGTGCCGTAGACACTGGCGAGCAAATTGATGCCGTATTCCTGGACTTCAGGAAGGCATTTGATACGGTTCCGCACTTACGTTTAGTGAAAAAAATACGAGCTTACGGAATATCGGACCAGGTTTGTGATTGGATTCAGGATTTCCTAGAAGAAAGAACACAACATGTCATTCTTAACGGTTCAAAATCTCCAGATGTAGAGGTAATTTCGGGAGTACCGCAGGGAAGCGTGATAGGGCCTTTATTGTTTACAATATACATAAATGACTTAGTTGACAACATCGGTAGCTCCGTGAGGCTATTTGCAGATGACACGGTTGTCTACAAGAAAGTAGCAACATCAGAAGACTCGTACGTACTCCAGGAGGACCTGCAGAGGATTAATGCATGGTGCGACAGCTGGCAGCTTTCCCTAAACGTAGATAAATGTAATATAATGCGCATACATAGGGGCAGAAATCCATTCCAGTACGATTATGCCATAGGTGGTAAATCATTGGAAGCGGTAACGACCGTAAAATACTTAGGAGTTACTATCCGGAGCGATCTGAAGTGGAATGATCACATAAAACAAATAGTGGGAAAAGCAGGCGCCAGGTTGAGATTCATAGGAAGAATTCTAAGAAAATGTGACTCATCGACGAAAGAAGTAGCTTACAAAACGCTTGTTCGTCCGATTCTTGTGTATTGCTCATCAGTACGGGACCCTTACCAGGTTGGATTAATAGAAGAGATAGACATGATCCAGCGAAAAGCAGCGCGATTCGTCATGGGGACATTTAGTCAGCGCGAGAGCGTTACGGAGATGCTGAACAAGCTCCAGTGGCGGACACTTCAAGAAAGGCGTTACGCAATACGGAGAGGTTTATTATCGAAATTACGAGAGAGCACATTCCGGGAAGAGATGGGCAACATATTACTACCGCCCACATATATCTCGCGTAATGATCACAACGAAAAGATCCGAGAAATTAGAGCAAATACGGAGACTTACAAGCAGTCGTTCTTCCCACGCACAATTCGTGAATGGAACAGGGAAGGGGGGATCAGATAGTGGTACAATAAGTACCCTCCGCCACACACCGTAAGGTGGCTCGCGGAGTATAGATGTAGAGTAGATGTAGATGATAGGGATATTTCATGTTGATAAATTAATGAAGTATTAAGCGTTTTATATTGTGTTCGTCCATTTCTATTGATCTCGAAAGTAACGTTTGATTGATCTGTATTTCCATCCCTCCAACCGTACAATGGACCCTCATTAATTTAGTACATCTTTCATGAACCAACTGCTGTCTTTTAATACAAGTAAGGAAACAATAGGATAAAGTTCAAGTTTCAGCAAGTTCCCACACTTTGTTTCAAGGTTACCTTGATCCACTCCGCATCCCTACAGGCTAGCCCATCTACGGATCACAATCACTTAATTAATAAAATAATTAATCGTTCGCCTCTTGTCTTCCTGCATAGTCCATAAAAATGTACTCTGACGTTCAGAACTAAATTGTTTACCAATTAAAGTAATTACGAAATGCTTTAGCGTAACTCATTAAGCGTGAACCTGTGAGATTCGGGAGCAATGAAATTACACATGAAATAACAAACCATTGGGCTGATAAATCTACCGTTAAGTATCCTTGGTTTCTCAAACCGCCTTAGATGCATACCTGATTCGTTCCCCATCCTCACCTCGAACTGCATACAATCTGCGAGAAACACCTTTCATCGATTCCGCACTATTTAGTCATCAAGCGAACACAATGGTCCTCCAGTTACATTAAGGACCGGCTTGGACCTAAGCTTAGCTATGCCCGTGAAATGATAACAGAGCAGAGTAGTGTATCCAAGTCTCCGCTACCATATCCTTGCTGGGCAATCAGATCACTACATTACAAAACAGTGATCGAACAAACTCATTATTTTGGGTGATTACAGCAAGATTGTCAGAGTCTTTATAAATTTCGGCCTGAATTCACACCTTACTAATAAGACGTTGAGGATGCGAGCGTACACTATTCTTCCTTTTCTCCGTTTTATTTCCATAATTTGTGAAAGATGTCAATTCTCTTCCCTTGGAAAAAGATTTTTCTGTTTGTTTATTATACTATCTCTTTCAGAAATTTATTGTGTTTCTAGTGTTATTGAACTGTGAAATTAATTTCTATTTAGTACATTTACCGTGAGGTTGAAAACAATCAGTTTCGAACACTACTTACATTACAAAATTTTTGAGGCTTTCATGACCACTTGTTGGAGTATTGCGTTGTCTCAGGATCTTTGGTCGACGTCTGCTTAACTATTTTACTGACTTTTGCCAGCACGAGAGGCTGTTACCGTAAAAATTCACCCTCAATTCCAGTTGAAAGGCCGGCCAGAGTGACCGAGCGGTTCTAGGGGCTACAGTCGGGAACCGCACGACCGCTACGGTCGCAGGTTCGAATCGTTCCTCTGGCATGGATGTGTATGATGTGCTTAGGTTAGTTAGGTTTAAGAAGTTCTAAGTTCTAGGGGACTGATGACCTCAGTAGTTAAGTCCCATAGTGCTCAGAGCCATTTGAACCATTTGCAGTTGACAGATTGCAGTATAGCCCGCGGCCGGAGGATATAAGTGCTTTTCCTTATTATCTCTGTGGTTCTTCTCTTGTTACGAGGAATGGTGATGGCCACAATGTGGATCAAAAAGTGACACACACATTCCGATACCTCCGGATACATTTAAATCATCACCAGAAGCAGAAAACAGGTACGGTTACTACGCTTGTGACGTGCACAAGGCGAATATGAGAGCCACAGCACCTTGGACGCGAGATGCAATTTGTGGAATGCTTTCTGGTGAGAATTGGGTACTCCATCAGTTGCATATGTACTGTCGCGAAACCTAAGACCCGGCGAAATAAAGCACCTGAGGAACAAGTGTCGGATACGACTTCTGTGCACCCAGGGTGACGTGGAGAATCGCCCTTATATTGCCCAGACACGGTGTAACTACTATTTACAAACTGGTCAAGGAGGTGAATGAGTGTCCTAGATCTGAAAAGGATAAAAGGGACCCACTCGCAATGTATGCATTATATGGCGCGTCTTGTACATGTGGAAAAGTCAAAGTCGGAATGACTGGAAGCTCTATCAGTACCAGCGTCATCGAACTTATACGATATTATGGTTTGCACAGTGGATAAATCGGCCGTGAAGTGCTGTGTGTTATGTGAGACCAACTACGTGATACAATTCTCCAACATGCTGGTTCTCGATGTGGAGATAAGGTATCATACACTTTAATTCAGGGAAGCCATAGAAATTCGTAAACATGACGCTATTTTTAACAAGAAAAAGGAAAACTTCTTTGTATGCGAATCCTGGGTTCAAAAAAAAATGTGTGTGAAATCTTATGGGACATAGCTGCTAAGTTACACACTACTTAACCTAAATTATCCTAAGGACAAACACACACACCCACGCCCTAGACCGCTCGGCTAATAGTGCGGCTATCCTGGGTTCCCATAGTACACGTTACAACAAGCACCAGCAATAACCAAGGAAAGGTCCTCACTCGTCAGACACTAACGTGACGGGTACATATGATCTATGACCAGTGGCTGGACTGAAATCTGACAGAAGCAATGCAGGGTGAAACTTTGACAGTTTCAGGCAGTCGGCCGAAGATACAGACATAGAAGCCAACAGGCAATACGTCACTAGTTTTGTTGATGCAGGACGACAGTCTTTTTCTCGCACATCAGCCGCAGAGCACGACTGGATGATTTTAGGGCTCAAGGGCGGACCTACAAATAGCAATGGATCACAAGAAGGTACGATGGAATACCGGGAGATGGCAAAAGAAAAACTGATTGTGACGTTCAGCCTAACTAGCAGTGGAGGGGTATTTTGGGTTGTTGTCAGCTATAACAGTCAGCGGTAGAGAACTAGGGACCTTTCACGCTACCGCACGGGGCAGCCGCAGGGTGCAGGGCGCCTTGTCACGGTTCGCACCGCTCAAGCCGTCGGAGGTTCGAGTACTCCCACGGACGTGGGTGTGTCTGATGTCCTTATCGCAAGTTAGTTTAAGTTAGGTTAAGTAGTGCGTAAGCCTAGGGACCGATGACCTCAGCAGTTTGGTCCCATAAGAGCTTACCACAAATTACCACCTTTCACACTGATCTGCCCATACGATCTTAATAACGAAGACCTGTGTAGCGTGAAGGAACTGTGGGATGTTGATCTTCACTGCATCGCTCTAGTGGTGAAGATGGACTGCAGCCCGAGGCCGTTGTTTTCTGGACAGCAGGTGAACATAGTGGACTTTTCTTGCAATTTTCCAAACAGAAAAGATGAAAATCAAGGGATTTCGAACAATAACTTACACAAGGCTGGAAAAACAGTAAAGATAACAAAATATCGTACTTTCACTATGGAAAGGATGCATTAGACTAGGAAATGAACCAATTGCTTGGTTTCCAGATGGAATAAAAATGCATCATATTAATGTGCAAGCGCATAGAGGGACGCACCGAGAAGCACTACAAGACACACTACGTGGAATTGAATCTAGTTTCGTCGCTGCAGATATTCCAGCATAGGGGATCTTGTTAAAATGCAATCTAACTACGCGTAAATCAAATTTTCTTTACATAGAGAAAACCGGGGACGGATACTCCGATAACAATGGTGAAATAGTAAGCAACTGCTCCAGCAAACAAACAAAAGTGTTAGTGTTTTTAGATGGGAAGAGAAGTAGTGGTAGTGCATTTCGTTTGGATCAACTGTGAAATATAGCAAATTCGTGAACTGTAGGTAAAAGACTGCCAACCGTTTCAGTGAAATAGTTATTAACAACGACCTGTTAACGCTGTCATCCTCAGAGATTTGGGTATTCATAGGATTCCTTAGCGATTTTTGCCGGTCAAATTACTAATGAGCACATCGTTACATGGATGGCAGCTGAGTAATATCAACTGATATCTGTCTTGTCTCAGTTCGCATGTTCGTCTCCAAGTAGGATAGGTTTTAATAGCACTGTACAGCTGCCTCTATCAAATTATGACAAACAGCCAACGAAGTCGACTCTGACAACTTTCAGCTTTGTAAATGTTCCAAATTGTTTGTGGCTAATGGAAACTAGGTTATGGGCTATGACGATTTAACAGTCGTTATTTTAACGGCTAAATAAAACATTTGCTGACCTCCACTTCGATATCTTCATGTATATTTCAGAAAAGGGAATTTCTTTGTTGGTAAATAAAGCTGCCTACTTACTTCTTCTTTTTTTGTGATAATTTCCTTCAAAATGGCTCTGCGCACTATGGGACTTAACGTCTGAGGTCATCAGCCCCCTAGAACTTAGAACTACTTAAACCTAACCAACCTAAGCACATCACACACATTCATGCTCGAGGCAGGATTCGAACCTGCGATCGTAGCGGTCACGCGGTTCCAGACGCTACGGTCGCAGGTTCGAATACTGCCTCGGGCATGGATGTGTGTGATGTACTTAGGTTAGTTCGGTTTAAGTAGTTCAGAGTTCTAGGGGAGTGATGACCTCTGAAGTTGAGTCCCATAGTGCTCAGAGCCATTTGAGCCAATCTTCAAGAAACTTCATGTTCTCCAAGTTTCGCCCAGCTGCGTGTGCAGCTGCTCCATCCTGTCGGAAATAAACTATAGGTCTTTTGCTCCTCCGATAATGCTTACACTAATGGTTTGAAAATTCTCCGACCACTTATATTTGCCCCACACTGGATAATTTATATTTTACACCAATGGGAGCGGCTTTAAAAGTATGGTTGTGTTCCACTTGTATGAAAATATTGGCTGAAGAAGTTATAGAGTACGTCATGGTGTCTCGTGAGGGTCTAATCGGTGTGCTAACTCGTGGTTTCTGTCTCTTGCATCATTAATCCCAAGTTTTAACATTCCCAGCATGTCAAATTCAGCGAATCATTTCACCATATGGTAAATGTTTCTATCCACACAACCAGTATTTGTTTAGAGCAGGAGTGGGCTCTAACTCTTTCTGTCGATTGCTCATAGAACCGTAGGCACTTGTAGAGCGGATTATGTCCTGTGGGTTTACAGCAGCTGCTATGATTTCAGTTGTACCGTACTAACGACGGACACTTAACTGCGGCAATATTGATGAAATGACAAATGTGGCAATTCCGATTTTTAAGGAGTACAGGTGTAACCATAATAAATTGTGTATAATAATCCTACGAATGGTTCATTTTCATCTGCTATCTTCGATCCCTGGAAGTAATACACTTCAATAAATGCAGAAAAAGGACAGAATTTTAAGAGATATGAGTCTGTGGTTAATTGGTCTTCAGAATTTTAATTACTTTCGATGTTATTTCCGGCTGCTGTTAATGATAGATGGAAAATATCCTGTTGGCAATTAACTGATTTGCGGGAAATAAGTGTATGTGACAATGTGCAACGATTTTAAAATGCATGAGACAAAATACGCGGGTGTGCAGAATTTAAGAACGAAAATGCGTGTTAAATGTCCAGGTATGATGAGCAATACTCAAGAATCGAACTTACAAATGTATTGTAAGCCACATCTTTCGTGTATGAACTATATTGGTTCAAATGGCTCTGAGCACTATGCGACTTAACTGCTGAGGTCATCAGTCGAATAGAACTTAGAACTAATTAAACCTAACTAACCTAAGGACATCACACACATCCATGCCCGAGGCAGGATTCGAACCTGCGACCGTAGCAGTCGCTCGGTTCCAGACTGTAGCGCCTAGAACCGCACGGCCACTGCGGCCGGCTGAACTATATTATTTAAAATTATTTCCTTGAATCTCAGCCTGGAATCTATTAATCATACAATTTTATTTAGTCATTACGTTTTAGCTTCCGGCTCACTCAATGAACAGCGTCGCGTTCAATCAAGCGATCGTTCATTGGCCGCGAGAACATTACAAAGATGCACAACAAATTCCAGTCGTCGGCAATGAAGGAGAAGCACTGTGCGTCAGGGAAAGATTGTCTATTGAAATTTCAAGAGCGTACTTTCCGGGTAGAGTCAGGCAACATATTACCTTCTCGCACATACGTCTCACGAAATGTCTGCAACGAGAAAATATGAGAAAATATTCATACGATGCTTTACCAAGAATTATATATATATATATATATATATATATATATATATATTTGTTAAAACTCGGCGACCTACTTGGAGCTCTTTGCAAAAAACATCGGATTTCAACTTCTACCCTCTCTCATCATTATCGTGTAATACAAATATAACACTCATATAGTCATCTATACAACACAACTACACACACGGCACAATTATCACATGCCCTCAAAAGAAGGAGCCGTTACGCGCATGAAGAAATGAAGAAGAACACTATTCCCTACAGGCGGGGGCAAGGGGGGCCGCCCCCCTCCCACCTCGACCATTGCTTTCCGGGAAAGAAAAAATTATGGTGTGGTTAGGTGCTCTTCTTTGAAGAAAATCATTTAAAAGTCGTATCATGCATGTTTATAACAGGATGAGAACCGTAACATTTTATGGCTGCTTGTGAGCTACCATTTATCTTCGAAATTATTAAAAATACCACCCATCTCTTCGGGCGAGGTCTCTAATGCACCCGTGTTTAGAGGCGTTCGAATCTCCCCCCTTCCTACAAACTATCGTATGGTGCCCTTGGAGGTGACCTCATCCATTAGGATTTTCCAGCCAACACTGCCATACGAAGTTTCATTTTTTACCTACACAATTTTCGGTTTTTCTTCCGTTATTGATTATGAGTTGCGATTTATCTACAAGCAAATCCTTCATCCAATCTCACGTCTGGTCTTTACGCTCGTATTTTCTTTGTTGAACGATACTGCAAAACTGGAGCCAAAGCCTTACTGAAGACAAACAAGATCTCCTTGTTCTACTCATAGCTGTTGTCCCGTATGTTCTTTCCGGAATTAATAGCTGCGCGCAGTGTAGCAAGCTGAATGAGTGGTCCACCGTTGTGCACCCAGCCCACGTGCGTCACCACAGACCACATGTGTGCGGCAGTTCGCCGCTGTAGGTGAGGCAGGGGGAGGCACACGTGCGTGGTACGTGCACGCCCTCAGGGGATATCCACGTGGGTGCCAGGCTGACGGAATTCAATAAGAGGCGACCTCGGAAATAAAAACAGCGCCGCGGGCAGAAAGAGAATTCAGGAGCAGTGACCCGCGTCCCGTCCAACAGCCTCCCCCCCCCCCCTCCCCTCCTTTCCCCATGACATCTGTCACCACGTACACCGACTCGATAGATGTCCGAAGCTCTCTGTTACGCTATTTCTCAGAAATTACCAGTTTGCGCTGTGAATTGGAGAAAACGTGGAAATCATCACGCCATTCTGCCATGTATTTATTTTGCATCACAAGTAAAACATCAGGAGACAAGGCGTCACATAGCAACCGAGACTGAAATACACACGCAAATACTGCCCTTACAAATTCTCTCCCCATTCGATTTACAAAGAAATGCATGTGGGATTTTTCCAGTCTTCTCACTAGTTTGATATTGGTTTGATGCGGCCCGCCACGAATTCCTTTGCTGTGCCAACCTTTTCAACTCAGAGTAGCACTTCGAACCTACGTCCTCAGTTATTTGCTGGATTTATTCCAACTTCTGTCATCCTCTTTAATTTTCATCCTCTGTAGCTTCCTCTAGTACTATGGAAGTTGTTCCTTGATGTCTTAACACATTTCCTATCATCCGGTACTGTATTCTTGTCAGTGTTTAATATACATTCCTTTCTCGACGATTCTGTGAAGAACCTTACCTTATCCGTCCACCTAATTTTCAACATTCCTCCAAAGCACCACTTTTCAAATGCTTCGATTGTCTTTTTTCCGGTTTTCCCACAGTCCTTGTTTCACTACCATACGTTGCTCTGCTCAAAATGTAGATTCTCAGAAATTTCTTCCTAAAATTAAGGCCTATGTTTGATACTAGTATACTTCTCTTAGCCAGAAAGGCCCTTTTTGGCAGTGCTAATCTGCTTTTTGTGTCCTCCGTGCTCCGTCCGTTTTGGGCTATTTTGCTGCCTAGGTTGTAGATCACAAATCTCTTTGTTAGTTTTCTCGTTGGTCTCATTTCTGCTACCTCTCATTACTTTCGTCTTTCTTCGATTTACTCTAAATACATATACTCTGGTTACTAGATTGTTCATTGTAATCAGCAGATTCTGTAATTCTCCTTCATTTTCACTAAGGATAGAAACATCATCAGCTAATCATGTCATTGCTATCTTTCTTCGATGTATGAATTGAACGTTATGAGCGAGAGACTACATCCCTGTCCTACACGCTTTTTAATCCGAGCACTTCGTCTTTGGTCTTCCATTCTTGTTATTCGCTCTCGGCTCTTGTAAACATTGTATGTTACCCCACTTTCAGTAGAGCTTACCCTTATTTTTCTCAGAATTTCAAACATGTTCCCATTTGACACTGTCGAACGCTTTTCGTAGGTCGACAGTTCCTACAAACGTGTTTTGGTTTATCATTAGTGTTGCTTTTATTATCAACTGCAAAGTCAGATTTGCCTCTCTGGTGTCTTTACCTTTCCTAAAGCCAAACTGATCGTCATCTAGCTCATTCTCAATTTTATTTTCCATTCTTCTGTATATTATCATTGTCAGTAACTGGGACGCATGAGATGGTAAGCTGTTTGTGAGATATTTCTCGCACTTGTCAGCTTTTGCAGTCTTCGGAATTTTGTGAATGTTATTTTTCCGAAAGTCAGATGGTATGTCGTCAGACTCACACAATCCACACACCAACGTGAATAGTCGTTTTGTTGCTTCTTCCCTCTACGATTTTAGGAATTCTGATGGAATGTTGTCTATACCTACTGCATTATTCGATATAACGTCTTCCAAGGCTCTTTTAAATTATGTTTCTAATACTGGATTCCTTATCTCTTCTAAATAGAGTCCTGTTTCGTCTTCTATCAAGTCATCAGATAAGTCTTCGCCCTCATACGGGCCTTCAGCGTACTCTTTGTACCTATCCGCTCTCTCCTCTGCAATTAACTGTGGGGTGCCCGTTGCACTCTGAATGTTACCACCCTTCATTTTAATTTCACGGAATGTTGCTCTGACTTTTCTGTATGCTGAGTCAGGCCTTCCGACAGTCATTTCTTATTCTATTTCTTCACACACTTCATGCAGCCATTACGCCTTAGCTTCCCTGCATTTCCTATTTACTTCAGTCCTAAGTGACTTGTATGTCTGTATTCCTGAATTTCCCTGAATATGTAAGAAAACATAAATTATCGTGTCTCCCTCTTCCTTTCCTTCTCTCTCCCGACCCTTTCCCTCTTTGTTTACCTTTCAGTTCGATTCATAAAGACGCAGTATTGTCTTTCATAGGTACAAACATGCTAACAAAACGAGTCTCGAAAGCTGTGCAAAACTGCTGTGTGGATCTGTCCTAGCTAATGCGACACGCTCAAGTTGGACCACTGCCATGTGTCGAGTAAACTATTGGCTTATATTCTCTGCCTGACAAAAAAGTGAAGGTTTGAAAATGGGAGAGGAAACGAAATGAAACTTCAGCAATTGAGAATGTGTGATGTTGTTGTTGTCGGCTACTGTGGGCTGTCAGCACCGACACAGACAAGGAAGGACAGAAGTTGCGATGGCCGCTGGCATGAATCCAAAGTGATCTGTACACAACACTTCAATACTAATTGAACTCTTTGTTTCCAAAAAGAAAAGAAAATTAACTTCTCTTGATTCCTGTGCTTCTCGTGACTCCTACATACAAGTACTGTTCACTGTTGCTACTCGCAGATCGTTGGTTAAGTATCGGCTTCCTAATTCTCAGTCCGATGTTCTCGAAGTCTGCGATCGAACTGGGCCCGACCAGCGATGGGCGGCTGGTTAAATCAGCGTCGACAGGGGGTGCAGAACTCTGAAAATGGTTCAAATGGCTCCGACCACTATGGGACTTAACATCTGAGGTCATCAGACCCAAGATTTAGAACTACTTAAACCTAATTAACCTAAGGACGCGCGTTTCCAGACTGAAGCGCCTAGAACCGCTCGGCTACACTGTCCGGCGCAGAACTCTGTCTTCGTGGAAGTGTGGCGCTACCCACTCCTTCCAGTCGTGCACGGGTCAGCACCTTCCTAATGCCGTTTCGCGACGTTGCGCTGATCGGTGTGTAGTCGTTGCTTTAGGACTGCACAGATGTTACTTCAATGATAACAGTATCGAGGCAAAGTTACAGTTAACGTGACCGTATGAACCTACTTGTCAGTATGAAATTGCTGCCTCTCTGACCTGGATGCAGGCACTGAGTGAGAAAGTTTCCATAAAGACATTGCATCCTATCCAGGGTCACGTTGGCCCACAACTCCCACAACTGTTGTAACATGCCCTTAATACCCACGATCTGGCACAGGGACAGTGTTGACAGTCCAGCTGGAAAGATCTGGGGATCTAGCGAGCCACATGCGCACCCCCAGTATCATGCAGACTATACACAGAGAGACGTGTGAGCGTGGACGAGCATTGTCTTCTTGAAAAAGGGCACCGTGGTACTATCGTGTGAGAGATAACCAGTGAGGACGCAGGATTTCCGTGATGTTCCATTGCGCCATCAGCGTTCCTTCAGTTACTACCATCCGTGAAGTCATATCCGATGGTTCCCCAGATCATGATGCCATGAGTAACATCGTTAAGGCTCTCCAAAGCACTGGAAGAACGGAAAAAATCGTCATATCGCCGCCATACCCGCCGAAGATGGGAATTCAGGTTAGTGCAGAACGGTTACTCATCGCTGAACACAATGGTATGCCATTCATTTGTAGTCCACGCATAACGGTAAACGGCACCACTCTACGTGCTGACGTTTGTTTTGTTATGTTAACGACCGTCTTCTGTGTAACAGCAATTCACTAGTCCTGTTGCTGCAAGTATCTGACCAAATTTACGGGATGACTCAGAATGTTGCAGAGACTCCATTACTTACTCTCGGATGGCAGGGGCATATCCGAAGGGGTGACGAGGTGCTTGGGGTGCTATGTTGCGCTCGTCCCTAATGGGGTACAGACGTGGTCCATCGAAACCTTGACGACGAGCATATCCGTCGTCACGTTCCCATGCAACCCGACATTGGGCCACTCTGACATCAGAGTACCCCACAAATCTAAATATGGTATGATTCGAGCAGCCAGCAAAATGGAGATCTACAGTGAGGCTTTCAAATTCTGTCAGATTTTGACAACGTGTTTCCACACGAGTATGTCGACAGTGATGAATCGACATATGACACTCTTCACTCTTCTTATCTACGCTGTAAGGCCTGCTAACAACGGGAACAAGACTAATGCGATTTCCTGGCCTTTCTACTTTCACAGAGAATATTGCAACTCTAATCATTTACGTTCTGGCCTAGGGTGTGTGTGTGTGTGTGTGTGTGTGTGTGTGTGTGTGTGTGTGTGTGTGTGTGTGTGCGCGCACGCGCTCACGAATTTACTTTGACATATGACCATGTCCTCTGGGTGCTTCATTGTTCTGCTGTGCAATGTTAGCTCTTAAATATTCTGTACACAGACTATATAGTACCACCTGTATACTGAGATCACTCACTACCTATCCCTTCCCTTTCAACCTCTTCCTCTCTATTGCAACCACAACTTCAGTCAGGTACCTTTTTTGCATGACTCATGCTGGAACAGGAATCCATTCTGCAATAATATAAGTTCAGAAAATGCTCATCCCATTCTCTACACGCTAGACTGTAGCTGAAAAGAATCGAATCAAAAGCGGAAGTTCCATGTTGCTAAAATGTTTCCCACAGTTCACTTGAAAGAAAGGAACAAAAAGTGACAAAAAATTAAGAAATGCATTATAAACTGCTTCTAAACGTTCACCTCCATCCTACTGCGTTATCAATCATTTTAAATGCTTCCCGTTTGTCATAGTAGTACAACATATATAGTACGTGGGTTGTCCAGAAAGAAATCCACTGCATTTTTTTCTTCAACATTCTTTATTGAACATAATGACGATTACACACACGAAAGAATAGTGTTTTATCTACACACACTATTTTTCCACGTAATCTCCATCCCGTTCTATGACCTTCCTCCAGCGCGAAACAAGAGCGTGTGTGCCCTGTCGATACCATTCCTTGTTGGCCGCAGAGGTTCTAGGCGCTTCAGTCTGGGACCGCGCTCCCGCTACGGTCGCAGATTCAAATCCTGCATCGGGCGTGTATGTGTGTGATGTCTGTGGTGTCACCGCCAGACACCACACTTGCTAGGTGGTAGCTTTTAAATCGGCCGCGGTCCGCTAGTATACCCCGGACCCGGGTGTCGCCACTGTCAGTGATCGCAGACCTAGCGCCACCACACGGCAGGTCTAGAGAGACTTACTAGCACTCGCCCCAGTTGTACGGACGACTTTGCTAGCGACTACACGGACGGAGACTCTCTCATTTGCCGAGAATATAGGTAGCATAGCCTTCAGCTAAGTCAATGGCTACGACCTAGCAAGGCGCCATTTATCCTTTGCTGTGTATCGTATGAAGCATGTCTCATCAAGAACGATGTATAGAAATGATGGATTAAAGTTAAGTATTCCAGCAGCTACGTACTTTTCTTTATAGCATTCATTACGTATCCTGTTTCAGACCTCACGCCATCCGGCGTGAGCTTATAGCGTGCATTTCGGTCTCCTCAAACCACACTGTGTCGGCACTTCTGTCGACACATCAATGTCTTTAGGTTAGTTAGGTTTAAGTAGTTCTAAGTTCTAGGCGACGGATGACCTCAGATGTTAAGTCCTATAGTGCTCAGAGCCATTTGAACCATTTGATACCAATCCTTGTCCTGGTGGCGGAGCCAGTGGTTCAATGTGCGAATCACCTCCTCATCGTCCTCAAAATGTGTTCCACGAATATCATCCTTTAATGGCGAATGACAAAAACAGCTCGCTGCAACATGTCAGGTGTGACAGCCGTGGATGGTCTCCCAAAACGCTGCAAATCGTTGAGCTCCGCCGAACCGCTTTCTAATGACTTCACCCTCCGTGCCCAGTGACTAACTGCACTTCTGTCGACAACAGATGATCCATAGACTTTGCACAAGCATTTGTGAATATTCCGCACAGTTGCTCTTTCTGCAGTGAGATATTCAATGACGGCAAATTGCTTGTAACGTACATCAGCTATAGACGCCATTTTGAAACAGTCCTGCGCCTACGCTATCAGTCGGAAGTGACGGAAATTTGGCGCTCTCACTCAGGAGACTGAAAATAGTACATACATAACGTTTCGTATTTTAAACATTATTTTCGGATGAGAAAAGGAATGTGGTGCATTACTTTCTGGGGAATCCTCGGACATTTGTATTTTCCGTCTGTTGTTGATTGTTGTCCATCTTCGGTTCGTTGTTTTACTTACAGGATGTGTTAGAGGCATCCGTTTTGTATCTTCTTTTTTGTACACACGGACCATGACGTAGTATTCTGTCTCGTGCCAGCATAGGGTTTTAGTGGCGTGACAGGGATGAACCATTTACTTCTACCGCTTTTGCATTCTTTCACAGTGATTTAGCGTTATTTTATTGTAAGGCTATTAAGGCGCAGCATTAAAGCGCTGCCGCTAATTTCGTATAATATATTCTCTTAATGACTTCTAGCATTAAGTCGCTGCCCAGTATCGTCTAACTGCAAGGAGTATTAGGGTCTGTTGGTTAGCTGCTTTCAGCGATAGTTACATTATAGCTTCCCAGCCTTGTAGGAGTCGCCCCATCAACCACACCTTCATATAATTATGGCTGACGGGTTACGAGTAACTTCCTTACCAGTGAAACTGATACCGATAGTAAAGCTATTAATGCCGCCTGTTGTTGTTGTTGTTGTTGTGGTCTTCAGTCCTGAGACTGGTCTGATGCAGCTCTCCATGCTACTCTATCCTGTGCAAGCTTTTTCATCTCCCAGTACCTACTGCAACCTACATCCTTCTGAATCTGCTTAGTGTATTCATCTCTTGGTCTCCCTCTACGATTTTTACCCTCCACGCTGCCCTCCAATACTAAATTGGTGATCCCTTGATGCCTCAGAACATGTCCTACCAACCGATCCCTTCTTCTGGTCAAGTTGTGCCACAAACTTCTCTTCTCCCCAATCCTGTTCAATACTTCCTCATTAGTTATGTGATCTACCCATCTAATCTTCAGCATTCTTCTGTAGCACCACATTTCGAAAGCTTCTATTCTCTTCTTGTCCAAACTATTTATCGTCCATGTTTCACTTCCATACATGGCTACACTCCATACGAATACTTTCAGAAATGACTTCCTGACACTTAAATCAATACTGGATGTTAACAAATTTCTCTTCTTCAGAAACGCTTTCCTTGCCATTGCCAGCCTACATTTTATATCCTCTCTACTTCGACCATCATCAGTTATTTTGCTCCCCAAATAGCAAAACTCCTTTACTACTTTAAGTGCCTCATTTCCTAATCTAATTCCCTCAGCATCACCCGACTTAATTAGACTACATTCCACTATCCTTGTTTTGCTTTTGTTGATGTTCATCTTATATCCTCCTTTCAAGACACTGTCCATTCCATTCAACTGCTCTTCCAAGTCCTTTGCTGTCTCTGACAGAATTACAATGTCATCGGCGAACCTCAAAGTTTTTATTTCTTCTCCATGAATTTTAATACCTACTCCGAATTTTTCTTTTGTTTCCTTTACTGCTTGCTCAATATACAGATTGAACAACATCGGGGAGAGGCTACAACCCTGTCTTACTCCCTTCCCAACCACTGCTTCCCTTTCATGTCCCTCGACTCTTATAACTGCCATCTGGTTTCTGTACAAATTGTAAATAGCCTTTCGCTCCCTGTATTTTACCCCTGCCACCTTTAGAATTTGAAAGAGAGTATTCCAGTCAACATTGTCAAAAGCTTTCTCTAAGTCTACAAATGCTAGAAACGTAGGTTTGCCTTTCCTTAATCTTTCTTCTAAGATAAGTCGTAAGGTCAGTATTGCCTCCCGTGTTCCAGTGTTTCTACGGAATCCAAACTGATCTTCCCCGAGGTTGGCTTCTACTAGTTTTTCCATTCGTCTGTAAAGAATTCGTGTTAGTATTTTGCAGCTGTGACTTATTAAGCTGATAGTTCGGTAATTTTCGCATCTGTCAACACCTGCTTTCTTTGGGATTGGAATTATTATATTCTTCTTGAAGTCTGAGGGTATTTCGCCTGTTTCATACATCTTGCTCACCAGATGGTAGAGTTTTGTCAGGACTGGCTCTCCCAAGGCCGTCAGTAGTTCCAATGGAATGTTGTCTACTCCAGGGGCCTTGTTTCGACTCAGGTCTTTCAGTGCTCTGTCAAACTCTTCACGCAGTATCATATCTCCCATTTCATCTTCATCTACATCCTCTTCCATTTCCATAATATTGTCCTCAAGTACATCGCCCTTGTATAGACCCTCTATATACTCCTTCCACCTTTCTGCTTTCCCTTCTTTGCTTAGAACTGGGTTTCCATCTGAGCTCTTGATATTCATACAAGTCGTTCTCTTATCTCCAAAGGTCTCTTTAATTTTCCTGTAGGCGGTATCTATCTTACCCCCAGTGAGATAGGCCTATACGTCCTTACATTTGTCCTCTAGCCATCCCTGCTTAGCCATTTTGCACTTCCTGTCGATCTCATTTTTGAGACGTTTGTATTCCTTTTTGCCTGTTTCACTTACTGCATTTTTATATTTTCTCCTTTCATCAATTAAATTCAATATTTCTTCTGTTACCCAAGGATTTCTACTAGCCCTAGTCTTTTTACCTACATGATCCTCTGCTGCCTTCACTACTTCATTCCTCAAAGCTACCCATTCTTCTTCTACTGTATTTATTTCCCCCATTCCTGTCAATTGCTCCCTTATGCTCTCCCTGAATCTCTGTACAACCTCTGGTTCTTTTAGTTTATCCAGGTCCCATCTCCTTAAATTCCCACCTTTTTGCAGTTTCTTCAGTTTTAATCTACAGGTCATAACCAATAGATTGTGTTCAGAGTCCACATCTGCCCCTGGAAATGTCTTACAATTTAAAACCTGGTTCCTAAATCTCTGTCTTACCATTATATAATCTATCTGATACCTTTTAGTATCTCCAGGGTTCTTCCATGTATACAACCTTCTTTCATGATTCTTAAACCAAGTGTTAGCTATGATTATGTTGTGCTCTGTGCAAAATTCTACCAGGCGGCTTCCTCTTTCATTTCTGTCCCCCAATCCATATTCACCTACTATGTTTCCTTCTCTCCCTTTTCCTACACTCGAATTCCAGTCACCCATGACTATTAAATTTTCGTCTCCCTTCACAATCTGAATAATTTCTTTTATTTCATCATACATTTCTTCAATTTCTTCGTCATCTGCAGAGCTAGTTGGCATATAAACTTGTACTACTGTAGTAGGTGTGGGCTTCGTATCTATCTTGGCCACAATAATGCGTTCACTATGCTGTTTGTAGTAGCTTACCCGCATTCCTATTTTCCTATTCATTATTAAACCTACTCCTGCATTACCCCTATTTGATTTTGTGTTTATAACCCTGTAGTCACCTGACCAGAAGTCTTGTTCCTCCTGCCACCGAACTTCACTAATTCCCACTATATCTAACTTCAACCTATCCATTTCCCTTTTTAAATTTTCTAACCTACCTGCCCGATTAAGGGATCTGACATTCCACGCTCCGATCCGTAGAACGCCAGTTTTCTTTCTCCTGATAACGACATCCTCTTGAGTAGTCCCCGCCCGGAGATCCGAATGGGGGACTATTTTACCTCCGGAATATTTGACCCAAGAGGACGCCATCATCATGTAATCATACAGTAAAGCTGCATGCCCTCGGGAAAAATTACGGCTGTAGTTTCCCCTTGCTTTCAGCCGTTCGCAGTACCAGCACAGCAAGGCCGTTTTGGTTATTGTTACAAGGCCAGATCAGTCAATCATCCAGACTGTTGCCCTTGCAACTACTGAAAAGGCTGCTGCCCCTCTTCAGGAACCACACGTTTGTCTGGCCTCTCAACAGATACCCCTCCGTTGTGGTTGCACCTACGGTACGGCTATCTGTATCGCTGAGGCACGCAAGCCTCCCCACCAACGGCAAGGTCCATGGTTCATGCTTTTGAATTTCGTTCGGCCTTAAGATCGAACAGATCCCGATTTGTCGGAGGTAGATAGGTTTCTTACCGGATCTTAGACCAATTCATGAAACAGGCGCAAATAGAACGATTCTGAGAACTACGTAATAAATTTGTTGTTAATTTTATTAATCACATGAACAAAGCCCTTTTTCTCAGTACTTCGACTTTCACGACTACAGTTTTCTTGTTTTGTATCATGAGAAATTTGATTATTCTTATGTTAACAATGTGCATTTGGAATCTACAGTCCTCTGTACCAAGTGTGGCTGATAAGCCACAGTCTTCGATACAGTCCATCGACTTTGACCAATGAGGTCATGACAAGCCCGGAAATGGAAGAGAAAGATAAATTTAAAATTGGCTACGAATGATGTCACTCGTTTTCATTGCGCGATAATACGAACATCAAATACAGGCTCGAACAAACTCCTAATAATAATTATAGGAGCTTACGGAAAAGGCACAGGAAATGGGGTTTTGGCACAGTGAAAAAGTAAAATCTAACATGACATCTACTAAACTACGAGGGTTGTTAACTATACAAAATAGTGAAACAAAAGGCAAAAACGATACCAGTAGCCCCTTAGGAAGAAGTCGAGCACGACAGTGGGAACAAATAAAAGAAAGAATAAGAATAAGAATAATAACAAACTGACTGAGGCTAGATCTCTGAAACCAACTATCACGCCGAGCAAGAAAATGTATTCAGCAATGATTCCAAGTTCATTTAAATTGCAGTTACTGTTTTCGCTAGTTATTAATGCAGCTGAAGAGAGTGTTTAATATCTGTTTACAAGTGTACGTTCGTTAGCGTATGGCGTCTTTCCTCATATTAGTACTACGTTAGTGCTAAAGGACCGTGGACGGTGGACGGTGGACGGTATCGAAGGCTCAAGTTGACGAAGTATGGCGGAGAATACGTAATATAGGACCTAAAGAATCTTTATCTCTTCTAGGTCACTCTCGTGCTCTAATCATTTGCTATATTTACTAATACCGTGGAGCAGCAAAGTTTTCTTTTTTCCTTCCCTTTTGTTCCCGTTGATATTTCTATTATTTTCTGTGGCGTAAAGGTATACAGTGGGGTCCATAAAAAATCACCCTCGTGTGCTTGAACAAGGTACTGCTTGAACGAGTAACTAGCGGAATTAACACGTAACTAACCGAAGTTGCACGTGCAAAGATTTTCCCGAGCGTGGGAGACTGGTGACATTTATGTTCCCTCCCTGTTTCTTCGCTGATGGTAGACGGTAAAAAAGACGGTCATTAGCGAAGTTTTCAGTACCCCTATTGTCTCTAGCTTTATGGTAGTAACCATTACGTGACCCTTATGTAGAAGGAAATAGTGTTTCTTGACTCAGTATTTGAACGTGAGCTCTGTGACTGTTCAGGATAAAATCCTCCGCGATGCAAAATGCCCTAATGTCAACTTTCTATTGTATGCACACAGGAAAGACGAAGAGGAGATGAAAGAAAAGCGTCTTAAAGTAACACATTTTCATTCGTTCAAGTAGTGATACATGATTCAATTTTCTCTTTCTGTCTATAGACGAAAGTAATGCTCTGCGATACTATTACACTGATGATACTGCTATGGGGGAATGCTTTTATGTTTCTTCTCGTCAACACATTTGCAAAATCTCTGTCGTGTACAGAATAAAGTACAATAAGGGTCATTTCATTAAATGGTGGGTATCACTATGCTCCTGTAATCACCCTCATTAATAGGCAGCCCCAAGTGTTCCTTCGCCCTAACCGAAAAAAGGACAAGTAGTTTACTTAAAATTTCATTTTACGCAGAAAACTGAGCATCAAGATGCATTCGACTTTAATAATAGTTCCATACTGAAACATATGGACTGCAACTGATGGAAAGACTGACTGTATTTCGTGTAGATAATCAAGCGTGTGAACAGGAACGGAATTTTAGAATCAAATTTTTCTTTGATATTAAGTAGCTACGAATTACACGTCTGGCTGGTGCAACATATTGAAATCGAAATAACTGCATATAATATTTGTTCGTCAACAAATACAACTGAAGTGAAAGTACTACGAGCCTTTTATCCATCATGTTCCAGCATGGAAGATTGAAAAAATTATTTAATTTTCAAAATTTTCACAAGTCAGGGCTATTTTACAAATTGCTGCCTTTCAAGAAAAATGTACGTGGTAGCAATCACCTTTTCTCAGGGAGAATTCCTAGCATAAAAATGTTCTACTGGCATTCTAATGTCACATATGTCATGAAGAGTCCCGAAACGAAAGTCGCGTGTTTGTTAAGAAAGAGGCTAGTTTCTGGCTACGCGTTGTAAAACCACTATTGCCAAATTCTCCTGTGTTCTGGAAGAAACAAGATATTACTCATGGAAAAGTGTCGGGAGTTACCGGAAGTATGGAGACCCTAGTACTTCTAACAGTGGCCGAGGAAATCGCTCCGTAAAATCTGTAACAAGCACAGCTATCGTTCATTCCTGTGTAAATATGGAGCAGAGTGGGAAGACAATTTGTAAGCTGCCCGGAAGGCGGGTAGGCACAGCGCTGACATCTTTCGTCATGCCGATGAAGCAGTTTACAGAGATATAATTTCTGCCACATTAAACACGAACTCTGCGAAAAAATGCGCGTGTTGGTTTCGCTTATATTTATATCAAAGAATAAAATGACGGTGGTTTCCACATCATAGAAATTCTGACATCTGAGCTTGCGACGACTTCCGTCTCAGCTTGCGACTACCTCCAGTATTTTAGTATTTTGGTGAGACATATTGCAACATTGAGCTTTCACATTTCAGGACCTGTTTCTAAGCGGCACATCGTAATTTAATTGCATGAAAAAAGTAATGCTGAGAACAGTAGTTACTCGCCGCTCAGTAAGCACAACAGGATTTTTCAAATACACACATATCTTTTTTTTTTGTTTTGTCATCAGTCTACTGACTGGTTTGATGCGGCCCGCCACGAATTCCTTTCCTGTGCTAACCTCTTCAGCTCAGAGTAGCACTTGCAACCTACGTCCTCAATTATTTGCTTGACGTATTCCAATCTCTGTCTTCCTCTACAGTTTTTGCCCTCTACAGCTCCCTCTAGTACCATGGAAGTCATTCCCTCATGTCTTAGCAGATGTCCTATCATCCTGTCCCTTCTCGTTATCAGTTTTTTCCACATATTCCTTTCCTCTCCGATTCTGCGTAGAACCTCCTCATTCCTTACCTTATCAGTCCACCTAATTTTCAACATTCGTCTATAGCACCACATCTCAAATGCTTCGATTCTCTTCTGCTCCGGTTTTCCCACAGTCCATGTTTCACTACCATACAATGCAGTACTCCAGGCGTACATCCTCAGAAATTTCTTCCTCAAATTAAGGCCGGTATTTGATATTAGTAGACTTCTCTTGGCCAGAAATGCCTTTTTTGCCATAGCGAGTCTGCTTTTGATGTCCTCCTTGCTCCGTCCGTCATTGGTTATTTTACTGCCTAGGTAGCAGAATTCCTTAACTTCATTGACTTCGTGACCATCAATCCTGATGTTAAGTTTCTCGCTGTTCTCATTTCTACTACTTCTCATTACCTTCGTCTTTCTCCGATCTACTCTCAAACCATACTGTGTACTCATTAGACTGTTCATTCCGTTCAGCAGATCATTTAATTCTTCTTCACTTTCACTCAGGATAGCAATGTCATCAGCGAATCGTATCATTGATATCCTTTCACCTTGTATTTTAATTCCACTCCTGAACCTTTCTTTTATTTCCATCATTGCTTCCTTGATGTACAGATTGAAGAGTAGGGGCGAAAGGCTACAGCCTCGTCTTACACCCTTCTTAATACGAGCACTTCGTTCTTGATCGTCCACTCTTGTTATTCCCCCTTGGTTGTTGTACATATTGTATATGACCCTTCTCTCCCTATAGCTTACCCCTACTTTTTTCAGAATCTCGAACAGCTTGCACCATTTTATATTGTCGAACGCTTTTTCCAGGTCGACAAATCCTATGAAAGTGTCTTGATTTTTCTTTACCCTTGCTTCCATTATTAGCCGTAACGTCAGAGTTGCCTCTCTCGTCCCTTCACTTTTCGTAAAGCCAAACTGATCGTCACCTAGCGCATTCTCAATTTTCTTTTCCATTCTTCTGTATATTATTCTTGTAAGCAGCTTCGATGCATGAGCTGTTAAGCTGATTGTGCGATAATTCTCGCACTTGTCAGCTCTTGGCGTCTTCGGAATTGTGCAGATGATGCTTTTCCGAAAGTCAGATGGTATATCGCCAGACTCATATATTCTACACACCAACGTGAATAGTCGTTTTGTTGCCACTTCCCCCAATGATTTTAGAAATTCTGATGGAATGTTATCTATCCCTCCTGCCTTGTTTGACCGTAAGTCCTCCAAAGCTCTTTTAAATTCCGATTCTAATACTGGATCCCCTATCTCTTCTAAATCGACTCCTGTTTCTTCTTCTATCACATCAGACAAATCTTCACCCTCATAGAGGCTTTCAATGTATTCTTTCCACCTATCTGCTCTCTCCTCTGCATTTAACAGTGGAATTCCCGTTGCACTCTTAATGTTACCACCGTTGCTTTTAATGTCACCAAAGGTTGTTTTGACTTTCCTGTATGCTGAGTCTGTCCTTCCGACAATCATATCTTTTTCGATGTCTTCACATTTTTCCTGCAGCCATTTCGTCTTAGCTTCCCTGCCCTTCCTATTTGTTTCATTCCTCAGCGACTTGTATTTCTGTATTCCTGATTTTCCTGGAACGTGTTTGTACTTCCTCCTTTCATCAATCAACTGAAGTATTTCTTCTTTTACCCATGGTTTCTTCGCAGCTACCTTCTTTGTACCTATGTTTTCCTTCCCAACTTCTGTGATGGCCCTTTTTAGAGATGTCCACTCCTCTTCAACTGTACTGCGTACTGCGCTATTCCTTATTGCTGTATCTAAAGCGTTAGAGAACTTCAAACGTATCTCGTCATTCCTTAGTACTTCCGTACCCCACTTCTTTGCGTATTGATTCTTCCTGACTAATGTCTTAAACTTCAGCCTACTCTTCATCACGACTAGATTGTGATCTGAGCCTATATCTGCTCCTGGATACGCCTTGCAATCCAGTAGCTGATTTCGGAATCTCTGTCTCACAATGATGTAATCTAACTGAAATCTTCCCATATCTCCCGGCCTTTTCCAAGTATACCTCCTCCTCTTGTGATTCTTGAACAGGGTATTCCCTATTACTAGCTGAAACTTGTTACAGAACTCAATTAGTCTTTCTCCTCTTTCATTCCTAGTCCCAAGCCCATATTCTCCTGTAACCTTTTCTTCTACTCCTTCGCCTAGAACTGCATTCCGGTCGCCTATGACTATTAGATTTTCGTCCCCCTTTACATACTGCATTACCCTTTCAATATCTTCATACACTTTCTGTATCTGTTCATCTTCAGCTTGCGACGTCGGCATGTATACCTGAACTATCGTTGTCGGTGTTGGTCTGCTGTCGATTCTGATTACAACAACCCGGTCACTGAACTGTTCACAGTAACACACTCTCTGCCCTACCTTCCTATTCCTAACGAATCCTACACCTGTTATACCATTTTCTGCTGCTGTTGATATTACCCGATACTCATCTGACCAGAAATCCTCATCTACTACGAAACGTTCTTTCACTGATTTGCACCATTTCGTGTCGGAAACCGGTAAGAACATAGCTCACTCATGGCAGACAAACCATCAAAATACGACAGACTGCATATGTTCTATACAACACTTCACTCAGATGTTTTGAAAGTTAGAAATGTGTGCAGTCATCGTTGGCGGCAACTTCTTATCTCATAATGTAATCCTTTCGTCACACAAACTACAATGTTTCCCATAAAAAAATAATAGTGAATATACTATGTAGACAGACATCCAGCTTCTTTCTCTAATCACAGAACGAAAATAATCCAGCACCACCACACTCTCAAAAATAGGATTTACCGTATGTTTCTTCACACTCCTCCATTTCCCAGCATTTATTCATTTCATTTTTTCTTATGAATATTGTTTACGTTCCTCATATTTCTTGTAGTTACAGTGATAATTCTTTCTTTAAATTGGTTTGTGTATGACTCTCCATGTTTTTCACTTCCTGAAGTAGCCTTGTCAAGCACTAATTTTATTTTATTTCACTGACTTTTTTTATTAATATAAATTGTTCAGTAGCTTGCTGTGAGAGTTTTGTGTTAGTTTTCTTACTGTTTACTCCCATTATGTTTATTTACTATTCAACTTTCTACATTGCATTACCACCACACTGTCAAAAATGTTATTTACTGTACATTTCTGCTTCAATCTCGATGTGTAACTTTTTCTCCAATTTAGTTTACAAACATTGTAACTTCTTTGGTGACAATAGTCAATTAATGTCTGAAGATGGCCTTCAAAGCTGAAAACCGATTATCACAATAAAAGTAATAATGTAGAACAAAGGAAAACTAGTACATTTTTGTTTATTAATCCATAATATTTAAGATGAAGTCGCAGTTTTCTAGCGAAAAAATATTCTCATAGCTGACCCTTGTTTTCTGTGATATGGGGCGACAGCCAGAAGACCTCGTGCAGCCGTTAACTCTCTCGGCAGTGTGTATCACACGACTCCTGTCTATAAAGTGATTTTTTATAATATATCAAGCTTTCAGTGGTTATTGCTATCAATAATGTCAAAAGCTTTATAGAAATGAACAAAAACCCACAAATACTTATGAGACGAAATAAGAAGTCTTGAACAATAACTACGAGGGTCAGCCTAAAAGTAAAAATAAATTTATTTACCCAAATATTTTGTTTGTGACAATGAAAGAAAATTCACTTTACAAGATATTTTGATAATTTAGCTATTTTTCACGTAATTGCTTTTCAAATTTAACGTTTATCGGAGCGAACCATAAGCTTTCCTATGCCTTCTGCAGACTCACTTTTCGCCAAGTTGTTGAACACGT
The DNA here is from genome assembly GCF_021461385.2 of Schistocerca piceifrons. Lineage (NCBI taxonomy): Eukaryota > Metazoa > Arthropoda > Insecta > Orthoptera > Acrididae > Schistocerca > Schistocerca piceifrons. The sequence continues at coordinate 67,125,352 of NC_060139.1, forward strand.
CACTAATGTCCTTTTCCACTTCTTTCTCATTTCCGTAGTGCTTTCTCCACAAAAAAATCCTTCGATATTGGAAAAAAGCCATAATCAGTCGGGTCTATAAGGCGGCTGTTCAGAGACCGATCACTTTAACTACGAAGCAAATCCTTTGTCAACCCAGCAGAATGCAGGCTAGCCTTACCGTAAAGAAGCACAATGCGGTTGGACGACTGTCGACGCCATTTGTATTGACCGGCGCGGCCTGATCGGTGTAGAATATGACAGCGTGACGCTTCGTTCCTGGTTTCTCCTCTAGGTATGTAGTCGATGAGCGCCATGCCCTTTAGAACCCAAACCAATGTGGCCGTAACAGTTTTGTTTCGCTGTTTTTGGTTATGTTGGGGACCGGAAGTGAAACAGTTCCACAGGCTGGAGACAGTTTTATAGACTTCCGAGCGAAACCTAGAGCTCGTCGTCAGTAAGTATGCGGTTGAAAAACTCCTCACCATCGTGCTCGTAGAGAGTGGGAGAAGTCAGTGGAGCTCCCATTCTTAGTTTTTTTGTGTTCATTTGTCAAAACTCGAAGAACCCACTTCCCATACGGTTTTTTGTACGCTAAATCCCCGCCAACAAACTGTAGAAGACCTGATGGTGAAATTTCAGAAAAAATGATTCAAATGGCTCTGAGCACTATGGGACTCAACATCTTAGGTCATAAGTCCCCTAGAACTTAGAACTACTTAAACGTAACTAACCTAAGGACATCACACATACCCATGCCCGAGGCAGGATTCGAACCTGCGACCGTAGCAGTCCCGCGGTTCCGAACTGCAGCGCCAAAACCGCTAGACCACCGCGGCCGGCAAATTTCAGAAAAGCACTGGCCCAGTCCATCAGGAGGCCCAGCACGTTGAATGAAATCCTTCATGTTTACTATGAGTTCGTCACTCACAGCTGAAGATCGGACTTATCGTTCATCAACACGAATACTCGTTCGGCCGCTATCAAACAAGGTGCTTCATTTGGAACGGAATCTTGGTTCGTTACATTTTCGTAAATCACCGTTGTCAGTAAATTTCGATATATGGTGGACCTTTCTTGCATTCAGAAACAGTATTACCCTATGAGCATCACAATTGGTGGGGTCGTTAATTTTGTCACACATCTTGAACCCGCACAAATAAAAAGTAAACTACCGTCCGTGCTCTCTATTAGCTTCATAGCGGCGCCGACGATTAGGAAGATCTATGACACCACGGCGGGGGTGGGCTGAAATTGCGTGACCCTTCAGTTCAAAACGTTCTTTACTTTTAGACTGGCCCATGCAGTTAAAGTAGCTGAACATTTCATAAACAAGGAAAGTACTACGCAAGGCAGGCACGAGGCTTATATAGAGGACCGGCACAGGACGCTGATGTCGAAGTTATACGTTTCTAAGTCTGATCAATGACTTCCAAATTTCTCTGCCCCCGAAGACGACGTCTTCTGATGGAGCTCATGACGGTGTCGATCCTTGAAATTATCCGCTTTTCAGTTCGTGAAACTCTTCGCTAGAACTGCGCTGTGCCTGTGCTTTGGTCCCTATGCCGTGTGGCAGCGTCCCTGAAAGCTGTTGTCCAGGAGAGACAGGCAGCTCAGCTCTGTTCATAGACTATCGCTTCCCTCCTTATCGATGGATTTGCAACGAGAGCTAGGAATCAAAATATCTTACAATTAAATGAACACCCTTAGCTGCTTACAGGCGTTGACATACGTCAACGGGGACAGATGAAAATGTGTGCCCCGATCGGGACTCGAACCCGGGATCTCCTGCTTACATGGTAGACGCTTTATACATCTGAGCCACCAAAGACACAGAGGTTAGCGCGACTGCAGGGATTTATCTCTGGCACGCCTCCTGCGAAACCCACATTCTCAATGTATTGTCCCACACTACATTCGTAGTGCCCCCGCCCATTATACTCATTACGCGCGGCGCGTTGCCGATTTCGGACATGTCCGGAAGAACAGATACCATCTTAGTATATATATCAAAATATCTCTTTTTTTTCCCCTCCGTGCCGGCCGAAGTGGCCGTGCGGTTAAAGGCGCTGCAATCTGGAACCGCAAGACCACTACGGTCGCAGGTTCGAATCCTGCCTCGGGCATGGATGTTTGTGATGTCCTTAGGTTAGTTAGGTTTAACTAGTTCTAAGTTCTAGGGGACTAATGACCTCAGCAGTTGAGTCCCATACTGCTCAGAGCCATTTGAACCATTCCCCTCCGTCTACTTCGTTTCTCCTGAAAGACAGCTTCGAATGTAGCATTACAGGTAACAGTCAAAAATTTAAGAAAACGGTGTAAGCCTGCAACGCAAAAATAATTTTAATTCATCCTGACTGAGTGTCAGTACGTTTACGTTATTTAGGAGAGCTTTGCCAGAGAACGCATGGCGGCGATGTTGGAGAAAATTATGGTTTTGAAATTTCGCACATGACGATGTTAGTAACGGAAGCAAAAGGTCAGATACAAGAAAGACAGGGAAGAAAATCCGCCATGTACATTTGAAAAAGAACAATTCCGACGTTACTCTTAATGTATTTGGGAAATTTCTGGTCGGGACTGATACTTCGACGTCACTCTTCGGATGCTGTTCCAGTGTCTTAGCCACTACCATGATTCTTTCGGGTAAATGCGTAATGAAACTATGAAAGTAATGACAAGAGTTCAGTGAAATGTTAGAGTATAGGTCATTTATGCAAGGTCGGTTAAATTCAATTTCTGTCAGCTTCGATACTGTTGCGTTATTGTAACAAAATGTTTGACGATGGAACGTGTGAAGGGTTCCACGCACACAGTATCATATATTTGTTGCTTTGTTTATGTTGCACGGTTGTAAATATTGCGGTGGCATAATATTACAGAAAGGCCTCGCACCATCGAAATTCATAACCGCTAACAGCAGTATATCCTGTTTTTAGAGTATAACAGTACTGTGTACGCTCCAGTGCAAATCGAGAGCGGTTGCTGCCTCGATAGCAGAGAATTGTTAACGCTGTCACGTTTATGAACGTAATATTGATGATAAATATTCACACACAGTATTAATTAATGCTATTATGGCACGCATTATTGTCTTCTATGTTGTTTGGTCAAAAAATTTATTTTTGTTCAAATCTAAGTTACAATTATTTTTGCCGTTCAAGTGGCAGTCACCCAAGAGACCTTGAGCTCCAATTAGATTAGAATTGAAACAATGACAGTTGTTCTGAACTGAAGAGAAATTGAAACTTCCTGGCAGATTGAAACTGTGTGCCCGACCGAGACTCGAACTCGGGACCTTTGCCTTTCGCGGGCAAGTGCTCCACCAACTGAGCTACCGAAGCACGACTCACGCCCGGTACTCACACCTTTACTTCTGCCAGTATCTCGTCTCCTACCTTCCAAACTTTACAGAAGCTCTTCTGCAAACCTTGCAGAACTAGCACTCCTGAAAGAAAGGATGCTGCGGAGACATGGCTTAGCCACAGCCTGGGGGATGTTTCCAAAATGAGATTTTCACTCTGCAGCGGAGTGTGCGCTGATATGAAACTTCCTGGCAGATTAAAACTGTGTGCCCGACCGAGACTCCGCAGTATCCTTTCTTTCAGGAGTGCTAGTTCTGCAAGGTTCGCAGAAGAGCTTCTGTAAAGTTTGGAAGGTAGGAGACGAGATACTGGCAGAAGTAAAGCTGTGAGTACCGGGCGTGAGTCGTGCTTCGGTAGCTCAGTTGGTCAGTTCGGCGCTAGCGGCCGTGCGAAGCGGAGGTCCGCCTGTGCGGCGTGTGCGAGTGTTTGTTTACTTGTGGACTTAGTCTGCACGCGGGCTAGTAACACCGATCATGGCGAACAAGTACAGGAAAACTACATTACGATTCAATTTCTGCAAAGACTACGAACGACCAAAGGCTTTAGCAGTGGAACGATTCATTCGAGAGGACGTCAAGATACCGCCAAACGATATTATCGGAATTCACCTATCCATCGTTAGTCCCACGGTGTATGTTAAGATGGTAAATGACGCGGCGTGTGAGAGAATTCTACAGGCGACAAAAGCAGGTCTCCGATTTTGCCATAGTGACGGGAATGTCGGCACGGTAACTGTAGAACATGCTGGTCTGGGTATACGGACAATACGTGTTTTTGAGCTGCCATTTGAGCTCCCGGCTGACGCAGTTATCGAGGCTTTTAAGCCATACGGCACAGTACATAGTCACACAGCAGAACGCTGGACACAATTCGCCACATACCCCGTTCTTAACGGAGTGCGGCAGATCACTATTGATCTTCAGAAGCATGTACCGTCCTATCTGACAATTGGTGGTTGTCGGGCGGTGGTGATTTACGATGGTCAACCACGTACATGTTCTGGATGTGGCCAGGAGGGACACCTCAGGTCGAACTGTATGCAACGGCGGATTACGCAACTGCCTTCAGATGTGCGGGAGCCGCCGCCGGCGATGACAGTACTACCGATCACCTACGCCAAAGCCCTCACTGCGTCCGCTGATGACCGAAAGGACACAGCCTCGGTGGAAGATCAAGATGGCACTCTCCGAAACCTTGTCGCAGACGTCGGGATGACAGAGCATGCTGCTCCGTCGAGCATACAATCTACGGCAACAACATCAGATGAGACCGAACTCCCACCCAGCACACCGATAGTATAAGAAGCAGTTCCAGCCACTACGGATGCTGTTCCGTCTGAAACGCACTCAGACGACATCATTAGTTTCGACCGAACTCCCGCCAAGTTCAGCGATGGGACTCGAAACACTTCCAGTTCCTACGGATGCTTTTCTGTCGGGCAGCCGTGATTCCCTGCAATCTGAGGACACGGACGGAAGATCACGCAAACAGCGTTCCCCGAAAAGGAGGAAACGGCGGCGTCGCACGACATCTCCTCGGGATGACTCCCCTTGCCCCGACGACGATGTGCCTGTGGACCAAGACGACACAACAGCCTCTACGAAACAGGATGAGGCACTGGGAACTGTTAGATCCGACCCACAGCGGTCTGTCACATTGACGGTACCGGGACGTGGTGATGCTGAAGAGAAATCACAGCCAGTTGGCTCTCCAGACGCAGATGCTGTGGCTATGGACACGAATATATCACAGCCTGAAAAGATGTGGTATGAGGATATTGAGGAGCGCCGGACGTCATACAGAGGCAGCCGGCACTCACGAAGACGGACTAATAATTGCTGAAGGTGAAGGGAGAGGGGCGAGAGAACGTCTTCTAACTCAGCCCCCGGCGCCGGTGCAGGGAGATGATGTTGCGCCTCGACAGAGTGGGATTCAACGCCATGCGGACCGTATTGCGACATTAAATATCAATGACGTGCGTTCACCGGCCAAAATACACCTATTGAAGGAAACGGTTTGGGCATCTGATGTGGATATTGCTTTGCTGCAGGAAGTCCACATAGCTGCACTCCCATACATCGCAGGCTACCAATCCTATTCGTCACTTGGAGATCACAATGGGAGTGGGGTGGCAGTTTACGTGCGAGATGGCTTCCCAGTGGAAAACGTGTGTTATCTTCCGTCGGCCAGGGGAATGGCTTTCACGACGTTTGGGACACGCATCATCAATCTTTATGCACCGTCGGGAAACAATCGGCGGCGGGAAAGGGCGCGATTTTATGCAGAAGACATTGCTCCACTATTCCATGGACGTTCTGAATGTGTAATAATTGGTGGAGATTTCAACTGTGTTCTCAGCCAGAAAGACCAATGGCCGCAAGCAAACATCAGCCAGGAGTTGCGAATCGTTGTCAACGACCTTGTACTTAGTGACACGTGGGAATTACGACATGGAGCTGCACCGGGATACACCTATGTGACAAGTCATTCGGCGAGCAGATTAGATCGCATTTATATCTCACGGGCTCATGCAAATGATGTCCAGGACGCGGAACGCTGGCCATTGGCATTTTCCGATCACAGCGCTTACATCTGTACGGTGCTTCTTCCCCGTAGAGAGGTGTGGAACAGTAAGGCCCCGTGGAAACTAAACATTCATCATCTACATGATCCTGAATGCCGCCAACGGATCCTTGAGACATGGACGATGTGCGAGCGAAGGGTTGGAAGGTATGCGACGAAGCTTGATTGGTGGCTGACTTGTGCTAAACCGGCGCTTCGCCGTACGTTCATCTCATATAGCAGGGAAATGGCAGAATGGCGCCGCCGTACCACCGACTTTTATTTTGCAGCACTGCGCGACCTGGATGATGGCCCGCCGGGACAGGACATCTGGATCGAACGCAAAAGGATAAAAGCTAAACTAGTGGCTTTAGCTCGGAAACATCTTCAGGGAACCATGGTGCGCGCCAGATGTCACGATACGATAAGGCACGAGATTCCTTCCTTGCACCACGTCGTGAATGAACGAAAGCACCGACGACGCGTTTTGGTACGGGAGTTAATCACCCGCGAAGACCGAAGAGTGACGCGTCAAGCGGACATTGTCTCTGCATTCGTCGACCATTACCAACACATCTATCGGGAAGAAGCAGTCTCTTTCGATGACTTCGACCGTATAGCCACGTCCGTCTCCCGTACACTGACGGTGGAAGCCGCGGGAACCTTACTGGAAGCCATTAGCTGTGAGGAAGTACATGATGCGATCGCACAAGGTGCGTTGAATCGGTCCCCAGGCATTGATGGGCTTCCTGCTGAATTCTATCGCGAATTTCGCAACGAAATGGCACCGCGATGGACGGAAATGTACAACGAGATGTTAAATTCCGATGCGCCTATTCCACCGGCTTTTATGGAAGGCCTCCTGGTGCCAGTATATAAACCGAAGCCAGGAATTACGGTCACACATTATCGCCCCATCACCCTGCTTAATGCCGACTATAAGATCTTTGCACGGTTGCTAGCGTCCCGATGTCGTATGTTAATTCGTAGCGTTCTCTCTCCGGTTAGCGTTCAAGTCCCGTAATCACTGGGTCGCTGGATCGACTCCCACTAGTCAGTTTTTTTTTTAATTTCTAACACAGTCATTTTCTTTCTATTTATATTACAATTGATGTAATGGGTAAATTACGTGTTCGAGTCTTGGTCGGACACACAGTTTTAATCTGCCAGGAAGTTTCATATCAGCGCACACTTCGCTGCAGTGTGAAAATCTCATTCTGAAGAGAAATTGTTGCGAGGCGAGTGGAAATGTTATGAACGTCAGGACGCTAACGGAGAGGCAGATACGGTTGGCCGCAGTAGTAACTCAGCTGTGATTTTCTTAAAGGCGGTGGCAGTCTTGGGTACTCTGGTTGCTGGATGCAGTCTGTCAGATTATCTTATATGAGTTCATACGTTTGTTCACCGGAAGAGGATAGAGATCAGTTACAGATTAACCAGAGAGAGCTGAAGTACCACGTACATAGATTATTTAATTCGTGCCAACAGAAGTTCTACATCTAAGGCAGATTTGTCTCTAGAAATGATTATAAACCAATCTAATTTTCACTGTTAAAAATTTTACTTCTCTTTGCTTTTATGAGCATTACGTTAGGCAAAATGTTCTAAAAATATTTCTGAAAATTTAAAAGTGCAAGTTGTTATTCGTGACCACGTAACAAAGTTTCCACTCACTGTCGTGATACTAGCATTGGTACTACCTTATCACCTACGCCTTTAGATAATTAACCTGTATCGGTATGTAGTGGCCCAATGACGACTGTAACTTATTACTTGTTATCCAAGGCTCTTTCACTAACGCCAAATTATGGCCCCACAGACTTCAGAAGTGTAGTATAATAGTGACACTGTAATTAATTTTGTGACCGGGTAAAATCCTTATGTAATGAAAGTCAAAGTTACCATAAGATTTTTTTGTTTATTATAAATTCTCACACGAAGCGATTGCATTAGTTACACTGAAGTGTAACACGAGCACGTTTAATAACATCCTATTCACTGGCAAATTATCATAACAACATGAAACAGTTACTTGTAACTAAAGTTGGCTGAGATTCATGACAAGGAAACTATAGGTTCAAATGGCTCTGGGCACTATGGGACTTAACATCTATGGTCATCAGTCCCATAGAACTTAGAACTACTTAAACCTAACTAACCTAAGGACATCACACAACACCCAGTCATCACGAGGCAGAGAAAATCCCTGACCCCGCCGGGAATCGAACCCGGGAACCCGGGCGTGGGAAGCGAGACCGCTACCGCACGACCACGAGCTGCGGACAAACTATAGGTAGGTTACTACATTATTAGCACACTTATCCGCTTCGGCGATTTGACGACAGTGATTGCCAAAATTTAAGTTCGTAAAATTATACGTGCCAGAAGAGTGTCTTCCTTCTACTCATTAACACTCTAATGTTTATTGAGCACATTGTAACGTGTACTCGCCGAAGCCGAATGCAGACCTTACCATTTTTGTAATAGCCTCGTTGTGTTGTCCGCCAGTGCTGCTGTCGGCTATGTTGGATGATGCCTGTGAATCCCGTAAAACTACTTGACGCAAACCTTAAGTGATGCTCCAGTTGGAGCTCCAAGGCGAGACGACTACGCCTCACAAAGGATTCTGAGAGCTAAATTCGAAGTGGTTCTCTCATTAGCAGCGGACTAAGTGTCACCTTAGTTCCTCCTGTCTTCCCTCGTAGCATTCGCCCCTTGTTCGGAAGCCGATCCTAGCCTCTCACGGGCAGTCATCCAGTGACAAGAGTTAGTTCTTCTGGAGCATCCTACCAGTTCTCAATAATTTTCCGAACTACTATCTCAAACCAGACTGGCCAATGAAATACCCGTACTTTAGTGCCCAGAGGCTTACAGCTAAAGAAAGGAATAAGGCTTAGCTTTGTCCTGTAGGTGCCTCAAAGGAGCGCGTTAAAATGTTCTTTCCTAAGACCCTCCTAAGATTCCTATCTGCTTTATATTTGTGGGGGTGCAGCGACAGGTATTTTTGGGACGAGAAAGTTGCAGTCTGACACTTATAAGAGTCCTCACACCTCGACTGCTGTGTTCTGGTGTCACCATAGAACAAAAAATACCTGTAGCTTTCACGGAAGCTGCACAGTTCCACTGGTATACTGCTTCCCTATCGGCAGACGGGTGCCTTCTCCGCCAAATGCTCATTGTTACCCGTCTGTCGGGACCTTTACTGTCCTTTAAAATGTACTCATAGCAGAAAAACGCTTCAGGAATGTGGGAGAGGCGGTCATCTCGTGGAGAAGTCCAGCAACTCTGCAGCTATCCCGACAGGATTGAATTCAGTGACATTATCACGTCAGACAAAGGACTTTAAACCAATGGGAACAGAGATCTTGGCAGCCCAAAAAAAGGTGGGAATCGTAACAGATCGCGAATAGCCTAATATGGATACTTCAAAAGAAGAGAAAGTGATTCCTCACTGACAAGATAAATGATCCGTAAATAAGTGGAATTAATAAATAATTCATGTAGAAACATCGATGTGGTGCCGTTGCTACAGCCGTTGTAAGTGACCAATTCGTCGGACCAGACCCGTTGCAACCGAATGGGCTTCAGCCACTTCTGACCCTAGCCATCGTGCTTGTTTTTTATGACACATTAGGTGTCTCGTTTGGTTGTGACGTTAACTTCGTTTTACGGTGGCAAACGCTAAGGGAGGTGTCGCGCGGGGTAGCCGCATTGTCTATAACGCATTGCCACGGTTCACGCGGCTACCCACGCCGGAGGTTCGAGTCCTCCCTCGGGCATGGGTGTGTGTATTGTCCTTAGCGTAAGTTAGTTTCAGTTAGGACCGAAGACCTCAGCAGTTTGTTCCCATAGGTAATTACTACAAATTTCCAAAAACTAGGGATGGTGGCTTGGTCTTCGCGTCACAAGTTCTCCAGCAAGTGGCACGGCGAAAGGAAAGTGCCCCCTGCACATGGCCAAGAAGTGTGTGAAGTCATACCGACAAACCTCAACCGGGCCATTTATAATTCGGTTATTTGGCCCATTTTGGATGTTGAGGCTGATGCGTCGGCGTCAGCTGATACATCAACAAGCAACTGCGACTTGTCTTGGAGTGGGGATGGATGATGACGATAGTGTGACGTCGGGGCTGTGTTGTTATTTACAATCGGTCGCGGTTTCCCGGGGACGAAGATAAAGGCACGCATGCCGCACCATATCCAACAAATATACTTATTACTGATACAGTTCTCTTCTCGTCAGCAGCGCTTACGTGAAAACGTCTGTGGCCTTCAGTAAAGTGTACATGTTGCGAGGAAATTGGGAACAGGTAGTAGAAATACTGACAATATTCGGCCACTTCACCGTACACTGCTCCACGTTGACAGACGACAAATTACGTCTGTGACACTAATCCACATTCAGCCTCATGGACAATGATATGCTCTTTGGATCTATGATGGTGATTCAACTGCCGCTAACGCTCTCGTTTTATGCAACTCGCTATGATATATCTGACATTCACAAATCTCGCTCGCTACGATCAGACTATCAGTCCTACAGAAAAAATGAACAGGCTGACGGTCAGACTATCAGTCCTACAGAAAAAAATGAACAGGCTGTTTTCTGTTGGAAATTTAATGTAGTTAAATTTTGCAGAAGGATGCGTTTTCGCTAAAGACTGAACAACGCTCCCATCCTCCCACACAGTATCCACCGGTCAGGATTTCTAGTATGTTGCTCATAGCACTCCCTCATAGAACTGTACCAAAATTTACGACAGCACGAATTGTTTCCAACTTTCAACTTTTTTTATCTTCGTTGATTGGTCTTATTACACCACCAGCTTAATTGTAAAATTAACGTTATTTTGAATTTTACGTAAAAAGTTTTGTTAATTTTAACAGTATAAAATAAACTACTACATCTTTGTATTCGTCAGGTCCTCTGACTCCGATGATGCTGTGGTTGCGAGGGTTAAGTTTGGATCGAATTGTCAACGTTACTAGTTTTAGCGTAACGTTTGCAAAAGTCGTTTTTCTTTAATCCCTCTCTTTGGCCGGTTTACATTAACGATGTTAACGAAATAGCGGATTATTCTGGTGGAGTAACAGCCCAATCAATGGAGACAAAAAAAAATTCGAGTTTCGAGAACAGTTCGTGCAATCCGAAAAATTTTAACAGTCGTAGAGGGAATGCCGCGAAGTACATTCTTGAAATATGAGTGGTTTGGAATGAGCGTGGGAGTGTAGACGCCTTTAAAGGTCACTGTTCTACATTTTTCTTGGGTAACTCGAAAACCGTGGCCGCCACCAAAAAATTACACCATTACACAATTTAACTACATTAAATTTCCTACAGAAAAGGTCCTGCTCACTTTTATGTATAATACTTCAGGTGCAGCGAGCGAGAGAACATGAAAATCTCGTGCTTGGTTTTCGTGTGCTAGATATAACATTACAGGTTGAATAAAAAGACAGCGGTAGGGACAACTGACTCACTCTGTGTAATTATAGACTTAAACATGTGCGGCTGATGGCCATGCGCAGGACTGGGGTTCGATTTCCGGCATCGCCAAGGATTTTTCCTTGGTGAGAGGGCTGAAACGGGGTGCACTCAGCCTCGTGAGGTCAATTGAGGAGCCACTCGATTGAGTAGCAGTGGCTTCGGGTCAAGAAACCACAACGGTTGGGAGGGCTGTGTGCTGATCCCATGTTCCTCCATACGGCGCCCAATGATGCCATTGGGAGAGGTTGACACAGCGGTCAGTCTGTAGCTTTGGGCCACCAAGGCCTGAGACCGAAAATTACGACACATGCGCACTCGTAACGTGACAGATGCCTTCTAGAATTTTTACTGTTGACACTGAGACACCCTGTTCATCACCTGAACTAAGCCATATTCGAGAAGAGAGATATTACATATTTTTTTATAAATAGAAATCAGCGCTAAAAGGTACTATTATCTGTGTTTCTCTTCTCGATGTTTGGTCAGTGTAGATTTATGCTGATATCCCGCCGCCGCCCCCTCCCCCCCTCCCCCCTCACCTCTCCCCCCCCCCCCACTCCGCGCAAATCTCTCCGAAAGAAAAGCTATTCTGGCAATGTGAAATATCCATATTTGGCGATATTACTAATCAGTGATAAGTGCTACATTAATTTAAAACCATCAACACGCGTAGTAGGAGCTGTCGAAGAATGTGCATCACTGTATTATTTGAGATGTGAGGGATAGTTACTAAGATCCATTAACAATTTATTTTTTGTTTGGTTGCTGCTAATTGTCTGCAGCCCTGGTATACACATACATTCCCACCCCACAGAGCCGTCATACACAGCTTGGGGAGCCAAAACTAAGTGGCGGAGCCGTAATTCATTTTCTGCATCTGTAGGGAAATAGTGCTCCAACAATCCATGCTGAGTTGGTGAAGGTTTGCGGCAACAATGCATCATGAGATTACATAATGGTTGCATAGCGCGGGTGAATCCAGTGTGATCGACCAAGTGTGAATGAGGAAGGACGACGTGGCAGACAATAGTTCCGTGAAGACCTATGGATTATAAAACAACTGCAGGTCCTCGTTTCCCAACACCGGGGTGTCATAGTCGATGCAATAGGCCTAAAAAGAAAAATTACTCATGGATTAGTTATTCAATATCTTGGGCGACATTTTGAACGTGACGAACGTCACTGTCCGCAGTTTCCATGACAGCGTACACGCCCATTCAAAAAGCCTGCCAAACTGAGGCAGCAGCGGAAATGTTAACAACTGCGTCAGGCCAGTCCATATGACTTGTTTAGCCGTGTAATCATCATGGAAGTGGTGGAAGCAATCTGCATCTACGCCGAAAAAGGCGAAGACCGATAACCATCACTGGGCATTAATGGTGTTTTTTTGTTGTCTTTTATTTTTATTGGGGGGGGGGGGGATACCATGGTTTGGAAGGAACAAACTATGACATGAACATATTTCCGCAGTGTCTTGGCGAGGTTAAGAGAGCGTTTCAAGACGAAATAACGCAGGAAGCTGTTCCTTACAGGGTATTTCTGTTGCATGACAACGCCCCAGCAACTTCTGCACATGAGAAAGTCACACATGCTGCTTCATCAGGCGATCAATTCTAGCTAGAGTTGTATTGTTAACAGGAGGTCGGGCAAAGAGCCGGATTGTAAGATCCTGTGGAACACAGTGGCGTTAGTGAAACATCATTCAATTAACAGCCATTTATTGGCGAGACTTCAAAAATCGCTCCGGCTTCTTCCCGGCGCTGCCTGGCAGCGACCGTGCTTACTCCAACTGCGTGAAAGCGCGAGGTGGCCCCTCAGTCCCCGGCCAGACCTGCTGAACGCAAGTCCAGGCACTGTCTGTGCTGAGTGCCGCAGCCCGTACTAGGCTGCGACAGCCCTGCATCTCCGCAGCCCAGATTGGCTGTGGACTTCTGTCCGAGCCTCAGCGCTCTCAATGAGTGAAGCTGGGTTTAGCCATGGTCCCTCAATACTGCATACCCCTGTAGCTGGTTGCCCAGATGGCACAAAGGTGAAAGACTCAACAGCAGCAAGGGCAGAGCAAATGGCAACCCCAGTCGGTAGCACAGTACTGTCCCACAGTGGCGACACAGGTCCCCAACTCCCAGACTGAACAGCTTGCAGATGGGCAGGTCGGTTCTTCATCCATGCAAGACCGTCATGGCCCCCGTCCTCAGTTAATCACCATCGTGGCCAGCAGGACTGCGGCTTGCGGATCATAAGTATCCTTCACCGCTGTGGAGTTGTAGCAGTGCGCTCAAAGTTGATAGCAGCTTGTAAACACTTGTTGAATTCATCAGAGCGTCTTGCAACTTAACAAAGCTAATCTTCCATCGGTACCCTCGATGTAGATGGAATGTCCTCACTCTGAGAATGAGCGTGAGGAGGTCGGAGGTTTTATAGAAGGCCATGACGTGATTACACCCTCCCCCTCCCCCCCCCCCCATCCTACACACACACACTGGTGACTGAATGTGCTGTAGTTTTCTGAGCCTGTCAGCGTTCTCAGTGGCTCTACTATTTAATATCTAGATTCCAGAGCGTTCGTGAATGCGAAGTTTGCATTCTGAAAGCCTTTCTCACGACATCTCTAAGTGAAGTTACTGCATTTAGCCTCGTTACAATAGAGCGTTTGGTCTGCTCCGTACTGTTGTCAATCTGTTGAATCAATTGTTCGTGGGTTCCCTCTCCCTGACAATACGAGCTCATAGCTTGTTCGTACTTTTGGCCTCCAGTATTGACATTCGCTTACAACACTGCTGCGTAACCGGCAGATGCGCCCCACTTTAAAAAATCATTTCTTGCTCTTACTTATTCATCTATTGTGCAGCAATATTTTTACAACATAGTGAATATTTGTCCTACTGTAAAAAACCATACACAACAACAATGTCAGTAAAAGTGGTTCAAATGGCTCTGAACACTATTGGGCTTAACATCTGAGGTCATCAGTCCCCTAGAACTTAGAACTACTTAAACCTAACTAACCTAAGGACAGCACACACGTCCATGCCTGAGGCAGGATTCGAACCTGCGACCGTAGCGGTCGCGCGCTTCCAGACTGTAGCACCTAGAACCGCTCGGCCCCTCCGGCCAGCACAATGTCTGTAAGCTCACACAGCTATTATCAAGTTCAGGATATTTAAAAGCTACGTAAAACTTCTTGCAAAAGAATTAAATGGTACATTAGCTGAACCACACCTCTGTTTCAAATCAGGACTGAAGACCACAACAACAACACATCGTGTGTGGTAAAAGTGTCTCTTCTTCAATATCAGACTGAGAATACCACGATCTAAGGGCTTCATTAAAGAACGCTACAACAACGAATTCCCTCAGCAGATTAAAGCAACAAGTTAACAACTTGGAAAGCGAGTGTCTGAATTGTAAATTTATACCAGCATCACTAACATGACTCAATACTCGACATTTACGTCTACGATGCCGTAATTACTTCAGCTTGAAGTCTCTGCTACACTGCAACGCTTTTCATACAAATAAATCTGAAGATGGTCTGTTTTAATTCGTGGCAATAGAAGAATATAAAGTCTGAATTCAAGGACAAATATTTATTATTTGATTTCATATCCTGAAAACAGATCACAATAGATACATAAAACGTACGACAGTATCTAGTCCTTTTCAGCACGGAACTTTCTAGTCTTATTAATAACTGCACAACGCATGCCCTCAGGTTTCGTAGCGTTCATGCGACATTGTTTACCCAGAGGTTCGTTTCCTTGGTCTGTCCTCCTGATCATACTTTTTGCTGTCCGATTATTCCTCTCCAATGTCAGTTTATAAATTTCTGACCGGCAAAACCATTACAGGTTTATCATTCACTTTTTCATCCAAAGCACTGTGCGGATAGAACAATTGTTCAAATGGTTCAAATGGCTCTGAGCACTATAGGACTTAACTGTTGTGCTCATCAGTCCCCTAGACCGTAGAACTACTTAAACCTAACTAACCTAAGGACATTAAACACAACCATTCCCGAGGCAGGATTCGTACCTGCGACCATAGCGGTCGCGCGGTTCCGGACTGTAGCGCCGAGAACTGCTCGGCCACTCTGACCGATCAACAAATGTTCACACCACGTATTCACTACATACACGACTCGCCCGCGCCAGAAATTTCCAAAGTATCTATTTCGATATAAGTAGTATCAGTTTCCACCAGTGAAAATGTCCTGCCTAACCATTTGTTTTATTACGTTACATAAACTCAAAACGTTTCAGTTCTCTCGCAGTCACGTGGTCACGGGAGGCTTGCCACGGTTCGTGCGGTTCCCCCCACCGGAGGTTCGAGTCCCTCGGGCATGGGTGTGTGAGTTGTCCTTAGAGTAAGTTAGTTTAAGTTAGATTAAGTTAGATTATGGAATATATAAGCCAAGGGACCGATGACCTGAGTTGTTTCATCGCATAGGAGCTTACCCCAAATTTCTAATTCTCTCGCTCTCTTTTATGCAAAGAATGGTTCCAGTATGTACTCATAAATTTAACATTCAGACAGTAACAGTTATAATGGATTCTTACAGAACTGTATAAAAAAGATACGTCCATCTCCGATTACCATTTAGATTACTAGTTGGCGTTATAACAGTTCAAAAAAGAAAATGGTTCAAATGACTCTGAGCACTATTGGACTTAACTTTTTTGGTCATCAGTCCCATAGAACTTAGAACTACTGAAACATAACTAACCTAAGGACATCACACACACGCATGCCCGAGGCAGGATTCGAACCTGCGGCCGTAGCGGTCGCGCGGTTCCGGACTGTAGCGCCGAGAACTGCTCGGCCACTCTGACCGATCAACAAATGTTCACACCACGTATTCACTACATACACGACTCGCCCGCGCCAGAAATTTCCAAAGTATCTATTTCGATATAAGTAGTATCAGTTTCCACCAGTGAAAATGTCCTGCCTAACCATTTGTTTTATTACGTTACATAAACTCAAAACGTTTCAGTTCTCTCGCAGTCACGTGGTCACGGGAGGCTTGCCACGGTTCGTGCGGTTCCCCCCACCGGAGGTTCGAGTCCCTCGGGCATGGGTGTGTGAGTTGTCCTTAGAGTAAGTTAGTTTAAGTTAGATTAAGTTAGATTATGGAATATATAAGCCAAGGGACCGATGACCTGAGTTGTTTCATCGCATAGGAGCTTACCCCAAATTTCTAATTCTCTCGCTCTCTTTTATGCAAAGAATGGTTCCAGTATGTACTCATAAATTTAACATTCAGACAGTAACAGTTATAATGGATTCTTACAGAACTGTATAAAAAAGATACGTCCATCTCCGATTACCATTTAGATTACTAGTTGGCGTTATAACAGTTCAAAAAAGAAAATGGTTCAAATGACTCTGAGCACTATTGGACTTAACTTTTTTGGTCATCAGTCCCATAGAACTTAGAACTACTGAAACATAACTAACCTAAGGACATCACACACACGCATGCCCGAGGCAGGATTCGAACCTGCGGCCGTAGCGGTCGCGCGCTTCCGGACTGTAGCGCCTAGAACCGCTCGGCCTCTTCGGCCGGCTATAACAGTTCAATTTCGTGGGCTTTTGCTATAGCTATAGTATTACTCTAAGCAAAAGTCGTATCTCCTTGCATTTGCCCACAGTCTTGCAAAGTATTAGTTTAAAAGAAAAAGATCACAGGTGTCTCTTGCATATAATTTGAGCCGCTGTAACTCTCACTTAAGCGTCTTATACGTCAAATGGTTCAAATGGCTCTGAGTACTATGCGACTTAACATCTGAGGTCATCAGCCGCCTAGAACTTAGAACTAATTAAACCTAACTAACCTAAGGACATCACACACATCCATGCCCGAGGCAGGATTCGAACCTGCGACCGGAGCGGTCACTCGGTTCCAGACTGTAGCGCCTAGAACCGCACGGCCTCTGCGACCGGCTCTTATACGTCACATTCTACATCTAAGGTCTGTGCCAAGCCATCCATCTTTGGGACTGTTGTGTTGTATTGTAGCCTACGTATACTACTGGCCATTACAGCTGCTACACCAAGAAGAAATACAGATGTAAACGGGTATTCTTTCGACAAATATATTATACTAGAATTGACATGTGATTACATTTTCACGCAATTATGGTGCACAGATCATGAGAAATCACTACCCAGAATAAATACCTGTCTCCTTAATAACGGCTTTGATACGCCTGGGCATTGAGTCAAACAGAGCTTGGATGGCGTGTACAGGTACAGCTGCCCATGCAGCTTCAACACGATACCACAGTTCATCAAGTGTAGTGATTGGCGTATTGTGACGAGTCAGTTGCCCGGCCACCATTGACCAGACGTTTTCAATAGGTAAGAGATCTGGAGAATGTGCTGGCCAGGTCAGCAGTCGAACATTTTCTGTATCCAGAAAGGCTCGTTCAGGACCTGCAACATGCGGTCGTGAATTATCCTGCTGAAATGTAGGGTTTCGCAGGGATCAAATGAAGGGTAGATCCACGGGTCGTAACACATCTGAAATGTAACGTCCACTGTTCAAAGTGCCGTCAGTGCGAACAAGAAGTGACAGAGACGTGTTACCAATGGCACCCCATACCATCACGCCGGGTGATACGCCAGTATGGCGATGACGAATACACGCTTCCAATGGGCTTTCACCGCGATGTCACCAAACACGGATGCGACCAGCGTGATGCTATAAACAGAAATTGGATTCATCTGAAAAAAATGACGTTTTGCCATTCGTGCCCCCAGGTTCGTCGTTGAGTACACCATCGCAGGCGCTCCTGTTTGTAATGCAGCGTCAAGGGTAACCGCAGCCACGGTCTCCGAGCTGATAGTCCATGCTGCTGCAAACGTCGCCGAACTGTTCGTGCAGATGGTTGTTGTCTTGCAAACGTCCCCATCTGTTGACTCAGGGATCGTGACGTGGCTACACAATCCGTTGCAGCCATGCGGATAAGATGCCAGTCATCTCGACTGCTAGTGATACCGTTGGGATCCAGCACGGCGTTCCGTATTACCCTCCTCAACCCACCGATTCCATATTCTGCTAACAGTTATTGGATCTCGACCAACGCGAGCAGCAATGTCGCGATACGATAAACCGCAATCGCGATAGGCTACAATCCGACCTTTATCAAAGTCGCAAACGTGATGGTACGCATTCCTCCTCCTTACACGAGGCATCAGAACAATGTTTCAGCAGGCAACGCCGGTCAACTGCTGTTTGTGTATGGGAAATCGGTTGGAAACTTTGCTCATGTCAGCACGTTGTAGGTGTCGCCAGCGGCGCCAACCTTGTCTGAATGCTCTGAAAAGCTTATCATTTGCATATCACAGCATCTTCTTCCAATCGGTTAAATTTCGCGTCTGTACCACGTCATCTTCGTCGTGTGGCAATTTTAACGGCCAGTAGTGTATGTAGAGTCATCTGATTCCATGGTCGTAGCTTGTTTTTCTTCGAGGTTTTTCTGCCTCTGACGCCGTTGTAGGTCTTGGCGGAAGACGAGCGCGCCAGCAGTCGGTCAGAGCCAGCGCGCTCGCTACAGTGGCTGGGGCTACGCTCGCATTCCAGCGGGGCTGTCGCTACTACACCCCGCTGGCTGCGCCGTATGGACCGGACGTCCCCAGTGTAATACGCCGCGGCAAACGCAATATGAGTGGCCGTTCGCAGTGCAGCGGTCGAGAAATAAAACCACGCGCGCTTTCAATCGTTTCGGCTGGAATTCAATAGCCGCTAGCCGCAAAGCGGCCGACAGCGGCTCGCATATTTTCAGTATGCCGGGGGCACGCGTACTGCGGCACTACGAGTCCACAGTGAAATTATTAGAGCCTTTTTTTTAATTAGCGTCTGAGAAGGTCACTTGCAACAATTTATTGTTACAATACAGTGCACACAAACAGCTTGCATTTTGTTTTGGACAGTTTGTTACCGATTTCACTGTTACAGATTTATTTACAAGCCAAATAAAACGATAACTGTCTACTAACAAGGGAACCTCCCCATCGCACCCCCCTCAGATTTAGTTATAAGTTGGCACAGTGCATAGACCTTGAAAGTCTGAACACAGATCAATCGAGAAAACAGGAAGAAGTTGTGTAAGACTGTGAAAGAAATAAGCAAAGTATAAAAACTGAGTAGTCCATGCGCAAGACAGGCAATATCAAGGACAGTGTCAGCTCCGGAACGCCGTGGTCCCGTGGTTAGCATGAGCAGCTGCGGAACGAGAGGTCCTTGGTTCAAGTCTTTCCTTGAGTGAAAAGTTTAATTACTTTTATTTTCAGACAATTATTATCTCTCCGTCCGATACGAGGTAACTACGCCGTAGTATGGGGACGCCACACCTAAACACTTCTTCGGGAGTGATTATCACATCCACAAGAAAACCTAAATCGGGCAAGGCAGTAGAATCTTTTTAGCCATTCGCCAAGTGTACAAGTTAGGTGGGTCGACAACACATTCCTGTCGTGTGACGCACATGCCGTCACCAGTGTCGTATAGAATATATCAGACGTGTTTTGCTGTGGAAGAATCGGTTGACCTATGAACTTGCGATCAAATGTTTTCGGTTCCCATTGGAGAGGCACGTCCTTTCGTCTACTAATCGCACAGCTTTGCGGTGCTGTCGCAAAACACAGACACTAAACTTACTACAGTGAACAGAGACGTCAATGAACGAACGGACAGATAGTAAATTTGCGAAAATAAACTTTACACTCGAGGGAAGACTCGAACCAAGGACCTCTCGTTCCGCAGCTGCTCACGCTAACCACGGGACCACGGCGCTCCTGACCTCACATTTTCCTTAATGTTGCCTATCTTGCGCATTGATTACTCAGTTTGTATATTTTGCTTATTTTTTTCATGGTTCCACACAACTTATTCCTGTTTTCTCGATTGACCTGTGTTCAGTTTTTCAAGGCCTATCCACTGTGCCAACCTATAACTAAATCCGAGAGGGGTGCGATGAGGAGGTTCCCTTGTAAGTGCCACAGTGGTGTAGAAGAAGTCGAGAGCAAGAATTTGATGGGAGACGCTTGTGGTCTGCCAAGTCGGGAAACTATCTAAAACTGGCCTACAGAAGACGCCGGTCGCAGGCGCAGCACATGCGCGCCGCGTGAGTTATTTAATTTTTGCTGGCGCTCTTACGTCACTGGCTTTGTCTGTCAGATTTTTCAAATAGTGTCTTTCATTGTTTTTTGTTACGTTTATAATTGGATCGAAACTTAAGCGTTCCAAACACAGCAGTCTCGTAATAACAGTGCCAGAGAAACAAGACGTTTTAATTGGTACGTTTGCGCTATTAAAATTCACAAAATTTTGAGTTATATTTAACACAAACGTCAATTCACAAATTGGTGCGACGCGCATGCGTTGTAGCTTAGTTGGTTTCTGAAGGGCAACTTCTGGTAATTTCTCGATGTAATAGATCACAAGTGTTCCGTATCAAATTGTTTGTCTTCAGTTCTCCAACATTACTGTTATGGTGGAAACAGTTATCGTTTACACCTTGTGTAAAAGACTGAATATGTTGCTGCTGTTCTTCAACCAAGCGACGGTATCAAAAGTCAACAAGGTTCAAAATCGTTCAAATGGCTCTGAGCACTATGGAACTTAAAATCTGACGTTATCAGTCCACTAGAACATCGAAGTACTTAAACCTAACTAGCCTAAGGACGTCATACACATCCATGCTCGCGGCAGGATTCGAACCTGCGACCGTAGCAGTCGTGCGGTTCCGGACTGAAGGGCCTAGAACCGCACGGCCACGGCGGCGGGCAGTCGGCAAGGCAGAGGTAAGTTTCAGCAAGTTCCGCTGTGGAACAAGCAACCGAGGGAGGAGTGTTTCATATCTTCGCATCTCAGTGTGTTTAACACCTAAGCGCATGCGGATGATGTGAAACAGAGAAGAGTGAATCAGAAGTGTTCTAATCTGAAAAAAAAAAACGATGGAAATGGGCGTTGGCATTGTTGGCCGGGAGGCTTCGTCTGGGGAAATTCAGCCACCTAGTGCAAGTCTTATTTCAGACGACGCGACTGTGGGCAACTTGCGCGCCGGTGATGCGGATGAAATGATGATGATGACAGAACAACACCCATTCCCCGAGTGGAGAAAATCGCTAACCCGACTGGGAATCGAACCTGGGCCCCCCTTGCATGGGAGGCGAGCATGTTAGCAGCCAGCTAAGCAGGCTGACACCACTTTGCCACAAAGTTTCAAAGTAGTGCATACACGGTTGACAAGTGAAAACTTCATTTTGCAAACAATCCGCTTGTCTTTTACTAAGCCATTTCTCAGCAATTTCCTTTTTTCAAAGTGTGCTGGTCCCGAAAGGGATGCAGGTTAATTTCTGTGATCTTTGGAAGAGAAGATAGAGGTACTGGCAGAAGTAAAATAATGAGGGTGGGTCGTGAATTAGGCCTGAATGGCCCCTAGGTAGAGCATTTTCTGTCAGAGGCACATGTTCCAGGTCTGATTCCGGTCCCACAGACAGCTTTAATCTGCTAAGATACTTCAAGTCAGTGTACACTACGCTGCAGAGCAAAAAATTCATTTTGGGAAAAGGGTAAGTAAGTAAATTTGTAATCCACTCAGAAGAATTTTTGATAATAATTGTAATATTGTGGGGTAAGCTTAGACATTCAAACGCAGAGCTCTCCCCCACTGCCATGCTATTTGCTGGTTGTAACTCTCTCTCACCCTGAAAGTCACACCATATCTTCCCTTACCGGAACTTACGCCCCCACCCAATATCGCACACAAGAGTCATTTCTCTCCAAAAGCTATTTCATTTCACTCCATTTTTTTCATCAACTGAAAATACTATTGTATTATTAATTCATAAATACATGAAGGTGTAAATTACTAGCTACTTACCCTGGGATCACATGGGTAACTCTAAATAACTACGCCAGATGACTTATCTTGCTTACTTTTTTTTCTTTATTCTCATTTCACTCCCCAAAAATGGGCAGGTTGGGAGAAGCACAAGACGCCACTTTTCAGCCAAGAGAGTTACAGCGAAAACATAGTCTAATGAGAAAATAACACATAACATAGAAAGGTATAAAATGATCAATTAACAAGAACAAAAAGAGATGAGTCGAAACGGTAGATTTAAAAACAACATAGACTAGAGCAATACACACATGCGGATAATGAACACTGTGAGTCAACACGAAAACAAAGAAACACCACAGTGGGAACACAAATGAATGACGCTGGCAACACTGCTGGTGCTGATGGAACGTAGCACTGCACAGGGCACTGGAGTAACACTGACACCACAATGAAAACGTTAAAACTCACTGCACTTAAGGGGACCTACCACCAGTTGAGGGGAGGAGGGAGGAAGAAAAAGGGTGGGGAGGGACGGTAGGGGGAAACCGAAAGGGGGTTAGGAGGGGGCAGTGGAGGGGAGAAGGAAAGGAGATGGAAGCCCGGGAGAGGGGGAGGGAAGGAAAAAGATGATCGGCAGGGGAAAATGAGGAAGATGGGAAGGGGGAGAGGGAGAGATCTCTGCTAACTCTTAATGTGTAACTTATATACATCCCTACAAACCTTCCCCGTGAATCAGTCAATCTATTAATAAAGACCACATTAAAATCCTTCCAGTGGCACTCAGGTTAGCCTTTGCATACATACAGACAGCAAAACACGGCAGAGGACTTTAATTTATAATGTATAGGGTAGTTATATATAGATGTATAGATCCAAACTTCACTGCTCTCTGCAGTTTAGGCGACAGTTAACTTTACTGCTTTCCCCACCAGACAGCACCTCCTCTGCAGCCGACTTGCTTGTAGCTCCCATCATTGCTATGAGATGTCGCTCCAAACGCCAATTAAATATGGATTAGATAACAATACATGTATCATACACTCATCATTACTGTAAGTACAAACTATATACAGAAACCTCACACGTGAATCAGTAAGTGCATTAGCGAAAATCGTATGAAAATCGCTTCAGTGGTTCCAGAGATTATCCACTGCATGCAAGTTGAAAAACGTGGCGGGGAATTGTAATTCATATGTATAGACACATTTACCGTAAGAGGTATAAAAATTGTTGCTAGAAATTTGAACACACACTATACTTATAACTTGGAAAAGTAGTTTTCAGTATTTATAAAACACTCAAATAATTTTAATTGAAACTGAATACAATAAGTTTATTTTGTTTCGCCTACTGTGTAAACGTCATTAATATGACATTCAGTCGTGAAGTACGTCTTAGAGTCAGAAACAAAAGTGTATCATATCAATAATATAGCAGAGCGATAAATATGCAAGATTATTTGAGGTATGTAAGTGTTAAATTTTCTTACATGAACACATCGTGGCCAGATGAAGGGTCACTGTCACCTCCGTCAACATGTTTGTTATCCAATAGGTGGATCACAGGATGCTGGGCTGTGATGTTATCCGTGCGTCTGGGTAAGACTACGCATTAACACGTTCCATCAGGTGATAATAGTGGACGAAACGCGAATGAGGGTAGCAATTTGAAGAGTAGAGGGGAAAAAAGTGCCAAGGCTCGTGCCATGGGAAAAAAACCTCTGCGACAGTGGGATGGGTAGCAAGAGCAGTAGTGGCTTACTAGCTGTGATAGTTCATGCAAGGTTGAGTTTGTTAGTATGGTTATCGTGCATCATTACCGTGGCAAGCGATGGCTATGTTTCCGAGTTTGCTGCAGCCGCTGCATTCCTGGAAGATTCAGGATCGTTATATATTAGTAGGAGATGGGCCATAGATCATCTCACTATCTGGGTGGGGGAGGGGGGGGGGATGGAGCTCGTCTGCATGTAGTGTACGGTACGGCTTCCCTGTGTGGTGCCAGTTATTCGGCAAGTGTGTTCCAGCTGGATATCCAGTAATGGTGGCTGATTGACAGGGGCTCACCTGTAGCGTTGTGTTTGCGTGTACTTGGCCATAGATGTTAGGTCCTTAGAAGTATATCTTTTGGTTTTTTATGTTTACATCTATGGTTGTGGTCGTAGTTCCCCAGAGTCAGAATAAACGGGTTCTGCGAATGTCTGGAGTTCCAGTATAGTCTCGTGGTGAGATTGTGGATTACCTCCGTGAGAGTCTCAAGTCGGTATTCCCGGTGAAGGTCCGCGATGTGTGTGTATCGTGCAGCATTGCTTATGGTTTCGAGTACTTAGTTCTGTACGATCTGCAGACGGCGCAGGCGTGTGGGCGCAGCGTATCCCCGGACAGGGGCTGCGTACGTCATCAGGGGTCGAATAAGTGTCATGTACAGTCGTGGACAAAACGAGCGAGAGCCCTCGGCTTTTCGTTAAGCTGATCTGCACAGCTTTGAAGGCTGCTACACAGCATAACAGGCAAGGCGGCGAAGTGCTACCAACATACTATGCACAGGCGTGTAATTGAAAAACTATCCGTACTGTCAGACTGTTTTCAATCATATGTAAGTCTATATTAAAGCTGAATAGTGTGTTAAACACAACACATAAATATAAAATATAAATGAAAGAAGAAACGCTAACTAGTATGAACTGTACTAATAAAAATGAATTCCAGCTTATCGAGATAACGTAACTGTTTTAGTGAGACAAAGTATCCCACATCGTTACAAATTAGCAAAATATTACGCGCATCCGGCGACGAAACGGTCTGTGTCATCGTTCAGACCAGCCACACTGGATTACCGTTGCTGATCTACCATGAAAGGGTGCAGATTTAGCAATGCGTGAAGATTCATAACGAAATTCTGTTAATGGTGAGAAGGGTTTTAGCGGGTGCTGTGGCCGAGCGGTCTGGGCGCTTCAGTCACAGGTTGGAATCCTATCGCGGGCATGCATGTGTATGAGGCCCTTAGCTTAGCTAGGTTTAAGTAGTTATAGGTCTAGGGGACTGATGACCTAAGCAATTTTGTCACATAGTTCCTAGAGCCATTTTTTTACCTTTCGCGTTAATTTTCTTTACATAAACTGCCGTATCTTTAGATTGCGTTGACATAGCTCACCTTTTTTTACCACCAAGGGACCGTATACCGCAGGAAGTGCGACAAATTTCCGCTTATTATTTCTACCCGTACTCGAGGTAAACGGGTTTCAATGGTTGGGTAGACAGATAGACGGTCAAGAAAGTGAATCTAGTAGGGTTCCATTTATACCGATGTGGGTGACGAAATCCTAACAAGGAATGAATAATTCACCCTACTCTTTATTCGAAATGTTATAGTTGTAGTCAATACATCAGCATATTAATCGTAGTTACGCTTTCGATCCAAATCACGTTTACAGGAATGCAAATAAAATCCATTTGCCTATACACGTGGTAATTCAGTTCTCATTATTAATGCCACCGCGTTTTAGAAGTGAGAGCATTCCCATTGCTAGCTAGCTTAAGAAACACGTCCTGTAATGAACGTTTTCTAGCTGGTGTGAGTCTAATGAATAATTCGAAACATTGTAGAATATGTTTGGCAGCTGTGTCGCCGTTTATTTCCTGGGGTGGTGCAGAACTATCCTACTAAATTTATTCGTTAGTAACAGTGTTTTGTTATTTCCATAAACATCCCGAATGATCGTCCCATAAGAGGTGACATAACGGTAGAAAATTAATTTTTTTGAGTCCAGAAATCTCTATGCAACAAAAACTGCAGATCATTTTGCCATTTTCATTGCGAAATTGCCGGCTTATTCACGCCTGGGGTAGTAATAGAGGACTGTTTGCCTGGGTTGTCTGCTAGTTTAGTGAAAGGTATTAGCTACTGCAAGGGAGGTCTGGTTTGTTTTCGGTTCTAATCTCGATGGAGACAGATAGAGTATCAGTAAAGCCATTTTAAGAAATTCTCGCGCCCCCAATGCGTTTTATTGCTACCTTTATTCTGAACCAGCGCCTTGTGGATATTAATATGAAACCCTTGCAGAATTTCATACTTGTTACTGCCTACTTTTTCCGCTTCTGTCAATAACTGAATTGACTTAAGTGTGGCAACGAATGACTTTTAAAAGAATTTCGTTATGAATCTTCATGCTTTGCTATATTTGCACACTTTCATGCTAGGTCAGCAACGATAATCCAGTGTGAATGGTCTGAACGATGACACACACTGTTTCGTGAACGAATGCGCGTAATATTTTGCTAATTCGTAACGATGTGGGTGTAGGGAAGCAGCCTACTCACGCTGTATAAAATTCACATCAGTCTTTCCATTGTGTGCCAGCCTAGTCCGCTGTAACTAGCTCTGACGTCATAAACGTTGCGCAATACTTTAAAAATCAAGTAAATAACCTGAAACGTTTCTAGCATGTCAGGAGTAATACTAAATCAACATGTGTTCAATGTCAGTTCAATAAATTTAACCATTTTCGAAATTTGGACGTTTTTCTGTAAAAATCATTGGCGCAACAGAAAAGAGCTAGAAACTTAGAAATTTATCTTTAGATTCCTTTTTCATAATAATTTAGTAGAAACAATCTTCTGGATCTCACAAATTAGGATTTTAGTTGAAATTCATGATTTTCTGGTTTTTGTCTTAAAAATTAAGGAAGCAAGATAGATTAAGTAGGCTAATAAATAAGGCTAGGATGTTTATATTTAAGTAGAATGGAGATCCGCTATAAACATAAAGATGTGTGAAGTTTCATTTGAATAACTATAAAACTATAGCGACAGCGTATCTCCAAAGGGCAAGTTCAGAGCTCGTTTACTGCGTGCAGTGTAATTAAATTAATTCTCTCGCCCAAAATATTTTACTTAGCCACATCATACTTTTATTATGATTACTTACCTGTGTGTTGAATGCACTTTTAAATTGAGAGCTTCATCGGCCATCAGCAAAGGAAGCCATGATTTATTCAATAACTTAATGTGGTGCATTACTAGCCCAGCGGCTAGTCGGGAGAGCCGATTTGATCAGGCGTTCCCTTAGCCGTCCGCACCGCGGCTTTATATATAAGAACACTGCGCGAGGATGAAAGGCCCCAGTTCTCTCCATACGCTGAATAGCACGCCATCTGTGTCGGGAGTCGCGTCGCGTCGCGTCGGTATCATTGCTACAAACAGCGTCGGATGCCGTATGAAGTTACTCGAGATACGCGTAACAATGAAATCATTTTTGAGTGAAGTGTTAGTTCTGGGATGACTTTAATGATCTATCTTGAGTTTGCGTATGTCGTATTTTCACGTGCCGTCGCGGGACAAACATTCTACCATTATTTAGCGTGGAGTTTGATGAACATTATCATCAAATTATGGCGAGCATTCACTTAAACATTTAATTTGGACAGTTATAGTTGCATCAGCGCATTAGACTCTGAACTGCTCTGTTAGTCAGATTGTGTGGATTCTTTTTTTTTTTTTTTTTTTTTCATCTGTGACTTTCAGAATATAGCGAACGTTTTTTCACGATCGTTTTTGATTATGTCTCCTAATTCCTCAGAGCTATAAGCTGTAGCTATAAGTGTATTTCTCAGATGAAGTGGGCACTAGGAATTCTAATTACAGGCTTCACGTTTTGCTAATCACTTTTTGGTTGCCAAAATTGTAGTTAGAGAGCCAGTGTTGAGAACGGCAAAAGACAGCATAATTAATAGGAACATTTATATAACAATTAATTCCACCCGCCGCCCCACATATGGTTAAACGGCAGGGAAATGCACTCTTTCCTACATTACATTACAAACCAAATATTAAATAAACAGCAAAATTCCAACCAGCCGCCCCACATATGGTTAATCGGCCGGGAAAAACAAACAAAACTTTCTACATTTAGATAACAGCAACCTAAAATTCCAACCAGCCGCCCCACACGGGGTACTTGGCTTACTAAAACAATTATGTTACCTCGATAAGCTGAAATTCATTTTTATTAGTACAGTTCATACTAATTAGAGTTTCTTTTTTCATTTATGTCTTATATTTACATGTTTAACACAGTAATCAGCGTTAATATAGTCTTACACATGATTAAAAACAGTCTGACCAAGTTGGTTCAAATGGCTCTGAGCACTAAGCGACTTAACTTCTGAGGTCATCAGTCGCCTAGAACTGGGTGGGTGGGCATGCACGAACCGCCAAGATATTATAATTAAACCTAACTAACCTAAGGACACCACACACATCCATGCCCCAGCCAGGATTTGAATCTGCGACCGTAGCGGTCGCTCGGCTCCAGACTGTAGCGCCTAGAACCGCACGGCCACTCCGGCCGGCTCTGGCCTAGTTCAGATAGTTTTTCAATTTCACCCCTGTGTGTAGTATGTTGGTAGCACTTCGTTACCTTGCCTGTTATGCTGTGTAACAGACTTCAAAGCAGTGCGGATCAGCATAACACAAAGGCTAGGGGTCTCGCTCGTTTTGTCCACGACTGTACATGGACCTCGACACCATTCTGTTCAGTGTGCTACGCCTGTTGAGCATCCCTTATTCCAAACAATCGACAGGCACATCACTTAAGTCTATAACTTACACTTACGAGGTGACCTTTTGCTACAAGTCCTACACCGTCATCAGTATTTTGCTTTTGTGGCGTAAAGAAAAATATTGCCACGCCGCCCTCAGCTATCGGCCAGTGCAGACAGATAGCAGCCCTATAGCGGAATCGCTTGTGAGTGCGGCAGGGCGGTTTCCGAAGCAGAAGAGCGGCAGGCACTTGGCGCTCGCCCTACATCCGCTGAATGCGTGGCGGCCGCACGTGGCCACGTGGGAGCCGGCGCCGCCCCGGAGAGCCGGAGAACGCGGCCCCTGGGAGTCGTCGCGGCGCCGCCGTCGCCTGACGCCCCCGCGGCCCCCACCCCCACTGCTGTGCTCCAGGTCAGTGGCGCCGCGCTGCGGTCGTAAGCCGCACGTGGGCCCTCGCCGGCGCCGCCGGCAAAAAAGTAAAGAAAGGCCGAGGCGCTTCGCAGTGTCGCGGATATTGTTTCCGCTGCAAGCGCCGAGGCGACACTCCGGCCCTTGTCTGCCTCGTGGAGCGCTCTACCTTGCAGTCGCGCACGTTCAGAGAGTAAACCGAGAGATACAGTATATGCTCCCGCGGGCGTAGGCAGACTAGTGCTGGAGAAGATCGCAGTTTGAATCACGCTCTCGCGATTCTTTCGCTGGTATCCTCCGCGTCTCACAAGGAAACCTCCCCATCGCACCCCCCTCAGATTTGGTTATAAGTTGGCGCAGTGGATAGGCCTTGAAAAACTGAACACAGATCAATCGAGAAAACAGGAAGAAGTTGTCTGGAACTATGAAAAAAAATAAGTAAAATACACAAACTGAGTAGTCCATGCGAAGATAGACAACATCAAGGACAGTGAGAGTGAAGGAGCGCCGTGGTCCCGTGGTTAGCGAGAGCAGCTACGGAACGAGAGGTTCTAGATTCAAGTCTTCCCTCGAGTGAAAAGTTTAATTTTTTATTTTCAGTTTATGTGACAAACTCTTATGTTTTCATCACTTTTTTGGGAGTAATTATCACACCCACAAGAAAACCTACATCGCGCAAGGTAGAAGAATCTTTTTACCCATTCGCTAAGTGTACAAGTTAGGTGGGTCGACAACATATTCCTGTCATGTGTCGCACATGCCGTCACCAGTGTCGTATAGAATATATCAGACGTGTTATCCTGTGGAGGAATTTGTTGACCTATGACCTTGCGATCAAATGTTTTCGGTTCCCATTGGAGAGGCACGTCCTTTCGTCTACTAATCGCACGGTTTTGCGGTGCTGTCGCAAAACACAGACACTAAACTTATTACAGTGAACAGAGACGTCAATCAACGAACGGACAGATCATAACTCTGCGAAAATAAAGAAAATAAATTTTTCACTCGAGGGGAGATTTGAATCAAGGACCTCCCGTTCCGCAGCTGCTCACGCTAACCACAGGACCAAGCCGCTCCTGAGCTCACAATTTTCTTGTTGTTGCCTATCTTGGCATGGATTACTCAGTTTGTATATTTTGCTTATTTTTTTCATAGTTCCACACAACTTCTTCCTGTTTTCTCGATTGATCTGTGTTCAGTTTTTCAAGGCGTATCCATTGTGCCAACTTATAACTAAATCTGAGGGGGTGCGATGGGGAGGTTCCCTTGTCAGTATCACCCTAGCGGAAAAGTACGACGGTTCCACAAGAAAAATAGCGTCCGATTACTTTTTCTCTGTGAATTTACGAGGGTCACTCCAAAAGAAATGCACACCATCTTTGTACAAATACAGTTTTCATTCTGCATGTGTGAAAGTTTTACAGTGTGTAGATACGCCCTTCCCTCTTTTTCAAACTTAGTTCAACCTGTTCCCGTGAGTGGCGCTGTCACAGCGTGTCTTAAAGTTGGCTGCTACACTTAACGCTCGAAAGAAGCAACGTGCTATCATAGAATTCCTGTGCGGTGAAAACGGGACAGTGGGAAACATCCACAAGACGTTCAAAAAGGTGTATGGAGATGATGCTGTCGACCGCAGTACAGTTAGTCGGTCGGCAAGCGGGTTACGTGATGGAAGCTGGCACGGTAATACTGAGGATTGTCCTCGCAGCGGCAGACCTCGTACTGCACGCACTCCAGACAATGTGCAGAGAGTTAACGAATTGGTGACTGCTGACAGACGCATCGCAGTGAACGAATTGTCACGCTACGTTGGGATATGCAAAGTCAGTGTTTGCAGAATACTGCCGGCCGGTGTGGCCCAGCGGTTCTAGCCGCTTCAGTCTGGAACAGGTCGCAGGTTCGAATCCTGTCTCGGGCATGGATGTGTGTGATGTCCTTAGGTTAGTTAGGTTTAAGTAGCTCTAAGTTATAGGGGACTCATGACCTCAGATGTTAAGACCCATAGTGCTCAGAGCCATTTGAACCATTTTTTAAATTTAATTTAATTTTTTTTGTAGAGTACTGCAAGCGCTGGCGTTAAAAAAGGTTTGTGCCAGGTGGGTTCCCAGGATGTTGACAGTGGCTAACAAAGCAACAGGAAAAACTGTATGCAGCGATCTTTTGGAACAGTACCACAATGGTAGAGATGAATTTCTTGGAATTATTGTGACAGGTAATGAAACATGACTCCATCATTTTTCACCAGAGACGAAGAGGCAATCAATGCAGTGGCATCATGCAAATTCACCCAAGGAAAAGAAAAAATTCAAAACCACACCTTCTGCAGGAAAAGTTATGGCGACGGTGTTTCCAGATTGCGAAAGATTCTTGCTAGTGGACATCATGCCAAGTGGAACCACCATATATTCTGATGCATATGTGACGACACTGAAGAAATTTCAAGCTCGACTGTGTCGTGTTCGACCACATCGGCAAAAGCAGGATTTTTTGTTGTTGCACGACAATGCACGGGCCGGCCGAAGTGGCCGCGCGGTTCTGGCGCTGCAGTCTGGAACCGCGAGACCGCTACGGTCGCAGGTTCGAATCCTGCCTCGGGCATGGATGTGTGTGATGTCCTTAGGTTAGTTAGGTTTAACTAGTTCTAAGTTCTAGGGGACTAATGACCTCAGCAGTTGAGTCCCGTAGTGCTCAGAGCCATTTTTGACAATGCACGGTCACGCGGCAGTCAACAAACCATGGAAGCGATCACAAAACTCGGATGGACAACAATGAAACATCCGCCTTATAGTCCTGACCTGGCTCCATGTGAGTATCATTTCTTTTTGAAACTGAAAGATTCTCATCGTGGAACAAGGTTTGAAGATGATGACTCCCTTGTCAACGCTGCCAAACAGTCGCTCCAACAGGTTGGTCCAGAATTTTACCGTGCGGGTATACAGGCGCTGGTTCCGACGTCGCCTAAGGCAGTTGAGAGTGATGGAAATTATGTGGAGAAATGAAAATATTGTTGCTAATGGATGCATCTACACACTGTAAAACTTTCAAACATGTAGAATAAAAGATGGATTTAAAAAAATAGTGTGCATTTCTTTTGGAGTGACCCTCATATTAGAATGATTCTATGCTTCCTGCAACGTGTAACTACCCCTTTCACAATCTGCCTACTGGATTGCGATAATACTGAGCATGATCGCATATGCTAAATTAAATTTTTCAGTGAATAAGGCTACCGTTAACGAAGGAAAATAACATCGGTTAGCTGTAGGAAAGTGTACAACAAACCCTTGTGAAGGAAGCCCTTGTGAAGGAAGAATCTACTCTAAACCTAATCTAAACACTGATGAGAATTTTGAAATGAGTGCAATATACTGCAATCGCTCACTAACCACACGGAGCGGTGTGGGGGGGGATGTACCACGCAATAATCACTGGCGTGGTAACAGAAGGTTGTGACGCCGTTCCACGTGAAAATAGTTCCACAGTTCACGTGAAAATAAATCTACCAGAAAGCACTGAGTTTGCAGTTACTTATTCTGGGATACTAAATTTTGAAAGTAAAGTTAAATGAAGTTACTGGTTAAATAAATGTAACTAAAATTTTTGTTACGTTAAAAAAAGGTTTGTCATCTCAGTGTAACGTAATGCAAAATTTAGGAAAGGGCAAGCAATTTACTTTTGATTATTGAGAGCAGCTGATTTTACTTTTAATGTAATAACAATAAAATACATGCTATTTTGTCTGAAACTGACGTAGTGAGACCGTGACTGTGTACAACTAATGTAGGTTAATTCTTACAAAGAAGAAGACAGCAACCAGCCGCTATTAATACTGCTATTTATTTAGGTAAATAAGGCCGTAACCGGTTTCGAACGGCAAGTTCGTCATCAGACGGCTGTTCACATGATTTGCAAGATACACTTTACATAATCGTCAGTTTTCGATTTTTATTCTATTATGTAAAGTGTATCTTGCAAATCATGTGAACAGCTATCTGATGATGAATTTGCCAGTTCGAAACCGGTTACGGTGCTATTTTACCAAAATAAATAGCAGTATTAATAGTGGCCGGTTACTGTCTTCTTCCTTGTAAGACTTAACCTACATTAGTAAAACACATACCAAGCCAGTAGAAGTCGCTCGCAAAGCTAAATACAGAGTAAATGAAATTGCGCACTCTTAATTTGTGCTGTATCTTAACTTATTGGTTTTGCCAGTGATATTTTACAATAATTTAAGTGAATGAAGTTCATACTCAAAATTACAAATTAGTTAGCCGAGCGGTCTGGGCGCTGCAGTCTTGGATTGTGCGGCTGATCCCGGCGGAGGTTCGAGTCCTCCTTCGGGCATGGGTGGGCGTGTTTGTCCTTAGGATAATTTCGGTTAAGTAGTGTGTAAGCTTAAGGACTGATGACCTTAGCAGTTAAGTCCCATAAGATTTCACACGCATTTTTTTGAGTTAAGTCTCTGATATGCAGTACAAGAATGAACAGTTACTGAGACAGAAAATTTAGAATGTAACTGGTCATTACCAAACATACAAAATTGTCAATAAATAGTTAATCAGTTTTCATAATATTACCACACTCGGTGATTGCCTGGAAAGGGAAGGAAACGAACCCTGCTTGGTAATAGTGTCTGAGGACAATGACAACGCAGGTGCCTTCCGGGTTCAACTTTTGCAGGTTACTATTCAAGTTAGTCACACTTTGTAAAAGAAATGCCTCTGGTTAATGCCTGTATAAGCTCATAATTTTTGACTTAACAGTCTTATGATTTTGTAGCTGTGCGGATGACGAAGAATGTAGCCGAGCGCCCAACAAACACATCCGCTCTCTTTCATGACACAAGCTGCTCTGCCTCCTCTCTGCTCGCTACGGCCGGCCGGAGTGGCCGAGCGGTTAAAGGCGCTAGAGTCTGGAACCGCACGACCGCTACGGTCGCAGGTTCGAATCCTGCCTCGGGCATAGATGTGTGTGATGTCCTTAGGTTAGTTAGGTTTAAGTAGTTCTAAGTTCTAGGGGACTGATGACCTCAGCAGTTAAATCCCATAGTGCTCAGAGCCATTTTTGAACTTCAAGAAACACTGGTCAAGAGGATGCAGCAACTGGGTCGTATGACTTGGTAGAATAAACAGTATAATGTCTTTAGCCTCTGCATACACTAACATGTCCTCTATTGAACAATGAGAGGAATGCCCATCCAAAATAAGGACTTTTCCAGCTGATTTCCTCGGAAGAAAATGATTTCTGAGCCAAGCAAAAACTATGTCAGAACTGACACAGACTGACTTCTCATTCATCACAACTTGTTATCCAGGTGGCATTCCGTCAGTAAACTCTTGTTTCATGTTCTACCCTTTGAAAATGCAATACTGAAACAAATGACAACGGGGAAATTGTTTCACCTTTTTCACTACTAGTAATAGTGATCACATATTTTTGAGTCCCTCTTCGCTATTTCTTGCCCGGGTTTATATTCAGCTGTAAATCAATCTCACCTACATTAAAAATGTGATCTGGCAACCCGACTAAATCGTTGTCCCAGGGGATTCTCTCCAGCATGATGAAACAGTTCTCTGCGGTGTTTCCTTATTCATCCTTGCAGCTCTGTTTATCGGTACACTTGCAAAAAAAAAAAAAAAAAAGTTAAAAAGCACAAGGCTCTCTTATCTTATCTGCCACGGTGCTGCAAGACTTTCGTTGCCGGGTTCAGGAGCTTTAGTTCGAAACTAACGAGCTGATCCATTTCACACAGTGGTCCATCTCTCCCGGAATAGCCCTGTCATTAATGCGCAGCTTATTTACAATTTAGCACATTCTTATGCCATTGATATTCTATATCTATCTTATATCGTGCATGTAAGGCTATAAGCGTTGGATGAATTCTTGTTTATTGTTGGGATTCTCCAAAAACCGATTCAAGTCAAACTTCGAGTCAGAAGAATATCATGTGCCGGAATACATAAGCAATTTCTTCTCACTGACACTACAGGCATACTTTAAACACAGTGCGACTGATTTAACTCAACATAATCTCGATGTTGTTGCAATATCGTCGGCCGCAGCGGCCGTGCGGTTCTGGCGCTGTAGTCCAGAACCGCACGGCCGCGGCGGCCGTGCGGTTCTGGCGCTGCAGTCCAGAACCGCGAGGCTGCTACGGTCGCAGGTTCGAATCCTGCCTCGGGCATGGGTGTGTGTGATGTCCTTAGGTTAGTTAGGTTTAAGTAGTCCTACGTTCTAGGGGACTTATGACCTAAGATGTTGAGTCCCATAGTGCTCAAAGCCATTTGAACCATTTTTTTTTTTTTTTGCAATATCGTCTCGGTTATGTTCAAACAAACACCTCAATACGTTTGCATCTCAATAGCACTCTGGAGCGTCGGCCAGCTGGTTCTGATTCAAATATTACGCCTCACGAGTGCATTATAAGAACAGTAATAGTCGCACTTGAAACATAATCAGCGGGAACAAATTACTTTTGCCTTTGACCAGCTGTTTCTACTTGAACATTCATAGCCAATATGATGCTAAACTAAAGAACAATATTTTAAAAATTCAAAAATGTTCAGTTGTACGTTATATGATGTTTGAGAATATACGAGTAAAATCCTCACTGTAACACCACGTTGTTGTAGCTGGCGTAACTTGTGTACTGTTTATTCAGTGTTCTAAAGTGTAACTAAAAATGATGTACTAAAGACGTATATTATTTTATTAAAAAAACTGTTGAGAGGTTATTAGAAATGACCTAAGGGTGAAATGATACAGAGGTGCAAAAATGAATTAAAAGTCAACGGTGTGCAGGCAGCATGGTGAAACGGGGGATGTTGAAATGAATTCTGAGCAGGGTCGTCAGGCAAAAGGTTGGTGATTAATTGCATTTATTTCAACTACTGGTGATCGGAAAATATCGTGAGCAGGACGCCAATTAAAAGGGAGTGTTTAAAACGAATTTGGCTCCGACTGACCGTAAGAGACCCAAGTGGGTGATATAAAATAAATGGGGATATTTTAATTCTCATATGTTCGCACCACATCATCTACGTATCATTTAGCTTGCGTTTAATATCAAACAGGCCCGCTAAAATCTTTACCATCGATTTTTTGCCTAATGGAAAACTTTCATTAGTGCGAGAGCTCAAGAATACGTGGTAGTGCACAGAGTAATGCAGTCCAGTAATTAATTTCACCTCGTTTTCTGAATATTCATTACATTCTTCTAGCAGGTTAAACTCCGAGAAGGGAAGCAGTTTGCATCTGTACGAGGTGTTACTAATGGATGATAGGTCAGTGATCACAAAGAAGACCATTTATTAGATCTTAACGCACACGATTGTCATCGATTTTCAGAAAAGGCAAATAGGAACAGCCTCCGTCAATGAAACACAAGATGAAAGAACAGTACTATAAACTTAACTGTATGATCCCTTAACATAGTTGATAACAAACACATTCATGAATATGTGGATGTTACTGAAGATATAGCTTGTTTTATGTACGCCGTAGACAGGGAGGTAGTGATCAACAAAGGCAAGGGAAACAATTGAAACTACCACCAATCGACGTGGTAGGTTTCAGTGGTAGATCTACTGGGGATCTATGGCTGTTTAACTGTTACAATTAAATCCCCTGGGATAAATGCAGGATAAGTACAAGCATGTCACCAATCAGATAGCCGGCCGCGGTGGTCTAGCGGTTCTGGCGCTGCAGTCCGGAACCGCGGGACTGCTACGGTCGCAGGTTCGAATCCTGTCTCGGGCATGGGTGTGTGTGATGTCCTTAGGTTAGTTAGGTTTAAGTAGTTCTAAGTTCTAGGGGACTTATGGCCTAAGATGTTGAGTCCCATAGTGCTCAGAGCCATTTTTTTTTAATCAATCAGATACCAGTGAGTGAAAAACACGTTAAATTCTACGAATTAAAATACGTTTAGAAACTCGTCATACGTCGGTACTCGTTCCTTCTGCAATTTTACGTATTACAATATGAAACACTGTGTCGCTTTCCGAGAGCAAGGTAAAGGTCACGTGGCAGGTCCTCCCTATGACAAATATGTTCGGCGTTAAACGATAACCCCTTAAAACCGATAGAACCATCCTGGTGAGGCGGCCGCGCAGTAATTAAATGCGATAGCTTAAGTCTATGATTCAATCTGAGTGATATATGTAACTCTCTTGGAAATGCCGAGGGACACGTCGTGTGAAACGAAACTGACATTGGAATCGCTAAAAAAAATCACAGAAACTGTGGACCCAGGAACGACGGAAAATAGTCTTGGAATTGTTTACCACACCAAAGTGGGTTGTTTTTAGTAATAAAACAAACTGTATGAATCTCAAAAGAGTGGAATATACATCACCGCAAGGCTGAGTGCTATGAATAGTACGGTGCTTCTGAGGTAAAACTTGATAGTTGTTTCTTCCTCCTCTCGTAGTACCATTTTGACTATTAAAATGCCACAGATTTTTGTCAGTAGTAGAGACCTCAAACTGTTGATAAATTGCCAAGTCCTTCCATAAACTGTATGAAGCAGAAGATATGAGGTTAGTTCTGTGAGACCCAACTAAAAGCTAATTAGTTTTACATAATTATTTGACTGCTTCATTTCACGCATTTTGGCCGTTACAGTTTAAAAGCTCCCAATAACACGACAGTTTGGTGCGGTGGATCGCTCTTTCACACGTGTACATGAATGATGTGAAAAATGCCGAGTAGCACCGCGAACCGCTGACTACCTTAAGTTGTACAATAAAGATCCAAAGAAACTGGTACACCTGCCGAATACCGTGTAGGGTCCTCGCAAACACGCAGAAGTGCCGCACCACGACGTGGCATGGACTCCATTAACGTCTGAAGTAGTGCTAGAGCGAATTGACAAAATGAATCCTGCAGGGCTGTCCTTAAACCCGCAAGAGTACGGGGGGGGGGGGGGGAGGTGGAGACCTCTTCTGAACAGCACCTTCGCAAGCCAGCCCAGATATGCTCAATAATGTTCATGTCTGAGGAGTTAGGCGGCCAGCGGAAGTGTTTAAACTCAGGAGGGCTTTCCTGGACCCACTCTGTAGTAACTCTGGACGTGTGGGATGTCGCATTGTCCTGCTGGAATTGCCCATGTTCGTCGGAATGGGCAATGTACGTGAACGGATGCAGGTGGTCAGACAGGATGCTTACATACGTGTCGCCTGTCAGAGTTGCATCTAGACGTATCAGGGGTCCCATATCACTCCACCTGCACGCGCCCTACACCACTCCAGAGCCTCCACTCGCTTGAACAGTCCCCTGCTGACACGCAGTGTCCATGGATTCACCAGGTTGTCTCCATATCCATACACGCCCATCCACTCGGTACAATTTAAAACGAGACTCATCCGACCAGGCAACATGTTTCCAGTCATCAACAGTCCTATGTCGCTCTGGACGGGCCCATGCGAGGCGTAAATCTTTGTGTTGTGCAGTCGTCAAGGGTACACGAGTGGGCCTTCGGCACCGAAAGCCCATGTCGATGTGTTTCGTTGAATGGTTCGCACGCTCACACTTGTTGATTGCCCAGGATTGAAATCTGCTGCAGTTTGCGGAAGGCTTGCACTTTAGGCATGTTTAACGATTCTCTTCAGTCGTCGTTGGTCCCGTTGTTGCAGGATCTTTTTCCGGCCGTGGCGATGTTGGAGGTTTTATGTTTTACATGATACCTGATTTTCACGGTACACTCGTGAAATGGTCGCACTGGAAAATCCGCTCTTCATCACTACATCGGAGATACTGTGTCCCATCGCTCGTGCGCCGACTATAACACCAGGTTCAAACACAGTTAAAGCTTGATAATCTGCCAATTTAGCAGCAGTGACCGATCTAACAACTGCGCCAAACACTTGTTGTCCTATATAGGTGTAGTCGACCACAGCGTAGTATTCTGCCTGTTTACATATCTCTGTATTTGAATTCGCGTGCCTATGCCAGTTTGTTTGGCGTTGATAAATTAGCTGTTATTATATTCTTGTAAGCTGTATAGTGCGCAGTAATACAATTATATAAAATTAAGGTACTGAACCTGATCGGTTGTTCTATCACTTATGCTGTTACATACCTGTATATCGAAATGAAAATAACTCAAATCAATCAACACACAATATAATTATAAATCTTCCACGACATCGATACTACACCACAAACATGATTTAAGTGCAAAATGTTATTTGATTTGTTTTCTTTTGAAATATTTCTTTAGGTCATTTCTTTGTATTCAGCAACCACCTTCCATTGTTGTGAAACTGGCTATTGTATCGTATTCTGTGATCTGCAAGAATAGAACTGTAATATAGCAGACCGGTAGGCATTGATCAGAGTTCCAGAGGTTATTTAAAACATTATTTCTCAGTTTACCCACAATTAGTAGGTGAGACACGCGATCTATAGCTATGTGATCACAGTTGCAATAAATTAGACGGAAGCAGAGCGTAATCGAATGAAGTTGAGAAGTGTATTCAGTGTAATTAAAAGAGGCGCCTATGGTGGAAAAGATACGTTGAAGACGTCGTTCTACAACAAGACGAAGACGTATTAGCTCCCTCCAATTGCAAACGTTATCTTCAGCAAATGTGCTCTCGGTTGACTTACAATCTATGCCTTTTAAGAAGTCTTCGGGTTAACAGGTGCTCCTATCGTTGGATAGAGATCAGAGATAAGGAACG
Source organism: Schistocerca piceifrons (assembly GCF_021461385.2). Lineage (NCBI taxonomy): Eukaryota > Metazoa > Arthropoda > Insecta > Orthoptera > Acrididae > Schistocerca > Schistocerca piceifrons. The sequence goes on from NC_060139.1 coordinate 67,165,245, forward strand.
ATTGCAGCGTTCCCTTCATGTTAAAGCTCTGATCCACGTTTGTTGTTCATTTACCAAACATATAGTTCCGACTGTGGCCAAGTAGCTAGACTAAATGTTGCGTCGAAAGACACACACACACACACAGAACAGACCTATTCATGACGTAGCCTGCTGTCATTTCACGCCCGGTCCGCCCCCGGTAGCTGAGTGGTCAGCGCGACAGACTGTCAATCCTAAGGGCTCGGGTTCGATTGCCGGCTGGGTTGGAGATTTTCTCCACTCAGGGACTGGGTGTTGTGTTGTCCTAATCATCATTATTTCATCCCCATCGACGCGCAAGTCACCGAAGTGGCGTCAAATCGAGAGACTTGCACCCGCCGAACGGTCTACCCGACGGGAGGCCCTAGTTACACGTCATAATTATTATTTCACGTCCGAACTGCTTAAATTTACTGCGCCACGAAGTCTCGCAGGCCCTGGACATTTCGACAACTTTGCCGACTGATAGTATTGTCGCTCTTTGTAAGACAGTCGACGTTTCCTGCAATCTGACTCTCTTCTCGATACATCTACGCCGTATCCTTTGTTATATTCGCGCCGTGACTTCCCACGTGCCGCAGGAGAGGTTGACAGCCGTAATAAACCACAGAGACTTCACACCCAGAATATATGCTGGAAACTACCCGCACAGACAGACCGTCAGCGATATACCTTTCACTTGCACAAATTATACGAGGTGTTTTGAAAAAAAATCATCTAATTTGAGAAGACTGTTTCTCTATTTTAGTGACACTATAAACTCTGTGTAAATTTTAAACTATGAATAGTATTACATAGTATGTATTTTCAAAAGAACCATCCGATTTAACGGAAGTATATATTTTACGTGAGTGCACACAGGCTTCGGATGCTTTTTATAATTATCTTTGCGACCAAAGTTTACATTTACCTTTCAGTTGCCATACGGCCTCGCGGTTCACCCAAAGTTTTAATTACAGCAGAGTTCACAGCTATTATAAACTTCTTGAAAGAAATTAGTTTCCTGCATTCGCTGTTTTTATATTCATTTTGTTTTTATTTTTTATCCTACGACATTTCGTCTGTTCAGTGCTCCATCACACCAATAAATGCCTAGGCTGTGTGCTACTATTTACACAGAGACAAATATCATGGATGTAGCTCTCAATCCCGGCCAACCACGGACTGCTCATGAAATAAGACTGCAACCCAAAAGATATGTGTTTTACATTTTGCTTGAATATTACTTCACAACTAAAACTTTGAAGTACCAAAATAACAATAAAATTAATATAAAAGTAACCAATGAAGGAAACCAACCTCTTTCAGGAAATTTCAGCTGTGAGACGACGTTATAATGTGAGTCCATACATCGCTTGCGGCCGATCGGTCGGATGGTTGTTTGTATGCATGTACAGGATATATCTTTGCTAAATCGATACCTTGCGGGTACCAGTACAAATGTACTTTGTATTGTTGAAACATTAAATTTTCGGCATGCTCCTGTAATTGTGAAAAAAAACAAGATCTACACGTCCAGGTACGTGATTCATATAATCGTCTTTTCCTTCTAAAAGAAAGGGTCGTAAGTCTTTACACACTAGTCCGAAGATTGCAAGAGCCGAAAAATGTGATAATTATCGTACAATCAGCTTAACAGCTCATACATCCAATATGATGACAAGAACAACATACGGAAGTTTGGCTTCAGGAAAGTTGAAGGCGCCAGAGATGCAATTATGAAGTTGCGGTTGATAATTGGAAGCAAGGCTAAAGAAAAATGAAAGACCCTTTTTTAGGATTTGTTGACCCGGAAAAAGCGTTAGAAAATGTGAAATGGTGCAAAATATTCGAAATTCTAAGAAAAATTGGGGTAAACTATAGGGTAGGACGGGTAATGTACTAACTCGTACAAGAGCCAAGAGGGAACAATAAGAGTGAAAGACCAAGAAAGACGAGTGAAAATTTGTAACACTGCCAGGACTCGAACCGGGGTCTCCTGCTTACTAGACAGACGTTTTAGCCACTAAGCCATCCTGACGGGACTTAGCGCTAATTTTCACCCGCTGCTTCAGTCTAAGTACATGAAGTCATGTCTGTATGAGACCAGTAAAGTCTCTGAAATAGTTTCATTTTATTTCAACTTGAAAGTAATTTCTTTTTTGTTTTTGTTTTTTTTTGTTTGTTTTGTTTTCCTATCAAAATTTATCCTTGATGTTCTTCATAGTCTACTTAAAGTACAGTAGTCTATAGTTTAAATAACATGGCAATAGGTTTCAAGCCCGCGTAACTGCGTTACATAGTACTGCCTCCGTTTTATTCCACTCGATTCGTGGAACAAGTCTGGTTGCAGATAAATGTTCGGTGTCTGTATTTTATGGCTCCTTTTCTGGGATAGTTTGGCCCTAAGTTTCAATTTCTGTTTAGCAATGCTAGTGCTGCACGTGGCAGGTGCCAGCTTGTCGGAAAGTGCTGCTCTTTTATAAATTGTGCGGGGCAGGGGCATTACCGCTAACAACATATACGGACAGAATATGAAATTTGTTGACGTTTAAGGGAATAAACTTCAGCGCAACCCCAAATTTAGACGCCGACGTGGCTGCCTAATTCTTCTTGACATTAACTAATTCTCGAACTATGCACCGATAGAGAATGCAGTACATTTAAAATTACTTGGCATCTGACTTTTAAGGTCCAAAGTTCTGCAGTTGTCTCGATAAGTGACAGCCACCACAGCTCTCCGCGGGAATAGGAAATTGCTGTGAAGTCCGTATCGCCCACACAAATCATGGAAAACCCTGGAAGCTCATGTATGTAATAGACTCTATAGCATCACTAATCATGTCAAAAATATTTTATTTTTCCTACTTAGGGCAGTTTGATGGCATTTCTGCAGCCAGCGTTTCCAATAGTGGTATATAAGCACCGACATGTAGTGCGGCGGCGCGGTTCTTTCCGTCCCTTTACGACAAACCTGCACGTACCTGTGAACATTGTCTCAGCAGATCATCAGTAGGAAAGTCGAGCGAAACCTACTGTACTTCGACGTGAACCAGGCTGCAATTTAAGTCACTAATCTACGTTTCGGGAGAAAGTTTTCACACAAATGAAAGGTTGGAAATTTTGTCCTCAGTTTATTTATTCTGAAACTTAGGTGAACAAGTATCACTGCCAAGCCCGTGCTAGCCTCAACACAGTCACTCACAATCCCTTTAACTCAACGTTAGCAAGTTTATGGTACTGCATTTCCCGAAAACGTAATAGCTACAAAAATACGGATTGTTTTTGATTGGGAATGCTCGCCAAATATTAAGTCTGTCGGTACCAAATGCAGTCACAGTTTTTAACCACCGACCTGCTCAATACGCCACGCGAAATATGTCTTTTCTCGTCACAAAATTCACTTAAAAATTCCGAAATTTCTACACACCCATCGGAATAATTATGTCGTGACTTTACCACACTTTTGATGTATGTAAGACTGTTAGATCCGGCAACTTATCATTTCCATCGGAACTACCACTAAACACGTCCGAACTGTTTCATGGCTAGGCTCCGACTCTTCTCTAGAATACTCTGAGTCTTCTCTACCAGCAGAGTAAGGCGCGCGAAGAGTATTGCTTTACCGTTGGTCAGTTTCTCAACAGCCAATAACGAAACAACATTCTCCCGCGTCAGTCCGCGCTTTTCATCCATAACCAATCGCAAAATGGTAAACCTCACGACTGCACTTTTTACCGACGGAACTATCTAATAAGCTGAAGTTTTGCTTATTCATAAAGTTATTTACTATTGTTATTTATACCTGAATTAACTTTTCCTTTTACCATAAACTTACTTTACAAATCTATTCTACAAAAATCCCCTTTGTCCATATCCATACTTCTTCGAAATGTTCCCCACACTAAATCCTACTACATAACTCGTTGAACAATTATCTTCATGTTTACCTTAAACCACACTCACGCATCATTCATACTGCTAAAACACATTTACAACATTTTACATACACAAAAAGACATAATAACACTTTATGAAAATACTAGAACAGTTTATGAAAAACATTCTATTACTTTAGTGCACTATAGTGGGCACAATCGAAACTAAAATCACAGTCCCCCTATCCAATACTGTCCTCTATCGGCTGATACATAAACTACATGCGCGTAAAGTCTCGCGTCACCATTTGTCGCTACCCAGCTCTGAGACACATCTCCCACTTAACCGCCTCCAAGGCAGGATCGTTATACGGCGCTACGCCTCAGTAGGTAAGGAGTTAGTGTAGCATTCGTGTCTTTCGACGTGCGTGTGTTAAATGCGGAGACGTGAACTATGGCGACATTATTACCTAATGCGTCCATACAGGACCAACGTGCCGTTATGCTTTTCTTGGCTGCCGAAGGCATCCACATGGTAGGCACCCAGCAGGGAATGAAGACTGTGTGTGGCCAGCATGTCAGTCGAAAACCATTTGTTGTGAAATGGTGAGCCAAATTCCGTGCTGCTGATTCGTGATAAAGCACATCCCCATATGGCAAATGTGTAACATAGAAGTTACGCCAACACAAACGGGAGGCACTCGAGCACCAATCCTGTAGTCCTGGTATCTCCCCATACGATTATCATGCCTTAGGCCCCATAGAAAAGACCTTGAAGGGCCGACGATTGCTGTCGGACGAGGATGTGTAGTAGGCAGTTACGGACTTCTTAACGCAGCAATACACAGTGTTTTATTAAATGGGTACCTTCAATCCGGTACGTCGATTGGGTAATCGCCTCAATGCTCTAGGATTGACATGCCGATTCTGTACTGTACAGCCTTGCAAAGAGAATTTTTTGATCGATCCTTACAAAATATGTTTCACCATGGTATGCACAGCTATCCTGGCTGCGTGCCGACAAGCGCTCATAATTTCCATACCATCTGCCTTCACTGCTGTCTTATCAATGAACACTGTGCCTCATATTTTTCCTTGGCGTTAAAGTTTTTAACTGATCGCCCGCATCTCGTGGTCGTGCGGTAGCGTTCTCGCTTCCCACGCCCGGGTTCCCGGGTTCGATTCCCGGCGGGGTCAGGGATTTTCTCTGCCTCGTGATGGCTGGGTGTTGTGTGCTGTCCTTAGGTTAGTTAGGTTTAAGTAGTTCTAAGTTCTAGGGGACTTATGACCACAGCAGTTGAGTCCCATAGTGCTCAGAGCCATTTGAACCATTTTTTTTAACTGATCACGGCAGGTACGCCCGTTCCCATCAGAGTAAAATCCATTTTGTAACACTCCATCCTTGAGCTACTTTCTCGAATGTCTTCTCAGTAACAGGAGCTGGACTCTGGAAAAGCCTCCTGCATTTTACCTTCTAAGGCAACAATAAGGATTGTTATTGTCCCAATACGCACTCGTTAACGTGATGTTCTTCACAAGATATTTCCTCTCTTCCCAGTATTCTTAGATGATGTAGTCTCCTTAATTTTTTCCCCAGAACTCGCTATATCAGAAAACATCCATCTTGTACACCTTTGAATTCTTTCTGCCACTATCATTATTATTATTTCTTTCCTTTCTCAGACGTTATGTCTGGTTAAAAATGGAAAGTGACGCAGACCTTGATCAAGCGTGACTTCCTTTTAACTGTACGGTATATGTTACATTGCATTTAGGAACTTTCGGGTAATTGAACATGTATCAGTAATTACGGATTTCTGTAGTTGTATATATAAGTTTGGATGTAGCTGTATTGCATTGATGTACTGGTGGATATTGTGTGGTATGAATTCCTGTAGTTGATAGTATAATTGGTATAATGTCAACTATATCCTGATGCCACATGTTCTTGACTTCCTCAGCTAGTTGGATGTATTTTTCAATTTTTTCTCCTGTTTTCTTTCGCATATTTTTTGAATTGGGTATGGATATTTCGATTAGTTGTGTTAATTTCTTCTTTTTATTGGTGAGTATGATGTCAGGTTTGTTATTTGGTGTTGTTTTATCTGTTATAATGGTTCTGTTCCAGTATAATTTGTATTCATCATTCTCCAGTACATTTTGTGGTGCATACTTGTGTGTGGGAACGTGTTGTTTTATAAGTTTATGTTGTGTGGCAAGCTGGTGATGTATTATTTCTGCTACATTGTCATGTCTTCTGGGGTTTTCTGTATTTGCAAGCATTGTACATCCGCTTGTGATGTGATCTACTGTTTCTATTTGTTGTTTGCAAAGTCTGCATTTATCTGTTGTGGTATTGGGATCTTTAATAATATGCTTGATATAATATCTGGTGTTTATTGTTTGATCCTGTATTGCAATCATGAATCCTTCCGTCTCATTGTATATTTTTAGAATTATTATTATTATTATTATTATTATTATTATTATTATTAGTGGCAGCATTAATTTTATTAGTTCGAGTCAATATTATTCACTCACATTGGCACTTCACTTATAACATTCTAATACTTCTTGACAAGTTAAAATTGTTATTTATTGAGAAACTAAAATGTAGAAAAGGCACTGTATGTATGAAATACTCACCCGATGTAAAAGAGGGCCTGGTGATCCTAATCAGATCACATGCCGGCCGCAGTGGCCATGCGGCTCTAGGCGCTTCAGTCTGGAATCGTGCGACCGCTACGGTCGCAGGTTCGAATCCTGCCTCGGGCATGGATGTGTGTGATGTCCTTAGGTTAGTTAGGTTTAATTAGTTCTAAGTTCTAGGGGACTGATGACCTAAGATGTTAAGTCCCATAGTGCTTAGAGCCTTTTTTTCAGATCGCATCAAATACACAAATAAATAAAATATTTTGCTCGTCAATGAATCTTTCCAAAAGTTGCGTATCGCGTTGCGTTTCCTGTGTTATAATTTCGGAAAAGTACGTCTTTTCTGCCAACCTGTCTATATTTGAGAGGCAGAATGCACGCAAAAAAATTGTTCCATGCCTGTGTAGGCAGCGCAATGGGGGAGAGTAAAGCGGTTGTGGTGGCCGATCCCTGTAGAGCGATCACCATGCACCAGTGCAGATGCATTTAAACGGCTGCAGTCTACGCACAAACTCATTATCTCGCCCAGTTGTCAGGAGGAAAATACGTTTCCGCACTGAGGGCGCATTATGTTGCACAAGCTGTAACAAGAATGAGGTCTGTATTTGGTTGTTGTTGTTGTTGTGGTCTTCAGTCCTGAGACTGGTTTGATGCAGCTCTCCATGCTACTCTATCCTGTGCAAGCCTCTTCATCTCCCAGTACCTACTGCAACCTACATCCTTTTGAATCTGCTTAGTGTATTGATCTCTTGGTCTCCCTCTACGATTTTTACCCTCCACGCTGCCCTCCAATGCTAAATTTGTGATCCCTTGATGCCTCAAAACATGTCCTACCAACCGATCCCTTCTTCTAGTCAAGTTGTGCCACAAACTTCTCTTCTCCCCAATCCTATTCAATACCTCCTCATTAGTTACGTGATCTACCCACCTTATCTTCAGCATTCTTCTGTAGCACCACATTTCGAAAGCTTCTATTCTCTTCTTGTCCAAACTGGTTATCGTCCATGTTTCACTTCCATACATGGCTACACTCCATACGAATACTTTCAGAAATGACTTCCTAACACTTAAATCTATACTCGAAGTTAACAAATTTCTCTTCTTCAGAAACGCTTTCCTTGCCATTGCCAGTCTACATTTTATATCCTCTCTACTTCGAACATCATCAGTTATTTTGCTCCCCAAATAGCAAAACTCCTTTACTATTTTAAGTGTCTTATTTCCTAATCTAATATTCTCAACATCACCCGACTTAATTCGACTACATTCCATTATAATCGTTTTGCTTTTGTTGATGTTCATCTTATATCCTCCCTTCAAGACTCTGTCCATTCCGTTCAACTGCTCTTCCAAGTCCTTTGCTGTCTCTGACAGAATTACAATGTCATCGGCGAACCTCAAGGTTTTTATTTCTTCTGCATGGATTTTAATACCTACTTCGAATTTTTCTTTTGTATCCTTTACTGCTTGCTAAATATACAGATTGAATAACACCGGGGAGAGGCTACAACCCTGTATTACTCCCTTCCCAACCACTGCTTCCCTTTCATGTCCCTCGACTCTTATAACTGCCATCTGGTTTCTGTACAAATTGTAAATAGCCTTTCGCTCTCTGTATTTTACCCCTGCCACCTTTAGAATTTGAAAGAGAGTATTCCAATCAACATTGTCAAAAGCTTTCTCTAAGTCTGCAAATGCTAGAAACGTAGGTTTGCCTTTCCTTAATCTTTCTTCTAAGATAAGTCGTAAGGTCAGTATTGCCTCACGTGTTCCAGTATTTCTACGGAATCCAAACTGATCTTCCCCGAGGTCGGCTTCTACTAGTTTTTCCATTCGTCTGTAAAGAATTCGTGTTAGTATTTTGCAGCTGTGGCTTATTAAACCGATTGTTCGGTAATTTTCACATCTGTCAACACCTGCTTTCTTTGGGATTGGTATTCTTATATTTTTCTTGAAGTCTGAGGGTACTTCGCCTGTTTCATACATCTTGCTCACCAGATGGTAGAGTTTTGTCAGGACTGGCTCTCCCAAGACTGTCAGTAGTTCTAATGGAATGTTGTCTACTCCCGGGGCCTTGTTTCGACTCAGGTCTTTCAGTGCTCTCTCAAACTCTTCACGCAGTATCTTATCTCCCATTTGGTATTTTAAAAAAAAAAAAAAAAAAAAAAAAAAAAAAAAAAAAAAAAAAAAAAAAAAAAAAAAAAACACGTAAATATTCTGAAACGTGGATATGTTATAGACCCCTACAGTGTTGTTGTCTTCAGTCCGAAGACTGATTTTATGCAGCTTTCTTCACGAGACGATCCTGCGCAAGCCTGAAACGTTTCTCCTCGTCCTGCCCACGGAGCTTCTGTAGTCTCTGGCGTTCTTGGGCAGAGTGCATGAACTCGCCTCACCATACTGTGCACGGGACAAATGACAGTACGTATCGCTCCGTGGACTTCCTCCGAACCGTTTCATGCAGAATCTAGATAATCTCTGTACATAGCTGCATATATCTAAGAGGGCAGTCAAAATGTTTCCGTTCGAAGGGCGTACGGTCCAGAATCAGTATGGAAAATGGTTCAAATGGCTCTAAGCACTATGGGACTTAACATCTAAGGTCATCAGTCCCATAGACTGAGAATTACTTAAACCTAACTAACCTAAGGACATCACACACATCCATGCCTGAGGAAGGATTCGAACCTGAGACCGTAGCAGCAGCGAGGTTCTGGACTAATCAGTATGCAAGTCAAGCAATACCACCGTGAGCATTTAGGAATCATCTGTCGCACCAAAGTATTAAAAACCCATTTGGTAAGAGGAAGTCGGTAACTGCCTGGTGCACATGCTAGTCCGGCAGGAATCATCGACCCTTCAGCGTCTCTTTGAAGGGACCAAAGGCGTGGTATTCGTATGAGGAGAGAATGGGAGTATGGTGCAGGTGCTCGAATGTCTCCCACTTGTTCCCAGCAGAGGCTGGCCTCTAAGATCGGCAGGCGTCTAGGTTCGAATCACGAACAGCATGGAACTTGGCGCACCATTCCACAAAGCTGACTGTCGACAGGCATGCTGCCCCATACACCCCTCACTGTCTGAAAGGTGTCTACCAGTGTTTGCCCTTCAGTAGTCAAGAACAGTAACAGTACATTGGTCCTTTTTGGAGTATTTGGCAATAACATCACTATAATTCACGTTTCCGCATTTAATGCTCACATGTCGGATGGACACGGACGCCACACTGTTCCCTTGCTTACATGTGGGTGGCTGCTATACCCACATCGGAGTCGAAATATGTTGCATGTACACTGCACCAACTTCCTCAAACTACTGTCACAATAAATAAGTCGCCAGGCTCGCTTTGAACAGCAACATGGGGTTAAAATAGTCATTTGTTTTACACTGCTGATCAGCGCCTCGTAGCAGTCAAACTAAAAACTAAACTAAAAAGTAAACTCCGTCCGAACAGGCCTTGGAAGGTCCAACGGTACTGACCACCCGCCGTGTCATACTCAGCCCACAGGCGACACTGGATGCCGATATGGAGGGGCAAGTGGTAAGCACACCGCTCTCCTGGCCACATGCAGTTTACGAGACCAGAGCCGCTACTTGCCAATCAAATAGCTCCTCAGTTTGCCTCACAAGGGCTGAGTGCACACCGCTTGCCAACAACGCTCGGCAGACCAGATGGTCACCCATCCAAGTGCTAGCCCAGCTCGACAGCGCTTAACTTCGGTGATCTGGCAGGAACGGGTGTTACCACTGCAGCAGGGCCGTTGGTGTAGCAGTCAGAGTACTGTCACAAAACTCTCTGTCCTGACTACTGGATTAGACAAGACACACTGCAGTCACTACACTATCACCATCCGGTTTCCGCCGTCTCCCCAGTAATCAACACTGGATTGCAGTCTAAATCAAAAATGATTCAAATGGCTCTGAGCACTATGGGACTCAACTGCTGTGGTCATAAGTCCCCTAGAACTTAGAACTACTTAAACCTAACTAACCTAAGGACATCACACACATCCATGCCCGAGGCAGGATTCGAACCTGCGACCGTCGCGGTCGTGCGGTTCCAGACTGTAGCGCCTTTAACCGCTCGGCCACTCCGGCCGGCTAAGTGCAGTCTAAAGTCAGATAGCATAAGGACGTACACAAGAACTACACACTTCAAATATACATTGAAATATCGTTCGTTAAACAAGATTTCCAGTTAACTAGTTGCTCTACGCTCGACTAGACAGCCTCTTCCGAAGCAGTATTTTTGCACTCCTTAACTCAAGACTCACCTTGACAATGGACAACTGACTGAGACTTTTAGCACACCCGCGCACACAGGCGTTTCTGAACACTTTCTAAACGTACCACATCATTTGTCGCTACGTACTGACTTCCGATACATACGCCAACACTCCCTCCCCCCTCCAACCCATTGAGCTACAACCTAGCCCCATGCACCCCACGTCGAGTGACAGCCGACATCCTGACTTGGTTTGTTCCCAGCCGCTCCACAAAATTACTCTGTAAGACGAAAAATCAAAATAAAGGAAACGACGCACTCAAAAGGAATTATCCAAATGGGGAGAGGGAAGGGGGAAATCTGCACAGACAAACAAATGACTACAGTTTGAGAAAAAAATGCATTATTTATTCAAGGGAAGAAGTTTCACAAATTGAGCAACCTACCAACGCATTATTTCATCTCTGGCCCTTATGGAAGCAGTTATTAGGGTTGGTATTGATTGATAGAGTTGTTCCATGACCTGCTGAGGAATATTGTGCCAAATTCTGTCCAATTAGCGCATTAGAGACGGTTGAAGGGGGAAGGTGCAGAAGGGGAAAATGCAATGTGCAGATTTCGCAAATACCCGCAACTTCTCTGCCTGAGTGTCAAAGCTTACACAGTTAGCAGTGGCGCCTTCCAGCATTACAACCTCCCGTGACACACGCAATCTTTCTGGCCAGGTTAGGGTTTGGCAAGTACAGGGACAAGTAGCAAAAACTCTCGCCATGTGTGTGTGGGCATTATCGTGCTTTAATGTAAGCTTGTCACGAAGGCCAGCAAAGAGGGGGGCCCGCGTCGGGGGTTAGAATCCTCCCTCAAGCATGTGTGTGTGTGTGTGTGTGTGTGTGTGTGTGTGTGTGTGTGTGTAAGTTAGTTTAAGTTAGATTAAGTATTGTGAAGCCTAGGGGCCGATGACCTCAGCAGTTTGGTCCCATAGTCCTTACCACAAATCTCCAAATAGGGAGGGGGTGGAATGTCGTCGAAATATTGCGGATGACAATTAAGTGTGCCTTTCTATGAAAAAAATGGCATCCGAGACCGTCCGTCATGGTTGTCGGGCCATATGGCAAGCGACAGTCAGGTTGGTATCCTATTGATGTCTGAGGAGTCTCCAGACACGTTTTCGCCACGTAATCTCACTGATTAGGACATAATTGTCTTCAGTGATGATTCCCGCTTCTAACTGAGCCCCGATGATGAGCGAAGAAGTGTCTGGAGACACCACAGACAGTGATGGGATACCAACCCAACTGTCGCCCGCCAGTTTTCATTAGTGGTTGCTCAGTGTACACACTGAATAACATCTGGGATATGTTAATATATCACACTATTCTCGAGCTCTGCTCCCATTCACATCCTTCAACTCGTCTGCTTTCAGTACGTTATATGTTCAAGTCGTAAATAACCTTTTGCTGCCTGTATTGTATCCCTGCTGCCTTCAGAATTTCAAATGGTGTATTCCCGTGAACATTGTCACAAGCTTTATCTGAATCTGTAAGAGCTGTCACACTTGAATCCCTCTCGTTGGCCTCAGAGGGTCCAACCAGCGACGTGCTGCAGACTGGAACCTGGCGCCCCAACTGCTGCTGCGTGTAACAGGTGGTGTGACACGCCCCACCGTCCAGGAGAACTGTCACACTGACTGCCTTGTTAGTGAACTGGTGCCTATTTATACACGGCTGTGCGCCTCTGTTTTGCTAGCACGCCGCTCCCAGTCAAGTACTCACAACACCTTGGTAGGCCAGTGGGCCCCTTCTGCCTGTAACTTGCGCCATGCAAACAGCTGTGTTTGCTCTTTTCAGCAGTTCTACGGCCCTATGGCCTCCATTCTACTTTGCAACCGCTGGTAGCGTAACTTACGGTCAACAGGCCTGTGCCTGGCTGTAACTTGTGCTCTCAGAAATATTGCACTGAAGCTAACCTTATCCCATCTTAAACGGTGGTGCCGATACAACAGGTTCGTCTTCTTCACACTGTCGTCTATGGTAAGCCGTAGGGTCCACGTGTCCTTCCCACATTTTGATTTCTACCATTTTCTCCTTTCTTCTGTAAATAATTCTTGTGAATTTTTTAAAAGCATTACTTATTAAACTGATAGTCCCGTCAAAATCACAAATGCCAGCACTTGCCTTATTTGGAACTGGAATTACTACATTCTTCTTGAAGTTTAAGATTATTTCACCTGTGTCTTATATCTTCTAGATCTTTAAACTTGTAAAAAATAAGTTCTCCATTGTAATCGGCCCAGGAATTATATTTTTGTTGTAGTAGGCTAAAGTTTCGCATCCGAAAAAGTTTCGAACGTGAGAATTGAAAGCCACGAATGGTTCAAAAATGGCTCTAAGCACTATGGGACTTAACATCTGAAGTCATCAGTCCCCTAGACTTAGAACTACTTAAACCTAACTAACATAAGGACACAACACACATCCATGCCTGAGGCAGGATTCGAACCTGCGACCACAGAAACAGCACGGTTCCGGATTGAAGAGCCTAGAACCGCTCGTCCATAGCGGCCGGCTTGAAAGCCACAATGCTTTTCGCTGCAGAACTGGCAACACAGTGGGAGCCGATGCTGCCAGTCTCCTAGCTGTGTGGTGGCGGCAGTAGCATTCCCTACCGCTGACAGAATGCCAAGTGTTACACGTTGCTGGTCTAATCCAGTGGCTACCGACGCTGGCTCGGCCACGTGGGCCGGACGCTCCCCGGCGCTCGCCTGGCACTCACGTGCCCCCATTGATCTTCAAGGCGTCAAGTAAAAATTTCATCAGCCCCAGCGCGCGACCCGGCGTCGATCATCGTTTTAATTAAAACCTCGCACGGCCTGGCTGCCCATCCTCTCTTTTATTGGAGGACGGAGCTGCGCCGCCGGACTGACGGTTTTATTCTGGGCGCTGCCCACCGACCTACCAATTATTAGCGCTAGGTGGGCGGGGCCATGCGCCACATCTGCCCCAAAGATAACTCTTATGCTCCCACTGTCCCTCTAATCATTTAATCGTATGAACGAAAATCTGTTTCAGACCAGCTTCGTACACCCATACGATACTTTTCAACAAGATATCTATATCTACACCTACTCCATAAGTCGCCTTACGATGTATGGCGAATCTTACTTCTGGTGCCACTTCTCTGTTTCATTTGCGAATCGCCCGGGAAGAGATTGATTGGCAGTAAACCTCCTTGTTAACCCAAATTTCTTCGACTTTTCCGCGACGTATGTGGAAGGAAGTAATATGTTACTCTCCTCTTTCTGGAATGTTCTCTCTCATTCCAGCAGCAAACCTCTCGGTAGTGAACAAAAGATTTACTTTAGCGTGTGTCACTGGGGTTCGTTCAGCATCCCTGCAATGATCCCTTTATGACACACTCATTGGATGTTGTCTACCTCTTCTATCAATACAACTTCATATGGGTCCCACACACATGAGCAGTCCGTCGAACAAGTGTTATACAAACCACTTCTTTAGTGACTGAATTAAATTTCTGTCCTACAATTTATGTCATGTGCTCATTCCACTTTCCGACGCTCCGCATTGTTAGTCCTAGGTGTTATACGACAGTTGCTGTTTCCCAACAGCCGGCCGAAGTGGCCGTGCGGTTAAAGGCGCTGCAGTCTGGAACCGCAAGACCGCTACGATCGCAGGTTCGAATCCTGCCTCGGGCATGGATGTTTGTGAAGTCCTTAGGTTAGTTAGGTTTAACTAGTTCTAAGTTCTAGGAAACTAATGACCTCAGCAGTTGAGTCCCATAGTGCTCAGAGCCATTTGAACCATTTTTTGTTTCCCAACATTTCACTGTTTCACCGACATAATAACAACACAGCAGATGATTTCATCACGTATTCGTGCAGAATATATTGCATTTAGTTCAAGGTAACAAGTCCCTGCACCAGTAATCAATCCCTACAGGGTTTCTTGCAGTTCGTTGCAGTGTACTGGCGTCGGTGCCTTCTTATAGACCTGCACTTCAAATGTTATCTACCAGATCATTTATCTACACGGGTATCAGGGGCTCTGTGGCGTGGACTGGGCGGTTTTTTAGGTTAGAGGTTCTTGGAAAAACCCGAAAAGGGCTTCAGTCACAAAGGCTGCAGGCTGAACGTAGGAAGAACGTTGATATAGGAACCATTGATGAATTACTATTAGAAGGGGAGCAACTTCTTTAGCATAATATCTGTATAATCCAGGCACGCAGCAGCAACCGTCCGAAAAAGGGGCAGCATCCGGGAACTAACCGATATTGTGATTTTTACGAGTTCACTGATTGTGGTCGATGTAGAGAGTATATAAAATGTAGACTGGCAATGGCAAGGAATGCGTTTCTGAAGAAGAGAAATTTGTTAACATCGAGTATAGATTTGTGTCAGGAAGTCGTTTCTGAAAGTTTTTGTATGGAGTGTAGCCATGTATGGAAGTGAAACATGGACGCCGGCCGCTGTGGCCAAGCGGTTCTAAGCGCTTCAGTCCGGAACCGCGTGACTGCTACGGTTGCAGGTTCGAATCCTGCCTCGGGCATGGACGTGTGTGATGTCCTCAGATTAGTTAGGTTTAAGTAGTTCTGAGTTCTAGGGGACTGATGACCTCAGATGTTAAGTCCCATAGTGCTCAGAACCATTTGAACCATTTGAAACATGGACGATAAATAGTTGGGTCAAGAAGAGAATAAGAGCTTTCGAAATGTGGTGCTACAGAAGGATACTGAAGATTAGATAGGTATATCACATAACTAATGAGGAGGTATTGGATAGGATTGGGGAGAAGAGGAGTTTGTGGCACAACTTGACTAGAAGAAGGGCTCGGTTGGTAGGACATGTTCTGAGGCATCAAGGGATCACCAATTTAGTATTGGAGGGCAGCGTGGAGGGTAAAAATCGTAGAGAGAGACCAAGAGATGAATACACTAAGCAGATTCAGAAAGACGTAGGGTGTAGTAGTTACTGCGAGATGAAGAAGATTGCACAGGATAGAGTAGCATGGAGAGCTGCATGAAACCAGTCTCAAGACTGAAGATCACAAAACAACAACAACAACAAAGAGTGAATTGTATTATTTCATCCGTGAGCTTTGTGAGTTTTGTTTCTTGAGTTTCTGCATGTTAATTCAATATCTAATAGCCACAGTTTTCGCCTTTTCGTTTGCGTCGGAAAGTAAACCGATTTTGTGACATTACAAATTCTTAATCAGTGGCGAATTATTTTTTTTTCACCTCAGTGTTTCGGTAGTTAGGTTTTCTAATCACTGTGTATTAATCTAGTTTATTAGACACAGTTCCTACGTTTTCATCAGGGCGTACAGTAGAGTTCTGCAGCATGTGTCGATAGTACGCTTATCTTGGTAGTTTAGTTTTCCACGGTCTTTATTATTGGTAGGGACTGCAATTGTTGTGTGCGGCTGCGAGCCAAGTTGGTGACACTTCGCTCTCAGCTCCAGGCTGTGACGGCTTCACTTACACAGCTTGAAGCTGCAGTGGATGGGCAGCAATGTTGTGTGGGGATACAACGGACGTCCAGCACGTCCGAGTCCTCTGATTCGTCATCACCAGTGCCCAGCCCAGCTACTCCTCGCATTGAGGTTGACCCATAGAGGATAGGGATGTCGCCCTGGGGAGTGGCAGACAGCGAAAGACTTCCCAGGGAGCCGCACGTAGGGCCTCCCCAGTTAGTCTGACAAACAGTTTCCAGGTGGTGTCTGTAGCTGATACTGTCAATCAGCCAGATGCAGTTGCCTGTCCCATTTCAGAGGAAACCTCCCAGCCTGCAACATCTGGGCAGTCACAGAGTATGGGGTTATTGATAGTTGGAAGCTACAACGTTAAGTGCGTCATGGGGCCTCTTAGGGACATGGCTGCCAAGAAGGGGAAGAAAGCCACTGTGCACTCCATGTGCATACTGGGTGGAGTCATTCCAGATGTGTAACTGGGCCTTCCGGTTGTCGTTAAGAGCTCAGGGTGCAGCGAACTGCAGGTGGAGGCTCACGTCGGTACCAATGATGTGTGTCACTTTGGATTGGAAGAGATTCTCTCTGGTTTCAAGCGGATAACAGAAGTGGTAAAGGCTGCCAGTCTTGCTTGCGAGATGAAAGCATTGCAGACCATTTGCAGCATAGTCGACAGGACCGATTGCTAGGCTCTGGTACAGAGCCGAGTGGAGGATCTGAAACAGAGGTTCTGTGATAGTGATGGGTGCAGATCCCTCAACTTCCGCCATAGGGTCGTTGGGTTTCGGGTTCTGCTGAATAGGTTCAGGAGTCCACTAACGCAGGAGGCGGCTACGCGGGTAGCAGGGGCTGTGTGGCGTGGACTGAGCGGTTGTTTAGGTTATAGGTTCTCGGAAAAACACAAAAAGGGCTTCAGTCACAAAGGGTGCTGGCCGAAAGCAGGAGGAACGTAAATATAGGAACCATTGTAAACTGTCGTAGCTATGTTGGGAAAGTACCAGATCTCCATGCGCTAAGAGAAAGCACTGATGCTCGAATCGTTATGGGCACTGACAACTGGTTCAGCCGAACTTTTGGCGAAGAACCTAACGGTGTTCTGAAAGGATAGGTAAACACAGTTGGCAGTGGCGTGTTTGTTGCTGTTGGAATTAGTTTATCGTGTGGCGAAATGGAAGTAGATAGTTCCTGTGAGTTAGTGTGGGCAGAGGTCGTTGGTGGCAACCGGAATACAAAAAAATGGATTCTTTTACAGACTTCCCACTTCAGATGATACTAATGCTGAAAAGTTCAAAGAAAACTTTACTTTGATTTCAATTATGTACCCGACTAAAACAATTATAGTTGGTAGTGACTTTAACTTACCCTCGATACGTTGGCGAAAATACATGTTTAATTCCGTAGGTATGCATAAAATATCATTCGAAATTGTCCTAAACGTCCTCCCTGAAAATTATTTCGAGCAGTTAGTTCATGAGCCCGCGGGAATACTAAAAGGTTTTGAAAAAACACTTGTCCTCTTAGCAACAAATAATCCTGAGTTAATAAAGAGGATCAACACAATTACGTGGATTAGTAAACAGAGGGTTGTCACAGCGAGACTGAAAATTGTAACCCTCAAATCCTCCAAAAATAAACCAAAAATATACCTATTCAAAAAAGCAGATAAACATTCACTTTACGCCTTCCTGAGAGACGATCTCCACTCCTTCTAAATTAAAAATATAAGTGTAGACAAGATGTGGCGTGAATTCAAAGAAATGGTATCGGTATCAATTGAGAAATTTATACCAAATAAATTAACAAACGACGGAGTTGATCCCCCACGTTACAGAAAACCGGTCACAGCAATGTTGCAGAAACAACTAAAAACATGCCAAATTTAAACAGACGCAAAATCCATAGCTTGGCGATGTTTTGCAGGAGCTCGAAATTAAGCTTGAACTTCAGTGCGAGATGCTTATAAAAGTTTCCACAACGAAACTTTGTCTGGAAAACCTGGCAGAAAATCCAAAGAGATTTTGGTTGTAAGTGAAGTATGCTAGCGGTAAGACACAATCATGCCTTCTCTGTGCGATGGAAAGGAGATACTATCGACGACAGTGCTGCCAAAGCAGAGTGAATAAAAACAGCCTTCCGAAATTCTTTCAACAAAAAAGACGAAGTAAATATTCCAAAATTCGAATCAAGAACAGCTGCCAACATTAAGAACATAGAAGAAGATAACCTCGGAGTGGCTAAGCAACTATAATCACTTAATAAAAGCAAGTCTTCTGGTTCAGATTGTATACCAGTTAGCTTCCTTTCGGAGTATCCTGATGCAGTAGCTCCATACTTAACAATCATATAGAACCGTATGCTCGACGAAAGATCCGTACCCAAAGACTGGATAGTTGCGCACGTCACTCCAATATTCAAGAAAGGTAGTAAGAGTAATCCTCTAAATGACAGATCGTATCATTAATGTCGATATGCAGCAGGTTTTTGGAACATATATTTTGTTCTAACATTAAGAATTACCTCGAAGGAAACGGTCAGTTGACTCACAGTGAACACGGATTTAGAAAACATCGTTCTTGTGAAACACAACTATTTCTTTACTCACACGAAGTGTTGAGTGCGATTGACAAGGGATTTCAAATTGATTCCGTATTTCTGGATTTCCAGTAGTCTTTTGACACTGTACCACACACTGTAGTGAAATTGCGTGCTTGCGGAATGTCGTCTCGATTATGTGATTGGATTCATGATTTCCTGTCGGAGACGTCACAGTTCGTAGTAACTGATGGAAATTCATCGAGTGAAATAAGAGTAGAAGTGATTTCTGACGTTCCCCAAGGTAGTATTGTAGGCCCTTTGCTGTTACGTATCTATATATAAACGATTTGGGAGACAATCGGAAGAGTCGTCATAGATTGTTTGCAGATGACGCTGTTTATAGACTAGTAAAGTCATCAGAAGATCAAAACAAATTGCAAAACGGTTTAGAAAAGATATTTGTATGGTGTGAAAATGGGAGTTGAACCTAAATGACGAAAAGTGTGGGGTCATCCACATGAATGCTAAAAGGAATTCGTTAAACTTCGGCTACTCGATAAATCAGTCAAATCTAAAGGCTCTAAATTCAACTAAATACCTCGGAATTACAATTACAAACAACTTAAATTGGTAAAGAACACACAGATAATGTTGTGTGGAAGGGCAAGGTACTCAGAAAATGTAACAGATCTACTAAAGAGACTGCCTACACTACGCTTGTCCGTCCTTTTTTAGAATAGTGCTGCGCGGTATGGGCTCCTTACCAGATAGGAGTGATGGAGTACATCGAAAAAGTTCAAAGAAGGGCAACACGTTTTGTATTATCAGGAAATAGGGGAGAGAGTGGCACTGAAATGATACAATATTTGGGATGGACATCAGTAGAAGAAAGGCGTTTTTCGTTGCGGAGGAATCTTCTCACGAAATTCCAATCACCAGCTTTCTCCTCCGAACGCGAAAATATTTTTTTGACGCCGACCTACATAGGGATAAACGATCGGCATGATAAAAGTAAGGGAAATCAGAGCTCGTACGGAAATATATTGATGTTTGTTCTTTCCGCACGCTATACGAGGTTGGAATAATAGATAATTATGAAGATGGTTCGATGAACCCTCTGCCAGGCACTTAAATGTGATCTGCAGAGTATCCATGTAGATGTAGATGTAGATCTTACAGGTTTCACACGTGGCGCCGATGCTCTTCCACTATTAAGCATCCGTAGTTGCTTTTATTCGGCAGTATCTGACGTTTCGGCGTTCTTACGACGATTGAAAGAAGGAACTGTGCTACGATCTAAGACAGGTACAGTTTTGAAAGACCTAATTCAATATTTCGGTCTTCTGTCTCTCATCAGTCTGTCATCATCTGTTCAGTGGCTGTATGGTCACAGAGCGACCGATGCGCTTCTGACTTTAATAACTTTCAGAAATTTTGTCTTTATAGATAGACCGGTTGGCAATTTTTTTTTTTCACGTTCGTTGAATACCTATCCTTACGGTCATTTTTTCTTCGGTAAGCTTTTGTTCTTCACCCAGTCTTTGATCACTTTTAAATCAGTGCTGAAGCTTTCTTGTCCCTTTGCTTCCGTCGCGCCACGAAACCGGTAATCATACAGTAATAAATGGCCAAATACCGTTGAAGCGGTTACTGATACCCAAGATGAATGCTCATAGCTGTGGTTGCCCCACCTACAAGGTTGTCTGCATTGTACCCACTGTTCACATCTAAACTCTGCACGGTCACTGCCAGCAGAGCCGAAACAGAGAACGCACAGACATTTGATCGCCCTCTGTATGAACCTATTGTACCCTGGCGTCACTGGACACAGTCCTTCAGGAGGTTGCACTTTTTGTGGCAGTTCATGATTTGCATCGCATAGCATAATTCACCTGCTCCCCGAAATAAATATTAGTATCTCAATCAGCAACAGGACATACTAGGAAAAAAAACCACAGTATCGCCCTATTTTTGGCATCAGTCTTCCGACTGGTTTGATGGGGCCCGCCACGAATTCCACTCCTGTGCCAAACTCTTCATTTCAGAGTAGCACTTGCAACCTACGTCACAATTATTTGCTAACTGTATTCCAATCTCTTTCTTCCTCTACAGTTTTTGCCCTCTACAGCTCCCTCTAGTACAATGGAAGTCATTCCCTCATGTCTTAACAGATGTCCTATCATCCTATTCCTTCTGCTTATCAGTGTTTCGCACATGTTCCTTTCGTCTCTGATTCTGCACAGAACTTCCTCATTCCTTACCTAATCAGTCCACCTAATTTTCAACATTCGTCTGTAGCACCACATCTCAAATGCTTCGATTCACATATGTTCCGGTTTTCCCACAGTCCATGTTTCACTACGATACAATGCTGTACTGCAGACGTACAATCTCAGAAATTTCTTTCTTAAATTAGGGCCAATATTAAATATTAGTAGACGTCTCCTGGCCAGTAATGCCGTTTCTGCCATTGCTAGTCTGTTTTTTATGTCTTCCTTGCTCCGTCCATCATTGGATATTTTACTGCCTAGGTAGCCGAATTCTTTAACTTAATCTACTTCGTGACCATCAGTCCTGATCTTAAGATTCTCGCTGTTATCATTTTTACTAGTTCTCATTACCTTCGTCTTTCTTCGATTTACTCTCAGTCTATACCCTATACTCATTAGGATGTTCATTCCGTTCAGCAGATCATGTAATTCTTCTTCACTTTCACTTAAGATGGCAATGTCATCTGCGAATCGTATCATTGATATCCTTTCACCTTGAATTTTAATTCCACTCCTGAATCTTTCTTTTATTTCCATAATTTCTTCTTCGATGTACAGATTGAACAGTAGGGGCGAAAAGCTTCACCCTTGTCTTACACCCTTTTTAATCCGAGCACTTCGTTCTTGGTCGTCCACTCTTATTATTCCCTATTGGCTGTTGTACATATTGTATGTGACCCACCTTCCCCTATAACTTACCCCTGATTTTTTCAGAATTTCGAACATCTTACACCATTTTATACTGTCGAACACTTTTTCCACGTCGACAAATCCTATGAAAGTGTCTTGATTTTTCTTTAGTCTTGCTCCATTATAAACTGCAACATCATAATTGCCTCTCTAGTGCCTTTACCTTTCCTAAAGCCAAACTGATGGTCATCTAGCGCATTCTCAGTTTCCTTTTCGATTCTTCTGTGTATTATTCTAATAATCAACTTGGATTCATGAGTTGTTAAGCTGATAGTGCGAAAATTCTTGCATTTGTCAGCTGTTGCCGTCATCGGAATTGTGTGGATGATCCTTTTGCAAAAGTCAGATGGTATGTCGACAGACTCATGCATTCTACACACCAACATGAATAGTTCTTCTGTTGCCACTTCCCCCAATCATTTTAGAAATTCTGATGGAATGTTATCTATCCCTTCTGCCTTATTTGACCTTAAGTTCTCAAAAGCCCTTTTATATTCTGATTCTAATACTGGATCTCCTATCTCTTCTAAATCGACTCCCGTTTCCTCTTTTATCGCATCAGACAAATCTTCCCCCTCATAGAGGCTTTCAATATATTCTTTCCACCTATCCGCTCTCTCCTCTGCATTTAACATTAGAATTCCCGTTTTACTCTTAATGTCATCACCCTTGCTTTTAATGTCGCCGAAGGTTGTCTTGACTTTTTCTTTTTCGATTCCTTCGCATTTTTCCTGCAGTCATTTCGTTTTAGCTACCCTGCAGTTCCTATTTCTTTCATTCCTCAACGACTTGTATTTCCGTATTCCTGAGTTCCCCGGAACATTTTTTTACTTCCTCCTTTCACCGATCAATTGAAGTATTTCTTCTGTTACTCATGGTTTCTTTGCAGTTGCCTTCTTTATACCTATGTTTTCCTTCCCAAATTCTGTGATGGCCCATTTTATAGATTTCCATTCCTCTTCAACTGTACTGCCTACAGATCTATTCCTTATTGATGTATTACAGCTTTAGAGAACTTCAACCGTGTCTCGTCATTCCTTAGTACATCCGTATCCCACTTCTTTGCGCATTGATTCTTCCTGACTAATGTCTCGCACTCCAGCCTACTCTTCATCACTACTCTATTGTGATCTGAGTCTATATATGCTCCTGGGTACACCTTACAATTGTCTGATTTCGGATTCTCTGTCTGACAGTGATGGTAATCTAACTGAAATCTTCCCGTATCACCTGGCCTTTTCCTAGCATACCTCCTCCTCTTGTGATTGTTGAACAGGGTATCATACGTTATTCAAATGTCCGGTCTTAGCATTTGTCACAGTAATTTTCCTGTTGGAAGAGTAGATTTCCCGGAAAATTTTAACGTCTAAAGCCACGTTAATAAAAGAATACATTATCCGTTGTAGGTTGTATTGTGCTTTATTACAGTCGCGCTATTACCTACTTTCGGCGTTGAGCCATTAACAAGCTCATTTGTTATTTCATTTAATACATGTCGTGCTCATCATATTCTTTTATGTCAGACACATAAAACCAGAAGTCCTTCTCCATCGTAACATACTCTAAGTGTTGCAGCCTGACAAGTTTTCCTCTGACTCCAACTGTAAATGTTCACTGCTGCCAGCATCACTTTTGTTAAATATGCGTATAAAAACTGCAGGAAGGTAGTTTTCCAGGAGGGGAGTGGGTACCTCCTTGGTTTGGCCACGGACGTGGGATCACCTCAGTACGATTCTGCACAATCTGGCTTCACGTGTACCCTATACGATCAAATGTGTTTAGACACCTATTAGTGAACATTAATTTTATGTGTGTCTACACTTAGGGTTTATGACGCCTTGAACTCTGCTGGGTGCACGAAGTTTCTGAATGTTTGTGAAGATTGTGAAGGAACAGCAGCCCATTGATCCTCAAAAGCAGAAACCAGAGAAGGTACGGATGTTTGACGCTGGGACCTGGAGCAAAGTCGACGTTGTAACTCGTCCCAAAGGTTTTACTTTGGTTTAAGGTCGGAACTCTAGCCAGCCCAGTCCTTTTTAGGAATGTTATTGCCCACAAACGATTGTCTCACAGATGCTACTTTGACAGTATGCATTACCATGCTGACAGAAACAGTTGTCTTTGAACCGTTCCTCTACTGTACACAGTACACAGTCGTGTAAAGTTTGCCACATGTTTCCCAATACCGTACAATGCCTACCCAATACTTCACTGATGGCACTACACATCATCAGGGCGGGTTCTAGATCATTTTTCCACACAAGGGCCTAGTCATTTGACCCCTTCTGCTGCCATCCTTTTCCCTCATACAGTTTAACTCATGTCAGCTTTCGCCACTAATTGTGAAACGAATTCCATACAAATCTCACCGTGACACCGCTAATAATTGCGATACGTACTGTAACTAAATATTACGCATGTAGCCCATCTGGCGCAGCTCTGAGCTAGGCACACCAAGCGTCAGCTTGTGTAGCTTCTACTTTAAACCGGTACTGTTCATGACACAGGTGACGTTCTCCAGACATTTAGAAAAGACAAACCATTCCAACGGATTTGGTGAGGACATCCGCAACTCAGATTCATAGTAAAATCACTTAATTAATTGCCTGAATTGTAAATAGTTGCTGGCCGGTGTGGCCGGTAGGCGCTTCTGTCTGGAACCGCGTGACCGCTACGGTCGCAGGTTCGAATCCTGCCTCGGGCATGGATGTGTGAGATGTCCTTAGGTTAGTTAAGTTTAAGTAGTTCTAAGTTCTAGGGGACTGATGACCACAGATGTTAAGTCCCATAGTGCTCAGAGCCATTTGAACCATTTGTAAATAGTTTTATGAGTTGAAATCATGACCGATTTCGGTCAATTATAAGCTACGAGCCACACAGTCCTTCTACATCTGGAGATAAGATTATAATTGTCCAAAATTGGTCATGAGTTTGAACTAAGAAAACAGTTTACAACTGATGTGCTTAATTGACTGATTCTAACCTCCTTTGTGTTGTTAGAGGGCAGGGCCGGCCACGGGGTGGCAAACTTCACGTATGCAAGGTGTGCGGGCCCGAGATTGGTACTTGAGCTTGGTACTTATCGAAAGTAGCCGGAACAGTGCGACATTTTATTGAGACCCACGGTGAGGTATTTAGTTGTCGGGAGAACCCTGGTGTCAGCGCTGTTTACCTTTCACTGTTTGTTCGCAGTTCCTGCCGCTGTTTGTGCAGAGAGGGCTAGTCTAGTAATCTATCGTCACAAGCTTACAAAAATCAATAGGAACGACAGAAGAAGAGGTTCTGGCGCTTCAGTCCGACGCCGCGTGGCTGCTACGGTCGCAGGTTCGAATGCTGCCTCGGGCATGGATGTGTGTGATGTCCTTAGGTTAGATAGGATTAATTAGTTCTACGTTCTAGGGGACAGATGACCTCAGATGTTAAGTCCCATAGTGCTCTGAGCCATTTGAACCATTTGAACAGAAGAGAGGTATGAGCATTTTCAGTGTACGTTACGCATTCGCATGAGCAACGGATACTGCAAATTTGGAAAGATTGAAGTAACTGGTGGTACAAACACTGAAATATATGAAGTCCCAACATTTTCCATAGAACTAAACAAAGAGTGTGGAGACTTCTGTATTTCTGCAAAGTACTGTCCTTAAGTCAAGGTGCATGGCTGGAACGATTTTTCGATTTGAAACTCGCTTCTGTTGAATTTATCTAGGACAAAGAACAGCAGGAAAAAAATTAGAAGACCTGGATTGCAGACATCGCGTTTTAAGTGAATTGCGCTGAACACTACCCACAGTAAGACATTGCAAGGTGAGGAAAAACTTCTTTCAGGTTTGAAGGGGATGCATTTGAAAAGAAAATCCTGCCTTAGCTCACTGGCATTTATGAAAATGTGAGATTTTCAAGAATTCATTGTACCTCTTAAAGAACTAGAAGGATAGTTTCCTACACCTTATGACGTCACTGCCACCCTTACATCTGTTATCGAGCTGTTTTCTAGACAGTTTGCCATTTCAGTTGAAAGCATGTGCAGGTCCATGTGCAGGTGTAAGATTGACGTGCAAGGTAATTCCCGTTTTAGAGACAAATTCCTTTAACGTTAAAAGTATGCAAGACATCTACAGTGCTTTCCTCAAGCATAGTTTCCATATCTCCATAAAGAGGTTGCCAAAGTGCAACATACGTGTGTTATACACGTTTATTCGATTATTAAACTAAATAAGTCAAGATAACATGGCAACGCGAGTGGGAAAATCGTGAGATTGTCCGTGCGTGTCCTTATGACAACAGTTTGTACGAGATAAAAATTATATTATGTCTTCAGAGTGCCAAAAATAATTTTACAAAACTGCATATTTATCTTGGTTTTGATCTATATTACTGAAAAATGTGAAATATAAAACCAAATCGAATGCAGTGTGACTGAATTGTCATTTAAATGCGGCGTGTTTGCAATTCTCCCCACCTTTCACCTTTACGGCCAGAGAACGTGGCGTGGTAGCGGGGAAAACGTACTAACGAAGCGGAGCGCTATGGTACTCGTGCCAGGGTACAGCCAGCGAGCCGAATTCTTGGCCATCGGTGCTCTAGCGTACAGCATGTTGCCACGATCGAAGTCACTGACATATCCTGTCCTACCAGTACTGCTGTTACTGGTTCCATACTGACGGTAAACCTCGTATTCTTACACTACTGGCCATTAAAATTACTGCACCAAGAAGAAATGCAGATGATAAACGGGTATTCATTGGACAAATGTATTATACTAGAACTGACATGTGATTTGATTTTTACGCAATTCGGGTGCATAGATCCTGAAAAATCAGTACCCAGAACAACCACCTCTGGACGTAATAACGACCTTGATACGCCTGGGCATTGAGTCAAACAGAGCTTGGATGGCGTCTACAGGTACAGCTGCCCATGCAGCTTCAACACGATACCACAATTCATCAAGAGTAGTGACTGGCGTATTGTGACGAGCCAATTGCTCGGCCACCATTGACCAGACGTTTTCAATTAGTGAGAGATCTGGAGAATGTGCTGGCCAGGGCAGCAGTCGAACATTTTCTGTGTCCAGAAAGGCCTGTACAGGCCCTGAAACATGCGGTCGTACATTATCCTGCTGAAATGTAGGGTTTCACAGGGATCGAATGAAGGGTAGAGCAACGGGTCGTAACACATCTGAAATGTAACGTCCACTGTTCAAAGTGTCGTCAATGCAAACAAGAGGTGACCGAGACGTGTAACCCATACCATCACGCCGGCTCATACGCCAGTATGGCGATGACGAATACACGGATGCGCCCATCATGATGCTTTAAACAGAACCTGTATTCGTCCGAAAAAAATGACGATTTACCATTCGTGCACCCAGGTTCGTCGTTGAGTACACCATCGCAGGCCTCCTGTGTGTGATGCAGCGTCAAGGGTAATCACATCCATGGTCTCCTAGCAGATAGTCCATGCTGCTGCAAACGTCGTCGAACTGTTCGTGCAAATGGTTGTTGTCTTGCAAACGTCCCCATCTGTTGACTCAGGGATCGAGACGTGGCTGCACGATCCGTTACAGCCATGCGGATAAGATGCCTGTTATCTCGACCGCTAGTGACACGAGGCCGTTGGGATCCAGCACGGCGTTCCTTATTACCCTCCTAAACCCACCGATTCCATATTCTTCTAACAGTCATTGGATGTCGACCGGCGCGAGCAGCAATATCGCGATACGATAAACCGGAATCGCGATAGGCTACAATCCGACCTTTATCAAAGTCGGAAACGTGATGGTACGCATTTCTCCCCCTTACACGAGGCATTACAACAACGTTTCAGCAGGCAACGCCGGTCAACTGCTATTTGTGTATGAGAAATGGGTTGGAAACTTTCCTTATGTCAGCACGTTGTAATGTCTCTTGCAGCGGTCTGTCCGCGATATTTTCAGAAATTTTTATAAATTATATAACTCAGTACTTATTTCGAAATATCTCTTCTTATCTTACCGATTCCTAAACTTTAATATACGATGATTATCAATGCAAAGTAGTTTCAAGCCCTATTATTCCTTGGAGCGTGCATTTACTCCATGGAATAACTTCTCTGCTATCTATGTTTTCTCTTATGAAAAGAAGGATTCAGATCGTGCCGATTAGCCGTGAAAGAACGAAGATGTATATGTATGTATTGTTGAGCTAGTCGCCATCTTGATACATGAACTAAACTAAAGTAAGTGTGTTCGCGTAGTATTTAACTGATTATTATTGACTGTGTCTGTTTACTACGCTGTGTTGCACGGGATCAGTGGGGAACGTCTGATTTACACTGGACGAACCTGCCGTTTTGTACGCTCAAGATATCCAGTTTATTACTTTCAATAAATGGGCTAACACGGTCTTACCAGCAGATCTCCGGTCTTCCCCATGTTATCACCGAAAGTTAATAATTATTACAAATGTTTTCAGGAGATCGACTGACAATTTTCGTCGCACCGAGACTTCGAAATTGCTTCACTGCCTTATGCAATTTAAGTTAAGCTCAGTTTAATCAGGATAGAAAAGTACTGAACTGTGTGAATGTGATAAGCCTGCTTTGTGAATGGAAATTCCGTTGATATACGCATGTTTTTTACTATCCTGATCAGTGAAGCTAAATCAGGCCGGTGTGAGAGAGGTTTTTAAATTTCAGATCCTACAAAAATAATAAAACGTTGTAGGTGTCGTCACAAGCGCCAACCTTGTGTGAATGCTCTGAAAAGCTAATCATTTGCATATCACAGCATCATCTTCCTTTCGGTTAAATTTCACGTCTGTAGCACGTCATCTTCGTGGTGTAGCAATTTTAATGGCCAGTAGTTTATACACTCCTGGAAATTGAAATAAGAACACCATGAATTCATTGTCCCAGGAAGGGGAAACTTTATTGACACATTCCTGGGGTCAGATACATCACATGATCACACTGACAGAACCAGAGGCACATAGACACAGGCAACAGGGCATGCATAATGTCGGCAGTAGTACAGTGTATTTCCACCTTTCGCAGCAATGCAGGCTGCTATTCTCCCATGGAGACGATCGTAGAGATGCTGGATGTAGTCCTGTGGAACGGTTCGCCATGCCATTTCCACCTGGCGCCTCAGTTGGACCGGCGTTCGTGCTGGACGTGCAGACCGCGTGAGACGACGCTTCATCCAGGCCCAAACATGCTCAATGGGGGACAGATCCGGAGATCTTGCTGGCCAGGGTAGTTGACTTACACCTTCTAGAGCACGTTGGGTGGCACGGGATACATGCGGACGTGCATTGTCCTGTTGGAACAGCAAGTTCCCTTGCCGGTCTAGGAATGGTAGAACGATGGGTTCGATGACGCTTTGGATGTACCGTGCACTATTCAGTGTCCCCTCGACGATCACCAGTGGTGTACGGCCAGTGTAGGAGATCGCTCCCCACACCATGATGCCGGGTGTTGGCCCTGTGTACCTCGGTCGTATGCAATCCTGATTGTGGCGCTCACCTGCACGGCGCCAAACACGCATACGACCATCATTGGCACCAAGGCAGAAGCGACTCTCATCGCTGAAGACGACACGTCTCCATTCGTCCCTCCATTCACGCCTGTCGCGACGCCACTGGAGGAGGGCTGCACGATGTTGGGGCGTGAGCGGAAGACGGCCTAACGGTGTGCGGGACCGTAGCCCAGCTTCATGGAGACGGTTGCGAATGGTCCTCGCCGATACCCCAGGAGCAACAGTGTCTCTAATTTTCTGGGAAGTGGCGGTGCGGTCCCCTACGGCACTGCGTAGGATCCTACGGTCTTGGCGTGCATCCGTGCGTCGCTGCGGGCCGGTCCCAGGTCGACGGGCACGTGCACCTTCCGCCGACCACTGGCGACAACATCGATGTACTGTGGAGACCTCACGCCCCACGTGTTGATCAATTCGGCGGTACGTCCACCCGGCCTCCCGCATGCCCACTATACGCCCTCGCTCAAAGTCCGTCAACTACACATATGGTTCACGTCCACGCTGTCGCGGCATGCTACCAGTGTTAAAGACTGCGATGGAGCTCCGTATGCCACGGCAAACTGGCTGGCACTGACGGCGGCGGTGCACAAATGCTGCGCAGCTAGCGCCATTCGATGGCCAACACCGCGGTTCCTGGTGTGTCCGCTGTGCCGTGCGTGTAATCATTGCTTGTACAGCCCTCTCGCAGTGTCCGGAGCAAGTATGGTGGGTCTGACACACCGGTGTCAATGTGTTCTTTTTTCCATTTCCAGGAGTGTATAATAGCGGGGCCAGCTCTCGTGGCATAGGGTTTTCCTTAACCTTTTGATCAAATAGCGCAGATAAGTAGAAGCAGACATAATTTCTAGACGTCAGATGATGGGGTACGTAGTGTTATATCGTTATGAGAATGCAGAAATCGGTAAAAGAAAACTTCTCTACTACCGGGAGTGTGAGCCAAGAAGCGAGCGTGGTTTTGAAAAAGCAGGCTATAACGGATATTTCCGTGGAGGACGTCGCCTTATCACCTCACATGTCGCGTCCGACAGCCGGTTCGTTGTGACGGCCATCAGAGCCCTGTCTGGCACTCACGTGTGCCATTACCGGCGGCTCCGGGCGCGTCCTCGTTAGGGGGCTGCGACGCCATCGTTCGACAACAGCGCCACCGCCGCCGCTGCCGCAAACCTCCCTCTGGCAGCAGGCGGCGGCTGCCGAACGGCGACGCAGAGGCGAGCTCGTTTGCGGGCTTTATTTCGCCGCCCTCGCGTTAGTTCCACTCTATTAATCCGCTCGCCGGCCACCGGGGACTTGGCCGCGGCGCCACCTCGTTATCTCGCGGCCAGCCTCTCGCCGCCAGCTCGGCCCCTCTTATTTTCCGAGAGAGAGCGAGCGCCCGCCGCTCGCAGGTGTGCGCCGGGCTGCGTCCTGGGGACAGCAGGGGAACAAACAAACAAACAGTGCTCCCATCCACTGTGCGGAGTAACTTCCGCTCGGAATCTAGGAACCGTTTCGTTTCTGAGCGAATATGACTTTTATTACACCGAATTGGGGAAGCCATTTCCTGTGGTGATAAGTTTAAATTGCTTTACGTAGGAAAGACATTTTTTTTCAGTCTTCTGTCTTTTCTAGCTGGACTGATGCGAGCTGCCACTAATTCCTCTCTTGTGCCACTCTTCTCATCTCACAGTTGCACTTGCATCCCTCGTCTTCAATTATTTGCTGGATGTATTCCAATCTGCTTTCCTCTACAGTTTTTTTGCTCTACAGCTCCATTTACTACCATGAAAGTTATTCCCTGGCGTCTTAACACATAACATATCCTCTTGTCCCTTCTTCTTGTCAGTGTCTTTTGGACGTTGCTTTCCAAGCCAATGCTTCGGAGAACCTCCTTATTCCCTACCATATCAGTCTACCTAATTTTCAACACTCTTCTGTAGCACCACAGCTCAAACGCTTCGATTGTCTTCCGTTCCGGTTTTCAAACACTCCATGTTTCGCTAGCATACAATGCTGTGTTCCAAACTTAAATTCTCATAAGTTTCCTCCCAAAATTAAGGCCTACATTTGATACTAGGAGACTTCTCTTGGCCAGGAACGCCCCTTTCGCCAGTGCTGCTTGTCTGCTTTTTACGTCCCCCTTGCTCCGTCCATCATGAGTTATTTTTCTGTCTAGGTAGAAGAATTCCGTAACTTCGTCTACTTTGTGATAACCAGTTACGAAATTAAGTTTCTTCCTGTTCTCCTTTCTGCTACTACTCATTACTTTCGTCGTTCTTCGATTTACTGTCAGTCCATATTTTGTACTAATTAGATTACTGATTCCATTCAACAGATCCTGTAATTCTTGACTTTTACTGACGATAGCAATGTCGTCAGCGAATCTTAACAATGATATCCTTTCACCTTGAACATTTCTTTTATTTACTTCATTGCTTCTTTGCCGGTCGGAGTGGCCGTGCGGTTCTAGGCGCTACAGTCTGGAACCGCACGAATGCTAGGGTCGCAGCTGTGAATCCTGCCTCAGGCATGGATGTGTGTTATGTCCTTAGGTTAGTTAGGTTTAAGAAGTTCTAAGTTCTAGGGGACTGATGACCTTAGAAGTTAAGTCCCATAGTGCTCAGAGCCATTTGAACCTTTGCTTCTTTGTCATATAGATTGAATAGTAGGGGCGAAAGACTGCATTTCAGTCTTACATCCTTAATCCGTGTACTTCACTTTTGGTCTTGCGCTCTTATTATTTACGCTTGTTTCTTGTACAGATATTATATTACGGCTCTTTCCCTGTAACTTACCCCTATTTTTCTCAGGATTTCGAACATCTTGCACCATTTCACATTGTCGGAATCTCTTTCCTGTTCCACAAATCGTATGAACGTGTCTTGATTTTTCTTCAGTCTTGGTTGCATTAACAACCGAAACGTTATAACTGCCTCTCTGGTGCCTCTACCTTTCCTAAAGTCAAACTGATCCGTCATCTAACAAATCCTCAGTTTTTATTTCCATTCTTCTGTATATTACTCTTGTCAGCAACTTGAATGTAGGAGCTGCTAAGCTGATGGTGCGTTAATCCTCGCAGTTGTGGGCTCTTGTAATCTTGGGGATTCTGTCGGTTATATTTTTCAGCAAGCCTGATGGTATATCGCCAGCCTCATACATTCTACTCACCATCCTGAATAACCATTTTGTTTCAATTCGCCAGAGTGGTTTTAAAAATTCCGATGGAATGCTACGTACCCCTTCTGCCATATTTGATTTTAAGCCCTGCACAGTACTTCTACATCCAGAATCTAATACAGGATGTCCTATCTATTCCCTATAGACTCTTGTTCCTCCTTGTATCACGTCATCAGATAACATCTTCCCCACCACGAAGGCCATTAATGTATTCTTTCCATCTGTCTGCTTTGTCCTAGGCATTGAACAATGAAATTCTCATTGCACTAGGATGCACGTATTCTACCTGCGAAGGACTGAAACTATACTGGATATTTCCGTCTTTTATTCGGAGAACACAACTTACCATCTTTACTGCCTATAGATTTTGTTTGCTTTGTGTTGCAATGAATTCGGTAAGTGGCTTTAACAGTGACACGTTGTGGCGAAACAAGCGCTGTGTCATTTGAGAGATACAGAGGGGAACGAGTGCGCCAGGACTTACCCCAGTTCACTGTTAGTAGCGCCACGTCACCACAATACGTATGTGTGTAGCACACAAGTGTTACACCATAATTTAAGAGTGAAATTAAAAGTTAAAGTTGTTTTTCCCTACTTTGTGCTTTAGTATATTAATGTTTAAACTGTCAAATCTCAGACTGATCTGACGAATATCTTTCCCTAAATAAATGGTTTTAAGAAAAAACAAGTGGTGCTAAAAAATAAAGCTAGGAACCCAAAAATTGCTCAGAATGTGCAGATGCATGTAAAAGTTAACTGGTGAAAGTCTCAACACGATTAAAGCAATATTTTGGTCAGAATCTATATTTTTAAGAAAAATTGAAGGCGCTAAAATATTACACTTACAAATATGAAAATTTGTATTAAGCTTCGGTTCAACTTAAAAAAGTAACTACGTGAATCCATTGAGTTACCTCTAATAATTTTCGAGTGATTTACTGAAAACTAAATTTGCAATGAAAAATGTCCTTATTTGTAGTAGATTAAGTATCTGCTATATTCATGCTAGAAAATTCTTATTACAGCACGAGATGAAACCTATCAAATAATAGAGCTATGACAAGTTTCAAAACCTTGGTGTTAATAACAACCAATACGAGGTCTCTTAAAGTTGTAGTTCAGAGGTCATCTTTTACCGTCAGTTCTGCTCTAAAAATTCTAGACGCCAAAGTTAATATGTAGGAAAGCTAAAAAATTTTCTTTGATTTTATCCAACTTAACAACAACCATACAAAAATTATTAAGATACTAAATTAATACACAACAGTGGTGTAAAATATTATGTGTCCGAGAAAGCGGCCGTTTACAGGCTGCTACCGGGGGTATAGAGCGGATAACAGCAAGTGTTCCCTTGGCCGCCCGCTGCGCCCTTATATAAATACGGCCTGAGAGGGAACACATCACTTCACACCCAGCCACCGTACAATCCGCGTGTCAAACGCCGGAGTACGCACTGCCTCAGATGACGTCACAGATAGGCTGTTTGTAAACGCATATTTTCAGTAATAATAGAAAGTGAACTCGAGAGGACTGTACGCCGTCCTGGATCGCTTACACCTCGCGGTAGGTTAGTGTACCGCCCGTAATGTTAACAAATCCGCGTGGCAAGTGTTGACAATCATTACCCACTTTTGTGGCGAGCAATTATTTTTATTATCAGAAGTCAAGACGAAAGACCATTTAATGGGAACGTACCACAGAGGTCGCATCTGAACTGTCATAGTGCTGTTTCGCTTAGAGAGACTTACTAACAGTATTACCATCATGAACATTACGATGTTGTGCGCTGAACAACCGTTGCTCAGACAGGGTCTGGAAAACATCCCTCGAGTGATCTATTATTTATTGTGTTAACTAACGACGAGTTTTGTGTTAACTAACGGTAGGTTGGAAATTTGTAGTGGATTAAATATCAGTGATGGTTTTATTTTTGTGTTGTTTAAGGATTCTTCTTTTACTGGTAAGGAAATAATATCAAAAACACTTATTTACCAGTGATTTTCGATATTTCCTGACAATGACCGATTAAAAGGAACGTCTGTAGGAAATTACCTGCGGTTGCTGAATGGGAAATAGGCAGCTATAGCGAAACTAAGGTCGTAATAAAGGTAAAAATCTGATCTACAAATTTTAAATTTAGCAGATATCTGCATAGAAACCTTTTCTCCCAAAAACCTTCTTAGAATGCCTATGATCAAAAGAATGCTTAATTCTGAGAATTTTGCACATCTCCACAGTGAAGGACTTCACCATCTGCACTGTGTGATCAAAAGTATCCGGACACCCCCAAAAAACATACGTTTCTCATATTAGGTGCACTGTAATGCCACCTACTGCCAGGTACTCCATATCAGCGACCTCAGTAGTCATTAGACATCTTGAGAGAGCATAATGGGGCGCTACGATGAATTCATGTACATCGAACGTGGTCAGGTGATTGGGTGTCTCTTGTGTCATACGTCTGCACGCCACATTTTCACACTACTAAACATCCCTAGGTCCACTGTTTCTGATTTGATAGTGAAGAGGAAACGTGAAGGGACACATACAGCACAAAAACGTACAGGCCGACTTCGTCTGTTGACTGACAGATACCGCCGACAGTTGAAGAGTGTCGTAATGTGTAATAGGCAGACATCTATCCAGACCATCACACAGGAATTCCAGACTGCATTAGGATCCACTGCAAATACTATGACAGTTGGACGGGAGGTTAGAAAACTTGGATTTCACGATCGAGCTGCTGCTCATAAGCCACACATTACGCCGGTAAATGCCAAACGACGCCTCACTTGGTGTATGGAGTGTAAACATCGGACGATTGAACAGCGGAAAGACGTTATGTGGAGTGACGAATCACGGTACACAATGTGGCGATCCGATGGCGAATGACCGGTGAACGTCATCTGCCAGCGTGTGTAGTGCCAACAGTAAAATTCGGAGGCGGTGGTGTTATGGTGTGATCGTTTTTTTCATGGGGGGACTTGCACCCCTTGTTGTTTTGCGTGACACTATGACAGCACATGATGTTTTAAGCCCCTTCTTGCTTCCCACTGTTGAAGAGCAATTCGGGGATGGCGATTGCATCTCTCAGCACTATCGAGCACCTGTTCTTAATGCACGGTTTGTGGCGGAGTGGTTACAGGACAATAACATCTCTGTAATGGACTGCCCTGCACAAAGTCTTGACATGAATCCTATAGAACAACTTTGGGATGTTTTGGAACTCCGACTTCGTTCCAGGCCTCACTGACCGACATCGATACCTCTCCTCAGTGGAGCACTCAGTGAAGAATGGGCTGCCATTCCCCAAGAAACCTTCCAGTACCCGATTGAACGTATGCCTGCGACAGTGGAAGCTGTCGTGAAGGCTAAGTGGACCAACACCAAATTGAATTCCAGCATTACCAATGGAGGGCGCCACGAACTTGTAAGTCATTTTCAGCAATGTATAAGTATACTTTTGATCACATAGTGTATCTCTCCACGTTCTTACATTTACCTTATTTCTCCTACTTCTGCTCTACACTCTCTGTTTGTCTCCTCGTCTTGTTCCTTTATGATTTTGTGCTTAGGTATCTCGACTCAGCCGGCCGCGGTGGTCTCGCGGTTCTAGGCGCGCAGTCCGGAACCGTGCGACTGCTACGGTCGCGGGTTCGAATCCTGCCTCGGGCATGGATGTGTGTGGTGTTTTTAGGTTTAAGTAGTTCTAAGTTCTAGGGGACTAATGACCACAGCAGTTGAGTCCCATAGTGCTCAGAGCCATTTGAACCATTTGTATCTCGACTCGTTTCACACCGCCACCACTCTCTTTAGTGCGGCTGGCAAAAATAAAATCCTATGTGTTTTGATCGTCAGTTTCTGGCAGGCTTTCCATCGTGAAGCAATAGGGTTTTACGTACATATATCATCATTTCAGTACCTATAAATTAATCTTATTTTTTCCATATTCTATTGTCACAGTTTCACTGACAATTTAGATTGACTTATTTAGAACTTCTCCGTTCAGTATGGAAACATTACCTACGTTAGTCAAAATGTATAATCCAAATATGTAAGCACATAAATAGTTTTCCAGCTCAGTTATAAGCATGTCATCAGTTAGTGCTGCTGCGAATTCCGCTAAGAGGTGATATCGTGTATAGGAGGCACTTGCATTAAGAGCATAGAACTTTCGAGGTTGAACAGTATTGAACAGCTCAAAACACGCAAATATTTTTCGTTAATCTTTCAGAACAATTCAGGTTCAAAAATGGTTCTAAGGACTATGCGACGATGAGGTCATCCGTCCCATAGCCTTAGAACTACTTAAACCTAACTAACCTAAGGACATCACACACATCCGTGCCCGAGGCAGGATTCGAACCTGCGACCGTAGCAGCAGCGCGGTTCCGTACTGAAGCGCCTACAGCCGCTCGGCCACAGCGGCCGGCGAAAAACTCAGGCATCTTCTATCCTTTATAATGTACTATTATGGTTTAAACATACAGAGTACCATAAAAATTGATTATCTAGCAGTTCAGTATTTGTATTTTACGTTTTCCCTAAGATGCACTTTTAACGTAGACGATAATGAACAGACACACTCCAAACTGTTTACCATTAACCCAAATAGTCAGTGCAACTGAGACAGAGCAGTAAGACGTTATAACGCTGAACACAGTTACTGATCCTTTGGCAACCGAACGTTCGAATTCCAGAGAAAATAAATGTTACAAGTTTGACTTTTTGAATAGAATAAAATAGATAAAGTTTTAACCAATTTAATCTATGGCGAGATGAACATGAGATGAAATGGTGTAACTGGTTTGAGCCTGTCTGCCAGGTTAAAAGTGTGTACCGAACCAGAGCTCGAACATAGGACCCGATCTGGCACACAGTTTTTACTGCGCATACTCCGCTGCAGAGTTAAAATTCATTCTGTTTTAAAGCTGTTGTGTAGAACCCAGAAACGGGAGGAGCGCCTGTAGAAATCGTATCCTCAATGAAAAATTTCTCATCGAAAAAGAGTAACTATGGAAGGAGTGAATTCCAAATCAATAAAAAATATCATTAAATGTAATTTCCTGAAGCTATGTATCTTGACAGCTTGGTAGTAAATGGAAAAAAAGTTGGATAATTATTTGGGCGCTCTTTAACAGTCACATAATATAGTGAGAAACTATTCACCGCCCTCTCCCCTACACACACACACACACACACACACACACACACACACACGCACCAGTTCTACTCACGCACTTTAAGAGTAATAA
Organism: Schistocerca piceifrons; assembly: GCF_021461385.2. Lineage (NCBI taxonomy): Eukaryota > Metazoa > Arthropoda > Insecta > Orthoptera > Acrididae > Schistocerca > Schistocerca piceifrons. Next base: position 67,202,896 of record NC_060139.1, read on the forward strand.
AATGTATATCGATAGCGAGACTATGAGAAGCAAGGAGTATCTAAGCAGATTGGTGGCAAAGCTGTAATTCAGACAACGATTTTACCTCTACCAAAATATTAACTGACAACGTAAATACCTCTGTTATTGGTCCACGCCTCCATGGGTCTGTTTATAGCTGTTTTCCCTCCACAGTCCCTCTCCCCACACCATCTGCTCCTTTGCTCGGGAATAATCAGCATAATGTTAGGTGATACTACTTTGCAAACGGTGCTACCGGCTAGCGATGAGTAAGGAACGGTTGTTTTCATGTACAGACAAGAAAAATATTTTTCTGACAAGGAACGCTTAAATCATTGACAGCAATGTGATTGTTGCTGCTATGGGACCGACAGTTGACGTGATTGTCTGTGAAAGTCATAACGCAGAAATACTTCAGTAGCAGGAACAAAAGATCTCAGTGGGGCCATCTTGGGTTGAATGATTCGGACATGGAAACGGAGATGTAAATCGTAAACACTATAATTATTCTCGTGTTCTTTTTTGATTGGGGCGCTGGATTTCTACTCTGCATGAAGGTAATCGGACTTCGGTGGGAATTAATTAAAGCTCTGCCATTCGCCTCATTCTTTGCAGCGGGAAACAGACGGACAGGCTTTGCTCTCCCGATGGTACTAAGATTAAAACAGATGAAGGATAAGTATTTTTTATGTGTCAATTGTTATTTTTTTGTTTTTTAAGAGATGTGTCTCGGCATAATGTTAATACACAGCCTAATGTGAGAACAGTTTATTACGTCTCACCCCTACCATGTCACAGAGACGAGAAAAAAAAAATTAGCTCAGAATCTTTTGTTTGTTGCTAAACAACTTAAGTAGATTTTCGCAAATACCTCTGGAAAATTATTGTGATGCCAGCTGAGGACAATTCTGCTTACGTATTTGCGCATTGTACATAAAATGACAGTAATTAATAATAGCAAATAGACGCCAGGGAACGTTACATGTTTCTTGAAAGGACGTCATATGTGAGCAGGTGTGAAAGTGAAACATCCTGGCAGATTAAAACTGTGTGCCGGACCGAGACTGAACTCGGGACTTTTGCCTTGCGCGGGCAGGTGCTCTACCATCTGAGCTACCCAAGCACGACTCACGGCCCGTCCTCACAGCTTTACTTCTGCCGGTACCTCGTCTCCTACCTTCCAAACTTTACAGAAGCTCTCCTGCGAACCTTGCAGAACTAGAACTTCTGAAAGAAAGGATATTGCGGAGATATGGCTTAGCCACAGCCGGGTGGATTTTTCCAGAATGCGATTTTCAAAAATGGTTCAAATGGCTCTGAGCACTATGGGACTTAACATCTGAGGTCATGAGTCCCCTAGAACTTAGAACTACTTAAACCTAACCAACCTAAGGACATCACACACATCCATGCCCGAGGCAGGATTCGAACCTGCGACCGGAGCGGTCGCGCGGTTCCAGACTGAAGCGCCTTTAACCGCGTGGCCACACTGGCCGGCTGCGATTTTCACTCTGCAGCGGAGTGTGCGCACACTCCGCTGCAGAGTGAAAATCGCATTCAGGTGTCAAAGTGTTTCAACTGTTTTAATTGTCCTTGTAGATGAATAAGTCAACTATTGACGGCATATCAATGAAAATCGGTGTGTCCGATTAGTACTTCTGATTCGATTATTGATAAGCGGTGATAACGCTTTCAGTTGCACTATCCAGTGTCGACATACTTCTGTTGACACGTCGTCACCGTACTATCAAAAACAGCAGCGTTCTGAATTTGTTGTCCTACTGCAAATGTTCTGCTACAAGTTGCTTGTAATGACAGTAGCTATACTTTAGTTAAGAATAAGAGCATGTCAGGAATATTTTGTGTTGTATTCTTCGGCTGTGGACAAAATAATGTTTGTCTGTGTGATCTGTTGCGGACTCCTTATGTTCATAATTATCCGTAGTATATCTTCTATCTCGGAATATGGCACTCGTCGCCGAATGTGAAAGTATTGTATTGTGATTACTGCCACGGAATTAATGTCGAAGACATATTGAACTGGAACTCGACTGTGTCGTACAGAGACATAAGCAGTTTTTAATCTATAAACAAACTTTAATTTCCGTGTCTCCGGTGAAGTAGATACAGTTATAAATGTCGAAACATTTGGAAAGCGTATGGTATCTGGAAAATAACGATCTTCAGTGCAAACAACAGCGTCGGTCGAGGAGAGGCTTAGGTCCTGAAAGAGCGGCACAGTTGCGTAATCCCCCACCATCTGCGGCTGCGCCATTCATCACGGGAGCGCTTGTTAAGGCCGAATTAACATTAGCTGTAATCCGTTGATAAAGAACCAATTAAGCGGCCCGAGAGAAGGCGGCAGCCAGAGCTGGAATTTCCGCAGGCCAGGCTTGGGAGGAGACGTCTGCTGCTCCTGTGGGTAGCGATCTCGCTAATTACCGGGTCTCCAAAATCAGAATCATAAACAAATACGGAATCACGACTGAACCAGCAATGTCGAGGCGTGGCCGTGCCAGGACCGCTAAAACACCACACACACACACACACACACACACACACACACACTGTAACGTCCTTCGGATCTTCGGTTTAGGCTAACACTCAGCGGCAGAGCAATGAGATTCTTATTTCTTATGTATCAGTATCGACGTTACAAAAAGAACATTGATGAACTGAGCTCGCGACATGTGCGAAATATTTACTTCAGCAAATGTCGTAATTAAATCGTTTATAATCGATGGTTAATCAGTTGCTATTTAAATATTAATGATAAGTTCATATTAGTTCCAGCGACACTAAATTCTCTATAGACTATTTATAATCTCAAATCTATAATCAGTCGTAACAGTGTTATTAATTCCTAACGTCAAGGAGTTCCTATATAAGCGCCGAGCGCTTCAGTCAAATAATATAGCAGCACGTTATCTCTATAAATAATATTGTGAAACTTAAATGATAAATGCATGAATTGACACTATATGCTGGTTTATTACACAATATTAGTCACTTCATAACAGAGCCATGAGGAAGAAGCTTTCCCAGGTGTTGGGGTGAATTATACGGCTCAAATAGCTCTGAGCACTATGCGACTTAACTTCTGAGGTCATCAGTCGCCTAGAACTTAGAACTAATTAAACCTAACTAACCTAAGGACATCACACACATCCATGCCCGAGGCAGGTTCAAATGGTTCAAATGGCTCTGAGCACTATGGGACTTAACATCTGTGGTTATCAGTCCCCTAGAACTTAGAACTACTTAAACCTAACTAACCTAAGGACAGCGCACACATCCATGCCCGAGGCAGGATTCGAACCTGCGACCGCAACGGTGGCGCGGTTCCAGACTGTAGCGCCTAGAACCGCTCGGCCATCCCAGCCGGCCGAGCGAATGCAATAACAAGTCACAACATACGTGATCAATTTTCACCACCGACTTTTCGGATATTGTTATCTTATGCGTGGTCTGCATCAAAATTAATTCCCGAAAAAAAAAAAGTTTTTAAAAGTAAACTTAATTTGTTTTCGTTCTTGTGTGTTCCTTCCTAAATAGTGTTAACGTCAGGTTTTCTAATTAAAAGTCACTTCTGTCTAATATATGCAAGTCCTCTATCTGAATTCTAAATAACGTAATATTTGAAGTAAAAGCATCGTTTCACTGCGTCATAGTAGATCGCAATAATCAATTCTGGAAAAACAATCTAACTGCGCCTAGATACACGAGCATTCAAAAGTATGACCTGCTTCGGCTAACCCTCGTAACGTGGTGACAATGGATTGAATTATCCTTAGCCATTACTCACGAATGTCAAAGAGTATTCACATGTAGTATTCTTTGGGAACGTTGGTTCTACTTTGCGAATTTTAATTATAATGATTTTGTGATTTACTATGATTTTGAATTTTGAGTTTGATTTTACTGCAGTCCTATCTTTGTTTCGTATATTAATAAATTACTAAGTATTACATTCCTGATTCAATTACTGGTTAATATCCAAATAAAATGTTAACTGGAAATTTGTGTGCTTGTTCATTTTTTCATGGAATTTGGAACTTGTTTTGGGGAAATGTTTTGGAATTTTGGAGCTAATTTTTGATTTTCATTTCTCGATTTCTCTTCCGAGGAAGTGGCATTACAACACGCACACACACACAACACACACACACACACACACACACACACACACACACACACACCAACACACACACACACACACACACACACACACACACACACACACACAGTGATTTACACTACTCAGACGAATTAGGGAAACATGACGAAGGGAGTCTGCCATACTATATTGAACAATAATTGAGTGCTGGCTATGTTACTTCAAATGTTCAAATGTGTGTGAAATCTTATGCGACTTAACTGCTAAGGTCATCAGTCCCCAAGCTTACACACTACTTAACCTAAATTATCCTAAGGACAAACACACACACCCATGCCCGAGGGAGGACTCGAACCTCCGCCGGGACCAGCCGCACAGTCCATGACTGCAGCGCCTTAGACCGCTCGGCTAATTCCGCGCTGCGCTATGTTTCTAAATTATACTTTAAAACATAGTGATATCCCCGTTCATTTACATAGCAACAATTGCGATATGAGACATTTGTCCCGAGCAAAGTGGAAACAATCGTTCTTCTCGTCAGCCTGCAGCTTTTCATTATACTTCGAAAGCTTTAGTAACATGTATGCCCCCCGTTAGCGGGGAACATCGCTTGGCCCCTACGTGACATGGTCCGTGTAAGTCTATGGAGAATACCCTGTGTTATCCGTTCCCTTTCTGAAGTCGGGGGCATGAGAGTTCTTGGAGAGTCCGTGGTGGAACGGGACGATCAGAACACGCCCATCAAGCATGTGTCACATATGCACGACGGGGTGTAGTTCGGGACTCATCGCCGGCTATCCCACTACTTCACTATCCAGGCTTCACACGACACCCTTGCTGACGCCCGACACACGGGTCCTGCATTATCTGACATGATAAGGAATTCAGCGTACGCAACACCCACCACATGGTACAACAGAATCTGCTCGATGTTCTGCCTGGCGGACAGGAGACCATGGACAAAACGACAACATCCGCATGGCTATAAAAACTGATGCCTCTCCAGATCACAGTCCCTTAGAAATCTGTCGATTATCCGGACAACATTTGGAAGGTACTGCTCACAATGAGTCTACACACAACAGCACGCCCGTCGCATTGCTTCAGAGGATATACGGACTCGTCTCTGAATAACACATTTCGCCAGTGACGAAGTTGCCAGTTGACATGGGAACGAGCGTACTGAAGGCGAGCTGCAACTTTTCGTTTCAAGTGGGGTACGTCTTAGATTCCATTCTACCAACCTGTTCTTTATAGTCTGATCGGACACAGCTGCTACAGTAGCCATTCGGAGATAGTTCTCCATTGCCCTGACGGTAAACGAATGACCCCGCAACGCAGAGATGGCCGGATATAGCTCGTCACGTGCGGTTGTAATGCGTCAGCAATGTTGTCCAACTCGCCTTGTGTCTCCCTGTAGCGCGTCCACAACATTGCCATCTGCAGCAGAACGACCGGAAGTCCTTGCTTTTTGGATCAAACAGACTGCCGTAGCAAATTGCAGTGGATTAAGATATCGCATTGCTTGTGCTTGGCTGAATACACCCCTCCGCAAATGACAACTCCCATCTGTGTACCATCTACATCTACATTTATACTCTGTAAGCCACCTAACGCTGTGTGGCGGAGGGCACTTTACTTGTCACGGTCATTACCTCCCTTTCCTGTTCCAGTCGCGTACGGTTCGCGGGAAGAACGACTACCGGTAAGCCTCCGTGCGCGCTCGAATCTCTCTAATTTTATATTCGTGATCTCCTCGGAAGATATAAGTAGGTGGAAGCAATATATTCGATACCTCTTTCAGAAATACACCCTCCCGAAACCTGGACAGCAACCTACACCGCGATGCAGAGCGCCTCTCTTGCAGAGTCTGCCACTTGAGTTTGCTGAACATCTCCGTAACGCTATCACGCTTACCAAATAACTCTGTGACGAAACGCGCCGCTCTTCTTTGAATCTTCTCTATCTCCTCCGTCAACCCGACCTGGTACGGATCCCACACTGATGAGCAATACTCAAGGATAGGTCGATCGAGTGTTTTGTAAGCCACCTCCTTTGTTGATGGACTACATATTCTAAGGACTCTCCCAATGAATCTCAACCTGGCACCCGCCTTACCAACAATTAATTTCATATAATCATTCCATTTCAAATAGTTCCGTACACATACTTTCAGATATTTTACAGAAGTAACTGCTACCAGTGTTTGTTCCGTTATCATATAATCATACAATAAAGGATCCTTATTTCTATATATTCGCAATACATTGCATTTGTCTATGTTAAGGGTCAGTTGCCACTCCCTGCACCAAGTGCTTATCCTTTGCAGATCTTCCTGCATTTCACTGCAATTTTCTAATGCCGTAACTTCTCTGTATACTACAGCATCATCCGCATGAAGCTTCCGACACTATCTACCAGCTCATTTATATATATTGTGAAAAGTAATGGTCCCATAACACTCCCCTTTGGCACGCCAGAGATTACTTTAACATTTGTAGACGTCTCTCCATTGAGAACAACATGCTGTGTTCTGTTTGCTAAAAACTCTTCAATCCAGCCACACAGCTGGTGTGATATTCCGTAGGCTCTTACTTTGTTTATCAGGCGATAGTGGCACATATACGTATTGCCTGTAACTACAATTATGTTGAATACAGAAGTCACGCAGCAGCTTATTGTGTGTGATTTTGTTCCACGACAATTTCAAATCATATATATTACTTAAATGGAATACAAACACCTAAAAATTCTGTTGATTCCGATGTCGCTATTAAAATGGCACAACGTAAGAAATATCCATCACAAAAACATTTACTAGGCGGTTATCGTAGAGTGCAAAACGGTTAATGAGGTATGAAACTTACTGTCGAGCTTGAATCTCTGACATCCAAACTGCTATAGGATTAATGAAGATGGCGTTGCTGTTTTGCTTTGTTTTTTAAGACATAATCCTTGCAACTCAGTGTTGTTAAAATTATTTTATTATATATTTATTATGATGCATTTGTGATGAGTAATGTGCAAAGGAATAAATAAAATGGCACATAATTTTTGACAGTGGTAGCTGTTAGGAAATGGACTTTGTCTAAGAATTACAAAAATAGTGTAGAACCACATAACCCTAATGAATTCAAATACTCGTTTTACATTTCTTCCAATTTCGCCTGTAGGATACATACCAGTGTACGAACATCACCTGAAAATATTTTTAAATTTATTCTCTCGGTGCTTATTAAATAACTATTGAAAACAGTTAGAAGCAACGGGATAAACCAGAAACTCTTAAACTGGATGATTCATTTATTAAATTCAATCTTTATTAAAGTTATTAACATACTGATTAGCTCAATGAAAAATGTCATTTTGCATACACGAAAACTTGGACTGCCAAAATTACTCATAGGCTATGCTTAATGCTTTCTTTAGTTTGAAATATGTCATTTTGCTTCCAGATCAGTTGGTCGCCGTTCCTGCTGTTACAAACTGTTCTTCTCTGCGTCGCAAGAGAGAGAGCACTAACTGGCTTCGTTTCCCCCACCTAGCTTATTTTCTCTCATTGCTGCGTTAATTATTACAAGTTTCGGGACTGAATTGTAATACCAGTCATAACTTCCGAGTTCAACATGTAAGAACTGCACTGCAGCTTTTCTCCATTGTTTATCTACCGTGTATTTAACCATAATGTTACTTTTCGTCGTAGCCTGGTCCCCAAGATAGGCCTCTCAGTCATGGGCATCTTTCATTTCCAGGACCTGGATGAGCTCGCTTGGTGGCGTTAAGGCTTACCTACGCTCAGTTACTAATACGAAAACGAGCGCAGGCCTCATCACTTCTGTGAGCAAGAGCTCTCGTTGCCTCTGCCAGAGGCCATTTAACACCACTAACATAAAAAACGTCATTTTAAAATTTTTCACAAATTTGTCCTTTACCATCTAGCAAACAACTAATACAAGAAAAAGCTGGCAAAAAGTAAGCAGTCAACTATTTTAAGGAGATGGTATCGCTCTGTAATGTAAAATTTAAATTTTTCGCAAAATTAAGCGCTTTCTCGCAGTAAGTAATGAACACGAGAGTAAATTGGCAAAAAGTAAACAATAAATTGTTTTAAGGAGATACGTCTACAGTTGTCAACCACACATCATTTCATGAGAGACATTTGAAAGCAATTTCTCATTTGCCTAGACACAATTCCACATCTCGAAAATTCTGTGAACTCATAGTCCTAAATAACAACGGACATAAAATTTAATAAATTTATATCAAAGTACATACTGTTCCAATGTGTTCATTTCCAAACGACTAATGAAAACAGTAGTACAAACTCAAGTTACAATAACTTTAAATTTATTTACTCTTCAGTATGAATACTTAAAAAAGAAGCAGTATAAGTGTAGTTCAGTGTACCACTAGATATGTCTCTCTTGCGAAAGACGCTGGTACTGGTACTCAAAGGTTTAAAGACTCCGAATGCCTTCTCTAATTCGACGTAATATAATCTCGAATGGTTTGAATTACTTTATTTTATCGTGTTGTTTCATGATTATATCACAGAAAGATGGTCGGATAGCAAATCAATTTGCTTTTTCAAAGATTATTCCACAGCGGGCTACGTAGCTTCTGCTGACGCTCCAGCGGGGTCTGTAAGACGTGAGGAATACTCTCTGGATGCATGTTTCTAGGCTACCCCATGTGTTGGATTATACTCGTTTTTTATTCCTCCTGGCAACTCAGCAGCCGCCAACAGCCGGGAGCGAAACGATTGTTCACGCCAACTTGCTGTCCTGCATATCCCCACCTCCTTAGCGACCCTGCACTGATGGAGGGGGTCGTTATGCCAGCCAGACGGACAAGGCCTCGGCGAGTAGGTAGATGGCGTTAATTTTTCTACGTCAAACTTCTTCCGTTATAGGCGAAAGTTCGCTGTACTTCAGCATGCAGAAGCGTTCGCGTGCGCGAAAAGTTTCTCGTTGATGGATCGCTGACCCACCGATGTGGCTAACAAGGGGCAGCTTGCTCCTTGCTCTGCTCGCCGGAGTGTGACAGAGCTCATTGTTTTCAAGTGACACAAAAATTTATAGCGTACCACGTTTCACAGCCATCCCGATGATATACGAAATGTTGTTATTGTTTGGCGTACGGGCCTCTCAACGTCGAGCTGTCACTGTCCGAATAAAATTGTCTTTGGATGAAAGCCTATGAAACAAGCAACATTTTTGCGTTCATTATGTATTACAGACAGCTTGTCATGAAATGATATAAACCAACTTGCAACCCAATGAAACAAGAAAGAGTATCATAGGCAACATCGTCCCTGCTAATAGGTTTGTCATCTCTTTCAACTCTGATTTTGTAAACCGGTGACTTCGTGTAACCACGTAGGTACGAGGGGCGTTTGAAAAGTCCATGCAAAAATAAAAACTACTTACGTGTTGGGGTAAACATTTTTTTTGTTTTTCGCCATAGTCTCCTTTTAGACTTACATACTTCGTCCAATGCTGTTCCAGTTTGTTGATGCCTTCCGAATAATAGGAATTGTCCAACTCTGCAAAATAGCTATTAGTTGCTGCAATCACCTCCTCGTTTGAATAAAATCTTTGTCCCGCCAGCCATTTCTTCAAATTGTGGAAAAATACTAATCCGAGCTAGACAAGTCTGGAGAAGAGGGGGGATATGAAACGAGTTGGAATCCTATTTCCAATAATTTAGCGACCACAATTGCTGAGGTGTGTCCTGGCGCATTGTCATGATGGAAAAGGACGCTTTTGCGGTCCAATCACAGTCGTTTTTCTTGCAGCTCGCTTTTAAAACGGTCCAGAAAAGATGAATAATGTGCACCTGTAATAGTTTTACCCTTTTCCAAATAGTCGATGAGGATTATCCCTTGCGCACCCCAAAAGACAATCGCCATAACCATTCCAGCCGAAGGAATGGTCATTGTTGTGGTTGGCAGGAGAGCCAACACCGGGTTACTAGAGGAGGCCGAAATGCACGCGTTTTAGCCCACGCAGGCTGGCGTAAGGTCTGGAACAGGACAAGGAAATTAGAATTTAAAAAAACGGACGTAGCTGGTGGAATACTTAACTTTAATCCATTAATGATGAACGACGCTCTTGACGGTACATGATTCACAATATCAATAGTAACTGATAATGGTGCCTTGCTAGGTCGTAGCAAATGACGTAGCTGAAGGCTATGCTAAACTATCGTCTCGGCAAATGAGAACGTAAGTAGGCAGTGAACTATCGCTAGCAAAGTCGGCTGTACAATTGGGGCGAGTGCTAGGAAGTCTCTCTAGACCTGCCGTGTGGCGGCGCTCGGTCTGCAATCACTGATAGTGGCGACACGCGGGTCCGACGTATACTAACGGACCGCGGCCGATTTAAAGGCTACCACCTAGCAAGTGTGGTGTCTGGCGGTGACACCACAGTCTTCGCGTTTTTTGGTGCAGATTCTCCCTTGGTAGCCCATTATTTCGATTGCAATTTGGTCTCAGGATTATAGTAATGTATCCATGTTTCATCCACAGTGACGAAACGATGCTTAAAGTACTGCGAATTCTTCCTGAACAGCTAAAAATCATTCTTGCAACACTTCACACCATTCCGTTTCTGGTCAAGCGTGAGCAATCGCGGAACCCGTCTTGCGGATAGCTTTCTCATGTCCAAATGTTTACCCAAAATGTTATGTACCTATTCATTCGAGATGCTCACAGCACTAGCTATCTCACATAACCTTAACTGTTCTGGCATCCGTCAACGTATCATGGATTTTATCAATGATTTCTGGAGCCGTAACCTCCACAGGAAGTCCAGAATGTTCAGCATCATTTGTGCCCATATGGCCACTCCGAAAATTTTGAAACCACTTATAAACTGTTCTAATCGAAGGTGAAGTCACTGTAATCAAGCTTCTCTTTAATCCCCTGAGGCGTTTTGCCTTTCATAAAGTAATGTTTAATCACCACACGAATTTCTTTATCGTCCATTTTTTGGCCATCATTCACCTTCCTTGATTCACACGATTGGCAAGCACAGAGAAATAGACCAATATGGCTGAAACTTGGTGTGCGTTCTTTCCAAAGATGCTACTAACTAAACATGACCTCAATACGTGCCGGTGGTGTCATCTCTCGGACTTTACAAAGACTTTTCAACGCCCAATGGAAAATAGGCGAAATACCCTCAGACTTAAAGAAGAATATAATAATTCCAATCCCAAAGAAAGCAGGTGTTGACAGATGTGAAAATTACCGAACTATCAGTTTAATAATTCACGGCTGCAAAATACTAAAGCGAATTCTTTACAGACGAATGGCAAAACTAGTAGAAGCTGACCTCGGGGAGGATCAGTTTGGATTCCGTAGAAATATCGGAACACGTGAGGCAATATTGACCCTACGACTTATCTTAGAAGCTAGATTAAGGAAAGGCAAACCTACGTTTCTAGCATTTGTAGACTTAGAGAAAGCTTTTGACAATGTTGGCTGGAATACTCTCTTTCAAATTCTGAAGGCGGCAGGGGTAAAATACAGGGAGCGGAAGGCTATTTACAATTTGTACAGAAACCAGATGGCAGTTATAAGAGTCGAGGGACATGAAAGGGAAGCAGTTGTTGGGAAGGGAGTGATAAAGGGTTGTAGCCTCTCACCAATGTTATTCTATCTGTATATTGAGCAAGCAGTGAAGGAAACAAAAGAAAAATTCGGAGTAGGTGTTAAAATTCATGGAGAAGAAATAAAAACTTTGAGGTTCGCCGATGACATTGTAATTCTGTCAGAGACAACAAAGTACTTGGAAGAGCAGTTGAACGGAACGGATAGTGTCTTGAAAGGAGGATATAAGATGAACATCAACAAAAGCAAAACGAGGATAATGGAATGTAGTCGAACTAAATCGGGTGATGCTGCGAGAATTACATTAGGGCATGAGGCACTTAAAGCAATAAAGGAGTTTTGCTATTTGGGGAGCAAAATAACTGATGATGGTCGAAGTAGAGAGGTTATAAAATGTAGACTGGCAATGGCAAGGAAAGCGTTTCTGAAGACGAGAAATTTGTTAACATCGAGTATAGATTTAAATATCTGGAAGTCGTTTCTGAAAATATTTGATGGAGTGTAGCCATGTATGGAAGTGCAACATGAACGATAAATAGTTTGGACAAGAAGAGAATAGAAGCTTTCGAAATGTGTTGCTACAGATGAATGCTGAAGATTAGATGGGTAGATCAGATAAGTAATGAGGCGGTACTGAATAGAACTGGGGAGAAGAGAAGCTTGTGGCACAACTTGACTAGAAGAAGGGATCGGTTGGTAGGACATGTTCTGAGGCACCATGGATCACCAATTTACTATTGGAGGGCAGCGTGGAGGGTAAAAATCGTAGAGGGAGACCAAGAGATGAATACACTAAGCAGATTCAGAAGGATGTATGCTGCAGTAGGTACTGGAAGATGAAGAAGCTTGCACAGGATAGAGTAGCATGCAGAGGTGCATGAAACCAGTCTCAGGACTGAAGACATATGAGTGAAGTTAACATTCTGCTCTGGTTGTGGAAGAGATATGTGAAATGTCACAGTAATTTTTAAATTGATTAGAAGACGCGCTCTATGTCCTCTGGGTAGCGATACCATCTGTAACAAAGATGAAAGCTAGCGAGACCAAAGATGATTATTAAAGAGCAATGCAGAGCGCACTAATTAATTAGTAACGGTCTGTCTGCCTGTGTAGATATCTAAAAGAGACTAGAGGCATGTGTAAGCCCCCCTAGTATTATTAACCTTTAGAATGTATTCCGTAAAGATTGTGTGTGAAGATATATTCAGGACAGTTTTGAAAAATTGTTTGAATATTTATTTATTAGTCGTTAGAAGTACGTCATAATGTTTGGACGATCGTGAGGATATGCAAGGATGCCAGTACTAAAGGAGAGAAACATCAACGTGTCATCGCAGCGTTGAAGAGGTATAAAAAAGTTATTTCAAGAAGAGACCTAACATTTTTAAGTGTTACATATATGTACACTTATCGAAATCTTATTCTTCAACTTTTCCTTCATCAGCTACGGTAACTGTTCATATAGCTGAAACCCCTCCTTTATCGGATAATATATTCCAGAAATATCTTAAAAATCATTTACCCCTTTTAAATAGTATCTGCCTTATCATTTCCAAACCCTTTTTCCCAATAACATCCTCTACAGCAATTACCCTTCTTCTCCAACTGCTATGTAATCCCTCGTTCAGATGCTCGCAGAAACGACACTGATATGTTGAAACCACATCCTCTTGCGGACAAGAAGAGGTACTGCGTCTATTAATGCTGGCAACACAAATCGAATGCATACGGCAAAGGTAGTGGCGCCGTGGTAAGACAATTGACTGTCGGTCAAATCCTGTTAATAGGTACTCCACCTAAACCCTCAACTCAGGCATTTCCTTTTTCGGTTGCAAAGGCTACTGTCGGTATCTTTCCCCAATTCAGCTCTTCCCTAATACTTTAGAGGTCAACGCGATGTTAGTCCCTACATCCCTTGTTTCCCTCAAGCGAATACTGGAGGCTGATAATGCGTTAATAGTCCGTTTTGAATAATTCCAGCTCCATAGGCCTAAATATAATCCTTTGTGGTATATGTCCCTGAGTGCGACGTATGAGCCCCATTGGTCCACATAAAATGTTTGCAACGTTTGAAAACATCACAGATGAAGGAGCCGCGTCAATAATACGAAGTAGTGAAAGCTCGGCACAGCCGTGCTCCATTGGATGATCAATTGGCAGTACTAAACCATGGACTCCAAGCCATTTTTTCATACGATGCATATGGTGGAATTGCAAATGCTAAAGAGGATAGTTTCTAGCTACTACATTAGGTGGCTAAAAATAAAGGGCAGAATTATAAGGTGAAAATGGTGTACCTCCCATTCTGGCGCACTGCAACAATTCATAACTAAGTAAAAATAACATGAGTCAAAATCTCCATGCATGCTTCGACCAGTTATATATAGTACGCAAAGTATCCCAGAGGTTTCCAGAATGAGATTTTCACTTTGCAGTGGAGTGTGCGCTGATATGAAACTTCCTGGCAGATTAAAACTGTGTGCCCGACCGAGACTCGAACACGGGAACTTTGCCTTTCGCGGGCAAGTGCTCTACCATCTGAGCTACCGAAGCACGACTCACGCCCGGTACTCACAGCTGTACTTCTGCCAGTACCTCGTCTCCTACCTTCCAAACTTTACCGAAGTTTGGCTCGCAGGAGAGCTTCTGTAAAGTTTGGAAGGTAGGAGACGAGGTACTGGCAGAAGTAGAGCTGTGAGTACCGGGCGTGAGTCGTGCTTCGGTAGCTCAGATGGTAGAGCACTTGCCCGCGAAAGGCAAAGGTCCCGAGTTCGAGTCTCGGTCGGGCACACAGTTTTAATCTGCCAGGAAGTTTCATATCAGCGCACACTCCGCAGCAGAGTGAAAATCTCATTCTGGAAACATCCCCCAGGCTGTGGCTAAGCCATGTCTCCGCAATATCCTTTCTTTGAGGAGTGCTAGTTCTGCTTGGTTCGCAGGGGACCTTCTGTAAAGTTTGGAAGGTAGGAGACGAGGTACTGGCAGAAGTAGAGCTGTGAGTACCGGGCGTGAGTCGTGCTTCGGTAGCTCAGATGGTAGAGCACTTGCCCGCGAAAGGCAAAGGTCCCGAGTTCGAGTCTCGGTCGGGCACACAGTTTTAATCTGCCAGGAAGTTTCATATCAGCGCACACTCCGCAGCAGAGTGAAAATCTCATTCTGGAAACATCCCCCAGGCTGTGGCTAAGCCATGTCTCCGCAATATCCTTTCTTTGAGGAGTGCTAGTTCTGCTTGGTTCGCAGGGGACCTTCTGTAAAGTTTGGAAGGTAGGAGACGAGGTACTGGCAGAAGTAGAGCTGTGAGTACCGGGCGTGAGTCGTGCTTCGGTAGCTCAGATGGTAGAGCACTTGCCCGCGAAAGGCAAAGGTCCCGAGTTCGAGTCTCGATCGGGCACACAGTTTTAATCTGCCAGGAAGTTTCATATCCCAGGGCTTGTTTATGCATTTATAACGTGTAGGTAATTATACAAACTGATTAAAAGAACAGTTTTTTTCATATGGTTAAATGTTAAAAAGAAATCTTGCTTACTTAGATACAACCGAGAATATTTCCAAGGACTGTGCTTTAAGTTAACCTCCACTTAATTACTTTGTATAATTATTTGTACGTTATGCATTCATGAACGACCTCTATCCCAAATACTACTAGCTGAAATATGCACTGCAATTTTGACTCAAGTTATTTTTACATGCTTTTTACTTGCTGCAGTGCATCATTTCTTGTATTCTATTGTTATGAAGAAATAACTTCATATAGTAGGCAACTGGTGAGAAACGTGCCCTGATGACCCAAATGCTATGTCCACTGTCCACTGCGAGAGTGAGTACCGCCGGGTGGCATTACTCAAACGTGTAATTCGATAAACAAAATACGTAATCGGAACAGAGACGAATAGGTTATCCTTCTAGCTACGATGCGAGTCTCAAATGGGAAAATCCTCAGATGTAACAACTTAGACATAGGGCATATTATGTTCCGTAGGACCTGCAACAGATGACATATTTATAAAGACTCGCTACTGTGTGATATTAATTTTTATTTTTGCTCTTCCGCTACATGTCTCCAGATGGTCACCGAGCGAGCTGGCGCAGTGGTTAGCACACTGGACTCGCATTCGGGAGGACGACGGTTCAATCCCGTCTCCAGCCATTCTGATTTAGGTTTTCTGTGATTTCCCTAAATCGCTTCAGGCAAATGCCGGGATGGTTCCTTTGAAAGGGCACGGCCGATTTCCTTCCCAATCCTTCCCTAACCCGAGCATGAGCTCCGTCTCTAACGACCTCGTTGTCGACGGGACGTTAAACACTAACAACCACCACCACCATCTCCAGATGGTCACATGGCACTACCGAGAGGGAAGGCCATTGTGTTCGGCGTAATGCTCTCGAGCATCGTGCAACAGAAATTTGAGCAGCAGTTGGCACCACAGTGACACAACGATGTGTTACAAATCGTTTACTTCAAGGACAGCTCCTAGCTGTCATGCATTCCACGCCATTCTCTAGATTTTCGCACAGATGACAAAATGGTAGATATCGAAATAGATGACAGAGGGATAGAAATACAATTAAAATCGCTCAAAAGAGGAAAGGCTGCTGGACCTGATGGGATAACAGTTGGATTTTACACAGAGTACGCGAAGGAACTGGCCCCTCTTTTCCAGCGGTGTGCCGCAGGTATCTAGAAGAGCGTAGCAGTCCCAAGGATTGGAAAAGGGCACAGGTCATCCCCGTTTCCAAGAAGGGAAGTCGAACAGATGTGCAGAACTATAGGCCTATATCTCTAACGTCGATAAGTTGTAGAATTTTGGAACACGTATTACGTTCGAGTATAATGACATTTCTGGAGACTAGAAATCTACTCTGCAGGAATCAGCATGAGTTTCGAAAAAGACGATCGTGTGAAACCCAGCCCGCGCTAATTGTCCACGAGACTCAGATGGCCATAGACACGGGTTCCCGGGTAGATGCCGTGTTTCTTGACTTCCGCAAGGCGTTTGTTACAGTTCCCCACAGTCGTTTAATGAACAAAGTAAGAGCATATGGACTATCAGACCAATTGTGTGATTGGATTGAAGAGTTCATAGATAACAGAACGCAGCGTTTCACTCTCAGTGGATAGAAGTATTCAAAAGTAAGAGTGATTTCAGGTGTGCCGCAGGGGAGTGTTGTAGGACCGTTGCTATTCACAATATACATAAATGACCTAGTGGATAACATCACAAGTTCACTGAAGCTTTTTGCGGATGATGCTCTAGTATATCGAGAGGTTGTAACAATGGAAAATTGTACTGAAATGCAGGAGGATCTGCAACTAATTGACGCATGGTGCATGGAATGGCAATTCAGTCTCAATGTAGGCAGGTGTGCTGCGAATACACAGAAAGAAAGATCCTTTATCAATTAAGTACAATATAGCAGGTCAGCAACTGGAAGCAGTTAATTCCATAAATTATCTGGGAGTAGGCATTAGGAGTGATTTAAAATGGAAAGATCATATAAAGTTAATCGTCGGTAAAGCAGATGCCAGACTGAGATTCATTGTGAGAATCCTAAGAAAATGCAGTCCGAAAACAAAGGAAGTAGGTTACAGTACACTTGTTCGCCCACTGCTTGAATATTGCTCACAAGTGGGGGATCCGTACCAGGTTGGGTTGATGGAGGAGATAGAGAAGATCCAACGGAGAGCAGCGCGCTTCGTTACAGGATCATTTAGTAATCGCGAAAGCGTTACGGAGATAATAGATTGCAGGAGAGATGCTCAGTAGCTCGGTACGGGCTTTTGTTGAGGTTTCGAGAACATACCTTCACCGAGGAGTCCAGCAGTGTATTACTCCCTCCTACGTATATCTCGCGAAGAGACCATGAGGATAAAATCAGAGAGATTAGAGCCCACACAGAAGCATACCGACAATCTTTCTTTCCTCGAACAATAGGTGACTGGAATAGAAGGGGGAACCGATATGGGTATTCAAAGTACCCTCCGCCACACATCGTCAGGTGGCTTCCAGTGTATGGATGTAGATGTAGATGTAGACCCTATACCCTATACCAGCCCCAACTGCGAATTCAGTGGTGTCAAGTGAGAGCTCAATGGAGGGCATACTGGAGGTCTGTTGTGTTTTCTGATGGAAGCTGGTTCTGCAAAATGGTTCAAATGGCTCAGAGCACTATGGGACTTAACTTCTGAGGTCATCAGTCCCCTAGAACTTAGAACTACTGAAACCTAACTAACCTAAGGACATCACACACATCCATGCCTGAGGCAGGATTCGAACCTGCGACCGTAGCGGTCGCGCGGTTCCGGACTGTAGCGCCTAGAACCGCTCGGCCACACCGGCCGGCGCTGGTTCTGCGTCGGTGACAGTGAAGGCCAATTGTTTGTTATGTACCCAATCAGTCTGAATGCAAGACACACTGAACCTGCATCTGAACTTATGGGCGAAGGTGAGATTCCGTATAGCAGTAGGACCTTTCTCTTGGTTATCCCACACATCCTAACTGTATACCTGTACGTCAGTCTGGTGATTCGTCCTGTTGTGCTGACATTCATGAACAGCGTTCCAGGGGGCTTCTCCAACGACAATTCCAGCGTCATCCGCAACGAGCACTGACCGACCACGTGCTAGAGGCATGGATCTCCATCCCACAAACTGACTTCCAGCACCTGTACAACACAATGCGTTCATATTTGCATGCTTGCATTCAATATTCTGGCGATTACACCGTTTATTAATGTACCAGCACTTCACATTTTGCAATGGCCAATCTCATTCTTACATTAACCTGCGAACTTTCTGTGTCAATTACTTAAATATGTTACCTAGACAAATGTATTCCCGAAATTTCATTGCTCTACATTAATTGTTTTTGGTGTTGCGATTCTTTTTCCTACAGTGTATTTTGGCTCATCAGTCTAAGCAGCGAACGAACACCAGTCTCACTCACTTTTCTCATTCAAGACTACGTAACGCTTTAAAAATTCATTTATGGCCATTAGTTCTTACATTCAAAACGCTCCATTCAGTACCCCCTGCTGCCTATATGGTTTCGACCCAAAGGTTTTGCTCAGCTTCTACAGAACAAAGTCTTAAGATTTTAGATTACGAAATATGGTAACTTTAGAAAGAACTACATGAAAAGTACTCACAGTTGAGAATGTGGGCAACCTTAATCTCTATACATGGGATGATGACAACAAAATTTTGTGCCTCACCAGGACTTGAATCCGGATTCCAGCTTAACACCTTAACAATTTCGACTATTCGAGCACTCATCACGGTCAGGCCAAAACGTCCACATGTTTTCGTCCATATATCTGCAACTTGAACTCGTCCATTCATTATGTATCTTCCTGTACAGAGGAGATTATTAAATTGAAAATCACTTGCCCGCTGTCGACGGATAAGTACGATATTGCGGTGCATGCATGTCGTTATTCCATTGTACAGCTGAAGGTTGTCGATATTCGCAACTGTAAATCATTTTCATGTATTTTCATAACAGCTGTAGTCACCGCAGTGCTTGTTCCTTCCAAAATGCGTGCACTGCGATATCATATCTAGAAGGAAGTGATTACGAACTATCTGGCTCTGGGTAACTGAATATTGTAGAAATGGTCCTAAAACTGCGTGAAATTGCGGTAGGAGACACATACTCATTAGTTCAGTCTGCCGTTCTTCATTTTGTAATGATGATTCAAACTTGCGTGGCAGCCGCAGTATTAAGAGGATTTCGGTTTCGCCCTTCTGTCCAGTCCTTCGCTGTTCCAGCAAGGAGCAGAAAAGCGGAAAATTACTTGGAAAAATCTTGACTGCGCGCGTATTTCAGGATCGCTTTGTCGGGTACACTTCTTTTCTTTCCACTTTATACTCTTCACTACAAGCGTCCACACATCTATTTAATTTGCATTTATTTCTCACTGTGTCTAAAGCTTCGTTCAAACATAGTCAGTGCACACACATATGGAGCTGTTTGGAAGGTATTATGAAATAAACTGGGCATAAATTTGTGATGTATGATTATGCTGCATCCCCGAGAGAGGGACATCGATGGAAACAGACATGAATCAAGCAGCCGTGTAATTGCCTAAATGTAATATAAGAACTTCCTTTTATCGACGTTTGGTTGCTGAGGTGTGGAATTCAATAAAATCTTCCTTCGTATTAAGCCGTGTCAATAAGAAACACTAAAAAATTTCAGCAAAGTTATCGTCTCTATTGTCTTTGCTGCAGGATTAAATTTAGTAATTGATCCTAATGTACGCTAATTCAGTGATGATGACAGCAGAGTGTCAGTAATATCAGTATAACAAAGCTCGAATACATACACATACTAGGTGGATTGGTATTTTAACTATCTTTCTACCGAACGCCTATGTGCCACTCACTATGTGAGTTTTAATATTGGAGAATGTTCCATTATGAAACAGATTTGTATTTTGCGAATCTGGATTGACATCATCTGTCTGCGACACATGGAAATCTTTGCTGTATTGGGACTCAAACCCGGATTTCTCGCTTATTGCGAGCAGTCACCATGACCACCTCGGTTATCCGAGCATACTTCTTGGACCTATCGAAACTTCCATATGTTGTGGAGTCCACAGCCCATATGCTCGCACATTTCGTGATTGCGGCGCAGTAAGAGACAAATATCTTATGACTTTTTATCCCATCGACGCATGGATATATTATTGATTGCTACAATGCCTTGTTTGTACAGTATCTGTATCTCCAGATGGCAATGCCCTTCAGACATGCGCTCATCCCAGCTGGCGTCCTCGGAGGCCCACGCAGATGTCACCACATTCCATGCTCTGCTCTCCACTCCTACAAGTGCAGCCTGCTTCCAACATCCTCGGTCGCTGACTCAAGCTGGGCCACACCAATGTTGACTGTTCGTGACGCTCCAAAGGCTTCCCAGCCACTTCATGCGGCCAAGGTGCAGGCTTCCATGAGATGTTCCTGGTTGCAAGTGGATCACGTGACTGACTTCGAGCACCTAGCCCATGTGGCTCACCTCGAAGCAGTGTTAGCTGCAGCAAAAACTGTGCTGATTGTAAACTACCAGAAACCAACCAAACAGGCTTTCAGCATGCGTGACACAACTTCGAAACTGGTCCATCCTTAAAGCCAAACACTTGTTTAAACCCACTTGGCTACTGTGCCCAAATGATGCTGCTAATACGTCACAAATTAAAACTTCTGTACTAGTTCCTGTTTACTGTAATTCATTCAGCATGAACCTTGCCTCCATATAAAAGTAGATCACTAATTTTATAGTCATAATGAATGGCTTTCATCCCATACACATGGCTCCAGAAACGTGGTTTGCCTGTGCAGAATTATACCACTAACTTAAACTCTGAGATGGGCAACGGAATAGTATTTATTTCAGTACTTGGATCTGTCCCTTCTCTTACTATTAACATTACCTGATCACCCATGAGCTGCTGAAGGCTTGTCTGAACCTGCACACAAATGGATACTTTGTAAGTTAATCCTTCCTTGCACTACCGTACTACACTTGGTACATTCCTAGTGACGATATGTGTAACAGCAAATTGGAAAGCGAGACACTATCTCTTAGCTTACAAACTAATTCTATGATCCTACGGGCACCATGCTGGCACATAGCACAACCATACTCTGCCACCAGTTGTAGTGTGGGATTTGAGTGGAGAGGAGTTAGGGCTAGGAGCTGTACTGGGGTGGGCTGATTTTAGTAATAAATATTTATTAAACACAAACTAGTTCTTCAACAGTTTGCAAAAATACAAAATTAACAAGTGTGAACTCAAGAATCTTGCCTAGCCATAGTGCCTGAGTAATTGAGCCAAGGCGCTGGCTTCTGGGTGATGTTCCTGGGAACAAGTAAAGCAGGTGACGAATATCCATCATCTCGCGCCATCCCAGCTCACCTCTGCGTGGCGCTAAGGACAACAACAAATCTGCTGAGCGTGGCATCTGGCCAAGGACATGCCCCAGAGCACGGCTACTGAGGCTAACCAAGCAGGGCTGGAGGAATGACGTGCCATGAATTTCAAATTCAAGGCACAAAGAGCACGTGTGTAGCTTCTGTCTTGCTGTTTCCGTCATTGAAGAAGTATGTACCAACGAAAGCAACAGGGTAGAAGCTGTATACATCCAGAACTGCATTAACTATATTTCACTTCGGCAACACGGCAAATCGGTGTTGGTCGAACAATAGAAGACTGAGGCAAGAAGGTAAAATTCAGTGTAACTTCCTTATTTGCCAGGCAGCCAGATGTGGTGATGAGCAAAATGCTGAAGTAAAATGATTAGAAAGGACGTCTATAATCTTGCAACATCCTGATTGCCTGCCGTCAAGCGTTAATAGGGCACACAAGCAAAATGAGATGCGAGTATTACCAGAAATAAACTGCTGCTGTGCCACAATAACCCACAAGACGGAAACCGGTATCTACAAAAAATTCACTGTTGACTGTGAATCATAGTTGATATCCCTTGGAAGCACGGACAGCAGATCCTCACTCCCTCCATCACAAGAGAGCAGTCTATAAAAATTCCCACTCTTTCCATTTCAGGACACCAATGAAATCGAAGTTCTTATAGGTCATCACGTAATGTAAAGGCTGGTAGAGGTATCATGACGGAATGGCGCCTATGCGTAACAGAACAACAGCAGATCCAGAGGAGGGCCATTGTAATCTATTGGAGCAAGGGGCCCTTCCAAATATTTGGCCTAAATAATACTTGAGCTTATAATTATTATGGCTGCGTGGCTTCAAGTATAAACCTATAAAACTAGACTAATACTTGATATGTTCCACAATATGCCCTTCTTGTTCAGAGAGCCACAAATGACATACATCATCGAAGATTTAATTTTTTGCTGAGCCATAATTCTTGCATCAGAGGCAGCTGTTCTATTGACTACAATGTATCTGATTACATATTCTAACATTTTGTGATTACGTTAGTTTGGGACATTCGAGCATACACAAAGTTGATTCAGAAGGCCAGAAAATTTTGAAAATAACTCTCAGTAATGGTCGTAATCTCAGCTACGTATCGTTGTTCTACTTATCATTGTTCTTATTGTTGTTCTAACAACAATCCATAATATCTAAACCAGACTATCAGTCAAGCCTTAATATCTGTGTTAATAATCACGCTAGAAATAAAATTTTCTTATCAAATATTTAGTCAGAGTAGTTTCAGTCTACCTTTATTGTAAACTTTTCATCAGTTTTGAATAAGCAGTTATGTCAGCAGGAGAGCAAAGGGAATTTTTGGCGACAATTTGACGCGGAATTCTTTTTCCCCCTCTCTTTCCTCCATTTCCCACTCCTCACTTACCCTCGCACTTCCCATTCATACCATCTTGCCTTTTCCTGTACCATATGAACCATCCCTCCCCAACTCTCTCCGTTTGTTGCCAGCTTACTAACCCACACCCCTAACTTTCAATTCGCATTACCTAAGCTGCAGCCCTTTCTTCGAAATAAGCCAATCAGAGAGATTCTAAGCCAGTTGTGTTAAACATATTTAGCTTTTACAGTAAAAGATAAGTAGTTTACTGCCATAAAAATGAAAAAAGATGTAACATTTCTCGAATCCTCCTTAAACCACACCCCTTTCTTGCAAACACTACCATATTATATTACTCGTATGAGTACTGGACAGTTTGTAAGCCAATTTTTAACACTTATTTAAAACTCCCAGTCAGAGTTCCGTATTTTACTGCTAGACAAATGAGCATATCAGCTGCCGACAATTAGGACTGTTAGGAAAAGATATAATTCTCGACCACTTGTAATGGCTTTTATGTAATTGTCTGCCTTGCACATTGGAACACGCATACACACTGCTGGCCACCGTAAATGCAACATCCTGAAGGAAGCATCCGAATCAAGTGAAATTTACACCATGGGTTTGCAGCGATGAGATATGCAACTGATTAGAATTTCAGCGCAGACGCACATCACGCGCGCCTGTGGCGCCACCTCATAGCGCCATTTAAGGCTTGGCGATTTCGACGAATATACGTTCGGCACGTGTGTTTACCTTGTGGTTGTTTCACAAGACGATCAGTTATGCCTCGTAGACAACAGCGAACATCGTTTGATCAAGTATCCGAGTTCGACAGAGGAAGGATAGTGGCTTACCGAGATTGTGGATTATCACACAGAGAAATCGCTAGTCGTGTTGGACGAAACCAAAAAATTGTAATGCGGATATGTGACCGTTGGATGCAGGAGGGTACGACGGACCGACGTGGTCGATCGCATTCGCCTCGGTGCACCACTGCACATGCTGATAGGCAAATTGTGCGCGTGGCAGTGACGGATCGCTCAGTGACATCCCGAACCATAGCACAGCACATTGCGTCTGTAACGCATCATCCAGTGTCTGCGCGTACCATTCGACGCCGTTTACAGCAGAGTGGTCTGTCCGCAAGACGTCCATTGCTTCGTCTACCATTGACGCAGAACCACAGACGTCTCCGTCGCCAATGGTGTGATGACAGACGGATGTGGACGGCAGAATGGAATGACGTTGTCTTTACTGACGAGGCACGCTTCTGTCTGCAGCACCACAATGGTCGGATTCGAGTGTGGAGACACCGTGGAGAGAGGATGCTGGACAGCTGCATTATGCACAGCCACACTGGTCTTGCACCGGGTATTATGGTATGGGGTGGTATTGGATATTACTCTCGCACACCTCTAGTACGCATTGCCGGTACTTTAAATAGCCGGCGCTACATATCCGAGGTGCTGGAGCCAGTTGTCCTTCCTTACCTTCAGGGCTCGGCCACAGCCATATTTCAACAGGATAATGCGCGACCACACGTGGCACGCATTGTCCAAAGGTTCTTCGTCAATAACCAGATTGAAGTGCTTCCCTGGCGGGCTCGCTCTCCGGATCTTTCGCCGATAGAAAACATGTGGTCCGTGGTTGCTCAACGAGTAACCCAGATTACATCCCCAGCTGCCACACCAGATGATCTTTGGCAACGTGTGGAATCTGCTTGGGCTGCTGTACCCCAGGAACACATCCAACGTCTCTTTGACTCAATGCCGAGACGTGTGGCAGCGGTGATCTCCAACAATGGCGGCTACTCTGGCTACTGATTCTGGCAGGAACCACATGTCCCAGACGTCTGTAAACGAATCATTTGATACTTGGTCAACATGTTATCTACAAAATAAAGTTTGTTGTGCTACCTCTTGTCTTTCTTGGTGTTGCATTTACGGTGGCCAGCAGTGTAATTTGCTTGTCTGCAGACAGCCAAGTCCTTACACATGTGTTCTCTGAAAGCTGCCACATGACACAATCTAGACAATTGTGTACATGAATGAAGGTGTAGGAATATTCTGTCAGCCATTTACGTACAGACTGGCTTGGTTGGTATGCATCATAATAAAAACATAGTGATACGTTGATCATACGAGTAATATAATATGGTAGAGTTTCATTAGGTAACACATCAATCACACCTTTTCTTCATCTATGACAAGCGTGTTACAATTACTTTTTCATAATACACATCTAGCCAATGTGGTACATTTTCAGTATCATAATATATATTTACAATAATTAGCTACAGTTTCATTGCATCACATTATTACCACATGTCATTTACACTATTCACTATCATCTCTTACATGTACATAAAACATTGATTACAGTTTCAATACATTAAATTCAGAACTAATTTTTCTGCTAAATCAGTTATAATGAAATCCTCTTGGGCTCACATCTGCTGAGTAGTTATATCCTCTCGAAAATGTCCGCACGCTAGGATGCTCACTTTATCATGAACTTTGAATCACCTTTCACATTTTGTCAGCTGAAGTGGTTTATAGCGGAAACTGAATGTAGCTTTGGATCCAGCTGTGTACTGAACAGACGATTTATCTACATCATTTAGTACAGATCCTCAGTAACCATCAGTTCTTAATTCCTTACGTGATGAACAATTCACAGCTTTTGCCCTAAACTTTGTGTTGTGTTTCTTTGAGAGCTTACTTTCTTACTACCAGTCCTATGAACTCTGTAATAATGTCCTCCAATAATTTATGTGTCACGAAATGCACATTAATTTTACTGTCATACAGGATGTTGTAAGTTGTGTTACCAGATAACCTGCAGTGCTAAAACACCTATACACCTATACACATCATTTTTAGGAACATCATAAACTATTCGTCTCTGTGTAACACATTTTAACATTTTTTGTCTCAAATTTCTTCAACATATACCAGTAATGGAACTCTACCAGACGCATCTTAGAAATATCTAAAATAGCCGTTACTGTAACTATTGATTTGTCAAAAAGAATGTTAAGTCTAATGTTTCTTAAATACGAGACTTAAGTTGAAATTCTGTCTTGCAATGATAGCAGCAGCTTCACATGTACCTTCCCAACACGTTACTTGTTTCACATTACCCATTTTTTGCACATTGTTCATAGTGTTTCAAAAACCGTAAGTCTGAAGAAGTTGTTTTCGGTTTCGTTTTCTGCGGTCTTACGTTTCTCATCGTTAGTATCGGTATATGGTGTCGTCCAGCGAGCTTGGTGGAATGTTGATGGCTGGTGAATTTTGCTCAGAATAAGATTATGGTTTGGACATTGTTCTAAATTCTGTAATGGATCATTTTTTTATTTTGTATAGTGTGTAAATCGCCTTCTAGGTAACTCCTAGCTTGTTGATGTATGTTGGTCGTATCATTTTCTCTGGCGTAATGGTTGACTGAAGTTCATGGATTTTTCTGAAATGTCTAAAATGTAGCCTGTGTCTTAATAATGATGTTTGTCTCTTGTTTAGTTAACACACACTTGTATCTGCTAACTTCTCCATACAGTGTCCACTGATAACGGCAATTCCATATCTGTTTGCGTTCAAAGTTCATCTCGTAGACCAGTCGTTGTCGTAATTCAACGTTCAGAGATAGTAAATACAATTTCCAATATTGCTTTACCTGATGTCATTTGATGTTACTGATCAAGCGTGTGGACTTTAATAGAACCTCTTCATGTTCGGGTCCCCTTAAACAATGTAAAGGTCGCTTCTGTACGAATGAAGTGGATGAAACTTTGAAGGAAACGTGGACTGTCGCCTTGAGTGTGTATTGATATGACAGTTCTGGGCTTGTAACAACAGGACAAAGTGCAGCCAGAACGGTGGATTACTAGAGGCTGCGCCATAAGAAAAGCTTTTATGTCAGCCAACACTGGTGCAGAAGACTACGCACTCAAATCGTACTAGCGTTTGTTTGTGTTAAAAAATGATAGCTACTGTAATGGTAGCTGTTACCTAAAGACCTGGAGATTGCCCCACGCTTACCATGAAATCTGTCGTCTCATATCGCCAGCTGCCACCGGCGTCAGATTTAAGGCTAGATCAGGATTTTTGTTAGTGTGTTGGAGCCAGTTATAACTCTAATAACAGTTAATTACGTAATTGAGTGAGAATGCCCGGTGCTCTTTGGGTCGGTTGATCTAGATCGGAAGTAGGTAAGCTCTTTATCTTGCATGACGACTGCGGTTGCTGCAGCAGCTACCGATTGGGTCCTGTGTATCAGTACGAAAACTTTATACCTGCTGTCAGCCGAGATGGGTCGCTGGCCTCTGGCGAGTTGCCTTTGGTTGCTGTCGGCTGAACCCAGTGATTCCGCTCCGAGGCACGTCTCTGTCACTACCTGATGGAAGACTGACCGATGCCACGAGCTGTCGCATAACGTCCTTATATCTCGTTTCCCCTTCCGTTGCACAAGTCAGCCTTGGCTTTGATTAGCGTCGTGACTATTAGCTTTCACGATTTCTGCCCGTGATTGTACTAAGATCGTCTCTTCCTCTACTTTTCACAATTACTTCATCAAATTCTCCTTATTATTTGTCGTCTAAATGTTGTGGGAGTGTCTCACATTCACATTCCACGTACTTCAAAACAAGCGTTCGTTACCAGTCTCCAGTCACACCATCAGTTCGTCGCTCTCTGCTACGTACTTGAAGCAGCATGCGAACATATTAATGCATGTCTGATAGGAACTCAACGTAAGCCTCCAAATTATGTCGCTCTGTGCAAGTGTGTCGCTGGCGGCGTGACGGACAGCATGTGGTCATTTTTCTGGTATACTAGGCGGGAGATCGGACTCAACATGTAGAAAAGTCAAACCTGCCTTCAGTGGAATTACAAGTAAGGGCCGTAACATTGAGAGTACAGCGGTAATTGACACTGAGAGTGCAGCGGTAAATCCACTGTTAAGAAAGAGCGGATAGGTGGAAAGAGTGCCTTGAAGGCCTCCATGACGGGGAGCCAGGGGGGGGGGAGGGGGGGAAATTACTTGTCTGATGACGTGATAGAAGGAAAAAACAAGAGTCGACAGGGAAGAGGTAGGGGACTCAGTATTAGAATCTCAATTGAAAAGTGCTTTGGACGAGTTAAGATCAAATTAGGCGGAAGAGTTAGAGACCACACCAACGGAATTTCTAAAAATCATTGAGATAGGTAGCAAAAAAACGACTATTAACGTTGGTGAGTAAAATGTATGAGACTGATGATATTCCATCAGTCTTTCGGGAAAACCTCATCCAAACAATTCCGAAGATATCAAGAGCTGACAAATGTGAGAATTATCGCATTATCAGTTTAACAGCTCATGCATCCAAGTTGCTGACAAGAATAATATACAGATGAATGGAAAAGAAAATTGAGGATCCGTTAGGTGGTTATCAGTTTCACTTTAGGAAAGGTAAATACTCCAGAGGGACAGCTATGACATAGCGGTTGATTATGAAAGCAAAACTGAAGAACTCGGGACAGGTTCATTGGATCTGCTGACCTAGAAAAAGCATTCGATAATGTAAAATGTTGCCTGATGTTCGAAATTCTGAGAGAAATAGCGGTAAGCTATGGGGAAAAAAATGTTCAAATGTGTGTGAAATCTTATGGGACTTAACTGCTAAGGTCATCAGTCCCTAAGCTTACACACTACTTAACCTAAATTATCCTAAGGACAAACACAAACACCCATGCCCGAAGGAGGACTCGAACCTCCGCCGGGACCAGCCGAAGCTATGGGGAATGACAGGCAACATACAATACGTGCAAGAACCAAGAGCGAACAATAAGACTGGAAGGCCACGAACGTAGTGCTTAGATAAAAGAAAAAAAATGTAAAGCAGGGATGTAGCCCCTTGCCCCTATTGTTCAATCGAAGAAACAATGACAGAAATAAAGGAAACGTTCAAGAGGGAATTAAAATGCAAGGTGGAAGGATATCGGTGACAAGATTCGGTAATGGCATTATTCTGGGTGAAAGTGAAGAAAAATTACAGTAGTTGAGTGGAATGAACAGCCTAATGAGTATAGAATATGGATTGAAATTAAATCGAAGCAAGACCGAAGTAATGAGAAATAGCAGAAATGAGAACAGCCTAAAACCTAATACCAGTATTGGGGATCACGAAGTATATGAAGTTCAGGTGTTCTGCTACCTGGGCTACAAAATCACCCACGTTCGACAGAGAAAGGAAGACACCAAAAGCACACTTAGCTCTGGGAAAAAAGCATTACTGGCCAAAAGAAGCACTGCTAGTATCAAACAAAGGCCATAATTTGAGAAAGAAATTTCTGAGATTGTATGTTTGGAGCACAGAGTTGTAGGGTAGTGAAACATGCTATTGTGGGAAAACCGGAACAGAAGAGAATCGAAGCATTTGAGATGTGGTTCGACAGAAGTATGTAGAACATTAGGTGAACAGGATAACGTATGTAGGTTCTCTAGAGAATAGGATGGGAAAGGAACATATGGAAATCACAAACAATGAGAAGGGACACCGTGATATGACATGTCTTAAAACATGAAGGTAGAACTTCGGTATTAGTAGAGGGAACTGTAGGAGGTTGAAAATGTAAAAGACAGAGACTGGAATACATCCGGCAAATTTAGGGGGTAGGTTGCAATTGCAACTCAGAAAAAAAATGGTTCAAATGGCTCTGAGCACTACGGAACTTAACATCTGAGGTCGTCAGTCCCATAGTAATTAGAATCATACTACTGGCCATTAAAATTGCTACACCAAGAAGAAATGAAGATGATAAACGGGTATTCATTGGACAAATACATTATACTAGAAAAGACATGTGATCACATTTTCACGCAATTTGGGTGCATAGATCCTGAAAAATCAGTACCCAGAACAACCACCTCTGGCCGTAATAACGTCCTTGATACGCCTGAGCATTGAGTCAAACAGAGCTTGGATGGCGTGTACAGGTACAGCTGCCCATGCAGCTTCAACACGATACCACAGTTCATCAAGAGTAGTGACTGCCGTATTGTGACGAGCCAGTTGCTCGGCCACCATTGACAGACGTTTTCAATTGGTGAGAGATCTGGAGAATGTGCTGACCGGAGCAGCAGTCGAACACTTTCTGTATCCAGAAAGGCCCGCACAGGACCTGCAACATGCGGTCGTGCATTATCCTGATGAAATGTAAGGTTTCGCAGGGATCGAATGAAGGGTAGAGCCACGGGTCGTAACACATCTGAAATGTGACGTCCACTGTTGAAAGTGCCGTCAGTACGAACAAGAGGTGACCGAGATGTGTAACGAATGGCACCCCATACCATCACGCCGAGTGATACGCCAGTATGGCACTGACGAATACATGCTTCCAATGTGTGTTCACCGCGATGTCGCCAAACAAGGATGCGACCATCATGATGCTGTAAATAGAACGTGGATTCATCCGAAAAAATGACGTTTTGCCATTCGTGCACCCAGGTTCGTTGTTGAGTACACCATCGCAGCGTCAAGGGTAACCCCAGCCATGGTCTCCGAGTTGATAGTCCATGGTGCTGCAAACGTCGTCGAACTGTTCGTGCAGATGTTTGTTGTCTTGCAAACGTCCCCATCTGTTGACTCAAGGATCGAGACGTCGCTGCAATCGGTTACAGCCATGTGGATAAGATGCTTGTCATCTCGACTGCTAGTGATACGAGGCCGTTCGGATCCGTATTACCCTCCTGAACCCACCGATTCCATATTCTGCTAACAGTCATTGGATCTCGACTAACGCGAGCAGCAATGTCGCGATACGATAAACCGCAGTCGAATAGGTTATAATCCGACCTTTATGAAAGTCGG
Source organism: Schistocerca piceifrons (assembly GCF_021461385.2). Taxonomy (NCBI): domain Eukaryota; kingdom Metazoa; phylum Arthropoda; class Insecta; order Orthoptera; family Acrididae; genus Schistocerca; species Schistocerca piceifrons. Next base: position 67,233,774 of record NC_060139.1, read on the forward strand.
AAACGTGATGGTACGCATTTCTCCTCCCTACACGAGTCATCACAACAGCGTTTCACCAGGCAACGCCGGTCAACCGCTGTTTGTGTATAAGAAATCAGTTGGAAACGTTCCTCATGTCAGCACGTTGTACGTGACATCACGGGCGCCAGCCTTTTGTGAATGCTCTGAAAAGCTAATAATTTGCATATCACAGCATCTTCTTCCTGTCTGTTAAATTTCGGGTCTTTAGCACGTCATATTCGTGGTGTAGCAATTTTAATGGCCAGTAGTGTACTTAAACCGAACTAACCTAAGGACATCACACACATCCATGCCCGAGGCAGGATTCGAACCTCCGACCGTTACGGTCGCGCGGTACCAGACTGAAGTGCCTAGAACCACACGGCGACACCGGCCGGCCTGCAACATTGAGATGAAAAAGTTCGAACATAAGAGGAATTTGTGGTGGGTTGAATCAGACATGTCAGAAGACTGAAGACTAAAAAATAAACTAGCCGGACTTGGCGGTGCTCGCGAATGTCATGGTAGCCTTCCGCGGAAGGCTTGTTTCCGTACTTTGCACTAGCTGCTGAAAAACACGTTTTCTACGTGATGGCCAAGGGGAGTAAAGTACCGCAGACACTTGACACCATTGTGCCGCTGCGCCATCGTTTCTGCGAGTGCCGGGGAGGTAAGCGAACAGACCTCAGGGGGCGCCCGGGGACGCAGGTGTTTGCGCCACTCGCTAATTGAATCCGGCCAGCGGCGCCTGTCGGCCTGCGTCGTGGGGGCTCGTGTCTCCTCGTCTGACCTGGACTCCAGCTTCTGGAGATTGGGGACGAGGGCCCGCCACGCGTCGCAGGCGGCGGGCTATCCAAACAGACGTCTACCGTCCAGCGTCCACTCAGGCGCTAGCCTTCCACCGCGCCGGCTGGGATTGCTTCTTCGATAAGGCGTCGCCATGATGTCGGCGAACGCGGCTGCAGGGCCAGCGGCGGGCAGCCTGGGGAGAGGAACTGGGGGGGGGGGGGGGGGGGGTTGGAAGGGGACAGAGAGAGAGGGGTGGTAAGGTCCCCAGGGATCCGCGCTGCCATCGCATCCCGTCGCAGAGCGAAGCGGCGGAGCGCAGAAGTAATTCCGGAGAGCCCTAGTAAGTTGGCCGGTGATAAAAAGTTCTTCTCAGGAATCTTCATCGGCTTTGCTTCCCCCAGAGATTCGCGTCTGTTGCTTGTTTAAATCGATGTGGAAGTTATACAGAAGGCAGCACTCCCAGATGGTTTAGGAACTTTTCCCACCCCGTACTTCCCCGTACAGGTAGTACGTGTAATGGAATTCCGTTTGTCCTCAGAGGACGGCTACCACTACTTGGAAAACCGAATGTAACACGGGCTGCGTCGTTATTTGAGCCGATGCATTTCCAGAAAGCACTACAGAATTGCGCTTATGGGGTGAGTGTAACATGTTTTAGATTTAGTGTTGTGGTGTCTTTAAAACTACAGTATAAAGAAGTATTTGAGTTTCAGCTTTGAGTTTAGTCTCACATTTCGTCATCATAGGCCTTACATATAAAAAAATTATTTTTCTGGAAGCCTCGAAATAATTTTTGTTAATTTCCGAATCGATCTTCGGTTTCTTAGGTAATCGTCTAATGACTGGCGCAACGCTAGATAGAATATCGGCAGCTAGAAAGATTACATATTTCAAAGAAAATATTTGTCGTTAAGTTTTCAATAGATAATTATAACGCCGTTTGCAATACAAGTAATATTTACTGTGGATACACGTTATCTGCCAGCGCAGTGGTTTCCATTGCTTCCTGCTTGCTGATTCTCCTGACCATAGGGACGGTCTACCAGTACAGTTACATAATGTGGCTCGAAGCTGGTGATGGGGAGACTCAATTCATTCTGTTTTTGGCATATAACTGACTTATTCGCTTGTAGTTACACGTATCGGTTGAATTACTAATTAATTCTATTGAGTGAAACTAGTCTTTGGGAGCAACCAAATGAAAACAATCGATTCAGGCGGCTGGACTGCTCATTCACTGTTTCGATGAGACCGGTCTGTGGGAGTAACCGAATGAAAAGATTCGACGCTGTTGTAGCTTTGCATATTGACTGAATTATTTGCTCTTTCTTTTCAAGTGAAAACAACCAGTAGTTTCTCTATCACTTGAACAGTGTACTCAATGTTTTAACTGCAACCGTTCTTTAGTGTTTTAGCTGACTGTGTTATCCGTTCATTCTTCTAAATGAAAACAGCCTGCAATGCTTTACTTAGCTGAACTAAAGCTGCGCTACATTAAACTGACAGAGGGTGGTCCCAAGTGAAGACATATCTCAGGGGTATGCCAAATTTAACACAGTCAGTATAAAATGATAATTAAATCGAGACCCTAAGATGTCGACAGGCGTTGATAAACAACAACAGGGACAGTTGAAAATGTGTGCCCTGACCGGGACTCGAACCGAGGATCTCCTGTTTACATGGCAGACATCCCCAACATAATGTCCACATACTACATTCGTAGAGCCCCTGCCCATTACACTCATTACGCGCGGCAGACAATCTTACCGAGTCCCGTAAGAGTTCTGGCAATGCGTGTGCATCCAGCACAGAAGAAGGAGGTCAATGGCCAGTTAGCCTTAACTATATATGAAGACATGTCTGAAAGAACAGATACCATCATCATGTATAATCAGTATACTTGTTCATTTAATTATGAACTGAATGGAGTAACGTTCCTTTTCATCATTTAAAACTGATGCATATACTGTCGTGGACTAAACTGTTCCAGGTGCCACTAACATCTAACTAATTAACCTGGAATATCACTGGGGTAGACCTGCCGACCCGAGACAAAATCTTCGAAAACCCCAGTCATGTGGGTCAAATGGGATCATTTTCCGGGACACAAGCAATTTTCAGACCATAAGTTGGCCAATGGCTACGATGTTCTTCCGGGAGCGGTGACATTTGGGGGAGGAGGGATGTTCCCTGGCTTGCGTTTCAGTGCTAACACTACCAGCGGGCGCGCGCCTCCTACCGATCAGCAAATATAATTTATATGTGGGAGTAAAAAGGATTTCTGAAAGCGCATCATAGAAAGGTTCACATTCAGACGTAGTACTAATTTGCAGTTAAGGAAACGAACGTAAATGAAATCACTTTTATACCGCTCAATTAGTAGAAAGCAAATGACATTTAAGAAGTTCACTTGTCTGGCGGAAGGGACGGCATAGCGGTGTACGCGGTCGCGCATTGTCGGTGACTTCTCATTTTCTCAATCGTGTTCCAAAATTTTCTTTGCTTTGATCACATGTACCGGGTGATCAAAAAGTCAGTCTAAATTTGAAAACTTAATAAACCACGGAATAATGCAGATACAGAGGTAAAAATTGACACACATGCTTGGAATGACATTAGTTTTATTAGAACAAAAAAAAAAAAGAAAAAAAAGTTCACAAAATGTCCTCGTGAAAGATCTCTTGCGCGCTTCGTTTGTTGATGATCATGTGCTCAGCCGCCACTTTCGTCATGCTTGGCCTCCCACGTCTCCAGACGTCAGTCCGTGCGATTATTGGCTTTGGGGTTACCTGAAGTCGCAAGTGTATCGTGATCGACCGACATCTCTAGGGATGCTGAAAGACAACATCCGACGCCAATGCCTCACGATAACTCCGGACATGCTTTACAGTGCTGTTCACAACATTATTCCTCGACTAGAGCTATGGATGAGGAATGATGGTGGACATAGTGAGCATTTCCTGTAAAGAACATCATCTTTGCTTTGTCTTACTTTGTTATGCTAATTAGTGCTATTCTGATCAGATGAAGCGCCATCTGTCGGACATTTTTTGAACTTTTGTATTTTTTCGGTTCTAATAAAACCCCATGTCATTCCAAGCAGGTGTGTCAATTTGTACCTCTCTATCTTCATTATTCCGTGATTTATTCAGTTTTCAAATTTATACTGACTTTTTGATCACCCGGTACTTCAGAAATGGCGGTAGGTAGAAAAGCGCGATTTGTGACATAATGTTCATATACACCTAAGGCTCTAGTAGCCGCTTAACGGAGTTCAGTGTGCTTAGGTGACCATTTTTTCTAGACACACATTCGGGATACATTAAAAATTTTTGATATTAAAAAAAGTAAATTGAACGTAATAAATGCAAACTATCATTTCAGTTTTTTTTACAAAAAGTACATTAATTTATATTTTGTTAGTACTTTGTAAGATGAAGGAGTGCGAGCAGGCATACAGCATTTATCAGTGCTGTAAATTTTCTTCAGCATGTCTGTAGTCTTCAACTGCCTTATGCAAACATTCAACTCAAGTTTCATTATTATTCACTCTAGTCACTAACATTGCTTTCGTTGTTTCCACAACAAACTGTGATTTGTCACTGCTCGATACATTACTCATTTGTGAAAATATCCTTTCAGTAACAGCATAGCGACACAGGTAAAATGAACATACAATTCCAGATGAATCGTTTCATAATTGTTAAATGCGGGACAATTATCTTGAAGAAATTCGGGGCATAGCTAGAAAAATCGTGACTGTCACGAAAAGAGGTGGAGCGGACGACGGATGGTCTCTTTAAATGCATGCATCGTCTGCAGCACACAGGTTCCATGGCCGGCCTAGAATGGCCTCATTAAAGAGTGCTACTGCTGCTGTGGTTTGAGCTCACAGTTCATGCAAGTCCCGCGAGAAGAAAAAAAATTAATGGGGTCCGCAGGTCCTGGGTGTCAGATCTGGGTTGTTCAAACCATTCCACACACTGTCCAACTGCTAGAGAATGGCCAGTAAATAACTAACATGGGACAGAAAGAAATATAAAAAAAACTTAGATGCTGCAAACTGGACCTCCCTACCTATTCCCATTTCTAAAATAAAAGTGATCAAAGTTGTAAAGACAATTTGGGAACATATTGTGTTTGAATGAATAGCGGCTAAGCGTGCTTGCCACTGCATTATTGATAGTCTAAAGCGAAGAAGCTATGTATAGTTAGGTCCTCCTTTAATGAATTTTAACTAAGGTTTATTACAAACTATTTCTAGTCAATCGAATTTCCATAGGCATGAGAAAAGGTCCAGGTTTAGCCCTGACATCTGTCTAAAAATCCCTCGAGCACGCCTCTGTACGCCCTCAAAACTAGGACTAATCCGGGGAAATCCAAACGTATTGCAGCCCTATTCGGGATGGAAAGTTGAACTCAATGGATCTCTTAAGGCTATAAAAAGAAGAAAGGAATCTTGCCTCGTTTTAGCGACTTTAAGCATTCCATTTCAGAGGCAATGTGTGATGATGCCCACAAATAAAATCGTTTGAGTATTCAGCCATTTATTTGTGTGAAAGGTAAATATTTTTCACTGAAAACTACGTCACAGCCTACACATGTACACCCCAAATTTTCAGTTTTACAGATGGTATCATAGCTAATAAAAATTCACAGGCACAAATTTTCAAGACTATCTGTATGGCGTTAGGAATCTGTACGGAGTTAGGAGAGGCTATTTATTAGTCCGTATTAAAACCGTGTTACATTAAAACGTTTTTCTATTTAAATAGTTGTTTTCTGCTTTTTAGTCTTGTGTGTGTGAAATTTTTCAGTTGATTTCAAACATTTTGATGAGATTACATCAGGGCATGTGGTAAACTTCAGGTTCATTTCACTTTCTCTTCAAATGAGTCAGCCAACATATTGGTCACTCATAGGCATATCTTGCGAGGAGACTGCAAACGTAAAAACTAGAGAGAATCGAGCTGACAAGGAAACTTAGCAGCAGTCATTCTTACTAGCAAAAAATTGGCAACTGGAACAAGAAAACAGGGAAACAGCAGTGGTACATCAAATACCTATTCTCTGTAACAACCCAGTAGAGAAAGCGAGTTAATATTGCATTGTCATCCAGTTCTGAGTTTAAAGTTTCAAGTCTGTAGCTTATCGGGAGGTTAGTTTAAAATCAGTTGCAAAAAAATGGTTCCAATGGGTCTGAGCACTATGGGACTTAACGTCTGAGGTCATCAGTCCTCTAGAACTTAGAACTAATTAAACCTAACTAACCTAAGGACATCACACACATCCATGCCCGAGGCAGGATTCGAACCTGCGACCGTGGCGGTCGCGCGGTCCCAGACTGTAGGGCCTAGAACCGCTCGGCCACCCTGGCAGGTAATCCGTTGCAAAATTTGTACCAAACAGACAGACCGACCGAGAAACAAAGCACCTCACTACACACCAGACTCGAAAACGAATTAGTATTGCAATGTCATCCAGTCCCAACGCTAAGTATCTACTCCCAGCCACACACCTGAAAAGAAAGCCACTTAATATTGGATTCTTATGCAGTCCTGAGCTATGTTGAAAGTTTAAAGTCTATATCTTATCTGGAAACTAGTTTAAAATCAACTACAAAATTTGTACTAGAAAAAGAAGAAACCGACTTAATGAAAACGTGGTACAACTGACTATTCATTTGTATACACACAAATCTACAATGCAGCACTAGATATTAAATTTTTAAAACCAACCAAAAATTGATTCTTTATGCCACAAGTATGAAAACTCGTATTTCAGTAAGTAAATACATACATTTTAATATACTTTAGTTTTATAAATATATTTCTTATTCACATCTCCTTGAAATAACACACTTTATGTGTCTCTGGAAACGTTTTCAACCCTTGTCATGTTTCATGTATAGCCGAAAAGGCTGAAAAAGTATGTAAATAAAATCACTGAAACCCGGTAAGTGAGTGGAAACATCATACAATGGCCTAAACCGACGGAGAGTTGAGTCAGTCGATTGCCACTCATTGAGTGACACCACCCAAATCCGATGAGTGAGTGGAAACATTCACATAATTGACTTGACCGCTGAGATTAGTTTCATTCAGTTGTTTTATTCGACTGAAAAAACCGACTAAACGAGAAAATAGTCGACCGAACGATTGTCCCATCACTACGCGAAGTCCTGTTCTCTTCTGCGCCCTTTTTAACAGTGCGTTGCCAGAATGTGGGTGACACCGCATACAGTAATTCTTCGTTCGCCACTGCTGGCGTTTTTTATTCGAAATCGAAGTAGTTGCTACTAAGGAGTCTGATCAAAAATTACGGTGAATAATTTCATTATAAATAAATGAAGTAGCTTACATGCAGTTATATTTAATCGTCTTCGAAGTACTATCCTAGGCTAACATTGCACTTATCTTCCAGCTTTGGCTTCAACGTTGGGATATCCTAGAAGGTTTCTTTTGGAAGGGTGTTCAGCTGTGTTTTGTCGTGGCCCTCTCAGTGCAGGAATCGCGTCAAAACGTTTTCCTTTAAACATGGTTTTAATTTTCGGGAGGAATCAGAAGTCACATAAAGCTAAATCTGGTGAGTAAGACGGATGTGGACAGACAGGAACACTTTTTCCGGTCGAAACCTCGTGAATTCGTGAATTAAAAGCACGGCGCATCGTCATGATAAGAAGGAAACCAATGGCCCATTTTTTCGGTCTCTTTCTTCGTACATCGTTCCGAAACCGTTGCCGTATGCCTTTGTAAAATGAGCCGTTTACAGCTTTTTTTCTTGGAACGAATTCTGATTGCACTATACTATGAGCATTTCTATGCTATTTTACTTTTATTGACGTGCATTTTAGGGCGGAGAGGTTTACTGGTTTTCCCTTGAGAAACATGAATTTTCTTGTCAGAGTCATACCCGTAGACCAAGTTTGATCTCCAGTCCATTTGGGACATGTAGTCCGGATCTAGATGAAGGCGAGTCTTCAACACCGTGCAAACTGACACCCAGGTTTCCTTTTGTTCATCACTGAAAAGTCTGGGAACATATTTTGCACTCACTTTTCTCTTTTGCAAATTATCGGTTAATGTGTTTTGCACGGACCCATGCGAGATGCTAAGTTCTTCGGTAATCTCTCGGAAAGCTATTCACCTGTTTGAACGAACAATTTTTGTCACTTTTTGCAAGTTTTCTTCTGTTTCTCAGGTTAATGGACGTCCCGAACTTTGGTCGTATTCTACCGACTCATTTCCGCATTTAAATCGTTGATACCACTTGAAATCAGTCTTCATCTTTACAGTATTATCGCTGTACACTAATTTCATCATTTCATCACTTTCTTGGGCACTTTTTTTGCGACTTGAAACAGAGAAAGTTCACGCGTTGTTCGAAATCCGTGATGGGAGACAGGCACAGTAAACACAATGTCACTCTAGCTACTCCGGACGCTGATTGGCAATCCAGAACGTGTTCCAGCCTGATGCTGCCTGGCTTAACAGATCAGGCTACCGGACAAATTACATCGAAGAGCTGTAGTGTCAGCAGTTGTTACTAAAAAAAAAAAAAAAATATTCGCCGAGTTTTTTTTAATCACACCATCGTATTTATCACATTCTGATTGGTAATTAAAAACACTGTCTCTAGACTGCTCTGATCAGTAGAGAAGAAAATAGTACTGACAGACGAAAACTCGAATATTGGAAATTGCCCATAGTAGCTGTTCAGTTTAGTACTTACACACAGATGAACAGATAATCGCAAGCAAGTCGAAACAATGAGACTTGAAAATAATTAAAATTCACAGGGATAACAGATTAAACAATTAATACAGCTTCTTCTTCTTCATCATCACCTTCTTCTTCACTTACAGAGTACCCTCCTCACGCGATCTTATCTTAGCCTAGTCATCACTGCTGGTATCGGACCTCGTTTTCCTTGAGATCTGTAGTACAGTGCTTGCTTTGTTATTCTGCCTTCTTGCGTCCTATGAATAAGTTCTAACCACTTCATCTCATCTGCTTTATGAATACGTTAACTCAATAAATCCAGACGTCAGCCCTGATCCCGCAGACTGTAACCTTGGTGGTGAAACGTTACTGCTTGCGCATCGTCTCTTAGCTCCTGTAGTATATGCTGAATACCCTCTCGAGGCCGCGGCAATACTCCATATACTCTTAACGGCGTGTGGTGCACTAGACGCGATATATTGCTCCGTAGACTGCCCTTGAAACATTCTTTTTCTAAATAAAAGCCGCCTTTTCTTGTTCCAATGTATTTTATTCCTTTCAGACACGTTTCGCCTTTTGCTTTAATGATATACAGTGGAATCTGAAATTATACATGTTTTCATATGCGGTATTTGCAGATTGTAAAACAGTTGACGTCTAGTTTTTTACGGAAATTAGTGATTACTTACAGTTATTCGCGTTTTTCGGTTGGCATCTGCGATTCCTCTCATCTGATCACATGCTGGAGGTCGCACTATAACTTCACTTACGAGACGTAAGCACGTTTTCATGGTAGGAACCATTTTTGTTCATAATATTCATATGGTTTGCCTTATTGCTGTGGAGCGCAGTTAGTCTTGTGCCACTAATTGTAGACACTACCACATACAGAAAAACCAAGCACTAATTGTAGATACTACTAAACATGATGTTGTTGTTGTCTTCAGTCCTGAGACTGGTTTGATGCAGCTCTCCATGCTACTCTATCCTGTGCAAGCTTCTTCATCTCCCAGTACTTACTGCAACCTACATCCTTCTGAATCTGCTTAGTGTATTCATCTCTTGGTCTCCCTCTACGATTTTTACCCTCCACACTGCCCTCCAGTGCTAAATTTGTGATCCCTTGATGCCTCAGAACATGTCCTACCAACCGGTCCCTTCTTCTTGTCAAGTTGTGCCACAAACTCCGCTTCTCCCCAATTCTATTCAATACCTCCTCATTAGTTATGTGTTCTACCCATCTAATCTTCAGCATTCTTCTGTAGCACCACATTTCGAAAGCTTCTATTCTCTTCTTGTCCAAACTATTTATCGTCCATGTTTTACTTCCATACATGGCTACACTCCATACAAATACTTTCAGAAACGACTTCCTGGCACTTAATGATAGATCACACAAAAGTTATCTTGGCAGTTGTCACAAATGATAGTGTCAGAGGCACAGAACGTATTGCAAATTGGGTATTTAACATCGTAGTCAGTAATAAGAGCATGTGAATTTCACAGAAATGATTAACGTTTATCTGCAACAAAATGCAGTGCATTCAGTTTCTGACACGTGCTCTCGCTAAAGGGAAATTTACTCTCCGAAGGTGGTCAAACAGTTCATTGGAATGTCACAGTAAAGATCTTGTGTAGAAACTGAACGCTGCAACCTTCACTACAAGAACGAGTTCCACTGTCTCTGACAGTGAAACATGATGGCTTGTTCTCTTTGCTTACCTGCGCTCTATTGTATCCTGCTACACTTTGGGGCAATCTGTAAAGTCACCAAGAATATTCATAGCCCACAAGCGGTCCGCGGTCCGAGTGACCTGCGATGTAAGTTAACGAACTTCCGTGTAGACCACTGATTAGGTGTCTCGGAATTGTAACTCTGGAGTCCTGTGCTCCTCTTCCATAATGCAATTTGTTGTTAACCACATTGACTCACTCGGAGTAAACTGCAACATTCGTTCTGTGAATCGCTAGACGGAACAACTATATACACTTGAATAACATTTTTGGAAGATGTCCTTAAAATACAAACAGGGTGACTGGCTCACTCATCTACACACACCAAAACATGTTTTCCATCATCCCGGTTCCAAAAACACTTGAAGATAGACGTTGACTGTGGATATTGTATCAGAGACAAAGTCCCTATGACTGTTGAGAGCTGTCACTAAACCCGCCCAAAGGTGTAAACAACAATGCATGAGCAGCACCTATTTGACAAAGGGGGTCCGACAGCCGATCAGGTCCAGTCATTCCACCAGGCAGGACGTACACGAGTCGTGTTGTCTGTAGTTCAACCATGCCTAGACGGTCAATACCGCGGTTCGATCGCGTTCGCATTGCTACTTTGTGAAAGGAAGGGCTCTCAACAAGGGAAGTGTCCAGGCGTGTAGGAGCGAACCAAAGCGATGTTGTTCGGACATGGAGGAGATACAGAGAGACTGGAACTTTCGATGACATGCCTCGCTCAGGCCACCCAAGGGCAACTGGCGTGGATGACCGCTACTTACGGATTACGGCTCGGAGAAACCTCGACAGCAACACCACCATGCTGAATAATACTTTTCGTGTTGCCACAGGACATCGTGTTACGACTCAAACTGTGCGCAACAGGCTGCATGATGCACAACTTCGCTCATAACGTTCATAGCGAGGTCCATCTTTGCAAACACGACACCATGCAACGCGGTACATCTGGGCCCAACAACATGCCGAATGGACCGCTCAGGATTCGTCTCACGTTCTCTTCACCGACGAGTGTCGCGTATGCCTTCAACCAGACAGTCGTCGGAGACGTGTCTGGAGGCAACCCAGTCAGGCTGACCGCCTTAGACACACTGTCCAGCGAGTTCAGCAAGGTGGAGGTTCCCTGATGTTTTGGGGTGGCATTATGTGGGGCCGACGTACGCCACTGGTGGTTATGGAAGGCGCCGTAACGGCTGTTCGATAAGTGAATCCCATCCTCTGACCGATAGTGCAACCATATCGGCAGCGTATTGGCGAGGAATTCGTCTTCATGGACGACAATTCGCGCCCCCATCGTGCACATCTGGTGAATGAATTCCTTCAGGATAACGACATCCCTCAACTAGGGTGGCCAGCATGTTCTCTAGAGATGAACCCTCTCGAACATGCCTGGGATAGATTGAAAAGGGCTTTTTAAGGCAACGTGACCCACCAACCACTCTGAGGCACCCACGCCGAATCACCGTTGAGGAGTGGGACAATCTGGAACAACAGTGCCTTGATGAACTTATGGATAGTATGCCACGACGAATACAGGCATGCATCATTGCAAGAGGACGCGCTACTGCATATTAAAGGTACCGGTGTGTGCAGCATTCTGGACCAACACCTCTGAAGGTCTCGCTGGATAGTGGTACAGGATGCAATGTTTTTTTTTTCATGAGCAATAAAAGGGGAGGAAATGATGTTTATGTTGATGTCTATTCCACTTTTTGGCACAGCTTCCGGAACTCTCGGAATCGAGGTGACGAAAAACTTTTTTTTTATGTGTGTATTTTGTAAGTGGTCATCCGGTCATATTTCCCTGTGTGGATTTTTTTAAAGCTCCTATGTCGTTTTACTTCTGTTTTAGTTCCAGGTTTAGCACCTTTCATCCTCCATTGTCTTATGGCGTGTGGGAAAGACTGCTCGTTAGGGACAATGCGTGTGAGGAGGGAGTGAGTGAGCGTCATTTTGTAGGTTGACTTCTTAATGTGTGACAACATTTCTAACCATTTTCTTCGCATTCGTTTCTTTTACTACGAGCAGCGCTGAATAAGCAATGCAGCATCCTTTTCCCGGTTCAAAACTGCAAGATTTGCTGAGGAACATTTTTGAATTTTTCTGCTTCGACCTCTACAGTTTCATTAAATTCCGATAGATTGCGGCACTATACGCAGCCTTCAAACTGCCATGTGTAACGGGGGTGCAGTCCAAACAGAGAGCTGTCACTCAGATTCTTTTGGCGGCAAACCAGAGTATCGCAACAAGGTGGGCAAGGTTTCGCAAATATCTCCGATTTCTCTTTGCCGACCGGCCGCACACAGATCTGACTGCCGAGCTGTCGGAGCGTGCGGACACTCTCAATAGAAGTGGTCGACGGATGACAAACAAAGACCTCGATGCTCGACTGGGCATCTATGCTGGTAGTGGTGACGCACTCGTCTACCTGTTGGGGTACTCAAAGGTGTGTGCCCGCCGGGTTAGTCGCCGCCTAACAGAAGACGACAAAGAGCAACGAAGAACGACATGTGCGGAGTTGCTTGCGCGTTACGAGGCTGACGGTGACAATTTTTGTCGAAAATCTCCACAGGTGAAGAAGCGTAGGTTCATCACTTCGAACCAGAACGATGGAGTGACGCCACACCACCTCTCATCCGAAGATACAGGTTGGCTGGCAGCTTTCCGAGGAGTGGGGGAGTAGCCATGTATGTGAAAAACGGCATCCCATTTGAGTCAATTGATGTTTCAAAGTACTGCACTGAAAAGGTGTTTGAATGTTGTGCAGGTGTGGTTAAATTTAACGGAGCTAAACTTCTAACTGTTGTTATTTATAGATCCCCAGACTCCGATTTCACAACATTTTTGTTAAAGCTAGAGGAGGTTCTTGGTTCATTTTATAGGAAATACAAAAAGTTAGTTATATGTGGTGACTTCAATATTAATTGTATAAGTGATTGTACAATTAAGAGGATGCTGGTAGACCTCTTTAATTCATATAATCTTATGCAAACCGTATTCCTTCCAACGAGAGTACAAGGGAACAGTAGAACAACCATAGACAACATTTTTGTTCATTCCTCATTACTAGAAGGGCCTTCATAAGGGCCTTCATAAGAGTCGGACGAAAACAAACTAAGTTCACTTCTAAAAATGTTTATTTTTCGCGAATTAATTTTGATGCAGACCACGCATAAAACAACAATGTCCGAAAAGTCAGTGCTGAAAATTGATGACATATGTTGTGACTCGTTTTTACATTCGCTCGATTGTGCAAGTCCCGCTAGGTTTCCAGAACCAGGCTGTAATTGTGAAGCCTCGAAATAAAGTTTTTAATTTGGCAATAAAGATAAAAATCGCAAAGTTGGCACACAGGTCTGCATATTGGGAGTATGAATTACTCCTACGTGCAAGTCGCCTGATCCTCGTCATTTATTAACAGGCTAACATATCTGACGGTGTCAGTCTGTCCGACCCAGAAATTCGATGTCAAATAAAACTTGGACTCAGCAACATATGGTTTTTTAAAAAATTCTCAAGAAATGTTTTGTAAATTAAATTCTTCTGTTCCCCGAATTATGAGCAAATAAATTTAACATTGTTAACGAGTCGGTTAAGCGATTGGCCTCTTCTACACCCCATGGACGAAATTATTCATTAGTTTCTTATAACCACGAGAAAACCGTAGGCAACAATTTTCCAGACGCTGTGATGGATTATTGTCTGGTCTACCAATACGTCATTTTATATAGACTACTAACTGCGACAAGGGACAGTTTTTGTCCATTATGCAACGACGTGCGCCAAAATGCTCATCTTCACAACAATCTTACTCGGAATTGTTTGTATACAGTAAGGCATTAGTTCTTTGAGAAATTTATTTGCTTTGAGAAATTTATATGCCTATTTTGTCATTATTCCTTATCGATTTACTTACCTTACTAACCCTCCTATTCGTATCAGTTTAATGCGGAAAAAATACAAATGAAAAAACTGCACAACGCAACTCTGACTCGAACTTAGGTTCTCTACTTCTGAGCCAAGTACCTTGGTCGCTACGCCAGCGGCGCTTTCGTTTAATAGCGCATATCTTATGGGTACATAAGAGTCAGTCGAAAAAGTTTATTTCGTCGGTTTCTACGAAAACAAGCCTTTGCGGAGATCATATATACTAATGAAAAATGCTAATTTTCAGTTGTCTATCGAGCCCATGAATTCTGAGTCGATTGCGTGTCATGAACTGCAGGGGTTGTTTTCTCGAAACTGGGGGAGTGGGGGGGGGGGGGGGGCTTATCCTGTCTCGGGCATGGATGTGTGTGATGTCCTTAGGTTAGTCAGGTTTAAGTAGTTCTAAGTTCTAGGGGACTGATGACCTAAGATGTTAGGTCCTATAGTGCTCAGAGCCATTTGAGCCATTTTTTGGGGGCGGGGGGGGGGGGGTGCTTTGAGCCGAAATACCTTAGAATCTTTCATTTTAGGTTGTGCACAAGCGGCTTGCCGAATTGGTTGCCTTGTCAAGACAGTTGTGGATTTCATCTCATCGCCACAGGTGAATTTATTGATACATATGTGCAGTAATTTAAAAAATCCTGTTAATTACTTTCGAAACAAAAGCGTAGTTTTATTTTTCCCTTTTTTGCCATGGTTTACGAGAAGAGAATGATAAAACACGTAACACGGATGTGGCATATTTTTCAGTGAAACAGTTGCTGAGGAATGTGTTAAATAACAAATTTCAGCAGTTGTATATGATGAAAATATAAAGATTCAACCTGGATACCGTGAAGAAAGAAAGAAAGAAAATAGAACAAGATTCGAAACGATTTTCAGGAAGGTTGTTTCAGGCAGTGCGACCGATAAAGACTTTACGTTGCTCGTGGGGTGGGTGAGCGTAACAGACGATTTCACTCGCGTGTGGGTAAGGGGAGAGAAACCTGATAGCATCGCCTAAGTGAGCCGCCGCTAAAGTTTGGAAGCTCTTCGCCGCTTGGTGAAAATGGCAGATAATCTCTGGAGCGCCTCAGCAAGGATGTTTCCGCTCTGACACCGTGGTGAAAATGTGTTTCGGATGAAAGATTCTGAACTTTTTTCACTCGGGAATTTTCATCATATCTATCCTCCTCTGAGTATATAGGATCACAACTACATCTTACTGGTCTTTTAAACCCATTACAAAGTGTTTTCCCATTTCTATTCAGACTTTGCTGTTTTCTGACGAAAAGTTTGGCAGAAGAGAGAAATCCGTGGCGGGCTTCATTAAGCCAGTCAGAAGACTTCGATAGCTTGTAGTAGGCACTTGGTAGACGGACTGTTGTTATGTTACGCAAATAAGGACTGGTAAATTATTGTTTAGTGCTGAAGGTAAGAAGGAAATAGGATAATTAGGGTTTAAAGTCTCCAAGGCTAACATTCTAGCATTAGAGACGGATAGAAGAATCACATCAATGATTATGTTAAAGTAGGCGGACCCTCCTCCTTGGTGTAAAAGCAACAGCATTTTCTGCGACTCTAATATATCCATAATAAACAAACTATCATGTTAGGGAATGAACAGTATAATGTTCACATGTCACGTTGTGACCTACTAGAACTGGCTTCTTCTGTTGGTGGTAGGCCTCATCTCCCTCTACAATGACAATTTTTAACATTGGACAGGAGTCTGATAATATCTGTGAGCGTGCTACAGATTCCTCTGAAGCTACAGTCCTCGTATCTGTAGTACCTCTGGTGTGTCTAGTACGATATTGCCTCCAATCTTCTGGTGAGGCTCTTCGAAGTCTGTTTGCCAGAGGATTGAATGGATGCATATGCTTCCCAAAACGTCGTGGACACCCGGTGAGTTTGTTCGTTTAGTAAGCTGAGAAGATTTTGTTGCGTCGACGTAGCGTGCAAACACACAGGTACACAACAGTATAAATTGCTGAAAACGTAAATAAAATGTTCAAATCTGTGTGAAATCTTATGGGACCTAGCTGCTAAGGTCATCAGTCCCTAAGCTTACACACTACTTAACCTAAATTATCCTAAGGACAAACACACACACCCATGCCCGAGGGAGGACTCGAACCTCCGCCGGGACCAGCCGCACAGTTCATGACTGCAGCGCCTTAGACCGCTTTTTTTTTACTTTTTTTCCCCTTTATTAAAACAATCATATTAGCACATAAGCACAAAAATAAAATAATGAAGTACTGGAACCGTATCAACACGAATTGTATCCTACAATAGACTGAAGAACACATTTCAATATAGTGCCATTCGTAAGCTTACGAAACAGAACAAAATGACAATTGCATCTTCAATCCAGACAGAGGCATAGAACCAAAACGTAAACATATTAAAGAGAATTACAAAATATATATGAGTGTCTTAACTGGAATTGCAGTTCTGTCAATTTATTCACAACCGTCCATAATCTTCACAGAAAGTCATTTGGAGCATACAAACGAATAACAAAGACATGCACAGGCAACATAAATTAAGGAAAACGTCAAATGAAGTTAATAACACCATTGAGAAGTCAGGAGCAGTCCTAGGAACAGGTGTAACCCCTTATGCGTTGTGTATTGTGTTCGCTACATAGTCTTGCACGTGATTTGTGTCCTTACCGGCGTCGAGAATTACCCTACGCCTTGTTTTTCAAAACATTATGTCTTACATGGTACCAAACATCGTCCTGAAATTTGGGTAACGTTTCATCTTCCAACGTGCCGATCTCATGTATGCCTCGAAACTAATGAGATTATCTTCACTATTGTGAATAATGATATATGTCACAAACTGTCCTATTAGCCACATCACGGTGTTGTTCTTGGTAGCGGGAAAATGTTTCGCGTCCGGCCAGAGCAATATGTCGGTGCAGTGGCTGGCTGGGCTGCTGCGGGTAATCAGGCCCAGCCTCTGCTGCACGCACTCAGCTAATACCGCGCGGCTGAAAAATGTACTCCCTATGTAGTTAAGTGGATAGTTACGTACTGCTCTTGCAGAACACTCTACGTATATTATATTTTAAATGCGTAAATAGTGATCTAGTAAGTCTCCCTTGTACATCTGAGTTTTGGAAGCCAATCTTCTATTATACTGTGGCACTGAAGACAGCATGCAATAAAAGTAGAATGGCTAAAGTGTTCGTGTTGAAACGATTAACATCTTAGCGCTAAAGCATCTAGATTCTGTATATGAGAAGGGATTAAGCACCTGATTTCTCACATAAAAATTGCATCTGGTTGTTGACTGTTTGTAAGAAGTTCGTTATATGCCGCGTGTAAGAAGTAACGCCTACTACGACATGGAAGGGGTGGGGTTGGGGAGGCGTGTGAGGGAGAGGTAACAACTCAACGGCGATTTATCTTGCCCCAATTGCTCTTCGTGATGGTGGAGGCCTCACAACTGTTTTCGAATATGCAGTAGATTATTTAGCAGCACCATAACAGATGTATCCGTGTATGAGGAAGGAACGTTGTTAAATTGCATGCGTCATAGTACTACAAGGACAGCACTTGGACACGTCACGTTCATCTCCGGTGTGCATTTCCGGTAACTCGGTCAACATCATCTGCTACATTTCTGAAGTTTTAAGGTCGGTAGCGTACACTGTCTTCCAACAAGATAATGCAAGATTTCCGTCCGGTGTGGCCGAGCGGTTCTAGGCGCTAGAGTCTGGAACCGCGCAACCGCTACGGTCGCAGGTTCGAATCCTGCCTCGGGCATGAATGTGTGTGATGTCCTTAGGTTAGTTAGGTTTAAGTAGTTCTACGTTCTAGGGGACTGATGACCTTAGCAAGTAAGTCCCATAGTACTCAGAGCCATTCGAACCATTTGAACCGTAATGCAATATTGTATGTTGACCTCACTGCCGTGACATACCTCGATACAGAAGGCGTTGTTCTCCAGATTTCTCACCAGTTAAGACGTCTGGTCACCGTTGCCAAGGGGCAGGCACACCACCACTCACGAGGCGTTAGGTTCGATGAACTCTGGCATAAGAGTTCTGGCAGCGTGGAATGATGTACCCGTATCTGTCACCCAAGCTCAGCTCGACTCATATGCCAGATGGGTCAGGGCCGTTGGTTCTGCAATAGCTAACAGCTCAGTGTACTGAATTTCACGCCCTGTACATCCTCAGAATCACCTACAAACTTAGTCATCTGTCCTCCGAACTATGCTGTGGACGCACACTTCGTAAAACTTCATTATTTTCTGTCCTTCGTAGGACTGTAGTTTTCACGTATGACTCCGATAAGATGCAACATTGTTTTTCCAAAAACTGAAGGAACAAGGTAGGAAGGAGGGAAGATTGCGGCATAGCGTTCCGATCGCGACGAGGCTTTTGGAGATAGAACACATTCAAGGAATGGAAGAGAAGAGGAAGAAATTTTGAGAAGCTGCGGAAAGTCTGTACCAGTATTTCTGGACTGAGATTTGGATGCCAGTGTAGTCTCTTTCATTGGCACCCTCTTGCGCTAGAGGTGAATCCGGACTTGCTGATATATACTATAAAATCGCACTGTGTTAGTAATTAATGTATGTTTCGGATGTTATGGGTTTCCATATCTTTGTAGGGATGGCACAGAAAATCTAAATAATACAGTTGAGTTATAAATTAAAGGGGAAATAGAGAAGAACAAAAAATATTAACGAATATTTTCCGCGCCTAAGTTCACGCCAGCAATGCATATACCGTTCTTTGTCACCAAGGATGCCAAAATATTTGCCGCGAAGTGTAGACACGCATGTTTCCGAGGTTTGATGATGAATTCTCTGTAGCTTTATGGTTCTTTTTACATACAGAATCAGCCACGTAAGATCCATAACGCACTTTACTTCATGAATGGTTCCAGGTATCGAAACGAGGGTTTTTTTTTTTTGGAAATTGATACTAATCTGAGAGGCACGTAATGTTTTGCGTGAACAATGCCCTGTACTCTAATATCAGCCAAGATACTGAAACAAGTGCCTTTTTTTAATGAAACCGTATAATTTTCATCACTGCTTTCAGTAGCTCCCTGTAAGGCCATAAAGCGCCTGTTAGTATTGTCGTTAAAACCTTTCACAAAAGAGATGGAGAAATGCACTTAAATTGACCTTTCACAAAAGAGATGGAGAAATGCACTAAAATTGGAAAGCATGCGTCCAGAGCTGGCTGGGTACTGCGGTGTAAACAACACCAAACAGGATTTAGAGGCCAGGCTCCGTCGTTATATGCACCATAAAATCTTTGTGAAATCTTATGGGACTTAACTGCTAAGCTTACACAATACTTAACCTAAACTATCCTAAGGACAAACACACACAGCCATGCCCGAGGGAGGACTCGAACCGCCGCTGGGACCAGCCGCACAGTCCATGACTGCAGCGCCTCAGACCGCTCGGCTAACCGCGCGCTGCTATATGCACCAAAATAGGTCTGCGCTGATAAGACAGTATCTCATTTCCTACACGACATATACTGACGGGAAAAAAATAAACAACACCAACAAGGAGCTGTGCCATTTAAACGAAAGTTGGTAGGCGTGTTTCTACCACGATGTCTACTCAAATTTCGTGCTAACCGCATAAGAGTGGCGCTAGTAACACCTCTATGAGTTTGCAAATTAGTGCTGCTTTAAGTACACAAGGTACCGGTTGCGAGCGTTAGTTATCTTCGAGACTGAACTTGGTGAGTCGATGTTAGTCAAGAATGCCTTTAAGGCTACAACACGCCATTATCGACACCTCACTGCATTTGAAGGGGGTTGTGGAATAGAGCTACCAGAAGTTGACTGTTCCCTCTGAGATATTGCAGACAGCCTCGTCAGCAATGTAGCCACTGCACATGATTGCTGGCAGCCGTAGCAACTGAAAGGTAAGGTCGCAAGAAGGCGGTGCGCCGGGTGACCACCGACACTACCGGGCGGGAAGACCGTCGTCTTCGGCGTATGGCTCCGTCGCATCGATCTGCATCAGCAGCTGCAATTTGACCAGTAGTTGACGCCACAGTGACACAACGAACTGTTACAAATCGGTAACTTCAAGGACACCTTCGAACCAGGCGCCTTGCAGCGTGCATTCCACTGACCCCACTGTTTGTGACTTCAGTGGTGTCAAGCAGGAAGGGTATCAGACGGATGCCATATTCCTTGACTTCCGGAAAGCGTTTGACTCGGTGCCCCACTGCAGACTCCTAACTAATGTACGAGCATATGGGATTGGTTCCCAAGTATGTGAGTGGCTCGAAGACTTCTTAAGTAATAGAACCCAGTACGTTGTCCTCGATGGTGAGTGTTCATCGGAGGTGAGGGTATCATCTGGAGTGCCCCAGGGAAGTGTGCTAGGTCCGCTGTTGTTTTCCAACTAGATAAATGATCTTTTGGATAGGGTGGATAGCAATGTGCGGCTGTTTGCTGATGATGCTATGGTGTACGGGAAGGTGTCGTCGTTGAGTGGCTGATGGACTTGGACTTGGACAGGATTTGTGATTTGTGTAAAGAATGGCAGCTAACTCTAAATATAGATAAATGTAAATTAACGCAGATAATAGGAAAAAGAATCCCGTAATGTTTGAATACTCCATTAGTAGTGTAGCGTTTGACACAGTCACGTCGATTAAATATTTGGGCGTAATATTGCAGAGCGATATGAAGTGGGACAAGCATGTAATGGCAGTTGTGGGGAAGGCGGATAGACGTCTTCGGTTCATTGGTAGAATTTTGGGAAGATGTGGCTCATCTGTAAAGGAGACCGCTTATAAAACACTGATACGACCTATTCTTGAGTACTGCTCGAGCGTTTGGGATCCCTATCAGGTCGGATTGAGGGAGGACACAGAAGCAATTCCGAGGCGGTCTGCTATATTTGTTACTGGTAGGTTCGATCATCAAACGAGTGTTACGGAAATGCTTCAGGAACTCGGGTGGGAGTCTCTGGAGGAAAGGAGCCGTTCTTTTCGTGAATCGCTACTGAGGAAATTTAGAGAACCAGTATTTGAGGCTGACTGCAGTACAAAGATAAAACCACAAAGACCACAAAGATAAGATAAGAGAGATTAGGGCTCGCACAGAGGCATATAGGCAGCCATTTTTCCCTCGGTCTGTTTGGGAGTGGAACAGGGAGAGAAGATGCTAGTTGTGGTACGACGTACCCTCCGCACGCACCGTATGGTGGATTGCGCAGTATGTATGTAGATGTAGATGTAGATGAACTCAGTTGAGCGCTGGTTGGAGATCTGTTCTGTTTTCTGATGAAAGCCGCTTTTGCAGTGGGGCCTGTAATGGCGATGTGTTGGTTAGCAAGAGGCCAACTGAAGACCTGCACCCAGCCTGGCTGAGTGCTATACGCACTGGACCTGCACCTGGAATCAAGGTTTTCGTGTGAAAACAGGAGGACTCTTGTGATTGTGCCACCCATCCTGACTGCAAAATCGTACGTCAGAATGGCGATTCGACTTGTTGTGCTGCTATTCATGAACAGCATTTCCGTGAGAATAACACACGCTCACATACCGATGTTGTAGCCCAACGTGCCCTACATAGCTCGACATGTTGCCTTGACCTGTTCGATCACTGGGTCTGTCTCTAATCAAACACATATGGGAAATTATAAGACAACTCCTCTTCTTTGAAGTTAGAGACGCATAATTTTATACGGCGAGTGTCAAACAAATGCTGTCGAAATGGTAATGGAAAACTGGTTGACGAAATTGTATTTGTTTCCACAAAACGTTCGCATATTTGCAATCGTTTTCTAAGCTCTATCTGATGCTCCAGAAGCTAGAATATGACATAGTTCCACATATCATCACTGACTCGTACCTACACCAAAAAATAATTAACGCAGAGTAATGATATTTCCGGAATACGTTTGTTTGGGTAACATATTTAAGTGATTAACATAGCAAGAGGAGGAGGAGGAGATTACTGTTTAACGTCCCGTCGACAACGAGGTCATTAGAGACGGAGCACAAGCTCGGATTGGGGAAGATTGGGGAAGGAAATCGGCCGTGCCCTTTCTAAGGAACCATCCCGGCATTTGCCTGAAGCGATTTAGGGAAATCACGGAGAACCTCAGTCAGGACGGCCGGACGCTGGATTGAACCGTCATCATCCCGAATACGAGTCCAGTGTGCTAACCACTGCGCCACCTCGAACATAGCAAGAGCACAGGTGAAAAGAAGCGCGAGATAAGACATTGCGAATGTGAAATGATGTCGTACACGTCCGTCCAAATGCAACAAATATTGAACAGAAATGACCTGTCTGTGTTCAGTAACGTTCTTCCTATATCTCCTCTAGAGTCGAAAGGCTTGAAACAATGACGTAGTCTGGTACGAGCGCGTTTACAGCGCAATAGCAGATTTCGGCCGACTAGCTTTTCCATTTCAGAACATTTCACGGGTCCCTTTGCGAAGAGTTTCAACCTCAAACTCAACAGGTATTACACCAGTGTACTAGTCTTATGAAGCGCTTTCGGATGCCGTTAAAAGTTGTATCTTTCTATTTAAAAAAAATCATATTTGCTTCAGTATCTCCATCGATACAAGAGTAGTATTCTTTATTACATTCCAAAGTACGTGCCCCTTAGCGTACAATCCTTTGGCGAAAACCTCATCTGCAACCGTTCGCAAAATAAAGGCGGCGTTATGTCTTACGTGACTAATCCTGTATACCTTTTAGAGGGAAGTTTGATATTTCATTCACTTAATGTAACAGTTGTTGATCCGACATAAGTTTTATCGAAAGAGGGTATTCCTCGCAACGGCAGTGTACTAGAATCAAACGATCTTCTTAATTCGAGAAAGAAATATCTGAGAGCGCAGTTCTGGATAACACCATTGTACGAAGTGAATCACAGACTATCGGACACCCGGTAAAGAAGAGACCCGAAGAGTCTGAGTGATATATTGCTAGAGAAGCATACTCAAAATTACAGGTAAGTGGACTGATGAGTTAAGAAATAAGAGGATTAACAGCAAAACCGACGAGGAAAGGAGTTTGTTGTAAGACTAAGACTAAAATACAATTAATTAGTAATCGCGGATGTTAAAATGAAGTGGTCGGCAGTGGAAAAGAAGTCGTGGTGCGGGTAGGAAAAAAAAATCAGTGTTTTAGTATTACAACGTAAACGTGGATCTTTATTTGATCACGCGAATATCCATGGAATATCCGCATGGTATGACACTAGCAGTTGATATATTATAGACCGTAATTTCTTGTGAGATTTATGCTGTAGTACAGGGTATGCATTCGAAAACAGATTCATACCTTAACATTTCCTTACCAGACATGTAAGGCACTTTAATAGCCGTGTAGCTGCAATAGAAAGATAAGAATGAACTTACCTGAAGAGGATAATAGATTGGTTAAAATACAGATTGAGTTTTTCCCGTGATTTCCGTAAGTCCGTTAAGACGCATACCTGTATAGTTCCGCTGAAAAGGTGACGCCCGATTGCCAATCTCTGTTTGCTTTCGGTTTCTGGTAGACACGTCACAAATAAGACGTACAAATCTAATATTTCTATCTTTCCTTTTATGACTCCATCTAAACAAGCCGTTGGGACGCTCCAGTGTAAAAATATCGCTTGTTTAATACAGAGAAATATCCATCAAAACTAACACACTGAGAAACATCTAAGTGATTAGTGTATATTTAAAGCCTCTTCACGTGCCTTCGTTACATACGTAACAGTTACAATACGCTGTGGTTCATTTGCGGTTGCGCTCAAGAGTAATGACATTTAAAAAAATGCATTTCACGACGGAAAAACGTATTATAGGAATACAATGGCCGCAATTCCAACGTATTGCTGAGCGTGACACGCGTAAGTGAAATTAATGCCCATTCGATAAATTATTGTGTATGATTAAACTCATGCATTCCACGGTTTGCACTTCATTTGAATGAAATACGGCTGTCTCCTAATAAATTGAGGTTACTAGAATAAATTGTCCTGCTAGTCTACTGCATATTATAAATTTTGTTCCCACGCAGTGGAAATGACCGCTGAGTCAGCAGCTAAAATGATTGTGGTGAGTTCAGTGACAGTTTATGCTTTATGTTCGACTAGGTGGATAGGGTGGGTGGGTAGCTGGAGGGGGGGGGAGGGCGATGGAGAAAGCAATGCTGATGGAGCTGATGTATTTCTCATTACGGTTTCTGTAATGAGTAGACAATAACGACTACTGGAGCAATAATTCAGTGTCTCCGTGAGTTGAAAGCTCGATTCTTCCCACTGAAAATTATGACACTAATTTATCTTGT
Organism: Schistocerca piceifrons; assembly: GCF_021461385.2. Taxonomy (NCBI): domain Eukaryota; kingdom Metazoa; phylum Arthropoda; class Insecta; order Orthoptera; family Acrididae; genus Schistocerca; species Schistocerca piceifrons. The sequence goes on from NC_060139.1 coordinate 67,258,243, forward strand.
TTCAAGATTGTAATTCTGATTGGTGATCAAAGTTTTTTTAGGTACAAAGTTCCACACTACAGCCAGTAACGCAGCTCATTTTCGGATTCGGCTTATAACACTAGGAAACGGAGTCCATTACACAATGTAAAGTTTCTGTAGTTATTTCAAACAGAGTCTTGGGTAAGTTTGAGTCCGTTTTTAAGGCCGTAACTCGTTGTATGAATGCATTTCAGTGTGGGGTGAAGCCCAGTTACTACGCCTCTTACTTTGCTGGATTCATAATAACTGCCTCCTGAACGCCTTTCTCTCATACTATTTCGTCTTATACAGTGACAGATGAAGTGAACCTCAGCTTACTACGTATATGAATTTGTAACTGAAAACTTTAACATTCCTTTCCAGGACTCACCCGTGCAATGTCATGCAGGTGCTCTCTTCATAACACGCAAACTCTAACGGATATATTGAGAAGCAAATAGAAATGAAAACACGCCACTGCCTGCAAAATGTAAGCATAATAATTCAGCATTTGGTGAAGGACCACACGGCCACTAAATGAGCTGTTCGTCGACTTACTTCGTCGTGCTGAAAATTAAGATGATTAAACGACTTAGCTTTTCAGCTGCTAATACAAGATATCTGGCGAGGAAAATATAGTCAATGGTAATATACCCTTTTCACTCCCTGTTGCAGACTTGTGATGGCATGGGATAGGTGGTAACTGAAGACGACGAAAGTTAATCTAGCGGACTATTTCTCACATTTGAATTAGTTCTGTTTGAGCTTCCCTGTATTTTACAAAATAAAACTGGTATATAAGGTACACTCGCTGCGTAAAAATACAAGTAATCCTCAAGGAGAATGTGAAAGCCATCTATCAATTGAGATACTAAGAAATAACAGCGTACGTAACTCCCGAAAAATCAACACAAGGGACACAGAAATAATAGTATCCACTTTCCACACACGTGGTCTTCAGTTTCACAAAGAAATGCAACATTATTCCATGAGATTTCAGGCTTCTAGACTGATGTTGAAATTTTGCCACGATATTTAAGTTGACAATCATTCAGCCGCCTTCAGGTGGGTTTTACACCTTCAGCGGGAATATCGCGGACCCGATGTCGACGTCATCCAGCAGCAAGGCCGAAATCTCATGGAATACTTATGACGCCGGTAAAACCTCAAATGTCAAATAAAATAACCATTTCATAACACTGGAAGACATCTTGAACGACAGAAATTTTCAGATTTGTAATTGACTTGTTTCCAGCTATAAGCGGCTGTGTATGAAATATACAAGAGCCGGTCGTGAAAGACTGAGTAGATATTCTCACTGACATGGGAGCGATGTTCGCCGGTGATCAATTTCCACTGCGAGGGCAATGGACTGCTAAATACACTCCTGGAAATGGAAAAAAGAACACATTGACACCGGTGTGTCAGACCCACCATACTTGCTCCGGACACTGCGAGAGGGCTGTACAAGCAATGATCACACGCACGGCACAGCGGACACACCAGGAACCGCGGTGTTGGCCGTCGAATGGCGCTAGCTGCGCAGCATTTATGCACCGCCGCCGTCAGTGTCAGCCAGTTTGCCGTGGCATACGGAGCTCCATCGCAGTCTTTAACACTAGTAGCATGCCGCGACAGCGTGGACGTGAACCGTATGTGCAGTTGACGGGACGGACTTTGAGCGAGGGCGTATAGTGGGCATGCGGGAGGCCAGGTGGACGTACCGCCGAATTGCTCAACACGTGGGGCGTGAGGTCTCCACAGTACATCGATGTTGTCGCCAGTGGTCGGCGGAAGGTGCAAGTGCCCGTCGACCTGGGACCGGACCGCAGTGACACACGGATGCACGCCAAGACCGTAGGATCCTACGCAGTGCCACTTCCCAGCAAATTAGGGACACTGTTGCTCCTGGGGTATCGGCGAGGACCATTCGCAACCGTCTCCATGAAGCTGGGCTACGGTCCCAAACACCGTTAGGCCGTCTTCCGCTCACGCCCCAACATCGTGCAGCCCGCCTCCAGTGGTGTCGCGACAGGCGTGAATGGAGGGACGAATGGAGACGTGTCGTCTTCAGCGATGAGAGTCGCTTCTGCCTTGGTGCCAATGATGGTCGTATGCGTGTTTGGCGCCATGCAGGTGAGCGCCACAATCAGGACTGCATACGACCGAGGCACACAGGGCCAACACCCGGCATCATGGTGTGGGGAGCGATCTCCTACACTGGCCGTACACCACTGGTGATCGTCGAGGGGACACTGAATAGTGCACGGTACATCCAAACCGTCATCGAACCCATCGTTCTACCATTCCTAGACCGGCAAGGGAACTTGCTGTTCCAACAGGACAATGCACGTCCGCATGTATCCCGTGCCACCCAACGTGCTCTAGAAGGTGTAAGTCAACTACCCTGGCCAGCAAGATCTCCGGATCTGTCCCCCATTGAACATGTTTGGGACTGGATGAAGCGTCGTCTCACGCGGTCTGCACTTCCAGCACGAACGCTGGTCCAACTGAGGCGCCAGGTGGAAATGGCATGGCAAGCCGTTCCACAGGACTACATCCATCAACTCTACGATCGTCTCCATGGGAGAATAGCAGCCTGCATTGCTGCGAAAGGTGGATATACACTGTACTAGTGCCGACATTGTGCATGCTCTGTTCCCTCTGTCTATGTGCCTGTGGTTCTGTCAGTGTGATCATGTGATGTATCTGACCCCAGGAATGTGTCAATAAAGTTTCCCCATCCTGGGACAATGAATTCACGGTGTTCTTATTTCAATTTCCAGGAGTGTATGCACACCTCTGGGAATTTCGTTGAGTAATTAAAAAAAGTATAGCAAGAGCTACCACGTGTCAATACCTGTATCAAAATTCATATTAGTTCATCCGTTTCCACCATGTGTAAAAACGAATTTTACACGCTAGAAGCTTTATTGCAATAGATTTCTTGGTTAACTATTATCAATTTATGTTTTTCTTTAACTATGTAGCAAACATTTGTATTTAAAAACTGAACCTAATAACAGAGTCCCCTCAAACTGACTTCAAAGAAATCATTGTTGCTTCATCTCCAAACCTATTGAGTCCTAAAATATCACATACACAGAATGTCCGGGAAGTAAGGACGAATTTGAATTTTGCGCAGTTTTCTCGTATGACCACTGGCAGCCGTGACTTTTCATGTTTGTTATCTTCGATCCTTCCCATTAGCAGCCTGATAGTGTTTGTGTGGTGAGCGTCGTCGTTTGATGTTTATTTTGGTCATGGAGCAGGTGAAAACTGACCAACGTATCCCAGTGATATAATGTTATTACACAACCAGTGAGGAGGGAGGGAGGGAGGGAGGGAGGGAGGGAGGGAGGAAGGGAGGGAGGGAGGGAGGAAGTCCTATGGCAACCGTTCGTGATTTGCGTGTGACATTCGGAAGTAATGCTGCTTCAACCGAATCAGCAGTTCCGAAGTTGATCCGGGAGGTTGAAACCACGGGTTTTGTTTCAAACGTTAAGAAAACAGGACGACCGCGTTCTGTTCGAACACAAGAAAACATTGTAGTCGTGCATGACCGTGTCATCGTAAGCCCCAGAAAAGCGATTTGTCGACGAGCTCAACAACTGTACTTATCAACAATTTCACTGCGTGAAATCCTTTCAAAATATCTGAGAATGCATGCGTCCAAGATTCAACTTACACAAGAGCTGAAGCCTGCAGATAGTGGAAAGAGACATCGATTTGCTCAATGGGTCTTGGCTTGACAAGCGGAGAGCGAGAACTTCACAAAAAGAATAGTTTTCTCAGATGAGGCGCACTTCCACCTCAGTGGGTACGTCAATAGGCACAACTGCTGAATTTGGGGTAGCGAAAATGTGCGAGTGACGGTGGAAAATGAGATGCATCCACAACGCACGACAGTGTGGTGTGGATTCTGGGAAGGAGGAGCGATCGGCCTGTATTTGTTTGAAAATGATGAGGCAGCTGCCGTCACTCTGAACGGCGACTGTTCTCGAAACATGTTTTCTGATTGGTTTTTCCCGCATATTGATGAAAATGAGGAATTTTCGTTTCAACAAGATGTTGCGACATGACACACATCCCATGAAACGATTGCTTTACTGAATGAAAGGTACCCTCAAAAAATTATCTCTTTGCGTGGCAACCAGTAATAGCCTACCACATCATACGATCTTATGCCTTGTAACTTTTTTGTGGGGATCTGTGAATTCAAAAGTGTACAAGAACAAACCACAAACAATACACCAATTGAAGGATGAAATTAAAACGGTTATTAACGGCATCCCACAAGATGTTCGTGAACGCATCATCGATAATTTCAATGAACGCCTTGCTCGTTACCGAGCGGCCTTGGGTTGTGATATGGTATTTTTTGTTCTTCTCTACTACCATTTCTAGGTGTGCTGGTCACAAGTAATTGTGAAAACCTGGGACACAGCTTGTACAGAAAACAGAGACACACGAAGCGATACTTGCACAAACTATCAAATCACCACCCGAGCAAGAAAAGAGGCATGATTAATACGCTCGTAACTTGGGCAAGACGATTATGTGATCCGCAGCACCTCAGATGCGATATGGAACACTTGGAAAGTTGTATTAGAAGTGCAACAAGGTCAAACACTCGACGAAGTGACAAATCAGAAAAAAAATGCAGGGTACGGCCTTTCTGCCGTACATTCCCAGTGTGACGGGTAGAATCGGCCGCATATTGCGCAAACACGGCATAAAGACTATTTGCAATCTGACGAAGAAGATTATGTGTCTCAGATCGGCAAAGGATAAAAGGCTCCTATTTGCAACGTCGGGAATATACCGCATATCATGCATATGCGGAAACGTTTATGTTGGAGTGACTGGACGAGCAATTGACAAAAAAAAAAAAAAAATGGCACTGAGCACTATGGGACTTAACATCTGAGGTCATCAGTCCCCCAGAACTTAGAACTACTTAAACCTAACTAACCTAAGGACATCACACACATCCATGCTCGAGGCAGGATTCGAACCTGCGACCGTAGCGGTCGCACGGTTCCAGATTGAAGCGCTTAGAACCGCTCGGCCACAGCGACCGGCAGCAATTACCACCTGGATCAAAGAACATAAGCGGCATTGCCGGTTGGGGCAGGCGGAGAAATCGGCCGTGACAGACCAGGCGCTGTGTGAGGCCGAACACGTAGTAAAATTCGCCTCCACGGAAGTTCTGGCTGTAGAGAAGAACTATCACATCCGGTTGTTCAGAGAAAATATAGAAATACATAAATACGAGAACAGCTTCAACGAGAAAGGAGAATGCCTCAAGGTAAATGGATCCTGGCTTCTCCTGCTGTAGCGAACGACCGTCGCAGGTAGCAAGAGAACCGCACTGGGAATGACCGTGGAGAAGCCCTTAGACTTGGCTAGCCAGCTACATATAGTGTGCGGCCGCGAGCTCGGCTCTATTTCACAACCGGCAATGGAGGGTGAAACTTTGACAACGCCAGCCACTCGTGCTGGCAAAACGTCAGAAAAATCGTCATACGAACGTCGGCCGAAGAACACCAGACAGAAGCCATCAGGCAATTCGTCAACAAGTAGCCACGATAGCCTTAACAATTTTGAATCATTTATTTGTCTATACAGGAAAATTACATCTACCGATCTGGAGAATTCGCTCATCGTGCGTCTTAGAGTGTTTTTGTGGAGACCTTGAACTAACCCACAGTGTCTGCAATATTACATTCAGCGAGAGTGACAAAATATTACGATCCTCAGCGCAAAGTTATTTAGATACATTATATACAGTTTAGAACGTTAACTTCCAAGCATCAAGCTGTACTAAAATGAAGTACCATTTTGTAACATACTACATTTTTTTCCTTATTGTGTTGCCATATTTTCGTTTAAGTGTACCCCATGAAACCGAGCGTGCAATGGTTTGGCTACCTTCGGCGAATTATAGCATTTCTTTGCGACTACGGATGTTTCCGCTGAGTTAACAGTATCATTCAGTTACAACATTCGCAACACCACTGATTCCATAAAACCGACCGACACATTTACATCACTTCACTCCCATGACCTACGTCAGTCACGGAGGGTCCTATACCATCTGGTACCAGTTTTACGTCATATACAGCGCTCTTGGGTGACCTGCATGCTCATTCAGAGGGGGAACAACAGTTTATCCGGTGTACTTAGGTGTTTCTTTTTCCAGCAACATCGCTGTCAAGAATTTGAAAAACGTAACAGGTGTAATACAATCCCTTATTTATAGACCATATACTACGAAACACAATTATTTCGTTGTAATAACTATGTCATAGTTTAAACAACGTTAAAATAAAGTATGGTAACAGCAAATGCATTATACTCGCACATAAGTAAGACTTACCTTGCCACGGGGGACTCAGTGTAAGAGTTGGTTTCATTGTTCCTGTATAACCTATTGAAAATGTATTGTCCAGGGTCGTTTAAATGACCAATTTCCTTTGAGACCATTTAAGTTGACAATTGTCATAATTTTTGCCTTACAAGATCGATATTACAAAATTGATCGATATGAATATTAAAAATATGTTACAATAAAATTTAATTAACACGAATCCGAAGGGACCGAAAAATCAGGAGTTCGTGTTAAAAAAATTCGTGTTAAGTGAAAAACGCAGATTTTAATAAGTATACATGTACAGCAGTACACTAATGTGTTTACACTACACTATCAATCACGTTATTGTAGACTTGTAACACCATAAAGTGGTTGTGTGATTATGTACGTTACTTTCATGGAAAAAATTCGGTCATGGTTCGCTGACGTTCACGGGAACGATAATATTTTGTAATTTCACAACCAATTGTAATGATCGCGTCCGTAAACCCAGCAGTGACGTCGGATGTTGAAGCGTATCGTTCTAAACAGTCTAAGGCTGTAAACATCTCCTGACGGGTAGGTGGAATGGCATCTGTATTCTCTTCCTCTTCACTTTCTTCTGATGGCCGTTCTTGCATCTCATTCACAGCTTTTGGCACATCCGATTCCACAGAAGCACAAACGGCAACATAGTCGTCTACACTAATGAATTCTTCGAAACTAATCCCAGGGTTCACAACGTCCTGCAGAACTGTCCATTCATCAGGTGAAGTGGCATCTTCTAACTCGTGGACATCTTCAGTGTTGGTATGTCTCCAAGCTCTGTTAAAGCACTTCTCTATATGACGTGGCGATACTGAGTTCCAGGCTGCTGCGATGGCTTTTATTGCGTCAAGCAGATTCCAATTTGGCGTTGCACTATTATTTTCAGCAGCACGAATTGCAGCTATTACACGTGGCTTACTATAAGCTCTCTTTATGAGAGAGATTATGCCTTGGTCCAAAGGCTGAAGGCAGCTTGTGGCGTTGGGTGGAAAAAACTGAACCTTTATGTTGGATAGGTTCAGATCATGAACGTTATGGGCAGTACATCTGTCTAATGGAAGAAGAACATGTCTATTTTGAGCAACCATACGACTGTTGAAACAAAGAAGCCACTTGCGAAATGAAGTGCCATCGATCCAAGCTTTCTTGTGGTGAGAGTACATGCAAGGTAAAGTGTCCATATTTATGTTTTTAAAACAACGTGGTTTCTCGGATATACCGATAACCCAGAAACGAAACATCTCAATGTCGTCAGCATTACAGCACAGTACAACAGTCACACGTTGTTTCATTCGTGCTCCACCGTGACACTTATCACCTTTTATCCCCAGGGTGTGATTTGGAAAAAGATTGTAGAAAAATCCAGTTTCATCCATGTTAAAGACATCACACGAGGCATACTTTTCCCTCACTCGGTTGAATTCATGCAACCAGCTGTTCGCACTTTCTTCATCAACTTTATTTGCTTCACCACAAATTTGTACAGATGTAACTGAAGATGTCTTTTGGAGCCGATACAACCAACCAGAGGAACAACGGAAGTGCCGGCCGGGATGGCCGAGTGGTTCTAGGCACTACAGTCTGGAACCGCGCGCGACCGCTACGGTCGCAGGTTCGAATCCTGCCTCGGGCATGGATGTGTGTGACGTCCTTAGGTTAGTTAGGTTTAAGTAGTTCTAAGTTCTAGGGGACTGATGACCTTAGAAGTTAAGTCCCATAGTGCTCAGAGCCAACAACGGAAGTCTTCGATGCCCATATCTTTAGGAATATCACTTGCTTTTGATTAAATCACAGGGCCAGTTAAAGGGATGTTAGATGCATGCGTATGATTGAACTATTCTAGCAGTAACGTCTCGATGTCTTCATACTTGGCGGTACGAATTCGTTTAGATTTGTTTCTAGAACCTAATGCTGCAGCATTAATAATTTTTTCTCGATTCTTAATAATCGTAGATAAAGTAGATGTAGATATTCCAAACTGCTCAGCAATTGCTGTTTTCTTGGTACCACGGTCGACTTCATCTAGAATCTTAAGCTTTAACTGTACATTTATAGCTGTCTGTTTCCTCTTTACCATTTTCGCGTGCTACGGTACCGGTTGTAACTGTAGTTTTTATTCAGTATTCCATCTCGCTACGGCTACGACTAACAGAACACCTGTCAAATCTGGCACTGAGTACGTTCCTAAATGCTGCTGCACACATTATTGAATGTCTTACAATGTGCAGCATTATCGCGGCTACCGACCTACAATACGTTAAAAACCAGTCAACAGTAAGTATAATTAGCTTTGTAGCTACGTTTCCTGCATTCATTTCGGAACAAAAGTACGCTTTAGAATACTCTAAGGTCGGAAGTTTGAGTTACAGTGAAATTTAATTACGCTAGGAACTGAAACAGAGTTCATAATTCGCCTAAACCGAAATTCGTGTTAACCAATCAAACACACCATAAGAACAAATGTATTCCTGACGGGACCAATATTTTTTTCGCGTTAACCGCGAGTTCGTCATACGCGAGTTCGCGCTAACGAAGTTATACTGTATTAGAAAAAATTGTTTTTTTGGTAACCAATGATGTTCAGACATGTCTACAGATGAGGAACATATAATATAAGCAACAAAAGTCTGGCCAAAATTTACACGGAATCGGTAAAAGCGGTTTACGTGTGAAAGTTCCGAGGAGGTTAGGTGCATTGCGTAGTTCAGATTGTGAATACAGACCACACGGTAGAACGTGAATGGGTCGTTAATGGAGTGCAGTCTGTACAGTTCGTCCACCTAGGGCAGTCCTGCAAGTAACGGCGTCCGTTATTGATGTAGCAGGAGGGCCGTGGCGATGGTTCGCGACCCGCCTGACCGTCATTAGAGGCGGCGCTGCGCTGACGCTGATTTCCCGCGGGACCGCCTCTTAACCATCTTCCCGCTGCGGCCCCCCGCCGGTCGCAGTCCTCTTAATTGGTGCACGGCGCACCGTCCTCCTTTGTCGTGGTCACCTGGTCTCTCTGCTGAAAAGCCTGAAAATTATGAAACATCTTCTCTAACGATTAATTCGATCAGCGGAGAAAGCTCGACATTATCTCGAAAGTGGGAAGCAGAAGGTTGCCCTCTTCGCGCAGCAAACAGTGAAGACTTCTGAATGTGACTCGTGGTCATATAATGGGAAGCGTGCAGCAGGCCTCGGGTCTAGGTCCATCTCTTTTCTTAAGGGGATACGGAATCACCTATCCCCGCAATGTTAATATATGCCTACTATAGGGAACATTTTCTCACAAACTACTGGAGACAGAGAGGTAAAAATTTTACTGTATGTGCATTCATATGTTACAACAATACTGAAACAACAGTTTATTGTCAAAGTATTTTCTTACAGAGATATTGTACATTTATTTTTAAGTAAATTTTTTCCATCGCTTTTTACTAGACTATCACCCCTAAGTCTTTTGTAAATCAAGTAATTAAAAAATCGTTGTTTCAGTATGTAATAGGGACCTATGTCACTACGTCATAAAAATTTCAGACTTCTAGGTTGACCAGTACCTGAGATAATGTTCCTAGATGAAGTAAAAAGTAAACTTACGGGAAACGGAGAAAGAAGATTAAAACATTCCTGATCCGTAGCTAATACCCCCTTCACAGTCTTCATAATCATCTTCAAGTCTTGTTTTGGCACCCCTCTGCACCTGTCTTGCTTTTTTCACTAATGTCTTGATTATATTATCAGCATGCCTTAGTCTGTGCTGATCTAAAAAGAACATAGCACGTACCGTACGGGAACCAACACACATACCCAACTTTTGAAGGACCTGGCATTTAGTTATATTTCCAAGATTGAAGGTTGCCACAGCATCATACACACCAAAATGTAGTGTATTAATTCCGACAAACACTGTTTTTGGGAGACGATGCCATATCACACTATTCAAGCACTCGTTGGGGTTCTGCGTTTTTCCGTGAAGACATTTCATCAGAAGACTTCTGTCAGCCAGATCTCTGAAAATGGGCTTTATTTCTGCCATGATGGCTGATGGTAGACTGTGGTGGTGAATGTATTTCTCTCCTGTTGTTAGTCCCCTATTGTATTTACACCAGCTGTTTTCACCTTTGGGGCACAAACCATGTTGTGGATGCTCATCCGTGGATGCGGTGTGGAAATATAAAGCCCATATAGCTCTCCTCATTTCTTCAAGATTGCCTGTATTTTGCCTGATTGCAAGGCCATAGCAGTTCTGAATGTGGTCTATTATGGAATCAGTCAATCTTCCTCTGCCATCCAAGGTTTTCCCATCATCTAGTTTTTTCCCTTTCATAACTGATTTTAACCTTCTCAGCCTGGCACCCATTCTCTTCTGCACATGTCCTATACATTCAAGTTTGCTTATATTTACACTGTTCCCATATGGTTTGCTTTCCAAAACTTCTTTGAATGCTTTAGAGTCACCATCTCCCAGATATTTGACATAGCGAACATTATACCACTGTGAAGAGCGATGAAAAATTTTCTTCACCCCAGCAACCTCCATGCCACCACTACTACCATAATAATTAGCAATACAGTCATCACTGTGTTCATTTTTCAGCCTGCCTGTGCACCTACAGTATTTAGACATTATTGCAACATCAATAACCTTGCCAGTATCAACACTAGTTGCTGTTACAACACCATTGTTGGAGGTGTGGCCCCTTTTCTGCCACGTGCCATCAAACGCCACTGTGAGGTCACGACTGCCGTCATTTTCTTCCACTGCTTCTTCCACAGCAACCTGCATTGACTTCTGTGCTACATCTTCAACTGCAGATCCTAGTACATAATTGTAAGCTTCAAACTTTGAAGGTGCACTTGGAAGATTTAGAACACCACATAGCATATCACCAGCTGCTTTGTCCTTACCAATTGCTCGCAATCCATAAACTAACCTAATATTTACACTATAAAGTTCAGTTTTCTTGTATCCATTATTTACAGTTACTGAAACCGAACTTGGAAACTTACAGCTGTATTTACAAACACTGCATATTAAATTAAACTGGGCAGCCAGGCCAACATGGGATTCTACTTTCAGAGAAACGTTTCCATGACAGTTTTTGCAGCACAAACTGTTTTCAAGAGCTTCACACAATATATTCGTATCAATGAGTTCAAAAACTTCATTCCCTCTATCAAGTAAATTATATTTCTCTTCCAAATCTCTTAGTTTTTTATGAGAAGCACTGTTTTCATTTGGTGTAAGTTCGTTCGGCAAATCAGTAATAAGTGGATTCACATTTTCCAACAGTGATGATGATGAACTGCTTTGCTTTGCTAATGAATCATTATTTCTTTTCTTTTGCCAGTTCACACGCTTTTTAAATACTTTTGCTTTAGCTCTAGGCATTTTCACTGCGAAAAATGAAGCACTAAATACGAAATAACTCAACAACAACTACTTTCTTATATCACACTGTTTACAAAACAGTCCCGCCACAAAGTCAAAGAGTAACTTGAGGAAACCAGAGAGAAACATTTTCGGGCAACTAGTGTATAAATAGTCGCTGGAAACCGGGATATTTGAATTCATGTCACTTTAAAGGTACTGCCAAAAAGTTCATGGTCAGCCACGAGAGACGTGTATAACTAAAGCGCAATACCCGATCTCACAAATATATAAAAATAAAATAGTTATAATTGTAGTAGAGCTATGTATGATACGTCATTTTAAAGAGGAAACATGGCAGAATATAATACGCCAATAAAAAAAATTCGATTTTTTAACCCAAAATCCGATTCCGTATCCCCTTAATATGCCTGGTGATTGAACTGCTGGTACCTGTGAGTGTTATGCAACCCGCAACGCCTTCAGAAACATTGTGTGAGACATTCACATTCGCTCGCTCGCTACTGTCAGACCTATACACCTATGGAAAAAATTGAACAGGATCTTGTAAGAAATTTAATATACACTATTGGCCATTAAAATTGCTACACCACGAAGATGACGTGCTACAGACGTGAAATTTGACTGACAGGAAGATGATGCTGTGATATGAAAATGATTAGCTTTTCACAGCATTCACACAAAGTTGGCGCCGGTGGCGACACATACAACGTGCTGACATGAGGAAAGTTTCCAACCGATTTCTCATACACAAACAGCAGTTGACCGGCGTTGCCTTGTGAAACGTTGTTCTCATGCCTCGTGTAAGGAGGAGAAATGCGTACCATCACGTTTCCGACTTTGATAAAGGTCGGATTGTAGCCTATCGCGATTGCGGTTTATCGTATCGCGACATTGCTGCTCGCGTTGGTCGAGATCCAATGACTGTTAGCAGAATATGGAATCGGTCAGTCAAGGAAGATAATACGGAACGCCGTGCTGGATCCCAACGGCCTTGTGCCACTAGCAGTTGAGATGGCAGGCATTTTATGCGCATGGCTGTAACGGATCGTGCAGCCACGTCTCGATCCCCGAGTCAACATATGGGGACGTTTGCAAGACAAGAACCATCTTCACGAACAGTTCGACGACGTTTGCAGCAGCATGGACTATCAGCTCGGAGACCATGGCTGCGGTTACCCTTGACGCTGCATCACAGACAGGAGCGCCTGTGATGGTGTACTGAACGACGTACCTGGGTGCACGAATGGCAAAACTTCATTTTTTCGGATGAATCCAAGTTCTGTTTACAGCATCATGATGGTCGGATCCGTGTTTGGCAACATCGCGGTGAACGCACATTGGAAGCGTGTATTCGTCATCGCCATACTGGCGTATCACCTGGCGTGACGGTATTAGGTGCCGTTGGTTAGATATCTCTGTCACCTCTTGTTCGCATTGACGGCACTTTGAACAGTGGACGTTAAATTTCCGATGTGTTAAGACCCGTGGCTCTACCCTTCATTCGATCCCGGCGAAACCCTACATTTCAGCAGGATAATGCACGACCGCATTTTGCAGGTCCTGTACGGGCCTTTCTGGATACAGAAAATGTTGGACGGCTGCCCTGGCCAGCATATTCTCCAGATCTCTCACCAATTGAAAACGTCTGGTCGATGGTGGCCGAGCAACTGGCTCGTCACAATACGCCAGTCACTACTCTTGATGAACTGTGGTATCGCGTTGAAGCTGCATGGGCAGCTGTACATGTACACGCCATCCAAGCTCTGTTTGACTCAATGCCCAGGCGTGTCAAGGCCGTTATTACGGCCAGAGGTGGTTGTTCTGGGTACTGGTTTCTCAGGATCTATGCACCCACACTGTTTGAAAATGTAATCACATGTCATTTCTAGTATAATATGCTTGTCCAATGAATACCCGTTTATCATCTGCATTTCTTCTTGGTGTAGTAATTTTAATGGCCAGTAGTGTAGTTAAGTTTTGTACTGAGATTTGTTTTAGCTAGAGGACGTAGTTTTCGTGTTATAAAAAAAAAAATAAACAAAAATGTACAAAGTGACCTTCAAAGGTGTTTTTCTGGAGAAGCATTGGATGAACACTATATATATTGCCTCCTGTGAAGACGTATCCAAATAGCAAATTAAGCTACATTATATTTCCTGCAAGGAGATTCTGTTCATTTCTTCTATAGGCCTGACGGTTTGCACTCAGTGAGGGAGAGAATATGAAAGTCTTGTGTGTGATATCTGAAGGCGTTGTGAGCTGAAAAAAATCCATAGGTAGCGCAGCTAAATCACACTGTATACTGATGTTCTATCATTAAACATGAAGGATGACACACAAATTGTTACCTGTAGATGACACAACGATGTGGAACGTAACGTAACTGATGTAGGCAGTAACATCAGTAGTTCTTCAACTTCCACATTTGATGCCCATTGGAGTGTATCATTTGGGTAAGATTACCGCTGCTGTTGAAACACCTCATAAGTTAAATTTGTCAGTTGAAACACGTTCTGCCGTACGGGTTGTTTTGGATTGTGTGATATAATTCAACCGCCTGATCGTGGCATCAGTTTAGCTAATCTTGTAGGTACGAATTGACTAAGCTCGAAATAATAACATTGAAGTTGGGGTAAGACACTTTCAGAGCTTATTAAATGACTTACAATATCTTCGCGAAAATTGGGAAGCCATTCTCCCTTATCTAAAGTAGTTACCAGTGCAATTAATATCTATCCTGAATTTCCGGAGGTGCGCACTAAGATGAGGAAATCATTCCGTGTTAAAGGCGGGAAGGAAGTAGCAGATATAAATTCCAAAGATTTATTAAAGATAAACGTATTTTATGTCATTATTAACGATGTACAGTTTAACTTGAAAACCCAAACGAAACAGTGAAGATTTTAGATGAAATATTTGGTTTTTATGGAAATATTTAAAGATGTGTTACGATCAAGTTACTAAGACATGCAATGAATACCCTTTTCTGTCACGAGAGGTTTAGAAGAAGAAATTAAATACCGGGAAAGAACTCAGACCTCAGACTTCGATAACATTATTTTGGAACCATTAGAACTCTTGAATAACATGCACGAGCTTAGAATTTTGATCTAGTTTCCTAATGTATATTACGTATGCGCGTCTTTTAACTGTTCCAGTGAGCGTAGTTTAAAAAGAAAGGTCTTTCAGCACTCTCACTTGTGTTCAAAGCTGTCTCAGATCAACTATGCATCAACAGTACCTCTAACTTTGGGTAACCTTGGAAACTGAACATAAGTTGGCAAGGCAACTAGACTTTGATGCAATGATTCAAACATTTTCTGAATGAAAGGTTCGCAAAGTGCCATTGACATTGTTGTAGGCAAATAGGTTATACTATGCTCCCCGCTGCATGACTCACAGCGGTTTATATACGAGTGAACTGAAGTCTGTTTACTGGAATGTGTAGGCATACCATGGAACGAGTAGGGACGGAACACTCCATACTGGAGCGTTATTGGTACCAGACCTTTTGCCAATGTACATTTCAGTATAATACTTAGCCTTCTGTTTTAAAATGAAGTGAAAGTAAAGTAAACCATTTTAAAAAATAAAATTACGTGGAGCATACATAAATTTCACAGTAATTCATTACTGTGTAGGATCTTAAGCCGAACTTGTAAGTTTGTAAGTCATATCAGTTTTCTAACTTGGCATGTGGGTCATGTTCGGGATATTATCCAGTTCCCAAGCTGTGGTGTTCTTCGGTTGCTGATAACTGTCTTCATCACTACTTTTGAAATCAGTTTATTAATGCTCTTTCAGTCTCCTTCTCCATGAAAACGTCATGGCGTTAGTATTCTTTCTCGATGTATTTAACCTTTTCACACTCATTCATGATTCATCTGACTGGTGTATTAGCTTTTTCTGGGCCACAGTGGAAATCTGAAGACATGGTTTACGATTATTTTTTGCTTTACTACAATCCAGATAATTTTGATTGTAATAGATCATTAGACAAGGTGTATCTTAATAGCTATACTAGTTTGTCATCTTGTTGAGATAGGCTGTTCTGCCGGTGGTCTGTGTCTTCACAGCACATTATTTAGGCACTCGATGTGTTGCGAAGATGGAAGACGTGGACCACCGACAGAACACCTGGTCTCAAAAGATGAGAACGAATCGCTGGGAGAGTCTAAGAGATTACTTCACTAGTTTTCTGAAATAATGAAAATCAAACATTTTTCTTAATAAAACAATGTCCAGTAAATCGTCGTTTTGAACTTGCACTGGGATCAAGGAAACTGAGTATTGTAATAAAAGTGCTGGAAGGACATAATTGAAAAACTGGTGTAAAATTTAGAACATCGTCTCAGCAGGGGCACATCACCGAGGTGTGATACTGTTTCGTTTCTATTAAATTATTGTAATTAAATACAATAAAAACTGCTAAAATATTTTTAAATGTTATTTAAGTTTGTACACACCGCAGCCTACTCTAATTCTGATAGAAAATGTGTGTGGAAATCAGAAGTGCGAATGCAGAGTATGTACTTGGAAAAAAATTACTTACAAGAGGCAGTAAATTTAACTATCAGTATCAGGTCTGTAATTAGGAAGTCTGTCTTGCCCCACATTTGTAGAAAAACTGTTTTATGTATTTTAAAAAGAGAAACTAAGTAAACAAATTTCATAAAAGATATTCTGTGACCAATAATAACAAAGTAACTTCTGCAGTTCATTGTTTCTGTTTTAAGAATGACGCTGAAGCAAAAGCATATAACATCGGAGTGATAAGCACTAGCTTTTGTATAGATGATGAAGCATTCCTAGACACTTTATTATTGATAAGTAATGCTTACATTCTTGTCTTGTACGACAGCAAAGAATGAGTTATTCTGATACTACTGTGTATAAACTTTTTCTCTGCTTCGGAACACTTCGCTGTGTTTCTTGGGGGAATTCGCTTTCTAAATACAGTGTAATGACGTGACACACTCTACATCATTTCCTCGGATTTTCACATGTTCCGTATTACAGACTAACACTGCGTGTATCATGCAACTGAAGTTAATATTGTTAATAGCGGTTCGATGGTACACATGTGTTGGTGCGCTCTGATTCAACATTTTACACCGTGAACAGTGTTAATTCGCCCGAATTCCGCAGCCAGTATCTATTACAACGTAAAGTACCACAGTAGAAAGCAGCAAAAAATTTTCGTATTGGAGCACAAAAAGGCGAATACGTTACTCTTTGAAAGACTGACAGACAAGTGGGAAACCAGCCGCCTAAACCCCCATTCTGCCATCCTCACCAAAAATTTCGGCATGTGAACATATTCTTGATCTTTTAATACAGTACATTCTAAATCCGTTAATCCAGTCTCCTTTTGTAGTTAAGCCTCCATACTCAGCGTATCCCCTCACTGCCACCGCTTATCTCTCTCTCTCTCTCTCTCTCTCTCTCTCTCTCTCTCTCTCCAACTCTCTCATTTTTCTCCCATTCATTTACACCACATCCCATTGCCACTGTCTCCTCTGTCTCTTTGTGTTTTCTCCCATTCATTTACACCACATCCCATTGCCACTGTCTCCTCTGTCTCTTTGTGTCTTTCTGTGCCACTGCCACAGTCCCCACCATATCTTGGAAGCACAAAAATTCCCGGAGGGAGGGAGGCGGAGGTCCACCTTGCCTTTTCCCCTATATCCATGTGCTTAAAATTTCGTTGCAAAGTGCACCCTTCCCTACATCTATGTGTTAAAGTTCACTGGGATGGGAGGGTTCAAGCCCATGTATGATGTCCACTAATCTCTCTTTTTCATTCCAAATATCTCCTCTTTTCCTCCCACTCTTGCATCTCTCTTTATCTTTTATTGGCACTGTCTGCCACTGACCATCAATATCTCCTCTCTGCTGCTGATATTGTCTGCATCCATCCCTCTTTCTCTTTCACTGACACTTTCTCTCTCGCACCGTCACTATCTGTCCTCTCTCTCTTTTTTCTCCCACTTCCATTGTCTCCTCTCTGTTCCGCCGGCACTGCCTCTCAGCTGTTCTCTTCCAGCACAAAAAAAAAAAAAAAAAACAAATATGTTCGCTTGCCGAATCTTTTGGCGAGGAAGTAAGAACGAGAATAGAGGCAGCTGGTTCCCGATTTTTCTATCAGATTCTTTTCAAGAGGAATATATTCGCCCTTTTGTTACTCCAGCAGGAGTACTTTTCCGCTAGTTCCCCTCTTTTTCTGCTGCTACAGCTACTTATATCAAATGAATGCTATAGGCCAGTAAAATTTTGACAGTTTATTTGTGCACTTCGATACTTATGTACTTGACCAGTGTTATAAACAAAAACTAAATGCTCACAATATAAGGATGATAGAAAATCGTTTGTTTTCCGTTTCTCTCAGTACTTTGCTCATCGTTCGCAATCCATCGCAAACGCCCTACTAATTTGTATCGTAAAATATTACAACTGATTTATTGAATTTTCCGTCTCTCCAGTTTTAGATAAGTTTTCAAAGTCATTTTAAGTTCTTTTTAGGCATGTTAATAACCATTTCAGCCGATTTTTTTGTTTCTGCAATACCATTTTCAGCTTCTTTGTATAGGTGTTAAGCGTTCGTTATACAGAGACAGTGCGTCATAAATTTTTATTTGTAAAATAATGCTGACGAAACTCATAGTTTGGTAACCTCAGAGCCCTTGCCGTATGTCCACGTCTGTTAAAACCACATTTACCCCTCAGACTGGATATTACGTACATGTTTTACTGAACTAGTACGACGAATTTGAGCTTCTGGATCTTGATAACGAAAATGACATCATAAAACTTTCAAATTTTCCTGAAAATGTCAACTGAAGAGCACTTGGAAAAATTTTCGATGATGTTCCATGAATAGAAATCATAGGAGTAACCTTCCCCACAATTGGTCTACTTCTCGTAAAAAAATCGTAGCTCTTCCGGGTTTTCGCAGGACTCGGCCATTAACAAATGGTGATTTTATATGCCACGTAAGGCCCACTCTAGACCACACCTGATGCAAAAGAACCAAGCGATTTGCTCAATTTGCCTGGACTGGAGAAAGTGTCTAATGTGTAAATTTTGACCCTGTATTGTAATAGAGCTACAGTATAGCAATTCTTCTGATACATATACACATGGTCGTCAGGCAGAGGGCTACCCAAAGCAGTTACGCCTTATCGCTGTGATCAGTAGAATCCGAGATATGACACCTGAAAACTTTTTTGCGTGCAGCATTTTGGAAGATATTGGTACCGTGCGCTGTCATGCATGGACCGATTGCAATTGTGAAGGTATACACAGTATTTAATAAGGAACTATATTTATTCTGTTTTACATCCTAGTTTCATTTTTAATATATCTACAATATTCCCAGAATTTAAATCATGTCAAATGTTGTTTTTTATTTAAATAATAAAACTATGTTGCTAAATTTGGAAATGGAACTCAATCACACATTTCGGCCCAAGCCCAGTCCTAAGCGTCCCTGCACACAGGTGGTATCTCCGTCTTCTTAAGGCCATAATGAGCTGTTAACGAGGTACAGATGTCACGCAAATAACTGATTTGTCCACCGTTTAGGGATGCCCCTAATATTTACTTAAGTAGAACACGATAAACGGTAAATTAATAAATTCTATCCACTGTCTTTTGAACAATATATACTGACACCAGTAACCCATTACATGTTCTAGCTGATTATTCGTGCACAAAATTAAGATCTGATCGATTGTACCAGGCAACACATCTGTCCACCAAGACTCACCATTCCGATCTGATTAACACTTTACTGAATTTGCATAAAATCGAAACATAACCGTCCGTGTTAGACAAACGTCTGTCTCCCATGACTGCCACTTCCCATGTGAATAATACTTCACTCAATTTACGTAAAAACTGAACTATAACTAATCTCGCCAGACAGACAACACGACTGTTTCCCATGACTGCCCCTTCCGATATGCTAGGCGTCTCCGCTACTTCGCTTGGGAGCCAAGTCTAGGCGGAGCTCCGAAGGCACCCGAAGTGCTTTGTCCACCTTTTCGTTTGGCTTTTGTTTTTAGCTTTGTACGTAATTCCGACGTTTGAAATGAGCCGGTGATAGGTTGCTATTTGAATATACCTGTTCCAGAATGTTAAGCTAGTTCAACGAACCATTAATAAAATATTAATGAATGGTTCCCCCCGAGAAAGGCACATTCTGCTACCAGTACCTCACATCACTGATTACGCCATACGCTTAATGCTGAAACCTATGCTTCTCTGAGGAAAGAATCTTGGATCTGGATATGATAGCTACTAAATCCCAGGAAGGTGTGCACTATTAAACAGGTTTCATTTTCAATAGGCTTCCAGCAGAACTCAAAAAAAAATTGAGCGTAATGCGACAATTATTCAATTTCAATATGAAAGGTTTCCTTGTGCCACACACTCTCTGTTCTGTACAGGAGTTCCTCGCATTAGCCGAGGATTTATCTCTACTTTGTTTTATTTATACGTAAAACATTTATTTCCGTTTTATTAATTGTTTACATTTGTAAATTACAAAATCAACATTCTGTAAACTACGTATTCGCTCGTTCCATGACCAAGCAAGTTTGGCCGCAAGGTGCGAAGCGATTCGGTAAATAAGTAAAAAAATAAATATTTAATGCAAAAGGTTCATATACAGGGTGTAAATTTTATGTTGACAAACGAGAATAGCTCGAAAAATAAGCTTCACACGAAAAAATGTGTAGAATCCAAAGTTGATTATTTTCGAGGGCGACATCTGCTGTTGCTAAAATTAGCCCGCCACCCCAGCGGGTGGAAAATGCTAACAGATAAATAAAAAATAATTACTTACTCAGTAAATTTTGATTCGCTGAAACTAAAACTCTCCCTCTCTCCCCATAAGGTGGGGCTTGAGAGAGAGGAATTAGAGTTTTACAAATGTTGACCCAAGTATTAATTTTTTCCGCAGATTCAGATGAGTTTTGTTTGTTTCGTGGTCATGAGGCAACACAACATTTAATTATCAAACAAATCATCCGATTAGCTAACTAACTAACCAAACATCCTAGTTACTAACGAGTGAACTCATTAACTCACAGAATAAACAAAGTAGAAGTCTCACTGAGGAAAAGACTAACCCACTCACTAACTAAAGATGAACGATTCCCCTTTAAGATTTTCTTGAATTACAGCGCCAACTACCAAGAATCAAAACAAATGCTTAAGACAAAATGTACGTAGTTTTTTTATGTAGAATATGATTGTGCAATAAAAATGTGAGTTCCGATTTGCGATTTTAAAGTTGCTTCACGCCCCACCGCCAGGGGCCTGGGTTGGTGGGCTAATTTTAGCACCTGCAGGTGCCCCCTCGAAAATAATCAACATTGGATTCTAAACATTTTTTCGTGTGAAGCTTTTTTATTATTCTGGCTTGTCAACTTAAAATTTACACCCTGTATGCAGGATTAGCCAGCTAAGACAGAGTGTAATGTATCTCCTCCTGTTGTTGTCCCTTCCTTACTGGGCATCAGATTTGCCTTTTCTTTGTTGGTGTAATTAATCTTGGACTCTCGCTTAATCAACGTGCTTATAATAAAGTTAGCAACAGAAATTAAGGACAGATTGGAGTGATTACACTGCTACATAAATTGGTCATAGACAGCATCAGTTGCTGAATATACTTAATTAATTCTTCAGTCCTAGATACACATTGTCTCCTAACGAAATAACGCTGAATTAAGTGCAAATGGTGCATAAACTTATCAGCTCTTACGGGTCGTTGCGTAGGCTGTTATTAGTCGGTGAAAAGAAAATCACTCACAAGAAATAGCACGGAACAAATTAGAGGCGAGTGAGATATACATTTTATCAAATGGTTCTGCGATGGCACCACAACATTAAACATTACCGAAGCAGCAGCATGGGTGCCTTCGTGGTTAGCCTGTGCTCAGAGTTTCGAGCTTATACAGTAGTATCCTGTGCTCCTAGTTTCGAGCTTTTATAGTAGTATCTCTTTACTGAGTCATCGTGACAAGTGATCAAGATGGTTAAGTAGTTTTTCCGTCGAAAACCAGCAGTCTCCGTTATAGTTTTGAGCCATTAACACTGGGGAACACTGTTACAATACGACATCTAAACTTGATGTCTATATGGTCTGGAGACAAAACGTATGGTCCAGTATTTGCCATGGGTGATAGTTAAAAATGTCTCCTCCCAAGGAAAACATTTGACAGGCAAAAAAGACATCAGGTTTCATGGCCAGTAAAGCTGTGTTATTCTCAACGGTTTTGGAATGACCACTCCGCAGAGTTAAATTGGCAGCCACTAGCGTCTTCTTACGGTGGTCTTCACCTCGCAGGTGACGATGACGACATGAAATAGCGTATGTGTTACGGTAAGTCCAGTAGTGTGTATCTGGAATCACTGTGTAGCGTATATCACTGCTTAAGGTGAACATTTTGGGACCGTGGTATGACAACAACAATAAAGGCCTGAATCATCCTTTATCGTTTTGCTTTTTCTTTATGAACTTCGCGCTCGCTCTCAATCGTATGCACGATAAAATCCAATTTACCGTGGAAATGGAAAAGCTACAAAGTCTAAGTTTTTTTTGTATTTGAAGATAACTAAGGAACGTTCAAGTCTGATTACTGACTATTATCGTAAGCCAACTGCCACCGATATTGTTATCGATTCGCAATCGCGTCACCCGTTCGTTCATAAGCGAGAATACTTTCCCTCGGTGTTCGTTAGAATCGCTGAACTGCAGCTTAGCGGAGACGATATCAATAAAGAGAACAACATTGTTGTTCTGCTTGGACTAACTAATGGTTACACTGAAAAAAAAATGGCTCTGAGCACTATGCGACTTAACTTCTGAGGTCATCAGTCGCCTAGAACTTAGAACTAATTGAACCTAACTAACCTAAGGACATCACACACATCCATGCCCGAGGCAGGATTCGAACCTGCGACCAGAGCGGTCGCTCGGCTCCAGACTGTAGCACCTAGAACCGCACGGCCACTCTGGCGGGCTTACACTGAAAAATCCATACCTGCAATGGATAGTAAGATTTTGAACGGGGAGAGGTAACAAGCCCTACATATGGGCGAATGGGCTAAATACGTTGCATTGTCTTACTTTGGTCCCTGTTATCGTGGGATAGGTAACTCCTCCAAGAATGCTAATGCAAAAATAAGGTTTCCTACGTGTAAGAATCTTGGTTTGCTCTTGCGTCATTGCCTTGGCGACAAGGCAGATAAATTAAAGGAAAGAAAAGAAACCGAGTGTATAAATCTATTGTGGCTCGCGCAGTAATGTCTACGCCGAACAACAGGAAGGGACTTTGGTTCTAGATACAAGGAATATAATTACAAAAACAGTAGTCCTCTAGGCTATTACCTACAAAATGAAGGCTACGCTTTGCTGCTATAAATAAGGGCATGAAAGTAC
Organism: Schistocerca piceifrons; assembly: GCF_021461385.2. NCBI lineage: Eukaryota > Metazoa > Arthropoda > Insecta > Orthoptera > Acrididae > Schistocerca > Schistocerca piceifrons. The sequence goes on from NC_060139.1 coordinate 67,281,472, forward strand.
GACATGTTGAGATTTAATGGCAAAAGCTCGATATTCTAGAGGAGCTTCAAATTTATATTCATTGCGCAGCAAACCTTTCTATAGTGATGAGTGAACAGACAGGTTTCTCTCGCCAATAGTTTTTTAGTATTTCCGATAGGTTGTTCGTGGCACAACCTTTGTCTGTTCTGACTACATAGACTTTTCCATTCTTCGTTTCGTTTAGCGCTTGTATTTCATGCGCTCGCTTGCCCTTTCATTTCGCCATTGCGATTTTCTTATGCGTGGCATCTTGACATCCCATCTCATCGTCTGAATCTTCCTTTTGTTTATTCTTTGACTATTTTCCCTTTTGTTATGTTTATCATAACAAAATAAATTTGTGATATTTGGTATACTACCCTAAGGCCTTATAGCACAAGCTGTTCTTAATGTGTCTAGCACTATATTGCTTCACGTTGTGAGTAATTTTGTATAATCAATAAGAGTTTTATTCTTTCTTTTATGACGTTGTTCAACATTACGCTATGTGTGGGACTGTGGAACCTATCAGAGTAATGGACGTACACAGACTCCGTCAATCCCGCCTTAAGACTCCATGTTTACTTTAAATTACTCAACGAAATCGCTATCTTGAAATGCCCTAAGATCGAATCGTAAGGTGGTAAATTGCATCAATCCCACTACATAACATCCCGTTTAATCAACATAATAAATCAGTGAAGGGAAGTATGTGCTCCTTCAAATAAAAATAGAAATGAAGGCCAAACCAATATTTATTATATTAAACAATTACAAACCATTGGCATCAACATTCTACGAAAAACAAAGTTAATTGCTGCCAACAATTAACAAGATCAGCAAGCAGCCCAGCTGCAAATAAAATCATTAATCCTGGACAACCCAATGATTAAGTTAGAATCTCTAATGCTCGAGTGAATATCACATCAAACGATACTAAGGCACGAATCGGGGTTTAGGGAACTGTGGCAATGGTAAGCTTTCTATCTAAACATTAATTCCGATCTAATAGCAGTGCTGCTTTAAACTCTCACCAATCAGTTGTGGCGGAAACTCGGAGGACCGTGGTTGTAATGGAGAATCAGAATAACGCTCGTCAGGTCTATAACACCTCCAAGTTCCACGAGGTCTCGAACCTGCGACCTGTCGCCATCCAGAATCAAACCAAGTGTGACCCTTCCTCTTCGAACCACTCCCGACTCGGCAGTTTGCTCCAATCTGACCGAAAACACCAGTCAGGTAAGATGCGTCAACTGCGTGTCAGTGTCAAATTTAACAAATCCCCGCCCCGGAACGTCGTCAATCATGGGCCAATCAGAGCACATCTTCATCGCTAGTTTGTCCTGGAATTTCCTGCCTAGCGCCAGCCGGCGATGGGCGAATCAGAGCGTAGGTTAACACTTCTGAATTCGATGCTAAACCACATTCCCAGATTTGTACTTCACCGCCATAAATTGCGGAGTCCCAGCAAGCCCTTGAAACCGCTGGCCATCTCAAGAGGTGAGTGGTGCCACAGGTCGCTAACCCCGACTTAGTGAAAAGGACCCGTAGGTTCCGTGAGCTTCCATCGGTGGCCACTTAACAAGCGCAGACCAACACAAGACTTTGAGTGCCCATGACACACCTGCCCCATTCAGAGTTGTGTGTGTGGGCTCTGCATTTCCCACGTATTCACAGACTGGAACTATTAGCCCCTCTACCGACTAACACCGAAAATTTATGAAATACATTTCCGCGTAAGAAACCAACGTAATGAGACTTTAAGTAGATGCAACTACGCTCTTCTGCCTATCGCCTGTCGTGACAAGGAGCAGATAGATTTAGTATAAACGGAAGGAGGCAACCGAGACGCTTGTAACCTTCCTGTTGTCCCACTGCCTATGTTTTGTTTGCCGTATCGCTTTGTGATGTTCGTTCATTTTAGCCGTAATCTTTTTTTATTAATACTTTTATTTTCTTTTTCCCATATAAATTATTTTGTTTTCACCGCCCATTATGACCTTCACTTTGACTTTTATGATTTTCGAAGACGACTGTCAATCATATAAGTACGTTTTTAACATTATGTTGTGCTCTGTCACGTTTTGTACAACGTTAAATATTTATTCTGCTGTTACTTGTATTGTTAGCACAATTGTTTCTTCACACCTCCTGTAGTCTTTCGTAAAGTCAATTCACACATGTACTTACCCTGTCTGGAGGTCATTTCTATTAACTTGCTAGCTTGTAATACGCTTCACACTCACCTATCCTCTGGAGCAGTTGGCTCACACGTGACACCGTACTGCGTATGAAGAATCCCATTTGCAAAGAATTCCACCTTTCTTCGTAGGTATGTTCAAAAGTTTGCCCTGTATGATCTAAACAATTGGTAATCTTGATCAAGAAAATCTTGACAACCCTGTTGCCTATGAATTTTGTAATCTTTTGACAGATTTTTGTTGATGAATTAATGGGGGTAGGACGTCAAACGGGGCGACTTGGAGCAGGAGAGGCACCACAGGACATTTTATTTTCTACTGGCTATACTTTTACAAATTAATTCATAAAACTTTGTCAGCATGACCAGGAAGGATTCGGGATTCACACTCATAGCAGTGGAAGTTCAAAAACGTAACAAAATAATTTTTTACATGTGAAATTTCATCATTTTTTCACTTACTATTGGCTGCATTTGTTGCTATAGGTACACTTTTCTTCATACGTAAGAGAGACTGTTCGATGAATTTTCCACAGCATATAAACCATACTTACAGGTGCCTGAAACTCTAGAATCTATTTAATTTATGAAAAAATGAATGAGCTGTTACGTTTTAAACTTTATGTTTAGAAAAAAAACCAATTTTGTAGTTAATTGCCTCAATTTTTACCACAGTTTTTAATAGACTTGGAAAATTCTAGAGTTTCATACACCTGTAAGTATGATTTGTATGCTGTGCAAAATTCATCAAAGAATCTTTGTTACTTGTGAAGAAAAATGCACCTATAGCAACAAATGCAGCCAATAGTAAGTGAAAAAAATGATGAAATTTCACATGTAAAAAATTATTTTGTTACGTTTTTGAACTTCCACTGCTATGAGTGTGAATCCCGAATCCTTCCTGGTCATGCTGACAAAGTTTTATGAATTAATTTGTAAAAGTATAGCCAGTAGAAAATAAAATGTCCTGTGTTGCCTCTCCTGCTCCAAGTCAGCCCGTTTGACGTCCTACCCCCCCTTAAAAACGAAACGTGTCAATTAATTAGCATTACTGACCACCAACTGAAAAAAATTGATGTAGCAACCTTATCGGCAGTGTTGCAAGTTTTAAAAATTTCCAATTACTTTGGCTCCTTTCACCTAACTGTAAATAAAATTTCTTCAGCTTTTATGTACAAAATTTGCTGTTTTGCGTTGATCGAGTATCTGCTTACTTTTAATAGGCATCCAGTAAAATGTTTCCTCGCTAAATATGTTTACACGATTGACTGGAGAAACAAAGACTGTCAATAAGGCCAAAAATTGCAGCTAATTATGATAATTCATTATTTAACAGTAATTGATCAAATATAGCCTGCTGTTGTTAGCAAATATTACGGCCTAAACTGCTGATTTATTGGTTATCCTTCTTTGTGTATACGATATATCGCATTTATAGTACAAGTTATTTATGGCTTATTGTTCTTTTGTCAGTGTAGCTGTTAATGTGTAATTATTATTGCAAAACACGCATGAGCTCAATCATATAAATGACGGTTACCGCCTATCTTTTCTAACAGTTGTTGCATGAAACAGTTTTTGTTTTCGTGTAGTTGACTCATAAAAACTATGAATCTAATTTATTTCAAGTAAGAAATGGAAGCTTTTATGATGTCAACACCAATCCAGGGCACCTCCAAGGAAATCTGTCTGTGCTACCGATCTAATTACACTCTAAAATCTCAAACTAAAAGGCGCTTTGAGACAAATGGTCGCCGTCCCCGGATCAAATGGGCAAGGGGCAATTTATGTTGACAACACAAAGTTTATACTCAGCATCTGAATGCTCACTCCAGAGATATTACTACTCTATGATACGTAACCACAGATGATTAACATGGCACTACTGGCATTTGTTTTCGATTTAGACGCTGAGCCAGAAGAAAAAAGTAATACGTACCTTCGTTGTTGCTTAGTGAATTGTATTAGTGCACTGTTATGATGACACGATTCAGTATTAATGTTTTTAAAAGCACGAAACCTCCAAGAAAGGTAAGTTAGTAACAGAAAAATAACATCTGTTATGAAGCCATCGTAGAACTGTTTCATGTATCAGTACCGAGAAAGTTACGTGCCAGTTGTCTAATGTGTTATGTTTTTACAGCAATATGTTTCGGGGAAACGTTATCGCAAACGCAAATGTTGTTCTACAACTTGATAATAGGATAACATAGTCCGATAACTTGTTTTGGTAACTGTATCATATATCAGAAATCTGATATGTTGTATCAGATATTCAAAAACTGATGCGTAAAGTTCTCAATACTGAGAATATTCTCAATACTGAGAATAATAAGATTCGTGTCACAATTCTAACAATGCTACTACCAGGGGAGAGGGTGTGTGTGATAAACAGTAAGGGTAACGTGTTATGGTAATTGTATCAGATATTCGAAAACTCATCGGTAACATTCTCAGTACTGAGAAGAATAAGTTTCATGTCACAGTACTAACAATGCTAATACCAGGGGTGAGGTTGTGCGTGATAGACAGTAATTCCGACATTCATGGCAAGGCATCTTCATGGATCTGGGGTTCAGAATTCTGATCCAAAGTACAGTGTTAACACTTTCATTCTGCTTATGGAGGGGATCAATAACACATTAGTTCTATAATCCAGTAACAGACAGATATCTGAATTCAGCTGTCGATGACAGCTTTTGAGGACTGCGGTAATGTCAATAAACACCTTCTCATCTTCGGTACCCATTGTCTTGGCACAGAAGTCTGGTTCCTTGGATATAATCCTTGTAAAGGTTCAAGACCTGTAAGTTAAATTGTACCTTACACTTTACATTGTGTTATGCAAATGTCACGTGCAACAAAGGATATATTATTAGGTGTCACTTAATCATGGAAATATGTTATTAGTGCTAGGTCGCCCATAGACAGTGAAAAATCAGAAACACTGAGTAGGAGCAGGATTCTTTGCCATATTACGTGAATTTTCAAGTTAACTGTAGGAGGTGAAGAAGCAAGGCCTACGTGTTTGTAAAGCGTATCAGTTTAAACATTTTACCGCAGTCTTTTCGTGATACGCCGAAAAATTAAAGGTCAGTCACGAACGAAAGTTGACGAAAGATTTTTTTTTATAATATACCAAGGCACACAAAACTACTACTTTTAAAATAATAACATATATATTGAAATAGCTTTGATAAAACATGCATGACTCTTTGGATTTATATTGTTGTTTGTTTGTTGTTCCATATGTAAACTGGCTTCCTATCTCTAACTTTCTTGAACGTGTGCTGTAACGTGAATCTGTACAATGCTTACGTGACGGCTTCTTTGAAATGAATCCCTGAATCCATCTGAAACTGTATTACTGTATTGCAGTTAAATTTTTCTAGAAATAATTACAAAACTTAAAACTGAATACTAGAGGAGCTATCCTGCGAAATGCTGTGTTGTACAGTGAAGTAAACTGTGCAACGATGAGTGACGTCACAGTGCATGGCTTACGTTTCCGACACAGAAAATAAAAATAAAAAGGGTACATAAAATAACGAATATCCGAAATGCTCCTTGGGAAAATTGTCCTGCAAATTTACGTACCAGAAGTGACTAAATAAAAAACCAAATTTTAAATGTCACATAAGCGAACACTAACACTGCATTGTAAGGATAAGAATGTCTCAGAAACAAATGAAATCTGAACTTCCAAACTATACTGAACCTAATAATAATTTGTAATGAAATGCTTATCTGTGAATGATTTTCCTGTGTCCTGGCTGTGCAGATAAACTGCGCCCTTACAATCCTAGGTGACTTAACTTGTGGCGCCGGAAACTAGGTACTTCTCGAAAGTGATCAATATTAACATGCAGTGCAGAAGTAAACCAGCAAAAAAAAGTACTAACATGCACACCATGCTTTACTTTGAATGACTGTGTTCCACTATCAAGGAGCCCGTATAAACTTCACGTCGCCGTCTTCAATGATATTGATAGGCTGTATATGGCACTACTAGGACTTCAACATATGTAGACAGGGTGGTGCAACTGTTCCCGTTTTCGAAAAGACCGAATTTCAAAATTTCACATCTAGTTCCATACTTTCGATGGTTCGAAATATTAAAGCAGTCCGCAGCCCAGATAGTAAGCGCGTAGTCCTATATGCGCAAGATCTCTGGATGGATCTTCCTAAAGGTACTTTCAATTCCCACGTGATACTAATAACAGAATTACTTTGACTGTAAAAATTATCAATATTTAATGATGCATTCATTGTTTACATAATATTTAGCAATAAAAAGAGAGATAAAACTTTTTTGTTAAAGACATTGGAAAAAAAGGGTATCACTAGAACTTACGGTCAAATCAGTATACTCAGGTAATTTATAGTACTGCATCTACATTTCTGACGAGTAAAACTTATCAAGTAAGAAGCATTGCACGAATCAGGACGATACTGGTATTTGCATGTGCATGATTTTTCAGTGTGCCTGTCGCAAAAAAATCTTTGTTCTCATTCATAAACGATTCTCGATCTACATACCAGCGATGGTGTACGGCTGATTACATTTTTATTAAACTTCTCTAGAAACTATCTCTCTCTACTCCGTTCGATGAAGTACGAGCAATTTTGCAGTCGTTACATATAATTCCTTGCAGTTGCGTAAAAATAAACGTCGCAAGGCTGCACCAGTGGAATACATTTTGGAGTGATTCTTTTAATATTGCAATTTCCCAGAATAACGTGAGAATGACTGAAAAAAGGACCGGTAGAAAGATTCGAGCCAGAGTCTTCGCGTTTCTCAAAGTAACCGCTTATTCGCCCAGTTTCTTTCTTTTTTTTTTTTTCAGCTTGCGACTATACGAAATATATTAGTAGGCCTGTAATTTTGTAACTAGATTTTGTCGAAAACAGTTGAAAGTTGCGTCTTCCTGGAAGTTCTGGTCGTTCTCTGGGCAAACTGTCAAAACGATTGAAATCGATGAGGGGGAAGTTCGTACGGTCCCCTTGTAATTGAGAATAACACGGGAATTGCAATATCGTATCGTCGAAGACTTGTGTTTTAAAAATATCCAGTGTGCAGATACATACACTCCTGGAAATGGAAGAAAGAACACATTGACACCGGTGTGTCAGACCCACCATACTTGCTCCGGACACTGCGAGAGGGCTGTACAAGCAATGATCACACGCACGGCGCAGCGGACACACCAGGAACCGCGGTGTTGGCCGTCGAATGGCGCTAGCTGCGCAGCATTTGTGCACCGCCGCCGTCAGTGTCAGCCAGTTTGCCGTGGCATACGGAGCTCCATCGCAGTCTTTAACACTGGTAGCATGCCGCGACAGCGTGGACGTGAACCGTATGTGCAGTTGACGGACTTTGAGCGAGGGCGTATATTGGGCATGCGGGAGGCCGGGTGGACGTACCGCCGAATTGCTCAACACGTGGGGCGTGAGGTCTCCACAGTACATCGATGTTGTCGCCAGTGGTCGGCGGAAGGTGCACGTGCCCGTCGACCTGGGACCGGACCGCAGCGACGCACGGATGCACGCCAAGACCGTAGGATCCTACGCAGTGCCGTAGGGGACCGCACCGCCACTTCCCAGCAAATTAGGGACACTTGCTCCTGGGGTATCGGCGAGGACCATTCGCAACCGTCTCCATGAAGCTGGGCTACGGTCCCAAACACCGTTAGGCCGTCTTCCGCTCACGCCCCAACATCGTGCAGCCCGCCTCCAGTGGTGTCGCGACAGGCGTGAATGGAGGGACGAATGGAGACGTGTCGTCTTCAGCGATGAGAGTCGCTTCTGCCTTGGTGCCAATGATGGTCGTATGCGTGTTTGGCGCCGTGCAGGTGAGCGCCACAATCAGGACTGCATACGACCGAGGCACACAGGGCCAACACCCGGCATCATGGTGTGGGGAGCGATCTCCTACACTGGCCGTACACCACTGGTGATCGTCGAGGGGACACTGAATAGTGCACGGTACATCCAAACCGTCATCGAACCCATCGTTCTACCATTCCTAGACCGGCAAGGGAACTTGCTGTTCCAACAGGACAATGCATGTCCGCATGTATCCCGTGCCACCCAACGTGTTCTAGAAGGTGTAAGTCAACTACCCTGGCCAGCAAGATCTCCGGATCTGTCCCCCATTGAGCATGTTTGGGACTGGATGAGGCGTCGTCTCACGCGGTCTGCACGTCCAGCACGAACGCTGGTCCAACTGAGGCGCCAGGTGGAAATGGCATGGCAAGCCGTTCCACAGGACTACATCCAGCATCTCTACGATCGTCTCCATGGGAGAATAGCAGCCTGCATTGCTGCGAAAGGTGGATATACACTGTACTAGTGCCGACATTGTGCATGCTCTGTTGCCTGTGTCTATGTGCCTGTGGTTCTGTCAGTGTGATCATGTGATGTATCTGACCCCAGGAATGTGTCCATAAAGTTTCCCCTTCCTGGGACAATGAATTCACGGTGTTCTTATTTCAATTTCCAGTAGTGTAGTATGAAACATTGAATAAAAACGGAACTCACAACACTTTTATTTAATACCAAAAATAAGTTAGCAACCTTCCAAGAGTCAAACACACAAAACATGCTAATTGAAGAAAATATACTCTGACGTGACAAAAGATATCGTGTCGGAATTTCTTTTCCTCAGTATAGTGGAGCAGCTTTGTGTGAAATGGACTCCAGTCGTTTGGTCGTTAGAGGTCGGATGCAGAAATAATGAGCCGTACTGCGTCTATAGCTGTCCATAATTGCGAAAGTGTTCACGGTGCAGCAGTTTGTGCCCGAAATGACCTCTCGACTATGACCCTTAAATGTTCCATGGGATTCATGTAGAGCGATCTAGGTGGCCAAATCTTTCGCTCGAACTGTCATCAGAGTTCTTCAAACCAATCGCGAACAAATGCAGCGCGGTGGCATGGCGCACTGCCATCCATAAAAAATCCCATCGTGGTTTGACAACACAAAGTCCATGAATGGCTGCAAATGGTCTCCAAGTAGCCGAACGTAACCGTTTCCTGTCAACGACCCTTTCAGTTGGATCAGAGGACCCAGTCCATTCCATGTAAACAGAGCCCAAACCACTATGGAGCCACCACAAGCTTGCACTTTGCCTTTAAGGCAATTTGGGTCCTTGGCTTCGTGGGGTCTGAACCTCCCTCACTCGAACCGTACCATCAGCTCTTTCCAACTGAAATTGGGATTCGTCTGACAAGGCCACGGTGTTCCACTCGTCCAGGGTCACAAGCCGAGGAGAGGCGTGACACGTGGTGTCGTGCTGTTAGCAAAGGCATTCGCGTCGATCGTCTGCTGCCATAGCCCATTGAAGCCAAATTTCGCCGCACTCCCCTAAGGGATACGTTCGTCGTACGTCCCCCAAACCAACCAACCGACCAAACAACTAAACAACTGAAAACTCTACGCAAACATCGCTGCTCTCGATCGTTGCGAGCCATTGTGGCCGAGCGGTCCGGAACCGCGCTGCTGCTACTGTCGCAGGTTCGAATCCTGCTTCGGACATGGATGTGTGTGATGTCCTTAGGTTAGTTAGGTTTACGTTGTTCTAAGTCTAGGGGACTGATGACCTCAGATGTTAAGTCCCATAGTGCTCAGAGCCATTTGAACTATATTGAGCTCTCGATCGTTAAGTGAAGGCTGTCGGCCACTGCGTTGCCCGTGGTGAGAGGTAACGTCCTGAAATTCAGTATTCTCGGCACACTCTTAACACTGTAGATCGCAGAATACTGCGAAATGTAATGTTGATTTCGTCTGGCTTCAACTACCATTCGGCGTACTGCCATCATTGCGACGGAAGCCGTATCAGAGGAATAATACGCTACTGGCCATTAGAATTGTTACACCGAGACGAAATGCAGATGACAAGCTGGTATTCATTGGGCAAATACATTATACTAGAACTGACATGTGATTTCATTTTCACGCAATTTGCGTGCATAGGTCCTGAGAAATCAGTACCCGGAACAACCACTTTTGGTCTTAATAACGGCATTGATACGCCTGCGCATTGAGTCAAACAGAGCTTGGATGGCGAGTACAGGTACAGCTGCCCATGCAGCTTCAACAGGATACCACAGTTCATCAAGAGGAGTGACTGGCGTATTGTGGCAAGCCAGTTGCTAGGCCACCATTGGCCAGACGTTTTCAGTTGGTCAAAGATCTGGAAAATGTGCTGACCATGGCAGCAGTCGAACATTTTCTGCATCCAGAAAGGACGGTACAGGACCTGCAACATGCGGTCGTGCATTTTCCTGCTGAAATGTAGGGTTTCACAGGGATCGAATGAAGAGTAGAGCCACACATCTGAAATGTAACGTCCACTGCTCAAAGTATCATCAGTGCGAACAAGGGGTGACCGAGAAGTGTAATCAATGGCACCCCATACCATGACGCCGGGTGATACGCCAGTATGCCGATGACGAATACACGTTTCCAATGTGCGTTCACCGCGATGTCGCCAAACACGGATGCGACCATCACGATGCTGTAAACAGAACCTGGATTCATCCGAAAAAATGACGTTTTGCCATTCGTGCAGCCAGGTATGTCGTTGAGTACACCATCGCAGGCGCTCCTGTCTGTGATGCAGCATCATGGGTAACCGCAGCCATGGTGTCCGAGCTAATAGTCCTTGCTGCTGCAATCGCCGTCGAACTGTTCGTGCAGATGGTTGTTGTCTTGCAGACGTCCCCATCTGTTGACTCAGGGATCGAGACGTGGCTGCACGATCCGTTACAGCCATGCGGATAAGATACCTGTCATCTCGACTGCTAGTGATACGAGGCCGTTGGGATCCAGCACGGCGTTCCAACTCAACCTCCTGAATCCGCCGATTCCATATTCTGCTAACAGTCATTGGATCTCGACCAACGCGAGCAGAAATGTCGCGATACGATAAACCGCAATCGCGATAGGCTACAATCCGACCTTTATCAAAGTCGGAAACGTGATGATAAGCATTTTGGATTATTTGGGGGAAGAGACCAAACAGCGACGTCATCGGTCTCATCGGACTAGGAAAGGAAGTCGGCCGTGCCCTTTCAAAGGAACCATCCCGGCATGTGCCTGGAGTGATTTAGGGAAATCACGATGGTACGCATTTCTCCTCCTTACACGAGGCATCACAACAACGTTTCACCAGGCAACGCCGGTCAACTGCAGTTTGTGTATGAGAAATCGGTTGGAAACGTTCCTCATGTCAGCAAGTTGTAGGTGTAGCCACCGGCGGCAACCTTGTGTAAATGCTCTGAAAAGCTAATCATTTGCGTATCACAGCATCTTCTTCCTGTCGGTTAAATTTCGCGTCTGTAGCACGTCATCTTCGTAGTGTAGCAATTTTAATGGCCAGTAGTGTATCTCGGAAACATCAGTCAAAGATTATATGAGATGCAGGTCTTTCTTAGTTTATGCCGTCCCGTAAAGTTTTTTGAGTTATCAGAATCCCCACAAAAACTGTTTTGGCACATAAATGATCACTCATTATTATGTTTGGCTCGCCCGCTGAAGAGGCTCGTGTTGGCGCGGGGACTGAGGCGCGCCTGCTTGTGCCCGCAGGAACCCCAGCAAGTCGGAGGACGGGACGTGGACGGCCACCTACTGGCCGGTGCACACGGCGTACGGCCGCGAGTTCCTCACGCTGGCCATCAACTCCAGCGAGACGGGGCGCGGGCCGCGGCTCAAGCAGTGTGCCTTCTGGAAGAAGTACCTACCTCAGCTGATCGCCATGACCAGTGAGTACCCCGCGGCGCCTTCTGGGGAAGCTTTGCATTTCTCTGTTGATTATCTCATTCCTGTGATATGAAAGGGGAGGGCGGGAGGGGAGGGGGAGGCGATCTTCAATCATGTTTCCAGTCTTCAGCCACGCGGCGCTAAAAATTAAAAAAAAAATTATTTCATTTTGTGACTTTCTATGAAACACACATGGAGACCAATATGGCTTGTACCGAGGTGACGACAGTGATGGTGACAGTAACGATGATGATGATGATGATGATGACACGTTCGGCACGTCCGAGAAGGTTCTGTGTCTGCAGGAAGGAATGTAGTATGTAGAGATGTAGGGCAATACAGGTAAATGGCTAGCAGTGTCTGTGATTTGGGGGACTAAATTACGCTACGGAATGGGATGTATAAATTGAGGGTTGAGTAAGAGAGTGCGTCAGAAAGACAGGAGAAATACTGCACTCTTAGTCTACATATAGGACACCAGGGGATCCGTGCGATACTTCCGCACATTTATATTTTTAAATAATGACGGTATTTCGAACAAGTGTAGTCTTTGCGATAAGGATCGTTGTGGGAAGGAAGAGAAAACATCTCCAAAAAAGAATCGATCGAGGTGAAATAGTAATCAAGAATTTATGACACATCCTTGTACATACATGTCCATGTGTCCAAAAATATATGCTGTATTCGAAATGCTTGTAGGACTGCAGAGATCAGGGACTGTCAGTATGGTCTCATGACCCACAACTTTCACTCCGCAAACAGTTTCAATTACAGTAAGAACGTCTGCAACAGGTAAATAGCAATTCAAGGCCTCAATGAAAAATATGTCTCTCGTTTCGAATTCGTGTAGGAAAGTCAACTTTTACGAGGTGCAGAATGATCGACTACCGCAGCGGTCGTGGTTATTATCTATGACGACTCTGTGTACAAATTATCCAGTTAATAAGTATGTTAAAACAAATAAAACGGTGCTTGTAATAAGATACTATGAAAAGGGAGTCTCTTAATACTCATTAAGAAATCAGCTTTGTACAATGTAAATATGAATCTTGACATGCATGAAGGTATCCATGAAACACTTTCACCTATTATATTTAAAAGTCTCTTGTATGTTAAAATTTCCCGCATACGATACGTTTTAACGCAAAATTGCTGCGCAGTGTCAGAAACCTGTCAAAGTATTTGTAATAAGACCTGATTCATCCGTGTACGATTAATATTTGTTAAGGAAACGGAATGTTGACGTGGGAAATAATGTTTTTGATTGAAACTACTGCTTCGGCCAGTACGTCGCATTCTGTGTCACCAAGAGGTATCCTGTTGAAGTTGTCTTCTAATCGGACATGGTGTGGAGGTGGAAGGAAGGTGGCACATGTTGATACACACATCAAAAAAGGTTATGCATCACCTCGGTTCCGAGAGTTCCGGACCCTGTACAGAAATTTGGAATAGAGATCAACATAAACATCATTTCCGCCATTTTTATTGCTCATGAAAACCACACGTTGCATGTTGTAATACCATACAGCGACACCTTCAGAGGTGGTGGTCCAGATTTCTGTGCACACCGGTACACGTAATACGCAGTAGCACGTCCTCTTGCAATGATACATGCCTGCATTCGTCGTGCCATACAATCCACAAGTTCATCAAGGCACTGTACGTCCAGATTGTCCCACTCCTCCAAAGCCATTCGGCGTAGATCCCTCAGAGTGGTTGGTGGGTCACGTCGTCCATAAACAGCCCTTTTCAATATGTCCCAGGTGTAGTGACTTGGCAAGACAGCCAAGCCACTCGGAGGTAGCCGAAAGGCACGCGTTTAGCTCACGCAGACTGGCGTGAGGTCTGGAACAGGACAATGTCTTGAGAATTGCAAATCAAGTACGAAGATCTTGGAATACTTAACTTTAATCCATAATTGGAGAACATCGCTCTTGTTGATATATTAATATAATCTCAATATTACTGGTAACGGCGCCTTGCTAGGTCGTAGCAAATGACGTAGCTGAAGGCTATGCTAACTATCGTCTCGGCAGATGAGAGCGTATTTGTCAGTGTAGCATCACTATCAAAGTCGGCTGTACAACTGGGGCGAGTGCTAGGACGTCTCTCTAGACCTGCCGTGTGGCGGCGCTCGGTCTGCAATCACTGACAGTGGCGACACGCGGGTCCGACGTATACTAAAGGACCGCGACCGATTTAAAGGCTACCACCTAGCAAGTGTGGTGTCTGGCGGTGACACCACATTCCTCCCCCGCAAATCGGCAAACGGTTGTGTTATAAGGCTTCCGCCTGCCGTGGGGAGGACCCCATGTTGACGTATGCGACGAGGTGGGGAGCCTAACAACAGGCGAGGCTGTGCCACCCGCACCCGGCCATTCGGTCCGAGGGGAGCTAGGAAACGCCTGAAAACCTAGTCCAGGGTGCACGCCAACATGCGGTGTATGCGCCCGGAGAGAGACAGGAGGGGCCGAAGGGTCGACCTCCATCAGAACGGGGCACCCGACGGGCGAAGGCGACATCTGGTCCGGAGCGGGCAAGAGTTCCATGTCGGAGGACAGCTGGTCACGGGAAGCGATCGGCGGCGCGGGATCCAGGGAGGCGCTTGGCGGCTGCAGCGACGCGTCCTTTGCGGGCGTCGCCGGCGGCGGCGGCGGCGCGTCGCCATGGGCAAAATGGAAGGCAGCGTAGGTAACACCTGGCGATGAGGCGAGCCAGTAGATTGGTCTCCAGGGCGCTGACCGGACGGCACCGTCGCTGAAAGCAGACGGGGAGCGGCAGAACCCGTGCGACGACAGAGGCGCAGCTGATTGAGATGCCGACGCACCCCACCAGAGGCTCCCAAAACCAGATACGTAGCGCGGCCGAGGCAGCGAAGAATGCGCCCTGCGAGCTAACGCCGTGAACCTCGATAATGGCGATAGTATACAACGTCACCTGGAGCAAAAACAGGTGGCTGCCGCTGCACAGGAACCTGATGCGGCGGATGCAGCAAAGACATCAAGGTTCGATGAGGGTGACCGTGAAGCAACTCAGCCGGCGAGCGACCATCGCGGGGCTGAGAGCGATACGAAGACAAGAAGAGCAATAACGCGTCCTCCCGAGAATGCGACTCTTTCAACTTCAACATCTGTGACTTGAAAGTCTGGACCAATCGTTCACGGCACCGTTTGAGTGAGGCGAAAACGGCGCGGATGTCAGATGTTGAATACCATTGACCTCGAAGAATGACTGAAATTCTGCGGACATGAATTGTGGGCCATTGTCGGAAACAATAGTCTGCGGAAGACCTTCAATGCAAAAGATAGCGGATAACGCTAGGATGGTGGCAGATGACGTCGTGGAAGACATCCGGAGAACAAAAGGAAAATTACTGAAGGAATCTACCACAACCAACCATCGAGCATGTAACCTCCCCCCTCACTTATCGACCTTAATGACAGTGAGAAATTAAACCGCGTGTACCTAATGGAAATTTGGGAAAAGCAATCGTCACCGAAGTTAATCTGTCGGTAAAGAGGGAGGAAAGGGTTACATCTAAATAAAAGGAAAAATGCAAATGAAACTGGTGGAAATTAATTTTGAAAAGGGGTAAAGATAATAAGGAAAGTAAATGTGCGGCCGTTACGTTAACAATTAACTAGCGGTAATTAGACATTTGAGATTTGGGGGAAATCACGTTCGCCAGTCCTAAGGACAATTACTATAGTAACTGAAAAAGAAAGGTTATTACACATATAATTAACACTAGAAGCGTGGCAACTGAAGGTTGACACGTGTAGTGTGAAAACTGAGAGTTTGTCAGAAGTAATAAATTTCGCTACACTCTGACTTAATTTAGCAAAAGAATTAATAAAACCGGAAAATCGAAAGTTAATTTAGTGACTGAAGTTAATAGTGAGCTTTCTTTCTGAAGCACATCGAAATCCAGTAAAATACGGTTAGTCTTGGACTACCTCAACAATCATTTCAAAAGCAACTTGACTCTACGCAATTTAGAAACAAGAGATTTAACTTTGAACTTGAATTAAATGATTCTGAACAATTAACAATAGTAAAATTTAGTACGTACCAAGCTGAGCTGCAGTCACAGGTAAGCTAAAATACGGTAACAAAGCTCGCACTCTTAATTCGTGCTTGTGTAATCTGAATATTGTAGCCAGCTATTAATGCCATAATTGAACTTTGAAATTAAAGCAGTGAAAACGAGTTAGCTATATTACTTTAATGCTGGCGTTTGAATTTCAACGACACTCGGGTTCATTTCGGAAAAGGAAGGGACTCTGCTTGGTGATGCAATTGGGACAATGAGCAACAAACGTTCATGCTAAGTTGCTGTAATTATAGTTACGAAAATGGAACAAGATTAAAAGCTGAGGTCTGCCATACAGCTCTAAAACTTTACGTGCGTCCAGTCTTCCTTGTCGGTTGATTGAAGGTTTGAAGCCGTCGATCGAGGAGGTGGCGACAGTCACTCATTGTCGGCCGTCGCTGTTGCAGAAGCTGGATGTTGGCGCGCCTTCTTCTCGACACGGTCACCAGGCGAAACGGGCTCTTGATGTGCGCCAGCTAATGCTTCCCGTCCGCGACACCATGTCAGAAACTATCATCGCGAGTCGAGCGCAATTACATGCTGCCAAACCCCGAAAGCGCGGCAACTCGCGGGAGCGTCACACAACACCTGCTCCACTCGCTACTCCCGCCAGACCCCCACTGTTCTGCCCGCGCTCCACGCGGCAGAGTTCCCACTACCAAAGATCCTACACACTTATATTCTTCACACGACCTATCGATGTAATCGTTCGATAGCAGTTTTCCCTAGGCAAGACCCAGCGTAAAAATACAAATAATATTTACGAAACAAACCAATTATACATCGACATGAGTGCATAAATATATATATATACAAACAGTAAAACAACTACAATATATATAGAGACAGAAATGTCATATCTTGAGGTAACAAAACAAGGAAAACAAATTATAGTACAATAGATGGAAATAGGAGGATATGCATTTCCGGCGTTACAAGCATTCCAGAATGGACCAGCAAAATCGATGTGTAAACGTTGCCAAGGGGAAGTGGCTTTCGGCCATGCAAAGAATTTCCGCGGCGGTGCGGATTGTTGTTCGGCACACACCATGCAAGGAGAGCACATATTCGTAATCGCAGCATCGATTCCGAACCAAGTTGTTTCGTTCGCACTATACCTCAATGTCCTTGGTGGAGAAGCCGTAAGACAGAGGACTGTAACGAACGTGGGACCACGACCCTGGAATGATCATTATCAGAACGCAACAGCAAAACACCACGTCGAACAAAAAGTCTCTCCTTGTGAGCAAAAAATCGGCGAACCAACAGATCCTCGATCCGCGACTTTGACAAGGGCCATTGCGTAGCAACAAAACGCAAAACGGTAGCAAGGACAGGGTCAGCAGCTGTGGCTGTAGCTACACGACGAAAATCAATCGGAAAAGATTCGACCACGTCATCGGTTTCCGCATCAATGAACATGCAAGCAAGTTCGGATGAATCGAATGCTCTATCCTCAGCAACAGGCAAACGGGACAACGCATCGGCGTTTCCGTGCTTAGCAGTGGACCGATACAAGATCTCGTAGCGTTACTGCGAGAGGAAAATTGACCAGCGAATGAATTTCTGCGCTGTACGTGGAGGTACAGGCTTGGTCGGATGAAAAAGCGACGTCAAAGGTTTGTGGTCTGTGATGACGGTAAAGTGACGACCATACAAGAAATCATGAAACTTTGTAACACCAAATACGAGAGCCAAAGCTTCTTTCTCGATAAGTGAATAATGTCGTTGCGCAGACGAAAGCAATTTGGTCGCAAAGGCAATAGGGTGATCATGCGATCCATCTTTGTGCGCAAGCACAGCACCGATCCCGAAATCCGATGCATCTACCATCAACAAAAGGGGTTTCTGGGAATTGAATGGCGTAAGGCAAGTAGTGGAAAGCAACGCCGATTTCAACTGGCGAAAGGCGCGTTCGCATTCCGTCGTCCAGACGAACGGAACACCTTTACGGCGTATGCGATGAAGCGGAGCTGAAATGGAAGAGGCATGCGAAACATAGTTGTCATAATAATTAATTTTTCGCAGCACACTCTGTAGCTGCTTGAAATTCTGCGGCAAAGGCAAGTCTTGTATGGCACAGAGGTGCTCTGGACTGGGATGTATGCCCTGGGCATTGAGTACATGGCACAGATAGGGTAAGCCCCGAGCAAAAAAAACACATTTGTCCTTCCGCAAGCGAAGACCATTTTGTCGCAACACCTGAAATAATGTTCTGAGATTAGCTAAATGTTCTTCTTCCGTCTTTCCGGAGATCACAATATCGTCCAGATAGTTTGCTGCAGTAGGGACCGACGCACAAACAGTTTGCAGATATTGCTGAAACAATGCAGGGGCGGATGCACACCCGAATGGCAGTCTTTTGAATCGATACAAACCAAGATGCGTGTTAACCACCAAAACGCGCTGGGATTCTTCATCCACCGGTATTTGCAAGTACGCATCTGCTAGGTCCAACTTCGAAAAATATTTACCCCGGCACAGTTTGTCAAAAAGATCTTCAGGGTAGGGTAAATGAAAAGTTACAATCACTAGGTGTGGATTCACTGTGGCCTTGAAGTCCACACAAAGTCTCAATTTACCGGAAGTTTTTGGCAATATTACTAAGGGTGAGGCCCAGAGAGAAGCCTACACACATTCAATCACACCTTGTGATTCCAAATCGTGTAAGGTTCTTGCGACCACATCACGCAATGCGTGGGGAAAAATTTCGGTTGCGCGTTTACTTTCAGTTCCAAATGGGCTTTATAGTTCTCAGTGCAACCAAGGCCCGGTGCAAAAATGTCTGCAAATTCTTCACATAGACGAGAAACACTGGCTGAAGGCACAGTCTGGTTCACTGAGAGGACCTGATTTACTATAGACAAGTTAAACAACTGAAATAAATCTAAACCAAACAAGTTCACTGCAGAAGAAGAACAAAGGACGTAAAATGACACAAGTTTTGTTTGTCCCTTGTATGTTGCAAGAAGGCTGCACTGTCCTAACACAGGGATATTCTGACCAGAGTAGCTAGTTTACTTAACATTTGCAGCACGCAACAGAGGTGTGCCCAGTTGTCTGTAGATGTCTTTATTGATCAATGAAACTGCAGCTTCGGTATCGAGCTGGAATGGGATCACGTCGCCATTAATGTCCAAGTCTACAAAAAGTTTATTGTCCTGCTGACGACAAGAGCGACTGTCTCGTGCAACGTGAACTGATACTGGTACAGAAGCACTGGTGACTTGACGGGATTTCCTGCGATGTCGACGCACAGTATTTGTGGGACGAACACAGTCACAGTTAGAGAGAGTGGCACTGGGCGGAGTGGAATGAACTGCATGAATTTCCATGGGTGAAGGTTCACGAGCCTGAGTATTATTGGTTCGATTCCGGCGTGAAGCAAAGGGCCTGGAATGGTTGGGAGTGTCCGATCTGAGCTTTTTCTGGCAAACACTCTGAACATGTCCTTTTTTATTACAGAAAAAGCAAATAGCTTGGCGTGACGGGCAATTCTCACGCGAATGTCTAGTAGCACACTGCGGGCATGACTTTAGCACTGCATTTGCTTGCTTGCGCGGCACACGTAGCGGAGAGGTTTGCGGCAGCTGCGCGGACGGGCGCGAGGGCTGTTTACTGTTCCCTGCAGCGTGCCCGGCGTGCCGGTTAATGTGACACATGGCCGGCGAAGTTTCAAATTATTCCTGAGCAAAGTCAAGTGAGTCCTGCCGATCCAATATGTCCATCACTTGTTGAAGGGAGGGATTGACTAGTTTCAATATCTGTTCCCTTATACGAACATCAGAAACGTTCTGTGCAATTGCATCACGCAACATAGTATCTGAATAAGGGAGTCCACATTCACACTCAAAAGCACAATCCCTAGTAAGGCCTTGCAAAGTTGCAACCCACTCCCGATTAGTTTGACCGGCCATACGTTTTGTACGAAAGAACATATACCTTTTTGCAAGTACATTGACTGATTCTTTGAAATATGCATCTAATGCCGACAAAATTTCATCGTAGGACAGAGTTGCTAAATCGCGTCGGGGAAACAATTTCACTATCACACGGTACGTGGCCACTCCCACACAAGAAAGCAAAAAATGCTGCCACTCAATACCTTGAATTCTGTAGGCGGCGAGATGGAATCCAAATTGGCGTGACCACTCCGTCCAGCGTTCCAGTGCCGCATCAAAAGGACGAAAAGGTGGTGCAACTGCGTGTTGTGGCTGTGGGAGCGGTGGAGCGGCGGCGGCCGCATCGTTTTGCATTGCACGTTGACCCTGGATGAGCTGTCCAAGGGCATCCAATAACGCCAGCGTCTACTGATTCTGCAAGCGATAAAATTCGGACAGTACATATGGAGATTGTGGCGAAGCCATGACACAAGTAAATTAAGCAAGTATAAAGAAGAAGACCGTTTTTAGAGTCGTCGCCAAACTGTAGTGACTTAGCAAGACAGCCAAGCCACTCGGAAGTAGCCGAAAGGCACGCGTTTAGCTCACGCAGACTGGCATGAGGTCTGGAGCAGGACAATGTCTTGAGAATTGCAAATAAAGTACGAAGATTATGGAATACTTAACTTTAATCCATAATTGTAGAACATCGCTCTTGTTGATACATTAATATAATCTCAATATAACTGGTAATGGCGCCTTGCTAGGTTGTAGCAAATGACGTAGCTGAAGGCTATGCTAACTATCGTCTCGGCAAATGAGAGCGTATTTGTCAGTGTAGCATCGCTAGCAAAGTCGGCTGTACAACTGGGGCGAGTGCTAGGACGTCTCTCTAGACCTGCCGTGTGGTGGCGCTCGGTCTGCAATCACTGACAGTGGCGACACGCGGGTCCGATGTATACTAACGGACCGCGGCCGATTTAAAGGCTACCACCTAGCAAGTGTGGTGTCTGGCGGTGACACCACACCAGGCATGTTCGATATGGCTCATGTCTAGAGAACATGCTGGCCACTCTAGTCGAGCGATTTCGTTATCCTGGAGGAAGTCATTCACAAGATGTGCACGATGGGGGCGCGAATTGTTCACGAAGACAAATTCCTCGCAAGTATGCTGCCAATATGGTCGGAGGATGGCATTCACGTGTCGTACAGCCGTTACGGCGCCTTCCATGACCACCAGCTGCGTACGTCGGCCTCACATAATGTCACCCCAAAACAGTAGGGAACCTCCCCCTTGCTGCAGTTGTTGTACTGTGTGTCCAAGGCGTTCAGCCTGACCGGATTGCCTCCAAACAAGTCTCCGACGATTGTCTGGTTGAAAGCATACGAGACACTCATCGGTGAAGAGAACGTGATACCAATCCTGAGCGGTCTACTCGGCATGTTGTTGGGCCCATCTGTACCGCGCTGCATGGTGTCGTAGTTGTGAAGATGGACCTCGGCATGGACGTCGGGAGTGAAGTTGCGCATCATGCTGCTTAGTGCACACATTTTGAGTCGTAACACGACGTCCTGTGGCTGCACAAAAAGCGTTATTCAACATGGTGCCGTTGCTGTCAAGGTCCCTCCGAGCCATAATTCGTAGGTAGCGGTCATCCACTGTAGTAGTAGCCCTTGGGCGGCCTGAGCGAGGCATGTCATCGACAGTTCCTGTGTCTCTGTATCTCCTCCATGTCCGAACAACATTGATTTGGTTCACTCCGAGACGCCTGGACACTTTCCTTGTTGAGAGCCCTTCCTGGCATAAAGTAACAATGCGGTCGCGATCGAACCACGGCATTGACCGTCTAGGCATGGCTGAGCTACAGAAAACACGAGCCGTGTACCTCATTCCTGGTGGAAGGTCTGGAATTGATCGGCTGTCGGACCCCCTCCGTCTAACAACCGCTGCTCATGCATAGTTGTTCGCATCTTAGGGTGGGTTTAGTGACATCTCTGAACAGTCAGGGGACTTTGTGATACAATGTCCACAGTCAACGTTTATCTTCAGGAGTTCTGGGAACCAGGGTGAGGCAAAACTTTTATTGATGTGTGTATATGAGCGAAAGCTACACTGTAGACAGTCGAGTTCTTATCATCGAGTTTGTGGTATCTACACGGCTCGTGAAGAGAATCGACGAATTTGAGTAAAGAGGGGAGTTCTATCAAATTGTGGAGGATGCGGATATGGAAGGAGACGCAGAGTTAACGGCATTCTAAAAGTTAGAAGCGGTGGTAAAGTTTTTGGCGGCGTAGGGATCCAGGTTTATGATATCTTCAGTAGGGTATTTTAATGAGCATGGCTTAGATTTTTAAGCTTTAATTCTGATGTTGTTATAGAATATGTCCTACTATCCATGCATTTCTGCTGTAATAAAATCTTTTCTCGTAATATTGTGTATTAGAAAAAAGGTTAAGTACTCTCGTTCTAGGTCGTACAAATGAAAAAAACCTATTTGGTACTTGGGCTATAGCAAATAATTTTGTCACCACAATAATTAGATGTCACCGTCATGTATCAACACATTTAAGTGATAATAAATGAATGAAACTTCTTGGCAGGTTAAGACTGTGTGCCGGACCGAGACTCGAACTCGGGACCTTTGCCTTTCGCCGGCAAGTTCTCTACCATCTGAGCTACCCAAGCACGATTCACGCCCCGTCCTCACAGCTTTACTTCCGCCAGTACCTCGTCTCCTACTTTCCAAACCTCACAGAAGCTCTCCTGCGAACCTGCAGCACTAACACTCCTGGAAGAAAGATGGTAGAGCACTTGTCCGAAATGGTAGAGCAGTTGCCTGCGAGAGGCAAAGGTCCCGAGTTCGAGTCTCGGTCCGGCACACACTTTTAATCCGCCAGGAAGTTTCATATCAGCGCACACTCAGCTGCAGAGTGAAAATGTTATTCTGGTGAATGAATATTCCATAGTTATTCTACTAGTTTTGACACTAAAATACAAGGGCAAGGGATATGTATAATTTTTGGTGGTTTTCTGTAGCTGTTTACCCATACATTTGACTAATGGGCCTACTAATGTGTGCTGTTTTGTAATTTGAATCTATACATAAAAGTCAATAAAATTATCAGTGCAAGGAGGGAGGGAAGATGGGGACTAGCGTCCCGTCGACATCGAGGTCCCGTCGGTATCGACGTCATTAGCGACAGAGCACAAGCTCGAACTGTATCAAGGATGGGAAAGGAAATCGGCCGTGCTCTTTCAAAGGAACCATCCCTGGATTTGCCTGAGCGAGTAATGAAAAAAAAGGAAAACCTAAATCTGGATGGCCAGACATGGATTTGAACCGTCGTCCTCCGGAACGCGAGTCTAGAGTGCTAACCTCTGCGTTATCAGTAATATTTGGTCAACACTACAACGGAGACGCTCCAGTGTATCTCTGTCTTCATGTTAATGTCAAATCATTCAGTAGATATTGGCAAGGCAACGCAGCAGGTTGTTTACAACCACAAGGACCGTGGAGAGCTATAAACACAATTTATGCACGTTTCACAGAGCATCTTGTCTTGTTGCTTACTTGGATACGACAACTAACAATTTGTAGTAAAATAAAAAGTGAAAACTTCGATGTTAATTTTACTAGCTGTTCAGCACTGACGAAATACTAAATTTTCCGGGTAAAGAGTATCATAAGGTCAGAATCTGTGTTTCAGACGTTTTCTGTATTCATTTAATCTTCTTAATTAGTTGTCGTTCTTTCGCCATGGTTGCAACATCTGACCCAGCGTAATCTGCCTGCTTGCAGCCAGGCACAGACTGCCGTTGTCCAGAGAGTAGGCGGAATATCCACTGATTTACTGCCGGTGAGCAGAGGAAACATCACGAATTGTCGTCTTTGGCAGTCGGCCAACGATAGGGGAGGCCGTGAAAGCGGCTCTGATTCGCTGCGTCTGCTAAAGGGCCGACAGCAGCCGTGAATACCGAGCATGAATGTGGCGCTACTGTAGGAGTGGAGGACTCTGCGAAGCTGTTTGCTGATATTCCACCACTCCGACCCCCAGTCCCACCTGTTATGACTGTTTGCTGTATCCTATCATACTGAATGATTCTCCCGTCGCTGCCTTGTAGAACTGTTTCGTATTTATACAGGGTGGGCAAAATACGCTGCATAGCGTTTTTGAAGCCCCGTAATTATTTTCCATTGCGTCTTAAAATTTGTAATTTGGCTTAACAGTGTCTTCAGACTTTCTGTGTAGTGATGTATTTAAGCGTTTCACTCTGCAACGTCACCCTCGAGCTCGGATTCACTTCGAACATCAAGATGTCGACACTTGAGAAAAAAAGGCCAGAGCTCAGAAGCTCATGTAAGGATGAAGATAGGCAATGATGACCTAATGCCACCAAATTTCAAAATAATTCTGCCCAACGCCACTATGGACCTGTCACACAGTGTGAATGTCGTCTCAACCAGTCTCACCCACGTTACACGCCTCCTCTTCAAGCCACCTCGATGGAGATTAGAACTCGACGCCTAGAATTGAAACGAGGTGTTTTTCATATGTCTGGCCGAGTAAAACGTATCAGACAAAGCGCCTCTCAGAATCGAGACTAGAATTCCTCAGCGGGAGGCACAAAGAGTGTGAATGAAACCATCCTTTCCCTTAAGGCGTCACACACATTTAGCGGTCGAAAACGATAGTTCGCAGCGCAGTGA